>NC_133519.1:43162111-44491278 GCF_049354715.1 Callithrix jacchus | reverse complement strand
ATGATCAAGTCATGGTATTTAGGATACGCATCAACTTGAACATTTATCATTTCTTTCTGTTGGGAACATTTCATTTCTTTTCTGGACAATCTATCATTATTAGCTACTATTAGTAGTCACCTTAGGGTGCTATCAAAACTTATTCCTTCTGTCTAACTTTAGTTTTGAACCCATTAACTAATTTCTCTTCATCTCCTATCCCTTCCCAGCCTCTGTGAACTATCATTCCATTTTCTTCATGTGAGAAACATTTTTAGTTCCCATTTATAGATAAGAGCATGTCTTTCTGTACCAGCTTGTTTCACTTAAGATAATGTCCTGTGTCTCTATCTCTTGCCCTATCTCTTAAAAAAAGTAGGAAATGTAAACTAATCAAAAGAAATTAAGCAATAGTTAAGCAATGGAGCATTGATTATTTCCTTAGAGAATTTTATGGCCATGTGATGTGCTGACCAGTCAAAATAATAGTTCTGAGACTTTAAATACCTGGTACCATACACACACACCACAGAAAATTTCACTAAGTTGTCTATGCCTCAAATTAGATGTTTGAACTCATATAAATTAAAAGGTAAATTTGGCAAAATCAGCCCCTATTTTCTTTCCTCTTCTAAGACACATACACGAATGACCTTAAATGTGTCGAAGAATTCATCTTCCATTGAATGTGATTATTTGTTTCCCAAGTTCGTATCTCATTTGTCATCTTTCACCCAAATGCTTTGGTATTGTGTAAGTAATATAAAGTGACCAATTGCTTGGATATCACAGAAGCCTTAAATAGTCTTCCTTCAGTCTACATTAAACTTTGAAAAACATGAGAGAGACAATATTTTAGCTACATTAGAAAAACTAAAACTGTGGCTATTTCTAAAATCACATATTCTTTTTTAAAAATCCAAGCATGCTTCAATTTTACTCCATGTAATTTGCTATCTTCACAGGAAATGCAACCCAAATCCAACAAATAATACACTTTTCACATTCCATTATGCATATTTTTGCAGAAAATGAATGTTATTCTCAGAAGAGAACTCAAAAAGGATTTCTATGAAGTCTCTGGCAGAAAACCAAGAAAGTTACAAATCCAAGTGGTATTTTCATTTTCTTCTTTTAAAGACCATGATGTAACATGAGAAAACAAAATACCAGAAGTGAAAGACTGGTTCCACTAAAAATGTTCAATAATGAGGTTTTATTTTTTTTTTTTAAATCACATCTTTTATGGGCTCTCTGGGCATGGAAACAAGATCAAGAAAGGTGGTTTTCTGGAGAGTTTCCAATCAAAGCAATGAATATTTAAATTGGAAAAAAAGGTAAAGGAAAAAAATACAGTAAGGTAAAAAGAGATGATTTCTTGAAAGACATCAGAAATCAAGCCAGAAAAAGAGCAGTGGTAAAGATTCACAGGAATTAAAGAAGAAATTGTGAAATAATTGGGAAGTGGTTTTAAATAATGATGTGAGCTTTTTTACACCGGATGTTAGATACCACGGTGCTATATTATTATATCATTTAATCCTCATAACAAGATGTGAAGGGTACTATTGCCTCTACTTTACTTTGGAAGCTGTTTTGGAGAGGTCTAGTAGCTAACTAATGGTCACATTACTAGGAAATTACAATCAGCATTCTATCCCAGGTTGCAGGTCCACTGTACCTCCACTAGATCACACATAATCTATTTCTATACACCACTGTATGGATCACAGACAATAAAATTAAACCTAAAATTTCAGCAAAAACACGTAAACGCATCTTGGCATTTACCACAAATATTTGGAATGAAAAAACTTAGGGGAAAATGATAGTAAAAGAATAAAACATGTTTAAAAACATAAACTACTCTGAAGATAATTATACCAGGTCTTCCAGAAAGGAAGCATTTGAAAATCTGTGGGTCTAACAAAGGAAGTATCTGGAGATATGAGCAAAAACGCAGCATAAATAAAGTGATAGTGATGTTGACATGTGCAGCGCAGATAAAATGAGGGACTCTTATGTTCCTTACACAGATCATAAAACTAACATGGGCAAGTAATGAGAGAGGCCATTTCTTAGAAGCGGATACAACTTGAATATTTGGCCCCTCCAAATCTTATGTTGAAATGTGATCCCCAGCTGGGCATGGTGGCTCATGCCTGTAATGCCTCTCACACTTTGAGAGGCCAGTGTGGGGGGATTACTTGAGGTCAGGAGTTCGAGAATAGCCTGGTCAACATAGTGAAACCTCGTCTCAACTAAAAATGCAAAAATTAGCTGGGGATAGTGGTGCAGACTTATTATAATCCCAGCTACTCAGGAGGCTTAGGCAGGAGAATTGCTTGAATCTGGGAGGCAGAGTTTGCAGTGAGCTAGGATTGCACCACTGCACTCCAGCCTGGATGACAGAGCAAAATTCTGTCTTTAAAAAAGAAAGAAAGAAAAGAAAAAGAAATGTGACCCCCAAAGTTGGAGGTGAGGCCTATTTGGAGGAGTTTGGGTCATGAGAACAGATACCTCCCAGCAGTAACGAATTCACATGAGATCTGGTGGTTAAAAAATCTAGGACCTCTCTCCTCTCTCTTCTCCCTTTTTCACCATGTGACACACTAGCTTCCCTTTGCCTTTTGCCATTAGTAAAACCTTCCTAAGGCCTCACCAGAAGCGGTTGCTGAAGCCATGCTTCTTGTACAGTTTGCAGAACCGTGAGCCAAATAAGTCTCTTTTCTTTATAAATTGCCCAGCCTCAGGTATTCCTTTATATATAGGGACACCAAATGGACTATCATAGAAGCTTCCTTCAGTACGAATAAAAATTTCTTGACTAGTTTCACTGATAATATTTTTCAAAAGATGGAAGATAAAACATTAAATTGCTACTCCAGAGTTATTTCTGTCAGCAAAAAATAACCAGCAGGTAACAAGGATGTGTTGTAAACCTTCAAAAATAAACTAAGGTATTTAAGCTACAAAAAGAAAAGAAAGGGAAGGCTGAGTATAGAAGAATAAGTGCTACAGATAAACAGAAAGCAGTAAGCATTGCAGGAGGCAGGTGCCTATAATCCCAGGTACTTGGGAAGCTGAGGCAGGAGAGTTACTTGAGCCCAGGAGTTTTATGTCTGCCTGGGTAACATAATGAGACCCCCTTCTCTTAAAAAAAAAATAAAGTTAGATATTCTTTTGCCAAAGACTCTCTAAAAGAAAAAAAATCAGGAGATGTAATACAATTCTGCCAATAACTATCTCTGTGTATTTTTAGGAAAGGAGAAAGATAAAGTGGCTGATGGTGTAACATCTCAGCGAGTGCCTAGATTCATTTGTTAACGGATACTATGAAAAGGTGGAAAAAAGGGTATGCAATCAAATATGATAAAATAATATTAGGAATACTACAATCCAAAATAAACTAGGTTTCAGAAATATGTTAAGAAAAAAATAGATTTACAATTAGGCATATAGTAAGAAGACAATCGAGAAAGATATATCTCCTCTTTACATAAATAATAAATTGCAAAGAGAAAGAGAAACTGGAATTCTAACCTTGCTTTCCTCTTCTCAATTAAGAAGAATAAAATTCAGACAAGAAAGAGTAGAACACATATTGGAAATGGAAAATAAAATCTTAAACAGAAGAAATCTCAGCACTATCTCATTCCGGTAAATTGTTTCAGCATTACGGTCTTGTTTCCAACATGCCCTTCCAGCTCTAAATTTAATTCTGCTATTTGAAGATGAGGGGCATGTTTTCAAGTTCGAAGTAGGGAAGGATTTATTTTTAGTAAAAACCAGGTCTGCCACAGTGCATGCCTCACTTACAGCCTTTATTGCTAAAAATGCCCCAGCCCCAACTGAAAGGGTAGCCCTATGTAGATCACATAACCTTGCCTTCTGGCTAAAGCTGATTAGACCAAGAGTGTGACCTTGGCCAAATTATGCCAGTGACATATGAAGCAAAATGATTTGGGCTAAACAAATCAGATTCTCTCAAAATACAAATTTGGAAACATGGAAAGAGCCAAGGTGTTACCAATAGATGTGAGGCTTAAAAATTTTCTATAGATAGGTGTCAAGGCCATGAGGGGGTTATGGAAAACAGAACAAATAAGAAAGTATATATTGAGGAAGCACAGGCTGTAAAGTAGAGAAAAGGTGATACCGAAGGCCTTAGGAAGAGTATTAACCAGTGACAGAAGATCAGCCACGGGGGGAGGGGCAGACATTGCCTGAGGTTAGCGGGTGTAAGGCTGCAGTCCCGGTATTTGAACCCTACTGGGAAGATCAACAGATCCCGCCCAGCTGCTGAAGTGTTTTCAGCAGCACTGTATGCCCCAAGGTTCTGAACTGACATTCCATTCTCCCAGGACTGGAGTGCATGGCTGTCCTTGAACTCCTAAGAAATTCATGCTTTTCTGTCAATTCCCTTAGAATTAACTCTCTCACACTCAAAAAGAAAAAGAAAAAAAGAGGAAGTAGGTATGTATGACAGCCCTGGAACCAGAAAGATCTCCACTGGAGGCTGTTCAGGATTTAAAGGAAATTCTATAATTTCGTGTTTTTAGAGTGAGTAATTTAATCTGCCCTAGGGAGGGGACTTTACTGGTTAATAGTGTGGACCATACAATTAAGTCATACCTGAATTCGAACCCTTGGGTCTGCATAGACATAATGTCAACATTTGAAACAAAAAAACTGTTTTCTTGCTGGTGTATATAGAAGCATCTTGTCCACAGAAGAGTGCTTTCACACAGTAGGTACTCCACAAATATTGGGGAATACATGCATCAATTAGGTAAGTTACAAAACTTATCTAAGCCTGTTTCCTCATCTCTAAAATTATACTTGACCTGCCTCAGAGGATTGCTGTAAAGATTACGTGAAGTAAACATTTACTGCCTCACCTGGCATGATGAGCTCCCAGGAAGTATCCTAATTATTAGTATTTTATTCCTATTTCTAACATATTTTCAGCTGGTTTACAATATTTGTGCTTGTAAAGTATTTAGTATTTGTAAAATTGGATGTAAAATCATATGCAAAAATCTAAACACTGTATCAAACATATAATTTTAAATGTTTTTACATCAATCAAGCATCATATGTATGAAATAATAATTTTTGGGGCTTTTACTCTTTTCTTGATAAGTTTTCATGATCTACAAAATTGCTCAATTCATAGTTGAAGCAATTAAATCAAACATGCTTGTCCAAATTGGAGGCAAGTGTGTGATGTCCATAATGCCCCCGAATCCCTCCAATAAACAAGTGCCAGAGGTAGCACAAAGTAAAAAGTAAATTATGGAAATACCTGTGTTGGGAAGGTGGGGTAGGATAGGAATTGCTATAGTAATTTTTTTTTACCATAACTCTCTATACTTGTGCCTATATCACATATTTGAACATATGACTACCAAACTATATTTGACAGTAACTTAAAACGTATTTTTTTAATGTTAAAACCATCATGACATTTTTTATCAACAAACTGAAATATTAAATATTTTCACATTTGCCATCAGAAGGCATCTTTTATGTTACATTTGTATTGTATCTGACTATATTCTACATTCTTTAGCTAGAGAGAAAACACTCAGTTCATAAAAACTGAGAGTGAATTGCCCTGAGAAACTTTGTAGAAATGCATATGTATAGCACACCGACTGGAACATGAAACCTGAAAAATGGAAGGTAAACATTTGACTTAAGGATGAAAACGAAAGTTCATTTAGAAAATACTTTGATTTCTGGAAGAAATAGTTTCATAGAGATGAAACTATTTATGGTTGTGACTCTCTTAATTATTGTAAATTTTTACACTTTTCTCTATTCTTCAAATCAAATTCTATAATAACAAAATATATAAGCCAACAAAGTTCTGAAATATGACAGGTTTCCTTCCTACTAACAAAGAGAGTAATTAAATAACAAATTAATTTAGTATAATAAAACATTAACTATTAAAATTTGTTTAGACACTATCACTGTTTAAATTGCATAAAGATCCACTTAAAGGTTTTGGGTGAAGCTACATATGACTAAATTTTATAATTTAAAAATTGAAATGTATTCATTTTAAGTGCCATTAATATTAAAAATTCTGTCCTCTCCCTAACTAAAAATTTCCAGCTTTAAACTTAAATTAAATCTCCTACTTTGGCAAAGTTAGATGAGAATTAGGCTGTGAGAAATAAAGATGTTAGGAAAAGTGGAAGAGTGAAAATACACATCTACTTCCCCTACATCTCTCAACTCCATTAAAAAACAGCAGGAAAGGAATTTTTAGTGGTAAAAATCAGAAACAATAAGAAGTGAAAAGGAAAAAATGCTAATAAAACTAGAATCCAGAAAGCAAGTAGATCTGTAAATGACAGGCCACCTGAAAAAACGGCATTGAAAGCCTGTAGTGAGAGAAGATGAAAACCATAGTGTCTCTCTTACTCTTCCTAATGCTGTAGCAATCACAGCACTTCATTGTGATTATGTTTTTACTCACCTGTCTCCCCCACTGGACTGCAAGCCCCACGACATAGGAAATAGGGTTTATTTTTCTTTGTACCATAGTGCCTAGCTATTGCTTGTTTCACACAAAGTAGGTGCTCATAGATGTTTATGGGACTAACGAATACAACTCATGTTACTGTGATAAACAAGTGCTCATAATAATCCCTGTCTCTCATCCACTCTGTGTGATCTGTAAACTATAAACTGACTACTCAAAGTTTGTTTGGTTTTGCCCTATTATTAATCAACAGGCCCTGCTAATTCTTTAAATCCTATTACTTGTTCAGAGCTATTTCTGCAAAGGTCATCAATATCCGGGGATCTTAAATCTAAGCTTAAAGCTGCCGAAGTTCAAGAGGAGTTCAGTAGACAGGGATTCTCACCCACTGAACAAGGACACCAGGCAAAGATCCAAACTGTGAGTCCACAAGTAGTCTTCTTGATCATATAATTTTAAAAATTTTACCTTAGAGGAAAAAATAATGATTCACTGTTTATATACTATTTTGTTAATTTAAAATAGTTCAAAGTACATAAAGTATTGATTTCTCTACTATAAAGACAATTAAATACTGTGTATCCTTCTCTCTTTAAGTGATTTGCACCAGTCATCTTCACTAATAAAGATTCAGAGTAAACATGCAATTTTGAGCCTGATATTCTGGACTGTTCAAATAAGACCATGACTGGATAACTCATTTTGCAATTTTAAATTTCCTTTGAGTGAAGAGAGAACTGAAGGGAATAAATGATGATTCCTTGCACTTTATGTTTGAAGATTTGGCTCCCAAGTTGTGAAAGGGAGTGCAGTAGTTGCCCTTTATCCAAGGGGAATATGTTCCAGGACTCACACGGGATGCCTAAAACCATAGATAGAGCTGAACCCCGTGTATACTATGTGTTTTTCTAAACATGCATACCTGTGATAAGGTTTAATTTATAAATTAGACACAGTCCGAGGTTAGCAATAATGACTAATAATAAAATGGAACAATTATAACAATATGCTAGCATCGTAACAGTTGCGCTTTGGGACTTTATTAAGTAAATGAGGGTTACTTGAACACAAGCACTGCAACAGTCAATCTGATAACTAAGACCGTAGTGCATACAGGGTGGATATGGCAGACAAAGAGATGATTCACGTCCCAGGCCACACAGAGCAGGATGATGTGAGATTTCCTCAAGCTACTCAGTACACTGCACAATTTAAAACTTGCAAATTGTTTATTTCTGGAATTTTTCATTTAATATTTTTGGACTGAGATTGACCAAGGGTAACTGAAATCACAGAAAGCAAACCCTTAGGTAAGTGAGGAGGACTACCATATTCATCCAGAGCTAAGGCATGTTTTGAGGCTTTTGCTTAGTAGTATGTTGTTGTGGTTTGTTCGTGGTTTTTAATTTTTAAGTAGAAATAATGTTTGTTTCGAAAGGTTACTTTAGAAATTTAATGAAAGAGAAATACTGTTTTTAAAAGAAAAGAACACTGAGAGTTTGTGGATATTTGTTAAATTCGATAAAAATTTTCTTTTAACTTTTTTTTTCTATTTTGTTCCCATGGAGGTTATTATTATTACTAATAAACTGTACAGTTTGCCTCATGAAAATAAGTGCAGTAATTGATTTGCAATGGAGTATTTTTACTATCTACAAAAATAGCTGTTAACTATGGCATCCATTTTAAATAAATAAATATATATACATATACATGTATATATATATATTTGTCCATTATATGTGCTACTCAGAATCACTTTAGATTAAAACTTAAACTTTAGAGATCATCTAATTCATCATGACAATTTCTGTCTAAATATTAGAAGTGGATTTGATATTATATAAGTCATTATCAAAATATAGTGAACCATTCATAATAATGCCTGCAGTGTAATTCAAACAATATGTACAGGAATATGTATATTTACAAGACAAAGAGATATCTAAGAAAAGTAACTTATAAATTTCTAACAATTCTATTTTCTCCAGAACAAGTAAAAGAATATCTGTACATTGTAGCAGCAAACTTGGATAGGTGGATGTCTTTTCACTAGGAGCAGGAATTCAGTTATGAATTCAGTTATGAGCTTTTAAAGCTTATATTCCCAGAGTAAGTTTTTTTTACTGATGATACAGGATAACAGAAAATTGTTGTTTTCTATGCATTCCTAGCATACAAATTGTTTAAAAGGCTCCCTACAACTCCCCTGCCCAGTCTCATTTGTTGAAAAGGCAAAACTATTTGAGTAGGGTAGAAACAGGAAATATTACATCTGTTCTACAGTGTCTTATATCAAAATTTCTATCATAGTTTTTCTATCAAAGTTGTTATGAACTTTATCTAGATACTGGGGGTGGGGGAAATCAGGCATAAAATAAGGAACATTTTCAATAGCATCAAGATGAGTGTTTTATATTTAAAATAAAGAAAAACTAACATTTGCTGACTGCCAACAATTTTCTAATTTGTTATAACCATTTTGAGGACCGTGTGTCCTATATTCCACTCATGTGTCTCAAAATTTAATTGTAAAGAAAACGCTTATTATGATACCACAAAATGTAGAAGTTGATCTATCCCAAAATTAACAACTAACATAAATGCAGGTAGCAACAAAAATCCTAAGTTTTGTCTTACTCTGTTAGAGAAATGAAATTCAAAAAACATATGCAAAGCATTACAACATAAATGCAAAAAGAAAAATCAAACAAAAAATTACTCATGATCTGCAAAATCATAGGTAGGGAAGACAATTCATTGGAAAACAAGTATGTTACATTCAAATTAAATAATCATTCTCATTTTCACTTAGGCATACATCTTCAGAAAGCCTTTTTACTATTTTTCAGGGCAATTTCATGGCTTTTTTTTTTTTTTTTTGAGACAGAGTCACGCTTTGTCTACCAGGCTGGAATGCAGTGGCATGATCTTGGCTCACTGCAATCTCTGCCTGCAGGGTTCAAGCAATTCTCCTGCCTCAGCCTCCCGAGTACGTGGGACTATAGATGCGCGCCATCAAGCCCAGCTAATTTTTGTATTTTTTGTAGAGACGGGGTTTCACCATGTTGACCAGGATGGTCTCCATCCCTTGACCTCGTGATCCACCCACCTCAGCCTCCCAACATGCTGGGATTACAGGTGTTAGCCCCTGTGCCCGACCTCATGTGCATTTTCTTAGCCTATGTTTCAGGACCGCAAAATTCATCTCCTTTCTATTTTGTATGTTCTTAAATGCCTTGTGGCAAACAAACATTGCCAAAAATAAATCAAGCTATTACAATAAAGGATCTTAGCCTTTATTGGTAGAAGAACATAGGTAGAAGAATATAAAAGACTTAAGAAAAAATGTGCAATATGTATGTGACTACGAACACACATGCACACACACACACACACACATGTTCTTTGAACAGGGAAGCTAACTAGGCATAAACAGTGCATATATATATTATTTCCTAAATATAATTTATATTAATTTGACTATGTTCATTATTAATTTCAAATTTGGTTTTAGCATTTTTAGTTTTTAATTATTTACTAATTATCAAGTCTCTATACCTATTGTCTAGTACAAATAGGGTAGAGTTTGCATAATTTCATTCATTTAATCTTCATGGGCCTTTTGAAATAAACACTATAACTACTATAATTTTACAGATGAGAAAGCTAAACCACAGAGAATTTTAGTGATTTGCTCAAGGTCACACAGCCAACAATTGGTTTAGCTGGATTTGAATCCGCATTGCCCAAGTGCTAATCACTATACTATACAGCCACTTGGAAGCATTGTAATATATAATTCCTGCCGTCACAAGAGGCTTAGTTAATCCTTTGAGGAAAAGACAAATATAAATAAATCAGAGAATTCAAGAAATTAATTGTTATGAGGCATCAAATCCCCTCTTTATTGATTAAAGCCTAAATACATCTCATACTTATTCTCAAGGTCATTAAATAAAATAGGGGCATGGAGTAGAACAAGAGGAAATTATGGCTTGGCCAAAATAATTAGATCCACCTTTATGATTTCGGAGACACTGAAGGTTTCCACAAGCCCAGTAATACTTCCATAATCTCGCATGGTGTTGTCAAACCTATCTGATATGAAATGCTCCCCACTGATAATTTATTTTAGTAAGAAAGAAAAGGCAGAACTGCTTTCTATCGTGTCCAGTATGACACTGGGGAAGATACTCATGGCAGGGGTTAAAACAATTCACATTAACGTATCTGTCATGCTGAGCACATTCGCTTGGCTTAGTTGATCAGATTAGCCCACAGTCACCTTGGAAAACAGGAAAGCAGAGAAGTAAGGAGATGTACGGTTAGAGGTAGAGAAAAGTAGGATATAAAGCCCTGCAAGGGTGACCAGAATACAGTATGACACTCTGTGGGACACAGATCCAGACACCAAATGTAGGTTTCTAACAACAGAATGAAGCAAAATGTACATCCATGGAAAGATGTCGGGTATCCCATAGGTAGAGAGATAAGTTCATGTTTTGCTGTTTAACTTCTTTACTTTGTACTTGGGGAAACTAGTATCAGAATAAGACAGTGAAACCTTTCATTATAATTTGCAAAACGAAAAAAGATATGTGGATACATTTACCTGAACTTCAGCCCTTCTAAACAAAATAGATTATTTCTATTGAGCATCGCCCTTTTAGTTTGCTAAGGATAACAACAGTTATTGAAATGCTAAAATATTTTTTTTGTGTGGAAAATATTGCATATGATATTTATTTAGATGTTCTATTACTTCATCTAACCTGGACTAAAGTGGGTACATATGCTCTATACTAAGTCTGTATACCACTCTTCTGATTCACTTTTTTAGAGCAATACCCTTGATTTCACTGCAGTTAGTGTAGAATACTAATATTTTCCTTAGACATCAAAACAAGCCAGAAACTGGCCAAAGAAATAACTGACATTTGCATTACCTAACATGCAGGGGAATACTGGCCTATATTTTTGTGGGCTCTTCTGTGGCATCCCAAGATTGGGGGTCCACAGGCATGGAAAGAACTAGTGAATAGTCAAAAAAAATGAAAGAGTTATTTTAGATAAGCTTCATTTTCCTAACTGCAATTTTAAAGGGTAGCTGGGGAACCCTGAAAAATCCAGAGGCCCAAAGCTTTAGAAATTAAATAAAAGGCAGGCTATGGAGACACATAAATAGTGGACAGCATCTGTGTAAAGTCATTCTTCACAAAAGTCAGAACCAGGAGCTATGAACTGAATTATATTCTCTCAAAATATATACAGTGAGCCCCTAACCTCCAATATAACAGTATTTGGAGATAGGGACTTTGTAAAAGTAAAGTTATATGAGGTCAAAGGGTATGGCTCTGATCCCATAGGATTACAAGATACCAGGGAGCTAACCTGCTCTCTGTCATATGAGGACACAGTGAGAAGGCAGCCATCTTCCATCCAGGAAGAAGGCCTGCACTAGAAACCAGCCTTACTAGATCTTGATATGAAGCTTTTAGCGTCTGGAACTATGAGAAAATTAGCTTCTGTGTATTAAGCCACACAGTTTGTTTATATTTTGTTATAGCAGCCCAAGCAGACAAAGGCACCTGGCAACCGTGCTTATTTGTGACTTCTGACAAATAGAAAGAAGAGTGGCAGAAAGTTTACAGACTGAAGTTTTAGTTTTCAAACATAAGCCACAAACTGATATTTTATACAAAACTTGGGCTAGATCATGAGAGGCTTAAGAAACAGACTTATTTTAGAAATTGATCTTAAAGATTTCTGAATTTGGACGGGTGCAGTGGCTTACGCCTGTAATCCCAGCACTTTGGGAGGCCAAGGCAGGCAGATCACGAGGTCAGGAAATCGAGACCATCCTGGCTAAGACAGTGAAACTCCATCTCTACTAAAAATACAAAAAAATTAGCTGGGTTTGGTGGCGTGTGCCTGTAGTGCCAGCTACTTGGGAGGCTGAGGCAGGACAACCACTTGAACCTAGGAGGTGGAGGTTGCAGTGAGCTGAGATTGCGCCACTGCACTCCAGCCTGAGTGACAGAGCGAGACTCTACCTCAAATTAAACTAAAAATTAAAAAAATTTAAAAACAGTGTCTAGAGTACCCAGCACATAGTAGCTTCCTTAAAATTTGCTGCTGTCATTTATGAATTAGTTACAACATATGAAACAATTATGAGAAGTGCGACAACAAATAAAAACTTGCCTCCGTCCTCAAAGAATTTACAACAGTGGAGAAAAACGCATAAAAATAAACACTATAAGTTGTTGTGGATGCTAGGAGAGAAGTCAGTCTATATCATAGAGTAATTAGATAATCCCAACTATTTGAAAATCTACCAATAAACTACAATAGCTAGTCTCAAAAGCAAAGCTCTAGCTGGTGTGCTGGCACATGCCTGTAATCCCAGCTACTCCGGAGGCTGAGGCAGGAGAATTCCTTGAACCTCAGAGCAGAGGTCTTGGTGAGCTGAGATGGCGCTATTGCACTCTAGCCTTGGCAACAAGACTGAAACTTCATCTCCAAAAAAAAAAAAAAGAAAAGAAAAAGAAAGCAAAGCTCTTCTTAAGCAATACTGAGAATCTACAAGTCAATTTAAAACTAGATATTCTGATTAGATTAAACAGATTTGAAGTAACCAAGGATAATGATGAATGAAATGTTTGTTTAGGGGTAGATTTTTTTTAAGCCTTTTAAAACGAATGTGTAAAAATTTTACACACTTTCTTTCTGTTCTAGATCATTGCTATCTTATGCGAAACAGGAGAAACAAGCAGGACCATTTATATTTGTCTCATTTTATTTCTTGGTAATTACTAAACCATAGTTGGGAGGTGTTAGAATTTTGAGGACAAAGTTTGAGAAGTGTTATCCTATATAAGCTATTATTTAAAAATATTAAAATCCTAAATTAAGAGGAAAATAAAACCCTAACTTGCTAAAATTCTATTTTAAGCTGTATTTCTCACCAATATTAAATTTTAGTATCACTTTTGAAGAGAGTGATAATATTATTTTAACTGCATGTTATTCTGTCAAAGGTCATCCATATACAATTTTACTTAACACACATTTTCACTGTAACAGTACTATAACTATTTAAAATAAAAAACATACTAAATCACATATTTTTATAATTATGCAATGTGGAAAATACAGTAATTCTTTTGAACCAAAGCAAGTCTTGGTGAAGGTAAGATTTTTACCTTCTGTCTTCTTCCCTTACTGTATTACCAATTTCCAGTCACACGAAGATGTGCTTACCCAAAACCCTGCAATAATCCTATTGTAATTTTAAATGTTTCAGCCTAAAGTAGACACGGAATTTTTTTAACCATGAAATAATATCACTGTACACCAATCCGTTGATTATATTTCTAAATGGCTGATATATTACATGCACATATGTAAAAGATATATTTTTAATTTATTTAACAGACTCATAAAGCAGTTACTATGTGCTGAGATCTAAGCACTTTGCAAATATTCCAATTACATTACTTGTACCAGCCAGGTGACTCACGCTGCAATCCCAGCACTTTGGGAGGCCAAGGTGAGCAGTTCACTTGAGATCAGGAGATCGAGACCAGCCTGGACAACATGGTGAAACCCCATCTCTACCAAAAATACAAAAATTAGCCAGGTGTGGTGACCCATGCCTATAATTCCAGCTAGGTAGAAGGCTGAGGCATGAGAATCCTTGAATCTGGGAAGCGGAGGTTGCAGTGAGTGGAGATTATGCCACCGCCCTCCAGCCTGGGCAACAGAGCAAGATGCTATCTAAAAGAGGCAAAAAATAATTACTTGTATAACGCTAATGTACATTTTGAAGAGGATAAGTTTTTTTGGGATAATCAGAAAACCCCAGAGTGAGTTGGTGACAGGGTAAATTAATAGGAGGGTAGATGAAATCTATTGATAGCTAATAATAATCTACTTGTGTCTTCCTCTAGGTGCTTCATGCAGTGCAAACAAACACACTCATGTCTTAATAGTTTCCTTTCAATCTGTTCACTGCTTTCCTGGCAGTAAAGAGTAACAAGTTTTGCCAATCCTTGTACTCTAACTCAAATGGAGGCATTAGGTAAGGATGGACTCTGTCCTTTACTTAAACAGGCAACCCAGTTGATTTAAGTCTTAGTACTAGTGAGCACCATACTGGAAGAGTTTGGTTCTTCATGTGATTCAGAGCCCAGGAAATGCCTAGCATTAGTCTATTCTCAACATATATGAAGAAGCCAATCAACAAACAAGTTTTGCCCTAAGTAACTGGATTATCTTTTCATAAAGGAATTCCTTGAAATTGGTGAAAGCCTTTCCTGAAAAAGGCATTTCTTTTTCCCAGTAGATTGTCAACTAGGTAAACAACAAGCAAGTCAAGAAGAAAGCTGTACCCTGTGTCTTCAGCATCTGAAATAAAATTATTTTTAGATTTTCTTAGAGTTATGTATATTTACTGAGAATAGTAGCTAACACAAATTAACAATACAGTCTTAAAAAGTAAAGAGACTGGATTGAGTCTCTTATTTTTCTGGGAACTGAAGAGCTATTGAAATTATCAAATAAATTTCCATTTCTTTGTTCTGTAGTTTTCTTCAAAAATTTTCATGTTTTTTGAGATGCAAAATTTATTTTTAAATAATTTCACTAATAAAATGGTTGTTTGTCCAGTAGTTTTTACTTATTTCCATTTTCCATTATGCTTTTAAATTACTAAAGCCATTACAATATAATTCTTCATTATATTTATACTTACCTAAATATTGTAAAATTGATTGGCTTTCCCTTGACAGTCTTTTATTGTTCAAGCAGAAAATATCAAGTTGGCAAAGACATTTGACCTTCAGTGATTCTGGATAGGGATTGCAAAAAGAGAAACAAAATTGCAGAAGCAGTCCAGGTGTTGAGACCAAAGGTAAAGGCAAAAGAGAAATCAAGAGAGGGTTCTGTCTTCCTACCCTATGCCTTGGGGAGGCACCAAACAAACCAAATGTAGGACTGAAGTGTAAATCTACAGAAAACTAAGATGAGTTTCAAAGTATAAACTGTGCGATATTGGTACTTAAAACTGACTTCAAAAGAAAGAGGCAAAGCAAAAAAAGTGAAAGAATAAAGCATAAAAAGAAGATAGTTTATCCACGATTGGTACGTCCTCCCTGACTTGAAAACTTCAGGAAAATCACAACTATCTGGACACCCGAGAGAATATGCTAGTGTGTATAATAACTGAGTTTTCCAAATGGGCCAGAGCTAAACAAGGAAATGGGTTTGAGAGCGTGAACCAGATAGAATTAAAGAAGAGATTCTATATGAGGGCCCTATGGAGTTTCATATGAATAAAAATCCAAGTGCTTTTAGTGATTTTCTATTTTAGCCTCTCAAAAGCACTATAACTGACAGGGTGTGGTGGCTCACTCCTATAATCCCAGCACTTTGAAGGGCCAAGGTGGGAGGATCTCTTGAGGCCAGGAGTTCAACACTAGCCTGGGCAACATAGCAAAAAATAAAAAATAATTAGCAGGGCATGATGTCACACACCTGTAGTTCCCGCCACCCAGGATGCTGAGGTGGGAAGATCACTTGAGCCCAAGAGTTTGCCTGTCCGGGGAGCTAAGACTATACCATTGGAGGACATCCACGACAGCTGCAGTTCCCAGCAAGAACAGCGCAGAGGGTGAGCGCTCACCACATTTCCAAACAAGTTTTCACTGCCCACAGACCAGGAGATTCCCGGGCGAAAAGCGCAACGAGTTTGCAGCATGGCGGTTTCAGCCGGTGCCGCGTCTGCGCAGAAACTCACACCAGTCTGGGCGGCCGTTTCCACTGGCGCAGCGGCTCAGCAACTCCTCTGCTAGCGGACTGTGACTAGACTACTCCGTGCTGGGCAGGGCATGTCTGAAAAAAGGCAGCAACAAGACAGGAAATTATAAAGCCAACCTTCCTGGGACAGAGCACCTGAGAAAGAGGCGGTCATGAGTTCCGCTGCAGCAGACTTAAAAGTACAGGCTAAGCAGCTCTGCACAGAATGGCGGAGCTCCCAGCATAGCATTTGAGCTCCTATAAGGGAAAGTCTGTCTCCTCAAGCAACTCCCTGACCCCGTATACCCAAAGAGACACCTCATAAAGGACAGCTCAGACTTACATCTAGCAGGTACCCTTCGGGGACGAGGATAGCAGAGGAAAAAAACCGAGAGCAACCCTTGCTGTTCTGCAGCCCCCACGGGTGATCCCAGAGGAGTGGGGTCTGGAGGGGACCTCCAGCCATCCTGCAGCAGAGGGGCTGGACTGTTAGAAGGAAAACTAAGAAGCAGAAAGAACTAGCTTCAACATCAACAAAAAGGACATCCACTTAGAGACCCCATCCGAAAGTCACGAACCACAAAGACCACAGGTAGATAAAGCCACTGAGATGGGAAGAAACCACTGCAAAAAGGATGAAAACACCAAAAACCAGAATGCCTCTCCTCCTCCAAGGATTCACAACTCCTCACCAGCTAGACATCAAAGATGGATGGAGAACGAATCTGATGAACGGACAGAAACAGGCTTCAGAAGGTGGGTAATAAACTTCTCAGAGCTAAAAGAACATGTGGTAACCCAATGCAGAGAAACTAAGAACAGACAAAAGGTTAGATGAGATGCTAATGAGAATAACAGCTTAGAGAAGAATATAAACGACTTGATGGAGCTGAAAAACATAGCACAAGAACTTCATGAAGCATACACAAGTTTCAATAGCCAAATCGACCAAGCAGAAGAAAGGGTATCAGAGATTGAAGATCAACTCAATGAAATAAAACAAGAAGGCAAGAATAGAGAAAAAAGAGTGAAAAGAAATTAACAAAGCCTCCAAAAAAATGGGATTATGTGAAAAGACCTAATCTATGTTTGATAAATGTACCTGAATGTGACGAAGAGAATGAATCCAAGCTGGAAAACACTCTTCAGGATATTATACAGGAGAACTTCCCCAACCTAGCAAGGCAGGCCAACATTTAAATCCAGGAAATACAGAGACCACCACAAAGACATTCCTCAAGAAGAGCAACCCCAAGGCACATAATCATCAGATTCACCAGGGTTGAAATGAAGGAAAAAATGCTAAGGGCAGCCAGAGAAAAAGGTTGGGTTACCCACAAAGGGAAAAACCATCAGACTCACAGGGGATCTCTTGGCAGAAACCCTAGAAGCCAGAAGAGAGTGGGGGCCAATATTCAACGTCCTTAAAGAAAATAACTTTCAACCTAGAATTTCAGATCCAGCCGAACTAAGCTTCAGAAGCGAAGGAGAAAGAAAATCCTTTATGGACAAGCACTTGCTGAGAGATTTCATCACCACCAGGCCTGCCTTACAAGAGCACCTGAAAGAAGCCCTAAACAAGGAAAGGAACAACCAGTACCAGCCACTCCCAAAACATACCAAACACAACCATCTGATCTTTGACAAACCTGACAAACACAAGCAATGGGGAAAAGATTCCCTGTTTAATAAATGGTGTTGGGAAAACTGACTAGCCATGTGCAGAAAGCAGAAACTGGACCCCTTCCTGACACCTTACACTAAAATTAACTCCAGATGGATTAAAGACTTGAACATAAGACCTAACACCATAAAATCCCTAGAAGAAAACCTAGGCAAAACCATTCAGGACATAGGCATCAGCAAAGACTTCATGACTAAAACACTAAAAGCATTGGCAAAAAAAGCCAAAATAGACAATTGGGACCTAATTAAACTCCAAAGCTTATGCACAGCAAAAGAAAACACCACTAGAGTGAACAGGCAACCAACAGAATGGGAAAAAATGTTTGCAATCTACCCATCTGACAAAGGGCAATATCCAGTATCTACGAAGAACTAAAACAGATTTACAAGAAAAAAACAAACAAACCCATCCAAAAGTGGGAGAAGGATATGAACAGATACTTTTCAAAAGAAGACATATATGAGGCCAACAAACATATGAAAAAATGCTCATCATCACTGATTATTAGAGAAATGCAAATCAAAACCACATTGAGATACCACCTCATGCCAGTTAGAATGGCAATCATTAAAAAGTCTGGAGACAACAGATGCTGAGAGGATGTGGAGAAATAGGAACACTTTTACACTGTGGGTGAGAGTGTAAACTAGTTCAACCATTATGAAAGTGTGGCACTTCCTCAAGGATCTAGAAATGGAAATTCCATTTGACCCAGCAATACCATTATTGAGTATATACCCAAAGGATTATAAATCATTCTATTATAAAGACACATGCACACATATGTTCATAGCGGCACTGTTTACAATAGCAAAGATCTGGAACCAACCCAAATGCCCATCGATGATAGACTGGACAAGAAAAATGTGGCACATATACACCATGGAATACTATGCAGTCATTAAAAAATGATGAGTTCATGTCCTTTGTAGGGACATGGATGAATCTGGAAACCATCATTCTCAGCAAACTGACACAAGAACAGAAAATCAAACACTGCCTGTTCTTACTCATAGGTGGGTGAACAATGAGAATACATGGACACAGGGAGGGGAGCATCACACCCTGGGGTCTGTTGGGAGGCAGGGGCCAAGGGAGGGACAGCAGGGTGGGGTGGGGAGGTTGGGGAGGGATAACATAGGGAGAAATGCCAGATGTAGGTGATGGGGGAACGGAAGCAGCAAACCACATTGCCATGTGTGTACCTATGCAACAATTCTGCATGATCTGCACATGTACCTCAGAACATAAAGTACAATTTTAAAAAATAATAAAAATAAATACACAAACAAATAAATGACTGTACCATTGCACTGAATGAACCCTGGATGACAGAGTTAGACCATCTTTCTAAAAACTTAAAAAAGAAATACCATAGGCTTAGCTACAGGCTGTTTTCATTTGCTTGGTGGGTACTGTTGTCATGAAAACTTGTTCCATGGTCTGGAGAGATGCTATTGAATAGTGTTCCTTACACCATCATTCTTTTTTTTTTTTTTAAGATGGAGTCTCACTCTGTCACCAGGCACCAGGCTAGAGTGCAGTGGCATGGTCTCAGCTCACTGCAACCTCCGCCTCCCAGGTTCGAGCAATTCTCCTACCTCAACCTCCCAAGTAGCTGGGACTACAGGTGCGCACAACCACGCCCAGCTAATTTTTGTATTTTAGTAGAGATGGGGTTTCACCATGTTGGCCAAGATGGTCTCGATCTCTTGACCTTGTGATCTGCCCGCCTTGGCCTCCCAAAGTGCTGGGATTGCAGGCATGAGCCACCAAGCCTGGCCTAGACCATCATTCTTTAATGCCAATTCAGAGATTAGATTTGCCAAATCACAGTGAGAAAAATAACTCTATTGAATCTTGTTTGAATAGTATGTTAATTTCCAAAATGGTATAATGATTAAGAGTTGGCTCCAAAGTCAAATAATCTAGGTTCAAATCTTTGCTCCACCACTTGTTGTGTAATCTTGGGCAAGTAACTTAAACTCCCTGCCCTTCAGCTTCCTTGGTTATAACATGTCACTAACAATTGTCCCTACCACATATGGCTATGTGAGAATTAAATGAGTTTTGACAGATAAAATAATTTAAACAACTCCTGACACACAGTGAGTGTTCATAGCAAGTATATAATTATTAATAATTTTATTTTATATTATATGAAATAAATAACATTTATTGCTTATATATTCAAATTTCATATAATATTATGAAATTAGGAAAATCAGTAATAAATAATGTTCATTAACCACACAGACTTAACTGGAAGGCTTAAGACAAATTATGAATCATATAAAATCCTTAAGTCCAGACATCTTTAATAACACGTTAATGTCCTTTTACGCTGCAGACAGAAACATTCTAAACACTTTATCATTTAGTGATTATCTTTAGCCTACTATGGAATCTGACAGCAGGAGCCTATAAATATGCATATACCTATATATTTCAATTTGTACATATATATATATACATGTGCACATCTTGGAATTTATCTGCCATTATTATTTCTTTGTTCCATCTATAGATTATATCAAATCCAATCCCTGAAATGGAAGAAGCCAAAAGCCTAAGTTTGGAGGAAGACTTTGAAGGACAGGCCACACATACAGGCAAGCAAAACTAGAAGAAAAAATAATTATTAAATTAGAATTAAATCTGGCAATATCTATTGTTCTTATTGACACTATTCAGTATGTACGTTAAGTAATATCTTTATATAAATTGTTAGACTAATTTAAAAAATATTTGAGTGAACAAATTAATTTTTGAAATCAAATAATTCCTAACAGTTTTATTTAGAGGTAGAGAGGAAAAAAACCCACTAATTATTGATAATTTATTGCTGCCCAACTAACCCAAGACCTCTTGTCTACGCTAGAATTAAGCCACTTTCCTCTCTCCTGATTGTACCCCACCCTCACTACAAACTTTCATTGTAAGTAATATTAGACCAAAAGGTAAATAAATGGCTTTTAATTTTAATTTTTTTGAATCTAAAAATATAAAGGGAATGATAAGATATTCCCTTTATTCTTTTGAATACATATTTTTTGAATCTAAAAATATAAAGGGAATGACAACATATTCCCTTTATTCTTTTGAATAAATATTTTTTGAATCTAAAAATATAAAGGGAATGACAACATATTCCCTTTATTCTTTTGAATAAATATTTTTTGAATCTAAAAATATAAAGGGAATGACAACATATTCCCTTTATTTTTTGACTAAATGAATTTTAGTATTCCTCCAGAAAACCGAAAAGTTTATTTTATCCAGAGTCTATTTTCTTAATCTGTTAAATTATGTTTGGCTATCTATATGCTACTCCTAAGAACTTAAAACTTAAATATCATGACTTAAAGTTAAAAATTCACATTTAACTCTATTCAGTCTTATTTGAATGGTAATTTCCTATCTCTTTTAATTTGGGTTAAACCATCAAATTTAGCCACAACTTTGAAAGAATTCATACAAGTACTAGCCAAAATGTGTGATTTATTTTATAATAGCAATATGAGGAATACTTTCCTAAGTATGACCAAAAACAACATCAACAACAAAAAAGACCATGAAAGGAAAGGTTGATAAGTTCAACTATAAAAAGGAAGAAAGGATGACGGATGAAGGGATGGAGGGAGGGAAGAAGGGAAAATGGGAGATGGGAAAAAAGGAAGGAAATATCTGCTGTCTGGTAAAGGTCACTAGGAACAAAAGTCAAAAAACATTTAATAAATTGAGTAAAAACACTGGCAGCTCAACCGATAGTGTTAGTTTCCTAATATACATTAAGAGCTCCTGCAAATCAGTAAGAAAAGAAATGAATTACCAAATAGAACAATGAGCAAAAGACAGAACAGATTTTTCGTGGGGGAAAAAAGTAACACAAAAAGCATAGTGGAAGTAAGTAAGTGTAATAACACATTTTTGGCACTCTCATGCATTGTTCATAGCAGTGTAAACTGGTACAATATCCATAGGGGCAGCCTCACAATATCAAAATTAGTAATGTATATGCCCTTTGACCAAGGAATTGTACTTATATAAACATAAATATACCTGCACAGATTTCTTTAAAACGTATGCACAAGATTCTTCCCTCAGCATCATATGTCATAGAAAAAATGTAGAAACAAACAATGCAGATCACTATGAAACCGTTTAAGTAAATTATGTACAACTACACAATAGAACACCATACCTCCATTTTCCAAATTTTCTAAAGGGAGAATCTCTTCATGTGTATACCAAGAAAATCTCCAAGATATAGTATGAAACAGATAAAGCAAGGTAAGGAAAAATGTGTTTAATACACCACAATTTGTAGAAACCGGGAGCAAAAATGGAGTCTCTTTCTTTAAACAAACATACATACATGTATATTTTTTATATACATAAAACATATTTTAAAATATTGATATGAACACTACATATGTACACAAAAATCTTTGCCTGCATATAATATAAATATATTCATGATAAATTGATATTAAATATATATCATATATATAAAACAAAAATTATTAGGCAATATGGAGGAGAAAGAAGGAATACATCCATATATAGAATATGATATAGAATACAACATTAAAGGTGTGGATATAGCTAAGCATTAGTGAAGGACAGTAGGTTTAATATTCCTTGTTTTAAAGAATTTAAGACCTTCTTAAATGAATAATGCTATCAGTCATCAGATCAACTGAATATCATAATTCCAGTTGAATCATCCTTTATTTAATTAGTTTTTCTTAAATCTGCCAACTGGCCAGGCACAGTGGCTCACACCTGTAATCCCAACACTTTGGGAGGCTAAGGTAGGCAGATCACTTGAGGTCAGAAGTTTGAGACCAGCCTGGCCAACATAGTGAAACCCCATCTCTACTAAAAATACAAAAATTAGCAAGGTGTGGTGGCACACACAAGGGAAGCACTTGAACCCAGGAGGTGGACGTTGCAGTGAGCCGAAATCATGCCCCTGCACTCCAGCCTGGGCAACGGTAAGACTCCATCTCAAAAAAAAAAGAAAAAATCTGCCAATCCTATTCTTTCTATGTTTGTAAAAGAATCTTAGAAAAATGGGATGGTTAGGTAATGATTTTCTTAAAGACATTTTAGTTTTGTTGAGGTCAGGCCCCCTTTTCAGTAGTATGTCATTTACATACTATTGTTATTTTTGTTTCCCCAACATGCTGAGTTTCCTTTCTTCACACTGCAATGCCAATTTCAGTTTGTTGCTGAAGTTTTTTTCTTAGGTAATAAAAGTACTATTTTTTCCAAAATTCTAGTATCCTCCTTAGACTCTAATATTTAAATATACTAACCCCAACCTTTTGCCAGTAGTTCAAAGTGCATAACTTATATTTTCATTAGTGCAAATGTTTCTGAAAGATTCTTTACCAAAACCCATTTAACAAGATTAATGTGGAAGCATATTTTTATGAGCAGGGCAGTCGGAAATTTCTAGTCCAAACAAGATTTTTTTTTCTGATGCAGGAGATAATAAGTTTATTCCCATAGCAATACTTACACAAGTTTCAATTATGCTAATAGTCCTTTTGAAAATAAAAGGGGAAACAATTGATTTGTAATTTCATTCCAGGACCCAAAGGAGTAATAAATGATTGGAGGAAGTTTAAATTAGAGAGTGAAGACAGTGATTCAACTCCACCTAGCAAGAAGGAGATTCTCAGGCAAATGTCTTCTCCTCAGAGTAGGAACAGCAAAGATTCAAAGGAACGAGTCAGCAGAAAGGTAAGATAATATGAAAATCAGTAACAAATAATTTACAATGTGTTTTCTAATCTAAATAACCACTTTAGACTATTAAAATATATTGATTGCAGTATTGCTTATGCTGGCAAAAAATGTAAATGAAGTGAATGCCTATTGTGGCATTCCATGCTAAGAGCACATACAGTTATGAAAAGAATTAGTTACAAATACATGAGTTGACTTAGAAATAGTTTCACAATATGAGAAAGAGAAATACAGAGAACTCCATCTGGGTAATTGTAACAAACCTGCTCCATTTGTTTTGAAGAGATGTGAAGAAAAAATAAATTTAGAAGTATTTTGAAACATGTAAAATACTACATAAATGTGACACATACTCATTATTAAAAAAAATTTTTATTTTTGAGATGGATTTTCGCTGTTGTTACCCAGACTGGAGTGCAATGGCACGATCTCGGCTCACCGCAACCTCCGCCTTCTGGGTTCAAGCAGTTCTCCTGCCTCAGCCTCCCAAGTAGCTGGGACTACAGGCGTGCACCACCATGCCCAGCTAATTTTTGTATTTTTAGTAGAGACGGGGTTTCACCTTGTTGACCAGGATGGTCTCGATCTCTTAACCTCGTGATCCACCCGCCTCGGCCTCCCAAAGTGCTGGGATTACAGGCATGAGCCACCGCGCCCAGCCTTCATTATTAAAAATGTTATGCTAAGGTTAAACTTTGAAAATGCATCTAAATGTGTACATATCCATATGTCTGGATATGTGACTAAAGTAAGTTTTCATACAAATGCTGAAACACATCGTCAAGTCAGATTTGTATGGTCTGGTCTTTAATAGTAAATTAACAGAACTACAGCAGCAATTATATGAAGTATTAGAAATGTTTAGGGTTAAAACTAAATTGGGAGAATATTATTATTATTATTATTATTATTACTATTATTATTTTGAGACAAAGTCTCACTCTGTCACCCCAGCTGGAGTGCGGTGGCAAGATCTTGGCTCACTGCAACCTCTGCCTCCTAGATTCAAGTGATTCTCCTGCCTCGGCCTCCCAAGTAGCTGGGACTACAGGCACGCACTACCATGCCCAGCTATTTTTTGTATTTTTTATAGAGATGGAGTTTCATCGTGTTGCCCAGTCTGTTCTCCTGGACTCAAACAATTCCCCTCCTCTACCTCCCAAAGTGCTGGGATTACAGGCATGAGTCCCCACACCCATCCTGGGAAAATAATCTTAAAACAGAAAAAAATATGATAAGGAAAAGAATGACAACATTAGGGAAACAGATATAAGAAACAGAAACAAGAGAAAGAAGTAATGAAAGCATCATGAACTTTTATTTAACCTAAATCTGTGTCTTCTGTAAAATAACACTAATAATACCTATCTCAGAGGTTATTTGTAAGGATTAAATAACATAATCTATGGGAAGTGCCCAACACCCGGTAGGCTTTTTATAAACATCAGTTTCATGTCTTCTCAATTCTCTTCTACTTTAAAAATTGATAATATTTGCTATTTGAGAGGTTACATAATGATAAGGACGCAGCAGATGATCCCACATGGGAACCATCTAACTTCCATGGTTCTGAGCTGCTCCACATCTATCAATCACACTATGTCCCATTGTTCCTTTTTTCTTTTTTGATTGGGGGAAGGGGTACTTAATATTCTATGGAATACATTAATAATGGACTAGCTATTATGAAAGTGCCTGTAGATAACTTTATATTCCAACTGCAATGAAAAGTCGCTATCTTAGAACATGGAGTTTAGGTATTTTCTTACTTTAGCCTAAACTAGTGAATAATAATAACCTGGAGGGCTTGTTAAAATATGGATTACTTAGCCTCACCCTTACAGGTTCTAATTCAGTAAACCTAGGGTGGTCCCGAAATATTTGCAGTTCCAAGAAGTTCCCAAGTGATGCTAATGCTGCTGGTCCAGCAATTAACCTCTTGGATTGTCTGACAAACTCCAAATAGTAGGAAACACTGTCTTGCTTGAATTCCCCCCACATACGCCAAAAAAATAGGTAAGTTTTAAGATATAATAGTGTTTATTGCTATAAAGAAAATAAGCCAGCGTAAAGAATGTAGAGTGTGAGATGGGAACTTTTTAAGGTAAAGTAATCAAGGAAGGTGACATTTAAACAAAAGCTTGAAAGAGGTGAAAGAGAAAGGTGCATCAGGAGTAAAAGGTCCAGGCAGAGAAAACAGCAAAAGTAAACTCCTTCGGTTAAGAATGGGCTTGGTATATCTAAGGAATAAAATTTCTGACTGAATAATTTCTATCATTTCCTTAATCTATTCTCAGATGAGCATTCAAGAATATGAACTAATTCATAAAGAGAAAGAGGATGAAAACTGCCTTCGTAAATACCGTAGACAGTGTATGCAGGATATGCACCAGAAGCTGAGTTTTGGGCCTAGATATGGGTTTGTGTATGAGCTGGAAACTGGAGAGCAATTCCTGGAAACGATTGAAAAGGAACAGAAGATCACCACGATCGTTGTTCACATTTATGAAGATGGCATCAAGGGCTGTGATGCTCTAAACGATAGTTTAACATGCCTTGCAGCAGAATACCCTATAGTTAAGTTCTGTAAAATAAAAGCTTCGAATACAGGTGCTGGGGACCGCTTTTCCTTAGATGTACTTCCCACACTGCTCGTCTATAAAGGTGGGGAACTCATAAGCAATTTTATTAGTGTTGCTGAACAGTTTGCTGAAGAATTTTTTGCTGGGGATGTGGAGTCTTTCCTAAATGAATATGGGTTACTACCTGAAAGAGAGGTACATACCCTAGAGCATACCAAAATAGAAGAAGAAGAAGATATTGAATAAAGAATCACGATGTCAGTACCTCCTGTTTATCCTTTAGGCACTGGACGATGGTTTTGGTAGTATCCATATTGCTTTAGTGAACACAATATGGACATGGCTATGTTAATTTGACAAAAATGATTGATGCAACAGTTGAACTATTAGCATTTCTTAGTATTAGTTATTCCAACTGATACAATGCTTCACTACAAAACACAGTTGTCTTCAGCAACATTACTAGTAGACAAAGAGAATGAGGATAACATAAAGACATTTTTAAAAAATCCCTTTCAAGTTATGTTTTGGCTTTTTTACTCCATGTTCCCTCCTCACTGTTATTATTATTTGGGCTTTCCAAATTACATTATTAATTATAACTGTATTTGTGTAATAAAAATAAAATCTCATGAGGAAATAAATTTTCTATTTGAAGTCTATTCTTTCTCAAGTGTTACATTACCAAGGCCCTAAAACATCATGAAGCCCAAAATACAAAATATCATTCAGTAAAATATCTTACATTCCAACCAAAGAAACTTAGAAACACTGTGCCAAGTTAGAGTGGTATTTAAGAAAGGAAGCAAGATCTTTTTATTCTCTGGGTAGAAGAATAATATTTAGGGGCAATAACATTACAATATTCATTTGTTGATTGCCTACTATGGGCCAGTATTTTATACATATCGTCTCCCAATTCTTAACCACAAATCTGTAGCTAGATAGTATTACTCCCATTTTATAAACAGTAAACAGAGAAGGAGAGAAGTGAAGTGGAAGTTCTACTTTTATTTCCCTTGAAAACATTTGGAAGTCTTTCCTCCAACACCAAATCATTTTGGAGACACAGTCTCTCACTGTTACCTGAGCTGCCAGCTGGAGTGCAGTGGCACAATCTCGGCTCACTGCAACCTTCACCTCTCAGGTTCAAGCGATTCTTCCACCTCAGTCTCCCGAGTAGCTGGGATTACAGGTACCCGCCAATACACCTGGCTAATTTTTGTATTTTCAGTAGAGATAGGGTGAAACCCCAAACAGGCCTCTGTTCCAAGTACTTAGAGTCAAGTACTTGTTGGCCCAGCTGGTCTCAAACTCCTGACCTCATGATCCTCCCGCCTCAGCCTCCCAAGGTGCGAGGATTACAGGTGTGAGCCACCATACCTGGGCTAAAATGTTCTTAAATGAACAATGAGATGAAGAGCAAGATAAATCCCTACGTGTCTGAATCACAGTAGAGAAATAATGATGAGTGAGAGCTGACATAATATGGGCTACAATTAAAGATATGGTACTTGACACATACCCAGAAAGGGGATCCCTGTGAGAACATGTTTAAAACAGGATAGCACATTTTCCAGTGGCAGCCCAGTGTTGAAATCAAACATTTGCCACAAAGTCTACTTTTCACTCTCCTAAATGACTATTGTTATAGCTTCTCTCCTTTCCGTAAACCTTTTATATCACTTTCCTCCACCTGAAACATTTCATCTTACTCATACTTCATTGAGAAAATAGGAGATATCAGATGAGACCTACTTCATCTTTCCATCACCAGATCTAAAATGGACTTATGAAGTAAACACGTTTCTACTGATGTCATGATGGAAGAAGTCCATTCTAATGCCAACTGATCAAACGGTGCTATGAATCCTACTCTTTTTATCCACATGGTAAATATTTCTCCTGAAATTTTGAATCCCTTCCCCAACCACATCATCTCTTTCTTCCTTCTCTATGTTGTATTATTTATATTGGCTTATATGTGAATTTTTTAATTGCCCATCTGTAACTTAAATTTTCCAGCTGTCACTCACTTCTCTGCTTCCCTTTATAATCATGTCTCTCAAAAGAGGTATCTAAAGTCACCATCTTTATTCCTCAATTCCATTTTTTTTTCATCTCACTCCAAACAGGCCTCTCTGTTCCAAGTACTTAGAGTGAAACTTAATAGCCAATTCTCATGCCTTATTTTTTTCTCTCTCTTTTAAAGGATGTGTCATCGTTTTCTATCTTCTCTACCACCCCCGACCCCATTTTTTCTTTTTTTGAGATGGGAGTCTTGCTCTGTGGCCCAGGCTACTGCAGTGGTGTGATCTCAGCTCACTGCAACCTCTGCCTTCTGGGTTAGAGTGATTCCTCTGTCTCAGCCTCCCGAGTAGCTGGGACTACAGGCATGTACTACCATCCCTGGCTAATTTTTGCATTTTTAGTTTTAGGGTTTCATCATTTTGGCCGGGCTGGTCTCAAACTCCAGACCTCAAGTGATCCTCCTACCTCAGTCTCCCAAAGTGCTAGGATTACAGGCATGAGCCACTTCCCTGACCTCTTCCCCTTTTTAAGTTACTTCTTCTGCTGATTTGACGCCTCACTGCTTGTTTGCCTTCTATTTCACTGACTCTTCCAAGTTTCCTTTGCTGATTTATCCTCTGAACACCACTGGTAACATCCTCCAGTTCACAGTCTTAACTACCATTTATATTAAGGTTACTCTCAAATTCACACCTCCAGTTTTATCTCTGTCCTAGATTCTAAAATCCTATGTCTGAATTGTAGGAAGGGAAGAAAGGAGGAAACAAATGGGGGTAGGGGAGAAAGAAGGTCTGTAATTGAACTAGATTTTGGTGAAACAAAAGTGGGTAAGAGAGAATTCCTGACTGTGACAAGTTCCTAATACATGGTCACTTCAATAGGTACTGAGTGTTTTTGCTCATGAATCTAAAATTCCATCCTCTATTCTTCTTTATCAATTAGGAAAGCAATTTTAATCGTCCCATCGGCTATTTCTAACTTGATGAACAACAGGCATACCACATGGAGGAAACATGCTAGAAAGGAGACATTCAGGGTAATTACATATAAAGTAGCTTTAAAGAAATAGTTCAACATGTTTTCTCCTGTCAAGTAATTGCTAACAAATGTATTAATCCCATACAGAGTTCTTTGCTAAGGAATTACTGGACCTAAAAAACTGTAGCAAAAAACAGAATCCTTGCATAATATATTTATAATTTGAAATGCCTTAGTGAAACAACTCTTTATAAATTGACATTAACTCCATGGACTGAAAGTCAATACAAGAATGGTGGTAGCAAGGCAGTAAGGAATAACAGTCAAGTAAGCATCTTAAAAGAGAGCAATATTTTAAGAATAAAACGTCAGTTCTTTTTAATCACTAGCCATTGTTAACTGCAATGTAATACAGTTTTGTAAGCCAGAGGCAGTAAAACAAGGCTGAACAGTGAAACACTCATCTACAGAAAACAAGAACAAAAATGAGTGCTTTGAAAGATTCCTCCCTAAAGAAACCTTTACTCTTGAAAGAAATAACCTACTGTGCCTTAATTTAAAATAGAGAACTAGCAAGCTTAAGCAGGACTAAGCTCAGGAATGCATTTAACCCATAATAGCCAAAACAAAAGTAACTAGGTGGCACCTGTTTAGAGAGTAAATGATGATAGCAACCATTCTCAAACTGAGCACTTGATGACTAACGGATGCCAGGGGGAAGCTTTGATCACAACACTCATCAGGAAGAGTTGAACAAAAAGCAGCATTTGTCTAGAATATTTGAAGCCCGCTGCTGCAGAAATCCTGGATTACAAACTCCCCTCATGTAAACACTTAATCTGCAATTTTTGACAGGAGGAGGAGGAGAAGAGATCATTTTTGTCTCAGCAAAAGAATGAAGTTTTAAATGTAAAGGTTTAAAATGTCATAACATGTCTCATAACAAATCACCCAAATAATAACTGGAATGGGCTTGAAGGAAAAGCCAAGAGTGTTAGCTGTAAAATAATAGGAAAATTTGTAGGAAATAGCAAAATTATTCTGTAAAGTCAGAAGCTCATCCATTTATTTGTTCACAAAATACTTATTGATAAGATGCTGTTTTACCAGCCAGTGTCCTTGATCTCAGGGATCTTCAGGGAAAGGAAACAAACACGCAATAGAAGATAAATGAATTGGCATTTATATGTATCCATATGTTCATATGTAGTGGTGGTTAACATCTTGAAAACTAGATCTCCTAGGTTTGAATTCATTCACTGATTTTGTGACCTTGAACAAATTAGTTAACCTCTCTACTATTTCCCTACCTGTAAAATAAGAATAATAATAGCAAATGTTTATTGGGTTGTCGTGAAGGGAAAAATGAGAAAATTATGTAAACTACAGCAGTGCCTGACACACATAACTCAAATGTTAGTTTTTGTTATTATTAATAGATACACATGAAATGAAATGGTGCATACAATACATAGATATGTGATTTTAAGGACCTGCTTATGCAAATAAAAATTTATTAAGAGGTTGGGATTCAAATAATCTATAGTCAATACACCACTCAGATTTCTCTATATTAGGAGCTTACTAAAAATTTTATGTGTGGGACTAGAAATAGAGAAGTCCTAAAAACTGCCGCTTCAAAATGACTGTAGATACCACAATAAGCAAATTAAGTTCAAAAACAGAATAAACTTTAGCACATAAATAAGAAAGTAATTCATTTTGAAACTTTATACTGAATTTATTGTAGAATAAAATTTAATCATATACTTACCTATTCAAATATATCTAATATATTATTTCATGATACAATTTTTATATATTTTGTTCTCTTTCAAACATTTTACAAATGTCTGAGTGTCTAACACGTAAAAGGAATTATGTTAGATAATGGGAGATGATGAGAATGTGTAAAATATAATTGTTCTTTCTTTTCAAGGGATTTACAGTCTAGGAGGGGAGCACACATTTCTTAAATTAACAGATACAGTGACATTTTAATTTTACTTATCTATTAACGTTGAGATCTTATATTTTGGAAGCCAGCTTACATTGAATTTCACTGAAGAAACTGTCATCCACTCATGGCCCCTCTGATTAGCTGATGTATACTGGCATGTAGTTCTTCCTTTTACTGTCAACTCCCTTTTTGAAATCTTCAATTTCAATATACCATTCTCTGTTGATAGCCATCTACCCTTCCAGTTCTCCCAATTCTTTTTTTTCTCCCTGGGTTCAAACCATTCTCCTGTCTCATCCTCCCGAGTAGCTGGAATTACAAGCGCCCACTGCTGCACCGGCTAATTTTTTGTATTTTTAGTAGAGACGGGGTTTCACTATATTGGCCAGGCTGGTTTCAAACTCCTGACCTCATGATCCACCTGCCTCCGCCTCTCAAAATGCTGGGATTACAGGCGTGAGCCACCTACAGTGCCCGGCCCTCTCAATTCTTTTCTACCAAACCGCATGTTGTTTAAGACCAGCAGTTTCTCAGCCTTGCCTATGTGACACTGTCTTTCTCCACTTTCATGGTTTCTATCCTTCCTATGCAGCCTAAACACTTGACAAATGTCATCAATCACCTTGCTCCTGGCACTTCCCACATTTTTAATCCCCTTATTCTTCCAGAGCACTTATCATTTAAATTCCAAAACTTCCAGTCATTTCAACCATCTGATCCTCTTTTTCTAACGACTAGCTGGTAAGTCCTACTCAAGAAAATTCTAACTTGCTGAACATTTCACATACATATATCAACCAATCAGTGTTCTTCAACTAGGGTCCATAGCTTGCTCAGCAAACAGATCCCTCTTCCGTTTCCCACAGCAGCTATTCCAAACCTTTATTATTCTCCTCAGTCTCCCTCTCCTAAATCCTTAAATGAACTGCTTTCAACATCCCAGTAGGAACCGAGCCTATCAGGCATGAACTTCCCTATTTTCCTACCCCACATCTATTAGCTCATCTATTTTCCATTTCATTGTTCTCAAAGATATATTTCTGTGTGAGACTAATATTGTCATCTTTGTCAATATTGTTTTTTAATCATATTACAACACATTCACATTTCTTTTTTGCTCATTTTACAATTTTATCTCCTCGCTCTATGTTTCTTATTCACAACCTAAAAATGAGTTTCCATCTCTTATTTAAAAACTTGTCCTGGTTCTTCCAAATTATTACTACCTATTGTCGTCTCTAGCATTCTCTTCTTCATTCTCAAAACTCCTTGCAAAAAATCAAACAAAAACTCAATGTATTTAATCTTCTTCATTTCTTTCCATCTATTTTTCCACCTATCTGCCTCAACTATTCCCCTGAATGTGGTTCTGATACACATCAACAATGACCTCTGTGTCAGAAAGGTCCCTGGCAAGAAATGGCACAAACAGAAAAGGTATGATCAAGGGAGTTTAAAGAAAAGACTGTTTACAAGGGTGTAGGCAGGAAACTAATGAGACAGGGAAGCACCACCTATTAACAGGTGAAAGTGACGACTACCCACAAGCCCCGGAGGGGCAAGAAACCAGTCAGACCTGCAGCTATAGGAAAGAGCTGCCCAATGGGAGCTTTAGCTTTTGGAAGAGAAACACTGTCCCTGCCAGTCTGTGGCCCAGCAGGGACAGAGCTTCAGGAAGAAACAACCCGCACTCTCTCCTCCTGCTCTTCTCTTTCCAGGACCTCTCATTGTCAGAATCCAGCTGAAAGCCAGAGGGCAAGAGGACCCTGTTGATGAAGTCTGTTAAGTCAACCTTCTCGAGGGGTAAAACAGGAGGGAGAAACACAGAATGCGAATCTTAAGAGGCAAACAGAGACTATCCAGTACAACCACCTAACCACCAAGCCTGTTCTTATTTAATTTTTGGCTGCACTGAATGCTGATTAGCACTCCCAAATTGAAATTGTTTCCCTGCTTGGTTTTCATAATACCACGCTCCAGATTCTTCTCCGCGTCTGTGACCAGGGGGCACGCTCTTTGTCTATGGGTGTTTTTTTGGATTAGTCTCCTCCCTCACACTTCAGATACTGTTATTCCCTCCGACGGCTTCAGGTACTACCTACACCGAGGCTTCTAAAAAAATCACCACTATTGACATTTTGGGCCAGATAATTCTCTGTTGTGAGGAGTTGTTTTTGCACATTATAGGATGTTTAGCAGCATTCCTGGCCTCTAACCACTAGATACTATTAGCATCCCTCCCCAAGAGGTGGCAACTAAAACTATCCTCAGACATTGCCAAGTGTTCTCTGGAAGTTAAAATCATCCCCAGGCAAGAACTGCTTACCTCTACAAACAGAATAGCTATCTTCTGTCCCCTGAGTTCCAGACTGATGGAAACTTAATTACCATAATCTGTCTCCCAGACAATCGCAATCATTTCCTAACTGGGCTGCCCAACTCTCAGTCTTCATGCTCACACCAGACTGATCTAAAAGAGAATGTGAATGTGTGCGGGAATCCCAAGGCTGTCAAGCCATGCAGCCAAAAATATTCTTGAAACATCCATGAGACAATGAAAAGAAGTGGAATTGTAAGAGTTTTTGACTTACGCTCTGAAACACTGGGGATGTAGAAGCTCTCCTTGATGACCTATGACTTGTGGGAGTGAAGTAACTCTGTACAAAAATATTTTACCTCCCATTACAGGAAAAGATTTTCTTTCAGAAGAAAGTAAACTCAACAGCAGCATTTCTCAGGTCCATTTTCCAAAGTTTGGTCTCTAACTGGAAGCTTAAAATGTGAAAACAGTACAATAACTAAAATGGTACTAAGATATATTTAGATAAGAATATGCAGGTTTTATGACAAAACATTTATCATCTTTTACACCAATTGGACTTGAAAAATTTACACACACACACACACACACACACACACAAAATAATCATTTTAACTTGACTTTTCAAGATAGGTGCTACTTCAGTAACTTCTGTGCTTTTAATAAAAAAATTCTGAAAAATCATTTAAGAACAAATACAACTTCTAATTACTCTTCCTTTCTGCTTAAGTCTTGTAACCATCATTACCCTAAATTGCTAAGCCCTTATTTGCTTTCAACTAACCTGCCTATTAGTCAAGCCTCCCAAATATTGCTCTGCATTTTTCTATTCTTGAATCAAAGAAGACAAAGATTGCTGAGGGGGAAATATACAACTTATTAATTTATGATTACTAACCTCAAAAGGAGTTTACCACTGGTAATTCCGCTATGTTTCTTTGGTCAACTTGATATCCCTTTCTTTGCAGTAATTCTTAAAATCTTTATTTTCATCTCCTTTCACTCTTGGAAGATGACCTTGACAACTTTGTAGACATCTGAGACGTCAGATGAGATTATCTTTAACTTCTCACCAGCACACCTACAAGTCCATATATATGAAAGAAAATACACCTATTTTCTTCCTCCTCTGAGCTATTATGCTAGAAGAGGTGTTCCTTCTCTAAACACCAAGAGCCACCTGTGCTAAGTCTATCCCCTCCCACATTTTCAAAATCTTACATTTATGTTTTCTTAGTCTGTCCACTCATCCATCTGATTTCTACACATTTAATTATTCCCTTTCATCAGTATGTTTCTCCTTAATCTGCATATGTGCATTAATCTTTAGGCTTAGCAAATGACTTTCCTGAACCTGTTTTCTGAATTGTTAAACAAAGGTGGGGGGGGGGCGTGATAGAAATGAAAGCACTCTGTAAATTGTAAAGCATTATTTATTGAGAGCTATTGTAATGTTATCATTTGTTCCCACTTAAAAATCAAAGGAATTAACTGACTTCTCAAGGTTTTATTATTTTTCCTTTGGCAGATCTGGGAATATAACTCGATTCTCCATAATTATTAACTATTTGTAGTTAAAAACTAGAAAATATTTTTAAAGTGCTAACTTGAATGCATAGAAAAAAAACCTCTTAAAATTATGTTGGTTATTTTTGTTTAGAAATAGAAATTGCAGTCTAACGGCTTATTGACATTCAGAAATTTAATCATGGGGGTAGGCATCTGGTGTTTCTACAACTAAATTGGATTTGCCTAAAATAGAATCTAAGACCTGATTGAACTACCTTCATCCCAATCATTAAGTTCCTCTTCACCATTCTGTAAACAAAAAAATCCCCTCAACAAATGGAACAAGTTGAACAAAGGATAGTTTTCTAAAATATCAAGGCTTTTTAACTAAGGATTTTTGTACAAAGCTCTTTTGGGATCAGAAGTTCGACAGTAGCGTATAAAACCTAGCTTCACTTAAGGGTGTTAAGCAAATTAAATAACTATAAAATATTTTTACAAAGATGAAAAAAGAAGGATTAATCTATTACTGATTATTGAGACAAAGATAATAGCTATTCACCCAAATATCTACTCTATGTGTCCTTGTGAATAATAAAGTCTATTTCTATCATATTAATAAAATTCAAATCTATTTAACAAATCTTTGCCCTACTTACAATATGAAACGGTTATAAAAATCCAATGAAATAGTGACTCTGAAACACTTTAAAAATGACAAAAACAACTGTAACTTCTAACTCTACTTCCATCCTTTATTCTTACAACTAATAAATCAATACTTATTAACTTATTCATTTACCTTTTAACATGTTATAAATTTTAATAGACTCATTGACCTCCCCTGATTAATATTCATTAACATCTGTGATATTTCCAACATTATTTATTAGGTTAAAGTCAAAAATCAAAAATAATTTACCAGATATTTATTGTGCATTGGTTTATTTAGACAAATCTTTTAGGTAAGAGTCAACAAACACAGTGACATTCTATTATAATAGAGCTTGATTATTCCTAACGTTACTGATTTTATAGTCATGAACCTATTGACTATTGAGCACTGTAGGAGTAGGTTAAAAACAAAAAGGCATTTTATTTGTCCTCAGAATTGTCACAGTGAAAAGGAGGAAGACAGAAGCACTTTAGTAAAAGACAGACTGTGATAAGGGTCATATGTGGATTTTTTTTTTTTTAGTAGTAACTATTTCTTAGGGATCTCTTTTGTCTCTTCTTTCTCCTAAACAAGCATATCTTATTTGTAGTTGGTTTTATTGCACTTTACATATATTGCATTTTTTACAAGTAGAAGGGTTTTTTTTGTTTTGTTTTTGAGAATGTCAACCAGGCTGGAGTGCAATGGCATGATCTCCACTCACTGCAACCTCTGCCTCCTGAGTTCAAGTGATTCTCCTGCCTCAGCCTCCCGAGTAGCTGGGATTACAGGCACATGCCACCACACCATGCTAATTTTTTGTAGTTTTAGTAGAGACGGGTTTCACCATGTCGGTTAGGCTGATCTCAAACTCTTAACCACATGATCTACCCACTTCAGCCTCCCAAAGTGCTGGGATTATAGGCATAAGCCACCCCTCCCAGCCAAGTAGAAAGTTTTTGACAACTCTACATCAAGCAAGTCTATTGGTGCAATTTTTCCAATAGCCTATGCTCATTTTCTGTGTATCACATATTGGTAACTCTTGTAATATGTTAAACTTCTTCATTTTCATTATGTCTATTTTTTTTTTACTTGAGACAGAGTCTTACTCTGTCACCCATGCTGGAATGCAGTGGCACAGTCATGGCTCACTGCGGCCTCCACCTCCAAGGCTTAGGCAGTCCTCCCACCTCAGCCTTCCAAGTAGCTGAGACTACAGGCAAATGCCAACCACATCCAGCTAATTTTTGTTTGGTGGTGTTGTTTTTGTAGAAACAAGGTTTCATCATGTTGCCTAGGCTGGTCTCAAACTCTCAGGCTCAAGTGATTTACCCACCAAAGGGCTCAGATTACAGGAATGAACCACCATGCCCAGCCTCATTATATCTGTTATAGTGATTGGTGATCAGTGACTTTGATGTTACTATTATAATTTTTCGGGGGCTAAATCAACCATGCCCATATAAGATGGTAAACCTAATTGATAAAATTGTGTATGTTCTGACTACTAAACCAATCAGTCATCTCCCTGTCTTTCCCCCATCCCTATTCTCTGAAACACAATGATATTGTTATTAGGCCACTTGATAACCCTACAATGGCCTCTAAGTGTTCAAGTGAAAGAAAGAGTCACATGTCTCTCACTTTAAACCAAAAGCTAGAAATGATTAAGCTAAATGAGGAAGGCATGTTGAAAGACAAGACAGGCTGAAAGCTAAGCCTCTTGCAACAAACAGCCAAGTTGTGAGTGCAAAGAGAAAGTTCTTGAAATAAATTAAAAGTGCTACTCTAGTGAACATATGAATAAGTGAAACAGGCTTATTGTTTATATGGAGAAAGTTTGAGTGGTTTAGATAGATGAAACCAGCCACAACATCCCCTTAAGACAAAGTCTAATCCAGAGCAAGGCCCTAACTCCCTTCAATTCTGGGAAGGCTAAGAGAGGTGAGGAAGCAGCAGAAGAAAAGTCTGAAGCTAGCAGAGGTTGGTTCATGGGGTTTAAGGAGAGAAGCTATTTCAATAACATAAAAGTGCAAGGTGAAGCAGCAAGTACTGATGTAAAAGCTGCAGCTAGTTGTCCAGAAGATCTAGGTAAGATAACCAATGAAGGTAGCTAAACAACAGATTTTCAATGTGGATGAAATGGTTTTCTATTGGAAGAAGATGCCATCTACTTTCATAGCCAGAGAGGAGAAGTCAATGCCTAACTTCAAAGCTTCAAAATATAGACGGATTCTTGTTTTATGGGCCAATGCAGCTGGTGACTTTAAGTTGAAGCCAATGCTCCTTTGCCATTCCAAAAATCCTAGGGCCCTTAAGGATTATGCAAAATCTACTCTGTCCATGCTCTATCAATGAAAAGTAAAGCTTGGATGACAGCACAGCTGCTTTTCTCATGTTTCACTGAATGTTTTAAGCCCACCGTTGAGACCTACTGCTCAGAAAAGATTCCTTTCAAAATACTATTCCAAGAGCTCTTATAGAGATGTGCAGAGATTGATGTTTGTTTCGTACTTACTAACACGGTATCCATTCTTCAGCCCATGGATCAAGAAGTAATTTTGACTTTCAGGTTTTATTATTTTAGAAACACATTTTGTAAGGTGACAGCTGCCAAAGATAGTGCTTCCTCTGATGGATCTGGACAAAGTACAGTGAAAATATTTTGAAAAAGCTTAATCATTCTAGATGTCATTAAGAACATTTGTGACTCATGGGAATAAGTCATAACATCAACATGAACAGGAGTCTGGAAGAATTTGATTCCCATCCTCATGAATAATTGAGGGGTTCAAGATTTCAGTGGAAGAAGTAACTACAGATGTGGTAGAATTAGCAAAAGAACCAGAATGTCACTAAAGATGTGACTGAATTGGTGCAATCTCATGATAAAATTTGAATGAATGAGGAGTTGTTTCTTAATGATGAGTGAAGAAAGTGGTTTCTGGAGACAGAATCTACTCCTGGCAAAGATGCTGTGAACACTGTTGAAATGACAACAAAGGATTCAGAATATCACACACATTTAGTTGAGAAAGGAGCCGTACAGTTTGAGAGGGCTGACTCCAATTCTGAAAGTAGTTCTACTGTCGGTAAAATGCTGTCAAACTGCTAGAGAGAAATCTTTCATGAAGAGTCAATCAATGTGGCAAATGTCATTTTCTTTTTCAAGAAATTGCCACGGTCACCCCAACCTTCAGCAACCACCACCCAAATCAGTCAGAAGCCACCAAGATCAAGGCAAAGCCTTCCACCATCAAAAATATTATGACTTGCTGAAAGCTCAGAGGATTGTCACTTTTTTTAGCGGTATTTTTAAATTAAGGTATATATGTTGTTATTTAGACATAATGCTATCGTGCAATTATTAGACTACAGTATAAAAATAATTTTATATGCACTGGGAAAACAAAAAAAAATGTGACTTTTGATATTAGCTTAGTTTTGGTGGTCTGGAACCCAGCCCATAGTATCTTGAGATATGCTTATATTGTCAATCTTCTTTTTTTGACATATGCTAAATATGTATAGTTACAAATCTCCTGTGATGACTGCCATCAATTCTTTCTCTCTATATAAGAATGTGTCACTTCCCCAGTGAGATATGGGCTTCTTCTTCCCCTCCTGTGGAAACTGGGCTGGACCTGTGTTTGCCTTGACCAGTAGAATGCAAAGTGACATTCTGGGACTTCTGAGAAGACCAGGCTTTCAGAGGACTGACAGTTTCCACTTCCTTCATCTGTTGGAATGCTCCCTGTTGGAATTCAGTCACCATGCTGTGGGGAGCCAAGCTCTTTGGAAAAGTCACGTGAAGGAAAATCAGATAAATTGTCACCATGTGGATGATTATCACAGCCTTTAGATAGTTGAATGCCCCTGCCAACATCATGTGGGGCAGAGCCACCAACCTGAGTCAGCTAAGCTCCATCTATGCAAAGAATCATGAGTTTACAAAATGGTTGGTTTAAGCCGCTGAGTTCTGAGGTTGTTTGTTGTGGGGCAAAAGATAACTGAAATAGAAACTGGTCCCTAGAAATAGGGTGGCATTGGGTCAAACCCAAAACCTATGCAGCCTCAACTTGGAACTGAACAGGAGATGCAGACAGTGGTGGCTAGAAGATCAGTGAGAAAACAAAAAGGCAACACTTGTATTTGCAGTAATCTGAAAGGTAGAACTAGTAAGCTCATGGCAATTGCTAAAGGGAAAATGTAACCTAATAAATTTGTGAATCTATCTAAGAAGACTTCCAGGCAAACATTCAAAATGCCACCTGACTACTTCTAGCTACTTATCGTCAGATACGAGAAGAAATAAACTAAATAAGAAACTTCAGTTTTGGAGAAAAATGTGTAGAAAATATACAATGTGCAAATAAAATATTTTTCCAGCCAGCAAGAGTTTCTCAAGGAAGAAATCACCTTGGCAAAGATCAAATTGAGAATTGTTAGTAAAGCATAAATTAGGATAATTTAGAATCAGTGGTACATCTGTAATATCCTTTAAGGTTTCAGAAATATTTAAACCATAGACCTCTTAGACAGACAAAAAGACTTCTAAGAATCTTATGAGCACAATTTGTAGATCACTTTGCTCGACAGTAAGATAGTTAAGGGTGCTGCTCCTCAACATCCTCTCAGTTCAAATTAGAGAGAGGCCTGTCTTGAAGAGACCAGTATGAATTTTGTCTAATGGAGTGGATTATAATTCAATTCAAAGGGAACACAAGAGGTTTTAAAATGAATTACATCAGCTTACACTAAAAAAGACATACACAGTTCAAGCTGAAGACTTCTGGGCCTTCAACCTCTGAAAATCAAGAAGCAGTTTGAGAAGCCTACTCAGCTTCAAACACAAAGCAATTTCTCATGGAAAAAGATGGCTCAGAGTAAAATAAAGATCATACAGGGAAGAGCCAAGAACTAAGAACCCCTCTCAAGTAGAATTACACCCTAATCGACATACATTCTCTGCTCCCAGAATCACGAGGAATAAAACGTGCCCAAATGGAGTTCAGAATTGCTATGAACCATTCACTGCTATGTACCTCTCATTTTTCCTCTTTTTAAACAAGAGTGTATATTGCCTAACTCACCACTGTAGGCTGGGTGATGAGAAAGAAAACTTATTTTTAGTTTCACACATTTTCCGATTGAGAGAAACTGTAGTAAAGGCACGGCATATGTAACTGAAACTAGTTTAGATGATGAAGTTCTGGGTCTTGAGCTTGAAACTGATGTCATATTGAGATGAGACTTTAACTTAGTTTCCTGTGAGGTGGTGGAAAAATTTTCCATGGGAACATAAATTGCTATGGCCAGGGCGTACATTATAACTACCAAAGATTTCTGCCATCAGTTTCTTTCTTGTTTGTATATGTGTGTCCCCTTCCCATCAAAAAGGGCTTTTTTCCTTCTTTAAGCTAAGCTGGCCCTGTAGATTACTTTGACCAATACGACGCAGTGAAAATAATGTTCTAGGACTTCCAAGCTATGGCCCCAAGAGGACTTAGCTTCCATTTTCCTCTTCCTGAAACGCTTACACTTGGGATGCTGCTTCTTGGATCCCAGCCATAAACGATTACAAGCCCAGCAACCACAACTGGAAGAACTCCAAGTCCCATGGAGAAGTCACATAAACTGAGGTGTGGCAGCTGAATTCCCAGCTGATAGCCACCATTAACTGCCAATCATGTGCATGAGTATCTCAGATGCTTCAAGCCCAATCAAGCCCCTAGATAACTGCAGCGAAAGTCATTACCATGTGGAACAAAACCAGCCAGCAGATTCCTGTCAACTCACAGAATTCTGAGGCCAGTGAAATGGTTGTTATTTTAAGCCAATTAAGTTTGAGGTATTTTGTTAGTAACAGACTACCCACCACAATTTATGTTAGTGCCATTAAGTAAATGAAATTAAGATCAAGAAACCCATTACCCAAGAATGAAAGCATCACTAATATTGTTTTATGTATTCATGTGCTACACCTTGCCACTGTCCCAAATTTTATGACTTCTTTAAAAGAAAGTTTTATCACAAATATACATATTTCTACATAATATGGTTTAGGTTTCCTTTGTAGCTTTATAAAAACTGTAGCATACTCTGTGTAGACTTCTGAGACTTGCTTTATCACTTTAAAGATTACTTTGTTGTTGCATGTAGGTCATTCTCCCTGTTGAATAAAATTACAAAACCCCTAATTTATTTTTTGTTATCAGTAGACGTGAGTGGTTAAAAACACGGCTGTCGTGAGCATTCTTACACGTGTACTCCTAAGGTACATGTATCCAAGAATTTCTCTAAGGTATTTATGTAGAGGTAGAACGGGAAGGGTACGTGAATGCTTAACTCTGAAAGAGTGCGCCAAATTGCTTTCTGAAGAGCCTATCAGTTCAAAATCCTGCCTCCAGTGTGAAAGACTGAGGCACATTATCTTTATGGCTATTTCATATTTCTTTAAGTTTTCAATCTATTGAACATAAAATGTTATTCATTCTGGTTTTAATTAGCCAATCACTTATGAGGTTAAACATCTTTTCACGAGTTCAGCCACATCCTCTGAAAATACCTGATTTGTCTTTTGCATATATTTCTATAGGACAATGATAAATAAGTGGTGGCTGGGTTCAGTGGCTCATGCTTGTAATCCCAGCACTTTAGGAGGCCAAGGAGGGTGGATCACCAGAGGTCAGGAGTTCAAGGCTAGCCTGGCCAACTTGGTGAAACCCTGTCTCTACTAAAAATATAAAAATTAGCTGGGCGTAGTGGCGGGCGCCTGTAATCCCAGCTACTCAGGTGGCTGAGGCAAGAGAATCGCTTGAACCCGGGAGGCAGAGGTTGCAATGAGCCAAGATCTCACCACTGCACACCAGCCTGGGGGACAGAGCAAGTCTCCATCCCTCCCAGACCCCAAAAAAGTGGTAATAGCCATCCTTGTGTTCCTGATTTTAAAGGTATACAACTTATCCATAATGCACTACCTCTTTTAATATGTCAAAGTTTATTAACAGTGCTTTTGACTTTTACATGTGTTAGTGCTATTAGCCAGTAATTTTATTTTCTCCTACTGAATGTCTCTGATTCTAGTATCAGTAAGTTATACCACCCTCACACGATATGCTGGAAAGTACTCCCTCATTAGCCATTTTTGAAAGAGCTTGTATAAAATGTTGGAATTTACCCCCTTGAAAGAGGGATAAAACTTACCTGTAAACCTGTGCCAGTTCTTGCCAAAAAGTTAATTATTGTTTACTATTCAACCTACGAATAAGTATATTCAGCTTTTCTATTTCTTCTTGAGCCAATTCAAGTAAACTGCAGTTTTCTAGAGTTTGGTCTATTTTGTCTAAGTTTTCAAATACATTAGCATTAAGATGCTCCTGGTAGTCACTTTTTCATTCTTCCTCTATCTACGGATTAGGACCCCTTTTCCAGTCTTTATGTTGTTTGTGTCCTGTTTCATCTTGTTCAATTATGCCAGTTTCACCATTTTTATCATGAAAACAACTTTGACATGATTATCATTTTCATATTCATTGATTTATTCCCTTACCTGTATATTCTTGCTCCTACATTGCTTTTGCTACTATTTTTCTAATTTACACATTTAGTCTTTTCCCTCCATTCAAGCATTTAAAGCCATTTTCCTCATAGTGCCGTTTCCCCTGCAATACCCAATTTAAAAATATATATACTACTTGTAACTAGGTTTTAAATTTTTCCTTTTCTCCTCTGTGAAGATTTCAACATGTAAGATTTTAAAAAATTTAACCTTTATTACTGACCTCTACTTGTTTCTGATTATCCATTTAATACCAATTATTTGATATGTTTTGTGACTTGCTTCGTGCTGAAAATACATGGTCAATTTTTGATAATATACAATGTTTAAGAAAAATATTAATTGTTGAATATGTTATTCTAAATGTTTATTGAATCAGTATCACATTAAAATGCTTTCACTAATTCTTTTTCAATCACTAGTTGTTGAAATCTCCCACTGTTGTTCAATTTGTTGCTTCAGCCCTATTGTTGCTTCAGTTCATACATTTTGAGGCCATTTCATATAATAGATACACACTGAAAATTGTTATATATACCTAGTAAATTGATCCATTTACTATTTTTAGTGGTCTTCTCGATCTTTAATATCATAAATCTATTTTTATTTAGTATCACTAAAGTTACATGAGTTTTTAGTATTTACCTACTGCATTAAAAAAATTTTAACTTTCAACTACCCATGTCTAATATTTTAGGTGTTTTTAACCTAAAATATTGTATTTTTAAAAAAATCTGACCAATGCTGTCATTTAATTGGATAATTGTATATTCATATTTATTTTAATTAGTATTAGATTTGTTACTATTATTTTACTTTCTAACTTCACCCCCCCACCTCCATAATTTCTTCCTTTATTGGTACTAGGTTATTGCATACCTATTCTGTATTTTAAATTTCTTTTCCTTTGGAATGATTCATCCCCCCAATCCTCTTTTTTTTTTTGAGATGGAGTCTCACTCTCACCCAGACTGGAGTGAAGTGGCGTCATCTTGGCTCATTGCGACCTTTGCCTCCCAGGTTCAAGTGATTCCCCCACCTCAGCCTCCAGAGTATCTGGGATTACAGGAGCATGCCATCATGCCCGAATAATTTTTGTTATTTTTTGGTAGAACAGGCTTTCACCATGTTGGCCAGGCTGGTCTCAAACTCCTGACCTCAAGTGATCTGCCCGCCTCAGCCTCCCAAAGCGCTGATTATAGGAGTGAGCCACCGTGCCTGGCCAATCCCCTATCTATTCTTGTGGCAGTTACCCTTGAACTTTGACTACACATATGTATTATAACATAATCAATTTTAAGGTTAAACAGCATTCTTAACCAGTTTTCTGAATAAAAGAACTCAGAACACTCTAATTCCAATCACACCCTTCTGCCAGCCAGGAGCTATTGTCCAGTTTTTCAATTATATCCTTATTAAAAAAATAGACATTACTAATGTTGCATAACAATGTTTATTTAGTTTTACAATTGTTTACAATTACTTTTCATTATAATTGCTTTATACAAACAAGTTTAAATTTACATGTTTATCATTTATTTGCTCACTAGTTCTTCAATTTCAGATCACCCTGTAGAATCATTTTCCTTTTTGAAGATCATCCTTTTGTAGTCTTTTGGCTGAAGTTCTGCTGAAGATAATATCTGTTTTTCATCTCAGCATGTGTTTGTTTCAGTTTTGCTTGTAGCAAATTCTAAGCTAATAGTTTTTCTCGGAATTCTACCCTCTTTTGGGTACACTGTTGCTGTTAGGAAGCCTACTAAGTATTTGACTGTCTTCCCTTCATTGCTGATCTTTTTCTCCCCATGGCTGCTTTTAAAATCTTGTGTTTGGTATCTTGTCATTTACAACCTTGAGTCTAGGCCTGGATTTTATTTAATTAGATGTTTGGTATATACTGTGCTTCCTGAATTTATGAATTCATGTTTTTCCAACAAATTTGGAAAATTGTGTTGTCTCTTCAAGTATTGCCTCTCCTTCATTCTCTAAATTCTCTCCTTCTAGTGTTCCTAGTCTTTATAATTCTTCCCCCCAACTCTCTTAATTTTCTAATGTTTTCTATCTCCTGGTTGCTCATTGGGTAATTTCTTTAGATCCAGCTTATAGTTCACTTGTCTCTCCAGCCGAGTCCAATATAATATTCAATATGTCTGAGAGCTTTTTTCATATTTCAATAAATATTTCTCATTTCAAGTTCTATTTGGTTCTTTTTCAGATCTGCCTACGGTTCCAACTTCATTTCTTATCTTGTGATGAAACCTTGAAGAACTGAGTTCAATGTTTATTTTTTCTATAGCTCCCTTGTCATGTTAGCTTGTTTCAACTTGTGCCTCTGATCTCTAGTCATAAAATACTACTACTTGATAATAATCTATAGGAGTCTTGGAACTAAACTAGGAATGTTTCTTGCTTCTGCCAGGAGCTAGAGTACTACAAACTGAGGGCCACTCAATCTTCTTTAACTGTCCTATCTAGGGCAGCATCTCAGGTTCACATCTCTTCTTGTTTCTGATTTGAGACAAACTGCATATGGCAGTGTTGCCATTGGTATCTGCCATCCAATCACAGTCCACTTGAATGGTTAATATAGTATTCATGACTCCTACCTTAAAATGTGTTCATGGTTTGTGGCAAAGGAAAGGTAGAAGTACGGTTCTTGAAAGTTCTCCTACTTCCTGTGAACCTATTCAAAAGTAGAATTTATTCAGGATCTAGTTGTTTTATAACAGCTAGTCTAACATACTTGCTGGAAGCAAAATCTTATTTTATATATTAAATATATTTTTAAAATTATGATACAGTAACCTGAGAAAGCACAAATTTTATGTCATTTCTTATTAACAGAATCTCTCTGGAAAGGTTCCCTACCCCTTGATCAGAACAAAACTCACAGTATATGGGAACTGAGTGAACATCAGAAAGGTCCCAGAGGATGAACCTATCCTAAGGTGGTTGTCTCATCACTCGGTAGAAATTTCTCCTGGTGCCCTATCATTATTAGACGTTGCATCAACATTGACTGTTGAAGTTACCATTTTTTTGTATTTAAAATTTACTTATTTATTTTAGCGACAGGGTCTCATTTTGTCACCCAGGCTGGAGTACAGTGATGCGATCATAGCTTGCTGCAGCCTCAAACTCAAGTAATCCTCCTGATTCAGCCTCCAAGTAGCTGGGACTAGAGGTGCATGCCACCATGTCCAGGTATTTTTTTTTTGTGGTAGAAACGGAACATCATTATATCAACCAGGCCTGTCTCCAACTCCCTCCTAGTCCCAGGTGATCTTCCTGCCTCAGCCTCCCGAAGTGTTGGGATTATAGGTCTGAGCCACCATGCCTGGCCTCTGTTCAAGTTTTAATGTCCTGATTAATATGTGATTCAGATTAGTAAGACTAAAAATCAATGATCATATCCCATCATTTTGAACTTTGTAACAAATAGATAATAATGATTTGTTACATGCAGCTTCCATCTAGAAGCATAACTTTATTTTTGGAAACATGGGCCACCTACAATTTAAAGCAGGCTAAACAAGGCAGCTTGTGATTTCATTTTAGTCAGAAACACACCTAATAGGCATCATGGCAGCAGATCTGGCTGCTACTGTTTTAAATATAGGTAGACTGTCAACATCTTGATTGTTCATAATTGTCTGTCAATGTTCTCTGGATGATCAAGAAAATCTTTGTGCCTCTCACCCTAATCACTGAAGTAATGAAAGGAGATACCAGCAGCAAGGACTGCAACTGTAAATGCTGTAATCACACCTAAAAGTAAAACAAACACAGAACGAATGAATATGGAATGAGCAAAAGAAAGGCTGAACTAATCCTAGGCTCTGAAATGTGGGTAACTGATGGGCCTCAAAAGCAACACACAAACACACAATCATACGTACACATACATATGTATGTACTAAAAGGCAGCAACATCTTAGAGAAAAATACAGCAATAAGTTGAAAAATTAGATTTCGAATGTTGGGCAAAGTATCTCTCTTGCACACATATGCACGGAGATGTATTTAAGAGAAAAAATAAGAAACACTTTGGCTGGGCACGGTGGCTCAAGCCTGTAATGCCAGCACTTTGGGAGGCCGAGGCGGGTGGATCACGAGGTCAAGATATCAAGACTATCCTGGTCAACATGGTGAAACCCCGTCGCTACTAAAGATACAAAAAATTAGCTGGGCATGGTGGTGCATGCCTGTAATCCCAGCTACTCAGGAGGCTGAGGCAGGAGAATTGCCTGAACCCAGGAGGCAGAGATTGCGGTGAGCTGAGATCGCGCCATTGCACTCCAGCCTGGGTAACAAGAGCGAAACTCCGTCTCAAAAAAAAAAAAAAAAAAAAAGAAACACTTTAAAGGGTTTATATAATTATTTATATTGTCATACCAGCTGTCTTATGCTACTTAGGTTAAAAAAAAAAAGGCAGCGCTAGTAGGCAGTAGTTCTCAGTCATTATAATGTAAAGCCACTGTGTAGCTATTGAAAAACTGCAGAAGGGTTGGGCGCGGTGGCTCAAGTCTGTAATCCCAGCACTTTGAGAGGCCGAGGCGGGTCGATCATGAGATCAAGAGATCGAGACCATCCTGGTCAACACGGTGAAACCCCATCTCTACTAAAAATACAAAAAATTAGCTGGGCATGGTGGCGCGTGCCTGTAATCCCAGCTATTCAGAAGGCTGAGGCAGGAGAATTGCCTGAACCCAGGAGGCGGAGGTTGCGGTGAGCCGAAATCGCGCCACTGCACTCCAGCCTGGGTAAGAAGAGTAAAACTCCGTCTCAAAAAAAAAAAAAGAAAAACTGCAGAAGTCCATGTTTGACCACTATAAAATCTAAGAATTGGAACGTCCTTGTAACTTTTATTTTTTCCTGATTATAGTAAGCTAAAGAAAGAAACTGACCATAGTAGTCTAGACAGACAGATACAGACAGACACACACATACACACACAGACATGCACAACAAATTTAATTACATTTAATGAATGATAAGAACTACAATTAAATGTTTTGGCTCCTAACTCTCAGTCAGGGGTCTTAATACTTAGTATATTTCAAACTGTTATTCTGCTAAACAACAGTCTTTGTTCAAAAGGTCTGAAAAATGTTACAGTAATTCTGCATTTCTTAGAGCCCTTAAAATATAAAATTACATTATAAAATTCTTGACTTGAATTTGACATTTTTTGGCATAGAACATACATCAAAATCTCCTGTGGTAGTAACTCTAGGAATACCAGTCTATAAAGCATTAGCCCTACCATACTAACTGATTCCCAAAACTCTGCATCTTTTTCTTTTAAAAACATTTTAAAAATTAATAAGATGTGTCATCTTTGAGGGCACTTGGATGACAATGTATGAATTATTAAGTCTTCCTATCTCTAGGGCCTGGCACTTTCCATCCATAATAGCCAATAAATACTGGCTAAGTCTAGCACTCTTAAGAAAGCAAAATGAAACACAAATAATTGTAAAGTAACAGAAAAACTCAAGTTCAAATGTGTCTTCAGTGTTATAAAAGAAGTAAAATGAAATACCTATGTTTTGCTGAATTTTCAATACTATTGTAGTTTTAATTGGCTGTTTTCGTTGTTCTTCATCTGTGTTGTCCAATGAAGCTTGACTATTCACAGAGGAACTCACACAAACTGAAAGAGTAAAATAATAATAAATTCTACGTAAAATAAGGATTAACACTTTAAACCGAGTTTTAAAGAACATTATAAAAGACAATCAACACCATTTTCTTTTTTTTTTTTGAGACGGAGTTTCACTCTTGATACCCAGGCTGGAGTGCAATGGCGCGATCTCGGCTCACCGCAACCTCCGCCTCCTGGGTTCAGGCAATTCTCCTGCCTCAGCCTCCTGAGTAGCTGGGATTACAGGCACGCGCCACCATGCCCAGCTAATTTTTTGTATTTTTAGTAGAGACGGGGTCTCACCATGTTGACCAAGATGGTCTCGAGCTCTTGAGCTCATGATCCACCCGCCTTGGCCTCCCAAAGTGCTGGCATTACAGGCTTGAGCCACCGCGCCCGGCCAATCAACACCATTTTCATTCAACTTGTTTTTTATATAACAACGAATTTGTTCATTATCAACTGTAGGTGAATTAAATTTAATGGAATATATGTCAAATTGACAGTTTTCAAAACATTTAATGTGGCTTTATCATCGAACTAAACCAGACGGCCACACAGCCAGTTCTGAGTAACTTTCAAAAATCATAATTTGTTGGCCAGGTGTGGTGGCTCATGCCTGTAATCCCAGCACTTTGGGAGGCTGAGGCGGGCGGATTGCCTGAGCTCAGGAGTTCAAGATCAGCCCGGGAAACACAGTGCAACCCCATCTCTACTAAAATACAAAAAAGTTAGCTGGACATGGCAGCATAGATCCAGTTATTCAGGAGGCTGAGGCAGGAGAATTGCTTAAACCTGGGAGGTGGAGGCCATAGTGAGCTGTGATAGTGCCACTGTAACTCCAGCCTGGATGACAGAGCGAGACTCCATATTCAAAAAAGAAAAAAAATTGTAATTTGTTTACTATATGGTAGTAAATTTATGCCAAAATTCATAGCAAAGTAAACTTCACTGTTACTTGAGATTAATTTATATCATTCTTTTTGTTGTTGTTGAGACAGAGTCCGGCTCTGTCACCCAGACTGGAGTGCAGTGACACAATCTTGGCTTACTGCAACCTCCGCCTTCCAGGTTCAAGTGATTCTCCTGTCTCAACCTCTGGAGTAGCTGGGATTATAGGCGCACACCACCATGCCTGGCTAATTTTTGTATTTTCATTTAATTAATTTATTTTTTTGAGACAGAGTCTCATTCTGCTGCCCAGGCTAGAGTGCAATGGCATGATCTCAGCTCACTGCAACCTCTACCTCCCAGGTTCAAGCAATTCTCCTGCCTCAGCCTCCTGAGTAGCTGGGACTACAGACATGCGCCACTATGCCCAGATAACTTTTGTATTTTTAGTAGAGATGGGGTTTCACCATGTTGGCCAGGCTGGTCCCGAACTCCTGACCTCAAGTGATCCACCCACCTTGGCCTCCCAAAGTGCAGGATTATAGGCGTTAGGCACTACACCTGGCCTAATTTTTGGATTTTTAATAGAGATGGGATTATGCCATGTTTGCCAGGCTGGTTTTGAGCCCCTGACCTCAAGTGATCCACCCACCTCAGCCTCCCAAAGTGCTGGGATGACAGGCCTGAGCCACCGTGCCTGGCTTAATTTCTATCATTCTTATTAGTGGTTTTAGCAATTAATAATTTCAAATAATTAGGTATTAATAAAATCAGGGACCAGCATATTATAGTACATGGGCCAAATCTGGCTCAAGATCTATTTTTGTAAAGGTCTTAAATTAAACATCTATATTTATATTTTTAAAAGACTGTTAAAAAAATGTGAAAAAGATTTTATGTGGCTCACAAAGCCTAAAATATTTGTTATTTGTACAAAAAAAGTTTGCTGACTCTTTGTCCAACTTGAAATTTAAACTATGATAAAAAATTTGACCTTAAAACCACTCTGAGTGGTAAGCAAGGCAAGGATACCATCTCACTTTACAAACGAAAAACATAACCTGGGAGGGTAAGTGCTTAGCTGAGCATCAGGCATTTGACTGATGAGTTGGACACAAGTTCTCTTTCTTCTCCATTATGCTGACAGCGATTTATGCATGTTGGCCTATTCAAATTTATTTAACACTGAATGAAAGTGTGTGAACTGGTAACATCCTCAGAGACCATGCAGGCCAAGAGTTTCCAATTTTTTTCCCCTAGGGCTGAGGAATCCTATGAAATCAAAGAAAATCTGACAGAAAATCCCAGTGTGTAAATAGATGAAAGCATGCTGGTCAGGCTGAAGCTGGGAGGGATGACTCCCGGAGTCAGACCAGCTCCTTTCTTCCATCCTAGAGATAACAGTTAGAAAGCTACTCTATAGAACTCAAGGGAACTAGGTTATGAAAGGAACTATTTTAGATTTATCTCTTTATTTACCTGACCCCCCACAAGAAAAAGAGAGAGAGGGAATTCAAGAGTGAGAGATAGTAAATATTACTGTTTAAATTCAAAGTAAAATAGCCTATTGTTTGAATTTACGTTTTTTTGTTTTTTTTTTTGAGACGGAGTTTCGCTCTCGTTACCCAGGCTGGAGTGCAATGGCGCGATCTCGGCTCACCGCAACCTCCGCCTCCTGGGTTCAGGCAATTCTCCTGCCTCAGCCTCCTGAGTAGCTGGGATTACAGGCACGCGCCACCGTGCCCAGCTAATTTTTTGCATCTTTAGTAGAGACGGGGTTTCACCATGTTGACCAGGATGGTCTCTATATCTTGACCTCGTGATCCACCCGCCTCGGCCTCCCAAAGTGCTGGGATTACAGGCGTGAGCCACCACGCCCAGCCATTGAATTTACGTTTTTATAGACATCTTTGTACCCCAATATACTAGCACAAGCTCACAAGAATGACATATGAACTTACTGAAATAAGCATGTATGACACCAACAAGGAAGAAAAGCAAAAAAAATTACCTACTTCTCATTCACTTCCCATAAAGTTTACGATTTTCATAAATAATTCGCAGTAAATTATCTTATTAGAATCAAGGGCACCACCATTCTTTTTTCTTTTTCCTCTTCAAGAATATAACTAAAATACTTTAAAAATGGCTCACCAGATTTTAAAGGTGTGACTTCAAATTTTTTAGGTGGTACTGTTGATAAAGTACATTGAACTTAATATCTACTAGCAGATGACTAGCACAGCTAAGAAATGTTAAAGCCATAGTTAACCTCACCTCAAGTGAGTCATTCTGACAAACTGTTCTTCATCTATTAAGTCATTTAAAAGTATGTTATTTTAAGATACTTACTTGGCAACTATGTATTTTAAACATAGCAACTACTTGGCAACTATACTATAGAACAGAAATAAGTAATAATCAGATAAATAATACAAGTTTAGCACCCCTTCTCTGAAGTGCTTGGGGACCAGAAGTGTTTTAGATTTCAGTCCTTTTTTAAAAAATTTTGGAATATTTGCATTATACTTACTGTTTGAGCATCCCTAATCTGAAATCCAAAACCCAAAATGTTCTAATGAGTATACTTCCTTTGAGTTTCATGTTCATGCTCAAAAAGTTTCTGATTTTCGAGAATTTTGTGTTTCAGACTTTCAGATTAGGGAATATCCAACCTGTAACCTTAAATACAAGTGGCAGGCCTAACCCTGGACATTATCTTCATAAAATTATGACATCTAATATCTATAAGTAAATAATTAGAATAAAAAATTTTATTCTAAAAAATTAGAATAAAAAAATGAATGAGTAAATGAGTGAATAAGTGCATATAATTCTAAACCAATAGGATGTTTATGTAAAAGCACTTAATTTTTCTATTAAAATGTATGTTATTATTCTATTTGAGAATGTGTTCTTTATAATAAATACGCAGAATTACTAAATCATTCCTTCTAATTTAACAAATACTTGATGAAGCGAACCTAGTACACTTCTCGGTAAGTCATATTCTTGGTTGCTATACATCTCATACCAGTGTTCAATTCCTAAAAAGCTACTTTTACTTGTATTCATCCTTCAAAATGAATTCAAAAGCTCTAAGCAGCTTTCCCTGAATCCCTTACAGAGATAGTGCCTCTGCTAAGAGTTCTGGTACTTCCCTGTTCATTCTTCTCTTATAGAATTATTAGTGGTTCCAGCAGTTAATAATTTCAAATAATTAGTTAATAATAATAAAACCAGGGATCAGCACATTGAAGTATACTGGCCACACTGTTTTGGAATAATCCATTCCTTTGTATTTCCCATTACACTGTGCGCTTTTTGAGAGTCAGAACTATCTACTTTATCTCTAGACTCCTAAAGCCTAATACATAATAGGCAGCCAACAAATAGTTATCACTCACTCACTCACTTGAGATTCATGTAAGTTTTAAAAACAGGGCAGTATCCCGAAAGGATCATACCTACCACACTGAAGTAGTACCTTCAATACATTATACAATATTAGTAAAATGTGTAGTATCTAGAAACCATGAGTTTAATATGGCATACATGTAAGTATACACACCTAAAATTTCCAAATTGCTGTTTTGCTTCCTTTGTTCTTGTAATATTAAACTCTTCCTACTGTTAATCCATCTCTATACTAGACTGTCAGCATAAAAAAGTACGACAGTAAATAATTTTTAAATAAAGTGTGAAACATGTAAGTTTTAATGTTAACAGTTTATGAAAATTAAAATCCACAAAGCAGACCTATGTAATAATATTTATATGTTATCTAAGATTTTTAAGTTATTTTAAGATATTTCATATCTTTAAGTTATTTTAAGATATTTACAAGGTATAAATAACGATAATGATAAAGCTTACTGAAGGAAGCCAAGAAAGAGGACTAAAATATATTTAGTACATATATAAATGATAAAAGCAATTCAATAGATAATAGCATTTACATCTGACAGTAATGGGAAAAAATTATAATGTTTTGAGGCTAATATTAAAACTTTCATTTACTTGCAAAACTAAACATCATTCAAAACTATGGGACTTTGGATGCAAGTAGAATTATTCCTGTATACTACAGAGCATCCATTTATAAAACTGGTGTGTGTTTTCGGTGACCTTTCAGCTGAGGTGAAATATAAAAGTAGTACGGGTTGAGTATTCCCTGTCCAAAATGCTTGGGACCACAAGTGTTTCAGATTTCAGATTTTTTTGAATTCTGGAATATTTGCAGTACCCCAGTTTACCATTCCTAATCCAAAAATCCAAAATCTGAAATGCTCTAATGCACATTTCCTTTGAGCATCATATCAATGCTCAAAAAGGTTCAAATTTTGGAGCAATTCAGATTTCAGATTTTCAGATTAGGGATACTCAGCTGTGATAAAGAATAAAAAAAGGGAAATAATTTACTGAACTTTTAAAATAGCAATGCTAAAACTTTGTTACTGTATATCATAGATTACTGCTAATGCTTATAAGACTTTTTCCTGATTAAATTATTAGCCAAATCACTAGAGACACCAAAATTCTGATCCCTAATCTTGATGGAGTTCTTAGACACTCTTAGGACCGTACTATATTATCTGCATAACTATTCATGCATATACATTCTATCTTTCCTCTAAGCTTCTAAGGGAAAGGAGTCAAGTTATTGATTCATATCTATCATATTGTCTTGAACAGAGCATAAGCTTAATAAACATCTGATAAATGGACATACTAAATGCAGTAAACTAGGTTAAAATTTCTGGGGCAACAACTAGTGCTACACATTTTCATATACAAGATGCAGTTTCATGTCTTTTAAATGTTCAATACTCCTGAAAATGTTCTGAACTACTGAGCCATACAGCTATGACTATTACATCCTTTTTAAACCTTCATCGTGTTCAGTAAACTATACTACACAAACCTTAAAAACCTTGTCCGGCCCAGCATAAGCTTATAATTCCTAAAGCATAAAATAAATGTGAAAACAAGATGTGCTGTAGTTTCCTAAGAATCATTTATTCAGTAACAAATACTTAGGAACACCTACCAGGTTTTAGGCACAGATAAATAAATACTTACGCTCAAAAACCTTACAGTCTAATGTGAAAGATAAATATTAAATATGCAATTGATGATTTAATTACAAGTATGTAAAGTATTATAGGAGAATGGCATAGAAAAGGGAACTACAAGAAAGTTTAGTGAAGGTGTTAACGTAGTCTGAACTAGTCTGAAGATAGTAAAAATACAGTATCTACACAAACTTTTAAAAAAAAACTCTATTTAGCTCCTTTTGTTTAGACCCCAACCCCTAGGAATGACAAAATAAATAATTTATTAAGTCAACAAATATTTACTGAGTACCTATGATGTGCTAAGGCTAAGCTCTTAGTAAAGTGCTAGAAACACAGCTGTAAGCAAGAGAGGCAAAGGTCCTTTTGCTCTCTCGACAGATGTTTTCTGAAATGCACATATAATGGTTTCGTAAGAATCTGAACTTATTGGGTTTAAGTTTTGTTTCTGGGAGACTGTCATGCCAGGTTGCAATAGCTACCTCTTAGGAATACATCACAGTGGTCAAAGCTACTTAATTTTTAATTTTTTTTTGAGCAGGGTCTTATTCTGCTGGACTGCAGTGATGTAAATGAAGCCTCTACAGCTAATTTTTGTATTTTTATTGTAGAGACAGGGTTTCACCATGCTGCCCAGGCTAAATTTTTTAAAACGTCTTAGCAGTATAAAGAAAGAATATTAACCTGTTATTAACTGTTTGTTAAAATATAGCTTCAAAAGCACTGGATAAAATACAAAGTAGTCTATATATCTATGTTTAACATACAACATAAAATTAAACGAGTTAAAAATACTTCTTAAGACAGAAATATTTTTAAAAATTCTTTAAAAAACCTAGATGAGGTTGGGCGCGATGGCTCCTGCCTGTAATCCTAGCATTCTGGGAGGCCGAGGCAGGCGGATCACGAGGTCAAGAGACCATACTGGCCAACATGGTGAAACCCTGTCTCTACAAAAATACAAAAAAAAAAATTAGCCAGGTGTGGTGGTGCATGCCTGTAGTCCCAGCTACTTGGGAGGCTGAGGTTGAAGAATTGCTTGAAACCAGAAAACAGAAGTTGCAGTGAGCTGGGATCACACCACTGCACTCCAGCCTGGCAAAGAGTAAGACTCTGTCTCAAAAAAAAAAAAAAAAAAAAAAAACCTATATGAAATCACTCTCTCTTCCTATTCTTTCATATCTGACTTTTAAAGTAACTTAGGAATGGGGCAAGTTTTGCATACAGTGCTACCCTTGGTCATTCTTAGTTTAAGAATGTGATATGCACTAAGAATGTGACAAATAATTTGAAAAATTATAGATAAACACTGTATATTTTAATATTTTATTTTATAACAATATTTTATATATTGTTTATATTATATATTTTAATAAACATATATTTACTTATAAACAAACATGTTTATATATATAAACTTTTTCATATATAAACATAAAAAATGTTTATATTACGTTTATATATGTGCATGTGTATATTATAAACATTATATATAATTTATATATTTACACATAAACATAAATAATAAGAGATCCAAGATTCCAGCCAACAAATGAGAAATTATACTGTCATAATCTAGATGAAATTAAACCAGGATAATGTAACATCATTCATTTACACTTGAAAATTTTGAAGGGATGGAATGAAGAATGTCAGGCTAAAATAGAGATCTAGATCATGGACAGTAATCATACTACACTTCATTATTTATCTCCTAGAGAAAGGCAGTAAAACAACATTTTTGGAAAAGAAGCACAGACTCTAGAACTAAAGTGCTTAAGTTGAAATTCCAGCTGCACCGTGACAAGCAACGTAACTTTGAAAAGTTACCTGGGCTTCCCGAGCCTCAATTCTCTCATCCGGAAAATAAGACAATAATATATTTACTTTACAGGGTTAAATAAGGAATGATAATTTAGTACTTGTAAGATGCTTAAAACTGTGCCTGGCAGATATATAAATAGCAGCTGATATTAGTATAAGCTTCAATTCAGGGTAACATATTTCAAGAAAGGCATACCGGAGTATATTGAACAAGTAATTTTTAATTTTTCTTAGTTATCAACTCTTTGAAAGCTACAGACCTTTTCTTCAGAAAAGAAATCATATAATTACTTTCAAGTGATTTGTGGACTTTCTAAAAGTCAGCTCTGACATCAAGGGTTTTGGACCCCACAGGTTTAAAATTTCTAATCTATTGATGGCAAACAAGGTGGTAAGAAAAAAACGTGGACTGGAAACTAATAAAAAGAACAGTTAAAAGTATGTGAGAATATGTGGCTTTGAAATATTTAGGACACAGTCGTTGCTCTCAAATTTAAAGCATGGTCTCAGTGAGGAAGCGGTACTCAGGTTTTATTGCTGCATATCACTGAAGAAAGAATAGGTTACAGAAAGGCAGATTAGGATTTGGAATAAAAAAGAATAGAATCTGAATCCCCATCTACTAGGGATATAGTTTTCAGTATTAAGAGGTTAAATTAGGTCAATTCTAATGATCCCATCAACATTATAAGATCTATTCAACAACAGAACGGCTCAAGAACTACTGCCAGGCACTATCAACAGAGAAGTGAACAAACCAAAAATTCTTGCCCTCATGATTCTAAGTTTGGTTAGCAGAGATAGTGCAGTCACTAACCAGGGAAAAGAAATTTTGGAAAGCAGTAAACATTTTTACCAGTCTACTTTCAAAAAGCAGACATTTTCCATCTGCTAGAGAATATTCTACAGTTATATCTTTAAAAATATTAGTTTTCATGGGATTAGAAAGTAGTTGCTCCTTTATTTTAACATCAGGCACTGGGCAATTTACAATAGTTTACTTTCCCCAGTGAAACATACTCTTGCTCTACATCATCATCAGTGCTAATCTGGCATTGCTAAAAAAACTGGAGGGTGGTCTGCACCCAACTTGAGGCAGTTTACTGAGAGACCTGAAGTTCCCCAATCAAATACTTACTTGACTCACCATAATCTCAGGCGCACTCTGAATCGAACAACCTGTTCCTGAAGGAAGAATTAGCTATGCAAAGAGGAATAACTAAGAAATCAGAAAAGGAACTTACATACATATTTATGGACATGTTTTCATTCCCTGAACTCACTAGAAACAAAAAGAAAGCAAAGCAAAACAAAACAAAACAGTTTTCCAAAGTGTAAAGTCAGATGTGAAAGTAACGGCTAGGGAACAAAACGTGCTGCAGAGCTTAGACAGTACAGCAAATCTATGCTCTATAAAACTGATCTAATTTCTGGAACTGTCCATTTTGGCTTAGTATCCCAATTAGATGAAAGGGATATGAAAAGAAAGGCAAATAACATGGAGAAAATGTTGAATAAATTGGTATTTTTAAAACTTTCTGTTCTGACATGATGCTTTAAGATCATGAATTTTGAGAAAACTTTTATATTAAAAGAAATACCTTAAAGCTTTGTAATTTTACCTACCTAATGCTGAACTTGTTTTATTAAGATCTACTTGCTAAGCTTGAAAAAACCTTACTATCTTAAATTTTGGTTCAATTTCCTAGGAAAAACTCACTGTATGTCTAGACATGTAAAAATTAAACATATATTTTTAAATGTCTGTTAATATTTTGAACTGTCAAATAGAACTAGCTATAGAAAATCTAAAGACATGATATTTAAACTAGACATCTCATAGGTAATCTTAGCTGTAATCTAATTAAGTTCTTAAATAGCATCATATAATGACCTGTGTTTATTTCCTCTGCGATTTCCACATCTTCTATTTGAATTGTATGATCCAACATCTCCATAAAATGGTCTCTGATTTCTTCAGCTGACTCATCATCAAATTTATAATCACACAACATTACAGTGGATCCAGGAAGGGGAACAAAGACTCGACGAGGGAGGATGTGGAACTCTTTTTCAGAATCTAAAAGGAGAAAAAGTATCATCAATATTTAGATAGGTTTGTCACTGGTATCAGTGATACATATTTTAAAAGTATATAAAAACAAATACAAATAAAGCTTAAAAGGTCAATGTTTTTTCCTTTTCTAGTTGATCTGGCACAAAATTGCTGTTACTGAATTCTGCTTTACCTCGAAACCCCTGGCCTCTGCAAGGAACCTAAATGATACACCTACGAAAAATAAACTTATTGCCGGGTATTGGGACTCATACCTGTAATCCCAGCACTTTGGGAGGCTGAGGCAGGTGGGTCATTTGAGCTCAGGAGTTTCAGACCAGCCTGGCCAACATGGAGAAACCTTGTTTCTACTAAAAATACAAAAATTAGTCAGGCGTGATGGCCGGTAATCCCTGCTACTCAGGAGGCGGAGGCAGGAGAATTGCTTGAACCCTGACGTGGAGGTTGCAGTGAGCTGAGATAGCACCACTGCACTCCAGCCTGGGCAACAGAGCAAGACTCCATCTCAAAATAAAAATAAACTTACTGCCTTCAATGTAAATATGTTGATTACACGTTCTTATATGACACACTGCTCTATGAAGGACACTCAAGAGTCAATTTTGTCCTTGGTGTCAGAAACTATTGTCCTTCTTGTTTCTTTAACCCTCATAGGCACTGTACATTTTATAGTGGTTTTTCACTTCTTCATCCAAGTTTGGAGCCAAATTAGTGGCCGCCTTACACTAAGGGCACAGGATCTGACAGCATTTCTTTTTGTACTAATCTAACCATGAACTTCATGTTACTAGACGAAGCCCCCCTTCCTATTCAAGCATGTTTAGGACATCAAGTCATATATACATTTTTGTGTACCAATCTCAGTACCAACTCCATTTTGCTTTCTTTTTTTACCTTCCCTTTGACTCTTTATTACTAACATTTATTTTCACTTGTTTGCTTATCTTCTCTGTAAAAAGCTTTAAATCATTTTTAGAAAAAATAAATCTAAATAAATATTTCATTCTTCTTTAATATATACAAACTGAAATTATTATTTCCCCTAATTTCTAACACAAAGAGTCACTGTTACATGTAAATAAAAAATTGCTTTTTAGTTCAACACTACGCTTCTTATGACTATCACAAAGACGGAAATTTTGTGAAAAGAATGACCTCTTTCAGCAACAGACGTGATTAAAAAGCTACTAATGAAAAGATCAAGTAGAAAACTAGGGCTTACTTTAATAGTAACCGAGACTTTGTGGTCAAGAAACTAGAGGTAACTTTACATAATTACAAACAAAAGATGTCGAACAGTGCCTTAAGTATCACAGGAAAGGCAATGAGTTAAACTATGTGCTCCTTCCAAAGTCTGTGTATTATTTCATTTGCACATGAGAACTGGGAGATAAATTTTACTCTTTGACCAGATTGCCTCCTAGCTGTAGAAGAATATTACTGCAATTTGAAGTACAGCACAAAAATTGTCCACACATTGAATTTAGGACTATATTATTTTATTTTGGGCTACAGTTACTTGAAACAGATTAAGTAAAAACTCAAAAATGACCATAATGTGCATGTGCAATTGGCACGCAAAATTTTAAAACCATTTCAAACTACATCAATTCTTGGTTTCTCTGAAAAATAACAAGCTAAAAAATCAAACCGTTAAGGAACTGATTCCAATAAATTTAAATTACTCATTAAAAAATAAAAAAAACTTATGATTTTCAAATTAAGAAGTTAAATTAGCAATTTAGTGTCTAAATAAGACTCATTTTCTGTTGGTCTTAGGTTGAAATGAGAGGAGAAATCTTTTTGAAAAAACCCATCTCAAAAAGCATTCCAAAGAAGACTCCTTTAGGAATAACCTCATGCCACAGTATCTAGTTTGATGTTATCTGAATAAATTCAAAACAAATAAAAAATTTTAAATTTTAGCCAATATAATAAAAATTGAGCTGCTACTGGTTAAATGTCCCAGCTGGTATCAGGGAATTATAGGAAGTTTCAAGTTATTTAAGTATTTATTTTTTATAGAAACTTTTTTTAGAATACGCGATAGCAGAGCTGAAGCTTAAAGGATAAAAGGACATCTGCATAAAGGGATAGGACAAGTGCCATTCAGAGAGTAGAACCATGGGCACAGGCGGCAGAGGATTACAAACGTTCTGGGAAGACGGTGGAGTGCTACGGACGATACTGGTGCAGGGATGGGCAAAGATAAGAGGTTTCATAAGTGATGACCTACATTTTCACGAGTAAGTCATCTATGAGAGTAAGTTGAGCAGGATTGAATGAAGACTTCTAACAGTGAAGAAGGCTTAGGCTATATCTTAAGAGGACAATCACAATAAGTAAAAGGATTAATTGGAGTTTTTTTATTTTTCCTGACATTGAAATACTAAGTTCTTTTATCTGGATAGCTAAAATTAAAAGCCTATGTTTACTTTAGAGAACAGACATATAAAGTTATTATGTCCTTTACAGGCTTCCTCATACATGCAAAAATACTCTAATTCAGGTTAATTTTATGGCATATACTCTACATTTTACTATATTACAGTATTTATAAGATTTAAGCAGTATATAAGCAAAATAAGGTTAAGTAAAATGAGGGCAAAATCTAAAATCTAACAATTTGGTGTATAAGTTCAACATCAGAATTTACATTTATTTATGCTTGGGGGGATAGATAACTCATTCTCCATGATGATTATTTTATATCACATGCTTGTATCAAAAATCTCATATACCTCATATATAGATGTACTATGTATCCACAAAAGTTAAAACTTTTAAAAAACTTTTAAATTTACATTTATTTGCATTATCACACTTTCAACGTATTGTTTTATCTTGATATCTAAGATGAACTAATACGCTGATGGAATATCCTGTTACTAAAGCATTGGATATAATTTACATCTTATTTCTGTTTGAAATATGCTGAATTTCCCAAAAATTGAAGGTAAGGCATTTTGAAGACAATTAACATACGTAATTCTCCTCTTTCATCATCTCTAACATGGTATCAATACCACTTGCTGAGGGCTTAGCTTACACCAATTTTATTAGGGGCCTTACAAACATCATCTCATTTAATCTTGCAGCCTTAAAAAGTAGCTACCATAATTCCTGTTGTACATATAGGAAAATTGGGCCAGTCATAGTGGCTATGATTTCCACTGCTTCAGGAGGACTGCTTGGGGCCAGGAGTTTGAGACCACCTGGACAACATAACATCTCTACAAAAAAGTAAAAACTAAAAGATTAGCCAGGCACACTGCCATGCACCTGTAGTCCCAGCTACTTGGGAGGCTAAGTGAGGAGGATCCCTTATGGCAAGGAGTTCAAGGCTGTATTTAGCTATGATCATACCTGTGAACAGCCATGGCACTACAGCCTGGCCAACACAGCAAAGACCCTGTCTCTCTAAAAAAATTAAAGAAAAAAATTAGCCAGGCACGGTGGCCCTTGCCTGTAGTCCCAGCTACTTAGGAGGCTGAGGCAGGAGGATCACTTAGGACCAAGAGTTCAAAGCTGCAGAGAGCTATGATTGCACTTTTGCATTCCAGGCTGGGTGACAGAGAGAGACACTGTCTCTAATGAAAAGGAAGGAAGGAAGAAAGGAAGGAAGGAAGGAAGGAAGGAAGGAAGGAAGGAAGGAAGGAAGGAAGGAAGGAAAAAAGGAAGGAAGGAAAGAAGGAGGGAGGGAGGGAGGGAAGGAAGGAAGGAAAGGATGCCTATAAAGTCATTTGCCTGAGGTCACTCTGCTAGTGGCAGGACAGACACAGAACCTGAGAACTTCAAAGTCTTGTAAAAAGAAAGAAAGAAGAAAAAGAGAGAGAAAAAGACAGAAAGCAAGCAAGAAGAAATAGAAAACCTGAACAGACTCATAAAAAGTAAAATGATTGGCCGGGCACGGTGGCTCACGCCTGTAATCCCAGCCCTTTGGGAGGCCGAGGCGGGTGGATCACGAGGTCAAGAGGTCGAGACCATCCTGGTCAACATGGTGAAACCCCGTCTCTACTAAAATTACAAAAAATTAGCTGGGCATGGTGGCGTGTGCCTGTAATCCCAACTACTCAAGAGGCTGAGGCAGGAGAATTGCCTGAACCCAGGAGGCGGAGGTTGCGGTGAGCCGAGATCGCGCCATTGCACTCCAGCCTGGGTAACAAGAGTGAAACTCCATCACAAAAAAAAAAAAAGTAACATGACTAAATCAGTAATGAAAAGTCTCTAAAGAAAACTGCATCCAAGACTAGATGGTTTTACCATGAATTATACTGAACCTTTAATAAATAAATGATACCAATTATTCTCAAATGATTACAAAAAAAATGAAGCACAGAGAACTCTGAACTCATTCTGTGAGATCAGCATAACCCTAATACCAAAATCGGACAAGAACACAGTAAAAAAAGAAAACTACAGGACAATATCCCCAATGAACCTAGACACAAAAGTCCTCAACAAAATACTAGCAAACCAAATCCAACAGTACATCAAAAAGATAATGCATCATAATCAACTGGGGTTTACTCCAGAGATTCAAGGATGATTCAACATATAAAAATTAATAATGTGATACATCCCATCAACAGAATGAAGGTCAAAACCAATGTGATCAAAGAAAGAGAGAGAGAGGAAGAGAAAGAAAAGGGAAAGAAAGAAGGAGAAAGAGAACAAGAGAAAGAAAGGAAGGAAAGAAAAGGAGGAAAGGAAGGAAGAAAGGAAGAAAAAAGGAAGGAAGGAAGGAAGGAAGGAAGGAAGGAAGGAAGGAAGGAAGGAAGGAAGGAAAGAAGGAAGGAGGAGAGGGGAGAGGAGGGGAGGGGAGGGGAGGGGAGGGGAGGGGAGGGGAGGGGAAAGGAAGCTTATAAAGTCATTTGCCTGAGGTCCCTTGGCTTGCAGCGGAATAGACACAGAACCCAAGAACTTCAAAGTCTTTGCTCTCTCCACCAAACTACAGTCTATGCCCTTCAAATAGGTAGCAAGGCCACCCAATTATCAGTTAAATTTTTAAAAAATTTAGGACTGGGCTATAACATTAACTTCTAATTATATCAAGTACAATAAATAGTACAACTGCTGTTAGGGGCCATTAATTTTACTAATTGGATATTAGCAGAAATTTCAAAATACCAACTGAATATGAAAGAATAGCAGGATAGTCATGTAATTCCACTTTTTCCAATTTTAGTATACGTGCTGCCGAAGCGAGTGGCAATACCACCTTTATAAAGCATTTTTAAATGTTAAAGAGTACACTGATGTGTCTGATAAAGTAGATCTTTAACATTAATGGTGGATACATCCCTATACTCTGAAAATCCTGAAACTCACCATGCAGCTATGACACACACTGTTGCTCAGAAAGTGAAGCAATGATTTACACCACAGGAGTTACCGCAAACTCAAAGTCAAGTTGCAAAGCAAAGCCACACTGAGATGGGGCTGCTAGGCTGATGGACTATGTGAACAGGTCCTATATATAGCTCTCCCAAAAACTCTCAATCCAATTGCTGCATGTAAGATTCAAATTCATGTTCTAGTAAAATTATAAATTAATAGTAGCTGGGCGCAGTGGCTCAAGCCTGCAATCCCAGCACTTTGAGAGGCCGAGGCAGGTGGATCACAAGGTCAAGAGATCGAGACCATCCTGGTCAACATGGTGAAACCCCGTTTCTACTAAAAATACAAAAAATTAGCTGGGCATGGTGGCATGTGCCTGTAGTCCCAGCTACTCAGGAGGCTGAGGCAGGAGAATTGCCTGAACCCAGGAGGCGGAGGTTGCAGTGAGCCGAGATTGCACCATTGCACTCCAGCCTGGGTAATAAGAGCAAAACCCCATCTCAAAAAAAATAAATAAATAAATAAAAATTAAAATTAAAATAAAAAAATAATTATAGCAAATGGAAGTCCTCCAGGGTTGTGAATTAAGGGAAGGATAAATGTTAAATCTGGCACTCAGTCTAGAATACTAGGAATATAAAAAAAGATTGTAGTTAATCCATCAAACCCAATACGCTAGCTATCAGTAGTACTAAAAGAAGTTGGTTATACAGAGGACCTATGCTTTTTTTCCTATGAACATAAAAATATTCTCTTCAAAAACTAATATGGGTCAGGTGTGGTGGCTCACGCCTGTAATCCCAGCATTTTGGGAGGCTGAGGCAGGTGGGTCACCTGAGATGAGGAGTTTGAGACCAGCCAGAACAACATGGTGAAATCCCCATCTTACTAAAAATACAAAAATTAGCCGGGAATAGTGGCAGATGCCGGTCATCTCCACTACTCAGGAAGCTGAGGCAGGAGAATTGCTACAATCCCGAAGGCGGAGGTTGCAGTGAGGCGAGATCACACCATTGCACTTCAGCCCAGATGACAAGAGCAAGACTGTCTCAGGGGAAAAGAAAAAGCTAATATCAATGTTTCAATTGTGTACATATCTAAATGTGAATTGCAAATCCAGTCATATTGCAAGAAGAAGAATGGGGAGATGATGTAGCTTTAAAAAGTGTACTCAATATTTTAATTTCCTTTTTGATTAAAAAAATTTTTTAATACAAATTACTATGATAGTATAAATTGTTTCCCAAAAGTTGCAGTTGTTATTAAAGGGTAAGGTACTGTAACTCAGCCTTTTTAAAACCTAATGAAGTCTGTTAATAACAGCTGAGAAGCATATAAACTAGTGCAGTTTATATAAATAGTACCTATTAAAGGATCTACTATATAGTACTTAACACTAATAAATAATATTTTAATTATGGCTAAATTATTTAAAATACTCATAGATGTTAAGAAAAAATATTAACTTTAAAACGTCAACAAAGTTTACTCATTCTGGCAGAAGTTCACTGGGAATCAATTTTTAAAAAAATCTTCCCTGAAATTGTTAAGTGTTTACAAATTTGCTATTACAAAGTGTTCAAAAACATTTTTCTAGAGCTGAGCATTGTGGTTCACACCCTGGGTTTGGGAAGCCAAAGATGGTGGATCACCCGAGTTCAGGAGTTTGAGACCAGCCTGGGCAACGTGGCAAAACCCTGTCTCTTAAAAAAAATACAAAAACTTAGCCAGGCATCATGGCATGCATCTGCGGGCCCACCTACTAGGGAGGCAGAGGTAGGAGGACTGCTCGAGCCCAAGAGGCTGAGGCTGTAGTGAGCCATGATTGTGCCACTGCACTCTTGCCTGGGCAACAGAGCGAGACCCTGTCTGAAAAAAAAAGAAAAAAAATTTCTGAGTAGCAATTGAAAAATTTTCAGTCAATAATGAAAGTAAAAGATGATACACTGTTTGAAAACATAGGTAGCTATAAAGATGACATATCTGCTATATCTTAATATCAGCTGAAGATATGCAAAAAAAGTACTTATTTTATACTCATAACTTTTTTTTCTGGAATTTCATTCAAAAGGAGATCCTCAAATAGTATTTCACAACGATCAGCAACTGTGTTCATTATATCCCTCTTTACTGCCTACAGGGAAAAACACACAAAAACACAGTAAGAAATAAAATACTTTATATTTATATTATTTAACTAAAAAAAACCCCATAATTTCCTTTCCAGTACAATCATGCCCACTAAATAACTGATAGAGCATTCAATTTTTTATTTACACTTGTTTAGCACACTTAACAAATTTATAGTTTAATGACAAATTTGCCTAGACCATAACCAAATAACAAAATTTAACATCTTAAAAAATAATTCCAGTGTTCCAAATTAGATACTAATATGTACAACTGTGGAACACTTACTAGACTCATATAATCATCGTTTTTAAAAAGGCACAAAATAGATACTCTCAGATGAAAATCTTGACACCAATTATATGGTGCATTTGGACTACACAATAGATTAGGCCATTATCAGTTAAAAGTTAATAATAATTACAAAATATAAGATTGAAAAAAGGTAAAATTTTAGTTTTTTAAATAGTTAACAGAGTTTCATATACTAGTTCTTCCATTTTGTACCTGCACAGCCTCTTTAACTTTGGGTTTACTGTTGTGGATATAAGCTCTGCATTTCACAGCCCCTTTAAGGTTTATGGAACCACTACATATCTGGACTGTGGCTGTGGATCTGTGGTCTGAATTCAGGAGCTGAAAGACAAAATCTGTTTAAGTTCTAATAACCAACAATGATTAACTATAGGAAATGAGTAAACATTGTATTAGCAGTTATATGAAGAGAGAAGAAAGTTTTGACTAAGCCAAACATTTAAAATTATTCTCCATAAATTAAAGGTGTTCATATTTGTTTTTGTATGTTATATATTATTTTCCAGGTATTTTGAATGTATACTGAAATTAAACACAACTACATCTAAATTTTTCTGACATAACCATCTAAACTGGTTCAATATTCACTCAATATATTCCTAAAAATATATTATGTGCAAATTCCTCACATCAGTACTTAAAAGACATATAAAGAAGACATGCTACAGTAGGTGTAAGGCGTGCAATGCAAATTAACTACAAAACTAACAAATACAAAGTGAGACGTGATAACTATGGTAGAGCTATAAGCAATGCACATATATTCACACACTTTCAACTGAAAACTTTCAGACTAAAATTAATGGTATGCTCCAGAACAAAACTGAAACAAGAGAACTGTGTCTCTATCAGAAAATGACACCAGTGGTCGTAAGCAGTCACCTTCATCTCAGTCCTTAGACGCAATTCCTCTTGAGTCTAAGGAATGCCAGCACTCTTGTTTGGTTTTCAGGTGTTTAACATACATTTTCAACCTCACCATCTTAATAACTGCCAAAACAAGGAAAGCATCAAAATATTTAAAGTACTATACAGGTTGAGCATCCCTAATCCGGAATACTCCAAGATTCCAAACTTACTGAGCACCAATGTGATGCCCAAAGGAATGCTAATTAGAGCGTATAAGATTTTAGATTTTTGGATTAGAGATGCTCAACCAGTATGTATTCTGGAAATATTACAAAAGCTAAAAAACCCCAAACCCAAAACACTTCTGGTCCGAAGCATTTCAAATAAGGTACACTCAGTAGAGGCCTATAACCACAATGGAAACAAAAATCATGATTTAAAAACAAAAAAACAAAAAATGGACATGTACGGAAGTAATTTTTATGTTCTAAGAACACAGAGTATAAGTCATTCAACAACAAAGTCAATTCTGAAGAACAAAAATCAAATCACACAACTTGTGAAAAGTGTGTTGGGCCCACGTGCTTATGCAATCAGGAATACACGCAGAAAAATAATGAAGGAAGAGTAGAATATTTGAATATGTATTTGTATGAATATGTATATGTAGAATAATTGAATATGAATTTGACCATTATTTGATGTCTTATATTAGGGCACTGTTTTCCAAAATAGACTAGACTATTAAAGACTATACACACACATAGCAAAGAAAATGTTTTTTTGGTTGGTCGGTTGGTTGGTTGGTTTTGTTTTGTTAGAAGCAGGGTCTCATTCAGTTGTCCAGGCTAGAGTGCAGTGGTGCTATCACGGTTCACTACAGCTTCGACCTTCCAGACTGTAATTCAGTCAACGTTTAAGGTAATGTAATTAGGCCAGACCTAAATCTTCTAGGTGCTGTTAAATAATTGTTAACATGGTCAAGGACTTGTTGATAAAAAATTCATCACAGACCACACAACTCCAAAAGTCCTGGGTCCATTCAAAAAATGGCTCTCCTCAAATCAAGCAGCAGTGTGACGATGCTGATACGGTATCTGGAATCAGCTTCCATTTGACACATGTAGAGTTCATCGATATATCAATATGGTACAGTTGGAAGAGGAGTAACAGGCTTCCCCTATCTACTCTATACATTTTTATTGTAGACAAAACTACTGTATTTTTTTTTAAATGCCCTATTTTACATATTTGACATATAATTTACATTTTTTAACATATAACGCATCTATATATTATTACATGTAAATATGTGTGTGTATATATACATATATCTCTATATATCAGGGCACTGTTTTCCAAAATAGACTAGACTATTAAAGACTATATACACACACATAGCAAAGAAAAGGTTTTTTTGGTTGGTCGGTTGGTTTTGTTTTGTTAGAAGCAGGGTCTCATTCAGTTGTCCAGGCTAGAGTGCAGTGGTGCTATCACGGCTCACTACAGCTTCGACCTTCCAGGCTCAATTGATCCTCCCACCTTCGCTTCCTGAGTAGCTGGGACTACAGGTGCACACCATCACATCCAGCCAATTTTTGTAGAGACAGGGTTTCATTTGTTGCTCAGACTCATCTTGAACTCCTGGGGTCAAGTGATCAGCCTGCCTGGGCCTCCCAATGTGCTGGGATTACACCATGCTCAGTCAGGAAAAGTTTCAAGGAATATAAAGTCTGACTCATTCCTTTTTGGTAGAAACGTAAACCAGTTGGGGTCTACAAATGTAAACTCTTTTTGGTTACCTGGACTTAGGAATAATCTGGCTGACAAACAGCCTTTAGGAACCTAACGGGTTCACAGGTGAAGGAACTTCTATAATGCTGACATGGTATTTGAAAAAGAGAATATCCCCATTTCTGAAATGAAATCTTACACAAATAGGGCATTTGGGCTAGGTCTTAATATACAGACAGTTTGGGTGACAGAGAAAAGAGCAATAACATGAACATGTTCAGGAAGACAGAGTTTTAAAGGCACAGCAAGAATATATCTAGCCTATTACGGACACAAGAAGGAAGCCAGACAGGAGAATCCTGGGCAGAAAAGCACCATTAGTCTTAACGCCGCTGTTCTGGCCCTGGGAACTAACAACTTGGACGTCCACTCAAGAGACCTAATCTGAAAGTTGGTAATTTCAAAGATGACAGGAGGATAAATTTACAATGATGGGAAGAAACCAGCGTAAAAAGGCTGAGAATACTCAAAATCAGAATGCCTCTCCCTCTAAAGAGGATCACAGTTCCTCATCAACAAGGGAACAAGGCTTGATGGAGAACGAGCGCATCCCAATAACAGAATCACGCTTCAAGGAATGGATAATAAGAAACTTCTGTGAGTTAAAAGAACATGTTGTAGCCAAACGTAAAGAAACTAAGAACTTTGAAAAAAGGTTTGATGAAATCCTATTGAGAATAGACAACTTAGAGAGGAATGTAAGTGAATTAATGGAACTGAAGAATACAATACAGGAACTCCGCGAATTATGCACAGGTTTAAACACTCAAATTGTTCAAGCAGAAGAAAGGATATCAGAGGTCAAAGTCCAACTTAATGAAATAAAACAAGAAGATGAGATTAGAGATAAAAGGATAAAAAGGAATGGGCAAAGTCTCCAAGAAATGTGGGACTATGTGAAAAGACCAAATTTACGTTTGATAGGTGTACCTGAATGCGACGGAGAGAATGAATCCAAGCTGGAAAATACCCTTCAGGATATTATTCAGGAAAATTTTCCTAAACTAGCAAAGCAGGTCAACATTCAACCCCAGGTAATACAGAGAACACCACAAAGATATTCCTCAAGAAGAGCAACCCCAAGGCACATAATCGTTAGATTCACCAGGGTTGAAACGAAGGAGAAAATACTAAGGGCAGCCAGAGAGAAAGGTCAGGTTACCCACAAAAGCAAGCCTATCAGACTTACAGCAGATCTCTCAGCAGAAACTCTACAAGCCAGAACAGAGTGGGGGCCAATATTCAACATCCTCAAAGAACAGAACCTTCAGCCCAGAATTTCATATCCAGCCAAACTAAGCTTCACAACTGAAGGAAAAATAAAACCTTTTATGAACAAGCAAGTACTCAGAGATTTTATTACCACCAGGCCTGCTTTACAAGAGCTTCTGAAAGAAGCATTACACACAGAAAGAAACAACCAGTATTAGCCTTTCTAAAAATACACCAAAAAGTAAAGAGCACCAACATAAAGAAGAATTTACATCAACGAATGGATAAAACAGCCAGTCAACATCAAATGGCAGTAACCCTAAATTTAAATCGACTAAATCCCCCAATCACAAGACACGGCCAAAACCCAACAGCATGTTACATCCAGACCTGTTTCACATGCAAGGATAAACAAAGACTCAAACAAAGGGATGGAGAAAGATTTACCAACCAAATGGAGAGCATGCATGCATAAATAAATAAATAGCAGGAGTTGCAATTCTCATATCGGATAAAATAGATTTTAAAGCAACAAAGATAATAATGGTAAAAGGATCAATGCAACAACAAGAGCTAATGATCCTAACACCCAGATACATAGAGACTTAGATTCAATGAGACAGAAAATTAATAAGGATATCAAGGACTCGAACTCAGATCCAGAACAAATAAACTTAATAAATATTTACAGGGAAAAGAGGAGGGCCAGTGGGAAAGGGAGGTGGGGAGGGATAGCCTGGGGAGAAATGCCAAATGTGGGTGAAGGGGAGAAGGAAAGCAAAGCACACTGCCATGTGTGTACCTACGCAACTGTCTTGCATGCTCTGCTCATGTACCCCAAAACCTAAAATCCAATAAAAAATTAAAAAAAAAAAAAGAATGTAAATAAATAAATAAATATTTATAGAGCTCTCCACTTCAAATACACAAAATATACATTCTTGTCAATACCATATCACACCTACTCATAGGTTTTTTTTTTTTTTTTTTTTCTGAGACGGAGTTTCGCTCTTGTTACCCAGGCTGGAGTGCAATGGCGCGATCTCGGCTCACCGCAATCTCCGCCTCCTGGGTTCAGGCAATTCTCCTGCCTCAGCCTCCCGAGCAGCTGGGATTACAGGCACGTGCCACCGTGCCCAGCTAATTTTTTGTAATTTTAGTAGAGAGGGGGTTTCACCATGTTGACCAAGATGGTCTCGATCTGTTGACCTCGTGATCCACCCGCCTCGGCCTCCCAAAGTGCTGGGATTACAGGCTTGAGCCACCGCGCCTGGCCCTACTCATAGGTTTAAATGAAACATTGATTGGCCATTATTAATACCCATTTTTTTTCCAGAATAAAGCAATATTTCCATTCACCCTCCCTCTTTCTCTTCCTCTTTCTTCCTCTCCTTTACTCTTTTTTTCTTCCCTTCTCTCAAAAAAAAGAAAAAAAAAAATCAACTTGTAAACCTCTAGATCCAGATCAGCAATGACTCTCTCACTGCTTGATTTCCTTCCTTCCCCTCCCTCCCTCCCTCCCTCCCTCCTCCCCGCTTCCTCCCTTCCTTCCTTCCTCCCTCCTTTCCTCCTTCCCTCCCTGCCTTCCTCCCTTCCTCCCAAAATAATAATAAAAAAAGGGTACATCTAGAAAATAAGAACAAAAAGGTATGCTGGGGGTATAAAGAACCCTGAGTTGGAGGTCTGTAACTAGACAGTACAGAACAATTAAGAAACTCTGGAGAATAGCATAATCAGTGTCTGGCTGTTGGACAAACTCAATAAACATCTCTTAAAAAAATTAATAAGTGAATGAATGTAAACTATGATTCAGAAATGATAACCTGAATGTACAAACAGGATAGAATAGACAAATGAAAAGTATTTCAAAAGACATACCAACAAAGCTAGAAGGTTTTAGAGAAACAGTCACTTTGGACAAGAATGCATAGATGAAGAGAGACCAGTTAACAGTTAATTGTGCTAATTTAGGTAAAATAATACTGTTGAAGGCTAATGACAGTAGGACTGTATGGAAAATAAAAGAGAAGCTTAACATGACAAATAAAAAATCAATAAGACTTAACTGGAAGAAAAGTGGCAGTAAGTACTATTTATTATGTATTAGTCACTTCAAAATTTCCAGTTAGGTGATCGGTGAATGACTGACAAAAATATATTAGACTAAATAATATTACTACAACAAATTATCTCATGATATTATCTTCCATTCATCTCTCCGTATACCCACACTCTATATATATCTCCCAACTACAATTTTATACTATTAATAAAATAATCTTAACTAAATTGTTTAATAAACCAAGAAGTAAGCCTAACTAATGAAGAGCATGTAAGTAGAGGAGTAGCCAGCCTTAAAACAAAAGACACTTCTAAAATCAAAAGTAGAAAATCAGACCAAAATACCTCTAAGGTATTAAAAAATCTGAGAGCTCATGTTGAGTGGCATAGCCCAATGACAATTTACTAATGCTCTATTTTTTTTTTTTTTTTTGAGATAGAGTCTTGCTCTGTTGCCAGGCTAGAGTACAGTGGCGTGATCTCAGTTCACTGCAACCTGCACCTCCCAGGTTCAAGCGATTCCTCTGCCTCAGCTTCCCAAATGGGTGGGACTACAGGTGTGTGCCACCATGCCCAGCTAATTTTTTGTAGTTTTAGTACTGGTGGGGTTTCACCATGTTGGCCAGGATGGTCTCAATCATATTGACCTCTTGATCCATCTACTTCAGCCTCCCAAAGTGCTGGGATTACAGGCGTGAGCCACCATGCCCAGCTGCAATATACTAACACTCTATTGTTAAACACACAAAAGAGAAGAAACTAAAATATCCTCAAATGTCAAATTGCTTTTAATTCAATTCTCTTCAGTTCAAAAAAATCCAAGTCTTGAAGTATTTCTGTTTCAAAATCCAGTATAATATTGAAATTAAGTTTCCTACAAACAGGCATGTGCTATTTTATACCCTGTCTGTTCTTTAGGATAATTTCAAGCAAGATTAAAATCAAAGGCCTACATATTTTTAGGAGTAATTCGTGGCTTTAACTTTTTATTCCTCAAGATATCCAACTTTCAAATTTTTGAAAAGATGTGTAAACTAAAGCAACGACACAGAAATGTAAAACTTGCTAATTAATACTTAGTGATTTTTATCAAATTAGAAGGTATAAATCTAATAAATCTACTCAAATTAAGCATGTGACAACTCTTTGCCCCCCTGTGCACACATCTTTTGCTTTCAATTTGTTAAAATTACAACTTTAAAAGCTACAACCCAAAAAATTTACAAACATGCATACATATACATGTATGTATATATATGTACGTGTTTTTTAAAAACTATTTACTTGATTTAAAATTTTAATGTACTTGAGGCAAAAACCCAAACAAGTTTTATTAAAATGACATTTCTTGGGAATAACCTTCCTATATCTAGGTATTTTATACAATCTCTTACAGAATAAGAATAAAATTCTTACAGAATAAGAATAAAATTCTTTTATTCTCTAATGAGAAACATAAAAACAGAAACAGTTTCATTATGGTCATTTTAATAATTATTTTAAATAAGTGGTATTATAAAATATTTACCAACTGCGTTAGCACTCTGACATCAAAAGAATGACCAGTTGCTTGAGTATTTCCTCTGGAAGATTTTTTCTGAAAAAACACAAAAGTTAAAAAGTCAAATTGTTAAGACTATGAAACATAAAACACAACTTAGAAACTATTGCATATACACTAAGTAACTTAGAAAAAAATAAGTCTTTTAATTATTTTAATTTAGCTTTTTATATAGATATTACTTTATATATTCTGTATCAATCAATGTGCACTCTTTAAAACAATTAATTCTGTACTTTTATTCCTCTAAAGCAAACCACTGGCAAACCATCGCCTGTGGGCAAATATCCGCACTGCCACCTGTCCTTGTAAATTAAGTTTTACTGGTATGCAACCAGCATCATTCACTTATGTATCTCCTGTAGTTTCTTTCATGCTACACAGTAGAGAGAAAAATACAGCCTGTGAAATCTAAATATGTAGTATTTTTCTCTTCACATAAAGTTTGCTTATCCCTGCTCTAATAAGGGAGAGATCACAAAAGTTCCTCTTCCTTCAAGTCAAAGCTATTTTAGAAGCCTCTATAGACCTCTCTTATAAAATGGCCATAGCTTTTGAACTGCCATCAGGGCAGAATAACATGTGGCCTTTGGTCCCAAGTGAGCAGTTTGCAATTTGAAAATTAGATGGAAATCAGAGGACACTCCCGTAAAGTTTCAGGATTCCGGCTGTCATTCTTTTTTCTCAGACTTACTTATTTTTTAACTTTTATTTTAAGCTCATGAGTACACGTGCAGGTTTGTTACACAGGTGAACTTGTGTCACGGGGGTCTGACGTACAGATTATTTCATTACCCTGGTATTAAACCTAGTACTCATTAGTTATTTTCCTGATCCTCTCCCTCTCCCACCCACCTTCCGATAGGCTCCAGTGTGTGTTGTCCCCTCTATGTGTCCATGTGTTTTCAGCGTTTAGCTCTCACTTACAAGTCAAAATGTATGGTATTTAGTTTCCTGTTCCTGTGTTAGTTTTCTTTTCTTTTCTTTTCTTTTTTTAATTGAGACAGAGTCTCACTCTCTTGCCCAAGGCTGGAGTGCAGTGGCACGATCTTGGCTCAATGCAACCTCCAGCTCCCAGGTTCAAGCGATTCTTCTGGCTCAGCCTCCAAGTAGCTGCAATTACAGGCAACTGCCACCAAATCCAGCTAACTTTTGTATTTTTAGTAGAGACAGGGTTTCACCATGTTGACCACGCTGGTCTCAAACTCCTGACCTCAAGTGATCCACACACCTTAGCCCCTCAAAGTGCTGGGATTACAGGTGTGAGCTACCATGGTTGGCCCCTGAATTAGTTTTCTAAGGATAATGGCCTCCAGCTCCATCCATGTACCTGCAAAGCACATAATCTAGTTCTTTTTCATGGCTGCATAGTATTCCATGGTGTATATGTACCACATTTTCAATATCTGGTCTAACACTGATGGGCATTTAGGCTGATTCCATGTCTTTGCTATTGTGAATAGTGCCACCATGAACATAATGCATGCATGTGTCTTTACAATAAAACTATTTATATTCCTTTGGGTATATACCCAAGAATGGGACTGCTGGGTCAAATGGTATCTCTGTTTTTAGGACTTTGAGGACTCACTGCCTTTCATAATGGTGGAACTTATTTACACTCCCACCAACAGTGTGTAAGCATTCCTTTTTCCCTGTAGCCATGCCAGCATCTGCTACTTTTTGACTTTTTAGTAACAGCCAATCTGACTAGCATGAGATAGTATCTCCCTGTGGTTTTCATTTGCATTTATCTAATGATCAGTAATGCTGAACTTTTTTTCATATGATTCTTGGCTGCATGCATGTCTTCTTTTGAAGAGTGCCTGTTCATGCCCCCTGTCTACTTTTTAATAGGGTTGTTTTTCTAAGAAAAACATTTGCCCTTTACTTTCAAAGAAATTAGAAATGAGTAGACGAAATCAGTTTTCTTATAGGCAAGGACTAAAGATTAATCATCTTTTAGTAACAATTTCATAAGATGATTTTCTCTTATCTCACCTGTCCTTCTAATAGGTCACAATCTTCATCTTTAACTTGTCCGTTAATCAAATAAACACCATTTTCTATTTGCTTGGCCCAGCGCGTGAGTCCATTCTTAACAGAAATACAACATGGAAATCTTTCAGATATAATGTCATCGCAATTAAACTTCCTAGACTCTACTTTTTCCCACCTAACAAAATGAAATATTAAAATCCCTAAGTCTCATTAATGCAGCATTTTAATCTAGTTTCACAAATTAAAAAAAAAAAGTATACCCCCCAATTCTTGGTACCTTATGGTATTTAATAACATAGTTTTTTTCTGATCTTTATCCCAGAGTAACGTTTATGTCACAGATTTGGGAGTTTAAGTACATGACCCGTCAAATAAAATTTAATGCCCATTACCTTAAAAAAAAAAAGTGCGAAAAAAGCCTCAAATAATATAAAAGTTCAAATAATTTTTAAAAAACTCCATTTCACATCTTCAATGTGAAAAATGAAGAAAAATAAGATAAAAATTAAAAAATGGTATAGAAATACCAAAAAGAACTGGAAAAAGGAAGACAAACAAAGTGAGTACCAAGAGAAAGCTAAACGTCCAAACAGTATAGCTTCTCACATTAATTACATTTTACGTATGTTAATTAATGAATATTTATTATGTGCCTTAATAGGCACACAATGAATATGGGTGTATTTAGTTTACTGACAAAATAGGCACATAACAATATTTAATAGGCACATAATAAATACTAGTGTATTTAGTTTAATAACTAAGTTTACTTTATTTATTAATAAACTAAAGCACTCTAGCCTGGGCAACAGAATGAGACCCTGTCACACACAAGAAAGTTTTCCTTACCTGTAATAAAATTAATCATATTTCAAGCCATAATAAGTAAATTTAGTTATTAAGCTAAATACACTAGCATTAAGACATTGTTCCACTTCTAACGATTTCTAAGTTGGCTGGAGTAAGAAGTTACTCATATAACAACATTATCATAAACAGAGTGCAATTTGTGAAGGCTGTAAAATGAATGACACATGAAGCCGAATAAAAGCAGACTGTTCACTAGTAATCACGGAAGAAAATTCATTTGACCCCGATACCTTTGTATTTTTCTCCAGAGTATAGCTGACAGAAGTAGCAGAAAGTGGCATGTGAATATTAATGTGAACTGTACACTCTAAAGAAAGCCATGAGGATGATAATCCATTGTGATACTTCCAATCTGCCGGTCTTGCTGAACTCTGGCGGTGGAGAAGGGAGAAAAATAACTACGGCGTGGTCTAGGTAAAATACATGGATCAAGAAAACATCATTATGTATACGACCTAAGTAGCTCATACAAGCGGATATCAAACATACATGGCTAAACCCTTAATCAAAAGATTATAGGTTGAACTAAATACAAAATAATGCATGTGTTAAGTTCAGTACTCTTAAATACATCCTTGGCAACACTTCTCCTCCCAATGGTGGGCAGAAAAAGAATGAGAAATGTCCATATTTAGAATTCTGAAAGGTCCTTTGATCCTCCAGCTTCAACAGTATCAATACTGAAGATTCTGATGTGAAGCAAATCATCACTGAGCAACTCCTGGGTGACAGGCATTCTCCTTTCTGTCCCATCCTTGCTAACGACACTGCAAAGTTACTTTTTCGCAAAGGTTTTAGAAGGATTAGCAAAATGCTAGTCTGGGTTTTGCTGCATACATGTAGTTTGTTTAGTAGGCATTGCAGCTACCGAAAGTCTTCAGTCACTTCTACTACCAGCCTCTTAAATATAAAACTAAACACACAAACAAGGTAGGAGGGGATTAACAAAGATATTTTAACAATTTTTTTTAAAGTTGGCTGGGCACAGTGGCTCAAGCCTGTAATCTCAGCCCCTTGGGAGGCCAAGGCAGGCAGATCACTTAAGCCCAGAAGTTAAAAGACAAGCAGGAATAACATGGTGAAATCCTGTTTCTACCAAAAACAAAATAAAAATAATTAGCTGGGTGCAGTGGTGCACATCCGCAGTCTCAGCTGCTCAGGAGGCTGAGGTGGGAGGATCCCTCGAGCCCAAGAAGTGGAAGCTGCAGTAAGCCATGACCGCATCACTGCACTCTAGACTGGGCAACACAGTGAGACCCTGTCACACACAAAAAAGTTGTCCTTACCTGTAATACAATTAATGATATTTCAAACTACAAAAATTACACTTGGTTACACACATCAATAGGAAGTGATGGCAATAAAAATTATTAAAACTAAATAAAAGCTGAATTTTGATTGAAAATACTTTGTGACACAGAAAAATCCTGAAAGAGTAAATTTCTTACCTTTGGATCATGGATATCATAACTTCGACAAAATATTCTTTACTAATTAAGGATAAAATAACCAAAAAAGGCATTATTGATAACTAAAAGAATACAAACCATCAAAAAATAAACTAAAAAATGCATGCATCCAAAAGTTCTTACAAAATCCTAACACTTCATATAAAGAAAGGCAGATATATGCATGTATGTATGTGTATACATACATGCATGTATGTATATATACAGACACTCATACATATAAATTGCTGTGACTATAGTACTTGCAGTGCTTGAAAAACATTTCCTGCCTTTTAGAAATACTGCTAATTGCAACGAATAGAATGAAAGCATCTGAAAAATTCTGCTCAAATACATCCTCTCCAGAACAAGAAGTAGGACTGTTTTATATGAGGTCAAGCCTGAGACTATTGGATTAAAGGGCTCGTATATGAAACTTTGTGGTTAAACACTAAAGATGTGGGGCAGGGAGGGGTGAGCCCTGCTTCTGCTGGAATGGTCATTTTTAAAAATCTGTCTTTGGAAGTCCAAGGATTGTGTCATTCCTTTGGTGAGGCTGATCCTTGCTTGGCAAAGTGCAGACAAGAGAAGGTAAGCAGGCCCTGTAACTGGCTTTTAGTGTCATCTCATCTTGGCCAAGGACATAAGAATTTCTTGGATGTCCTATACCGTCCAGCTCTGTGACCTGTGCTTTGCATTGTACATCGTTATCTACAGAAATTGGAGGTGAAAACCTTACCATAATAAAAACATAACTTTACCTAAGCTATCAGTTAGGCATTTATCTCTCTAGGGAACCTACTGTGCTTGGATGTACAGGGGCAGATAGCTGGTAAAAAAATTCGGAATCCTGAGCCTTTAATATTTCAGATCTCAAACTTCTTATGACCTGATCCTGGGACATGATTAACAACCATTACTGCTATTATTATTATCGGTAGCTCTAATTTCATGTTATCTACAGAAGAATTTTACAAAACTATGCCTATTTTTTCTATGATAATTTAAATAAATAGCAAAAAAACCTTGCAGGAACACTGTTTTGGTACTTTGTACTTTTAAACCGTAAACAACTGAAAAAAAGATACTTTTTTGTAGAAGCACAAATGTGAAGTGTCACTCGTTCTGAGACCTCCTCCTCTGTGAAATTCCACAATCTCTTTCTATTTATAGACTTTTCCACAGCGAACATTAGCTGAAAAAGAGAAAAATACACAAAATTGAATACAAAATGAAAAAAAAAAGTGAGTACTGAAATAGGTAATTATAATGTCCACAACTCTCGTCTAGCTTTCAAATTTTATAGCTAGGACTATAGCTGTGTGCCACCACTAATTTTTCTTTTCTTCAAATTAAAGACTGGAACTAATTATTAACCTTTTTGAATTCCCTTTTTTAGGAATTTATAAAAAATTGGGTTTAAATAGAAAAATGTAATTCACTGTTAATAGTGACTAACTGTACATGAAAAATTAATTTGGAGCAAGTAGACTTTATATAAACTATAGAATAGAGACCTCATTTTAATTAAAATGAGAAATGACAAGTGATTTTAATGAAAGAAATCGAGCATGTCACCCATTTAGCATTTCTTATTTAAATATCACAAAAGACTTGAGGCAATATATAAAGACAGATAAAATATAGTAATAACATATATTAAAAGTTGAAAAGTAGAATAGTGACATAAATTTGTGTCAGAAATGAGAACCATAAAAATGCATATAAGGGGTGGTAATACATTTGGCTCTAAGCTTTCTAATAATAATATGCAGAGATGAATCTAACCTGTAACCTAATTCACATGGTCTGTAAGCTGAAAACAAACAATAATCAGAAGAGACACAACTTTCTTCATAATATAAAAAGAAATTTCTTCCAGAAACACAATATTAATGTAATACAATGAATAAAGCTCTTCACAATAATGGGTGACACTGACAAGTTTTATAAGGCTGATTCTTACAGTGTTTGCCAATGTAAGCCAATGGAAACAGATAACTGAAACTCAGTAATTTCAGAGATAAAGCATTTCTAAAGTTTTATATGCTTCTTAGGAACAAGATATAAGAGCAAAAGGAAAGTGGACCTGGCTATAACTCTCTAGCACCGGGCCCACATTCACCCAACTCAAGTCAGCACCAGCCACAAAAGGGTGCACAATCAATGCTAGCAATATTAAATACGCATAGGTTTAGGTTAAAGTTCAAAATGCCAAAAGGAATGAACAACTGTGAAAGAGGTAAATGTCTTTAAGATGGAAACATTGGCAAAGGGTTAAACAATTTAATAGGGAGGAAAATATCTCCATTTTCTTCCCTTACTCCCTTAGGTGCAAACATCAAAGTCTTGAGACTGGGACATCTGACAGGAGAGGTTATAAGACTGAAAAAATTTGTAACATCTGAAGTTCTCAGCTGCACACTTTTTTTTTTTTTACCTAAAAAACTTTTTTTTCTGGGATACTTTGGGGTTTTATACTGCTCAAGATTATAAGGTCCTCTCTCTCAAGGTGTGAAATACGCTTCGAAAAGTTCCTGTGGATCATGAATGCTAAAAGAGATGATAGCTGGCTACACAGAGTTTACCTTAGGTTTGGGTTTAAGGGAGAAGAGCTTGTGGACCTTCATATTTTAGATTATGTTACCCAAATCTCTGGTGTAGTAATTAAGCAAAAAACACAGGAGATTCCTGACAGATACTGTGTCCAGAAATAATCTGATTGTTTCTTTATGTTTTACTCTTAGGATCTTGGGAGAATTGAAAATAAGGCCAAGAATTTCAGCACCTATTAATTTCGTGTAACAATCACTAGGTACTACATGGAAGGTGTGGCAGAATACTGCTACTGCACAAGAAAAATGGTTAAAGCCTTCTAACTTGTTTCTTAATCGTCAAAAATTATCTCTAAAATAAAGACTATTTTAAAATATGTAGTTTTGATTAAAAATGTAAACATTTATTACACTAAAGATATCCAAGCAATTGAGTGAAAAAAGCTCTTTCGATGTAACCCCAGCAAAAAGAATTATGGAAAACGGATCTTAATATGCTTAGAATTATTACATATACTCATAATCAATAAAAATAGCATATAACTCTAATGTTATTAAGAATTTTTTATAGATCACACTTACTCTACGCAGGGCATTTTGAAAATCATTTGCCAGTTCTAAAGTAGTAATAATAAATACTCCAAGAACTAAAAGTCCTCCTGGTAGCATTCTGGATACCTAAAAATAGAAATAAAGTATTAGCTAACAGAAGCATTTGGCATTATATGCAATCCTTTCTGTTTGAGAAACTAAGTGTCTTCTTAGAGTGTCCTTCACTTTTCACCTTAAAACTACTTTATAAATAAAACTATCTGATAACAACATCCTTTAGCTACATCAATAAATAAACCCCTTTCTCAGGAGATCAAAGACTAAAATATTTTTTTCAACAGCCTCTCACCATCAGCTAAATGTCTCACCTCTACTGGATACTTCAAAGACAGCTTGAGGAAGCTGCCTTCTCTAATCCTTTGATCTCTGAACCTCACAGGGCTTCGCTGTAGTTCTCCCACGGACTTTATCACATAGCCTTATGTTACAGTTATCTGTGAACCCTACCAATTGGTCAGGGAGCTCCTTAAGGAAACAACAAGTAATTCTACCTTTGTATCCCTATTTTTAAGCAGCATACTAGATCTGAAATTTAAACAGAGGGAGTCTGACTTGAAAATACATTACTTTCTATTGCATAGATTTACCTCAAATTTTAAACACATTTACTGGCATTGGGCATTTATGTTATATCTAATTTTACCTTAAAATAATATTGATTAAAAATCCTAGTACATCTTTCTGCATTCATGGGATTATTTGTTTAGGACATAGCCCTTGAGGGGGACAACTAGGTTAAGAAGTTACACATATTTCGGATTTTGATACATAGTACCATGATATCTGCATATCTGTATTTCCCTTCACAGGACTGTGGCCGGTTCTTAATACCACATGGGTATTTTTCTTCCATCTATACTCAGAGATTAGAGTGCTTCGGTCAGCTTTCATTTACTTAATGTATAAGCGATCAATCCAGAGTAGAGTCTTAGAAAATTAGGTAGCATACCTTAATCCTTAATCTACTTGCATTATGTCTGCTGGTGGTTTCCTCTGATTTAACAAATTCTACTTACTACAGCAATACAATTCTAACAAAGTTTCATATTTACCACAGGGAGCCTGCATATGTTCTCGAAATCACCAATGCAAAAAATTAACCATTTCTTAGGAGATGGTGGTGAAGGCAAGAAAGGGGAAACAAAGTAAAATTAACCTTTTCTTTCTAGAGGTTAAAGGTTAAGCTAATTCATTCACATTCTGTGTGTGTGTGTCTGTGTGTGTGTGTGTGTGAGAGAGAGAGATATAATTTTATGAGAGACCAAAAGCAAAATTAGAGTAGAAAGTTATTTACAAACCACTGGGAATTTAACTTTACAATACATGATATTTTCCTTAGAAGACAGCTGCTATAGCTTGCAAGTTTGTCCCCTTAAACATCACATTGAAATCTAAACCCAAGAGGGGCCTAATGGAAGGTTTTTGGGTCATGGAGCAGATCCCTCATTAATGGTTTGGTTCCATCCCCTCAGCAATGAGTGAGTTCTTGCTGTATTTGATCCCAGGAGAGCTGGTTGTTAAAAAAGCCTGGCACCTCACACCACCTTGCTTCCTCTCTGGCCATATGATCTCTATACACTAGCTCCATTTTGCCTTCTGACACTAGTAGAAGCAGCCTGAGGCTTTTACCAGATGTCCAATCTTGCACCCAGCAGACTCATAAGACAAACAGGCCTTTTATTTTTTTTTTTTTTTGAGATGGAGTTTTGCTCGTTACCCAGGCTGGAGTGCAATGGCGTGATCTCGGCTCACTGCAACCTCCGCCTCCTGGGTTCAGGCAGTTCTCCTGCCTCAGCCTCCCAAGTAGCTGGGACTACAGGCACGCGCCACCATGCCCAGCTAATTCTTTGTATTTTTAGTAGAGACGGGGTTTCACCATGTTGACCAGGATGGTCTCGATCTCTTGACCTCGTGATCCACCCGCCTTGGCCTCCCAAAGTGCTGGGATTACATGGGATTACAGGCGTGAGCCACCATGCCCGGCCCTTTTTCTTTATAAATTACTCAGTCTTAGGTATTCCTTAATAGCAACACAAATGGACTAAAACGATAATAATTAAATATTTCTTGAATTTCTTTTTGTTTGTTTTTTTGAGACAGAGTCTCACTCTATCACCCAGGCCTGCCTCAGTCTCCCAAGTAGCTGGGATCATAGGTACCCGCCACCATACATGGCTAATGTTTTGCATTTTTAATAGAGACAGGGTTTCGCCATGTAGGCCAGGCTGGTCTCAAACTCTTGACCTCAGGTGATTCAACCGCCTTGGCCTCCCAAAGTGCTGGGATTACAGGTGGGATTTCTTTTTAACTATATACTGCCCCATAATTACAAACACAGACACAGAGATTTGTCCACGTATATATGTATACATACACAGAAACACATGTTTGAATTTAAAAGATTTAAAGTTGATTTGAAGAGAAAAATTTATTTCTTAAAAAAAAAAATCCCTTTTCTTAAAAAAAAAAACAAAATGGGATACATGTGAGGAATGGACAAGTTTGTCACATGGGCATACCTGTGCCATGATGGTTTGCTGTACCTATTAACCCATCCTCTAAGTCCCCTCCCCTTACACCCCACCCTGGAAAAGAAAATAATTCTATTTTTACCTTATTCTAACATTCTTTATTAGATGATATATAATTCATTCAATAAATACTCGTAAGTGAATTAATTTAGTCATTATTCCCACTCACCCATCCCAAATCTGTTTCTTCCTCACATAATGCCAAGGCTATTCTCCTAGACACCCAAGCTAAAAATCTCAGTCATCTTTAGCTGCTCTCTCCCTATGTCTCTTCTCCTTACTCAGTCGCTAAATCTTCTTGATTCTAGCTCTTTTTTGAAATAAAACTTAAGAAAAATAAGATAACCTGGTAGGCATGTTCTGCGGCCCATTCTTCATCCAAATTATCCAACTTAGCTTTGGGATGTCTGAGGTTCTCACTTCGTTCCTCTTTGGGTGGCGTTCTAGTGGCAAGAATCACATAATCCTTTTGTGAAGAACACTTCAAAAACGAAATATAAAATCTTGTTAGAGTGATACCTGACTCCTCACTCTGATTAGAGCGATGCGTGATTCCTGAGCTTTTATGACATACACAAACTGCGTAATATTTGTAACAAGTTAAATCACTAATACCCATATTATAGTGGAAACTGGAGGAAAGCTATTTTTCTAGGATAGCCTTACAACCTTTCCCTCACATGTTATCTTTTTTTTTTTTTTTTTTTGAGATGGTTTCGTTCTTGTTGCCCAGGCTGGAGTGCAGTGATGAGATCTCGGCTCACCACAACCTCTGCCTTTCAGGTTCAAACGATTCCTCAGCCTCCCAAGTAGCTGGGATTACAGGCGCCTGCCACCACGCTCAGTTAATTTTTGTATTTTTAATAGAAACCGGGTTTCGCCATGTTGACCAGGCTGGTCTGGAACTTCTGACCTTGTGATCTGCTTACCTCAGCCTCCCAAAGTGCTGAGATTATAGGGTTGAGCCACGGTGGGTGCCTGGCCTGATCTTTTAACATATTTAATATCAGCTTCTTATTTAATTGGACAACCCAAATGTAAATCACAGAGTGGTCCCTAAAAATGGTTTACTGGATGAGTGAATGAATTATATTAACTAAAAAGCAATATGCTTACTCAGTTTTCTAATTATATTTGTTTCATAAATTATTCGAACAGATTGGATGTTTAACAAACATAAAATATCAGTGAAATTAAATAACAAGTGACCTTTTATATCTTATTTTAACTAAAATGATGACAGTGGGGAACTTCCATATAAATTTCCACAGAATAACAAAGGGGATTTGGGACACAATTCAAAGTGATACCAGATTCTATGTTCTTCAAGGGGGTTTTCCGTTGTTTTTTGTTCTGTGTGTGTGTGTGTGTGTGTGTGTGTGTGTGTGTGTGTGTAATGCCCAGGCTGGAGTGCAGTGGTGTGATCATAGCTCACTGCAACCTTGAACTCCTGGGCTCAAGCAAACCTCCCAAGTAGTCTCCTAAATAGCTAGGACTACAGGCTCAAACAACCAGCCACAGCACCCGGCTAATTTTTTCTTTTTCTTTCTTTTTTTTAACTTTTTGTAAAGACACGGTCTTGCTATGTTGCCAAGGCTAGTGTCAAACTTCCAGCCTCAAGCAATCCTCCCTCCTCAGCCTCCCAAAGTGTTCAGATTATAGGCATGAGCCACCACTCCCAATCTGTTCTTCAGTTGTAATAGTAGTTAAGTAGTAACCAAAGGTGGGAGATCTAAAAATAAATGCAGGGAACATTTAATAGCACACTTCACTAGAGTGAAAGTTTCCTATAAAAAAGAGTGAAAATAAGGCTGATAATACAAGTTAGCATGGTATCATCCTCACACATGACCGGAAACTCTGATCATTAGTATCATCTTGGGATAGAAAATAAAAGAAGACTAATTATTCCTACAAGTTATTTTCAGGAAGTTACATTCAAATAAACACAGGAAAAAAAGGCCTCGATTAAGAAGGCTCCCCTTTTTCTCATAACATGTCCAACTTTGAAAAGAAAAAGAAACTGACAGAGACCAGGAAACAGGTGAGCTTAAGTGGAAGGAGAGGAAAAATCGATAAACTCTGGAAGAAAGGGGAAGAAAAAGAACATAGAATACTGAAAGGAATGAAAAGGCAGCATAAAGACAGATGGAAGGGAGATCCTAAATTATGAGACACTCATTTGTAAGATGGCAGTTTCTGCTGAGCTTTAGAAACAACCTTTATCCAGTTAAGACAAATTTAGAAGAGGGTCTTTCTCTTTGACTTTTTATCTCTACTGATCATATCTTTCTCTAAGACCTTTCTTCCATTAAATAGTTTAAACAAAGAGAAGGAAAAAAACCTAAATCGAAAACTCCTAACGAAAAGAGTTTAGCACATAACATCCTAAGTAACCTGAATCAAAAAGAAATTCACACTGTTCTCAAGAAAGGCAGTCTGGCTGACTAATGAGAGGCCTCACAGGGTGGTACTACCTGGTTGAACCGTGCATATTTGCCAACTGTCTTGCAAACTAAGAAATCTGATTTATAAAAATTCTGAAAATGAGCCTGTCATTTCATGGCTAGACTGACATTAACTACGTTCATTCAGAACGATGTAGGAAACTAAAAGGCCATGAAGGCATCTGAACACATGAGTCCTCATGACAGTGTTTTCTTTATAAGCAGATAAAACATGGGGCATCAAATTATAAAATAGAGTAGCTTGGGAATACGGATAAAATCAGAATAAGAAAAGTTAATTATGCAATTTGAAGATTCTAAGGCATTAGGCTAAGATATCTAGAAAGAAAATTGTCCTAATAAGAGGTTTAGTTCCTTTTTATTTTTTTGCTATGTACTGCTGACTAGTCCCTCCTGCTGATGAACAGGTTCTTCCTTCACTCATAATACATCAGTGGCTGTTGATGCATTTTAAAATAAGTATCTGAATCTCTGTTCCATTTTGCCTTGATTTTTAAGACTTAGCTCTAAGAGGAAAATAGAATTTGTCTAAATTCCAAATTTTTCCCAATCCTTTTCCCTCCCTATTGATCCAACATTAAAAAAACTCAATAAAATGAGTACTATAGCATATGACAAAAATATGACCACTGTTGCTGTAAGTCTGGGGTTAGACAAGACAAACTAGAAAGGAAATAAAATTTTCAAAAGCTACTTTTGTAAAGAATTAGACAACTAGAAATTAGATTAGAAGGGAGTATAAAACACTTTGAAAAGACAACAAAATGTAAATAATCTGGTCAATAAACATTCTAATTCTGAAGTTTCCACCTTATAAATTACTTTTACATGGTCAAAGGGGAAGGTGACCTGACTTGAGCAAACCTGGGCTAGGTCCATCTACTTCTCCATGTTTCCTTAAAGATCTACTTTAAAATTACTTCTTCTACAAGCCTTCCTTCCATCGCCCAACCTTGAGTTTGTTATTAAACAGCATCTTTTAACTTTAAATAAACAGGTAATTTGTTTTAATAAGTCACAGAGTAATTATTTAGTAATAAATGCAGAGTAAAAGATACATACCTGTCCTATTAAAAGGCCAGAGACAAAAGCCTTTCCTTGGAGATTTATGTTTGAAAGATACTGGCCCACAGTCTCTTCTACAATGTAGGTTCTTCCCATTTTGGCGAACTAAATTAATCTCCTATATTACAAGAAAAAAACAGACACAGCATTTTTAGGTAAAATAGCATTTGCAATGTTTTTATCATGGGAGTACTACAGCAAGAGAAGTGGTACTATCCTGATGCTATCACATGCCTTATAGCAAATGCTTATTACATAGGGCATTCCTTCTTGCAAAGTGCAGACGCAGTTCCAGAGTTCTTCTCAACACAGTGCAGCAGGAAACAACGACAATCAGCAGGAGCTGACAGGAAGCTCAAACCTTTTTCTCATTCCTGGGATAAGGGAGGGGATACTAAACTAGCAGGCAACACACCAGATTTCTTATTTTAGATCTACTCCTTGGTTGTATTATCTTTGATAATCTATTGCTAAGTCTCAGTGTTCTCATTGCTTCAATAGTAAACATGAATTTCTGAATAGTTCATCGGGAGGCAGAAAGAATCAAATTCATTTACTTGATAAGCATATACAAAAGAACGATACTATTTGCTTAGAAACTATGCTGAGTGGGACAACACAAAGATGAGCACCATGATCTCTGTCCTTGAGCAATACATACTACAGCAAGAGTTAAGTAAACAGCAATACAATAACAAACATTTTTATAGCTTCTAGTTTGTACAAGGCATTTTTGTAAGTACTTTCCATGTAACATTAATAATGCACAAAACCCGAGGAAGTAGGTACTATTATTATAATCAACCTTTAACAGATGAAGAAACTGAAATGAGAGAAGCTGACTAAATAACTTGCCAAAGTGACGAAGCTGGTTAAGTGGCAAAGGAGGGATTTAAACTCAGATGCTCTGGCTCCAGAATTCATGTTTTTCAACACCATACTCATAATGAGGACTAGAAACCAGTCCCTCAATTAAATCATTACTAAGGGTAGCTCTTATTCTGCTTTCTCTCTGGTTTGTGGATGGAAATCAGTATATTCATTCCCTCTATTGGCTTATGCTCCTTTGATTTGCATTTCTGTAGCTTACAACCAAAGATACTGAATAAAAGAGCTAGGCAATATAATAAATGATTAAATCAAGGAACTCATAAGCAGTGAGGATGAAAATGTAAAACAGATGATATCCAAAAGAGCTGTAAAACAAACAGAGACTGCAGGAACAGAGTTGCAGTATTTTGAACACTGCAATTTAGGAATAATCATCATTTGGGTTCGGTAAAAATGTGAATCTTATTCAGTACCACAAAGCTAAGGCTACTAGAGATATGCAAAACGTCTTGTGAATGACAGATGTACTGGTATCAGACAGATCTGACTTTTGCATTTTAAAACTAAACCCCAGAATATGGATTAAGTTTGAAACGTCCTATTGGACGCTGTTTAATTATTGTCGAGGCTTGTTCAGTTTTCTCTCAAAATACATTCATTTCTTCCTAGCTCTGTTTTGACAACAGTACACGTGAATCAGATTTGCACATCATGCTTTAGAGACGAAGTCTAGGAATGCTTGTCTAAATATCATTGATGCTTCTATGAAGTCAAGGGCTTTTAATCTTTAGTAATGCCTTCAGGTATGCATTTCTATGTATTAACTTTCCTCTACTTCGGCATATTATACTCCTTTTCCTTCTGCTCTAATAATTTTTAATTCTTGCAACAAATAGAAGTAATTCCAGAGTTATGATATTTAACCTTCTAACCTTATTTCTTCTATGGTGTCACCTTGTAGCCATATTAATGTGTAAAAAACTGAATGCAATAATGAGATGAAAATCTATTCAATTATGAAATCTGATAGAATGTCAGATAAATTTTTCTTTAGTGCTCTTCAAAATTTTTAAATGTAGTCAACCAAACTTTATAAAAGGTAACACTAAAAATGTATATAGTCAGTCTTTTGTATCTGTGGTTTCTACGTCCATGTATTCAACCAAGCACAGATTTTAATTTTTTTTAAAAAAAGCATGATTGCACTTGTACTGTTAGTGTAAAGATGTTTCTTCTTGTCACGATTCCCTAAACGATATAACAACTATAGCATTTACATTGTTTTAGGTATTGTATGTAACTTAGGGATGATTTAAGGCATGCCAATGCTATACCATTTAATATAATGAAGTAGAGCATCCACAGATCCCCATGGGGATGGACAAGGGAGGGTCCTGGAAGCAATGGCCCATGGATACCACGGGACAACTGTATCTTGCCTTGCACGGTCATAATTTTCTAGAAATGTTGTATATCAGCCAAAGCCTTTGAGGTCCAAGCACTGTGACTGAAACAACTCAACCTTCCTGGACTCTGGTTTTCTAATCTATGAAATAAAGAATTTGGATCCTAGCAGATCTGAAAACCTTCTAATTTTAGGATGCTGTGAATCTAAGTACAGAAAATCCACATTTCCCAAATGACAGATCAACAGTATGATAATACTGTGGGCCTAGGACATAGCATAATACTCCATATACCAGCAACTTTAATTACGGTGCTTACCTAAAAAATATTTTTGGGGAAAAATCAACCTTAAGCTCTGTTGCTGATTTATTTTTTCTTAGTTATTACAAAATACCATAAAATGCTTCCCTTTATATTTTTTAGCCTCGCATGATTCAAAAGTAGGAACTAGAGAAAAAGAGAATAAATTTCACATAAGAACTAAATTACCAGTTCACAGAAGGCCCACGACTGTGGGAACTGCAGAGAGAACGACATTGGGAATGCATTATTAACAATCAATAATTTAATAAATTTTCTAAAGAGTAATTAAACACGAAACAATCTACGGATTGAGCTTTAAATTTACAGAATTATGATCTGGAAACGTACAAGTTGTTACTGAAGCAATTAAGAATACGTTTAAAAACTTGAGTTATGACAGTTTTCAATCTTAAAAACAGTATGTTAGGTAACAGTTTCTGCAACGAAAACATAGGGTACACTCAAAGTGCTACTGGTTTCTTTTAATTCTCCTGAAGAATTAACCCGGCTCCTCAAATTCCTGTTGAATCACTCAGTATCACCTCCCCACCGCCAAAAAGGTACGCCGTTTCACACAAGGTAAGTTCGTGAGATCTTATGTATGCCGGAGTGACTGTCCGTGTTTCCAACACTCTGTCCCTTCCTTTTTCTCTTGAAAAGGGAGCTGTGTGCTCCGGTGCACGCGCGCGCGAGCACAAACACACGTATTACACTCAGGCTGACTTACCTGTTTTCAGAATGTGCACTCGTGGCAGACTGTTCGCCGGAATTGGGGGTTCGGGAGCAAGTACCAGCCTCTGGCGGCCAGATTCCCTCTGGTCTCAGTTCACTGCCAGTTAATTCATCAGAAAGCGACCTACTTCCCACATCTCACTTCCCACTCCAAAGCCAGGGTCTCGGGAGTCAGGTGGCGCAGAGTGATGACGTAAAACGCCCCCCTCCCTTCACCGCAGAGCTTCAGCCAAAGCGACTGCGGTCGTCACCCCGCCCCCTTCTGGGCGCCATTGAGAGCGTGGCGGTAGCCCGGGGCCTGCCGTTTGGCCCTACCGGGACCGATGCCCTCTAGTGGCTCAGTGTCCAGAAGCCGCCCAAGAGGACGACCCATGGCATCCCGGGGCTTTGACGGTAAGGTCACCAGCTCCTCAGGGAGGACCGTGGGGTGACGAGTACGTATGTGGCGCCACCGCGCGGACAGCTGTTAAGCGGCAGAGATAGGAGAGCCCGGGGGCGGAGGAGCGGGGAGATAAGCGGAAACGGAAAGGGCGGTGCGGAATTGGGCTCCCGGTAGGGAATGAGAAAAACACTACGTTTCCCAGAGGCCTGCAACTCCACTTCAGCTCCGCCTGAAGTGGGTGGAGCTGGGAGCCGGAAAATTGGTGGCCCAAGAGGATCAGAGGCAGCCTCTGAACTCGGAATCCCAGGGTGCGCAGCTTCCGAGGGCTGCGCGCGCACTTCGGGCGCGGGCGGTCTGGTGCTGTCGTTCAGGCGCTGCAGCTGAGGCTGGACTCGATTTCCCAGGGTCCCGCCGCGGGAGTCTCCGGCGGGCTGGCGCGCGCGAGCTGCCGAGCGAGGAGACTGAGGCGGCGGCGCAGGCTTCTGGGTGCTCCTGGTCTTCGTCTTTCTTCTCCGCTTCCACCCCGTCGGCCACTGCCATTGGGGCTCGTGGCCCCACCGACATGGCGGCGGTGTTGCAGCAAGTCCTGGAGCGCACAGAGCTGAACAAGCTGCCCAAGTCTGTCCAGAACAAACTTGAAAAGTTCCTTGCTGATCAGCAGTCCGAGATCGATGGCCTGAAGGGGCGGCACGAGAAATTTAAGGTGGAGAGCGGTAAGTGAGATGCTCTTTCCGCCCTTGGCTCTGGGCTCGACTCCCGCTCTTGGGTCTGGTCTTCCCCCTAGCAAGTTGGAACTGGGTACGACGCTTTTAACCTCACTTCCTGGGCTCTGGATATCCTGAGCCTTCGCTTTCCTGCTCCTCACGGTTTGCTCAGAAGCCCTTTTTAAAACAAATCGGAATCCTCAGTTTAGAACCGTTTTCTTTGTAATTAGGGTAGGCTCCTATAGGGACGCTTATCTTTGTCGGACAAATGGGAAGCAGACTTGCTAGAGTCTGCGAACCCATCTCTCTAAGCCTAGAGAATCTCAGATGTTTTGTTGCATTTCAGCTGATAGTGACTCCGCCCTATTTTTTCTGGTCACCTGCATTCTTCTAGGCCTTTGCCAAGTTGACCGCTCTGTGCACTTGTTCTTAGTGTGTGCGTCGTCCTGTGCGGCCCCAGAACGAATTAGATGTTTACGAAAATGGACATCTGGTGCATAAGAGGACTGGAAACACAGTGAACATGCAGTACATAAGTTTAACATCTTATTTCTCTCAAAAAGTTGGAGTTTGATAGAAAACATTAACATTTTCTTACACGTACCTGAAGTAGGTCTTTAAGTATGGAAGTTACTGACAATAATGGCTTGAACATCCTTGAAAAAATATGAAGAATATAGTAATTACCGTTAGTAAAATAAAAACTTCCTGCTAATGTGTTTTGGTTTACCATTTGCTTGGGGAGGTTAATATTGTTCTTGCTATGATGACTGGAAATTCTGAACAAATTTTTACTTCAAAAAAAGATGTAACTGTCAAGCAGAATTGACCTTGAAAATGAGTTCTCTGATCCCAGAGCTGAGTATAGTACATTGCATTCTATTTATTAACTTGCTCTGTAAATATTGAGTGTCTTACATGTTCCTGATACTATGCTGAGCATGATATTCAATTCCTTCCCTTGGGAAGTTCACACGTTTACTTTTACATAAATTTAGTAGTTTGGTACTGTCAAGTAATACCTTGACTACTTTAAAAGAAGCCTTTTAAAACAAAGGAGTTTTTTTTTGTCTAAACAACTTTTTCCCGTTTAATACATACTTTATGCTGAGTAGTTTACTGATGTCTGGGGAAAATACTGAGATATAAATGAGACATATTACCTGCCTTGAGGACATTCATTTGTAAAGCCCCTTTTAGGCCTTATTTTTATTTTTTATTTTTTGTCATGTAAGTCATTTGGAAATGCTATTAAGTCCCTTTCAGTGCGCAGTCTATCTTTATTCAGATTCTCTTACTTGGAGTGCAATTCTAATACTGTACCTGAAATTTTAAAATCAAGGTTATTAGAAATAAATACCAGTATTGACAATGTGTTTGTCAATATGTACATGTGTTTGATTTTGTTTTTTATTTTTTGCTTGTCTGCTGCAGAACAACAGTATTTTGAGATAGAAAAGAGACTGTCCCACAATCAAGAGAGACTTGTGAATGAAACCCGAGAGTGTCAGAGCTTGCGGCTTGAGCTAGAGAAACTCAGTAAGTATTTAATTCCTCTTTGTAGGTATTCTTGGAGTACTGAAATCTTCAGAGACTCCTTTATATACTTCGGAAACATTTACATGCTAAATATGAAAATAATTGATTAAGCATCACTGGTTTTTATTATGATGATATTTTGATTTTTCACTTAGTGGTAAAGGTTTTGTAAGAACACAGAGCTTAATGGTCAGGCCTGGATTCTTATTCTGATTTTGCTGTTAAAAATGCTTTCGCCACATGTAAATCTTAACAGTATCTGATTATTTTTTATAAAATGGCTAGATGCACATGTGTGTGTACTTACACAGCTTTGTAAATCAAATGAGATAATATTTCTCGAAATCCTTTTAAAAAAGTGAAAGCATTGTGCAACTGAAGAAGAGAGTAGTTTGTAAATCAAATGAGATAATATTTCTTGAAATCTTTTTAAAAAGGTGGAAGCATTATACAACTGAAGAAGTAGAGAGTGGTTTGTTTTTATGAATCAAAGTGGTTTGAAGAATCGAAGCCTGTTGCTTGTATTATGTTTTAACTCTATTTTTTAGTAATTTTTATAAATACGAATCTCAGGATATTTCCCTTTTAAGGCCTAGTTTCTATAAAAGATTGATAATCTCTTTCTTAGTTTTCTTACACGATTAAGTGTAAGAGTGCAGTGGTGCAATCTTGGCTCACTGTAGCCTCCACCCACATTCACGTGATTCTTGTGCCTCAGCTTCCTGAGTAGCTGGGATTACAGGCTTGCACCACCAGGTCCAGCTAATTTTTGTGTTTTTAGTAGATACAGTGCTTTGCCGTGTTGGCCAGGCTGATCTTGAATTCCTGACCTCAAGTGATTCTCCCACCTTGGCCTCCCAAAGTGTTGGGATTACAGGCATGAGTCACCGTGCCTGGTTGCCATAATTAATTGATATTCAATGTAGTTCAGTTTTAATTTGATCAGTGGAGAAGGAACACAGGAAGTTCGTAATCAAAGTAATGATTAAAATTGCAACTTTCCTTCTTAATGGGTCTGTGACTATGGACTATTTGTTTAGGTTATAACTTTTTGGCTGCTTTGCCTAGGCATAACAAAAAGATCTGCTTAGCAGTAGTGCTGAGCAGTTTCAGAAAAATGACTGAATACAGCTTTCACAAAATCTGGGAGAAGAGGACACTGTAAGGATGAACATAGAGATACATTAGATACCTTACTGTGGTATTCTGTTAGAGAGTGTATGTGTGTGTGTGTATGTGTGTGTGTATTCTGGATCAGTAAGTCTGGTCTGGAAAACATTAAATAATAGTAAAACAAAATAGAAAATTTGGGATTTTTTTGCTCAAATAGTCCTCTTAAATAGAAGATTAGAATTAATTATAATGTACTTGCTCATTTGAATTGCCAGCATATAATAGAGATGTGTTTTAGTGAGATACGGTTTCAAAATGATATTTTTTGGAAAAATTTCAAAAATTATATTCTTTCTAGTTAGCCTATGTTTAGAAGAGAAACTGTGTAAAGGAAAAGAGCCCATTTTGAGTGGAGATTGAGAGATAAGCACGTTATCAAACATAATGCTTTTCTCTTTAAAGGCTGTTTAGAGTGATAAACAGGATAGGAATTACAAATATTACTATGATTTGCTATATATACACATTATATATTTTAAATGCTATTTTCTCACTTAATCCTATCTTTTTAACTCCTTTTTCTTACTGCCAAATACAGTTCACTATTTCTTATGACACACGCTGATCTAGAAGATGTTATTGAACAATACAGGAATTACTAATTGCATATGATTTTTCCCAAAAATGTTGGCTAGGATTATTGCACATTTGATTTTGGAGACAGGACAGCATATTTAACATTTTGGTTTAGAACACAGTAAATTTTGAACATACTCATGAATTTGGAATGTGATACTCAATGCAGTCTTTCTGCGCTTCTGTTTTTTTCATTTTTAAAATGTGTAAGGTTGACAGTTATGTAAAAACACTCATCATAAGTTTTAAGCGAATGTAATTCTTTTTATCCAGACAGTCAACTGAAGACAGTAACTGAGAAAAACAAAGAACTTGAAATTGCTCAGGATCGCAGTATCGCCATTCAAGTAAGAGATATTCCTGTGAATAAGCTAATTGTAAACATGTTATTTGATGAAACTTTCTGTTCCGATTGTTTATCAGTTATTAGTCAATGGGAAGATGTAACCGATATCCTATGAGGAGACGCTACCAACAAAAATATGTATATGTAAATTTTTTAATTGGATCTTACTGTTTTATTGATAGATTGGACATTTTTTTTACTCAATAGAAATTATCTATTAAATGCTTACCGTATTCTGGGTATTATACCAAATGCTGTGATCCAGTTGGAGATTTGGGTGAATTCACATTGGTAATCATTTTCTTAGGGCAGTTTTATTTATAAGAGTAACAGATTGAATATGATCACAGGGATTGCTGACCAATTTGTTTAATTAAGTGGTCATACCCAGTTATTTTTTAACCAGATACAACTTTATACTTTTGCCGTTGCTTTTTTAAAATTTGCATTTTATTTGGTGTTAAAAGATAATTTCTTCAAATTTCTAAAAGGCAAAAAAAAATCTACTTCCAGAATCTGAATAGGAACAAAAAAGCCCCACAATATACCTAGAAAGGCTTTGCAGGAAACATACTTAGGAAGAAAAATTCAGTACCCAAGAAAACTCAAACACTCTTCTGAAAACTATGAGAATATACCTTAATAGATGAAGATATTATGTATTTCTGGATGGAAAAGCTTTCCAAATTAATGTGTTGGTAATACATTTTGAATCCTAAGTGCAAGTCATATAGCCAGAAACTTGTTAATGTAGGTCTAAAGATGATTGGGAAAATAGCATAGTAATAGATAGGATGCTTCTAAAAAGAAGAAGTATCAATTTAAAAGTCTTTGCATAGCTACATATTCAAATATTTTATAAAGCTATGGTTATTGAAACATTACAATGCTGTTACAAGAATTGGTACAGAGAATAAAAGGCAGTTCAGAAATAAAACCCAATACAGAGGATCTTAATCTTTTGGAAAGAAAGCAGAACTGTCACAACATCTTTGTAAATCTTATGAAAGCTGTGGATCTGTAGCCCAAGAAAATAGCATGCACACAGTCACGTAAAATTTTGCAGGGAGGAAAAACACCTATGAAACAGCTTAAAAAGTAATAAAATTTATTTAACTGCTTTGTGGCTGAAAAAAAGAAACTGAAAGCTTTTTCGGTAAGATCCAAGCAAGGCTGGGATGCCCACTCCCCACTTCTGTTCAATATAGTACTAGAAGTACTAGCAAGAGCAATCAGACAAGAAAAGGAAATAAAATGCGCCCAAGTTGGAAAGGAAGAAATAAAATTATCTCTACTTAGAGATTCTGTGATTCTGTATGTAAAAAATATCAAAGATTCCACAAAAACCTGCTAGAGCTAATAAATAAATTTATACAGTTGCAGGGTACAAAGTGAATATTCAAAAATCTAGCAGCATTTCTATACAAAAACAATGATCTAGCTGAAAAATCAAGAAAACAATTTCATTAGAGTACCATCAAAAAACAAAAAACAACTTAGGAATAAATTTAACCTAGGAGGTGATAGACTTTTACTGAAAATGATATAATTGATGAAAGAATTGAAAATGCAAATAATTGCAAAGATATCCCATATTTGTAGGTAAGAATTCATATTGCTAAAATGTCCATGCTATATAAAGCCATATACAAATTTAGCCTAATCCTGTCAGAGGGCATTCTTCACAGAAATAGAAAAAAAAAAATTCTAAGCTGGGCACGGTGGCTCAAGCCTGTAATCCCAGCACTTTGGGAGGCCGAGGTGGGTGGATCACGAGGACAACAGATTGAGACCATCCTGGTCAACATGGTGAAACCCCATCTCTACTAAAAATACAAAAAATGAGCTGGGCATGGTGGCACGTGCCTGTAATCCCAGCTACTCAGGAGGCTGAGGCAGGAGAATTGCCTGAACCCAGGAGGTGGAGATTGCGGTGAGCCAAGATCGCGCCATTGCACTCCAGCCTGGGTAGCAAGAACAAAACTCCATCTCAAAAAAAAAAATTCTAAAATTCTGATGGAATCAGTTAAGAAATCCTGAATAACCAAAGCAATACTGAGAAGAAAAACAAAGTTGGAGGCATCATACTTTATGATTTAGACAACTACTATAAAACTATAGTAATCCAAATAGTATGGTACCGACATGAAAACAGAAACATAGACCAATGGAATAGAATATAGAGCTCAGAAATAAATCCAAACATATGATCAACCAGTTTCAACAAGGGTACCAAGAAGACACAATGGAGATAGGATCGTCTCCTCATTCATGGTGTTGGGAAAACGATTTCCACGTGTGAAGAAATTAATGTTGGATGCTTGTGTTACTTACATCATAACACCAAAATCAGCCCAAGATGGATAAAAGATTTGAATGGAAGACCTGAAGCCATAAAACTAAGAGAAGTGAACATAGGGGAAAGGTTCTTGACATTGGCCTTGGTAATGATTTTTTTGGATATCACATCACTAGTTGAAGCTGCAAAAGGAAATAAATGGAACTATAGGAAACTAAAAAGCTTCTACATAGGAAACAAGAATATTAAAAGGCAACCTGCAGTTCTAGCATAGGTAGCTTGAGATTGGTATTTCTAACTCAAAAGCATGTAAATTGCCATTGTGTTGCTGGGAAGCAGTTTGACAAGTTTTTGGTGTTTGAGACAGTCTCGCTTTGCTGCCCAGGCTGGAGTGCAGTGGTGCACCTCCACCTCCCAGGGTCAACTGATTATCCCCTGTCAGCCTCCCAAGTAGGTGGGACCAAGGCATGTGCCACCATGCCTGGCTGTTTTTTCCTAATTGTAGAGGCAGGATTTTGCCATGTTGCCCATGCTGGTCTTGAACTCCTAGACTCAAATGATCTGCCCAGCTTGATCTCTCGAAGTGTTGTGATTACAGACATGAGCTACTGCACCCCACTGACAAAATATGTTAAAGGTTTCAAGTAATTCAATTTTTAGGCATCTTTCTTGAAAAATAATTTGAACTAGGTTGTAAATACAGTGATATTCTAAGTTAGAACATTTCTATGTGATTAAAAGGGACAGTAGAAAAAAATTCATAAGCCTTATAAAAATGTTTTTAAAATCCAAAATTTAAATAGAAAAATTGGAATTATGGCTACTTTTTAACTTTCTGATGTGTAAGTTATAAGAAAGAGGCAAGCATTCAAACTGCAGCTGATGTTAACTAAAGTGACAATTCTATGTTTACTTTCCTGTATTGCTCTACTTGCTTTGCTTAATACATTCCTTTATATGACAGAACCAGTTTACAAGAACAAAGGAAGAATTAGAAGCTGAGAAAAGAGACTTAATTAGAACCAATGAGAGACTATCTCAAGAACTTGAATACTTAACAGGTATGAAGAAGTGCTTTTAGCTGTATTCCTTTATTTTTCTTCTAATTATCAGTCCATTTCTGTTGCTGATTTTTTTTGTTATGGGTGAGTATAGAGTTCAGTATAATGTCCTATTATTTTCCTACTCATTTATCTTTAAATCATTATCAGGTGTTTAAAGAAGTGTCTAGAAGGTGCACAAATGAAAAACATCTCAGAGAAGTAGTAATTTGGACCAAATTTTACATGCAAACATTTTTACTACAGTGCTATACGTAATATCAAATTGGAAACAGTTTTGTTCATTTGCAAAGATTGAACTACTATTCTTCAATTTATATGGATATCCTTGCTATGTAATAAGCATTCAATGTAAGAACCTATACTCAACCTATATTTATAAACAGACTGAAGGAGGCAGGAACATAAAATATGTAAACATAAACTGTAATATATAATGCAGCTGATATAGTCAGGTGACCTTGACTCTGAAGCAGTTAATGTTAAGAAATTTCCTTTGGTTCTTTTTTTTAATGGTTTTTGAAATTTTTTATTTCCATAAAATAATTTTCAGAGATTTATGTTGTTATAATATTCCATTAGTTAAGTATACTTTTCCAGTCTCACAAGAGTTGTTTCACAATATTTGTTGAGTGTGTTGATCAAGAACTGGTAGTTCATCCAGTCGGCTTCTGTTTATTTCTCTGATTAGCTCTTGGATTTCGTCGGGGTCCGTATCTGGAAGCCCTTCATCCCACCTTTTTTGCCATATCCATGATCTCTTTCATGATTTTGTTGAATGGCTCTATTTTAAATTTTGTGATTTCATCATGCACAACATCTGGACAGTTTTCTCCAACAGGAATTTACTATTTCAGCCTTTATGGCTTTCATGACTTTTTCTGTGGCAACGATGGCCTTTTCAATTGTGTTATCCTTTCAAACTTTAATGATATTTTCTCTATTGGGGTTCACATCCACAGTGTTGACTTTTTTTATTTTTACATAAAATATCTCTAATGATTCATAAAGGTCCTTATGATCTCCTGTCTAAAGGCTGTGAATTAGCGACATGTTTGGGAGCAGGTAGACTGCTTTGACACCCTCCATGTGGAACTTCTGGGTTCTGGGTAGCCAGGGACAGTGTCTAAAATCAAAAGAACTTTAAAGGTAGCCCCTTGACAGGGCGCAGTGGCTCATGTCTGTAATCCCAGCACTTGGGGAGGCCGAGGCAGGCCAACATGGTGAAAACCCCATCTCTACTAAAGATCTAAAACTTAGCTGCACATGGTGATGTGCACCTGTAGTTCCAGCTACCCAGGAGGCTGAGGCATGAGAATTGCGTGAACCAGGGAGGCAGAGGTTGCGGTGTGCCGGGGATAGACCAAGACTCTTTCTCAAAAAAAAAAGGCAGCCCCTTTACTGGCAAGATACTTTCTGACTTCAGGGACAAAGCATCAGTGGAACTAATTCAGAGAAAAAGTTCCCTTGTCCAGGTCTTCCTCTTGTGTAACAAAAAGACAATCGCTGGTGTTCATCTTTTTCCTTCAGGCTCTGGGGTTAACAACCTTGTGAATAAGGGCAGTTCTGATCATAAACCTGACTGCATTGCACAATACAGTAGAGTTAGCCAATCCCTTCCTGCCCTATATCCTGGTGTTCTCTTCCCTTTTTAACTAATAAATGTCTTTTGTGGCATTTTTTTCTAGAATAGGACACTTCCATCTACATTAAAAACCTGTGCAGGCGTATAACCTTTCTCAATGATTTTCTTAACAGCGTCTGCTTGGTTGACAGAACCTGCATGTGATGTTTTCTTGACTTTTTTTAAGTCAAACCTCTTTGTAAAATTATAAGACCATCCTTTGCTGACATTAAATTCTCGAGCTTTAGATCCATCACCTTCCTTTTACCTTAAGTTGTTGTGTAATGACGTTGCTTTACCTCAAATCATATTAGAGTCTATGGGTATGTGATAGTAATCCTGCACCCCATAAAAGTTGCATTTTCAATAGGAGACAAGAAGGTATTTTGCAGAAATGCACTTTTTTATGTTTGCTGTGGAGTAGCTGCAGTGATGGCTTCACCTATTTTCTTTCTCTTTTTCTTAACAACGGTCTTTATACAGGATTCATTTATCTTGAAATGGTGGGTAACCAAGCTGTAGTCCTCAATTGATGGTACATGTCAAGCAATTCAGCTCTTGAAAATATTGTCATGACTTTTCTCTGCTTCTTAAAAGCACTTCCAGTGTCACTAGTGGCCTTCTGATGGATCCCATGTTGTTATTCAAGGTTTATGTTACTGCACTAAACACAATGACAAATATGCAAAAACTTCAAAAGATTACTATTTTCTTCATTATGCAATTTACTGGAGAGAGAAACTGCTCTCGTTAGAGTCACAGCATTCTAAACATACTCAGAACACTTGAGCTTAATGCAGTAGTATCAGGAAGTGGCTATGAAAGTATTACGGTAGTACAGTATGTATTCCAGTTAATGTTATGCAGTGATGGCTAAATAAAGCATCTTTACATTTGTTTATATTTCTCTTAATTACATATGGGGTCGTGTCCTGTTTGTGTGCGTAAGTTTTGATAAAATTTTTAAGTTTCTATCATACATTTGTGCATATTTTAATGGAGTAAATGTTAAAATAGGCTAGTATTTACATATATTTTATGCACTTATAACATAGTAGATTTTTCTTAGTTTGTTTCCATTTCTGAGCTGCCTGGACTGGTCTGTGGTCTCTGAGTTTTTCAAACTGTTGCAAGTTTTTTGAAAAAAATTTCAACGTATTTATTGAAGAAAATATGAGTGGAAGTGAATCTGCACAGTTCAAATCTGTCTTGTTCAAGGGCCAGCTGTGCTTACTTTGTATTAAAGGTTTATATTCCTTGAGATACATTTTTGATATTTGGTTCCTCTAAGTGTTAATTAGTCATTATTTTTTAATTCTTTTTTCACCATTCTAGAGGATGTTAAACGTCTCAACGAAAAACTTAAAGAAAGCAATACAACGAAGGGTGAGCTTCAGTTAAAATTGGATGAACTTCAAGCTTCTGATGTTTCTGTTAAGGCAAGTAACAAATGATTCCTAATGCATAAACTATATTTTTTAATTAAAACTCACCTAAATTAAGTTTCAAATATAGGCAATAAAGTAATTAGAAGCTGGATTTTTTGTTTTTAATGTCAAAAAATTAAGCATTAGGACAATTCTAATTCAACTGTTTAGCTTATTTGAAATTTAAGTTTGTTATAGTTCTTAATGTTTTCTAGTTAAGAATCTATGCAAATACTTAATTTCTGTTTTAGAATAAAATTCTACTTGTGTCCCTTAGTTATAGAACAAATCTTTTGAATAGCCATATATCATCTTTAACTGTAGAGGTTACTCTCTTGGATTTCTTTAGTATCGAGAAAAACGCTTGGAACAAGAAAAAGAATTGCTGCATAATCAGAATACATGGCTGAATACGGAGTTGAAAACAAAAACTGATGAACTTTTGGCTCTTGGAAGAGAAAAAGGAAATGAGATTCTAGAGCTTAAATGTAATCTTGAAAATAAAAAAGAGGAGGTAAGTTAGTAAAATTGTATTTTCCTTCATGTTGGGTATAACTTAGATTCCTGTGTCAGTTTGTTAAATATGTATTCAATAGTGTGTACTTGATTAATTTTAAGAGTAGGGGTTAAATGTTAATAACGCATTAACATTTGGCATAGGAAATCAACCAGTTGCATCTAAATAAAGAATTTAAGATAGTCTTCATCAAATCTGGATAGTAACTGCTGTCTTACGATATATCTTTTCTAAAATAACGTGTTTAAGAAGTGGTCTGTGCCTAAAGAAGTGATGGTAAGTTTTTGTGAGCTAAATGGAAACATGCTGTTCTGTAAGCAGTTATTCTTAATTTTCTTACTCATATTTTAATAGCTTTTTCAGCTGGGGATGGGGAGTCACTCAGCTTTTCCTTAGCAGCATGAACCTCATATCAGAGTCATTTCAGTTAATATGACATCCTTTCCTCCAGCTCTGTTTTTTTGTTTTTAGGTTTCTAGACTGGAAGAACAGATGAATGGCTTAAAAACATCAAATGAGCATCTTCAAAAGCATGTGGAGGATCTGTTGACCAAATTAAAAGAGGTATAGATGACCATTAAATTTTTTTATATAAAATGTTAAAGCACTTATGAAGCTGTTATTTCACAAAATGATGTCATGTTTTAATCTCTTTGGCCCCATAAAATGGTGAGAGTACTACTTCCATGTGATGTAACTAGGCTGTAATAGAATCAGAAATAGCAATTATATGTTATATCCAAAATACTATCTAAAAAATGAGTGTGGGTTAATTTTATTATTGTTTAATTATTCTACTTTGAATTTAAAATACCAGTAATGTTTCATCCTTAATTTATCTTGGTCATGAAGACTGATTTGAATTTGAGTGTTTTAGTTTTTATCTCTTACTTTACAAAATGGAATTTTTCATCTTGGCATTCGATAAGTATTCTAAATTAAGTTGAAAGTAGACTGCTCTAATTGGGCTGTCTTTTTCAGGCCAAGGAGCAACAGGCCAGTATGGAAGAGAAATTCCATAACGAATTAAATGCACACATAAAACTTTCTAACTTGTACAAGGTAAATATGCCCCCACACATGTGCCTATCTAAATGTTGCATTGTTGACTTCGGTAACTTTTTAAGATTAACTTTTAGAGTGCCGCTGATGACTCCGAAGCAAAGAGCAATGAACTAACCCGGGCAGTGGATGAACTACACAAACTTTTGAAAGAAGCTGGTGAAGGTAAATGCTTTCAGTTATGGGAACGTTACTTTTGTTATTACATAGAAGGCATTGTTTTTCTTTTTACCCTTGTTTTGTATAGATTATTGGATTTAGGTGTTAGACTTTATTTGGGTTGGAATTAGGTACGGAAGAAAGAACTTTGGATTAGGAAATTTGGAATTATATTTTATGCAAATGTAAGTTTATATGTTTTTGAACATATAGACAGCAGGGGGTTTTTTGCTTGAAGTTTTTCATCTAATAATTTTATATAATTTCCTGATTTCTAATGAGAAAATTTTCTTTTTTGAAACATTTACTCTGATTAAGTATGTTTGAATACTCTTTTACTTCATAAACAAGACATCCTCTTTATCATTTGCATTTTGGAAAGTGTTTTATTTCCTTAAATTTTTGCTTTTTTCAGTGTAAGATATTTATGGTCTTTTCCAATAATGCCCTTTACTTAGTATTAAAGATAGAAATTGAAATCAAAGCTAGACCTAGAACCACTTTTTACCCTTTGAGTTTCCTTATTTTCCTTGTGGGTGAGAGAGATCAAAAGGGGAGCTACTCACCAGCCAAGACAATTCCGAAATTATAAATAGAGCAAGAACTTTCTGTAGCTTCTCTAGAAATGTAGTATGCAGTAGAAATGCTGAGGTGAGAAGTGACTTATCTGGTGCATTTTGTAATCTAAAATTTTAACTATATGTTTGAATATTTGGTCTTTAAAATTGTTTTTAGCCAACAAAGCAATACAAGATCATCTTCTAGAGGTGGAGGAATCTAAAGATCAAATGGAAAAAGAAATGCTCGAGAAAATAGGGAAATTGGAGAAGGAATTAGAGAATGCAAATGACCTTCTTTCTGCCACAAAACGTAAAGGTATGGCTGATAGATGGTTGTTAGTGGCTTGAAATACTATAGCTTTCCTGCATGAAAGTCATTTAATTTCACTAATAGTATTTCTCTGTCATGCTGTGATGTAGGGAAACTCCATCAAGTTCCATTGTTAGAATTTGTTTTAAAATTAATGGTCTATCTGTATCTTTACAGAATTAGGTATCTAAGTACTATTTGATCACACAGTGTTTTGTAAATTCCCAGACGATTGCATGATTTTTAGAATTAGATGTGTCACATGACTTTTTGATGTCATGTTAAAAATGTTTATAGCAATCACTATATAATGTACAGTACATGTCACTTATCTTGAAAAACTTATTAATGGTTTGTAGTTTGGAATTTTACAAATTCCAAATTATATATTTTGATACAGGAGCCATATTATCTGAAGAAGAGCTTGCAGCCATGTCTCCTACTGCAGCAGCTGTAGCTAAAATAGTGAAACCTGGGATGAAATTAACTGAGGTAAGAATGATAGTAAATCTTGATATTTTCTTATTTTGCTTCAGCAAAGGTATACAAATCTCTCTGAAATTTAATTCTCTCAAAAATTGTTTTGAAAATCATTTTATAATTAATGGATTATTCTAGGAAAGTCTTCCTGTAGTTCCTAGTTCTGTGTATCTAACATATAGTAAACATTTCTGTGTTGTGTAAGTGTTAAAGAATGTTTATTATGAAACTAGATAGACTACATATTTGTGTTGTTATGGTTAGATTTCAAACAATCCTTCTACTTTCAGCTCTATAATGCTTATGTGGAAACTCAGGATCAGTTGCTTTTGGAGAAACTAGAGAACAAAAGAATTAATAAGTACCTAGATGAAATAGTGAAAGAAGTGGAAGCCAAAGCACCAATTTTGAAACGCCAGCGTGAAGAATATGAACGAGCACAGAAAGCTGTAGCAAGTTTATCTGTTAAGCTTGAACAAGCCATGAAGGTTGGTTCCATTCCTAAAATTTAGCTGTGGTAATGATACAAATGAGAAATGATTTACTACGTATTTTTTAATTAGGTGATTGAGTAAAAAAAAATGTAAATATGATTTTCAGTAAATAAATTTTGAAACTTCTCATTACATTATTAAACACTGCTAATCATAAAATGTTCTACCTTTATTTAGCAATTTTTATTTATTTCACAATTGGTATTTAAAATTGTGAAAGCATTTTAACGTTTTTTTAATGCATTTGATATGTTTTCCTTAGGATTCTCAACAAGAAAATAATAGCCAAATCTCCTTATACATCTCTTCAAATTAATCTCTCTGTGTAACACAACCCTCCTATTTAGTGTAGTAATTGTTTATCAGACAGTTGCAAGATCCTGCCTAGAAATAATGTATTATTTGACCATAGAGCTCCTTTTTTCTACCATTTCACAATTTGGCATATCTTTATATACATTATTTTGTTACTGCTTCTTTGCTTATTAAAAGTGTTAAGGAAATTTATAAAGATTTTTTTCTTCTGTGTAAGAGATACTAATTCAAAAAGTTTATATTCTGAATGTTTTGCTTTACGTACAACTATTAACATTACTGAGGGAAATTGTCAAGATTTCTTGAACAAGTTTTATGGAAGAAATTCAGCTAAATGAATTTACTCTTCTAAACTGATAAATTGTTTAACTTTTTTGGAGAAGAATATAAATATATCCCTCTTTGAAAATTAAATCTCTGTTGCTGTTATCAGCTTAAATCCAGGTACCTTATTATATTAACTGGTCTTTTTCTTCTTCATGAAATGAAGTCTAGCAGTCTCGCCTGATTGGGAATATTGTCGATTAGCTCTTCCTTGAATTTTTCTCTCTGTTGAAAGTGAGGGTTTTACCTGAAGCTTTTTACTGTCTGAATAAGAAATGGTGTGTTCAAATTTATACAGAACTTACTGTTTAGTGGTTACGGTATTATGTAGAATTTTTTTCTGTGTATGTTGATTACTGGTGGTATTGAATATTGTGTATTTTTATTATTTGTATAAATCCTAGAAGGAAGTACAAAATTTTCACATGAATTTACATTTTAAAGGAGATTCAGCGATTGCAGGAGGACACTGATAAAGCCAACAAACATTCATCTGTACTTGAGAGAGACAATCAAAGAATGGAAATACAAATAAAAGATCTTTCACAACAGGTTAGAATTTTTTTTGTTTTCCTACTTTTTAAAACCTGACTGTCCAGTAATCTTTGAATCTGTTTGAAGGTATCTAACACAGAACTACCAGGTATGAAATTCTAATTAATTCAGAATAGTACTCGAGCAGAGTTGTAGCCTCATTATTTCTTTTCATAGCCGCTCTCTTTTTTCAAAGTTTTGATAAATTTTTAAATTATACTTGTTGGTTGCAATAAACGAAGAAGTAATTCAAAAATAAATAAAAGCGTTCTGTAACTTCTACCCCTCTAACCTCTCAAGTCCCAGAGTGTAGCCTATGTTAATGGACTGTTGTGTATTTTTTACATCCTTCTCTTTATATGTATATATGAGCATATATAAACATATCTAAGGATTATTTGATTTTACTGAATTAAAATTGAACTGTATGCATTACTCTGTCACTTTTTTAATGTACAAGTCAATAAATTTAATGTGTCATTCATGTATTTTACCCTAATTTTTATATGTATGTACGTATGCATAACACACAAATGTAAAAATTTCACATGAATGGCATTATGTATATGCTTTTTGTTTAAATGTCTATTTTTTGTGCTCTGCCCTAATATATAATATATACAAAAGCACACACAAAATAAGTATTTATCTCTGTGGGCTTTATTTCATCATTGTTTTACAAAAAATGAAGCCACGTTTGGGAATTGTAATTTGGCTACCCTTTAATACATAATAGCCTTCATTGCATACTTAAAAGTAACTTTATTCTATTAAAATTTGATTGCTTAGATTTTAATATCTAAGGATGCTTTGTTTTTAAAGATAATTTGAGGTAGTAAAAGTTGAAGATTTTTTTAAGTAATGTGTTAGTTGAAAAACTTTAGTTTTAAACATTTCCAGAATTGAAACTAACACTATTTTATAACATATCAAAACTTTGTTTTTAGATTAGAGTGCTTTTGATGGAACTTGAAGAAGCAAGGGGTAACCATGTAATTCGTGATGAGGAAGTAAGCTCTGCTGATATAAGTAGTTCATCTGAGGTAATATCACAGCATCTAGTATCTTACAGAAATATTGAAGAGCTTCAACAACAAAATCAGCGTCTTTTGGTGGCCCTTAGAGAGCTTGGGGAAACCAGAGAAAGAGAAGAACAAGAAACAACTTCATCCAAGTAAGCAGTTGAATACCTCAGAGGCTTGTCTGGTAAACATTTAGAAAAACCTCAGCTGAGCTCAGTGTCTGATGCCTGTAATCCCAACATTTTGTGAGGCCTAAATGGGAGATCATTTAAACCAGGAGATTGAGACCAGCATGGATGGATGACATAGTGAAACCCTGTCTCTCCAAAAAAAAGTAAAAAATTAGCTGGATATGGTGGCACTTGCCTGTAGTCCCAGCTACACAGGAGGCAGGCTGAGGTGGGAGGATGACTTGAGCCCAGGAGGTTGAGGCTGCAGTGAGGCATGATCATGCACTGCACTCTAAGTGGACGACAGAGTTAAGAGTCTGTTCCCTGCACAAAAAAAATCTATATGTCCCTGGGGCCAGGCGCGGTGGCTCGCGCCTGTAATCCCAGCACTTTGGGAGGCGAGGTGGGTGGATCACGAGGTCAAGAGATCGGGACCATCCTGGTCAACACGGTGAAACCCTGTCTCTTCTAAAAATACAAAAAGTTAGCTGGGCATGGTGGCGCATGCCTTTAATCCCAGCTACTCAGGAGGCTGAGGCAGGAGAATTGCCTGAACCCAGCAGGCGGAGGTTGCGGTGAGCTGAGATCGCGCCATTGCACTCCAGCCTGGGTAACAAGCGGAACTCCGTCTCAAAAAAAAAAATCTATATGTCCCTAACAGTGCTAGATACTTGGGATATAGTGATTTAGGGAGGAAAGAATTAAGCAACAATACCAAAACAAAAAATTTCTGCTCGAAGACCTTAGTTAATGGGCAAGACAGATATAATAAATAGATAATAAAATTGATAGGGAAGTAGACAATTTCCATTCAGTGTGATTAGTGCATCTGTAGGAGCATAGACGTAGAGGACCTGTCCTAGATTTCAGTGAGCAGACTGGCTTTATGGAGAAACTATCTAAGAATCAGAGATTTTTTTCAAAAACACGTATAATGCTAGAAGAGGAAGAATGGCTAAGAAAGCAAGTAGACTAGAGTTTGGAGTGAGTGGAACTGATTAATTTTTACAAACAAATTTTTCTGATTGCATTAGTAAGTACCTGAGTCCTGTGTGGTGGGAATTTAAAAAGTAGTTCATAAAATATTTAGCAGAAGGAAAAGAGGATGAGAGAGACAAAAATGTTATGCTTAATGGAAGACAAAGATGCTTCGTTAATTATAGTAGCAATGACAATCTGCCAACTCTCAGTTCAGTCCTGTGAAATAGGGTGACTTTTTCTACAGAATCACTGAGCTTCAGCTTAAACTTGAGAGCGCCCTCACCGAACTAGAACAACTCCGCAAATCACGACAGCATCAAATGCAGCTTGTTGATTCCATAGTTCGTCAGCGTGATATGTACCGTATTTTACTGTCACAAACAACAGGAGTTGCCATTCCATTACAAGGTAGGTTGTTGTAAGTTATTTTCAGGAATAATTTGGAAATGTATATTAAGGGATTCATTTTGCAATATAAGCAATAGCCACTCTAATGATGGTGGCTTCAAATTTTACTACCATACATGATTGCTTGTAACATTCCATCAACTGTAAAACATACCATTATTTTATGTATCACTAAGAAGAAATGCTTTCTATTGTTGAAAAACGTGCATCTTAGAATCAATGAATTGCAGTATTTATTTTGGTTATGTTTTAATAAACAAAAGAAATAATGTTTTAATAATCAAAACATAATTATGGATTATGTTTTAATCCATAAATACTGAATTATCTCTAATAATCAAAAACAATCTCAATACCTTGTTTAGTGGATTCCTTATTTAAAAACATCTATAATTTATTTCAACAAGTGTAGCTTGTTTATTTGGTAATAATGTATTGCAAAGAAGTATTAGATTTAAACTGATTTATGAAAGTCAACAAAGCATTTTATTAGTCTTTTTACTTTCCTGAAGCTTCAGGCTTGGATGATATTTCTCTTGCATCAACTCCAAAACGTCCAAGTACATCACAAACTGTTTCCACTCCTGCTCCAGTACCTGTTATTGAATCAACAGAGGCCATAGAGGCTAAGGCTGCGCTTAAACAGGTAAAGATCACACCTTTGTCCTGGATTAGGTTTTTAGAGAACACAGTGTGTCATCATCTCATAATCTCCAATTTTTAGTTGCAGGAAATTTTTGAGAACTACAAAAAAGAAAAAGCAGAAAATGAAAAAATACAAAATGAGCAGCTTGAGAAACTTCAAGAGCAAGTTACAGATTTGCGATCACAAAATACCAAAATTTCTACCCAGCTAGACTTTGCTTCTAAACGGTAATTTTTCTTTTGTTTAAAATTAATTAAGTCTAAACGTTATACTTTATAGTTAAAATCATTTAAATTTAAGAGCTAATTTGCAATAGTGTTGCCTTTTTTGCAAACCATGTTCCAGAATGAGAACCTCTAATAGTTCATTTTTTTGTATTGATTAATGATTCTCTGGGCAGTGCTAAGGGTTTAGCTTGTTTAGTGAGTTGAGGCTGCGCACCGTGGCTCACGCCTGTAATCCCAACACTTTGGGAGACAGGCAGGTGGATCATTTGAGATCAGGAATTTGAGACCAGCCCTAACATGGCGAAACCCCGTCTCTACTAAAAATACAAAAATTGGCTGGGCAGTAGTGCTGCACATCTGTAATCCTGCGCACCTGTAATCCCAGCTACTTGGGAGGCTGAGGCAGGAGAATCACTTCAGCCTGGGAAGCAGAAGTTGGTGAGGCGAGATCAGACCACTGCACTCCAGTCTGGGTGAAAGAGTTAGACCCTGTCTCAAAAAAAAATAATAAGTTGAAGTCCATGTGGGGAATGTTGGTAGTTTTCCTTCCTTAGACTGAAGGACTTGTTTCTGTAGGACTTAATTCTTTTATAAATAAAGCAGACGATGAGAGAAATGGGAGCAAAGTTTACTCCACCTTTTCTAGGTAGAAGAGAAGCGAGTGCTATGTAATTTTAGGAAAATTAATTTTCTTGGTTATATCCAAAGAAATAATAATTCATGGTTATTTGTTATTAGATTCATTGAATGCTTGTTAGTTTAGCTTGTTAGGGTAACATTTATTTTTATATGGTACATGATAAAACTGTTTCTGTTTTATAGCAGACAATATATTACAGGCTGTTACCCCATACATCTAATAGTTCAGCAAGCCCAGTTAAAGCACTTTGATGCCTCTAGACAGCCATTATCTAAGCTTTCAAGCACACAAGAAAATAAAATAAAAGGTTATAGAAGAAAAGATTAGCAGAAATCCGTCACCAACCCTGTATACTATCTTAATTTGCATACTGCATTGTAGTGGGTGTCTGTTATCAACATTGTATTGGCATTATTTTCAATGTAATTGGTTTTTTAAAAATAAGATTAAAAAGTTACTCAGCTTGAAATACTTTGCTTATTTGGAACTCGAACCACTAAATTTGGAATTGAGAAAAAAGAGTGAAGGTTTTGCCTTATTACACAAGCCACTTTTTCGTAAATCATAAAATTAGCCCCTTTCCCATATAGGAAAAAAAAGTGTAGCTTCCTGCCAGTGTTCATTTAATATTATGTAAACATGCTGTTTGAAGTTGAGACAAATGTGACTGATTTTCAGTGTGAAAATAAAATATAAAAAATGTTCTTGGAGTTTTTTCTAAACAGAACTTAATGTAACAGAAATGGGTATGATATTACATTAGGATTAGAGACAGTATTCTCAGGACAGTCTGAGAAATGGGTTAAGCTTTTGTGAAATTCTTCAAGGAATTAAGCTAGGATATCATTTCAGTTGCTTATAGAATTTTTTTTATACAAGTTATGAAATGCTGCAAGATAATGTTGAAGGATATCGTCGAGAAATAACATCTCTTCATGAGAGAAATCAGAAGCTCACTGCAACGACTCAAAAGCAAGAACAGATTATCAATACAATGACTCAGGACTTGAGAGGAGCAAATGAGAAGCTAGCTGTCGCAGAAGTGAGTCCAATATCCCTCATCTGACTTCTGTTATGAATTGCATTTGCCATTTCCTTTGTTTTTACTTTGAATTTCACTCACTGTTATGACTTCAGTATTGAAGAAATTTGTCGATTAAACCAAGTAATTAATACGTAGTTTGCAAATAGTCAGTGTGTGTTAGTAGGGTGATTATTTATATTAAGATAGAAGAGGGAAAGGTATTTGTTTTTCTGCTGGACTAAGATTTACTTGCAAGTCTTGCATTTCAAAATAAATTTGTAGGTTAGTGTTTGATTGTAACAGAGACAAATGAATGTGTTTTATTCAATCTCACTCATCTGTAATAAAAGGCATATAAAGATTACATTGCATTGAGTTTATATTTCTGAATTTTAACTTGAATATAGATGTCCCTTTGAAATTAACCATACTTCCAGCTGAATAGTTCTATGATGATAAATTTTTTATACAGGTTTTTTTTTTATTCAGTTATATCTTCTGTCTTTGATCATTACTTATAAGCTAAGTATAGTTGTCCTCCATTTTACCTGTGTATAACAAACTCAAGAGCTAGTATATAATTTGCCTAGGTCAGGATAGTCATGAGAGATGGGTTGCTTAGGACTTGAACCCATGTCTTATAATTCTCTTACAGGCTGTTTCTTTATTTTTATCTTGCTCCAGCTCCATTGTGAGGAGTGGGCAGCAGCCCTTTTTCAAACTTGTAGAGTGAATTTTATGGTTGATAATTTATATGAACCACGTGTATAAATATGAGTACTTTGAGAGTATTGGTTTTCAAAACATTCTCCCTGGTCCCCTTGAGACTCAGAGTATACTCTTGGGGTTGAGGGAGGGAGAAACTTGAAATAGATAAGTCATCACTTTCAAACAGGTACTTAGAAACCAGTTTGGATTCCAAAACTTGCGTAATTTAGTAGTACTCAGGTATGACTATAGCAGTCATGCAGTTCTGCTTTCTTACTCATGCATATTAAATTTTTCTTGCTGTTATTTTTTTAAAGTCTGGATCAAGGAACCATAAGTATTTGTAGTAATTGAAAGATTTTTTCCTTGATTATTCCCAGTAATTTTTGCTTCATATTTTATTACATGAAACTAAGTTTCGTATTTCCTTATACAATGAGGAGGTATAGTCTCTATGTAGCATTAAAAATATGTAGTGATGTATGAATCATTTTAATTTTATAATCTTAATACATTTGACACCATGATTTTCAGCATTTTTTATTTCACTTGTACTTAAGGTAAGAGCAGAAAATTTGAAGAAGGAAAAGGAAATGCTTAAATTGTCTGAAGTTCGTCTTTCTCAGCAGAGAGAGTCTTTGTTAGCTGAACAAAGGGGGCAAAACTTGCTGCTGACTAATCTGCAAACAATTCAGGTAACCAAATAAAAACCACATGTAGAAAAAATTTATAAAAGTTAAATTTAGATAATTTTATTTTTGTATCCTCTCAATTACCTTAATTAGAAAATTTATCCATCACTTTTGTCATCCACTGTGGTCATAGAATTTTGGAGTTTATTGAGACATTTCAACATTTTAAATAAAACATTGGGAGTCCAAAGTGGCTCCCGCCGGAGGTTGTGGCGCTTGCGAAGGCGAGGTCATGAGTTCAAGGCTAACCTGAGCATCCTTATAAGCTCAAACTGATTGGCAAAAAAAAAAAAACATTGAAAGAGAATTGATTGAAACCATACATTGAGATGTTTGGTCCTCAGGCTGTATTTACAGTGTCCTGTGCAGTTTTACCATTTATAAGATTAATTCTTTGGTTTATATTTTCTTTAAAAATTTGGGAAATCTTGATGATTATAATATGTTCCAACTCTTTCCTGTATAATAGATATTTTAGTATGAAAAACACCAGAATACTTTCTTGGTAAATACTCTAGATTTTAATTTCTTCATGTAGAAATGGGTTGTAATACAGTAATTCTCTCTTGCCTTCAATTTTTATTTTTTTGTATTGCCTTTTTCTTAAACATAACCAAAAATCTTTATTTTAGGGAATACTGGAGCGATCTGAAACAGAAACCAAACAAAGGCTTAGTAGCCAAATAGAAAAATTGGAACATGAGATCTCTCATCTAAAGAAGAAGTTGGAAAATGAGGTGGAACAAAGGCATACACTTACAAGAAATCTAGATGTGAGTCTATGAGAGTTCTGAATTTCTGTAGTGTGTTTATTATATTCTGTAATTAATCTGGTGTGGACAGTCTGCCATCCAAGATAAAGCATGATTTTGAAAAACTTTCTAAGTTTTTCTTGCCTCACTCTATACCCAGTAATTTTTTCACTGGGTGCCATGTATTTTGAGTTTTACCGTGTTGGGTGCTGAATATTTTTGTATTCCTTTAAATCTTTTTGAGCTTTATTCTGAGACGTAGCAAAATTAATTTGAAATGGTTTTGATTCTTTTGACTTTTGCCTTTTATGGTGTATTAGGTGGGCCCAGAGCAGTGTGCTTTCTAGGACTGGTTATTCCCACTACTGAGGCAAGACCTTCTTGAGTACTCGTCCCAGTGTCCAATGCAATTATGGGCTTTTTTAGTCTGGCTGCTGGGAACAGACATTATTCTTGACTTTCTTTGAGTGCCAGGTATTTACTTTGATTTCTTTGGACAGTTCTCCTGTCTGGGGTAAGCTCCTTACATATATGCAGTAATCACTACTCAGGTGAATATTTAAGGAGGACCCTCTGTAGAGCTCCAGGGTAATGTGTGTGCACCTCTCCTCTCTTAGATTCTTACAGATTTGAGCTGCTTTAGTCTCCCTGGACTCTCAGAGCTATGTTCTTATTCACAGAGTCTCCTGGCCTGTGCCTCATTTCCCCTGCCTTGTGTCATAGCCTGGAAACTTTTAAAACAGTATATCAGGGCAATCTAAGGTTCACCTCTTGTTTTCCATCTCAGGAATCTCAGTTGTTTCATGAGTATTGTCTGGGGTTTTTTTTGGCTGTTTCAGGTGTGAAGTTGTAAATCTGTTTTCTGTTACTCTCTCTTGGCCAAGTTCCAAAGGTCTGTAAAAAGATATATAGGAACCTCAAGAGAGTGTTACAAAGGTTAATGTATTTTGTAGGTGCAGCTTTTAGATACAAAGAGACAACTGGATGCAGAGACAAATCTTCATCTTAACACAAAAGAACTGTTAAAAAATGCTCAAAAGGAAAATGCTACATTGAAACAGCACCTCGGTAATATGGAAGTCCAACTTGCTTCTCAGTCTTCACAGAGAACTGGTAAAGGTAAATAAATAAGTAAACCAATATAATTGGAAATAAGTAAGTTCTTCTTTAGGTTTATAATATATCCAATAAGTAAATAGCCTTATTCTTTGTGAATGCTAATAAAATGAAAATAAACAAAAAACAACCCTTTGTATAGTGGTGCTCAGTTTTGGGCTTAAACTAGTAAATTTGCAGTCTTTTTAATTCTGCTTCTCATTGATCATGCTATGCACCCAGTTTTCTATTTCTTGACAGTATTTTATTGGTACTTTAAAAACTGTTCTTTCTAAAGAGGGTTATTCGATTTTTTAACCCGGACCCCTTTGAAAACTACAAGGATAAGATTCTCTTAAAGAAATAGTTGATTTGTAGTCTCCTGTAAAGCAGTATTCACAATTTTTTCTTATTGATAGCCTCAGGTCAAAGATTTGTTTCATTAAATTTTATTTCCCTTTTCAGATACACCATTTGAAATTCAAAGCCTTTGTGTCTTAATCTTTTTATATGGTTTTATTTTTGAATAGAAGGGAAATAGACTTTCAATTTACACAATTTTTTCAAGCTATTGGGCAAAAGCAGTACACATTCAGTAGAAACTACTTCAGTACAGTGTTTCTTTAGTAAATTACATGAGATATTCAACACTTTGTTATAAAATAGGTTTTGTGTTAGATGATTTTGCCCAAGTATAGGCTAATGTAAGTGTTCTGAGCACATTTAAGGTAGCCTAGGTTAAGTTATAAGCTAAGCTATGGTGTTGTTCAGTGAGTTAGGAGTATTAAATGCGTTTTCAGAACTCATAGTTTCAAATTATGATGAGTTTATCAGGATGTGACCTCATTGTGAATAGAGAAGCATCTCTCTATATATGTGCCTATATGCAGACACATAAATATTTGATCCATATAAATAATAGGTATATAATTATCTAGTAGTCATTTCTTATTAATATCATGTGATAAAACATTCTTTCCAACTTGTAGTTTTCTGCCTATTTTATGTAATTCAGATAAAAATTGGGCCAAATTTTAGATTTCAGATTTAGTGCTTTAGTGTAAATAATGTTTAATAAATTAAGAATTCTGTCATTTCATCATATAGCTATCTCAGTTTAATGGAAACATTTGGTTGTTCTCTTTTGAATATTCTTTTCTTAATTTTTATAACAGCAGATTTCAAATATTAATATATGAATTTTTTGTTTTTGAGAAGTAACATAAGTACCTGTTTTTATTTTGGTATTCGTAATGGATTGAAATAAACTTTCTAAATGGTTAAATATATCTATATTTGAACCTTAATGCTAATTTCATAAACTGTTTATAATAATCATCTCAAATACTATTAAAAATGTTAATTTTAACAGAGTTGTTGTATCTTTTAGGTCAGCCTAACAACAAAGAAGATGTGGATGATCTTGTGAGTCGACTAAGACAGGCAGAAGAGCAGGTGAATGACTTAAAGGAGAGGCTCAAAACAAGTACTAGCAATGTGGAACAATATCGAGCAATGGTTACTAGTTTAGAAGAATCCCTGAACAAGGAAAAACAGGTATGTGTAATTCTGACTCACAATTCAGTCTGAACACATTTATTAACTTTGTTTTATTAATTAGAGGACTACTTTGTAAGGCAGTGGTATGAAGTAGACCAACGTCATTGCTTTTAACCTCATGAAATAAGGTTGAGTCTCATAAGCCAGATAAAACAAAAACACAAAAAATTCATGAAGCATGGAAATTATACTTGCGGTAGGAAAGGTACATATCAAATGTTGAGGAGAATGAGAGGTATGGAATGTTATTTGTCTTCTGGGTATGCATGGCTTCACAAGACAGATGGCATTTGTGCAGATAGAGCCTTGAATGAAGGTATATGCATAGGCAAATATAGTAGAAAGGTATTTTTAGGTACTAGGAACCCTCAGCCATGGTACAAGGCTTCAGAAAATGACAATTTGTAAAGTGAAAAGCGAGGGGTTACAGTTAAAAATGTAGTTGAGAACGAAATGTGAAAGATTTTGAATATCATGTTAAATTATATTCTGTAGGTTTATTAAGAGCTACTGATTTTTTTTTAACATGTCACAATTAGTTTTTTTTTTTTTTGGTTAGAAAATTAATGTGGTCTGGCACAGTGGTTCACACCTGTAATCCCAGAACTTTGGGAGGCTGAGGCAAGTGGATCATGAGGTCAGGAGATTGAGACCATCCTGGCAACATGGTGAAACTCTGTGTCTACTAAAAATATAAAAATTAGCTGGGCGTGGTGACACACGCCTATAGTCCCAGCTACTCGAGAGGATGAGGCAGGAGGATTGATTGAACCTGGGAAGTGGAGGTTGCAGTGAGCCAAGATTATGACTATCCAGCCTGGTGACAGAGCGAGACTCTGTCTCAAAAAAAAATTAATGTGGTAGATTGGAAGATAGAGAGTTCAACATTTTGAAGACTGTAGCAGTAGTCTAGGGCTGCAATTTTAAAAGATCCTTTTGTGGTTGACGTCACTGTAAGAAATTGAAATATGTGAGGAAAATACCTTTCAGTTGTGGAATAGTTGGATTTGGCAAGTAGATGTGATGATTGAGGGAGAAATGAGAGATTGGAAATTTCATTTCATAAGAGAAAAGTGGCCAGTAGCCAAGTTAAGGCTAAGGTAAATACTTGTAGATTTATATGGTGTTTTTGCTTATTGTTCAATCTTCTAATCACCTTTGATGGATTCTTTTTCTAATATAAAGCAAGTGTTAATTTTATTACTTTGCAAATTAGTTTTGATTTGGAGAAAGTAATTGTATGCTTTTACATGTATATAATTTTCATATCCTACTGTTTGTAATATGGTGAAGGTAACAGAAGAAGTACGTAAGAATATTGAAGTTCGTTTAAAAGAGTCAGCTGAGTTTCAGACACAATTGGAAAAGAAGTTGATGGAAGTAGAGAAGGAGAAACAAGAACTTCAGGATGATAAGAGAAGAGCCATAGAGAGCATGGAACAACAGGTAAATAGGTTATTAACCAAATTAAGGTTTTTTTGGTAAGGATTTGGATTATTTTAACTAGGTTGTTGGTTGCCATTTAGTTCATCTCAACAGAAATTTATTGAACGCATAGGTGAAATCAGTTTTATGTTTTGCTCTTTTCCGTACGTCTATATACGTTTCTCTTTGAAATTTTTAGACTGCTGTACAGAAATGGGCAATAGTGGTTCTTTTGTTGTTGTTGTTGTTTGTTTGCTTGTTTTTCTAGTGTCACAGGAAAGATCAGTGGTTCTTTTTAAAAGCCCCAACCTGAGACTTGACTTTTGCAAACATTAGTCAGGGAATGGATATAAAGTTGCAGAACTGATTATGTCAGGGTGTATTTTAAATTTAGCAGCAGTTTTTTGGGCTAACTGGATCTTTAAAAATGAGACTTCAATATAGTAATATAATACAGTATTTTCTAAGTAAGTTTGAATTAACTTTGTTTTTAATCTTGTTCTTTCTACGTAGTTATCTGAATTGAAGAAAACACTTTCTAGTGTTCAGAATGAAGTACAAGAAGCCCTTCAGAGAGCAAGCACAGCTTTAAGTAATGAGCAGCAAGCCAGACGTGACTGTCAGGAACAAGTAAGTTGTGCTCTTACAGCCAGTTATTGACAAATGAGCTTTGATCCTAGAGAATGATTCTTGAAGTATATTTATGCACTGTGAGAACTGGTGGACCTTACAAAAGTTCCAGATTATTTCCACTTTTGTGGGACTTAGACAAGACAAACTGAAAAGTATTGAGGAAGGCTAAAAATAAATAGTGCAGTGTTCATTAGCAAAGCATTCTTGGCAAGGGGAAAAAAATAAAAGTAGGAGTAGGAAACTAAAATTTGTACTTGCTCTCAATTAGGAAAATTATGTTACTATTGTCCTTCACTAGATCTGGTTATAAAATTATAGATACAATTGAGTAGCGACAGCCTTTTCTTAACAAAACAAGAACCTCTTGATAACATTTTGAATGCATTCCTGAGTTTGCACGGATATCTATATACTGCTTTTTATAAAATGTTAAACATTATTTTGAGTTTATATATGCACATGCACACACATGTTGAAGGTTTTTTATAACTTTATGAACAAGAAATGATAAAACAGTTCAGGAGTGGGAGTTACTAAAATGGTAGGATGGGATAGGAGTACATGTGAGGATACTGGTAATGTTCTTATTTTAAGTTGGGTGGTGTGTTAATAGCTATTCATTTGGTTACTGTTCTTAACTGCTTATATATGCGTAACGTGTATATCGGTATTTTAAAGTGTAATACAGGGAAGAAATGCTTCAAAGTACATTTTATGAAAATTAGTTGATCTATAATTTAGTATTTACATAGCTGAGTTATGTGTAGCTTCTTATATCAAACAGTTTTTCCAAATTGCTAGTCTTTTCAGTTTCACTTCTGACAGTTTTATAATATTTCATTAAGTAGCTAAAGCATTAACTTTCAATTATGTTCTACATTTAGATTGTCTTATTATTTAAAAAGTCCAGTGTGTATCTTTTCCAAAAGTACTAACTAGCTTTATGGATTTTTAATCTTTGGTATCAATTGGGAAATAACTTCTTATAGGCTAAAATAGCTGTGGAAGCTCAGAATAAGTATGAGAGAGAATTGATGCTGCATGCTGCTGATGTTGAAGCTCTACAAGCTGCGAAGGAACAGGTTTCAAAAATGGCCTCAGTCCGTCAGCATTTGGAAGAAACAACCCAGAAAGCAGAATCACAGTTATTGGAGTGCAGAGCGTCTTGGGAGGAAAGAGAGAGAATGTTAAAGGTATTACTGTAAATCTGAATAGAATGTTCTGGAGAATTGAAGAGTTGTTTTATTTTTTCAAATTTTTTATTTTTTGAGACGGAGTCTAGCTCTGTTACCCAGGCTGGAGTGCAGTGGCGCGATGTTGGCTCAGTGCTATCTCCACCTACCGAGTTCAGGCAATTCTCCTGCCTCAGCCTCCCAAGTAGCTGGGATTATAGGCATGAGCCACTGTTCCTGGCTGAGTTGTTTTTTAAAATGTGCATTGGAAAATCGGCTACTCTGATAGACTCTTGGCTTACAGGATGAGGTTTCCAAATGTGTATGTCGCTGTGAAGATCTGGAGAAACAAAACAGATTACTTCATGATCAGATTGAAAAATTAAGTGACAAGGTCGTTGCCTCTGTGAAGGAAGGTGTGCAAGGTCCACTGAATGTATCTCTCAGTGAAGAAGGAAAATCTCAAGAACAAATTTTGGAAATTCTCAGGTAAATCATATTCTTACTGCTTTATTTTTGTGGTATAACAACTGTGAAATGAAACTACAAATGCATAAATTAGAGATAATGATTATACACAATTTTGATACAAAGCTCATTCTTTTACTTGTCAAAAAACTCACAACTTTTAACATTTAGACATATTAAATAAGTGACTAGTTGAATCTGATAGATTGAAAACTAGAGCAGCTTTCTCTTGAAAAAGTAAAAATCAGATCAGTTTAGAGATAAACATTCTAAAGCCATTGTCTGTAATAAAAAATAGAAATGCATCTCCCATTATTATTTATTATTAATGAAAAAATTTGCAATAGTTATTAAAGTAGGTGCTTTTTGTCATCTTATGAAATTATCCAAGTTTTGAAATGTTGGCTTTCTAAAATTCACTTAAAATTTTGATATTATTTTTGTAGATTTATACGGCGCGAAAAAGAAATTGCTGAAACTAGGTTTGAGGTGGCTCAGGTTGAGAGTCTGCGTTATCGACAAAGGGTTGAACTTTTAGAAAGAGAGCTGCAGGAACTGCAGGATAGTCTAAATGCTGAAAGGGAGAAAGTCCAGGTAGGTATACCAAGCTTTAAGAAAACACTTGATTTATAAAAGAGAAGCACTCATTTATGTCTCTACCATTTAACATAATGTAAAACTTAACTTGAAGTAAGCAGTCTTCTGAACTTGTAAATTTATTAAGCATTTGCTAAATACTAATATTAAATATAGTGCTTAAAAGTAAAGGCTTAGTTACTTCATCTGTAATATATGGATAATAATGAGGATTAATCAAATTTGTGTACATGAAGCATTTACAAGCATGTCTGGTATGTAGTGGGTGCTTAGTAAATTCCAGCTATCTTAATTTATTATAGTTGTCATGGTTTATACATGTAGATGGCCATTCTAGAATAAAGTGGTTTAAACTACTAGAGAATATCTTTCTCAGCCAAGGATCAAAAAGTAGTAAAAACTGACAACCAAAGGAAAAGGTGTGATAGTGAAATGGATGGTAATTAACAAGCTTGACTCCTTACCCCACACTAACACCCAAAGCTTATTCTTCAGTTACATCATTCTTAGGAACTACAGTAGTATATGCCTGCCTCTAGAAGGAAGCAGATTAAGATCTTGAAACATTTACTTTCTTTTAACTGATAAGTAGTCAAAATGACTGTTAAAGAAGAAACTGTTGAACAGGGGAAAGTAAATAATTAAGTTTATGGGATTTATCTGTTCAGCAGAAGCTAAAGGTTCCAGAATTGCATCCTGTTTAATTCACATGTATCTCACCGTGGAAGTAATAAACAGAACCTTCAGTTCAGTAGAGTTAATACTTGGAGGAAAAGGGACAGAATCAGAGTGTCTAACAAAGATTGCATATTGTTTCGTCTTTTCTGCTTTTCTTATTCCTTTGGGCTATAGAAAGTAAATACTAGAAAATGCCCGCCCACAAATAAGTTCTTAGGGGGAAAACCAACTCTCAAATACAGGAAGAGAGTCAACAATTAACCTAGATTAAATAAAAAATAATATAATGTCTGTCCAAGCGTGAACAGTGTAGCATGGCAACCATGAAATACGCCATAGCTTTAAAAATAATGGGGAAAGAAAGTGATACCAAGTGCAGAAGATGGATAATTATGCCCTATGAGAAGGAAAAAAGTTCTTCACAGATAATTCAGTAAAATTGCTCATAACCAAAGTGATGAAGCAGTGGATCAAACTGAAGAGAGATTTCTGAACAAGAGGGAAAAAACCGAGCATTAAAATAACAACGTTTTAGAACTAATAATGGAATTCAGTGCAGCAAGAAAAAAATAGATGCAGAAAGATACAGATTTGGATTGATGTTTTTTACCTAATGTTAGTACTGTTTATTTGTTGGTGGGATTTGTAGCATCTTTTCGCTTTTATCTTTGTACTTCTTGAATTTGTTTAAACTCCTCAGTTAGCAGATCTCACAGAAAAGTAAATGTGAATTTTCAAAAGTGTTAGTTGTAAAAGTTGAAACTTAAATCCTCTTTACTTTGTTGTAGGGGGGTTTTGAGCTCATAGGAACAGGTAGACTTTCAACTATTGTTAGATGTTGATATGTATATGTATTTGAAATGTTTAGGTAACTGCAAAAACAATGGCTCAGCATGAAGAACTGATGAAGAAAACTGAAACAATGAATGTAGTTATAGAGACCAATAAAATGCTGAGAGAAGAAAAGGAGAGATTAGAACAGGATCTACAGCAAACACAAGCAAAGGTTTGTTGCTTCATTATCAAGAGTGGAAGCATGTTATTTTTAATAATAAACGAATTTTTACATCTGTTATTAAAAAAATATTGGCACTATTTTCAGGTGAGGAAACTGGAGTTAGATATTTTACCCTTACAAGAAGCAAATGCTGAGCTGAGTGAGAAAAGTGGTATGCTACAGGCAGAGAAGAAGCTTTTAGAAGAGGATGTCAAACGTTGGAAAGCACGTAACCAGGTAAATGCAGTCAAACCGTTCCAAAACAGAACATGTGTTTTTAATAATAGGGCGAATTTAGGGAAGCAAAAATATTTGAGGAACTAGTGAAAATTATTGTTTATCAGTGAAAGTCTAATATGTTATTAATAGGTGTAAATATGTGACAGATGTTAAGCTTACAACTCAATTTATAAAATGTTTTGGTTACATCTTATAATTTCTAAAAAAGCAGTTACTTTATTTTCCATAATTTTAAAGTTTTAGGCTTTCATTTTATCTACTTAAACACTTTTATACATGAAAGTAGAAATCTGAGGCCAGACATAGTGGCTCATGCCTGTAATCCCAGCACTTTGGAAGGCCAAGATGGGAGGATTGCTTGAGCCCAGAAGTTTGAGACCAGCCTGGGCAATGTAGTGAGACTCCATCTCAACAAAAGATTAAAAATTAGCTGGGAATGGTGGTGCATTCCTATAGTCCCATCTACTTGGGAGGCTGAGGCCTCAGGATCACTTGAGCTCAGGAGGTTAAAACTGTAGTGAGTTGGGATTGTGCCACTGTACTTCAGCCTGGGTGGGAGAGGGAGACCCTGTCTCAAAGAAAAAAGAAAAATAGGAATCTGTATAATTTATTGAATTTATTAAAGCACTTTAAAAAGACTTGTTCACTGGTACATTTTTAGGAAGATGAAACCATGTAACATACTGTGGTAAGAAACTCCAGGTCCTTATTCAAAAGGTTAGAAATCTCCCTTGCATGTAATAATTCTATGACTTAGGAGAGTTTCTTAACCTTTTGGAGCTTCAGTTTTCCTTATCTGTAAAATGAGGGAAACTCTTACCACCCTTCATGTGATAAAAATTTAATAAACGTAAAGCACATTACCTGGCGTCTACAGAATCTGTGTTTAGTTTGTAATGCATTATCTACGTTTTTTTCTTGTAAATTTCACTTCAGTGAAATTAGGTACTTAATATTAAAAGTTTTGGTTCTTTGGATTCCTTTTATTTGGCTTCTTTGGAACTAATATGAAACACTTATTCACAAATATGAGAAAATAATGAGCAGTTAATGACATTTGTTTTTTGTCTTTTTTTCCTTCCATTTTGGCTAGACTTCTTAGCCAAAAAACCAAAGCTTAGTTTAATCTTAGTATCTTGTAGATCCATGCTTGATCACTTTACATGCAGGACACCTAATGTAAACATAATCAGATATGCTGCCATTTTATTATAGCACATTTGTTTCATAAAACCTAAACAAAATCAAGTATGCATTTTTGTTATTCTAGCATCTAGTAAGTCAGCAGAAAGATCCAGATACAGAAGAATATCGGAAGCTCCTTTCTGAAAAGGAAGTTCATACAAAGCGTATTCAACAGTTGACAGAAGAAATTGGGAGACTTAAAGCTGAAATTGCAAGGTATATGGAAAGGAGCCTTAAATCATATATAATATATAAAATCTTAAAGAAATTTATTTCACTTATTTATGTGACTCCCCAAGTGCCTGCCTCCTGGTTTTAGAAAGAATGGAAAGTGCTAGAGGACCTGTATCTGACTTCTGTCTACTTTGTAGAGTCAAGCAAACAGTGATTTAATATTATCCCTTTGTATATAAAGTACATATGTGAATATTTTCATTATAGGTAATTATTTCTCTGAATTTCATTTTTTAAAACCCTACTCAATAGAAGTCTAAAGCTAACTTTACAGCTCTCAAATCACTCTTACAAGTAGGTTTTTTTGTTGTTGTTTCTTTTGGTTAGCTTGTATTTGTGACTCTATAAGGGAAGTGGGTTTTATTGTTTTGGCTTTTGTGTTCACTTTTGTGGAGAACGGGGTTTCTCTGTGTTGTCCAGGCTGGTCTCAAGCTTTCCTCCCTGCCTCCCTGATTGCTGGGATTACAAGCATGAGCCATCATGTCTGGCCAAAGGAAGTTTTTAAGTCTAATATTTTCTTACCTGAACTAATAGCAAAGTGTTTCCACTTTAAAATTAAGAAATTAAATATTAAAATTAATGTTTCCGTTTTATCTATTTTAAGCTTTAGTGTGATTTGTCCATATCATGGCCCCATTTATACATTGTTTTACAACCTACAGATTTTTGTCACACACACACACACTCTCTCTCTCTCTTTATAGCAATAGTCTAGCATATTAAGTAGGAGAGTTATTTTTTAATCTTGCAAATGAGGAAGCTGGTGGCTCATGCCTGTAATCCCAGCACTTTGGGAGGCTGAGGCGAGTAGATCACCTGAAGTCAGGAGTTCGACACCAGCCTGGCCAACAAAATGAAACCCCATCTCTACTAAAAAATAAAAAATTAGCCAGGTGTGGTTGCATATGCCTGTAGTCTCAGCTATTCTGGAGGTTGAGGCAGAAGAATTGCTTGAACCCTGGAGGCAGAGGTTGCAGTGAGCTGAGATCGCACCACTGCACTCCAGCCTGGGCAACAGTGAGACTCCGTCTCAACAAAAAAAAAAAAGAGGAAGCTGAGATTCAAAAAGATTGATTACCTAAAGTTACAGAATTAACCCATACCCTTAATTCAGGCTATCTGATTTCAAGGTCAGTTCAGGGTATAGTACAGTGATTGGCAAACTGTAACCCATAGACCAAATGTGGCCCATGATTTGGTTTTGTACAGCCTTTAAGCTAAGAATGATTTTTATGTTTTTAAAGCATCGTTTTTTAAAAAAAAATGTAGGAAAGACTGGGCTTGCAAAGCATAACATATTCTATCTGGCCCCCCTTTTTTTTTTTTTTTTTTTTTTTTTGATACGGAGTTTTGCTCTTGTTACCCAGGCTGGAGTACAATGGAGCGATCTCGGCTCACCGCAACCTCCGCCTCCTGGGTTCAGGCAATTCTCCTGCCTCAGCCTCCTGAGGAGCTGGGATTACAGGCATGTGCCACCATGCCCAGCTAATTTTTTGTATTTTTAGTAGAGATGGGGTTTCACCATGTTGACCAGGATTGTCTCGATCTCTTGACCTTGTGATTTACCCACCTCGGCCTCCCAAAGTGCTGGGATTACAGGCGTGAGCCACCGCGCCTGGCCTATCTGGCCCTTTACAGAGAAAATTTGACGATACTCAATGCAGTAGAAAGATCCAGGTTTCGCTCTCAGGCAAGTCTGAATGAAAATCTGGGCGCCATCACTTGATTTTACTTTGTAGAATTGTGCATGTTGCTTGACCATGGGTAGCTCCGTGTTTCTCCCCTCTAAAATGTGCATGTAAACCTATGTAATCAGATCTTTTAGAAGGACTGTGAATTCATGAGGGCCTACCTTTTGAAGTATACGGGTATTATTTAGGATTTTCAAATTAAAAAATGTTATTAAAGCAATATAATACAAAGTTACATTGAACTTCAAAATTTGAAAAAAGTCTCATGTATTTAATCTTTCTTCTTTCCCCCATTTTTTAAAGATCAAATGCATCTTTGACTAACAACCAGAACTTAATTCAGAGCCTGAAGGAAGATCTGAATAAAGTAAGAACTGAAAAAGAAAACATCCAGAAGGACTTAGATGCCAAAATAATTGATATCCAAGAAAAAGTTAGAACGATTACTCAAGTAAAGAAAATTGGACGTAGGTACAAGACTCAGTATGAAGAACTTAAAGCACAACAGGATAAGGTATTTTGAAGAAGCTTTTCTTACAAAAAAAGATGAATGCTACAAAATCTTATTTCTTTGTAATTTTGAATATTACTAACTTTTAAATACTAAACTCTTGTGTAAGCATATATGGTATCTTTACTATTGAAAATGCATTATAAACTCAGAGATTTTGGTAAATACTAGATATTTTAGTTCAGTTTTCACCTTTCAAATACTCTCCATTTTCAAAGCCACGTTCTGATAACTAATTACTAATTAGAATTGTATGTATTAAAAAATGATGACTGATCAGATATTGTATAGTTTTATATAAGTTGTTTATGTTAACCACCTATCAAAAAAATTCAGAAATCATTATACTTTGAATCTAATTATTGTTTTTACTTCCTGAAAGTAAGAAATTTGTATGTTGACAATTATGTATTTATTACATGTTGGATTAGAAAAGAAATATAAAGAAAAAAATTCACAATTCTTAGTACATTAGTATGCTTTTTCATCCATGTAGGCGATGTGTTCTTCCAAAGAAATAATATTATTTGCTTATATTGTTTTGTAGTCTGCTTTTTTCACTTGATTGATTATTATGAAAATACATTTCAGTGTTGAAAATTTAACTATAATATTTTTTGATTCGCTTTTTCATATTCTGTTACTAACTTGTTCCCCATTTTTGGAGATTTCAGTTGTTCCATAGAAAATTCAGTTTTGAATACCTTAAAGGATAAAATTTCTTTGCAAGCAGTGATTATTTTCTTAGACAAAATATAAATATATAAGTGTATTATTACTGTTTGTTGTCTTAGGTTTTGGAGACATCAGCTCAATCCTCTGGAGACCATCAAGAACAGCATGTTTCAGTCCAGGAGATGCAGGAACTCAAAGAAACGCTCAACCAAGCTGAAACAAAATCAAAATCACTCGAGAGTCAAGTAGAGAATCTGCAGAAGGTAAGAGTATGAGAACAGTAAGTTACCTGTTCCTAATTCTTTCCTGTTGTACATCTAAAGAAATACGTGTTAACTAGTGACACTTCCTCTTACCATGTGGGAGTGGATGCAGTTTATTCTTTTGACTTTGAATGGCTCATGTATGTAAATAGTATCTAATCATCTTCAAGTGTGCATTTAGTTGGTCTGAATCTATACTTACATTTCCATTTAATCTACAAAAAAGCAAATAAGTTATACTTTAAGTTGCTAGCACATACAGTTTATATTGAAATGATTGAATTCCATGGTGAATACTTTGAATACTTTGTTTTCCTTTAAAAGACATTATCTGAAAAAGAGACAGAAGCAAGAAACCTTCAGGAACAGACTGTGCAACTTCAGTCTGAACTTTCACGACTTCGTCAGGATCTTCAAGATAGAACCACACAGGAGGAGCAGCTCCGACAACAGATAACTGAAAAGGAAGAAAAAACAAGAAAGGCTATTGTAGCAGCAAAATCAAAAATTGCGCACCTAGCTGGTAAATTTGTTTAAGGTTTGAATTTGGTAGTGAAAATTATGTGTTGCAGGCTTAAAATTAGATGGAATAGATAAAAAAACAAAAGGTATCTACTATGAAGGGGGTGTGTGTGTTCGCATGCCTTTATGTGCTTTAAGTATTAGGAATATTTAGCTGGACACACAGAGCGGTTCTGATTTTCAAGTGATGAGGATGTCCTTGATATATTTGTGAAATTTTTCTTAACTGTTGGCTGGCAATATATAATGGAGTACTGCTATCATTCTGCTTTCATATATAACAATTCTATCTTGTGACAGAGATCCTTTGAGCCCAGACCCATGTTGCCTAGACACTTTATGTAGGCTGCATAAGGTTTTTTACCAGCTCAGGGATTTTTTTATTCGTGATTTGTTAGAGGTCTTCTCTGGCTCTTCAGAGAGAATATTGTGAAATTTATGAAGAACCTAATTCTTCAAGGCTCAGGGCTTTATTCAGCCTTACCTGTCAGTCTGCTGAGTAGTTAAATAAAATAAAATCAGTTGGGTTTTGTTACAGACATTTTTAAAAAATGATCTCTATGACAGTGTTCTAACAACTTACTTGATTTTAAAAGTTCTTGAATTATTTTTAAACAGTGCTGCAGATTATATGAAATAAAAATGTTGCAATTCATAATAATGAATTGAATGATACATGGAAATATAAAAGGGCTTCTGCTAGCTAGGATCTTTAGCTTTTTGAGATTTTAGTTAGGAAAAAGTAAATTTTTATGTTGGAGTAAGTATATTTTATATTCTAGTAATAAGTTAAACATGAATGTACTTAGAACTTTGCTCATTGAGATGTATAGCGTATCATGACTGATGTAGATGTTATGATAGAATCTGATGTGACTGTGTGCCAATTAAGTGCATAAATGTTGTTTTAAATATTTGATTATAATATTACTGTAATCACCTGGTTAATTATTTAGGTGTAAAAGATCAGCTAACGAAAGAAAATGAGGAGCTTAAACAAAGGAATGGAGCCTTAGATCAGCAGAAAGATGAATTGGATGTTCGTATTACTGCTCTGAAGTCCCAGTATGAAGGTCGAATTAGTCGCTTGGAAAGAGAACTCAGGGAGCATCAAGAGAGACACCTTGAGCAGAGAGATGAGCCTCAAGAACCTACTAATAAGGTGATTAGCTAATTCTGCTTAAGTAACAAATTATTTTTATTTGTACATTTTACTTAAAAGTGCCTGGTGCTACAGGAGCCTTAGAGTGAATTTTGGCTAATTCAACAGAGAGAATTAACAATAATGAAATCTTTTTTTGTGGCATTTTCAGTGATTTCTTGTGGGCTAGGAACAACAGTCAAGAGCTTTCTCTTTATAGGTCCCTGAACAGCAGAGACAGATCACGCTGAAAACAACTCCGGCTTCTGGTGAAAGAGGAATGTGAGTTTTTAGCTCTTTCATAGTCTGTTATTTTTCTTTTAAAGTTCATATCCAGTTCATATATCTTTTAAAGTTCATATATCTAGTTCATATATCTTTTAAAGTTCATATATCTAGGGATCTTTGGGGAGGAAACAGAAATCTGTGTATCCTATTATAAAAACATACATTAAAGAGTTATTTTCTCTGCAAAACTATATCATGTATTTGCCGAGTTGTTTTCAGCATACTTTCAGTCCTATCAGATGAAGCTTTGTGACAGAGAAAACATCTCTCATCTTTTAGTTTATGGTTGGTTTCTAAGTTAGGCTGCTACTGGTTTTCTCCATGGTGTTGCATGATGACAGATATAAAATGCTGGGCTGAGACTTGGGTTCAGCAATTCAACAGTTGGATACATTCTGCATTGTCAGGATGCACACCCTGGAGCGCTCCCTGCTTAAATTCAAAACAGCTTTAATAAGGTTCTGAAATACTTAGTAAACAAAAAAAACAAGAGACCTGTACTGTGTTTTTAAAAGTATTTGTGTAATAATTTGTTATTAATTATTCTTGCATTTTTTCCTCTGTAAGTGCCAGCATATCAGATCCACCAACAGCCAATATTAAGCCAACTCCTGTTGTGTCTACTCCAAGTAAAGTGACAGCTGCAGCTATGGCTGGAAATAAGTCAACACCCAGGGCAAGTATCCGCCCAATGGTCACACCTGCAACTGTTACAAATCCCACCACTACCCCAACAGCTACAGTGATGCCCACGACACAAGTGGAATCACAGGAAGGTTAGTAAAATAATACAGATATGATTGGATTGAGTGCCTATTTAGATTTATTATGAGAAAATGACAGAATTTTGAAGATAACTGAAGCATCTACTATAGCTGAAGTGAGACATCATTGTAAAAATCAGCTAACTAAAGAAAATGGGGAGCTTTTAATATTTGAAGTACAAATATTAAATTTTTATTTTAATATTTTAGTTTAATATTTGAAGTACATACTTCCCAGAGCTTGCTAATGCAGCAGATGTCCTCCTTTCTTTCCTTCCTTTCTGCTATGCTTTATTTTTAAGCTGAGGAAGGGGGAAAGTACAGCATGTTTAACTAGGACCAAAATTTTCACTCATAATGACTAAGAATATGTGAAATCCAGTTTGGAAAATTATACTAAATTACTGGCTCAACCAAACATTGCTTTCTCACTGAAACTGACCTGTTCATTGCTTTCTTCGATTTTTTTCCCATGGCACTTCGTTACTCATTACAGCAGTTACAACTTCGTCTTTTTTTCTGTGGTATACATGCCTTTTTATTCCATACATTGAGCTCCTTGAGGGTAAAAGTCTTGGCTTCTTACTGCCTAACTCCACAGTAGGTGTTCATTAAAACTTTGCTACATGCGTATTTCCTTAGATTCTTATCTTGACAAATGTTAGAATTCAGTAAATTATTTATTTCTATGCTATGAAAGTACAGAATGTTTTATTTCAGCTACACCAATAAAATATTTACCAAATATTTTACTAATTAAATTTACTATTGTGATGTCAATTAAAAACAAAATGAGGCTTAATGAAGAATTCTAATTTTACTTTGAGCTTAATTTCATTAATTTTATTCAATAGTAATTTAAATGAATAGATGCATAATTAGTTCCAGATATTTAATTCAGCTAACATTTTTATTGTGTGCTACCATATCAGTTGCATAGGGAATACAGAAATGCATAATGCTTTATGTTTACCCACAGTTTATTTGTCTACTAAGTGCCAAGAGAATCTATGTAAAAGGTGACCTGTAACATGGAATAGGGAAGGATAATTTCAGCTCTGATAGGAGTAGAAGGCTTACATTCAGCATTATAATTCTTTTTCAGCTATGCAGTCAGAAGGCCCTGTGGAACATGTTCCAGTTTTTGGAAGCACAAGTGGATCTGTTCGTTCTACTAGTCCTAATGTCCAGCCTTCTATCTCTCAACCTATTTTAACTGTTCAGCAGCAAACACAGGCTACAGCATTTGTGCAACCCACTCAACAGAGTCATCCTCAGATTGAGCCTGCCAATCAAGAGTTATCTCCAAGCATAGTAGAGGTTGTTCAGAGTTCACCAGTTGAGCGGCCTTCTACTTCCACAGCAGTATTTGGCACAGGTAAATTAATTTTAAAATGAAGTTAGAATAGACCTGTGCGTTTATAAGATCTTGGATATATATTTTGAGTATTCTTTGTGCAAATGAAGTTAGAATAGACAAATATGCAATTATAATATCTTGGCTGTAATACACATCTCAAGTATTCTTTATGCATACTTGCTTTCTACTAGGTATTAGAATGAATGAATGTATTACTATTATTTTATTTCATGTAGGATTCTTCCTCTCCCGTTATTTTTTTTTTTTTTTTTTTACTGATTTTACATATTAAACAGTACAAAACATGTTGTGTATAACTTAACGGAGGTCCAGAGGACTAAAAGATACCTAAGATAAGACTATATGCTGATTTACATACAGTGTAAATTTTTTCTTATTCAAGGAATCCTGAGTTTTATGGAAGGTCCCATGTAAACTTTGTAAACATCAATGTATTAGTCAATCTCAGTGCCTCACATCTATTTTAAAAGTAGGCTGGCTTTATTGAGCAAAGCTTGGGTTGGTATAAAAACATTGATTCAGGGCCGGGCGCCGTGGCTCACGCCTGTAATCCCAGCACTTTGGGAGGCCAAGGCCAGTGGATCACGAGGTCAAGAGATCGAGACCATCCACCAACATGGTGAAACCCCTTCTCTACTAAAAGGACAAAAATTAGCTGGGCATGGTAGCGCGTGCCTGTAATCCTAGCTACTCAGGAGGCTGAGGCAGGAGAATTGCCTGAACCCAGGAGGCGGGGGTTGCAGTGAGCCGAGATCGCACCATTGCACTCCAGCCTGGGTAATAAAAGCGAAACTCCATCTCAAAAAAAAAACGTTGATTCAGAGTATAAGTTGCTCTTTGTTTACCCATAGCTTAGCAGAAACAAATTATGTTGATGGACGTCGATCTAGGACTTACTTGATTGATTGTATTTTAGTAATCTGTACAATTAAATGTTTACTGTGTTCTCCTTTAGTTAAGTGACCATATTGGCTAAGTTATCTTTATCTAAATTGAGATATTTTCGTGCTCTAATTCAAGATTTATGTCATTTCAAAGTTTCGGCTACCCCAAGTTCTTCTTTGCCAAAGCGTACGCGTGAAGAGGAAGAGGATAGCACCATAGAAGCATCAGACCAAGTCTCTGATGATACAGTGGAAATGCCTCTTCCAAAGAAGTTGAAAAGTGTTACACCTGTAGGAACTGAGGTGTGTAAAGTTCTTTCTGTTTATTTTAACTTTACCAGTAGAGTTAAGGTACTCTTTTCAGTTACAGCATAATGAAAATTAAAACCCTGGGGCCAAAGTTTATTATCTGGGAAATACTTTTATTAACCTTTCTACAAAGATTCCACTGACAACCCAGGTATTATTGCCAACAGTGTTTTATATTCTTGCATATCTTTTATTGAATTTGTTTCTATTTCAATAAAAAACAGTTATAAAAACGTAAGTTGAATTCCATTTCAAAGTCTCATGGACATAAATTTTTAGCTGCTATCTTTTTCTAAGATTAACCAAAATTATATTTTTTTTTTGTTAAGAATAATTTGTAATGAAGTAGGTTTCAAATCAAACATTAGGGCTACAATATTAATTTTATTAGCATGTATTAGTGTTCGTAAATCTTACTTTGTGTATACGGAGGAGGAATATGATTATAAATAAAAATATTTATTTTCCTATATTTTCATAAAATTATAGATTGGAAGGGTTTTTTCAAACAAGAGAACTAACAAACAGGTAACCTTTACTACACTGGTATGGTTAATACATTTGTATATTATGGTGCAGGAAGAAGTTATGGCAGAAGAAAGTACTGATGGAGAAGTGGAGACTCAGGTATACAACCAGGATTCTCAAGATTCCATCGGAGAAGTAAGTAAAAACATACCTAAAGTAGCATACTGTTGCTTTTCATGAATGAAATTAGCTTTGACAAATTGAAACATCATTTGGTCTTTTTTTTTTTTTTTTTACTTATTCTAGTTAATGGAATATTACTAGAATTAATCATTGCAGTATCTGCTTTCTTTTACTCATATGCGTTTAGTGTACTGCCTTCTAAACTTGTATTAAATAAATGTTTTTGTTCCTATATAGCACAGATTTCCAGGTATTTTAGAGTTGTGAACCAGGATTAGTCACTATTTTAATTACAAGGGAGACATGAGTGCTGGTTACATCTTGAGTTAATTCCTAGTGCCCCATTTGCTGGTTCTCTTACTCCCCTGTATTATTTCCCTTACAGAATTAAAGTAATCCATAAAAGGAAATGCATTTGTATACTTCTTCATTTTTTGGACTCTCATTGAGGTTCCTCTAGCTGAAATACTATAGACCCGGAAGTTACAAAGCATAAGGTTTCATTCCTAGATCCACCACTAGGAAGCTGTGTGACTGTAAGCATGTCACTAACTCCCTGCATTGTCTCATTTGTCAAAAAATATAATTTTTAAGATTGTAAAATACCTAAAATAGTACCTGCCACAAATTAGGCACTCAGAATATTATTACTTTCCTTTCTTCCCTCTGTCCCACAAAATGAGAATTCACATTGTCATCCAGAAGACCCCCCAGGGTGGCTAAATACTGTTTAACAGAAGGGAGAGCTTTATTAGTGATACAATTTTGCTAATGAGGAAGAGATAGCCTCCAGTGTGGACCAAAGGTGTTCTGTCTTCACACAGGGAGGGATGGGTATGGTTTTATGCCACACAGGGTCCTTATTACACAATAGACCCATACATATTCATCAGGTTTGGGGGGAAAGCTATACATATTTATGAGGGGAACTGAGCACATGCACAATAGGTAAACTAAACCTATATAACATACATCTCATATTCACTTTGGGGCAGGGTTTTAGCACTAAATTGAACTGGAATTTGGCTGTTTACGTCAAAAGGTGACCTCCAGGACACAAAGACAGTTTGTGTGCAGCCTCTCTAAGCAGACTGAAACTAGCTTAAGATGTCTGCAGTTAGGCCGGGCGCAGTGGCTCATGCCTGTAATCCCAGCACTTTGGGAGGCTGAGGTGGGTGGATCACGAGGTCAAGGGATCGAGACTATCCTGGTGAAACACCGTCTCTACTAAAACTACAAAAAATTAGCTGGGCGTGGTGGCGCGTGACTGTAATCCCAGCTACTCAGGAAGCTGAGGCAGGAGAATTGCCTGAACCCAGGAGGCGGAGGTTGCAGTGAGCTGAGATCGCGCCATTGCACTCCAGCCTGGGTAACAAGAGTGAAACTCCGTCTAAAAAAAAAAAAAGATGTCTGCAGTTGCTTGCCAATGCTCTCTACAGTCAGAGTTGTAGTGGTCTGAATTGTAAATCAGAGATAGGAGTCTGATAATTTGCCCAATGGCTCCACTTAAGGAGTTCACGTAAGGTGTATTTTTTTTTATTGTAACCATATGAATTTAGAAATTTGCCATGCCAGCCAGGCCCTGAACCCTTGACCTTTTATTAACTTTTGTTTCCTTAACCTTAGGGTCTGTCTTAGTTGATGAAAGGGCATCTATTTTGGTCTCTCAGATCACAATGATAATAGTTGAAATATCAATATTTAACACAGAACTCATTACTATATGCGAAATGTTGATTTAAGAAATTTTTATTTATTAGCTAACTAAATCTTCATTATATCTTATAGTTACAAAAACTGATACTCAGGTAAAGTAATGTACTAAAGCTCACATAGCGTTGGAGCTTAGATTCAAATCCAGGCTGTGCAGTTTTCAACTGTCCTCAAGCTTGAAACAGTACTTTACTCTGGATAAACTTTCTGGATCATCTTACGCTATAATTATTTTATCCATGTAAAATTAAGGAATTATCTCATACTAACCATAAATAGCCATATTGCAAGTAAATTGTAGTTTCCTAGATGCATTAATTTTGTTAAGTTAATTTTACCAGCTCTCTTTGACTAAAAACACTAAACAAAATCTTTAGATGAATGTGTAATACAGGTTGAACATCTCTAATTTGAAAATTCAAAACTTTTTGGGTGCCAAAATGAAAGCTCCATGTGTGATGTTCCACACCTGACTTCATGTGATGTGCCACAGTCAAAACTTTATGCACAAAACTATTAAAAATATTGTGTCAGATTAACTTCAGCCTATGTGTATAAGGTGTATATGAAACATAAATTAATTTTGTGCTTATGCTTGGATCTTATAGATAGCTTATTATGGATATGCAAATACTCCAAAATCCTAGAAAATCCAAAATCTGAAACACGTCTGGCCCCAAGCATTTTGGATAAGGGTTATTCAGAGTGTACTATAAATGACATCTTTTTCATCTGTCTTTCAGAGGGCATTATTTCCAAAGAACATAACAATTTGAAAATAATAAGATGTCAGTTTCTACTTTATTGTCAGACTTGGTTAAATTATACTGAAATCTTCTGTGAAAGCTTTTTCTTGAAATTGGCAAAATGGTCCGTGACTCCAAAGTACCATTTGGATTTTTATTCCACCCTTGTAGCGTTATCTACTGAATGTAATACAGTTCATTTTTTCTGATTTTCTGACAGTGAAGCAGATGTTCTTTATAAGTGTTGCTTTTCCTGAAATAAGCATGTCACTTTGAGGCACTTTTTAAATTAATAACATGACTTACTCATTGTTTCCATTATGGCATATGTAATTTTTTATGAATGTCTTAGTTTAAAAGATATTATTGCTGGCTTGTGTAAAAAATTGATTTTAGTGAGTGCTTAAGCCAAAGAAGACATTTAACTTTTGATAGTAATTATCAGAAATGAAGTTAAAATAGTAGTTTATTTCAGAAGTTAACAAAATAGAATTGTGTAATTAGATTGAGCAAGGAATTATTTCGTATCTATTTATTTTGGTTTGAAGCCTTGGAATAATTGGAGTTTTGGGGAAGGAAAAGCTGTTTGTAAAAAGACAATGATAATAACTTACGTATTCAGTGCATTTCCTTTAAAAAGACAATGATAATAGCTTATTTATTCAGTGCATTTCCAAATTAGTTCTAGTTTGGGAAAACCTTTTTAAACATTGCAGGCCCATGAGTATTTTTTCTGACTTTGGTCTGCAGCTGTACTGTGCACTAACCACACTGGCTATTGAGCAACTGAAATATGGCTGTCTAAATTGATATAAAGTATACATCAGATTTTGAAGACTTAGTAGAAATTTTAAAATGTAGAAATACTTGTTTAATAATTTTTACATTGAGTACAGGTTGAAATAATATTTTGGATATAGTAGTTAAGTATATTATTAAAATTGATTTCATCTTTTTTTTAAATAGCTACTAAAAAATTTAAAATTACGTATGACATGTATTTCTGTCTCACAGCACTGATACACAGTATCACAGTAGTAGTTTTGAACACACATATATTTGTTTATTTTTTTCTCTTTTTCTTATTGGAGTATTAACCAATAAGATATATAATAATTCTTCAACAGGTAGACATTAAAGAAACTGAAAGGTTCAGCTTCTTTCTTCAAAAATACTTGAAATTTCATTTTTAAAATTAAATGCAGCTGCGTAAGGTAGCTCACGCTTGTAATCCGAGCACTTTGGGCAGCCAAGGCAAGCAGATCACTTGAGGTCAGGAGTTTGAGACCAGCCTGGCCAACATGGTAAAACCCTGTCTCTACAAAAATCACAAAAATTAGCCTGGCTAATAGGGGTGCCTATAGTCCCAGCTACTCGGGAGGCTGAGGCAGGAGAATTGCTTGAACCTGGGAGGCAGAGGTTGCAGTGAGACAAGATCCTGCCATCGCACTCCAGTGTGGGCAACAACAGCGAGAGTCTGTCTCAAAAAAAAAAATAAGAATAAGTTAGATGCTACTAATCCATAAGTATTCATTAGTCTTTACTTTGACCTATAATAATACCTCATACAGTTTTAGGTATGTTTTTAGGGGCTTTTAATTTTTTATTTTACTTTTTTATTTTTAAAGGGAGTTACCCAGGGAGATTATACACCTATGGAAGACAGTGAAGAAACCTCTCAGTCTCTACAAATAGATCTTGGACCACTTCAATCAGATCAGCAAACAACAACTTCATCCCAGGATGGTCAAGGCAAAGGAGATGATGTCATTGTAATTGACAGTGATGATGAAGAAGAGGATGATGATGAAAATGATGGAGAACATGAGGTAAATTTGATTTGAAATCAGCTAGTGTTTTTAAACTATTGGATGAAAGTGCTCAAATCCTTGAGATTGCTAATGCATTGGTAAATTCCGGTTCCCCATCAGCTTAAATAGATTATATTGTTATTCTTCTGTCTTAATTAGTTCAGAAATCAACATTTTATAATCAAAATTAGTGTAGAGCCAGTGATAGAAAGCCCACTTAAAAAATTATTTAATTGATGAGTCTTTTAAGTCTTACTGATAAGTGATGATATGACTTTAAATGTAACTGCCATGGTTTCTGGAGATGAAAAGAAGAAACAGAAATTGTTTTTGTTTCCTCTTCGAGCCCCATAGTCCATTTTTGTCACTGAAGTGTACATTATATATATATATATAGTCAAATTTTGTATTTTATTTTGGGCTTTAATTCTATATTGACAGCTTCTCATTTAGGATTCTTTCATTAATAAAGCAACATTTTTTTTTAAAGCTCCCAGTACAGTGTAATTCTATCGTTTTCTTCAACTTCACCTGGTTAAATTTAGAATTAAAGTGGACCACTTGACATTTTGCTGACATCTAAGGTCTGTATTATCTTTGAACAATCTCATGCAAACAGTTAGAATTCAGAATTCATCATTATTGTACTAATTCCAGTAAGTGTCACAGTTGTGATATTTGGTGCTGCTATACTAATTCCATACAACTCTCAGGACAAACCTATCTTCTGATATTAATGAGTCACTTAAATTTCTAGATTTGGATCTAGACATGCAGAGCTTGTGGCCCATATTCTGAACTTATTTATACCTGTGGAATTTTCTACTAGGACTATGAAGAGGATGAGGAAGATGATGATGATGATGAAGATGACACGGGGATGGGAGATGAGGGTGAAGATAGTAATGAAGGAACTGGTAGTGCCGATGGCAATGATGGTTATGAAGCTGATGACGCTGAGGTAACTGGCTAGAATTTTGACCATTCGTAGTTTCTAAGAGCTTGCTTTAACTTGCCGTTTTCCAAAGATATAGAAAGGCCTTTGAAATTCACTAACACCTTTGGGGGTTTTGTTCATTTGTTTTGTTTTTTTGTTGCTATTGTTGCTTATTTGTTTTTTCTGTGGTTTGGTTAACTATTCTGTCTGGTTTGTTTTTTTTTTTAAACATATTTATTTTATTTGAACATTATGTTATCACACTTTGTTTTTAGGGTGGTGATGGGACTGATCCAGGTACAGAAACAGAAGAAAGTATGGGTGGAGGTGAAGGTAATCAGAGAGCTGCTGATTCTCAAAACAGTGGTGAGTTTTTTTATTAGTCTTTCTTGAATCAAATATCTCTGGTAGTATTTTCTAAACTAGAATTGCACTTAATTACAGTATATAAATTTATTTAGTGAATTGGTAAGGAGGAGATTGGCTCTTGTTCTAGCTTTGTGACTGTTATGCTCTCATAAAAAGTCTACTGTATTTATGACTGTTGGTGCTGTCATTATACTCTTTTCTGCCTTACTGGGCTGCTCTAAGATTCAAACACTCTTACAATGCTTTATGCTGCCACTGCTCTTAAGAGGAACAATTAAATTAGGGACTACTTGTAACAGCAGTTCACAACCAGAAGAGGTCAGTCTGATCAAGCTGCATGCTTCAAGATTTGGGGATATCAGAGCTTTGCAGTGTGGACTGGTTTTCCAGTGAGTAAAAGATTTAGAGCAATACAGCATGTATTTTGTTAAATCTTGGAATTGATGAGTCCTGCAGGTCCATTGAAAACTTGTGGGCATTAAAAGACTATGGTACTTACAGAAAATAATTTTATTTTGAAATGTGTATTAAAGAATTAGTGGTTATCTGGATAATAATAATTAACAACTAATACTAAGCCAAAAATCATTAGTGTTGACATAGTAAAACCTTCGCTGTTTAGACTAATGGGAAATATTGTGTCTGGGTTTCTGTAGAGACCTGAGTATTTAAAAGGGCAAGGTATATTCTCATTTGAGCTAATGTAAAGCAAGAATAGACAAAAATTTAAACTTTTAATTTTTTTAAGAGGAAAATATATTAATGAATATTAAGCCATATAATAAGTAATACCACTTTTAAAGGGATGAGAAATTGATATACTTTGGACAACAATTTACATTTTACAAACAATTTGTAGATTAAGAAACATTTTTGTGTATCACATAGTTGAAATATAGAGGGAGAAATTTTTGCCACTATAGGTACTATCACTAAACATTTTTTGAGAGCACGTATTCATGACTATTTTTCCCAGATATAAGACATGTAATAGATGCTCACTGATTACTTGTGAGGATCTCTCTCTCTTCCTCTTCTTCTTTCTCCTTGTTTCTGTTTGTCTGTCCATCCTTCCTTCTTTGTTTCCTATTTTTTAATTTTCATTTTTGCAACCAAGCAAAAATAGAACCTAGTGGCCTGAATAAAATTAATGGATGGCTATGAATACATTTCAAATAACTTCACTTGTATTGAATTATTTAATTCTTATATTGAACTTAATGAGGTTTAGGTATCAATGAGGAATCTGAATGACAGAAGTAAAATGACTTAAGGTCAGTCACATAGCTACTAAGAGCCCTAAGTATTAGAACAAGGATCTGAATCTCCGTGAAATTCTGTGACATCCTGTTCACCTTTTCATAGTGGAAGACTATGTTGCTGTGATGTATGTAGAAGAATATGCAGACAATTGAGAGACTGTTAAAATTCAAAATTCAGGAAAATCAAAAGATTAAAATGTAGTTGTAAGGCTTTTGTCTTCATCATATTTGATTGTTATACTGATTCTCTAGTGGTCTAACCTTTAGTTTGCCTACTTTATTAAAAATGATATAATCCAAATTAAATATTAATTTTACTTTATTGTTTTAATTTATTAAATGTTTACTTTATCATGTCTTGGGCTAAGAGCTTTGTGTTCATTATCTGAAATCTTTAGAAAAATCATTTTAGAAAAACCATACTTGGAGGTTACCTTTGCTCTGTTAACCAAAAAATAGACTCAAAAAGGTTAAGGGACTTGCTTGCCCAAGGCCACACAGCTAATAAGTGTGGATCCCATTATCTCTGGGTATAAAGCCCACATTTGTTTCCATCACGCCTCACTACTTTACTTCTGAAAGTATTAGTGTAGTCAACATTCCTGTTGGCAAGATTTATACTAATAAGGACTGTCCAGGTATTTTTGTGGTAAATTCAGTAGTTCAAAAGTAAGCTTCTCTTTTTCCTCTAGGTGAAGGAAATACAGTTGCTGCAGAATCTTCTTTTACTCAGGAGGTTTCTAGAGAACAACAGCCATCATCAGCATCTGAAAGACAGGCCCCTCGAGCACCTCAGTCACCAAGGCGCCCACCACATCCACTTCCCCCAAGACTGACCATTCATGCTCCACCTCAGGAGCTGGGACCACCAGTTCAGGTACTAAAACTACTGGTCATTATGAAAAATGAACTTGAAAAAAAATCACTGCTTTTCTCCCTTTCCATTATATATTTCTGTCTTGGTTTTTTTAAATTAGAAATCCCATGTGAACTTTTTGGGATTTTTGCACGTTTTTATAAAATTCTTTGAACTGAAACTAATCTCTGGGTGATATTAAGAAAGGCAAGGTTTACTAAAAGTTGTGCATATGTTGAAATCATTATAGTCATACAAATAAAATTCTGTTATCTCTCAAGTGAAAAAAGAAAAGTTTTCTTGGGTTTTAATTAAAGTACATTTTAGCAGCTCACCACTATCTGATTTGAAAGTTTCATTTTGTACATTGCATATATTTATAAAAGATAAAGGAATTTCTGTTGTACTTAACAGAAGAATATTTTTTCTCTCATTTTTTGATAATCATATTTTTAACTTTTAAATTTAATAAAGGTATGTATGACCCCTTACATTTATAATGTAGTAGGGTTGGGCATCTCTTAATCAGAACCACTTGCAAAAAGAGTAGAAAAAGTACAAACATTCTATTAATCTTGCTTGTTTTACCCTATGACATAGTACGTGAAAACACTGTCAAGTATAGAGTCCGCTAAAGTACCACTAGTGAAAATAACTTCATGATGGAAAAAAATAAAGTCATAAAGTATCATTTATAGAAGCTGCAAAATATATCCAATCTGTTCGTTTAGAATTGTCTTAACTGGAAAACAGTTTATAAGATAATACTGCTGTTTGAACTAAAAGAGTACTTGCCAACACTTCCAACTAAGGAAATAGGAATTAAATTTGTTTATATACAAGATGATATCATAGATTGGTTTTAAGTATTGGTTAATAATTGATCTGTTGGTTAATAGAATTTTTTATTGGTTAATATTATAGACTGTATAGTTTAATATTTGTCGTTGATTAAAAGTGATTTCTTGGCAGGTTTTCCTTAGAAAATGTCCTAATAACATATCTGCTAACTGTTTTGTTGGCAGCATAATAAGGTGTATTTTTTGATATTTGATGTTTGTTTCTTAAAACAAATGTAATTCCTTTTTCTTGACATGTAGAGAATTCAGATGAGCCGAAGGCAGTCTGTAGGACGTGGGCTTCAGTTGACTCCAGGAATAGGTGGTATGGTAAGTACTTACCCATTATGTAAAAGTAATTCATTTCTTCAGCAAATATTTATATAGTCCACATGGGTGGTGTTTTGCCTGTTAACTCTGTTTTCTCTCTTTGTTTTAGCAACAGCATTTTTTTGATGATGAAGACAGAACAGTTCCAAGTACTCCAACTCTTGTGGTGCCACATCGTACTGATGGATTTGCTGAAGCAATTCAGTAAGTTAATGAAAGAGAAACATATTTTGTAACATCAAACTTTTAGTCTTTCTCTGTTAATTTGTTTATCATTTGATTAACTCATTAATATTGAGTCCCTCTCTACTGTGTACTAATAAGTACATGGGGTAGGTCAGTTGAGGATGTATTGTTAGGGAAAATTATACGGAGGTGAATGAAATACAGTTACTTCTACCAAGAATTTTGAATTTAAAGACAGTGTAAGAATGGTTAGGAACATGGCCTCTAGAGTCAGAATGCCTGTGTTGGAAACCTAACTCTACTGTTAAGCAATAAGCTTTGTTAATACAAATGAAGAAGTAATTTATTTCAACAATTAAGGAAAAAGAATATGAGATGATTTAATGGGGATGATACTGAATTCAGTCTTGGGGAAGACTAGCATTTGTTGAGCATTTTCATACATTACTTTATGTAATACTCATAACTTAGGAGTGTAGACACTATTAATGTTTTCGTCTTACATATAAGTACACTGAAGCATAGATATGTTAACTAATTTGCCAGAGGTCAGACAGCAACAAAGTAGCAGTTTTTAGTTTCAAACCAGCTAGTCTGGCTGTAGAACCTATGTTAAGTGTTGTGCTGTACCATGCCTCTTAACGGACTGAAAGGCTTTCCATGTGAAAGTATACACGTTTATTTGTGGCTAAGGTAGTAGTTGCGTTAACAGGATATATTTGAAGATCAGAATTCTAAAATTTCTACAAACTTGGGGAAAGGTTGATTGTTCTGTAGATGTGGTAACATGGCTGTTAGAACGAGTTTTAAACTTGCTCATTTAGCCACAGTTTACCTTAGCTAACACATTTTTGCAAGCCAACCAATCAATTTCAGCTCCTTCCCTCTGAAAGTCAGCATTTGGGAACAGACTCATTCCAATAAACACGCGGAATTCTGAATACCAGCAATCAACAGGAGTTTCACTCAAGCGAATGTCACTTTTCCTGTGCTTCTAGAAGTCAGCACTTCCTGAACTCCAAGTTTCCTAAAGACATTAATAGCTCACCAGCTAAGGAAAGATAGGATAAGGAGTGGGCAGAGGAAAAAATAATGCTGAGTTTTATGTCCTGAATTATAGGCAGAAAGGTAAATGATAGGGTATTGATAAGGGAGAAAGCAAGTTTTTAGCTATCTAATATTAGAATTTTCCTAGACCTTGGGAGCTAGCTAGTGAACTCCTAATAAGCTAGAGTGGTGACTTGATTTTTCTATGACTGAATGTAAACTACGATAAAACTGTCTCGTGACTTCATTCTAACTCTTTTTGTTACGTCTCATATTGAGTTTGTGTTGCTTTTAATATGTCTATGTGAGGATATCTGAGATAGTCAAGAAATGTGAGGCATAGTTCAGGAGAGCTGAAAGTTATATATAAATCACAGGTTATTCTTATTATTACTAAATTCATCGACAGCTGATACTATAAAAGGGTTTTTATGAGTAAGAAACCTTTCAAAACAAATAGACTTTATTTTCAGTCTGTTTCCTTCCCAGTTTGTTGATGTTCATTCTTCCTCCTTCCTGTATTCTTTCCACCATTTTGGTTTAAACAGGTTACCTTTAAATTTCATCTTAAATTAGTTATTGTCCACTTAAGTTCCCCACAGGTTGCTGGTGTCCCTAGATTCCGGTTTGGGCCACCTGAAGATATGCCACAAACAAGTTCTAGTCACTCTGATCTTGGCCAGCTTGCTTCTCAAGGAGGTAAATAGTTAAACCTTTAGATCTCCTGAATTTGTATGTATTTGGTAATAAGCTATTGCGATGTGATATAAGTGGGGCGGAGCAAAAATAAATATTAAAAAAATTGATATTTAAGTAATCTGCTAATTTATTTTTAAAAAGCTATAATGTACTTATTAAGCACTGCTTTACATCTTATTTTTTCGACAAAATTCTAATGCTTCTTTAAGCATAAGGATTAGCTTTTATATTAGTATCTCTTCTGGCTCCTGGTGTAATGTCATACATGTCGTAAGTATTCAGGCATATGTGTTGAACCAGTAAATATAGGTATTACTAGCCATTTTAAAGTTGTTGGAAGGATTGCAGCATGTTTTCAGTTTACAGTTTGACACTTATAACATTCCTAATTAAATATACAAGACTAGTTGTATTTTTTGTATTCACATTACTTAATAAAACAAAAAATTAAAAGGTCAAAATATGTGGAGTAAAATGACCACTACATTAAATAGTAGAATTAGCTAGTTTTCTATATGTGAATTATGCTATTTGTGGAATTGATTAACTTTTAATCCTCAGTTGGAATTCATACTACCCTCTGTATTTCTGGGAAGCTGTCTGGCGCTTTGTAAATGAATAGAGAATGCATTACTAGTTTTATAATAATCTCAATCTCTAGCTCTCGTAAGTCATATAAGGTAACATCTGCTTGTTTAGGATATTAGTTACAACACTGAAGGCCTCTACTTAGATGAAATTGTAAGTTGACTTTATAAGTTTAAAATGTTATGTGATTTTGTGGCTGTATGTTAGTAAAACTTCCTAGACTTAGGCATCAGATCTAGGCTTAAATTGGAATGCCAACACTTACTAAGCTGTGTAACCTTGAGGAGATTACAAAGTAATTAACTTTCTTGATCTGCAGTTTCGTTAGCAAAAAGAGGGATGATCAATAATACCTTGCTGTTTTGGTAAGGAATAGAAAACAACATAATACCTAGTAGTTCTCTAGTTGGATACTCAATAAAATTCGCTTGTATGAAACTCTTAAAATGTTTTAAGGGTACCTTAATTAGCATTAGAGAGTTTAAAGGATGTCTTTAAATTGTATTTAAAATTTTGAGGCCCAGTGCAGTGGCTCACACTTGTAGTCCCAGAACTTTCTAAGGCCAAGGCAGAGGATTACTTGAGGCCAGGAGTTCAAGTGCAGCCTGAACAACATAGGAAAACCGACCCCTGTTTTTATAAAAATGAAAAATAATTAGTTGGGCATGGTGACCTGTGTTGGTAGTCCTAGCTCCTCGGGAGGTTGAGGTGGGAGGATCACTTGAGCCCAGGAGTTTGAGGCTACAGTGAGCTATGGTAGTGTCACTGCACACTCTGTCACTTGGGTGACAGAACAAGACCCTGTCTCTAAAATAAAAAATACAAGTTTGAGAGATGGATTTTTGCTTGATGGAATAGTTAAATTGTGGGCTTTAGTAAAGTTGTGTGTCTCCAATAATGTTTTTCTTTCAGATCCCTGGCTTGTTGACAGTTTTATGTTTTTTTAGTCATTCATTAATATTCCGAATTGTCTTTAGGTTTAGGAATGTACGAAACACCACTGTTCCTAGCTCATGAAGAAGAGTCAGGTGGCCGAAGCGTTCCCACTACTCCACTGCAGGTAGCAGCCCCAGGTAGGGTTCAAAGCAGAGAGTAGGTTCTGTGTTTTATTGGTAAAATGAAACCCTATGAAATATCTTCTGGCTACAAATTTGATAAACCACAAAGTTTTAAAGTTCTGTTTCTTGTCTTGTCTTTTTAAAGTGACTGTATTTACTGAGAGTACTACCTCAGATGCTTCGGAGCATGCCTCTCAGTCTGTTCCAATGGTCACTACATCCACTGGCACTTTATCTACAACAAATGAAACAGCAGCAGGTGATGATGGAGATGAAGTATTTGTGGAGGCAGAATCTGAAGGGTAAAAGTGTATTTTGTAGTTTTTGCTTTTCAGCAGACTTTTACATTTGTTTTCCTTTAGCCAAAAAAAAAAAATCTGCTAAGCAATAGCATCTTACAAAAAAAATAAGCCAAACCATATATTTTGAAAAACTATTTTGCGTATAGCAATATATTTTAGAACTTAGAGATTATTATAGAAGACAAATACTTTTAAAAACCATTATCTCCTTGAAAATTGCCTTATGTATTCTAGATCAAAGTATTTCTTTGAAAGTACTATTACTATTCCATTAACATAGCTGTTTGGGCTTTTTTCTAAGAAGTCTTTCTTTGAAAATTAGGAATTGTCAGAAAATTACTCACTTTCCATTTAGCAGTAGACTCTCAAGTGGTCCTCACTTTTTTATGAAATACAGGCTTCATAAAAATTAGAGGCATTCTAGTAGCGTACAGACTGTGACTACGTGTTTAATGCATCAGTTGTAAACAAAACTCAACAAAAGAAGTGTTTCAAGACAAGTTCTTCAGATTTATTATTATTATTTATAAGCCAAAGGTAATGGAGTGATTTAATGGAAAGAACCATTGGACAGTGACCTTAGAAAAGATGATTTTCAAAATGGAACCTATTTTTTTTTTTTTTTTTTTTTTTTTAAGAGATGGGGACTTGCTTGTCACCCAGGCTGGCGTACAGTGGTGCAGTCACAGCTCACTGCAGCCTCGAACTCCTGGCCTCAAGTGATCCTCCCGCCTCAGACTGCCAACATTTGGGATTACAGGCATGAGCCACTGTGCCAAGTCTAATTTTTAATAAAATGAAAAGGTTGGACTACCTCATAATCAGAAGCATAGCTAAGAAGTAGAACCCAGATTTTCTAATAGAACTCAAGGATTTATTTTATTTAGCGACTTTTTTTAGAGTAATTACAGGCCAACTCTTCCATATGATGACAAAAGCAGGTCTGTTGTGATTCTTTTGTTATTCTTTAACACAGTGCTGCTTAATTTTGAGAGGTTACAGACTCTTTTGAAAACACTAGCTGACACTAATTCTGTACCGCATATGCAAGTCACTTTACAAATGTCATTTCTAACCTATACAGTATCCCTGTTAAGCATTGTCTCTGTTATACAAATAAGAAAACTGAGGCTCAAAGCATGTTAAAATAACTTGCTTAAACTGCACTACTTTGGAAGCAGCTCAGAATGGATTGGAAGCCCTGACTTCAGCCCATAGTCTATACACTTCACCAGCAGTATTCAGTTTCAGCACAGTCCTGGGAGATACTCAGATGACTTGTCAGCTAATGAAGTTTGCAAATAACTTAAACTGGAGCAGATTCATGTTATTCTTGTACCATCTCCCTCATTTGTGTCTTGAATGGAACAGAGAAAGATGGAGTTGTAGCCACTGAGCCAGGATTTTTACATACCTATTGCCTGTGTCATCTGGGCTAGAGTCTGTGGTTTAGTTACTAATATACCATTTAATAGTGTGACTTGTGAACTTTTTAATACTGTGCTTTCGTAAAATGTTTTGAGATTTATCAAAATCTGGACCATATATTTTCTTATGAGTGTCAAGATGTGAACAACCTTGTCAAAAGGAAAAAGGAAACATAAAAAGAGGAAAGTCATAAACTAAAATTGGAATGTGTTATAGTGAGAAAAGGAGTGAGGAAAAAGCAACTGTTTGAACTGTTTTCCCCTCTGCTCCTTTGAAAAATATATATGGTTACCAAATCAGTCTGTAATTTTTTTCTTTAAGGGAGCTCTGGATTACTTAAGTAATCTTAAGTGATAACAGATTTAAAAGAGTAGAAATAGGATAGACTCTAGAATCAGTTTTATATTTTCTAATTAATTTTTCTTTTCCTTAGTATTAGTTCAGAAGCAGGCCTAGAAATTGATAGCCAACAGGAAGAAGAGCCGGTTCAAGCCTCTGATGAGTCAGATCTCCCCTCCACCAGCCAGGATCCTCCTTCCAGCTCATCTGTAGGTGAGTCCCTGCCCTTGACCACAATACAACTTTTATGCATCAAACTTGTTTGTGAGAACACTGCTTTCTTAGTAACAACATATTAGTAACAAATTAATAATCATTGTTTCCTTTATTTTAAAATGCTTTATTTAAAAGAGAAATTTTATTATTAAAGGGAACTTGGTTTATATTGAAATCATTATTCTAAGACTATTCTGGCATCGATAATAAGAAATATGGACATGGTGAATCCATCCCAAAAGAATAGCTCACTCATGTTTCATCTGGAATAATGGTTGTCGACAGATGTTCTGTAGAGCTCTTGGGTCTTTTAGAGGTGCTGTTGGGGTTGGAGTCGATGGGTACACTGGGAGGGAAGCTAAGGAGTGCTAGGGTGTGCCAGGCCCCTTGCCTCTGTTTGAACCACAGTCGCTCCATTTTTATTTATTCTGCATACTGGGATTCTACATGAGATTTGATGTGGAGAGTTGAGGGGTAGGAGTTCCATTGCTTAAAAAAAATTGTTTGAAATTTACTGAGGTAAACAGTTTCAGAATTTGACTTTTCAAATTTTTGAAGTTAATTTTGAAAAAAGATGTATTATTCCTGTAATAAAAGTTTTTTTTAGAATGACAGCATTTACTGAACACTTACTGTGTATCAGGCAGTATTCTGAGCCCTTTACCTATATATACTCATTTGATTCTCACAACTCAATGTGGTAGATATTCATCCACATTCTATAGATGTGGAGGCTGAGGCACAGAAAGGGTGAATAGCCTCTTCAAAGTGAAATAGCTAATAAGTAATGGACAAGCAACAATTACACCAAAGAAGTCTGGCTCCAGAGACTCCACTCTTAAACAGTACAATGTGGTAGCTTGTCTACTTCAGATTCTTAGACAGAGAATTACCTTTATTATTAAGGATTTACAGTAGTTGGTCATTCACTCAGATTATTTTAATTTTGAATTGTTTACAGTGGTAATTCTCAAACTCTGCCATGGAACCTTCAGATTTTATGGCACACCTGCTCAGTTATTTATTACTTTTTCAAAATCACAGAACTTTGCTATCCCAAGATCTCTTCCCCTGCCTCTCAGCTGCTTTGATATGACACATGAACCTATTGGCTAACCTCCCTGAGTTCAGATCCAATATCTACCTTTTCATATCTGGTAACTTTAAATTTCTGTACATTTATGTAATATGGATACTCATAACTAATCTTGCAATCAGGATTTAAAATAATGTATGTAAATTATAGAACCATTTCATAGGCAGTAAGGCTCAAAAAATTTATAACTATCATATTAATAATTACTGAGCTTTTATGCCCCCGGTTATATTTTGATGTCCCATAAAAATTGGCTTCCCTCAAGAGAATTGGCACTTACTATATCTTATCAGAACTTTCATGAGAAAATATGGTTGTTGGTCCCTTTGAAAGTATCAATGAAATTAAGATGTCTTTAAATTTGTTTGATAATGTAAAATGTACTTCTGAGTAGTTATTCATTTGGTCAACAAATAAATACTTGATAATGTAGCAGGCAGTTTCATAGGAAGCATCACTAAGAGAAGGTGACATTTAAGTAAAGACCTGAAAGAAGAAAGGGATCAAAGCTGGGCAGTTATTTAATAAAAAGCATACTGGATCGAAGAAAATACTAACAGATGTCAAGTCCGTAAGGCAGCAGGTATCTGCTTGTGTTCAGGGTCAACAAGGAGGCCATGTGCCTGAAGCAGAGTGAATGAGAACAGAGACTAGCAGGAGATATATTAGGGGCGGGAGAGGATAGATCAGGCACATCATTGTAATTGCCTTGGCTCTCTCATGGATACCGGGAGCTATTGGAAGGCTTCACACAAATAATGACCTGACATTATCTGATCAGTTTGGCTGCTATGTACAGAAGAGATTGGAAATGAATAATGGACAGAAACAAGGACAAACTTTGGAGGCTGTTGGAGTAATTCAGGAAAAGATAGTGGTGGCTTAGGTGAATGGTAGAGTTGGGGTTGTGAGAGGTAGTCAGATTTGGGATATATATTTAAATTTGAGCATTCAGAATTTGCTAATGATTGCGTTTGGGGTGTCTGAAAAAGAAGAATCAGATATAATTTGTGTTCTATTGTAGGCTGTTGCTGAGGGACTTGATATTTTGTTTTCTATTGTATTTCTCAGCACCTGGCACTATGCTTGATACAGGAGGAGTCAAGAAGTAAATATTTATTAATATAAGTGAAGAAATGAAAATAGTCAAGTGCTTCTGTTTTTTCTGAGGCAGTGTCTTGCCTGTTTCCCAGGCTGGAGTACAGTGGCTTGATCATAGCTCATGCAGCCTCAACCTCACCTGGACTCAAGTGATCCCCTAGCCTCAGCCTCCTAACTGGGACTGTAAGCATGTTTTACCATGCCCAGTTAATTGTTTTATGATTTTGTAAAACATAGGGTCACGCTGTGTTGCCCAGGCTTGTCTCAAACTCCTGAGCTCAAGTGATCTTCCCGTCTTAGCCTCCCAAAGTGCTGCTTTTATCATTGTTGTTGTTTAACCATTTACCCTTTTTGGTTTGTTAAATGTTCCTCATTGTTTAAAAAAAGAAAGAAATACTGAAAGCAAATGGACAAGTCTGCATCTTATTCATGCATTCATTTAGTAATTAGTTTGCATCATTATAAATGCTTTCTCATTTTTGACTTCCTTTTCTTTTAATGTTTTTCGTAGATACTAGTAGTAGTCAACCAAAGCCTTTCAGACGAGTAAGACTTCAGACAACATTGAGACAAGGTGTCCGTGGTCGTCAGTTTAACAGACAGAGAGGTGAATTTCTAACAGAACTGGATTACATGATAGAATGTGGGATAGTAATAAATGGAACAAGTTTTCTAATCCTTAAGCCTCCAGTTTACTTTTTTTTTAATGTTTTTTTTTTAATAATTACATGTTGAGCAAGTGCTATTTACCTGTCTGTAAACTTCATGTAGACAGATTTGTATACCTTAGGTATATAATAAGTTTATGCTTATATTTTATATTTATTGATTTCTTTCTTAGATATTAAGATTTGGAAAATATAAAGTGTTATATTTTACATATATCCTTCCAAATTAAGATTTTAATATCCTTCCAAAATTCTAAAATTAATTTATAAATTATAAAATTATATTTTAAATATATCCTTCCAAATTAAGATTTGGAAAATATAAAGTCTTACAGTGTTATATTCATTTGTTGTATCTTTAGCTATTGTCATTATATTGTTAAATTTTTTTATACAACAGGATAAAGCTTTGTGATTATGTTTTAGCTAGTAAAAATGTAAAAGTTCAGTAATTCCATGTTTTCCAGTGTAACTGTTAAAATTGTTCGCATGTCACAAAAATATTAATCTGCATGTAATAATTTCCATTGAAGTTGTGGAATACCCAATAGTTTTATATCCACAATGCCTAGATATTCTTTATAATGAACTAGGGTAAGTGAATACACTAGTTTTGAATTCTTAAAAGATATATTCAATTTGATTCTATTTTTTTTTCTTTTACAGGTGTGAGCCATGCAATGGGAGGGAGAGGAGGAATAAATAGAGGAAATATTAATTAAATGGTCTGTAAACAATAACAACTGTGAATAAGATTGTCAAATCTCTGTTAGTGTAATGATTGTCAAGTTTAAAAACATTTTTATATTTAAATTGGTATACTTGACTCAATATTCTTTATTAATAAAATGTTTTTCAGTGTCAAAATTTATTATTCTTTTCTTCATTAGTTGACTGCTCCTTTGCTCGTCAGTCTAAGGACAGTTGTACCAAACTTTGGATAGGGTCTGCCCAGAGCGAGTAGTAATTGCTCTTGCTGTTCTACTAGGCACATCGATGTTATAGTATTGATCTAAATGGAAGAGAAAATAATTTTTTAGTTGAAAAGAAAACAATGCCCAAACTAAAAAATAACTGTGTTGACTATTATGCTCTGACAATATTTATCATTTGAATAGAGATGTTTTTACTAATTAATTTGAACTTTCTAACAAAAAGAAAAATAATTTCCTTGACTTTTCAACCTTTCAGCTTTTTTGACGTTTCAAAAGATTGACCTTTCACCATCTTTTTGTAAAATCAGGTTCAACTCTCCTTAATTAAGTGAGCATTTAATAGTAACCAAATTTGAAAAATAATTTACTTGGGTTTATTCTTTTTAAAAAATACCTGTTGATGTCATTCATGTTATAGAATTAAAGGCAGAATAACTTAGATTTCTGGGCATTTCAAAGAAGAGCATCCTGAGTAATATAATTTGATTAATAAAATTAGTTTCTCAGAAACTTCTTTCTGATCTTACAGACTGTGTAATGATACAAATGAGTATAACCTTGTTGCAAACAAGGTATCTGTTAAATGCCACAAATGACTGAAGTAAAATACTATCATCAGTAGCAAGTTTACTCTAGTAATTGGATGTTTTATTGTAATCTCATGAAGGTTAGAGCAGAATTGAATTGCAATGCCATTCAGTTTAATTGAAATGAAAGCAAAAGTCTTAGCTCTTTTTCATAGCAATTAGAGTAAGTATCATATAACTTTTCACATTCAGTCAGCATTGCAGCCAGTATTTTTACTTGATCTTCATATTTTCACAAATGATACCACCTCCTTGGGAAGGTATTAGTTAATAACTTACCTTTAGAAAAGGCATAGTAATCAAAGCCATCAGGTTTTCTGATATTAGGCAGTGCTATAGCTGAGGTAACCATATTTGGAAGTCCTCGCCACAGTGTACTCACTTTAACTTCATTATGAAGGAAATCTGTAGCTGAAAAGTTTTAATAAAAAATACCAGATTAAAAGGCAATGCACTATCTTGGAAATAGCCAGACAGATCTGAGTTTTAATCATGATTTTACCCTCTGATGTACAACTATTGAGGGTTGTAGATTGGTATATAATGTTCTTGTTAAGTAATACTTGATAAATAGTATTGGTTACAACTAACAAACCTGAATAAACTGCTTTCCTTACCCATAAGGAAAAAGAAAGTATTGGTCTTTGTTATTCACTAAGGCAAGTGGATGAGTTTTTCATCAGTAAGCTTAAATTATTAGGGCTGTTTGATCAGTATTTATATTGCATAAGCCTTACTGTATAAGAACCTGTATCATATCTACTTTATGTTTAAAGATTTTTTAATACAATAAAAATGTTACCTTTGTCTTGATAAGGCAGTCTGACAGGTGAATAGTGAATTCTGATGGTGTGTGTTTGAGAAGGTCCAATTGCGCGTTCAAAGCGACGTCTCCTAACCTGTGTCGTTTCTCCGTACACTGGATAATTCAGAGCAGGCCTTCTTCCAGGGCACTTCTGTACAGGTTCCTGTTTATAAATATACTTCTGAATGTTGCCACCTGTTGTGTATTAGAATATCACATGGAAAATGAAAATTAATGTTAATCCCCTCAGAAAAGGTGGAAAAGAACTTTTACAGTGCATAAGAAGCAGTCCATTTTGTTCTTATTTTCATATAATATGCCAGTATTAATGATGGCTATTAGTCAAGAATATTATAAAAATTATTAAACCCTGAAATATTTGTTGACTAAATAAGTGCAGCAGATTGCACAGTTATATATTTTAATTTCAACTGAAAGTGACAAGTGCTCACTTTGATAGCACATATACTAAAGTTAGAATGATACAGTGATGAGCATGGTCCCTGTGCAAGGATAATATGCACATTTGTGAAGCAGAAGTAAATTATGTCATTCTATCTGTGACCTGAAAACTCAAATGAATTGTGATTTGCCTGTCAAGACTAAATAAAAATTGAAGGCCATAAGAATACTACCCTCAATTTTTATTTTTTTCACTGAAAATACTTGATTCCACCCATTAAAGATAACTTTTGACAATCAACCCAATAATAAATGAAAATACTGAGTATAATTCTTTAAAAGTTTTGTGATCTCAGTAATGTAACACATACCTCTCTTGAAAAAATACACAGATTCAGGACGGTTTTTGTATTTAGCTATTGAAAGCGCTGCCACTATTTGTCCAGTTAGTCCTCTAAATCCTTTTACAATTGGTTTGGGATACCCTGCATCTTTTATATCATTGGTAAAACGCCAGTACTGAGAATCCTGAGAATTTAAAAGGGTACATGATGTTAGCAACTTTGGGGGAAAAAAAAGATTAGGAACTCATTTCTAGATTCCACTATAGAACATGTTAACCTAGTTACATGGGTTGAATGTTGACCATTAATGTTATCAAATTGTGTTGAATTATGATTACATTTTGATGATAGAGCAGTTTATTGAAAAGCGGCGACATTTATATTGGAGGTTAAGGTGATTAATGTTGTAATAAACAATGCAGTTAGAAATTATAATTAAATTTCTCTCATGAAGATATTTGTGTTACCTTAAAGAAGAAAGTTTTTCCTTCACAGTTGCACCTAGTAAAAACAGTATCAATGGGGGAAGGAATACCCCAAACTTCAGTAATTCTGCGAGCTGGAGATGGTGGACTGAATGGACTTAGCATCCAGAAATAATGACCTAAAATTTAAGGAAAGACATCAGCCTGCAAGTTAAATGCTAAAACCTATCACAAAAGAAACCAAAATGAAAAAAAATGTTTTCATAAAGAAAAGCATTACTTATTTTGTGACTGGAAGTTTAGTCAGATACAAAAGGCAGTATTTGAACATTTCTGAGAGCAGATATTTCCCAAGTCCGAAATTTAGCACAACCTTTAAGATATTTTAGTTTTCTAGTTTCTTTAGAAAGAGCCCATAGGTTGGGCCAGGTGCAGTAGCTCACACCTGTAATCCTAGCACTTTGGGAGGTCAAGGCAGGTGGATGGCTTGGGCCCAGGAGTTTCATTATTCAGCATGGGCAACATGGCAAAACCCTGTTTCAAAAAAACTGGCCGGGCGCGGTGGCTCACGCCTATAATCCCAGCACTTTGGGAGGCTGAGGCAGGTGGATCACGAGGTCAAGAGATCAAGACCATCCTGGTCAACAAGGTGAAACCCCGTCTCTACTAAAAATACAAAAATTAGCTGGGCATGGTGGCGCATGCCTGTAACCCTAGCTACTTGGGAGGCTGAGGCAGGAGAACTGCTTGAACCCAGGAGGCGGAGGTTGTGGTGAGCCGATATCGTGCCATTGCACTCCAGTCTGGGTAACAACAGCAAAACTCCGTCTTAAAAAAACAAAATTAGCCAGGCATGGTGGCACATGCCTGTAGTCCCAGCTAATCAGGTGACTGAGACAGGAGGATAGCTTGGGCCCAGGAGATCAAGCCTGCATTGAGCTGTGATTGCGCCACTGTACTCCAGTGTTGGTGACAGAGGGAGATTATCTCAAAAATGAGCCTTTTTGGCTCTGTGACTTACAGTTACTTATCTCTCTAGATCTCAATTTCTTTCTTTTAGAACCAAGGAATTATAATTTAATGACTAACATTTCTTTAGCCTCTACTGTACAAGTGTGATTTGTTTTCAGATTTAATCTAAATATGTATTAAGACTGGGCTAGCAGAGAGTACGGCAGAGAATTAACATGAAATAACTTCTGTTACGCTCCCACAGAGAGTGTAACACTTTTGAACACATCACAACTGAGATGTTATTTTCCAATAAAGCAGCAAGTACATATGCCGGTGTCATTTCATTCGATATGAAACTAAAATTTGAACTACCCTCCCCCCGAAGAAAAAAGAAATATTTAAACTGCCTTTTAAAGCTTAACAGTAGGAAAAAACCTCAGTAGTTTCAGTTTAGGGTCTTGGTTTTGTTTTGTTACTTTGTCTAATTTCCTTAATCCAGTATTTCTGTTACTACCTTCAGATACTCCTGTGAGGTTTGTTTACCAGTCGGATTCCCCTCCAGAAAACAACCCAAACTAGCACTCTTCCATGGCTTTGGTTCTCATAAATGCCAAACCAGAATAGTGAGAAGAAAAATGTGTTCATAGCTCACCTCGGAATGCAACTAATGTCCCATTGCGCAAAGTAGTCAGTCCGTCTACTGGCTTACCATTGCATATGTTGGTCTCATCTAAACAAATTAACAAAACAGAAAGAGAACAGAATGAGAAAAGTTGTGTGTTCTTTTCCGGTTTTTTCACAGGCTTCTATTTCCTGTTTACCTCTTCTAAGAGCTTTAAGGACACAGTCTGAGGTGTCTGCATCCTTACATACTTGATAATTTTACTTAAAGATGATACTCTTTAAAAGTATGATATGAAATAATTTATGAATGGGAATGGGCCTGGTTACCTTGATCTTCATGTAAACTAGACGTTTATTGGATGTATTAACTGAGTGTAAAATTGGCATCTTTCAGTTCTAATTGCCCTCCTATTGGGTTAGTTTGGAAAAGAATACTATAAACTCTTGCTTTGCATTGTACTTTTAAGAATAGACTCCCAACTAAATATTTTTGACCTTCTATATACCATCTCTGCTGCTCACAGACACATGTGCTAAATTCCTAACCCTAAATTATTACTCTATTTTCTAGATAATGAATAAGCTTGCTATGGTTACACCTCTGCTTATCTACAGGGAAGCTGTAAAACTTCACAAGTTAACAAGGTCAGGTAATATATCTCAGTTGAGTGATAACTAAACTAAGGCATTCTGGTTCAGATAGATGTAAACTAACATTACCAGCTTTAAAATGAAAATAACTGATCCTTAATACCTGAAAGCTTGGGATTGATGAAAATGCCTTGATTGGGTACTTGCAGTAAGTAATCCGTGCCTGGAATGACGATAGGCGTGAACACATGGGGCCTGAGAATCGTGTGAGCTGTTTCTCCTTCAGCACCATTTGCACCTTCATTCTTTGGATTCACTTCAACTGGTCTGGAGTCTGGAGTTTGGTTAGGCCTGGTGGTAGTTTGGATCATGGCTTCTGCCACTGTTGAGGTAGGGTTCAATTCTGGCATTGTCGATGTCATCTTGCGGGGAGTTGGTGTCGTCTTCGGTTTTCTCACTCGAGGAGGTGTTTTTGGCTTTTTGGTAGAAGTGGGTGTTTTGGGTGCTTTGAGGTTTTCTTGGGTGCCTTTTGGCTTTTGAGGTTTAGGAGTTGTCGCTTTAGAATTAGTAGCTGTATCTTTTGGGTTAGGTGTTTCTTCGGGTGTGTTCATGGTCTCAGTTGTAGTAATTGTCTTTGTTGTTGGAGCACTTACTTTGGGTGCAAGAGTAGTTGCTCTGAGAGTAGCAATTTTGAATGATGTGGTATCTTGAGTTGTGGTAGGTGGTACCTGTGTGGTCGTACTTGTTATTTTGGGCTCGGTGGTTTTTTCTGTTGTAGTTGTCTCCTTTGTCATCCTAGGTGCAGCAGTTGCAGTTTCAGGTGTAGTACGTATGTCTTTTTCTGTTGTCTTGTCTTTAGCTGTTGTAGTCATTTCAGGGTTAGTCAATGCAGGAGTCTTAGTTGTGGGTTCTGCAGAAAGCTCAGGAGTTGATTCATCAGGGCCCTCGGTGCTAGAGGGTGGCTCCATGGTGGTAGCTGGAGTAGAGGCCTTTGAAGTGATTGGTGTCTTAGGAGTAGTTGGAGTAGGCTTCTTGGGGATAGTGGGTTCAGGCTTCTTGGGGGTAGTGGGCTCAGGCTTCTTGGGGATAGTGGGTTCAGGCTTCTTGGGGGTAGTGGGCTCAGGCTTCTTGGGGGTAGTGGGTTCAGGCTTCTTGGGGGTAGTGGGCTCAGGCTTCTTGGGGGTAGTGGGTTCAGGCTTCTTGGGAGTAGTGGGCTCAGGCTTCTTGGGGGTAGTGGGTTCAGGCTTCTTGGGGGTAGTTGGAGCAGGTTCCTTAGGGCTAGTGGGAGCCGGTGCCTTGGGAGTGGTGGGAGCGGCCTCCTCAGTGGTGGTGGGTATGGGCTCCTCAGGGGTGGTGGGAGCGGGCTCCTCAGGGGTGGTGGGAGCGGGCTCCTCAGGGGTGGTAGGAGCGGGCTCCTCGGGGGTGGTGGGTACAGGTTCCTCAGGGGTGGTGGGAGCGGGCCCCTCGGGGGTGGTGGGTACAGGTTCCTCAGGGGTGGTGGGATTGGGCTCCTCAGGGGTGGTGAAAGCAGGCTCATCCACGGTGGTGGGAGCGGGCCCCTCGGGGGTGGTGAAAGCAGGCTCATCCACAGTGGTGGGTGTGAGCTCCTCGGGGGTAGTGGGTACAGGCTTTTTGGAGGTGGTAGGTGCAGGCTCCTTGGGGGTAATTGGGACAGGCTTCTTGGGAGTGGTGGGTGCAGGCTCCGTGGGGGTGATGGGTACAGGCTTCTTGGTGGTGGTGGGTGTAGGCTCTTTGAGAGTGGTGGGTGCAGCCTCCTTGGTGGTGGTGGGTGCAGGCTCCTTGGGAGTAGTGGGTGCAGGCTCCTTGGGGGTGGTGGGTGCAGGCTTCTTGGTGGTGGTGGGTACAGGCTCATTGGGAGTGGTAGATGCAGGCTCCTTGGGAGTAGTGGGTGTGGGCTCCCTGGTGGTGATGGGTGCAGGCTTCTTGGTGGTGGTAGGTGCAGGCTCCTTGGGAGTGGTGGGTGCAGGCTCCTTGGTGGTGGTGGGTACAGGCTGCTTGGGAGTGGTGGGTGCAGGCTCCTTGGAGATGGTGAGAGCAGGGCCTTTGGTTGTAGTTTCAGCTTTGAGCGTAGGTATAGCCGGCACTTTAGATGTAGGTGCTAAATCTTTAGCAGATGTTTTCTCTACACTTTTTGTCTCTTTAGCTGCAGTGGTCTTCTCTTTTGCATCAGTTGAAGTCTGTTTGTCTGTTTTAGTAGTTTCATTAGTTTCAACTGTTGTCTCTTTATTGGCTGTCAAAGATGTCTCTTTAGATGTATCAGAATTAGGTGGAAGACTGGGTCTGGGATTTATTGGTTTTGCTGTTGTAGTCTTGGGAGATGTGGTGACTTTATTGTGTTGGGTGGTAGGCATGTCAGGAGTTGTGGTGACCTTGAAGTCATCATTGTCCAGTCCACTTCCAGCTTCATCTTCAACTTGTGGTTTGGGGGCATGTGTCTTTTTAGCTCTGTTCTTCTTGTTATCTTTTACTAGAGAAAAAAATATGCATCTTATTAGTGTAAAATAGTATTTTTCTTTAGTAGTGACATAAAGATCCCATCTTTATCATTGACTAGCTGTGTGTTTCTAAGCAAGTTGCTAATCTCTACTATGTCCTTTAATTTGTTGTAAAATGGTAAATACTCAACCTATCTTACTGTGTGGTTTTAGGGAACGAATGAGATAAGGGATGAAAAAGCACAAATTAAATCCTATACAATTAATTCATGGAAGTCAGTGGCAACTTTGAAATTACCAACATGATAAATAACACTAGTTCATCTGTTTATATTAATGTTCTTTACCCCTCACTTTTCCTATTCTTATTCTTCAGTGCCCGGTGCCCTTTCCTTCCTCCAGGAAACCTAGTACTGCCATCTCACTGCACCAGTTACCTCAGAGGCCTCTACAGCTACCTCTGAGCAATCTGCCCCAGTCACCCCACAGTCCCTGCTGAGCCTTGTTCCCATACATAGGGCTATAAGCCACTCCTTTTCTTCTGCCCAGCTAAACTTGCAAGTCCCAGGGGACATAAGGAACAGAAAAAAGGCAGCAAAGGCCGGGCGCGGTGGCTCAAGCCTGTAATCCCAGCACTTTGGGAGGCCGAGGCGGGTGGATCACAAGGTCGAGAGATCGAGACCAACCTGGTCAACATGGTGAAACCCCATCTCTACTAAAAATACAAAAAATTAGCTGGGTGTGGAGGCGCGTGCCTGTAATCCCAGCTACGCGGGAGGCTGAGGCAGGAGAATTGCCTGAACCCAGGAGGCGGAGGTTGCGGTGAGCCGAGATCGCGCCATTGCACTCCAGCCTGGGTAACAAGAGCGAAACTCGGTCTCCAAAAAAAAAAAAAGGCAGCAAAAAGGCAATATTTATCAAGGCTTTCCCATAGCAGCTACCCCACAGGTGAACTCCAGAGCCTTGGGGTGGATTTGTGCACAATTTTCTGGGTGACTAAAAGATGAAATATCTGGCTTTTTATCTAGAGAGAATGCTTCAGAGGAAATCACAACCATCTGAGTTCTTTAAAACTCCCGTATCCAAAAATCCAGTATTTTCTAGAGAAAGAATATATTTTAGAACCAGAACTTAAGGAAATAATAAAGAGCAAAGGAAATATCTTTGGGGCGATAACAGCCTACTCTATAGCAATCTCTACTAGAGAAAAATCAGCCAGATATGATATATATGTTATGAGGAAAATAAAGAGGATTTGTAAAATATGGATGGTAATATTTTTTTCATAGGGGTTTATAAGAATTTAATGGATTAATACTTGTAAAACACTTAGAACAATAGTATATAAATGTTTGTTAAAGCTGGGGAAGGAAAATGAAAATGCAAGGAAGATGAAGGGGAAGAAGCAACATGATATCAAGTAAACAAGAACGACAATAGAACACCATAATCATCTCTGGTGCCATCCTGTGGTTCCAAGTCACTGCTACAGGATCTTCTTATCCTTTGCTTTTAAGCGTGGCTTCTTAGCTGCTTGGCACTAATTTCCTGTAGGAAATATTCATTTGGTACTTTCTAAGATAATATTTATAAAGTTATATCTCCCTCCCCCCATGTGGAGATGTCCTCATTCTACCAACACACATTACTTTTAAATAATCATTGTTAGTATGGCATTGATATAGTCTTTGATCTTTATCAATGCTCAAACCTTTGGGTTTCTTCTGTAATTCTCTATTAGCAGCTGAATTTTTGGAAGACTTGATTTTCCGAATAGTTGAAGAAGAAGAGGAAGAGGAGGAGGAGGAGGAGGACTCTTGATTTTCAGAAACAGAATGTTCTATAAATCAAATAGAAAGTTTGATCACACCAACTGTGATTGAAAACAAAAAAGAACCACCAGTCCAAATACAGCAAGAAGTGCTATTTACTAATCTACAAGTATCTGGGTTCTGCTTTTATTAGTAATATGGTCAATTGCCTTTTCATTTGTCAGTTAAAAACAAGGTACCTGAGCTTATCACAGACACTAGCAGTATTACTAGTACCTCTCAACCTTCCCATATCCTCCAAAACACAGAGTCTAATTATTATGCAAAGAAAATCATGGGGTGGTTTTTGTTTTTTATAATAAGATTTGTCTCTTGATTTGTTTTAACCCAGACTCATGCTTGGTTTGGTAAATAGAGAAAGACTGTAAATAACCTGAGAGTTTATACTTTGTGTTAAACTTTACTTAAAAGCAAAGTCAAAAAACTTTAAGTGTAATGAGCTTCATGATTCCTAAGATTACCCTGTTCTTTGAGAACAGGCTTAGATAAGCAGTCACCTACAAGTTACTTCAGCTAAGAAAGCTCCTTAGGTTATATCTGTCATCTTCCTACCTTCTGTTATCTCCTCTGACTCTACAACTTTCTTAGTCTTCTTCTTGTTTGGTGGTTTGGGTGAACGTTTGGTTGTTGATTTGATGCTTTGAGATGCTCCTGGAGGTGGAGGTGCTTTCTCTGAAGATGGTGGTGATGTGGGATTATGCACTGAGGCCAAGCAAGACAAGTCGGTTAACATCTCGTTAATACTCATCAGCAGCGCTAAGTGTGAAAAACATGGATGCATCTAGCTTCAAGAGCAGATGCTGGTGACAGCCAGTGCAGGCAGGCTCCAGCCCAACAAGAATGACTCCATTTAATTCTAAGGATGCATTGCTATAAAATATGGATTCCCAAATGGTAAGTTATGACAGGGAGCAAAGTCTCAGGAATCAGAAGACCTGAATTCCAGTCCTTCATCTGCAGGCCTCTACCATTGTGACCCTAGGCAAATAATTCTCTTGAACTTCATCTTCTTCTCTGCAAACTCTTGAATAAACATCTGAGTTTTTAGAGATCCCCATTTGAAAAACAGATCTGCCATGTACTGGCTAATGCTCTTGGCCAAAACAGTTAACCCCTTGGACTCTGTTTTCTCTTTTACGTTCAGAGGCACTTGGATGGCTGGGATTCCTTTAATTCTTGAAGTGTTACGATTTTAGATATATAGACAGCTGTACGTAGTATTTATACTGAACTAAGTGGTGAATCTCAAGATTATACTTAAAAAATAAACTACTGAAGCTCTGAGTGGTTTCCTCATTTTAAGTTGGGACCCTGACTATCTTATGAATTCTGTAAATAAAGTTACCAAGCATTGCCTTCATCAGTTTATTTCCACTGAGTTCCACCTAAACTTTAAGAAATCCAACCAAACATTTCATAGCATAAAGTATTATCTTTATCAAAATGTTCTCTCGGTGTCTCATCACTTTCTAATCATCTTCCCTTCCTGCACATTCTCTGCCCAAAATAAATTCTTAGATTTTTGTGTCATAGCCAAAACAATCAGGGTAATGAGTAACTATGTATCACTCATCATGGGGCCTGCTAAAAGCTGCAGGAAGGCTGAGTTCTGAGTTTTTTATTACAAGGGTGTTGTCTTCATTATTTTTGGAATGTTTTGCCATGAAAACATTGAACAGTTAAGAAACATTCTCAACTCTGCTGATTAACAGTTTTCCACTCTGTTTCTTCACTGTTCTAAAGAAGCAGAAGGTGCACCCTTGTTTAAATAAAATGATAAGATTGATTATGCAAGCAAAGCTTATCTTCACTTTTACCTCCACAGATAAACTTGTTTTAACAAAGTAGAATTTAAGAACAACCATTTGGTAAAGGAAAGTAATCCAGTATTTAAGTATATATTTTTTTAATCTTTTGTAAAATCTGGAGCCTTTTGTTATATTCTAGAATAGTCCTTCAAGACCTATACATAGAGAAGATGATTTTAAGACGAGAATATCCCTTGTTACTGACTCTACCATGCACATGCATTGGAATAGGGTCAACTGAGGAGACTGCAGAAATGGGAAGGAACGTGACAGTTAACGACATGTTAGGTAGACTTGCCTACACGTTTAATGGCTTAAACTAATTCATAAATTTACTTTTTTAGGGAAGCTGAAAGTGTTGTGTCCTTAAATACATACTCAAACACTGAGGCCAAAAGCACAGATAGCTCAAAGGATAGTTGACTTCGTGAAATCAGCAAACGTGAGACAAGAAACCATCAGGTGAGTTGATTACTATTGATTTAACCTGAAATTGAACCATATCCGTCCCCCTTTGGCAACATCTTGTGTTCCTGGAGCCTGGCTGAGCCAGGGGGTGCTGCTGTTGGAAGGCACTCACAAAACAAAATGATTATGAAATAGCTTGTATGTTAGTAAAATCAAGGCCTGAGATGGACTGCGTGTTAGGCATGACCAGTGATGGGAAGGGAGGTGCACAGACCTGGCTGTACTGAGAAGTGTTGGTTGGTACCGGGATGCTTACCTGCTTCACAGAAACGGTCATAATCGGGACAGCACTTGCCATACTTCTCACATTGGGCATCACAGTCACACTCCCTCCCTCTCTCGAAGGACTCAAAGCAGCGGCCTTTACAGGAAAGCTCTACCCAGAGCAAAACAAGAAGTTACAGATTATTCATTATGAAGCCAGGCCCGTGTATTTGACAGCCATTTCCCACCTTAGACTTGACTAGCTTTCCAAAAGTTCACTTCTAAGTCTTTTATTTGAAATTTGGAGTACCTCGTCCAGTAAAAATTAGATGGTATCCCAGATGAGACAGCCCAAGTCAAAAAAGAAATATGGTGACTGAGGGTAACTCTTCTTGCCCTTCAAGACTCCAGGAGACATCCCGATGGTGCCTGAGTTATTTGCATGTATGGACAGTGAAAAATTGGCAAATGTCTAAATAGTGAGGTACGCTTCATTTGAATCTCTTCATCCTCCTTTTCACATAACTGCTTTGTAATATATTTACAGTAATTGAATGTTCAGATCTCAGCAATATATTCCACATATACATATATATATATGTATGTATTTACCATATAAATGGGTCACTATTAAGGCTTAGTAATCTTTGTAATGCAGAGACCCTTCTTATGATGAACTGGGAAGAGTATATAGTTGAAAGCTTTTAGCTTAATCTTATAGTGTGGACTGTATTAGGGAGGACTACTCATTTAAAAAATGAAAATTTAAAAAGCCTGGGTTACAAGTACCAGGGACTTACCAAGCCCTATTTGAAATAATTACCTATCCAATACAAAAATTATACAATATATTTCTCAGCTTTACATGAAAATTATAAAGCAAATATACCTTTTAAATAATTTTAATTTTCTTAAATTGAATAGGAAATGTTTCTGTATTAATAACAAAATGGCCCAAATATATTCAAGTGAAACACCACTCATAATTTAAAATTCAGACCTTCGGGTTTTAACTGAAATTCCTCATTAAACACTAGCGTTTTTTTCTTTAAAGTGCCTTTTTCAGGTAATTTAGAAATGTATTTACATGAAAAAGTCAAAGAGTACACAACATTATTTCATGCTCATCTATTCTAACGTAGAAACTATTGAAAGCCCTCATTACTAGTCAAGGACATCTCTGCTTGTAAATGATTACTCCTTACTATCTACTTAATGGCTACGGACTTACCGTGTTTTTTCCAAAATAAGACATTTTACTTGGAACTAGTCAATAACCTCGTGCAAGTGACAGATTTCCAGGCTCTCCTTACCCTCCCCAGTAATCACAAGCTTTGACACCATCCTTAGGTACAATGCGCTGCAACATTTATGCAAGTGAAGGAAAAGGCACTTAAGCAAAGGAAGTGAAAGAGTGGGAAAACAGTACTGCAAGGGGTGCAGGGGGAGGCTCAGTTTCAGCACTGCACAGAAGTGCAAGGGGACTCACAGACTCACACTGTAGCTTGACAGAGGAGACACTCACTCTCAGGACTTACCCACAGTGCAGACTCTCTTGAAATCGAGGCAGCAATCCATGTAGTGTTGACAGTTAAAATCACAGCTGCAGGTGGTATCTCTAGAATACCCTTCCCCACATCTCCCTGCACAGCTTGATAAATCTAAAATTATACAATACTGGTGTAAATATGGCCAAACCACTTTATAGAAAAGGAGCGATCTAATGACAGGGACAAAGCCGCTTGGTGAGAGAGAACTGTATTGATCAAGAAAGTATTGGAATGATGTTAGCAAGAGGCCCAGCTGATATTTGGCTGCTGTCTTAGGTGATTTCGATCATGTCGCTTTATTTTTCACTACACTGAGATGATAAATACACTTTTGAAAAGCAGGCAAAGTAATGTTTAAAGAGGGTGATATTTCTAAGGGAGAGGTGGCAGCTGCAGCTACTGCTGATACTGTGGCTATGATGATTAGTAGTTGCCATTTATTGAGCTTCTCTATGCCAGGTACTGAGTCATACCTTATCTCTAATGCTTATGAAAATGTTTCTGGTATTTAGTAGCCCTTTTTTAGAGATAAGAAAGCTGAAATACAGAAATTTTGACAACTTGCTCGGTGTCAAATGGCTAGGTAATAGTTACAGTATATTTGCATCATAGGTTAATTAATACCTCCCAATTATTTATAGTGAACTTTTACTCTTATAATTGTCCTAACTTATGGTCACCTTAAGTAAACAATCTATCCAGAATTTGAACTCTGATGTAGCTGATTTTAAGCCTGAGATTTTTTCACCCACTGCATTGCCTCCCATTCCTGATGATGAATTTAAAACAAGCTGATTGCAGCAGCACAAATTATACTGGGCTTTCTCTTCCTTAACTGGCGGGGATAACTGGATTTTTAACTGTCAGGGAAGCCAGATGCTTACAACCACTGCTTAAGTAAGAACCCTTAAAATAACTGGGCATAACTATAAAGGTCATCCATGAATGGAGGTTTTCCCAGCAACAAATAAGCAAACAACAAAAGCATACTCATCCTCAAATATTTTTTAAAAGACATTTGGAAAACAACACAAAACTTTCCCTGAGAAATGACTGCAGGAATGTGACAATGGAATCCATCTCTGGAATAGAAATTGACAGGTGCAATGTCTTAAATCCACAGAAGAATGTTGAAACACAATGAAAACAAATCTTAATAGAGTCCAGGAATGACAAAGTCTGAATATGCAAACGAAACAGTAAATTATAAGACAACTTTCAGAACTTTTTGCATACATGAATGCATAATGCATACAAAAACTCATATATAGTGTATGTATATAAATACATATATTATATATAAGAAGAAAGAAAACGAGAAGAGGTTGAGAAAGCAAGAGAAGCAGACAAGACAGTATCAAGAGAATGTTCCTTTATAGTTGGCAGATTTCTGAACTAAGAAGTCATCTGTAATCCCAGCACTTTGGGAGACCAGGGCAGGTGGATCACCCGAGGTCAGGAGTTCGAGACTGGCCTGGCCAACATGGTGAAACCCCATCTTTACTAAAAATACAAAAATTAGCCAAGAGCGTGCCACTGCACTCCAGCCTGGGAGACAGAGCAAGACCCTGTCTCAAAAAAGAGAAGAAAGAAAGAAAGAGAGAGAAAGAGAAAGAAAGAAAGAGAAAGAAGAAGTCTTCTTCTGTCCTACTTTTATTGCTATTAATTGTAACCATTAATTTTATTTATTTATTTTTGAGACAGAGTCTGGGTCTGTCTCCCAGGCTGGAGTGCAGGGGTGTGAGCTCAGCTCACTGCAACCTCCACCTCCTGATTCTCCTGCCTCAGCCTCCAAGTAGTTGGGATTACAGGCATGCGTTACCACACCTGGCTAATTTTTGTATATTGTATAGAGACAATGTTTTGCCATGTTGCCCAGGCTGATCTTGAACTCCTAACCTCAGGTGATCCATCTGCCTAGGCCTCCCAAAGTGCTGGGATTACAGGTGTGAGCCACTGCACCCAGCCCCATTAATTTTAATTTCATTTATTTAATGAAAATTTAAAGTAAAGTAAAATTGGTTTAGTGAACAACTGATTGTATTACAGAGGAAAAGGCGGTTTAGAAAGTGTCCCCAGTGTTGTGAACCTTGTCATATCATTATGAAAAGGCTGAAGGGTCTGGAGATACTGGAGTACTCATCATTCTTTTTTAATATTCACATTTGCTTTCCTTTGTTTTCCCCTCTTATCTAAACAATTCTGCAACTTCTGCCTATGCAGGCAGTTACATTCATATTCAGGTTTCATAAGAATCTTACTATTTTACTAGAAATGTTTACTTTAGAAATGTAATTTCATTATAACTATCATGAATCTTGATTTTTATTCTCTCAGAGTTTGCTTATCAAAGGAGAATAAAAGAAAAGAAAAGGAAAGGAAAATGCAAAGCATGGCATTGTTACTCTTAATCCATCTAGATGGCATGCTGGCATCTTTTACTAATGTGATTACATTGAATGTACTTTAACATTCTCTACAAATGGATAACAAGAACTGTTCACCCAGGACCTGCTTTGGGAGGACTGTGACAAGTTCAATGTTATAATACCAAATGGCAGTCACATCTGTATGTGCCCATACCTGGATGAATTGTTCTTGTAAGAAAGAACATTTTCAAGACTAATAAAATGCCATTTGAAATGTTGTAAAGTTTATTACAATATGGTGTCTGCGTCTAAATGATGCCAAAATAAGTTAGTCAATAATTTATTTGATTTGAAAGACTAAATTATTCAACATATAGAAAAAAATTATATGCTATCTAAATATTGGTTTTTTTTTAAGTTATTTTTATGATATTATATAGTTCCAGCATAATTTTATCATGAACTGTCTTTTGGGAGAACCATGGAAATAACAAATACCGAAATTATAATTTACACAAGCTCAAAACTCTTGAAAGGTGAAAAAGATGAAAACTCCAAAGCACTTATAAACGTGCTACATATGTTTCATATTATTGTAAAATTTTATGATATATTAAACTCAAGCAAATACAACTTTTTAGAAATCTGTTTCTGTCGATGTTATAAAAATCAAGACTTAATGATTTAGCCATAGATGTTAAATAAAAGTATGTTTGATGGTTAGGGTACCTTGAGATGAAACTTGCTGAATCAAGAAAGCAGACAGCAGCAATAGCAGGTAAATGGGAAGTGTTTTCCACGCCATGGTTGTTTCAGGTACTGTAGGTATCCTTGCTGAAAAGAAAATAACAGTATCAGAAAACTGCTCTTTAATCTCACCACTAACTTACACTTGCATTATATACATTTCAGTAACTTTAAAAATGTAACTTAATAATAAAACCATCCCCTTCTTAAAACAAGACTTTTAAAGTCAGCTTTAATTCTATAGAAAATATTTGACCACTAGACTTCATCTTATGCAGAACAAATCAAGTCACCCTCAGCCATGTTACTGACAGTTATAATAATTATGAAATATCTAACATAGAAAACAGACTTATCTTAAAACTCTAGTCAAAGTATAGCATGTACTTAACAATGCAAGGTTAAAATTTTATCTTAGGAAAATCATAAACGGTGTCAGTAAAATGTAATTTAATAAGCATCATGGAGTTATTGTTCCAACTTTTCCTTAACTCTCAATATAAATTCAGAGGCTTCCAACAGGTGTATTACATAAAATAATCCTTTTCAAAAATTTCCAACTACTATCCTTATAAATTTTTTTCGAATACCTCTAAAGAAAACACATGTAGTTTCATGAAGCAAGTTAACTTTGACACTTACCCGTAAAGGATAGATGAGTTTCTCCAATGTCCTGGAAGTCTTATATATCAGTGCAAATATACCGGGATGAACCAGTTAGTCCAAAGGTTAGACAAAATCAACAGTGACAGCCTATGAAATCAAACTTTCCTCATGTGTTGGAAGAGGGCCCAGACGACTAGACTTAGGCAACATCTGGAAAACACTTCCATTAAGCAAAATGACTACTACAAAATAAATTTAGATTTATTGGCCAGAGCACATTTCTAATTTCTAAGTGAAGTGAACAAATTGTCCTGAGATGGTAAATAGCTCTGGGAGACTTTGACTAGTATATTGAAGCAACAATTTTAAAATAGTCATATACTGGTATCATTTCTTTCTTCTGTTTTTTCCAGTTAAATCTAGCAAAGGTGGCTTTGAAACTTACCTAGTGTTAGACACCTATATCTTAATCTATTGCCAACATCCAGCCCATTGTTTCCCCAAGGTTATATAATTAAAACACACTCAGGCCAGGTGCAGTGGTTCACTCCTGCAATCCCAGCACTTTGGGAGGCTGAGGCAGTTGGATCAGCTGAGGTCAGGAGTTCGAGACCAGCCTGGCCCATATGGGGAAACCCCATCTCTACTAAAAATTAACTGGGCGTGATGGCAGGTGCCTATAATCCCAGCTACTCAGGAGGCTGAGGCAGAAAAATCACTTGAATCCGGGAGGTGGAGGTTGCAGTGAGCTGAGATCACGCCTGTGCACACCAGCCTGGGCAACAAGAGTGAAACTGCATCTCAAAAAAAAAAAAAGGAGGAAGAAGAAGCAGAAGAAGAAATAAATAAATAAATAAATAACAAAAGAAAACACACTCAGTGAACCACACAGTTGTAGGCTGGCTTCTGCTGTCTACTATCCATTTGGTAGGTGCTGCATTTAATTCTTACAAAATGCCTTTAAGTTAAATATAATTGCCCACATTTAGAATTAAGAGGATGAAGACCCACAAACGAAGAATGTGTGACCCATCCAAGGGACTATAAAGACTAGAGGCCAGAACCAAGATTTGAACCCATGTCTTTGCATTTTCAGTTCCATCATGTTTCCACTACATCCAGCTCCCTTTTGATCAAAACCATCACTAGTAATCATTATACTAAATTTTACTCCTTTACTCCACATATATACATAGGTTTGTAAGATTGTGATTTTTTTTAAAAAAACTAGGAATTATAATATAAGCATCTATTTTCTTTACACAGTGCTTATTTCTGGACTCAATATCTAAAGACAATTTGGGCCGGGCGCTGTGGCTCAAGCCTGTAATCCCAGCACTTTGGGAGGCCAAGGCGGGTGGATCACGAGGTCAAGAGATCGATACCATCCTGGTCAACATGGTGAAACCCCGTCTCTACTAAAAATACAAAAATTAGCTGGGCATGGTGGTGCACGCCTGTAATCCCAGCTACTCAGGAGGCTGAGGCAGGAGAATTGCTTGAACCCAGGAGGTGGAGGTTACGGTGAGCCGAGGTCGCGCCATTGCACTCCAGCCTGGGTAACAAGAGCGAAACTCCGTCTCAAAAAAATAAAAATATATATAATAAAAAATAAAGACAATTTGGAGGCTACCTGCTCATCTCTAAATAATCCTCTTTCTGGGAACTACTTCCCTTTTGATCAGGGTATTTTCCTTTTAGCTCTGGTTATATATGTTATCTTCCTACATCAGCCACAGCTGATAGGATTAGGAGTAGCAACTTGAACAACCCGAGACAATAGGTTTTCTTCTCCTAGAAATTTGAAATTATAGTTCAGAGATTACACATTTGTCTGTCTCTGTAGACCAATAATGTGTACATTTTTGCCCATGGTCTAAAGGAGAAGCGAAAGTCCTTCAGAATAAAAAGATCCGTATAAATGAAGCAACCATGCAGAGAGATAAATTTCTGATAACTTTCTAAGTCTTGTTTACTCTGTTTTTGAGACCTAACTTCTTGCTCTGCATCTTTATGGCAAGTGCCCCTTTTGGAGCTGAAGCCCCCTAAAGATGCTTTGTGCTGCTTGAAATCAATACACAATAGATACACAAAAGATTGTATATGGAGTTGTACATTAAACAGAATTCTCTAAATTCTTAGCTCCACTGAGGCCAAGAGTGGGGAAACTATAAGCTTTATAAATTTTCCAAGTAAGACCTCTGCAGTGTTGCTTAATTATTTCTTTGGAATATTGGGAATGCCCAAATCAGACACAAATATACATGGAGATACGTATTTTTAAATAAGATATAAATTGTTTTCTAATCATTGCCTTTTGAACTACATGCAGTATCATTTTCCTCCTTTATTTCAATCTCATAACAGTGATGGCAAAGAAAATTCTTGAGTTGATTAATATCCACTAACTCTTTTTTTTTTTTGAGATGAAGTTTCGCTCTTATCGCCCAGGCTGGAGTACAGTGATGCCATCGTGGATCACTGCAACCTCCGTCTGCCAGGTTCAAGCAATTATCCTGCCTCAGCCTCCCGAGTAGCTGGGATAACAGGTGCCCGCCACCATGTCTGGCTAATTTTTGTATTTTTGGTAGAGAAATGAGGTTTCCCCATATGGGCCAGGTTGGTCTTGAACTTCCGACCGCAGGTGATACACCCACCTTGGCTTTCCAACGTTTTAGGATTACAGGCATGAGCCACTATGCCCAACCCCACTTGTTCTTAAGTCCAAGTTCTAGGCTTGGAAAACTGATAAGCACATGCGCGCGCTCACACACACACAGTAGTATGGCCAATGCAAGCTCTAACTTCAGTCATATACACTACTATGGTCTCATTGTCATCAAGTAGGTTTTTTTCCGTGTAATGTATGAAAAAGATGAGAAACTACTGAATGTCAAGCTCATTAAGTTTAACTCATAAATACCTGGTTTACCTCATTTTATTGGGTGAGGAGGCTGTCTGGGTAAACTTTACCCTTGAACCATGGAAAAATTTTAATTTTATCTACTAAACATATTTTTTACGCTGCACTAAATACTCCATTCTGTGAATATTGATCCATTTAACCTTCCTCATTGGTCACAGTGCAATCATCTCATTGGTCACAGTGCAATCATCTCATTAGTTTAAAGGACATCCTCCTTTAAGATGTCCTTTCTCATTAAAGGTATATTCTTAAGGTTCATTTAAATCTCATTTAAATGGGATAAAACTTATTCCAGAATTGTTTTTTGATGTACGGGAAATGGGGAGAGTAAGGAGACAAGGAGAGGATGTATATAATATTATATCCGAGACTCCTCTTCGAGGGATGATTTTCACAGGGGACAGCCTCATGAACATCAGTTTGATACTTGGCAGCAGCACAGTGATGCCTTAGAGAACACTCAGGCAAGTCCAGGGATGTTTTCTCTGTGCTAGATTATCCTAGACTGTGGTGTCTTTATACGTTGTCTCCATGCTGGCCATTAGCTGTCACTTAGCCCTTTCGCCAGAGTGTCTGCACCGAGTGGCATCCCTCCACCTTTCCACACCTTTGATGTGTTTCATTTCCTTCCAGCAGCAGCCTAGGAAAAACTGAAGCATACCAGGAGAAAACCCCAGATGTGAGCTTGTTCTTCATTGCTCTAATTTTGCTCACAATGCTAAGTTAGTGTGCTGTAGATATGAAATAACTCCCCTGCTTGCACGTGAAATAGAGATTAGGACTTTGGGACTACGTCTGCCCATTCTGTTCGGGCATTCTCACATATTAGAAAGTATTGTGGCTTTTTTTTTTCTGCAGGTTTGCTCAAAAGTATGGCTATTAGATCAGTGAAAGTATTACTATATTTGCTTTTGGAGACTGTGGCAGTCTGATCTTTTCTACCCTCTTCTAGCTGCCCAGCTAGAGATTAAGTTTCCCACCTTCTCCTTCAGGTAGTTGTGACCATACGACTGTGTTTTCTCTTGTAAAATAGGAACAGAAGTAATATGGTCAACTTGCACTTATTTTCCTAACAGGAAATTGCTTGATCTGGACTTTCTCTTTTTCCTGCAGACTAGAAAGGGGGCATCAGAGACAAACTTTGATCACGCAGACAAAGCTAGCAGCCTAGGGAATAGTATTCGTGGTGGAATTCAGATGGTCTCTCACTCCCTGCACTAGTAAAAAAGTTAGAAAAAGAAATACATTTCTATTTTATTTGAACAACTCAAACTTTAAATCTTTTTTAGACATTATCCTATCATAGAGATCATAAGTTTCTAAATATTTAAAGGAATTACATTCTAACATTTAATTTGTATTCTCTACAGCAATAAATAAAAAAGAATGAGCTAAATGAGCTATCAGTAATAAACTATTTGGTATTGAAGAGGGAGAGGTAAACTCTCTTTATTTGCAGATGACATAATTGTGTATGTAGCTTTAAAATCCTAAAGAATCTAAAAGCTGTAAAACCTACTGAGTGAATTTAGCAAGATTCCTGAATATAAGATCAACAGTCTTATATCCAGATTCGTACTGAGGCCATTTCAATGGATAAACTTAGATGTGCATGAATAAAAAAATTCTCTCTACTGAATTTTCTAAGAACCAAGGTTCATCCAATTTGTTCATTCATTCTATTTTACTGAGGGGAAATTATCAAGTAGTGGTCACTATACACCAAACCTAGTATCAGTTTCTAGAGATACATATGTGTGCAAAAGAGAATCTCTGGTCCCTGGCGTTTATTGTACTGGTCAGGTAGCCAGAAACAAATAGTTCAAATATCATATGAAAGGAGGAGGCAGTGTGGTGAACAGGTAGAGCTGGGCTTTGGAATGGGTCAGAACATTGCTCAAATCTCAGCTACAAAATCGTCTACCTGGTGGGTTAACACAATTGTCTTTACTTATCTAGGCCTCAGTCACCTTATCTGCAAAGTGCGAGCAATAATTCCTATTATTTGGCATTGTAGAGATGCATAAAGAATCAGAGAATTATATTAAACATTAGTGACATATACAGAATAAATTACAGGTGTTATTGTTATGGTTATGATTCTAAAGCCGCACACAAACTGTTACTGAAACACAGATGAGGAAGTGCCAGCTCTACCCAAGGAATTCTTTGCAGATGAATGACATAAAGTCTAGAGTCTGAAGACTCCTACGGCTAAAAACTAGGACAGTAACAAAGGCGACAATAAGAGAAAAAATAATATAGCTCCACTTTTTCAATCTTCTTACCTACTTGTTAACATGGCTTTTTTTTTCCTCCACAAAAGACAGCTTTGGGAGATAAAAAGTAACCTTATAATCTTTCTAGTATAGGCTTTTACTAATGGGCCATTTTAGTAACCTAATAATAATAGAAAACATGTGTTGAGTGTTTATTTTGTTAGTGGCATAAATGTGTGACTTTATTGAGCCTCACAGTGATTGTTTGTTTGTTTTTTTGAGATGAAATCTCGCTCTGTCGACAGGTTGGAGTGCAGTAGCGCAATCTCAGCTCACTGCAACCTCTGCCTCCCCGGTTCAAGTGATTCTCCGGCCTCAGCCTCCAGAGTATCTGGGACTACAGGTGTGTGCCACCACGCCCGGCTAATTTTTGTGTTTTTAGTAGAGCCAGAAATTCACCATGTTGGCCAGGATGGTCTCAATTGCTTGACTTTGATCTGCCCACCTCAGCCTCCCCGAGTGCTGAGATTGCAGGCGTGAGCCACCGGGCGCCTGGCTGAGCCTCACAGTGATCTTATGACATAATCGTTATTATTATTCAACCCACTTCACAGTTGAGATTATCTGAGGCACAGGAAAGATAAGTAATGTGCTCAAGATTACAAGCTAAAACGCCATTAAATGGTAAAGTTCATATCTTAATCCAGTCATTGTCTAACTCCAAAGCCCACGATTTTAACCAACTCAATGACCCACATGCTATAATATCCAGGGTTAGTAATTTCCTTCTTTGTACTCCTACACAACTATTTGCATCTCTCAAATGGCATCTGACTCGTATCAATATCCATCTTTCTCCATATGCTATAAGCTTCTTAAGGTTTCAGAATGATTCCATGTTGTAGCTTTTTCACAGCTGTCATGGTTCCTTCTTATACATGATAAACTTAGGTTTACTGTCTGCCTTCTACCAGCCACCTTGCCATCATATATCTGTTTTCTAATCCAAAGTACTGTGGCACTGTGATCACTGAAGTCCGTACCACATGGGTTCCACATCTCAGGGAAGCATACCATGTGACAGCTCAGACAGGAACATTCTGGACTTATTTTCCAGTAACTAACAACATGAGTAATTTCCAACATGAATGAGCGCAAGTGAATTGGGGTGCTATAACTCACTGTGACAAATACTTCAGAATTGGGAAATTCAGAGAGTGGGAGCAAAGCCTGGGTGTGGTTGAAGGACCCATAGGTAGGTGGGATAAGAGGGAAGTCTCCCAAGAGACATTGTAGAAGATGTTTTATTGAGTCATTCCAAAGCAGGAACACCAGGCTGTTAAAAGATACTGAGTATAATGCAGTATTGGCTGATTCTATGATATTGCTTAACAATCCTTTTAAAATCCCTTTCCCCGTGATGGCAGCTAATTTCTGTCAAAGGGATTAAGAAGCAGGACAATTACAATAATTGTCTCTATGCAGCTTATGTTAAGCTTGATACAGAAAACTCAATCAGAAGATTAAAATTCAACATTTCCTTCTCTCTTCTGGTTGATTGCTGATGAAACAAGGCACCAGAGGATCTCTATATCTCTGCTCCATTATGGCTCCATAAATGTTCTTGAGTGAATTCATGCAAAATGTCACTGCTAATATTAGCACTTGCTCTGATATCCCACCTGTCTTTTTTCTGGTTTGTTTGTCTGTAGCATATTGCTACAGATATGAATGTCAGCAGTGAGAACAGGCCCTTGGTATGACAAGCACATGGGCTTGTTGTGTGTGTCACTTAGACCTCAAGATTCTTGAAGTGATGGAGAGCAGACATGGAACAAAGGGTCACCTATTTATCCTTTTATTTGTACTCTGCTGTTTGTGCAAAGAAAACATTTATGGAAGGGGCACTGATAGAGACCAGACCCTTTATTCCTCCAAGTCCTCCTCAGATTAATGTAGTGGGAAGCTGTGTCCTCTACAGAGGTATGCCTTGGGGTCACAGCTATGCCTTGAAGAGTCCTATTCCAGGCTTTGGACAACACCTCCCGGAACCATCGATATTTATTAAGTATTGCTAGGTACCAGATATTTATCCTGACTAAAGCAAAAAAAACATAAACAAAATGAAAATAAGAAAAATCAATGAGTTAGCTTTTATTATTATCCCCATATTACAAAAAAAAAAAACAACTAAGCATCAAAATTTCAGTAGCTTTTTCTGTAAAAAACGGCAGCAGTAGGATCCCAGCCTACATTTTTCTAAAAGTTCTGCGGTAGATTTCTTTTAATGTTATATTGCAAGTTCCAACACCAAATTACGATAAGGACCCAAAGAAGCTTTGGATACTTAAATTTATTCTCAGTTTAAAAGACGTCTTCCTCCTTAAAAGTGTCTTCCTCCTTCATAGATGGCCTGTTATTATGATGAATTCAGCAGAATATGGCAAGTAATTCTAAGCCTCTAATTTTCTTTTGTATTTAACTATAAAAATACTTTGATGAAAGAAAAACACTCACCTATAATTTTACCGTCCTAACATACTATTTACATTCTTACCTATTCTCTTCCAGATTTAGTCCTTAGGCAATTAATTAGGCCCTATGCAATCAAATTTATCCTTATGCAATTAAAATTTCATAAACTTATTCAAGATCAATAATTTATATTTTTTATTGTTTACTATCAACTTCCTATTGAATTAGCCAACACGTTTATGTTTTCTTCATAATTGTCATATTAATTACTGTAGAATACTCCATGTAGTTAAGATACTGTAATTTAATTTCATTGACTGAATTCTGTATTATAAGATATTTCTGGATTTTTTGTAATAAAAATGTACATTTAGCTTTTTCTCTTTTATTAAACGTAATGGGGATTCTATATAGAAAATACACGGGTAACTTGTACTTTTTTGTATTTTTGGAGATTGGAGGAAGCAGTCATAGAAATAGCCTGAACTCTAGCTGCATAGATTTAAACTGTGTCCCAAAGAAAACTTTTACATCCATGCAGCCTATACTTAACTGTTCCCCTAAACCTGTTGATAGTGTCTTACGGACTCTCCTTGTTCAGTGATGGATGTGTAATTCTGATTTGCTTAAAAGAAATAACCCTTTAATCCTAGCACTTTGGGAGTCCAAGGTGGGCAGATCACGAGGTCAGGAGATCGAGACCATCCTAGCCAACATGGTGAAACCCTGTCTCTACTAAAAATACAAAAATTAGCTGGGTGTGGTGGCATGCGCCTGTAGTCCCAGCTACTCGGGAGGCTGAGGCAGAAGAATTGCTTGAACCTAGGAGGCGGAGGTTGCAGTGAGCCGAGATTTCGCCACTGCACTCCAGCCTGGTGGTGCCTGGCAACAAAGTGAGACTCTGTCTCAAAAAAAAAAAAAAAAAAAGAAAAAAGAAAAGAAATAACCTCTCCTTGCCTCAATATCTACAAACTCCTTGACCCTATATATTATACTTCTTAGGGAATATTTGTCCTAAATTTTTCTTTTTTTTTTTTTTTAATTTTTTATTGGATTTTAAGTTTTGGGGTACATGAGCAGAACATGCAAGACAGTTGCGTAGGTTTTGCTTCCTTTCTCCCCTTCACCCACATTTGGCATTTCTCCCCAGGCTATCCCTCCCCACCTCCCCCTCCCACTGTCCCTCCCCTTTTCCCCCCAATAGACCCCAGTGTTTAGTACTCCCCTCCCTGTGTCCACGTGTTCTCATTTTTCATCACCTGCCTATGAGTGAGAATATGTGGTGTTTCATTTTCTGTTCTTGTGTCAGTTTGCTGAGGATGATGTTCTCCAGATTCATCCATGTCCCTACAAACGACACAAACTCATCATTTCTGATTGCTGCATAATATTCCATGGTGTATATGTGCCACATTTTTCCAATCCAGTCTATTATCAATGGGCATTTGGGTTGATTCCAGGTCTTTGCTATTGTAAACAGTGCTGCAATGAACATTCGTGTACATGTGTCCTTATAGTAGAACGATTTATAGTCCTTTGGATATATACCCAGTAATGGGATTGCTGGGTCAAATGGAATTTCTATTTCTAAGGCCTTGAGGAATCGCCACACTGTCTTCCACAATGGTTGAACTAATTTACACTCCCACCAACAGTGTAAAAGTGTTCCTTTTTCTCCACATCCTCTCCAGCATCTGTTGTCTCCAGATTTTTTAATGATCGCCATTCTAACTGGCGTGAGATGGTATCTCAATGTGGTTTTGATTTGCATCTCTCTGATGACCAGTGACGATGAGCATTTTTTCATATGATTGTTGGCCTCATATATGTCTTCTTTCATAAAGTGTCTGTTCATATCCTTTGCCCACTTTGGAATGGGCTTGTTTGTTTTTTTCCTGTAAATCCGTTTGAGTTCTTTGTAAATTCTGGATATCAGCCCTTTGTCAGATGGGTAAACTGCAAAAATTTTTTCCCATTCTGTTGGTTGCCGATCCACTCTAGTGACTGTTTCTTTTGCCGTGCAGAAGCTGTGGAGTTTCATTAGGTCCCATTTGTCTATTTTGGCTTTTGTTGCCAATGCTTTTGGTGTTTTGTTCATGAAGTCCTTGCCTACTCCTATGTCCTGGATAGTTTTGCCTAGATTTCCTTCTAGGGTTTTTATGGTGCCAGGTCTTATGTTTAAGTCTTTAATCCATCTGGAGTTAATTTTAGTGTAAGGTGTCAGGAAGGGGTCCAGTTCCTGCTTTCTGCACATGGCTTGCCAGTTTTCCCAACACCATTTGTTAAACAGGGAATCCTTTCCCCATTGCTTGTTTTTGTCAGGTTTATCAAAGATTGTATAGTTGTAGATATGTTGTGTTGCCTCCGGTGCCTCTGTTTTGTTCCATTGGTCTATATCTCTGTTTTGGTACCAGTACCATGCTGTTTTGACTACTGTAGCCTTGTAGTATAGTTTGAAATCTGGTACTGTGATGCCCCCCGCTGTGTTCTTTTTACTTAGAATTGACTTGGCTATGTGGGCTCTCTTTTGGTTCTATATGAAGTTCAAGGTGGTTTTTTCCAGTTCTGTGAAGAAAGTCAATGGTAGCTTGATGGGGATAGCATTGATTCTGTAAATTACTTTGGGCAGTATAGCCATTTTCACGATATTAATTCTTCCTAACCATGAACATGGAAGGTTTCTCCATCTGTTTGTGTCCTCTCTGATTTCGTTGAGCAGTGGTTTGTAGTTCTCCTTGAAGAGGTCCCTTACGTTCCTTGTGAGTTGTATTCCAAGGTATTTTATTCTTTTTGTAGCAATTGTGAATGGCAGTTCGTTCTTGATTTGGCTTTCTTTAAGTCTGTTATTGGTGTAGACGAATGCTTGTGATTTTTGCACATTGATTTTATATCCTGAGACTTTGCTGAAGTTGCTTATCAGTTTCAGGAGTTTTTGGGCTGAGGCGATGGGGTCTTCTAGGTATACTATCATGTCGTCTGCAAATAGAGACAATTTGGCTTCCACCTTTCCTATTTGAATACCCTTTATTTCTTTTTCTTGCCTGATTGCTCTGGCTAGAACTTCCAGTACTATACTGAATAGGAGTGGTGAAAGAGGACATCCTTGTTTAGTGCCGGATTTCAAAGGGAATGCTTCCAGTTTTTGCCCATTCAGTATGATATTGGCTGTTGGTTTGTCATAAGTAGCTTTTATTACTTTGAGATACGTTCCATCGATACCAAGTTTATTGAGGGTTTTTAGCATAAAGGGCTGTTGAATTTTGTCAAATGCCTTCTCTGCGTCAATTGAGATAATCATGTGGTTTTTGTTTTTGGTTCTGTTTATGTGGTGAATTACGTTGATAGACTTGCGTATGTTGAACCAGCTTTGCATCCCTGGGATGAATCCTACTTGATCATGATGAATAAGTTTTTTGATTTGCTGTTGCAATCGGCTTGCTAATATTTTATTGAAGATTTTTGCATCTATGTTCTGTCCTAAATTTTTCTAACCACAAAAAGAAAAAGATATATTAACAAATGGGGTATAAAAATGAAAATGCCTTTATAGTAAAATTGAATTTAGCAAATATCAGTGGTGTAAATCATTAGGGTCAATCTTTCTGTTTTATCTTTACAGTTATTCTAAATGATAGTATAGTATTTCCATCTTTACTTAACTATCATTCTATTATTGACCTCCATACAAGTTGTTTCTAGGTTTTTGCTAATGACTAATGCTTCAATTAATTCCTTTTTTTCATGCAGCTTGTACTGAATTTTACCTTTAAAATAAGTTCGTACGAGTGAGAACATCTTTATAATTCTTGATAAATATCAACAAATTATCTTGCAGTTTAGACTGTAAATTCATCAAAGTCAAGGAATTTGCCTCATATATGTTGTATTCCCAGCCCGAGCGGCAGACTTGGCACTTAAGTGTTTGATAAAATATCAGGTTGAACTTAATGAAACTGTAGGGTTTTCATCAGTATGACAGGCATTATTAAAATTTTCTTTTCTCCAAAAAATGAAGTAAGTTGGTGCTTAGAGACAAATACTGCTTCTTCCTGACAGCATCATTAATAGGCACGAGACTGAACTGATGGATGTGACCCATGTAGGCTGCAAAACCCAGTGAAGTAAGAAACGGTGCTGGGAGACAAATGACTTCTCAGAACTCAGAAGAGTTATGGTCAGTCCTCCAAAGCACTGAAAACGGGAACTGCTCTCTACTTTGGTTCTTTTTTCTGGTTTGTTTGTCTGTTTAATCTTAAAGCACATTGCTACAGATATGAATGCTAGCAGAAGAACACAGAAGATCAAAGTTGAGGCAAGTAGCCAAATACTAATTTCTTCCCACCACCCTTTATCTCTTCCATGTTTCTTGCAGAAGAGGAATGTGGAGGCTTAAAGATAAAATAAATGAGAGGTTAAAAAAAAAAAAAAAGTCCTGATGTAAATAGATGACACAGCTTGCGCATAACCATTTATCTTATACCTGGTGGAGGCAGGCAGGGATGTCAGAGGGGAAACAAAGCAGAGTGATTTATATCGATGCTGGTAAGACTATAATTGGGATTGTCTATGGTTTTTTTGGAAATCAGTTGAACTACTTTGTGGTTCTGTTTCTGGATCTAAAAAATTAGTTTCACACAGGAAAGTTAAGAAACTATGTATTATGCAATGTAATGATCTGGACAAATATTATTTTTTTGAAAACAACAATTAATTTTGCCTTTATCTTGCCTTCCAGAAGAAAGACTGATTTTAGTGAAACAAGATTTTAATAAGCTCTCAGCTAAACAGAAGCTGGCCAGCACCCAGAGATTCTGCACAATAAAGAAAGGTAGGAGGAAGCAGAGGGAGGGAGTGGAGGGCTGGAAAAAAAGAGGAAAGAGGGAGGAAGGGATCTTGGATAGAATGATGATAAGGCTGAAGAGAGAATTTAGGTAAACAGCAGTTGAGATTTATTAAGATATGTGCTGTGTGGAGTGAAATACAACTCCTTTCCCTGTTCCTTACATAATCTTTAGTAAATCCTATAAACTTACAGAAGACTTTGATTTCAATGGATTTGTTATGGTGGTTGTAGAAATTAAAAAGCAGATTATTTTTGATATATACATATTGCATCATGATTGACACTGGGCAAAGTAGAAACGACATATGGGTGACTGATCCTTTACTGCTAAGGATACTAAATAATGACATTACATCTAATCTATAAAATATAGAAAAAGGAATATTGTCAGAGCTGCTTTCAGGGGCTGACAACTGCAAGGAGGGAATGGGCTGAAAGTATAAAGTCTCTAATAAGTTAAGGAATAATCGGAGGTGATCAAAATGTTAGCCAGAACATCTCTGACTGGGAAACTGACACGGAGGCCTGTGGGGCAGATCCCTGCCATCTCTCCAGGGCCTCTGTCAGGTGCAAGTCCTGGCTGGGCTGATTCTTTGTCTGTCTCATGAGGCAATTCTAGAATCCTGGGTCGAGGTATCTAAGGATGGGAGAGATAGCAGTTTGGTTTTTTGCTTATATGTTGCTTTATCATTGAACAAAACAATACTTAGGCATTATATAAAGAAGACAATTCTAACAACAAGTGAAACTTTTAAAATACAGGAAAGTTGTTTAAAAGGGGAAAAAAGATGAGTATGGCTCTTTGTTGATCATGGATTATAGCCAGTTCTTTCTTCCTTGATGGTGATTCTTATAAGTGATGTGCTGTTATAAACTGGAATAACATCTGATGGCCAGAGTGACTCACTGATGGGAAGTTAGTCAACAAAGCACAACAACTTTTGGGTAATAAGTCAATTTCTGTCTTCTGACTTGAGCCACTCTCCCTCTCCCTCTGCCCCTAGAATTTCACCTGGACTCTCTTTTCTGCTTTATTGCATTAAGGAAAGTTAGGCTCAACTCTGATTTTTTAAAGCCTCTTACAGGAAGCAAACCTATGAATCAAAGACTAATGGAGTGACCTAATCGCTAGTCCAGGCTTCCCGCCATTGGCAACCCACCAAACCATTCCCTCCTTCAGAAGATTTCTTTATAGAAGTTGTGAGTGCTAATTATTTGCAGCTGTTGCTGACTGTGCTTTAACAACCTGATGGGCTTGCCCTAGGAGCCTGGTGGACTGACCAGCCTATATGGGGTTATTGACCAAATCCTATGAAAACCAGAGACACTGGAAGTATAGAAATTATATGGGGGAATCCTAAGGAATTCTCAGAAAAATCTCAATAGAAATGTATATTTTGCCTAAAAGCAGCCAATTCCAGAACTCTTCGCTTTAGAGGCAAAGTACCAACAGGGAATTGTAGAACGTAAGAAAAAGGAAAGATCAGTGAGGGAGAATTAAGGAAGGAAAGAGGGAATCAGCACTTGGAGACTGGGATCTAGGAACGCAATTCCTCCCCAGGGTGGCAGGTTGCAGTTAAGGGGACAACCCCGCCCCTTTGATATTCCAGGAGTAACAGTCGTGAATGGAAATGTTAAATCCCGTAGTTACCTCGGGATAGAAATGGGACCAAAGGGTCCAGGAGGAGAAAGTGAACACACAGGTGGAGCGCCATCTACAGGACGTTCCATCAGGCACCCTGCAAAGGCCACCCTTCCAACTCAGGAGCAACAGCTGGTTAATCCTATCAGTTCTTAACCTTCTGCCCCAGCTCAGGACTGGGGTTATTTTTTCTCATATGTAACCTGAATCTTTAAATACTTTTCCTTGATTTTCTTTTTCAGACATTAAAAAATTGTCCAATTAAGGATGAGAAAAACATTTTATTTTTAAAAAAACATGGAAACTCAAAACTGCAATTACATCAAGCTTTATCATGGCTTCAACCTTTATCATGAAGCCTAAACTAGGCTTCACATCTTGAATTTAAACTCTGGGGAGTGGAACTATGTCTTAGGTTGGACCAATTCAATATTAAGCAGAGAATTAGTAGATGTGAGTGGTTTCCTGACTACTAGACTATTGCTTATATAATCATAAAATAGGGCACAAGAATACAAAGGTTGGAGGCAAATCCAGACACAATAGAACACTTTACAAATTTAAATATACCATATGATACCTAATGTTTCAGCATATTTAGTAAAAATAAACAGAATAACACATGATGAGGCATTTGTCTTTTTCCACACAAGCTTTAAAAAGGCAATTTGACATACCATGAACTAATGGAAAAATGTGAATTCATAATCTAATTGGTAGACTATCATAAAGATTAAAAGCTGTTGAAAATTTCTCCTGTGGATAGAAAGACTATAACATAGAAAATCATGTAACAAAGTAACTCAAATGTAGGCTCTATCAATCACTAGCTATGTGAACTTAAGTAAATTATGCAACCACTCTGTGCCAAGAATATCTATTGTGGAAGGCTGTTGTAATAATCCACACAGGTTAATGCATCTAAAGCACTTAGAACAATACTAGCTACATAATGTATACTCGTCAAATGTTAGCTTTTGTTATTGGTGTTCTTTTAGTTACATGAGTTTAAGAGTTACTTGATGTGACACCAAATTTCATGGTAAAATGACTATCTTCGGAGACTTAACAAGTTATCACATGCAGGAGAACGGCATTTGGCCATAGAAAATGGTAGAGAAGGAAAAGTCTAGGTTGGAATCACAACAGTTCACTGGTGTATCATAAAATTTTGTCACAGAATCTCAGCTAGATTCTCTCTACTTGCCCCTACCCCATCCAACCCCTGGATGGAATCTTGAGGAGCTAAGCACCTTCAGTGCTTTTGCACAAATGTTATAATCCATAAATACAGCATTTTTATGTTTAAGTTTTGCGACAATTTCTGAAGAAGTAGAAAGGAGATTTTTAGTTGTTTTTCAGTAACTCTTGTTAACTCACTGATTCTTTCCTCCATTCTTCATAGCTGACCCAAATACTTTATGGCAATGATGTAGTGATAAGTAATTAAGATGTATATATAATAAAATAACACTTAACTATTCATCTTGGCCACTATAAAGTTTCAAGTTCAATTTATGGCTTGGATCTAACGAGAGTCTCTTGAGTCACATAATTGTTCTATTAAAGTAGTGTGTAATTCAAATGCTTCAGTGAAATAAATTCCCTGGGAGGAAATAAAATAGACATAGGAGATATGTTCAAATAGGTTTTATAAATACCACTTATCTTCTTGTCTGGCAACAGCTGCTTTTGAGAAAGCAAATATAAAGGACTGAACGTTCATGTCCCCCTCCAAATTCATATGCTGACATCCTAACCCCCAATATAATGATATGGGGAGCTGGGGCCTTTGGAGGTAATTTAGGTTGTGATAGTGGAGCTCTTATGAATAAGATTAGTGTCCCCACTAATGGAAAAGTGACCCCAGAGAGTTCTCTCGCCTTGCTTCCACCATCTAAACATACAAAGAAAAGACAGCAGTCTGCAGCTTGGAAGAGGTCCCTCACCAGAGGCCAACTGTGCTGTCACCCTCATCTGAAACGTCCAGCTTCCAGAGCTGTGGGAAATAAATTTCTATTGTTTATAAGCCACCCAATCTACGGTACTTTGCTATAACATCTCAAATTGACTTAAGACAGCAAGTATATTAAAAATGTTAATGATATGAATGCAAAAATTATGACAATCTCCAGTCAATATCCAAATAATAGCCTACAAACAAATCTGGGGAGTAAAGAGAACTGAAACAACTGTCCCAGAAACATCACTGATATAAATATAATATGTGGCATCTGTTAGTTTAAGTCTTCACATGGAAATTGAGGAAGAGGAAACTTACATTCTCTTTCTCCCGAGCACACAGTTGGATTGCATTTACCAGCATTCTTGATAATTGGGGGACCACGTGATTGTGTAATGGATAATGGGCAGAAGCGATGTACACCCCTTTCATTTTGGACAAAGTGGAGGAATCCTAGATGGTGGCAGAGCCTCTGCATGGGAGAAGTCTGGATCCATGAATGACCATCAACCAGAGGTTCCCTCTCCTCTTCCCTGCATTGGACTGTGCCATGAAGCATAAATACAATTTAACTGTGTATTAAAAATATGAGAGCTTTTTTTTTCTTAAATGGCAGCATAGCCTGACTAAAACAGAACTCTTACAAAACTAGTAAAACAGGAATTGAATTTTCTTCTTGTGAAATAAAGTGCACCCTTGAGATAAAGTAGAAAAGCACTCCCATCTCTGGTGAGTAATTTTATGAAGTGCCTGTGGCACTTGGTAAAAAGAGGCTGCTGAATGGAAAATCCCCTCTCATCAAGCTTAGTCGTCCAAAACTGATCCTCAGCTTCCCCATTTTGGAAACATTAAAATGTGATGAGCTGTTTCAATGACACTGTTCCACACAGTATTACATATTTTAAAGTGCCATTTTCACCATTATTTTTGTAAAGATATAGAGAATATTTATTTGTCACAAGTCCTGGACAACAGGAGGGGAAAGAAGCTTGGAGACAGTCTTCAAATGCTGGTATTCCAAGCAGAAGAATCTTCCACGAGTCAGTCTCCTCTGGTCTCCATCTTGGAATGGATCTAATCATCAAAGGTTTTTGTAGGATTCAGCAAGCTTGGGATGATCTCTATTATCCTTGGGGCGGCGTAATGAGAAGGCAGTGGCTTTGCTAGAGGGCCCCAAAATAACCTGCAAACCACTGAAGATTCATCCACTGAATAAAAAACTATAAAGAGTCATGCCCCTTTGTGCTCAAAATGATGTCTAATACCTCAGTACAGAACATGAGTCTTCAGGTTCTAGCGTGTGTTCACTCCACAGCTTCGTCTTTCTTCTCTCTTCCTTTGTTATTTACACTGGCCATGCTGAACATTTTAAAGTTTCTTCAGTCGTCCCTGTGCTTTCTCAATCACAATTTTCTTTGTTCATAATTTTTCCCTTCTTGCAGCTGCTAAAGATCTGCCCTACTTACTCCACCACTTGTTAATTGGACAGAGATTCAAAGAGGCAACTGATTGGCATGAAGGAAGAGATGATGTGAGAGGATTCAAAGACATCTGTTAGTAGTCTTGACCTTTCTAGCCTCTGCTTAGATATCCTTTCCACCTTAAGGGATGCTTATAGACTATAATAAAGGCAAACTTTCTTTTTTTTTTTGCATGCGCTGCAATTTAGGAAAAAAGTGATTCTGATTTACACTTTTGAATTAAAAATAGCTCTATTTAGGAAAAAGTCTATATTCATATAACTCAAAGAGCATATGGAAAGGGGAGTATCAACTAAAGGGAAGTACTATAAAAATATCATTTAAATTTTTCACTGAAAATAATTTCAGATTTACAAAACTTACAAAAGGTACAAAGATTTCCAAGATATCGTTCACCCAGATTTCCTAAATGCTAACATCTTAAAACCCCTATACTTTTCAAAATCAAGAAATTATTATTGTTATAATACTGTATGTATTTTATAGACTTTATTTCAAATTTCATTAATAGCTTGGCTAATGTCCTTTTTCTGGCTCAGGATCCAATGCAGCAACATACATTGCATTTAGACATTAGATATCCTAATCCTCCTTTTTTAGAAAAGCTCTTCAATTATTTTGTCTTGAATGACATTGGCAGTTTTGAAGATTATTGGCCAGTTATTCTGTAGAATTTTCCTGTGTTTGGGTTTGTCTAATTTTTCCTCATGAAAATACCACAGAAGTGATGTTGTATTCTTCTCAGTATTTCATATCAGGAGGCACGTTTTATCAATTTGATCAGTTGGCTAAGGCGGTATCTGCCAGGTTTCTTCACTGTAAAGTTACTATTTATTTTCCTCTTCAATTAGTAAATATCTTGTGGGCCGATGATTTAAGACTATACAAATATCTTGTTTCTCATCATATTTTCATCCTCTAATGGCAGCATCCAATGGTGATCTCCACCTAACACAATTATTACTATGGTGCTTGAAAGACAGTAGCTTTTAATTTCTTCCCTCCTGCCCTCCCTCCCTCCCTTCCTTCCTTTCTTCCTTCCTTCTTTCCTTCCTTCCTTTCTTCCTTCCTTCTGAGTCTTGCTCCGTCATCCAGGCTGGAATGCAGTGGCACGATCTCAGCTCACTGCAATCTTTTGTCACCCAGGTTCAAGCAATTCTCCTGCCTCGGCCTCCTGAGTAGCTGGGATTACAGGTGCCTACCACCACGTCCAGCTACTTTTTCATATTTTTAGCAGAGATGGGGTTTCACAATGTTGGCCAGGCTGGTCTTGAACTCCTGATGTTGTGATCCACCCACCTCAACCTCCCAAAGTGCTGGGATTATAGGCATGAACCACCACACCTGACCCAGTAGCTTTTAATTTTCTTATTCTTTCTACATCTGTCAGTTGGAATTCTACTAAAGGAAGTTTTCTTATTTACTTATTTATTTATTCATGGACTCTTATTTTAATAAATAGGTTACAATCCATGACTTTCATTATTTACTTCTTGTTCAAATTGTTCCATATTTGAGGTTAAAGTGATATCATAATTTTGTATATCCATAGCACCATCCATAGGGCAGACATAGTGGATGCTCAGAAAGTATTTGCTAAGTCATGAAGCGTGCTAAAGGAAGAAAACCAGAACATATTATTTATAAGAATGAAGAAGAGAATATGAATGAACTTTTATGTATAAATGGTTTCTAGAAAATTTATAGCAACATGGTAAGAAACTCACAGTTAAAAGTATAATGTAGTTTGGAAGTAAGAGACAAGGTTGGTGCAAAGAAGAAACTAAGTAGAAATATGTGATGGAAATAAGAAAAGGCAAGTGCCCTAAATGTAAACTTGATCTACACAATTGCTGAGAATAGGCGGTAGAATTGTTTGCTTAATATACTGTGCTGATGGTGACAATAATGAAATCAGAATTGCTGATTTCTTCAAGGTCAATTTGAGACCGAGGTTTCAAGCATGGGATGAAGGAGTAAATTTGTTTGTTTTTAGAAAAGGCAGTATAATGATCATAATCTTCAATCTAAATTGCTTTCTTTTTTTTTTTTTTTGAGACGGAGTTTCGCTCTTGTTACCCAGGCTGGAGTGCAATGGCGCGACCTCGGCTCACCGCAACCTCCGCCCCCTGGGTTCAGGCAATTCTCCTGCCTCAGCCTCCTGAGTAGCTGGGATTACAGGCACGCGCCACCATGCCCAGCTAATTTTTTGTATATTTTTTAGTAGAGACGGGGTTTCACCATGTTGACCAGGATGGTCTCAATCTCTTGACCTCGTGATCCACCCGCCTCGGCCTCCCAAAGTGCTGGGATTACAGGCTTGAGCCACTGCGCCTGGCCTGCTTTCTTCATTTAAACAGATGTTTAAAGGGAAAATGGTGAATCTAATAGACAAGAGAATATCATACAAAGAACGGGAAGGAACAGGAGAGAGAATGTTCTACTCTTGGCTTCTTTTGGCTCTTTAAGAATATTGCTAATGAGCCCCATCTGTGTCAGCTTCTGAGTCTTTGCAACTTGTTTCTGGTTAGACCCACATCCCTGATTTTTCTTTTATGGAAAACAGCAGTCTAAGATCAAGCCCTCCTGCAGGGAAAGGTTGCCAGGCCATCTGGGGTCCCTCTGGGGACAAGAACAGTTTACCATACCCCATTAGAGGCAGGCAGATAGGCTCTACGTAAAGACCAACAGCTGCCTAGCAAGAAAAAAGAGAACACAAATCATCAAAAACAATTTTTACTGCACTGCTTAAAGGAAAAACAAATTTGGTCTCTGCATAGGGAAGTTACTGTATCTCTAGGAAAGCAGCAAACTGCCCTGGGGGCACTGTGATGTCCTGCTTTCATTTTTCCAAAATCCTATGCTTTCATCAGTTTCCTTTACTGCAGATTTACTCAGAGCCTTTAATATGAGTTAATGTACAGCATGACTTTCTGAACGGGGAGTGTTACGTAAAGCATTTTCCAAATACGTCTTGTAATATGTTGGGATATTTGCATAGGCCAGTAGTTCTCAAACATTAGCATGCATCAGAATCACTTGCAAGGCTTCTTTAAAGAGGAATTGCTGTTCTACCCTGCTCTGTAGGTTCTGATTTAGCAGGTGTGTAGTGGGGCCCAGAATTTGCATTTCTTTTTTTTTTTTTGAGATGGAGTTTCACTCTTGTTACCCAGACTGGAGTGCAATGGTGTGATCTCGGCTCACCGCAACCTCCGCCTCCTGGGTTCAGGCAATTCTCCTGCCTCAGCCTCCTGAGTAGCTGGGATTACAGGCGCATACCACCATGCCCAGCTAATTTTTTGTATTTTTAGTAGAGTCGGGGTTTCACCATGTTCACCAGGATGGTCTCGATCTCTTGACCTCGTGATCCAACAGCCTCGGCCTCCCAACGTGCTGGGATTACGGCTTGAGCCACCGTGCCCGGCCCAGAATTTGCATTTCTAACAAGTACTCAGATAATGCTGATACTGCTGGTCCAGGGACTATTTGGGGGACCACCGACCTAGGTATATGATACCCAAACCACTTTAGTTTAAATATGTCTTTAGGGGTCCATTATATCTTTCAATTCCCAATAAGATGTAAACTAAAAAATAGGTCTCAGCTCACTGGAATTTTCTATTGTGGTTAAACCTCCATCTAGTACTTTCAGAAGTGTAAACAAAGAATTACTAATGTTCTATTGCAATTCTGCAAGAGACCTACAGGTTGTTCTTATTTATTATTTGAGACAGTTTCGCTCTTGTGCCCAGGCTGGAGTGCAGTGGCACGATCTCGGCTCACTGCAACCTCTGCCTTTCGGGTTGAAGCGATTCTCCTGCCTCAGCCTCCTGAGAAGCTGGGATTATAGCCATGTGCCACCATGACCGGCTAATTTTTGTATTTTTAGTAGAGACAGGGCTTCTCCAGGTTGGTCAGGCTGGTCTCAAACTTGCAACCTCAGGTGATCTGCCTGCCTTGGCCTCCCAAAGTGCGGGGATTACAAGTGTGAGCCACCGTGCCTGGCCCAGGTTGTTTTATTATGTGCATATAATATGACAACATTTGGGTTTCCAACAATTAAGGAACATTGACTTACAGTATTTTACAATTTCAGATTCCATCCCATTGATGATTCGTTAGGAGAAGCAGTCTTTTTACAGGTTATGGCAGGGATTTTTTGCAGCAGAAGATACTCACTGTACAGGTGTTTGGATTTGTTTTTTTGTTTTTCATTAAAATTTTTGGTCCTGGGGAAAAAACTAACTTCTAGGCATTTCTTAGAGGGGCTAAAGTTTCTCTGTGGCCATGAAGATAAGAGATGGTGGAAGTATCAATAAAGAGCTCCGAGGGCCGGGAGAGGTGGCTCACGCCTGTAATCTCAGCACTTTGGGAGGCTGAGGTGGGTGGATCACTTGAGGTCAGGATTTCGAGACCAACCTGGCCAACATGGTGGCCAATCCCATCTCTACTAAAGATACAGAAATTAGCAAGGCATGATGACAGGTGACTGTAATCCTAGCTACTTGGGAGGCTGAGGCAGGAGAATCGCTTGAACCCAGGAGTCAGTGGTTGCAGTGAGCTGAGATTACGCCATTGCACTCTAGTCTTGGCAACAGATTGAGATTCTGTCTCAAAAAAAAAAAAAAAAGCTCTGAGAGCTGTGAACCCAGTGAGTTAAGTACCGAACCTGGTTTACAAACCAATCTTAAATCAAATATATGTGTATGGATATTCTCTATTTGGTGTAAATATCTAAGGAGTACTTTCAGGCCAGCCAATCCCAAACTTGCCTTTTCATTAAACATGCATCTGTTGGTCTTGGGTCCAAGAGGGAAACCAAAATTGAAGTTCAGTATTTATTATTATGCTAGTGATTATCAGTAACAATCCTGGTACATACCTGTTACTCAAAAACTCCTGGAACCAGATGTGTTTCAAAATTGAGAATTCAGAATGTCTACCATTTTGGAATGATAAACAGTAAACACATTTTGGAATATATGTCACATTTCCAGCAGGGTCCTGGACAGCACCTGATAAAGAAATGAATTAAAATTTCTACAGAAAATATACTCATAGTCACACTAAGTGGCATAAATAAAGACAATGAACAGTTTTATAATGGTTACATTTTGCTACCAAATAAGTTCAAGTTAAGTCATATTTTTTCTTTAACTTTAAAAAATAGCTTTATTGAGGTATAACTCACATTTCATAAAATCACTATTTTAAAGTGTGCAATTCAGAGGTCTTCAGCATACTCACAGATCTGTGCAACCATCACCACGATCTAATTTTACATTATATCCATCACTCTCTATTTCTCATTTCTCCTGGCTCCTGGTAACCACTAATCTGCCTTCTGTCTCTATAGATTCACCTGTTTTGGACACTTCATATAAACAAACTCATACAATATTGGCCCTTTGTGTCTGCCTTCTTCTGCTTAGCATAATGTTTTCAAGGTTCATCTATGCAGTAATGTGTATTGGTACTTCATCGCTCTGTGTTGCTGGATAATATTCCATTTTATGGCTGTACCAGATTTTGTTTATCCATTCATCAATCAGTGAACACTTGGATTCTCCACCTTTTAGTTATTATGAATAATCCTGCTGTGAACCATTAGGAAAAAGTTTTTGTGTTAACATGTAGATATACACATAAGAGTGGACAAGTTCTTGTGTGAACATGCAGTTATATACCTGAGTGGGCCAGTATATACATCACACACATGGAATTATACCTAAGATATATATATGTATATACCTGATGGTGGAATTTCTGGGTTGTGTGGCAATCCCGTTTAATTATTTTTTAGGAACTGGAAAACTTGTTTTCCAAAACAGCTGCACCACTTTCCATTCCCACCAGCACGATGGTTCCAGTGTCTTCTCATCCTTGCCATACTTGGCCTTGTTCATCTTTTTTATTACAGCCATCCTTGTGACTTTGAAGTAGTATTTGATTGTGGTCTTGATTTTTATTTCCCTAATGGCTAATGAAGTTGACATTTTTTTCATGTACTTATTAGTCATTTCTACATCTTCTTTGGAGAAATATTTATTCAAACCATTCACTTATTTTAAAAATTGAGTGATTTCTCTTTTTGTCATGGAGGTATCACAATTCTTCATCAGTGCCTCTTGTATTGTTGCAAGCCTTTGGTTAATTTGTAGAGTTCTGAAAAAGTTGGATTTTTAGCATTTTTGCGAATACTTTTATAACTTTTTTGGAGGGTCTGATTTGCAGAGCTTCTTATCCGGCCACTCCGGAAGTGCTTCCAGGTCATATCTTATAGACTATAAAAAACCTTTCATTTTTCAAAACCTTTTTGAGCTGTAGAATTGTGCATCATGTGTTGCTCTGAATGTAAATTCTGCCCTCATTTTACCTTCTTGGTGTACATATGATTTGAATAAACGAGACGGCAAAATTGTATAACTGAAAACAGAACTTTTCAAGGTAGAGTGGAACCTAGTGATGAGGATGTGAAAAGAAAATTGAAAATGGAGATGAATATGTCAGAGTTGTCTAAAAGGGAGCTGGGAGGGCATGGGGAGTTGGACCTCAGTCACATACACACCCAGATGGAATTTGACCTATTTAACTGGGCCAAATTATAAAACCAGTTACATTTGATTTGAGCTGTTTGTACTGGGCCAGACCACTGACGTCCTGGAGAAATAGCTGCTCAAAACTAAGCTGATCTTCAACTAGAGACATCCTAAGCTGATAACCAGCCATCATCAATCATAAACTGTGCTGAAACCCTCCAGGGTATGAACTTAAACAACAGTCGCTATAAGCCCTGCCTTACCTTGCCTGGAAAGAACATGATTTAGCTGCTTGCTAGATTTGTGTCCCTCAAATTGCAATTCCTAAGGCCCTGATTAGAACACCTATTCTTGGCCTGGCACGTTGGCACACACCTGTAATCCCAGCACTTTGGGAGGCTGAAGCGGGCTGATCACAAGGTCAAGAGATTGAGACCATCCTGGCCAACATAGTGAAATCCTGTCTCTACTAAAAATCTCAAAATTAGCTGGGCGTGGTGGTGCACGCCTGTAGTCCCAGCTACTCAAGAGGCAGAGGCAGGAGAATAACTTGAACCTGAAAGGTGGACGCAGCAGTTAGCTGAGATCATGGCACTGCACTCCAGCCTGGCGACAGAGTGAGACTGTGTCTCAAAAAAAAAAAGAATGCCTATTCTTCTGCTTGCTGCTGTTTAGAGTTGGTTGTATTTCTTACTCATTGACAAGGAAGAGGTAAACATAAATCCTACTTTGTTATAATGCTACCTACATGAGAAGAAACAATATTAGTGATAATTTATACTTATTTTATATTAAGAAAGACTTGTTTTCATAACACGCCAAAACCCAGATGTTTTGGTTTTTACTGGCAGAAAGTGAAGGCAATATAAAAATGTAATTAAGGTTGTAACTCTTCCATAAATTTACAAATTTCACTGACAACCAATTACTCTGTGTTTTGATATGTTCTGCCCTTTAAAAATATAAGAATTATAAAAAGTAGTTGAATTATAAGAATTTATTGAAAAGCCATCAAAGTTTTAATATTAAGTTGCTAAGAGTTTCAAAGAGTCATGTTTTGCTTATAGATTTTAGACACCAAGACGGGATGCCAGAAACTCGCTTGGTAGTGTAGGGAGAGAGGGAAATGTCTTCTGTCCACCTTTCTAGGTTCTTTGTGTAGGCTATAAATTAAATCACCATTAGACAAATTAGCAGGAGAAAAACCATGTTTAGTTAAATGCATACACACAGGAGTTCCGTGAAAAGAGATGATTCAAACTTATACAGCATCCTGAATTATGTACAAAAAGGAATAGGGACTTGGGGCTTCTGGTGGGCAGTGGAGAGAAGTTTCAGAAGGATGAGGGAAGGAAATGTGGTGAATAAAAGTTGTCTTGTTATGCAGATTAACAGGTAATAAAGTTGTTAGAGCAGCCCTCTTTCTGATACAGATACTTTTACTGATGTAGATTTCCTTTATAGATGTAAATTTCTTGTATACAAGGATGGGTTTTCAGAGCTATTCCTGTGTCTGCAGAGTATCAGGATAAGCAGCTCAAAACGTGCTTAAAAAGCTTATTTTGGGGTGGCATATTCTGGTGTCCTATAGTCATATTTTGGGATGTCCTAAGTCTCCACACCAACAATGAACAACTCTTGGGAGCCTTAGAACTGGTGTTTATTGAGCATATACCACATGCCTGAGAACATGGGATTGTGCTTGGAGACGGGGCCTTTAAAGAGGTAATTAAGGTAAAATTAGGCCATGTGGGTAAGCCCTGATTCAATATGACTGGTGTCCTTCTAAGAAGAGGAGATTAGGACATAGACTGCAGTGTGGCCACGTAAGGCCACAGTGAGACTGTGGTCATCTACGAGCCAAAATAGAAGCTTCAGAAGAAAGGAAACCTGACAACACTGAGATCTTGGGCTTTCAGCCTTCAGAAGTGTGAGGAGATAAACTTCTGTTGTTTAAGCCTCTCAGTGTGTTGCATTTTTTTAATGGAAGCCCTAGCAAGCTAAGACAATGGGGCAAGAAGATAATAAAATGAGAAGACACATGTGACAGTGTGATGCAAGCACAGGAAGAAAGGAGGGCTGAAGGGGCTGCTCTATGTGATCGGGTGGCTCAGGGAAGACATCTATCTCCAGTGACATTTGGGAGCCTTGCGTAAAGTGAGGAAGTAGACCTTGTGGACATCTGGGAAGACATGGAAAAGGTAACAAGTGCAAAATTTCTGAGGTCGAAATGTATTTATCACCTCATGATGACTGCTCTTGCATTCCGAGACCAGGGAAAACATGCATCTTTAAGAAATAGGCGAGTAGGGTCACTTGGCCTGAAAGCACTTTGAGACACACAGGGTTTGGGGCTGTAGGAGTGGTCTCTAATTGCCTGGTGGTACCTAGAGATTGGTTGGTTTGCATTTGGAAGACAGGCCCATTGAGTCCTTTGCTGTCTCTGAAAAGTGGCTATCCCTGGTTGGGACAGTCTCGGGTCAGCAAGATTTTAAGATGTCAAAACATCATAAAATACAGAAAAAAATTAAAAAATGATTAATACAAGGCAATAGTGAAGATCCATGCAGATCCATTTGATCTAAAGTTAGTTTGAACTAGGTTTGGTACTCGTCTCAGGATTCATAGCTCAGTTCGCTCTCCGAGTCCTTTAGTGATATTTCCACCATTCCCCATCTTCTATCACAGCAACAAAGAAAGTTTAGCACCTGCGAGGAAGGGTCTCATTTCACTAAAAACAGTCAGAAGTTTTTTCCTAAAAGCATTAAACGTTCTTTAGTGAGATCAGATAAATGTGTGTGTGCGCGCGCACACACACACACAAACTATAAGCTTTTAGACATAATTAAAGTGAGGCTTAGGGCAGTTAAATAATATTCCTAATATCAACAGAGTAAAATTTTGTCTGATTATAAATCTCATATTTTACATTTTTTAAAATCACATTTTTGAAAACCATAGAGGCTTAATTTCAGATGCTTAGGGAATAGTCTGATGGTTTATTTATCCAATCAATGGTGTCATCTAGTGGCAATTCATTCAAATTTCAACCGAATACCCTAGAGGGATACATATGCTAAAGTCATTAGAGAGTATGACTAAGTGAAGCTTCTCCAACTTAAATGACTGTCAAATGATAGTCATCACTTTTTGAAATAATGAGATTCAGAGGAAGTTACAAAGATATTACAGGGAGGTCCGTGTACTCTTCATCTAATCACTTCGTTTTGTCATTCTTACTTTTTGCCTACTGTGAGTAGTGCTGCAGGTACTAATTTGAACACCGGATTGCACTGTTTGGGAGGGTATATGTGAAGGAGTGGAATTGCAGAGTCATATAGTAATTGTATGTTTAATTTTTTAAAAACTGCCAAACTGTTTTGTACAGAGGCTGAACCATTTTGCTTTCTCACCATCTATGTATGTGTTCCAATTTCCTACATTCTCATCAATACTTGTTATTTTCTATGTTTAAATCATAGTCGTCCTAGTGGCTGTGAAGTGGCACGTATGGTGGTTTCAGTTTTGCTTTCCTCACAGCTAGTGCTCTTGAGCATCTCTATGTGCTTGTTGGCCACTTGTATATCTTTTATGGAGAAATGTTTATTGAAGCCCTATGCTTATTTTTTAAATTGGGTTGTTGACTTTTTGTTGTTGAACTGTTTTAAGAGTTCTTTATACATTTCTGGATACTGCGCCTTTATCAGATATAATTTGTAAATATATATATAATATATATATATATATATATATATATATATATAGAGAGAGAGAGAGAGAGAGAGAGAGAGAGAGAGAGGAGGGTTTCTTTTAACTTTCTTGGTAATAATATCCTTTGATGCCCAAAAGTTTTTCAGTTTGATGAATCCCAATTTATCTCTTCTTTTGTTGCTCATACTTTTGGTATTGTGTCTAAGAATTTATAACCAAATCCAAGTTAGGGAAGATTTATTCCTATGTTTTCCTGTAAGAGTTTTATAATTTTAGCTCTTATATTAAGGTGGCTGATTTGCTTTATTTTTGTATATTTTTCAATATATTGTGTGAAGGATAAAACATTCCCAGAATTAAAGAAAAACATGATTTAACACATGAAAAGGCTCAACTAGTTGCTAAAAACAAAAACGCCACGTATATAAATATGGGAAAAAAAACCTTGGTTAGTTTTAAGAGGTAAAAACAGATTTCCTATAAAGAAATGAAAGAGAAAATTAAATCAGAACTAAGAGGACAGTGGATAATCTCCAAAGTTTTGGGGAAAATATTCCTCAACATAAAAGTGTAGCTAATTATTTTTCAACTGTGAGTGCAACATAAAGAGGTTTTCATTGAAGCAAAGACTCAGACATTTAGCTTCTAAGATACCCTCTGTAAATCAATTACTACGAGATATGCCATATTTAAAAATCCAAACTCAGAAGTTCTAGAGGAATAAGTAAGATGTAAACAACAATGTAAGCAGAGAGATCAACAAACATAATATTAATTGTAAACAAATTCTAAGAATAAACAAAATGTTAAATAAACATTTGGAGAAAATGGAAATACCAATGTGAGAGGTTTGTGGCTTTAAAGCATTTGTGAATGGAGGAAGGATTAAGATTTCTGTATTGCTTAAAGGCAAGATACGCCTCTTTAGAAATAACCTTTAGGTTGAATAATGGCTGCTTAAAGATGTCTACATCAAAATCCCACAAACCTATAAATATATTACCTTATATGGCAAAAACAATTTTTAAAGTGTGATTAACTTAAGAATATTGACGTTGAGGCCGGGTGGGGTGGCTCACGCCTGCAATCCCAGCATTTTGGGCGGTTGAGGCAGGCAGATCATGAGGTCAAGAGATCGAGACCATCCTGGCCAACATGGTGAAACCTTGTCTCTACTAAAAATATAAAAAAATAGCGCAGTGTGGTGGTGCACACCTGTAGTCCCAGCTACTTGGGGGGTTGAGGCAGGAGAATCATTTGAACCTGGGAGGCGGAGGTTGCAGTGAGCCGAGATCGTGCCACTATACTCCAGCCCGGTGACAGAGCGAGAGTCTGTCTTGAAAAAAAAAAAAATATTGATGTTAAAAGGTTATCCTGTGTTATCCAGAAGGTAAGTGCAATGCAATCAAATGGTTCCGTCTAAGGATTCAGAAGGAAAGGAAAAGAGATGTGACAACAGAAGCAAGAAGTCAGAGTGACGTGGGACCATGAGCCAAGGAATGTGGGAAGCTAACAGGAAGTTAGAAAAAGCAGAAACACGGATTATTTTCTCCAGAAGTAACACAGCCTTGCCAAAGCATTTTGGACTTCTGACCTCCAGAACTGTAACAGGGCTGCGTTGGTTTAAGCTGTAAAGTTTTTGGTAATTTGTTACAGCAACAATAGGAAACTAATACAAAAGCTTTAAGTATTTGTGTTAAAATTTAAGGGTGACTCATGGAAGAATAAAGATAGAATGTATAATTTCTAAACCATGTAGAAAATGAAACAAAAAAAATTTGAACAATGCAACAAATCACAGAAGATAGGTAAACAGAAAAAGAAAAGAAAAATGCAGCCAGGTGAAAGCCAAAAATTAAAATGTCAAGAGCAAATCTAAATATAGCAATAAAAATGGCAAATGTAAATGAGTTATACTCACCCATTATAAAACAGAGATTCTCAGTTGGCTATTAAAAAAAAAAAACAAGGCAGGGCGCGGTGGCTCAAGCCTGTAATCCCAGCACTTCGGGAGGCCGAGGCGGGTGGATCATGAGGTCAAGAGATCGAGACCATCCTGGTCAACATGGTGAAACCCGTCTCTACTAAAAATACAAAAAATTAGCTGGGCATGGTGGCGCGTGCCTGTAATCCCAGCTACTCAGGAGGCTGAGGCAGGAGAATTGCCTGAACCCAGGAGGCGGAGGTTGCAGTGAGCCGAGATCGCGCCATTGCACTCCAGCCTGGGTAACAAGAGCGAAACTCCGTCTCAAAAAATAAATAAATAAATAAATAAAATTTTAAAAATAAAAATAAAAAACAAAACAAAAGCTAAATTTTTCTATGTGCTATATAAAAAGATTCTCCTGAGACAAAATAATAGTGGGATGTCTGCTTTCAGGCAGAAGGGAATATTTGATGCTGAACTAGCCTTCTCACTCCCAACAGCTAGAGAATTAGACACAATATAAGAAATAACTGTTTTCAGACTTCGTACAATAGGCCATGCAAGACTGATTCTTGACGTTTATGTAATTCTTTTTTTGGCTTCATCTATTTTAAGTAGTAATTTAGCAACTTTAGCTTAAGACTAATTTTGCCTTTATCACCTACTTTATAATTTATTGAATACTGAAAGGTAACATTATTTTCTATTATTTTCTGTTAACTTTGAAGTCTTCTCCAATTGAGTGCTGAGAGTAACATTTTTATCAGTGCCTGGGCTGATGAAATCAGAATCTCTCAAGACGAAGCCCAGGCCTTCAATATTTTAAAGCTTCAGGTGATTCTAAAGTTCACGAGGGCACGGGCGGTGGCTCACGCCTATAATCCCAGTACTTGTCGGAGGCTGAGACGGCAGATGACCTGAGGCTAGGACTTCCAGACCAGTGTGGCCAACAAGGTAAAACCCTGTTTCTACTAAAAATACAAAAATGAGCCAGGCATAGTGGCAGGTGCCTGTTACCCCTAATACTCTGGAGGTTGAGGCAGGAGAATCGCTTTAACCCAGGAGGCAGGGGTTGCAGTGAGCCTAGATCACGACACTGCCCTCCAGACTGGGTAACAGAACAAGACTCCCAGAAAAAAAGAAATTCATTAGGATTGGAAAATGACTATTATATCTGAAAACAAAATCGAACAGAAACTCGTTTAGAATAATGAGTAATGAAGGACATTTTCTGCAGATTAAATTATTTTGTCATATGAATTAACTATTCATGGAAGCCAGGTGTGAGTTATAATGATGCATCATTTTAATCAATAGAAAGATGCCATGTAGATCAGACTTTCTACTATATTTTTTCATTCTACAGAATCATATTGAATGCTTACTATAATCTAGGCTTTGTGCACTGGAAACCAGAGTGAACAAATAGTGTCATGGTCCCTTCAGAACTTTATGGACTGGAGGAGCCAGACATTAAACATATAGTCATACAAGTCAGTGTTTAAAAATGATGTCATAGCATTAGCAAATGCTATGACAAACAGTACAGGCGCTCCGAGGGCATGCGTGGAGGCTCCTGTTCTAGTCTAAAATGTCAGGGAAGTTTGAGTTTTAGCTGAAATATTTGAGTTGAGAATTTAATAAGGTGAAGGGAGGTGGACAAGATAACTGTTTCCTAGGAAAGGAAGGAGCGTTTGCCATGTTTCTAAGATGGAAAGTTGTGCAGGGCCGCCCTCCTCACACTCTAATGTGCATAAGAATTGTCTTGGGGGTTGGTGGTCGCAGTGGCTTACCCCTGTAATCTCAGCACTTTGGGAGGCTGAGGTGGGTGGATCACCTGAGGTCAGAGGTTTGAGACCAGCCTGGCTAACATGGCGAAACCTCATCTCTAGTAAAAATACAAAAAGTAGATGAGTGTGGTGGTGGGTGCCTGTGATCCCAGCTACTCTGGAGGCTGAGGCAGGAGAAGCGCTTGAACCCAGGAGGCAGAGGTTGCAGTGAGCCGAGATGGCACCACTGCACTCCAGTCTGGATGACAGAGTGAGACTCTATCTCAAAAAAAAAAAAAAAAAAAGAAGAAGAATTGTCTGTAGGGATCTTATTAAAAGGCAGTAAATCGACAAATCTGCAGTGGAACCTGCTTACACGTGATTCTAATTGACGTCGCTGGTCCACATTCCACACTTTCAGTATCAAGAGAAGGGCATTCAAGAAACTGAATGAATTTTGGTGTGGTTTGGACCCCAGAGCTGGAAACAAATAAAGCAGGAGCCACATGGTACTGCAGGGCCACTTATGTCATTTAGTCCTAACAATTTGCCACTTAAATCTTACATTGTGTAAATTGATGGTAATTATCATCTAGAATTTACAGCTCTTTTTTTCCTCTCTCTTCCCACCTATCCCTTATGGAGAAAAATGATTGTAACTCTGTCACTGAATTGGGCCAAAACCCCTAGCCAAAGACTGCAAGAAATGCACTTGTAGTTGAAGTTAGGCTTATTTGTTTAAGTTTGCTGCCAGAAAGAGGGAACACATTGCATGGAACCATGGGGCTTTCAGCGTAGGGTAGAAAAGAGGGGCTTCCTATAATGTTTAGGGTTATGGTGAGTGGTTATAAAGAGGGTCTAGGGAGGAGGGGACACGTTCTGGGTTGGCTCGTTCTAGAAGCAGCAGCAGTTTAGTGTTGCAGGAATCCTGCCCTTTTCTCACTGCGGAGCTCCGGAGATCAAACTCTTGTCTTTCTTTTTCAGCGCTTACTGAGTCCATGTCTGTAATGCCATTGAGTCCCTATAGGACTGTTTTTTTTTTCTTCTGCTAGTTTTCATTCATGTTGTGTGGTCCTTTCACGAAACTTAAAAAGAATTATTATTATGCCAGACTTTGCATTTGCAAAATTACAGAAACAATTGGAGTTCCTGGAAGATGTAACCTGCTAGAGTGGATTTACATTGCTTTTGTCTGGCTTCTTCCTATTGTTCCAACTTGAGGCGTTGAGCTAATTTGAAACTGAGCTTCAGTTTCCCTGAGGGCCATCCGCTTTCCAGTTCACCTGCTCCTAGAAGGCAACTCTGAACCCGAACAAAGAAGGTTCGTTAGGCACTGTTTTGGCAAGTTCTGGATCTCATTTCCGTTCTTCAAACCCCGTGACTCTTAAAAGTACTGTTCAACCCCTCAGACTCCTCCTCTGGATTGACACAGGAAACCTCCAGGATTGGCAAACATCTCCAAGGGAAAAGGACCCTCCCCGGGCTTTTGGCTCAATACTTCTTTTTTTTTTTTTTTTTTTTGAGACGGAGTTTCGCTCTTGTTACCCAGGCTGGAGTGCAATGGCGCGATCTTGGCTCACCGCAACCTCCGCCTCCTGGGTTCAGGCAATTCTCCTGCCTCAGCCTCCTGAGTAGCTGGAATTACAGGCACGCGCCACCATGCCCAGCTAATTTTTTGTATTTTTAGTAGAGACGGGTTTCACCATGTTGACCAAGATGGTCTCATTGGCTCAATACTTCTTCGTATTTTATTAGCTCTGTGACTCCACCAAGCAGTTTTTTAAAAATTGTCCAGCTTTTCTAGTTGTCTTCAGTGGCAAGCTTGATCTGCCATTCCTAGAAGCAGAAGTCCATACCATATATAATTTTTATAAACTAATTATATTTTATTACCCTTAAAGTTCTTGCATAAAATTGGCTATCTGGGTATGGTGTATTTATAAACTATTTATTAGTAGAAATAAGTTGTTAGCCAGTACCTCACTCTTGCAAACCGTGATGGATAACCAGACTAATTTGCCTTTCTAGAAGAGTAGTTTGCATTTCTCTAAAGGCAGAGTCTGCTAGAAACTTGCTGTTGCCCCGCAATGCTTCTCAATTAAGTTTTCGAGTTCTGTTTTCTCCTACTGGGTCCTCTTTAATTAATCAAAGATTTAGACACTCCTGAGGGGAAATACCAGTTATAACCCTCCACACACTGAAGTAATAGATTTATTCATTCAGCCTTTGCTTTTGTAAGACTTGTCATCACCGAAGGTAGAGTGTCAATGGTAATTTGGAGACATTACTTCATTACCAATGGATCTGACACTGTAATTGGTTTCCTTTCCTAAACCATGTGTATCATGCACATGTGTTAAAAAGGAGAGTTGTTTGCAGAGTCAATACAATTTTGCCATTACAAAATCTGCAAAGGGACACAACAACAGAGTCTCTTCCAAACTTGCAGTTTAAACATAATATTTTCTTTACCTGCTTTCCTGCTGACGTTAATTTAAATTTACACTAAGCTAAAGGATGTTTATAGTTTGAAGGAAAATGCTCAGTTGAAGTTGTGAGGCCAACAGAGCAGAAATGGAAACTTTCCAATCTGAAATCATTTCATAGTATGATTTAATGATGACAAAACATGAGTTCCCAGAAAAATATAATTTCCATTTCCCTTACTCCAAGTGTTCATCCAGTTTGAATTGTTAATATCCCGAACCTAGACTGACATCAGGAAGTGCCCTGAATAGAAGTGATTTTGCAGTTATTTCCCTAGATCTGGAAGGCAACACGCAGCAGATCCTCAGTGGGCCCAATCTGATCATATTAGGTGTGTCTCAGGGAAGCTGCTTTGTCAGAGGCCAGCATTACTATTAGAGATTATAAAGTTATTACTGCATTTAAGGATGTTACAGAGGCTGGACGCGGTGGCTCACGCCTGTAATCCCAGCACTTTGGGAGGTCGAGGCGGGTGGATCACGAGGTCAAGACATCGAGACCATCCCGGTCAACATGGTGAAACCCCGTCTCTACTAAAAATACAAAAAATTAGCTGGGCACGGTGGCGCTGGAATCCCAGCTACTCAGGAGGCTGAGGCAGGAGAATTGCCTGAACCCAGGAGGCGGAGGTTGCGGTGAGCCGAGATCGCGCCATTGCACTCCAGCCTGGGTAACAAGAGCGAAACTCTGTCTCAAAAAAAAAAAATAAATAAACCGGGTGGAGATGGGAAAGGCATCAGAAGAAGAGGGGAGCAAAACAGGAAGCACATTGTAGACAGCCTGCTACGGCTTTGTCACATAAAATGTTATCAGAAATGTTCTCTACTTGAATTTAAGGAGTGCAGGTTGTTTCCTCAGGTACGTTAGTGTGTAAATATACTTTGCCTGTTTGATATTGATAAGTCATAGTACTGTAGGTTTTCATTCAATAGCATTATGTGAATATGCAAATTACTAATAAAGAAAAGTTTGAGCTGTGTGAAATTAAAACATTTGAAGATGACCTCTTATTTCCTAGATGGAAGTATTCTCTCATTCATCTTCAAAGCAAAATGTCGATTTCTGATGTTAATCCATCATCCAGGTATAGTCAATGATTGTAATCAGAAGAGGCTTGGAACCCTTTTAAAAATGTATGCAAATAGTGAAATGAATTTAAGAGATAGTATACAATGTTTCGCAAAAGCTTCCACACCTATTTCAGCATCTCAGGCAAATTAAGAAATTCAATCCTGAAGCTGCAAAGAACTATAGAATCAGGAAATCTTTCAATACTAAAAGATGTTTTCTCTGGTAAGTAGTGCTTAACATGTTAAACCAAAAATTTCATAATGAAAATTTTCCTTTTTACATAGATTGGAGAGAAACAGAGAGTTGACTTCTCTCAGTATATTATAGCCAGGTGTCAGTAAAAATACAGTATTTTACCTGTATTACTTGACCCATACCCACTCAATGCGTTTGACACACTTAACCCTTTCTTCTTCAGTAACGGACATCCTAGCCTCAGTAGCTCAGATCATCTTAAGTCCTCTCTTCCCGTCACAGCCCCACATTCAAACCAGCAGGGCTTTTTTTGTTTATTTTCTGTCTGCTCTCCTGGGATGTAAGCTCTGAGGGAGTGGGGCTCTTCTCAGTCCTGATGATAAACAAATCCTCAGTGTCTAGACAGGGTAGATACTAAATGCATGTTTATTAAATAAATTCATGAAAAACTTTAATAATTTTTTTGTATCAAATATTCATTGCCTTTGGTGGTATTTTCTTTCCACAGACTATTTTTAGGGGCAGTTCTGGGTTCTCAGCAAAATTGTAGACAGTACAGAGATTTCTTTTATACCTATACTCCCCTCACAGATGCATAGCCTCCCCCATTATCAAATCCCCATCGTTAGTTACCATTGATGAACCTACATTGATAGGTCATTATCACGGAGAGTCCACAGTTTACATTTGGGTTTCCAAATGCTGTGGGTTTGCACAAATTTCTAACAGCGTGCATCCACCATTACAGCATCATACAGAGGAATTTCACTGTCCTAAAAGACCCCTGTTCTCCCACTCATCCCTTCCTCTCCCGTAACCCCTGGCAACCACTAATCTTTTCACTGTCTCCATAGTTCTGCCTTTTCCAGAATGGCATGTAGTTGGAATTATACATTATGTAACCTTTTCAGATTGGTTTATTTCACTTAGAATATTACTTCTTTCAGCGTTCCTCCACTTCTTTTTACGGCTTGATAGTTCGTTTCTTTCAATTGCTTAGTTTTGAAAGAAACTGTCATACTATCTTTTAAAGTGACTCTATCATTTCGTATTCCCACCAGCAATGAAAGAGAGTTCCTGTTATTCTATGGCCCTGTCAGCCTTTGGTGGTGTCAATTTTGGCCATTCTAATAGATGTTTAGTGGTATCTCGTTTTAATTTGCATTTCTCTGACAACTATGATGTAGCATCTTTGTTCATATGCGTATTTGCTATCTGCATATCTCTTTTGGTAAAGTATCTGTTAAGGTCTTTGGCCCATTTTAAAATTGGATTGTTTTCTTATTGTTTGATATGGTTTGTCTGTGCCCCCACCCAGATCTCATCTTGAATTCCCACGTGTTGTGGGAGGGACCCAGTGGCAGGTAATTGAATCATGGGGGCAGGTCTTTCCCTTGCTGTTCTCATGATAGTGAATAAGTCTCATGAAATCTGATGGGTTTAAAAAGAGGAATTCCCCTGCACAAGCTCTTTCTCTCTGCCTGCTGCCATTCACATAAGATGTGACTTGCTCCTCCTTGCCTTCTGCCACGATTGTGCGGCTTCCCCAGCCATGTGAAACTCTAAGTCCAATTAAACCTCTGCCTTTTGTAAATTGCTGAGTCTCTGGTGTGTCTTTATCAGCAGCATAAAAATTGACTAACACAGTAAATTTGTACCAGGAGTGCAGTGCTGCTGAAAGATGCCCAAAAATGTTGAAACAGTTTGGAGGGTTCAGAAGATGATAGGAAAATATGGGAAAGTTTGGAACTTCTGAGAGACTTGTTGGATGGCTTTGAATAAAGTGCTGACAGTGATATGGACAATGAAATCCAGGCTGAGGTGGCCTTTCATGGAGATGAGGAACTTGTTGGAAACTGGAGTAAATGTGACTTTTGTTATGTTTTAGCAAAGAGTCTGGCAGCATTTTGTTTCTGCCCTAGAGATTTGTGGAACCTTGAACTTGAGAGAAATGATTTGGGGTATCTGGTGGAAGAAATTTCTAAGCATCAAAGCATTCAAGAGGTGACTTGGGTGCTGTTAAAGGCATTCAGTTTCAAAAGGGAAACAGAGCGTAAGAGTTTGAAAAATGTGCAGCCTGACAATGCAACAGAAAAGAAAATCCCATTTACTGAGGAGAAATCCAAGCCGGCTGCAGAAATTTGCAAAGTAGTGAGTAGCTGAATGTTAATCCCCAAGACAATGAGGAAAATGTCTCCAAGTCATGTCAGAGGTCTTCATAGCAGCCTCTCTCATCACAGGCCTGGAGGCCTGTGAGAAAAATGTGGTTTCCAGGGCTGGGCCCAGGGTCCCTCTGCTGTGTGCAGTCTAGGGACTTGGTGCCCTGTGTCTCAGCTGCTCTAGCTGTGACTAAAATGGGCCAAGGTACAGCTCAGGCTGTTGCTTCAGAGAGTAGAAGCCCCAAGCATCGGCATCTTCCATGTAGTGTTGAACCTGCAGGTGCACAGAAGTCAAGAATTGAGGTTATGGAACCTTCATCTAGATTTCAGAAGATGTATGGAAATGCCTGGATGTCTAGGCCGAAGTTTGTTGCAGAGGTGGGACCCTCATGGAGAACCTCTGCTAGGACAGTGCAGAAGGGAAATGTGGATTCAGAGCCCACACACAGAGTCCCTACTGGGGCACCACCTAGTGGAGCTGTGAGAAGAGGGTTGCCATCTTCCAGACCTCAGAATGGTAAATCCACTGGCAGCTTGCACCAGGCAGCTGGAAAAGCCACAGATACTCAATGCCAGCCCATGATAGCAGCCAGGAGGGAGGCTATTTCCTGCATAGCCACAGAAGCAGAGCTGCCCAAGACCATGAGAACCCACCTCTTGCATCAGCATGACCTGGATAAGAGACAAGGGATCAACAGAGACCATTTGGAAGTTTTAAGGTTTGACTGCCCTGCTGGGTTTTGAACTTGCAAGGGGCCTGTAGCCCCTTTGTTTTGGCCAATTTTTCCCATTTGGAATGGCTGTATTTATCCAGTGCCTGTACCCCCATTGTATCTAGGAAATAACTAGCTTGCTTTTGATTTTACAGGCTTACAGGCGAAAAGGACTTGCCTTGTCTTAGATAAGACTTTGGACAGTTGACTTTTGAGTTAATGCTGAAATGAGTTAAGACTGGCAGACTGTTGGGAAGGCATGGTTGGTTTTGAAATGTGAGGACATGAGATTTGGGAGGATACAGGGGTGGAATGATATGGTTTGGCTGTGTACACACCCAAATCTTGAGTTCCCACGTGTTGTGGGAGGGACACAGTGGGAGGTAACTGAATTATGGGGGCAAGTCTTTGCCCTGCTCTTCTCATGATAGTGAATAAGTCTCACAAGATCTGATGGTTTTAAAAAGAGGAATTCTGCACAAACTCTCTCTCTCTGCCTGCTGCCATCCATGTAAGACATGACTTTCTCCTCCTTGTCTTCCACCATGATTATGAGGCTTCCCCAGCCACATGGAAATGTTAGTCCAATTAAACCTCTTTGTTCTGTAAATTGCCCAGTCTCAGTATTTCTTTATCAGCAGCATGAAAATGGTCTAATACATCATTGATTAGGTGAGATTTTGAAATGTACAGAAAAGTGCAAAGAATGAAATGGTGGTCTCTGTAATGTTTGTATCCAGAGATAATCACTGTTAATAATTTGACATATTTCATCTAGAACTCTAGGAGTGAATGTTACATGCTTTCCCAGAGATCCTTAAAAGATCAATTACCATTGAAGAAGATGAATTTTTAAAGCTTTTAAGACACATTGAGAAATTACATAATGTTTATAGAATTTTTATTTTTCCCTCACATAAAATTATATAAGTGTTTTCTCATATGGCTAAAATTTGAAGATATCTTTTAAACAGGAGCCTATCTGTTAAGGTACAAATGGAATTTGCTGGTGGGTATGCCACCCTGAATCTGCCACACATCACTGGCAAGGACGTGGCTTCCTTGGGGCCCAGCCAAACTTCTTGAAAAATGACCACTGGGTCTTTTGCACATCATTGAAAACCACACTATAGGAAGAGCAGGAAGGTACACCGAAACCAGAAAGAGAAGCTGTTTCTTCGGTTGTGCCTTGCAGTGTCCCACTAGTGTCCTGTACTGACAAACTCTAACATTGTCCCAGCTGGCAAAGGAGAAATATTTACATAGTCCATATCCAGAATTACAATGCAAGACAAAAAAGAGTAGATCTGGCACACCAGTGTGAGAAACACACTCACCCATTCAAACCCAAAGAATGGACTTAGAGGCATGAAGAACAGTGGAAGTGAGACTTTTAAGAGTGGTCTTGGAAGATCAGGAGTTTGGTAGGCAGGCATACCCAGGGCAGTCAGCACGGGTAATTTATCTCCTAGCAAGCAAATCCCTTCCCCAGGTCCTCATTGGTTGAGTACTATGGGGTTACAATCTTCCCGGTTGTAACTTAATGAAACTTAGGGGATGTTTCATTGTAACATTCCGCAGCTATATGGAAATGTTTCATTGTAACATCCCTTAAGTTTCATTATCCTCCTTATAAGGTTACACCCCAGCTCCCTTCCCTGCTTAAATTTGATTTCCCAATAACAAAACTTTCTTCCCTTGTATGAGCTGACCCCTCCGCTACATTCTGTTCACTTACTGTGACCTTCTAGTTGCATGAGTCATGTGGTTTGTTCCATTTGCAGGCTGGCTGCTAGTACTTAGATTCATCATGCCTTGAAAATGGACCATTTAAAATATTTTCTTACGCCATCACACATAGTATTTTTAATAGAGTAGTAGTAGTAGTAGTACATAGAATTGCCATGAAATTTTGCCTATTGATATATTTAGCAACTCTGATAAACTTTCCTTTAATTCTAGTTTGTCTGTGTACTCTTCTGCTTTTCTATGGTGACTATCATATCACCTGTGAATAATAGGCGATATGTCTGTCTTTTGTTTTCCCCTTTATAATTCTTACATTTTTTAATTGCCTTCCTGATAGAACTTACAGTACAGTGTTAAATAGAAGTGAAATAGTGGCGTTCTTGACATGTTCCTGAATTTGAAAGGAATGCTTATAATGTTTCACTATTGAATATAATATTTGTTGTACTTTAAAAAAAATATATATATATATATATATTTAATTGTACTTTAAGTTCTGGGGTACATGTGCAGATCTTGCAGGATTGTTGCATAGGTACACACATGCCATGGTGGTTTGCTGTCTCCATCCCCCCTGTCACCTACATCAGGCATTTCTCGCAATGTTATCCCTCCCCATTCTCCCCACCTCCCCACTGTCCCTCCCCTAGCCCCCCAGCCCCCAAACAGACCCCCTGTGTGATACTCCCCTCCCTGTGTCCATGTGTATGTGTTCTCACTGTTTAACACTCACCTATGAGTGAGAACATGCGGTGTTTGTTTTTCTCTTCTTGTGTCAGTTTGCTGAGAATGATGGTTTCCAGATTCATCCATGTCCCTATAAAGTTGATATACACTCTAGGTTTAAGAAATGATATATTTAGGCTTTGTGTCCCCATCCGAATCTCATCTTGAATTATAATTCCCACAATCCCCACACGTCAAAGGGAGAGATCAGGTGGAGATAATTAGATCATGGGGGCAGTTTCTTTCATGCTGTTATCACGATAGTGAGTTCTCATGAGGTCTGATGGTTTTACAAGTGTTTGGTAGCTCCTCCTGCATTCATTTCTCTCTCCTGCTGCCTTGAGAAGAAGGTGCCTGCCTCCCTTTCACCTTCTGCTATGATTGTAAGTTTCTGGAGGACTCCCTAGCCAGGTGGAACTGTGAGTCAATTAAACCTTTTTTCTTTATAAATTACCCAGTCTTAGATAGTATCTTTATAACACTGTGAAAATGGACTAATACAGTAAATTGGTACCATGGAGAGTGGGGGTACTGCTGTAAAGCTACCCTAAAATGGGGAAGTGACTTTGGAACTGAGTAACAGGCGGAGGTTGGGACAGTTTGGAGGGCTTAGAAGCAGCTAGGAAAATGTGGGAAAGTTTGTAACTTTCTAGAGACTTATTGAATAGCTATGAACAAGATGCTGGCAGTGATATAGACAATGAAAGTCTCAGATGAAGATGAAGAACTTCTTGGGAACTGGAGTAAAGATCACTTTTACTGTGCTTTAGCAAAGAGACTGGAGGCATTTTGCCCTGCTCTAGAGACCTGTGGAAATTTGATCTTGAGACAGATGATTTAGGGTATCTGGCAGAAGAGATTTCTAAACAGCAAAGCATTCAAGACGAGACAGAGTGTAAAAGTTTGGAAAATTTGCAAACTGAACATGTCATAGAAAAGAAAAGCTGTTTTCTAAGGAGAATTCAAATTGGCTGCAGAAATTTGCATACGTAAGCAGAAGCTAAGACAATGGAGAAAATGTCTCCAGGGCATGTCAGAGACCTTCACGGCAGCCCCTCCCATCACAGGTCCAGAGCAGCCTCAGGACCTGGTGCCCTGAGTCCAAGCTTGGTGGCCAGCTCCAGCTGTAGCTAAAAGGTCCCAACAAACAGCTCAGGCCACTGCTTCAGAGGGTGCAAGCCCTAGGCCTTGACAGCTTCCACGTGTGGTGTTGGGCCAGCCAGTGCCCAGAAGTCAAGAATTAAGGTTTGGGAACCTCTACCTAGATTTCAGAGGATGTACAGCAATGCCTGGATGACACAGCTTGCCGCCTCTACCTAGATTTCAGAGGATGTACGGCAATGCCTGAATGACACAGCTTGCCGCCTCTACGTAGATTTCAGAGGATGTACGGCAATGCCTGAATGACACAGCTTGCCGCCTCTACGTAGATTTCAGAGGATGTACGGCAATGCCTGAATGACACAGCTTGCCGCCTCTACGTAGATTTCAGAGGATGTACGGCAATGCCTGAATGACACAGCTTGCCGCCTCTACGTAGATTTCAGAGGATGTACGGCAATGCCTGAATGACACAGCTTGCCGCCTCTACGTAGATTTCAGAGGATGTGCGGCAATGCCTGGATGACACAGCTTGCCGCCTCTACCTAGATTTCAGAGGATGTGCGGCAATGCCTGAATGACACAGCTTGCCGCCTCTATGTAGATTTCAGAGGATGTGCGGCAATGCCTGAATGACACAGCTTGCCGCCTCTACGTAGATTTCAGAGGATGTGCGGCAATGCCTGGAAGACACAGCTTGCCGCCTCTACCTAGATTTCAGAGGATGTGCGGCAATGCCTGGATGACACAGCTTGCCGCCTCTACGTAGATTTCAGAGGATGTGCGGCAATGCCTGGAAGACACAGCTTGCCGCCTCTACCTAGATTTCAGAGGATGTGCGGCAATGCCTGGATGACACAGCTTGCCGCCTCTACGTAGATTTCAGAGGATGTGCGGCAATGCCTGGAAGACACAGCTTGCCGCCTCTACCTAGATTTCAGAGGATGTGCGGCAATGCCTGGAAGACACAGCTTGCCGCCTCTACGTAGATTTCAGAGGATGTACGGCAATGCCTGGATGACACAGCTTGCCGCCTCTACCTAGATTTCAGAGGATGTATGGCAATGCCTGGATGACACAGCTTGCCGCCTCTACCTAGATTTCAGAGGATGTGCGGCAATGCCTGGATGACACAGCTTGCCGCCTCTACGTAGATTTCAGAGGATGTACGGCAATGCCTGGATGACACAGCTTGCCGCCTCTACGTAGATTTCAGAGGATGTGCGGCAATGCCTGGATGACACAGCTTGCCGCCTCTACGTAGATTTCAGAGGATGTACGGCAATGCCTGAATGACACAGCTTGCCGCCTCTACGTAGATTTCAGAGGATGTACAGCAATGCCTGGAAGACACAGCTTGCCGCCTCTACGTAGATTTCAGAGGATGTGCGGCAATGCCTGGATGACACAGCTTGCCGCCTCTACGTAGATTTCAGAGGATGTACAGCAATGCCTGGAAGACACAGCTTGCCGCCTCTACGTAGATTTCAGAGGATGTGCGGCAATGCCTGGATGACACAGCTTGCCGCAGGAGGGGAGCCATCATGGAGAACGTCTGTTAGTGCTACTGGTGGAGGGCCTCAACTATGAGTTGTCCACGTCCTTGGCATTTTGAACAAAGAATTGAACAAAACGCACAAAGTAACAGAGGAGTGAAACACAGGAATGAAACTGTGAAAACGGAATTTGCTAAGGGAGAAAGCACTCCACAGGATGGGAGTGGGCCTGATCAAGCAGCTCAAGGGCCCCGTTACAAAGTTTCCTGGGCTTTCAGCACTCTGGGGCTGTGGCTAATTAAAGGCTAAGGTGAATTTGGCCTGTGGCGTATCCAAGGCACTTTCCCTTTGCATCAGATGTGGTGGAAGGGGAGGGTTGTAGGAAGAGTAGCCTGTGATCCTTTGTTACTCAGGGTGGGGAGGTGGTTTAAACCTTGGGAAGTTTGTGTTAATTGGCCTTAGGGTCCCCGCCCCCAGACACAGGTGCTTTCCTTTTCACCCAGCTTTGGGAAGTCAGTGCAAATTGGAATGAGATTCCTGCCCCCAGACCTTGGTGTTTTTCCTTGATTCAGCAAGTATTGGCCTTAAGTTCTCTGCCTTTAGATCCTGTTCTCCTGCCTCACTGGGGCAGTGCAGAAGGGAAATGTGGGGTCAGAGCCTCCATACAGAGGCCCCATTGGGGCACTGCCAAGTGGATCTCTAAGAAAAGGGCCACTGTCCTCCAGATCTCAGAATGGTAGTCCACTGACAGTTTGCACTGTGTGCCTGGAAAAGCCTCAGATGCTGAACACCAGCCCGTGAAAGCAGTGGAAAGCGGAGCTGTACTCTGCAGAGCCACGGGGGCAGAGCTGCTCGAGGCTGTAGGAATCCATCTCTTGCATCAGCGTGACCTGGATGCGAGATATGAAGTCAAAAGCCTTCATTTTGGAACTTTAAGATTTAATGACTGCCCAGACGGATTTCAGACTTGCATGAGACCTGTAGCCCCTTTGTTTTGGCTAATTTCTCCCATTTGGAATGGGATCATTTACCCAGTGACTGCACCCCCATTGTATCCAGGAAGTACCTAGCTTGCTTTTGATTTTACAGGCTCCTAGGCAGAAGAGATTTGCCTTGTCTCAGATGAGACTTTGTGTTAGTGCTGGAATGAATTAAGACTTTGTGGGACTGTTGGGATGGCATGATTGATTTTTGAAATCTGAAAGGGACATGAGATTTGGGAGGGGCTCTGGGTGAAATGATATGGTTAGGTTTTGTATCCCCCAACCAAATCTCGTCTTGAATTATAATTCCCCCGTGTCAAGGGAGAGACCAGGTGGAGGTAATTGAAGCATGGGGCCAGGTTTCCCCCATGCTGCTCTCAAGGTAGTGAGTTCTCACGAGATCTGATGGTCTTATACGTGTTCCTTCTGCGTCCATTTCTCTCTCCTGCCGCTTGTGAAGAAGGTGACTGCCTCCTTTTCGCTTTCTGCCGTGATTTTAAGTTTCCTGAGGTTTCCCCAGGCGTGTGAAACTGTGAGTCAATTAAACCTCTTTGCTTGATAAATTACCCAGTCACAGGTAGTATTTTTATCGCAGTGTGAAAACAGACTAATACAAGAAAGTTCTCTGTTTATGAAATTCTCATTATTGAAATGATTTTTTAAGGCATACTTTCAAGAAGAACTTATTAAAATTATAGTAAGCCTTTATTTAACTTTAAGTTTTCTAAATTTGTGTTTATTAGAAGCGGAGCATGGTTAATAATTACATTCAATAAGAGTTTAGAGTTTATGAAGATTCTTATTTGCTGTGTATTATAAGAACCATTTGAGGTAGGAGGAGGAGGTGTGGTAGAAATTGCTGCTTGCTTTCTCTTTTGTCCATAGTTATTAATTGGAACACATAGTCAAAGTAGAGATGTTTCCCTTTGCAGTGAATGGGGCTCTGTTGCTTTGTTCTGGTCAGTGGGATGGACGTTGAAACGTCATGTGGTATTTGTACAGAAATCTTTACGAGGTTATTGATGTGTATTTTTTGACGCTTCACATTTTCCTCTACTTTGCTGCTTGGAACGTGGATAATACTATCTTGGGCCATGAGCGTAAGAACTTCCCATAGTAAAATGTCACAGTAATGAGCTTGAAAATGCTGGTTCCCTGAGGACTCTATGGAGCAGAGTTACTGTGCCAGGTCATTTATGTACTTTTATATGAGAGAAAGAAAACTTTGTATCTTGTTTAAGCTATTTTTACTTGTACTTTCTCATTTTTGCTTATTTTTTTCAAAACAGCACTATATATATATTTATGTGATTTATATATAGTCTACATATGTGGTATACATATTAATATATGTTAACATAATTTATGTTATGACTACTTGGGTAAATTTACACTTAAACATGTAAGTATTTTATACACTTAAAAACATAAAAATTGAATCCTAAATATAAAAGCAAATTAAAAGCATTCAATATTTTGCATTGAGTAAGCAGTATCACCAAACTGGGAAGGGACTTCGTAGTACAGCAATTTGTGGATATGCTCTGAGAACAAAAGCAATTGCAAGGATATCCTAAGACGTATTTGATAATTGGCCGAATACAGTGGCTCACTCCTGTAATCCCAGCACTTTGGGAGGCCAAGGTGAACAGATCACTTGAGGCAAGGTGATTGAGACAACCCTGGTCAACATGGCGAAACCCTGTTTCTACTAAAAACACAAAAATTAGTCGGGCGTGGTGGTGCACGTCTGTAATCCCAGCTACTCAGGAGGCCGAGGCACTAGAATTGGTTGAACTCAGGAGGCTGAGGTTGTAGTGAGTTGAGATTGTGCCACGTGCCACTGTACTCCAGTCTGGGTGACAGAGTGAGACTCTGTCTCAAAGAAAAAAAAAAAAAGAAAAAAAGATTCAATAATCTGTTGGTGGTGGTGTTGGTATTATTATAGATGGGGGTGCATGTAATTGTGAGATAAACTTAATAGGTTGGATATTTTGGTATTAATTAGAATAAGAATTTTTTTCATGGAAGAATAAAACATAAGATTTAAGTGAAATACCTTATAGTCCTAACTAGACTGAAGTTAAGAATATAAATTCATGATGCGCTTTATGTTAAATGGAAGTGTCATGTAGTTCTATTCACTGAAAATCCTGAAAGAGTAACTGACACAGTAATATTGAACAACTCTAGTGCTTAAAGGCTTCTACATTTATGTTTCCTTTATTTTTATTTATTTTTTTATTGCATTTTAAGTTTTGGGGTACATGTGAAGAACATGCAAGATAGTTGCATAGGTACACACGTGGCAGTGTGATTTGCTGCCTTCCTCCCCTTCACCTGTATCTGGCATTTCTCCTCATGCTCTCTCTCCCCAACTCCCCACCCCCCACTGTCCCTCCCCAGTGTGTAGTGCTCCCCTCCCTGTGTCCATGTGTTCTCATTGTTCAACACCCGCCTATGAGTGAGAACATGCGGTGTTTGATTTTCTGTTCTTGTGTCAGTTTGCTGAGAATGATGTTCTCCAGGTTCATCCATGTCCCTACAAAGGACACGAACTCATCGTTTTTGATTGCCGCATAATATTCCATAGTGTATATGTGCCACATTTTCCCAGTCCAGTCTATCATCGATGGGCATTTGGGTTGATTCCAGGTCTTTGCTATTGTAAAAAGTGCTGCAGTGAACATTCATTATGTTTCCTTTAAAAGTTACCAAAGGTTCTTGAAAAATGACTGATTCCAGCTCTGGGGCAGAAAATGTACAAAATAAAGATGACTTATGACTTTGGAAAGCAAGATAGTACTACTACCAAATACTACTAGGGTCATATCAAAAAGAAGCCCAAACTGACCTGAGGATGGTACATCTGGCCAAAATGGTGCAATCTACCAATAGAATTATAGTTAGACTGTATTAAAGCACATCGAATATGTTTATGTTCTCAAGCTCATAATAATGCCAAAAGACAAAACAAAAGATCATCTTTCAAAGTAGTTTGCAAAATAACTATTTGAAGGGAGCAAATAAAGGGAAGGAAGAATTAATCTACCTATATTGCCCTTTCTGTATGAAATATTCCTCATGGTAACAACACAGTTAATAAAGAGAAATGTTTCTTTATAAAGGTGTCTCAGCTGGCTGGTCATGGTGTCTCATGCCTGTAATCCCAGCACTTTGGGAGGCTGAGGCAGGTGGATCACAAGGTCAGGAGATCGAGATCATCCTGGCTATCATGGTGAAACCCCATCTCTACTAAAAATACAAAAATTAGCTTGGTGTGGTGCTACATGCCTGTAATCCCAGCTACTCAGGAGGCTGAGGGAGGAGAATCGCTTGAACCAGGCAGTTGGCGGTTACAGTGAGCTGAGATCACACCACTGCACTCTAGCCTGGTGACAGAGTGAGATTCAGTCTCAAAAAAAAAAAGTATTCCAGCTAATGATTGTGGAAGAAACTAGACAATTAGCATCTTACCATTTTGCAACCCCAGATGAATTAGTGGATCTAGGTAATGGTTATTAGTAGCATCACACAAAGAGATATCCAGACATATACATATCATCACCTATGGAGTATGCTTGCACAGGCTGAAAGCTTACTCTAGATACAGTTATTCCTCTAATTACGATGTATAGAAAGGAAATGTGGGGGACAGAGAAACATGTTGAAGAATATCACAGGGATGTAGTCAGCAAAATCCAGACTGGGAAATGCTACAGGACAACCACCTGATTTCTTCAAAAAAGAATTAAAAGGTAAAAGAGACTGATAGCAGGAGAACCTATACATTCAAAGCAATTGAAAAAATATATCCACCCATCACAAGGTATAGACCTTATTTAGATCTTGCCTTAAAAAATTAGTGAACTAATCAGGGAAATTTGAACACTGATTGGACATCTTGCAATATTAAGAAATTGGGGTTAATATATTTAGGTGTGATGATAATACTGTGGTTCAGTTTTTTAACAGTCCCTACTTTTTTTTTATACTTTAAGTTCTGGGTCACATGTGCAGATCATGCAGGTTTGTTACATAGGTATACTCATGTTATACTGGTGGTTTGCTGCATCCATTGCCCTGTCATCTACGTTAGGTATTCCATGGTGTAAATGTGCCACATTTTCTTTATCCAGTCTATCATTGATGGGCATTTGGGTTGGTTCCAAGTCTTTGCTAATGTGAACAGTGCCACAATGAACATATGTGTGCATGTGTCTTTATGATAGAATGATTCATAATCCTTTGGGTTTATGCCCAGTAATGGGATTGCTGGGTGATACGGTATTTCTATTTCTAGGTCCTTAAGGAATTGCCACACTGTCTTTCACAATGGTTGAATTAATTTACACTCCCACCAACAGTGTCAAAGTGTTCCTGTTTCTCCACATCCTCTCCAGAATCTATAACAGATGATTTCTTGATGATCACCATTCTAACTGATGTGGGATGCTATCTCAATGTGGTTTTCATTTGCATCTCTCTAATGACCAGTGATGATGAGAGCTTTTTTTTTTCATGTTTATTGGCTGCATAAATGTCTTCTTTTGAAAAGTGTTCATATCATTTGCCCACTTTTTGATGGGGTTTTTTTTTTCTTGTAAATTTGTTTAAGTTCTCCATAGATTCTGGATAGTAGCCCTTTGTCAGATGGGTAGATTACAAAAATTTTTTTCCCATTCTGTTAGTTGCCAATTCACTCTATTGATAGTTTCTTTTGCTGTGCAGAAGCTCTTAAGTTTAATTAGATCCCATTTGTCTATTTTGGTTTTTGTTACCCTTGTTTTTGATGTTTTAGTCATGAAGTCCTTGCCCATGCCTGTGTCCTGAATGGAATTGCCTTGGTTTTCTTCTAGAGTTTTTATGGGGTTAGGCGTCATGTTTAAATATTTAAATATTAATATTAATATCTGATGTTTAAACATTAATATTAAAATATGTAATATATATAAATATTTAATATTTAAATATTTAAACATGAGGCCTAACCCCATAAAAACTCTAGAAGAAATATTAAATATTTAAACATGAGGCCTAACCATCTAGAGGTAATTTTTGTATGAAGCATAAGGAAGGGATCCAGCTTCAGCTTTCTGCATATGACTAGCCAGTTTTCCCAACACTATTTATTAAATAAGGAATCCTTTCCCCATTGCATGCTTTTGTCAGGTTTGTCAAAGATCAGATCAGTGTTGTATGGCGTTCTTTCTGAGGTGTCTGTTCTGTTCCATTGATCTATATCTCTGTTTTGGTACCAGTACCATGCTACTTTGATTACTGTAGCCTTGTAATATGGTTTGAAGTCAGGTATTGTGATGCCTCCAGCTTGATTTTTTTTTTTTCTTAGAATTTTCTTGGATACGCAGGCACTTTTTTGGTTCCATATAAATTTTAAGGTGATTTTTTTCCAATTCTGTGAAGAAAGTCATTGGTAGCTTGATGCGGATAGAATTGAGTCTATAAATTACTTTGGGCAGTATGGCCATTTTCACAATATTGATTCTTCCTAACCATGAGCATGGAATGTTTTTCCATCAGTTTGTGTCCCCTCATTTTCTTGAGGAGTGGTTTATCCTTGAAGAGGTCCTTCACATCCCTTGTTAGTTGTATTCCTAGGTATTTTATTCTCTTTGTAGCAATTGTGAATGGGAGTTTGCTCATGATTTGACTGTCTATTATTGATGTATAAGAATGCTTGTGATTTTTGCACACTTGTTTATCCTGAGACTTTGCTAAAGTTGCTTATCAGCTTAAGGAGATTTTGGACTGAGACAATGGGGTTTTCTAAATATACAATCATGTCATCTGCAAACAGGGACAATTTGATGTCCTCTCTTCCTATTCGGACATGAAACAGTCCCTACTTTTTAGAGATACATACTGAAATATTTACTGCTGAAATATGATGTCTGAAGTTTTCTTAAAAATCACCTGAAGGCAGGAGAACGAGTAAGCGGGGATAGAGATAAAGCAAGACTGTCTAACAGTTTATAGTTGAGGACATTGGATGATCCTCTGCTATTAAATATTAAACTAAATTCTACTTTTAAAGAAAGCAGAATTTAGTTTAATATTTAATAAAGTTTAATATTTAAACTTTTTCAAGTTTAAAGAAAACTTGAAATTTTCTTTAAAAATGTAAAAAACAAAAAATACTGATGCCACTACCTCTCCCTAAATTCCATTTTTAAAAGCCTGAGGTGGTGATAGATGCTTGATGAAACCAAATCTCATTTAGTTGAAGTTAAACAGGAAACCAAGAGGTGCAGTTTCAGACAGGCAGAGTGGATTGAAAAGTACTTGTGTGATAACTGGAGAAAGAGAACCGGAAGGAGGTCGGGACAAAGGGATGCTACACCTGGCCTTGCCTCTAGGGAGTGGATGAAATTAGACAAGTCACTTCATCTCTATGGGCCTATATTTCTTCATCTGTCAAATGAGGATGTAGAATATTTAATTTCTAACATTCTTTCCAGCTTTCGCAGTGTGTGTGGGAGACGAGTGAATGTTAAGTACATTGAGGTGTCCAATATTACACTATTATTGTCTTAATTTTTTCCAACCATATTATTCCTTTGGCCTTTAGAATAAATGTATTTGCTTCTTGGTGGAATCTGACTCCTTTACTCCCATGATTGTCCCCCTTTAGCTGCTTACCTCTCTGTGGGGCCCCTCTGGCTGGTCCTTCAGTAAAGTCCTTCTGCTTTTTCATTGCACAAACACTTAAGACCTATTCTAGTTCACAAAGGGCCTTAGAAACAGAGACAGAAAAAGCAACTTGATTTTTGTCCTTGCAGAATTTATGATTCTTATGTGGAGAGTTATAAAAACATAAATGTCATACAGTGAGTTGAATGTGTAAAATGTGTAAGGCATGGACATTTGGATCAGTGGGAAGTATCAGAGGCTCATCCACAGAGATGTGACAAGACCATTGCAGTATATTTGAGATCTCTCTGTGGCAATAATGTAAAGTGATATGAGTTCAGATCGGCAGCCCAGCTTGGTGTTGAAGGGAATGGGTCCCTGAGTGCCCCCGTGTTTGAAAACTGGCTCTTCTGCTTAGTAGCTGTGTGACTGGGAGTGTTATGTAACCCCTCTGTGCCTCAAGCCCCTCATCTGGGAAGAAAGAGGAGATCATTGTAGAAGCCTTTCCACAGGGCTGTTTTGAGGATTAAATACATTAGTAAAGAGCACTTAGAATAGTGCCAGAGAAGGACATGGTGGCTCATCCTGCAATCCCAGCACTTTGGGAAGCTGAAGCAGGAAGGCTACTTGAGGACGGGAGTTCAAGATCAACCTGGGCCAACATTGGTAAGACAACCCCGGCCCATCTCAAAAGAAAAAAAAAAAAACAGGCATAATGGCACACATTTGTAGTCCCAGCTACTTGGCAGAGAGTCTGAGGTGGGAGGCTCACTTGAGTCCATGAGTTCAAGGCTGCAGTGAGCTATAATGGTGCCAATGCACTCCAGGCTGGTGACAGACCCCATATCTCAAAGCAAAAACAAAAAAATAAAGAAAACAATAAATAGTGCCTGTCTCAGAGAAAGCACTATATTATTATTTTGTATATAATAGTTGTTATCGTTATTTACTTTATGGCATAAAAATATTTCATGTAGTGTCATTTTGAGGATGATAGTTTTGTTACAATCCTATATATTTTATATACAACACAATTATAGGAGGAGGTCATACAATATACCTTCCTCTTTTATGAAAAAGTATAAAATATTGAATGTGCAAAGCAAATAAAATTCTGAGGAAACATTTTTTTTAATGGAGGCAATTATAAAAATATGCCTGGAGGGAATTCACATTAGGATGAAATTAGGGTGAGTTATTTAATTTGACATATTTCTACCAAATGTCTTGAACTAGAAGTCATAGTTAAATGCACACATGATGAAATCTTTTCAGCTGAAAACACACAAATATAATAGTAAAACATACATTTTTTAATTTTCAAAAACGGATGTCCTGAGTCTGGAAATTATTTGTACCAATATATGACTTGAGAATATTAACACTGTCCATTCCTTATGTGAATAGAAATCTGTTTTACTAAAGGAATTGTGGCTTCCTGGGTTTCTATGTATGAGGGCCCTCTCAGATGGCCAGATCTTGAAAACATGCGACACATCTTCTTCGAGAAGGTTAAATCTTGCCCTAATTAAATAGCGGTCACCACAGGCTCAGCCAATCATAACAAACACGTGGAAAAATATTTGCTATTTGAGAAAAAGCATATTCCTGGGAGACCCTGTAGCCTTCTTGGGATCATAGAAGAGGCATTTTACAGGAAAGCAAGTGTTTTTTGGCTCTTACTGGGTAACTGAAGCCTTAATTATATTAAATACATAAGTGGTTGGGTTGCTGGTGGTGAAAACGGTTAGTGTCTTTGGTCTTCCTCTGGAAAGATGTTTTTTCTTTCAGAGTAAAAGCTCAGAGACATATATAATTCCTTCTTAAAGGATGATAATAAAAACATATGGCCACCTCTTCATAAAGGCAAATATGAAGGAAAAAGCCATTCCCCTTTTCTGTACTTAGATAACTTACACTTTGTTTTTCCTTTTTTTAATTAAAATGTTTTTTTACTTTCATAAAGCATAGGGAAAAATCAGGTCAGCATTTTATTGAATATTTGCAACAAGGACTTCCATCAAGAAGGCTTCCCTTATCCATTTATGATTTGTTAGCTTAACACTCTGAATTTTTTTTTTTTTTTTGAGACAGAGTCTTGTTTTGTTGCCAGGCACCAGGTGCCCGGCAGGAGTGCAATGGCACGATCTCGGCTTACTGCAACCTCCACCTCCCAGGTTCAAGCAGTTCTCCTGCCTCAGCCTCCCCAGTAGCTGGCACTACAGGCACGCGCCACGATGCCCAGCTAATTTTTGTATTTTTTAGTAGAGACGGAATTTCACCATGTTGGCCAGGATGGTTTTGATCTCTTGACCTCATGATCTGCCCGCCTCAGCCTCCCAAAGTGCTGAGATTACAGGCGTGAGCTGAATTTTAATTTTGTGGAAAATTCAAGCTCTCTCTTCCATTCCCTCCATGATCTCTATGGTCATCTAGAAGATGTCAGCACATCGAGGAACATCTTGTACTTTATTACTGAAGCGGAAGATGATTTAAGAATTACACATGAACTTTTATCCTGTGAATTTTGTTTTGCCAGACAAGACTCTTTCAGGAGCTCACAGAACGTGGTGTGATTTGTAGATGCTGGGGAAAGTCTCTGAGTCATGAAGGATGTTATTCCTTTCATAAAATTCCTTATTAAAATACATATATCACACAAAGAATGGGTGGAGTTATTGACTAGCCTTGTATTTAGGATCAGTCTAGCAGCGAAGTAGTTATGAAAATATTGAACAGGACCCTGGCAAGGAGTTCATGGGGGGAAATGCCAGAAGTCAGTGGATGACGGTGGTGAATAGTGGCTGATAGGGAATGAGGACGTTCTATGTGTTAAAATAGTATCAGTGGAATGTCACAGTGTAGTCAACAGCCCAACTGATTTTCTGTTTTCTTTTCTACTTCTGGCCTGCCTCTTGTTTTGCGGCCTACCCTTTGGCCCTCCACGTCTCCATTTGTATCACGACTCATTTCATTCCCTCCTGCCACACACATTGACTCACCTGTGCCTGTGAATGTGAATTCGTGTCCTGCCTGCCGTTGCTGCTAATCTGAGTGTTCACATCTTCCTTGTGCTGTGGTTGTACAGGCCCACGCTAAGGATGACCTGAGTTTGTGAGCCATCTTCTAAGTCTTAATCAGTTCGTCTTGTTTCCTTTTAAGCCATGTGAACTCCCTGGCCCAGAAAGCTGGGAAATAGATGCCATTGCATATAGTAGCCCCCCGATGATGGTGATGATGATGATAGAGTAGCTGATCGGTAATGAGGACTTACTATGTGCCATGAACTCTGCCAATGTGTTTTAATGTACTACCTTTTAAACCTCAAAATTGGTCTTATGAGTTTAGAACTGTTATTATTTCCATTTTACAGATGAAGGAATTAAGATTCCTTCTACATGAAGATCAAGGAACTTGCCCAGAACACAGAGGAAGGAAGGGATAGGCTGGAATTTGAGCCCAGCCTGCGAGGTTCTGGAGATCATGCTTTCAAATGATTCCCTCTATTCCATTCACCTCCAGGTACTCAGTTCAAATGGCTGAAGAATTTCAATACCAGGAGGTATAGACTGTCCTGTGCAACTTGGTTGAAGATAGTCTTGTTTCTGCCTGTTACTATCTACCCTTCTTAACCCTCAACATCACTTGCAGATTACTAGGGTCCATTGTTGCTTTCTGTCGGCCTCAGCCATTCATAGGTTCTGCTGCTCTGAAGGACATCTGGGACCTGAGGGGTCACTTTATGGAGGCTTCCTCTGGGAGTTGCTTGTATATCTCCTCGTTAGGAATGGCTCAACCAACCCTAAGGTGAGAGGGTATCAGGAATAAGAGCTGCGGTCCCTGCCCAGTGAGTCACACTCTTCTCTGCAGCTCCTTTTGTCTTGCTTCTGCCTAGACCTCACACACTCTACCTCTTCACTTAGGGTGACTCAGCTCTGTTGTTCTTTCAACCCTGCTCAAAAGTAGGTAGATGTCTTGTCTCAATGGAACTGTTTGACCCTCTTGAATTTTTACTCTCCTGAAAGGTTAATGTGCTTCATGCAAACCAAGAACCCACATATAAAGCAAATAGTGACTTTTCTAATAATCGTCGTGGCTTCTCCATACTTCTCATATGTTTTCTGCCCAAGCAGATCATGTTCGTGTTTCTGTTTCTCTATGTGTAGTTGTAGGTGCTGGGACTGGAGGTCTCCACTAGAGTAGGGGAGGACAGAAGTCACCTTGGAATAGCTGAGCATAGCTCCCTTCATTCCGAGGGCTCTTGTATTTTGAGGATTTGTTAAAATGTGGTGGTTCAACTCCGAGAGGTGGCAAACATCAGATCCACATGCCAACCAATTCTCCTGGAGTGTTACGCTCAGGCGTGTGACTGTGCAAGTGAACTCATTGATAGGGGCTACATCAAGAGTGGGTACTCAGATCCAATACTGAGAAAAGGTCCATAATGCTGGAGAGTTTATTTTTCTAAGGCATCATGGGAAGAGAGCTCCATCCTGGTACTCAAAGCAGCAGCTGAAGCATAGGATTCTGTCTCTACCATTGGGCTCTAGACTCAAAATGTGTGAACAGCTTTGCTGGTGAGTAAAATATTTGTCTTTCCGGCATCTTCCATCCATGCTGGATTGCCGTATGTCTTTTGCAAAAGCAACTCCATTGCTGTCATATATCCTGGTTCTACCACAGCCAAAGTTTCTACAACTTTACATCTTACAGGGAAACTGGAAATGAAAGACCTTTCATCAATAAGGCCCTGCTAGCCTTTTCAATAAAGCGCCTCCACTGAGCATAACACTGGGCGTCGGGTAGCCTACCGTAAAGAGATTGGCTTCTGTAGAAGACTGTGCTATTCCAGCGGCTGTGGCTTTTTTCAGGGTTGGGGGCTTTGCATGACTTTCTAAACTTTAAGATGGGATTCACAAAGGCTAATTTTTAATACCACTGGTGACCCTCTGCCATCACTGCACATATCAAGAGAGATCTAAGAGGGACTGATTTCTCTTTCAGACTCTTTTAAGCATTCGGGTAGTCTCTGGAGGTAGTAGCCTAGAGGGTGATGGATTTACAGAAAACCTGCTGTGGCCACAGGTACAGGCTCAAGCATTTGCATTTTGTGAATAGATAAGAAGCAGCTAGGATGAACAGATACCCCAGATACTATATGTTTACAGCTATGCAGATGTGCATGTGACTGTACCTCTTTATATATATGTTGTGGGAAGGGGGAGAGAGGATAGTTGGAATACTAACATATCATCCTTGATATAAAAGATAGAGTAGATATAGGACTAAGGTTTCAAAGTGTATGTATAACTAATTTTCTACAAATAGAGAACAGCTATTTGAATAAATTCATATATCAGTTAAGACTCTAACTCATGAGGGCCCTGTGTTGGCACAACAGCAGTCATGATTGAGCAGAAACACAAAGTGGGTCAACATTTCAGACATGAAATCTCGTAAATATGTTACACAGCTTCTTTCCTTTCTTTCAAATCAGTAAATGTGAACCACTGCCCTGCATCCTGACCTGTAGGTACTGGTCAAAGTAACACTAGCTGCTGTAACAAATCAATCCCCAAATCTCAGTGGCTGACCATAGTAAAGCTGGTTTCTAGCTTATGAACACACTAGTGCAGTTCCTGGTCGACGAAGTAGCCAACAACCCTGGGTTGCCCAAGATGGAGGGGGTGCTGGGATACAAGATCTTCAGTGTTGGGACTGGGAAAGTTCTAGGTAAACCAGGACAACTTGGTCATCCTACTGGTCAAACAAAATTTGTTGAAACTGGGATCCATGTACCTGGCTTTTTTCTATGTTATGGCTTCAACAGCCTTATCACTTGACTTCCAAGGGTTCCCTGAGGGCTGTTTCCATTCCCATCCAGCTAGACACAGAAAAGAACATAGAAGATATTATGGAAGGTTTTCTGGCCGATGCTGGAAGCGGCGTATTTCACTTCTTCCCTTATTCCATTGGCTAGACTTAGACATAGGGAATCGCTTAGCTACAAGAGTGACTAGGAAAGGCAGTCCGTCTTTTTTCACAAAGACCTTATTTAAAATGATCAGCTAGTAGTCTTAGGTACAACCACACATATACATTGTGTCGAATATACAGAAAGAGATTGCAACCAGTGATTTGGTAACATGCAACCTAGTATTTTCCCCAAAGAGTTTTGTTCTCTGATCATTCCTTTCAAAATTGTTTGCATGTAAGAAATATTTTTATAGCCATTTAGCAGTTGATTTTTTTCCCCACCAAATCTTTTCCAGCAGGAACTAATTTTAAAAATCAGGGAGTACTTGGTCTTCATCAGGAAGCTATGGAGTGGGGTTGTTCTCACGCCTGCCTGGCAAAAGAAGGCATTCAGCTTAACTGTGCTTTCTGCTTGCCAAGGGTACCACATCAGGAAGGTCAGAGAGCCTGTTTCCAGGGATGCGTGCTGAAGTTTGTAGCAGTTGGGCAGGCATCAGCCTTTCAACGCAGACAAGAGCAGGAAGATGGAGTGCTCTTGGGAGGTGTTTTTCAGAAAAGAGGCAGGCTAAGTATCTGATATGATGAAACATTAGAGAAAATTGAGGATTATTGTCAGAAATATATTACGACACAAAAGACTATCTCGAAAAAAGGCTCTATAAGAGTGGATGTAATCATAACAAACTTCGTGGCTTTTAGGTGAACTACATATAAGTAAAATAACAACATAAATACAAATGACAAAATTACATGGGATACCTGGCAAAAGGAGGCTGGGCTTGATGTAAAAAAGAAAAAGGTCATATCCTCATCATTACAGAAATTATACACATAGTCTCTAAAAGTGATAAATCAGGGAATTTATACACTGTACAGGCATATTTATCTATATGAGATCATTACTATAAAACTTAGAAAAACGAGTTAAAAGTAGTGTGAAGGGGAGATGAACAAGGGATGAGGAAAGTGGGGCTGGAAACAGTTGTTCTTATAACCCGCTCAATACCGTTTTTAAAAAAGTGACTATGTAAGGTATTGTATTGTTAAAAATAAATGTTTATGGCCGGGCGCGGTGGTTCGCGCCTGTAATCCCAGCACTTTGGGAGGCCGAGGCTGGTGGATCATGAGGTCAAGAGATCGGGACCATCCTGGTCACCATGGTGAAACCCCGTCTCTTCTAAAAATACAAAACATTAGCTGGGCATGGTGGCACGTGCCTGTAATCCCAGCTACTCAGGAGGCTGAGGCAGGAGAATTGCCTGAACCCAGGAGGCGGAGGTTGCAGTGAGCCGAGATCGCGCCATTGCACTCCAGCCTGGGTAACAAGAGCGAAACTCTGTCTCAAAAAAATAAATAAATAAAAATAAATGTTTATATACATGGACATAAAGATGGAAACAGTAGACACTGAGGATTCCAAAAAGAGAGGGGTGGGGCAAGGGCTGAAAAGCTTCCTGTTGGATTCTATGTTTACTGTCTTGGTGATAGGATCGAAAGCAGCCCAAACCTCAGCATCATGCGGCGTATCCTTATAACACACCTGCGCGTGTACCCCTTGAATCTAAAATTTAAATTTAAATTTAAAAACAGATATTCATTTTTAGAAAAGCAATGCATCCTTTGGATTTCCATAAATGTGTGCCAATAGATAGAAAATACTATTGAGGTTCCACAAAATTCCACAATATTTGCAAGGAAGCAAAAACAATAAAGACCATGTGTGACGGCTCCACAGCGTAAGCGGACGGGGTTGCTTAGTATCGGGGCATATACGAAATTGTACACATTACAACAACAGTAATATAGTATTCTAAGTATAGAATGAAATCTATGAATTTTCAGCCAAACCACTTTTTTTTTCCTGGATTGGGAAGTACTTAGGTAAAGGAGACATACTACAAGAATGTACTTCAGGCCGGGCGCGGTGGCTCAAGCCTGTAATCCCAGCACTTTGGGAGGCCGAGGCGGGTGGATCACAAGGTCAAGAGATCGAGACCATCCCGGTCAACATGGTGAAACCCCGTCTCTACTAAAAATACAAAAAAAATTGGCTGGGCATAGTGGTACGTGCCTGTAGTCCCAGCTACTCAGGAGGCTGAGGCCGGAGAATTGCCTGAACCCAGGAGGCGGAGGTTGCGGTGAGCCGAGATCGCGCCATTGCACTCCAGCCTGAGTAACAAGAGCGAAACTCCGTCTCAAAAAAAAAAAAAAAAAAAAAAAAATGTACTTCAGGCATGTAATTAAACAAAAGGTAGAAAACAGAATTGATCTGGAAAAACTCAGTATGATCCAGTGAGAGAAAAATTGTGAAGTCGTGGGTTCCTGGTGTAGCAGTTAAGATAATGCTAGCTTTTGTAACAGACTCTAACTGTAAAATGATTCCAACATCATCACAGGAGTTTGTTCTTAGCATCTAAAATGTCCAGAATTTCTCAGTGCTGATTTGGGGGCCCCAGGCTCCTTCCATCCCATAGTTATACTGTCTTCAGCACCTGCCTACCAAAGCAGCATGCCCACCTGCATTCAGCCAGTGGGTAGGTTAAGAGCATGGAGAGTCATATGGAAATTTCCACCAGTCAAGCCTGAAATTGAATTGGCTGGAATTCAATTATATGGTATGATGGTTAATTTTATGTATTAACTTGATTGGGCCACAAGAGGCCCAGCTATCTGGCCAAACATTATTCTGGGCGTTTCTACGAAGATGGTTTTGGAGGAGATTAACATTTAAGTGGGTAGAGTTAGTAAAGCAGATTGCCCTCCATAGTGTATGTGTGCGTCTCATTCAGTCAGCTGAAGGCCTGAATAGAATGAATGGCTGACTCTTCCCTTACTAAGAGAGAATTCTCCTGCCTGCCAGCCTTTGAGCTGAAACATTGGCTCTCCCAGCCTTGTGGTTTTTGAACTGGATGTTGACTCTTCCTGGTTCTATAGCAGTTTGTTGACCTTCATGCTCAAATTGGGATATGGATTCTGCAGATTTTGAATTTACCAGTCTTCATAATTATGTGAGTCAATTGCTTACGATACATCTTCTTAGATATAATCTTCTACTGGTCTGTTTCTCTGGAGAACCCTAACACATATGGTTTCATGTAACTCCAACAGAGGCTGTTGAGAAGTCTTTGTGTCCAGGAAGAAAATGGGATTAGAGAATAATAGCTAGCCTATCTCTGCCATTCCTAGGGAAGCCAGACCCTGGGAGTCAGGCTTTCACCCTTAAAAAAAGATTCCAGTACACACATTTGGCATTGGAGCAGTGAAGTCACCTGCCATTGGGGGACCATGCTTTCATGAAAAAGTATCTGCCAGCAGTGACACACGTAGACTGATCACTAAAGGGACTTCCCTAATGCTCTGGACATGACATGTGAGACTCCCAAGAGCTTTGCAAAGGTAACAGCAATCATGACTCAGTTTGACTTTTCCTGACTCAGAAGGAAGGAAGATTAAATCTGATTTAGAGAATGTTTCAGCTACTGCTTCCTAGCAACAACCACAAAATGTCTGTCACATCACACTGGCTTTTCTCTCTTCCATGTTGACAGGTAGACTGTTGCCAGGTCATCTGATCCAGGCTGGGCTTGGCTCTGTGCTACTGGCTGTCTATGGATTTGCTCTATGTGCCTCTCATCATTCTTGGACCAGCAGCATATCTACTCACGGCTAAAGGCAGGAGTAAGGGAAGCTAGGGAAGCAGAATAGCTTGGGTAAATTGGTGGATGGTGACGTCACGCCCTAAAATAGGGAGAAAAGGAAGTAGACGTGGGAAACATGGGAAAGGAGATGATGAGCTAAATTTTGAATCTGGTTGAGGTTTGGGACGTCCAAATAGAGACATGCCCTGTAATGAAAACACAGAAAGCACACTATATTCCTGTATGTCACAAAGCCACAGTCTATGCTTCGCACATTTCAGTTCCAGCTGCCCTCTCCCATATGCACGTCACACCAAAAAGTGTTTTTCTGGAAGGCCAAGAGATAGGCCTTGATCAAAGGAACAGGTGTTAGGCTCCAGGAGTTTTCCATGTGGATAAAATTGGAAATTTATTATTAAACATGGAAAAAGCATATAGCTCAAGCCTACCGTGACTAAATGAGATGAAGTTTGGTTTTGTAATCACATATTTGCATGATAGTTCTAGGTGAATTGAAATCTCAAAACTTGAAAAGAGTAGGATTAAGATAGAAGAGATAAGTATTCTTTCCCCGGAAGATGGTTAATGTAAAGACCCAAAGTTGAAAGATAAAATACAGGATGCTCAGTTAAATGAACTACAGATTTAATAATGACTATGTTTTCAAGTATGTTGCAAATATTGCACAGTCCATGCTTAAATAACTATTTGTTGCTTATCTGAAATTTATTTATTGTGTTTACTTTTTTTTTTTTTAACTTTTTAGAGACGGGGTCTCACTCTGTCACCCAGGATGGAGTACAGCAGCCTGATCGTGGCTAAACCTTCTGGGCTGAAGCCATTCTCTTGCCTCAGCCTCTCGGGTAGCTGGGAGTAGGAGCACGCACCACCACACCCAGCTAATTTTTATTTTTTGTAGCGATAGGGTCTCACTGTGTTGTGCAGGCTGGTCTCAAACTCCCGGCCTCTAGCAGTCCTCCTGCCTTAGCCTCCCAAAGAGCTTGGATTGTAGACGTGAGCCCCCACACCTGCCTGGCCTGCTTATCTGAAATTTAAATGAACTGAGTGCCTTCTATTTCTATTTTTGAAATCTGGCAACCCTATATAGACATCATTACTTCAAAAAAAATACTAAGCGGAAAATATAACCCTCAGCAGTTGTGTTAGTGTCCTTTGGTGCTGCAACAAATTACCACAAACTTAGCGGCTTAAAACAATACAAATTTATTATATTACAGTTCTGGGGGGAAGAAGTGTGAAATGGGTTTCACCTGGGTAAAATCAGGGCATTGCCAGGTGGGCACATCTTTTGAAAGCTCTAGGGGAGCGTCTGTCCCTTGTCTTTTCCAGCTTCCAGAAGCCCTCTGCATTCCTGCACTCACAGCCCTTCTATCTTCCAAGCCATCAATATTTCATCTTCCAGTTCCTGCTTCTGACCCATCTCCCCGACAAGGTCCTTGTGATTACAGTGAATCCACCTGACTCACCCAGGGTACTCTCCCGTCTCATGCTCCTTAATTACCTCTGCCAAGTTCCTTTTGGCACCTAAAGAACATACTGACAAGTTCTAGGGATTAGGATATGAGCATCTTTGCAGGGCCATTGTTCTGCCTACCGCAGCAGCTTTCCAAAAAATATTAGGCTAATGGCTGTCAAATCTATATCGAGCTAACTTTTGCTGTCCCATGTGATATGTCGCCCTCAGTTTTCTGAGGTTTTTCATCAGTTTTTTTCTGCCGGCTGCACATAGGATTCTGTAAAGTAGCTGGTGTACTAGCTCTGCAGTAACATACTTCAGTCCTGCCAAGGCTGTGAGGAAATACAGCTGTACCAGGGTACAAGACTGTCTTGAGTTATAACTTGGCAACGGGAATGGGATGGAAGACTGAGTTGGTGAAGAGCACCTTACTTTAAAGATGTCCAAGGGCCAGCCGCGGTGGCTCAAGCCTGTAATCCCAGCACTTTGGGAGGCCGAGGCTGGTGGATCACGAGGTCAAGAGATCGAGACCATCCCGGTCAACATGGTGAAACCCCGTCTCTACTAAAAATACAAAAAATTAGCTGGGCGTGGTGGCGCGTGCCTGTAATCCCAGTTACTCGGTAGGCTGAGGCAGGAGAATTGCCTGAACCCAGGAGGCGGAGGTTGCAGTGAGCCGAGATTGCGCCATTGCACCCCAGCCTGGGTAACAAGAGTGAAACTCCATCTCAAAAAAAAAAAAAAAAAAAAGTCCCGAAGCTCCCTCTAGCCTGCAGCAAAAGCCATGAGCATTAGAAAGTAGAGAAATGTGTTTGGAAGGACTTTTGAAGAATAATTCTCTTATTTTTATTTAACCTCAAAAGCAGCAGCACTGAGGAAAACTGTGAACAAAGTAATTAAAAGGCTGAGTCGAGTTTGAAGAATAATTCTTATTTTTACTTAACCTTTAAAGAAAAAGCTTCAAGGAAGACTGTGGACAAAGTAATTAAAAGGCTGAGTCAGAATGATGCAACTGCTGACTCATTTCGAACAACTGGACAGTTTCCGCAGTTGGCTGAAAATACATCAAATTGATGGTGGCAGGAAAAGCGAAACAAAAACGATGACTTGCTTTTATTTTTAATTGATTATGAGCATATAAAAGTTTAAAAAAATTATCCGGCACCGTCCTAGGATCTCTGCCTGGCAATTTTACCTGTATTGTTTTCTTTACTCTTCAAGAAAAGCCCTTCAAGGAAGGTAGCCCATTCACTATTTTACAGCAGGAGAAACTGAGGAGCAGAGAGATTAGCTTGCCTGTCCAAGGGGCAACAGCTTAATGCCAGTCAGAATTTAGATGCTGGTTTATCCTAACCCCCCGACACTTTATCCTCTGTGTCACGCGTCCAAGATGTCACACGTTGTTTGAAAAGCTCTAAAAAGGAAGGAGTGCTGAAATTCCGATTAGAGAAGTTTTAATCGTTCTTTGTCCCTCTGGGGGCGAAGAGTCCTGTTGGTCATGCGCACCTTTTCTTTAGCTGTGTGGAAACAACCAGGGAGCAATTGTTAATGAAGGTAATTATGTCCGTCCTTAGAGAAGTACAGCCACCTTGTTTTCCATCCCCTCCTTCCCCCATGTAGCTTAACGTTTGTTTCCTAAGGCTATAGTGAGGTCACACATTCTGGTTGAAGCACACTTTGCCTTTCTCTGGAGGAGACATGAATTTCTGGCCCTGGTTAATGTTCCTCTTTTGTTCTTTGTACAGTGAAGCACCAAGAGAGTTTCTATTTTTTTCCACAGAATTTTTACTTTCTTGAGGCATTCAGGGCTTGGAAACCCAAAACGCTGGTGAGCCAGTGACAGGCGTTGGCCCCCGGTGCGACCCAACCCAATGACATAAGCTGAGACCATCTCACTCTGCCAGCTTCGGTTTCTTGCCTATGCTCTATTGCAAATGTTTTTCTGAACACACCCAAATCCCAAAGATTTTCATCTTCTCTGGGCTCCGCAACATCCGCTTTGTGGGAAAACAAGTCATTGCAGAACCAACCCAGTCTGGGCTTGCAGTAGGGTTCTCACTGGGGCCGGCGTTCTTCCTTGCAACAGAACGAGAGGCAGTGCGTTTCAGAGTGGTCCTTGATCGTTTCACTGCTCAAACGTGTTTGAAGCCACTGGTTTCTGTTGAAGCATCCAGGGAAAGGGAAACAGATCCAACATTCTCCGACTTGGACCAGGTCAGGGATCCTTTAGCAGCAAACAGCTTAACGAAAATACATGGGGTGTTTTAAAAGCAAACTCGGTGATTTCCTTTACATTCCTGACTTTGCATTTCCTTTAATAAATAGCAGCAGAATGTGTTGGCAAGGAGGGAATGCACGCTTGCAACATAAGCATCTGTCGACATGGAAAGAAGCACAATATGGGCAAGTCAGGCAAACCCGGGTTTCAGTCTTAGCCGCTCACTGGCAGTGTCAGCCTAGGGAAGTGTAACTGCTCAGATTCTTAGTTTTCTCAATGGTAGAAGGGTTAGTAATACCCACAGGATGCTTCTATGAGCATTACAGGAGCGGGGTCCTGATCCAGACTCCAAAAGAAGGTTTTTATATCTCATGTAAGAAAGAATTTAGGTGGGAGTATAGCAAAACTATCTTCACCATCTTGGTTTCGGTGGGTTTTAGTGGCTTCTTCACTGCAAGCTGTTCTATCAGCAAGGTCTTTATGACCTGTGTCTTGTGCTGACCTCCTCTCTTATCCTGTGACTTAGAATGCCTTAACTGTCTGGGAATGCAGCCCAGCAGGTTTATGACCTTCTTTACACAGTTAGGGGGCTGGGCTAATTCGATATGGCCCCCAGCCTTATCTAGAATCTATTGCTCCAAAGTAGGTAAGTTGAACAATTTTCCAAAAGTCAAAGAAGCAGTTTATGATTTTAAATCATTTAGCAAACTTATTATCTGATCTGTACAATTTAGAACAAATGTTTACATTTTTGAAATAATTTTTATTTTACCAATAATCTTTAAAACTGTATTTCCCAAAGATGACTTAAGTCACATGAACTAAGTAAAAGGCATTACACTTTTTACTTTTCTGACAAAATATCTGATTTATTATTAAACCAGTTAATTAAAGTCTTTCATATATAAACATCACACACACATACCACATATAAATACATAAAAGATAAAGGACCTATTTTCCAAGCCAGGGATTGATCCCTGAACCTGGACTGTCATGGTGAAAAGAGAAAGCACAGCCATACGGTTACAAGGTGAAGCTCCCAGGGACGTACAAGACAAGAAGGAAACCTCATCCAGTTTTTTTAGGGATCTACAGCAAAGTTCATAACTGACCAAGTCTGTTGGGACATCTTGAAAAGCAGGCCTGTGGGGTCCTAGGCATGCATTTTATCCTGAGGCACCTCTCATTATGGCAGAGCAATACAGAAAGACACACAAAGGACACTAGATTTGCCACAGTTTAAGAAGACTAGCCTCTCAAATCCTCTTTCCCATTAATCAAAACTTTACAGAGGAGATGAACAGTGATTTTTACCATTCATTCAACCAGTCTGCCGAGAGAGAGAGAAAGAAAGTGGGGGGGGGGGGAGAAGGAGGGAGGGAGGGAGGGAGAGAGGGCGGGAGGGTTGATGGGGTTTTCTTTCTGGTAAATTTGTTGAAATTCTTTGTAGATTCTGGATATTTGCCCTTTGTCAGATGGATAGATTGCAAAATGTTTCTCCCATTCTGTAGGTTGCCTGTTCACTCTGATGATAGTTTCTTTTGCTGTGCAGAAGCTCTTTAGTTTAATGAGATCCCATTTGTCAATTCTGGCTTTTGCTGCCATTACTTTTGGTGTTTTAGTCATATAGTCTTTGTCCATGCCTATGTCCTGAATGGTATTGCCTAGGTTTTCTTCTAGTGTTTTTATGGTTTTAGGTCTTACATTTAAGTTTTTAATCCATCTTGAGTTATCTTTTGTTTAAGGTGTAAGGAAGGGGTCCAGTTTCAGCTTTCTGCACATGGCTAGCCAGTTTTCCTAACACCATTTATTAAACAAGGAATCCTTTCCCTATTGCTTTTTTTGGTCTGGTTTATTGAAGATCAGATGGTTATAGATGTGTGGCATTACTTTTGAGGCCTCTGTTCTGTTCCACTGGTCTATATATATGTATTTTGGTACCAGTACCATGCTGTTTTTGTTACTATAGTATGTTTTTGTTACTATGGTTTGAAGTAGGGTAGCATGATGCCTCCAGCTTTGTTCTTTTTGCTTAGGATTGTCTTGGCTATGTGGACTCTTTTTCGCTCCCATATGAAATGTAACATAGTTTTTTTCCAATTCTATGAAGAAAGTCAGTGGTAGCTTGATGGGGATAGCATTGAATCTATAAATTACTTTGGGCAGTAAGGCCATTTTCATGATACTGACTCTTCCTAATCATGAGCATGCAATGTTTTCCATTAGTTTGTGTCCTTTCTTATTTCCTTGAGCAGTGATTCGTAGTTCTCCTTGAAGAAGTCCTTTACATCTCTTGTAAGTTGTATTCCTAGGTATTTTATTCTCTTTGTAGCAGTTGCAAATGGGAGTTCACTCATGATTTCGTGCTGTTTGTCTGTTATTTGTGTATATAAATGCTTGTGATTTTTGCACATTCGTTTTGTATCCTGAGATATTGCTGAAGTTGCTTATCAGCTTAAGGAGATGTTGGGCTGAGATGATGGGGTTTTCTAAATATACAGTCATGTCATCTGCAAGCAGAGACAATTTGACTTCCTCTCTTCCTATCTGAGTACGCTTTATTTCTTTCTCTTGCCTGATTGTCCTGGCCAGAACTTTCAATACTATGTTGAATAGGAGTGGTGAGAAGGGACATCCTTGTCTTGTACCAGTTTTCAAAGGGAATGCTTGAATGCTTGCTCAATTCAGTATGATATTGGTTGTAGGTTTGTCATAATTATTAGTTTGAGATACATTCCATCAATACCTAGTTTATTGAGAGTTTTTAGCATGAATCGGTGTTGAATTTTATCAAAGGCCTTTTCTGCATCTATTGAGATAATCATTTGGTTTTTGTGAATTACCTTTATTGATTTGCATATGTTGAACCAGCCTTGCATCCTAGGGATGAAGCTGACTTGCTTGTGGTGGATAAGTTTTTGATGTGGTGCTGGATTTGGTTTGCTAGTATTTTATTGAGAATTTTTGCATTGATGTTCATCAGGGATATTGGCCTGAACTTTTCTTTTTTTGTGTCTCTGCCAGGTTTTGGTGTCAGGATGATGCTAGCCTCATGTAATGAGTTAGGGAGGATATTCTCTTTTTCCATTGTTTGGAATAGTTTCAGAAGAAGTGGTACCAGCTCCTCTTTGTACTTCTAGTAGAATTTGGCTATGAATTCTTCTGGTCCTGGACTTTTTTGATTGGTGGGCTATTAATTACAGTCGCAATTTCAGAACTTGTAATCAGTCTATTCAGGGATTAGACTTTTTTCTGGTTCAGTCTTGGGACAGTGTATGTTTCCAGGAATTTATCAATTTCTTCTAGATTTTCTAGTTTATTTGTGTAGAGGTGTTTATAGTATTCTCTGATGGTAGTTTGTATTTCTGTGGGATCCGTGGGGATATCTCCTTTGTCATTTTGATTCTTCTCTTTTTTTCTTTATTAGTCTGGCTAGTGGCCTATTTTGTTGATCTTTTCAAAAAACCAGCTCTTGGATTCACTGATTTTTTTGAAGAGTTTTTTCTTTGTGTATGTGTCTCTATCTCCTTCAGTTTTGCTCTGCTTTTATTTCTTCTGCTAGCTTTTGAATTTGTTTGTTCTTGCTTCTCTAGTTCTTTTAATTGTGATGTTAGGGTGTTGATTTTAGATCTTTCCTCCTTTCTTGTGAGCATTTTGTATTATAAATTTCCCCGTACACACTGCTTTAAGTGTGTCCCACAGATTCTGGTACATTTTGTCTTTGTTCTCATTGGTTTTAAAAAACATCTTTATTTCAGCCTTAATTTTGTTATTTACCCAGTAGTCATTCAGGAGTCATTCATACATCCATGTAGTTGTGCGGTTTTGAGTGAGTTTCTTAATCCTGAGTTCTAATTTGATTGCACTGTGGTCTGAGAGACTATTTATGACTTCCGTTCTTTTGCATTTGCCGAGGAGCATTTTACTTCCAATTATGTGGTCAATTTTAGAAAAGTGTGACGTGGTGCTGAGAAAAATGTATGTTCTGTGGATTTGGGGTGGAGAGTTCTGTAAATGTCTATTATGTCCACTTGGTCTAGATCTAAGTTCAAGTCCTGGATATCCTTGTTAATTTTCTGTCTTGTTGATCTGTGTAATATTGACAGTGGGGTGTTAAAGTCTCCCACTATTATTGTGTAGGAGTCTACCTCTCTTTGCAGGTCTTCAAGAACGTGTTTTATGTATCTGGGTGCTCTTGTATTAGGTGCATATATATATAGAATAGCTAGTTGTTTTTGTTGCATTGATCCCTTTACCATTATGTAATGTCCTTCTTTGTCTCTTGATCTTTGTTATAGTCTGTTTTATCAGAGACTAGGATTGTGACCCCTGCTTTTTATTGGTTTCCATTTGCTTGGTAAATACTCCTCCATCCCTTTATTTTGAGCCTATTGTGTGTTTTTTGCACGTGAGATTGGTTTCCTGAATACAGTGAACTGATGGGTCTTGACTCTTTATCCAATTTGCCAGTCTGTGTCTTTTAATTGGGACATTTAGCCCATTTACATTTCAGGTTAATATTTTTATGTGTGAATTTGATCCTGGCATTATGATGCTAGCTGATTATTTTGCCAATTAGTTGATGCAGTTTCTTCGTAGCATTAATGGTCTTTCTGATTTGGTATATTTTTGCAGTGGTTGGTACCAGTTGTTGCTTTCCATGTTTAGTGCTTCCTTCAGAAGCTCTTGTAAGGCAGGCCTGGTGGTGACAAAAATCTCTCAGCATTTGCTTGTCTTTAAAGAATTTTATTTCTCCTTTGCTTAGTTTGGCTGGATATGAAATTCTGGGTTGAAAATTATTTAAGAATGTTGAATATTGGCCCCCACTCTCTTGTGACTTATAGGGTTTCTGACGAGATATCTGCTGTGAGTCTGATGGGCTTCCCTTTGTGGGTAACCTGACCTTTCTCTCCGGCTGCCCTTAACATGTTTTCTTCATTTCAAGCTTGGTGAATCTGACAATTATGTCTTGGGTTGCTCTTCTCAAGGAGTATCTTTATGGTATTCTCTATATTTCCTGAATTTGAAAGTTGGCCTGCATTGCTAGATCGGGATGTTATCTAGGAGAACTTCCCAAAGAGTGTTTTCCAATTTGGTTCCATTCTCCCTGTCACTTTTATGTGCACCAATCAGATGTAGATTTGGTCTTTTCACATAGTCCCATATTTCTTGGAGGCTTTGTTTATTTCAAGGTTCTTAGCTTCCTTGCTTTGGGTTAGAACATGCTCCCTGCCACATTGGTCTTCTCTCTCTTCCTCAAACTGCCCAGCTGCTTGGTGCCTCAGGGCCTTTGCACATGCCTACTGCTTTGCTTGGAATATTCCTCCCTATATCTTTGCATGACTTCCTCTTTCCCTCTATTTAGGTCTCTGTTAAAATTTCTCCATGGAGTGGTTTTCTTGGACTTTCCTTATAAAACAAGGAACACTCATCCTTCACTATTTCTTTAGTCTAATTTCTATTTTCTTCGTAGCTTTCATTAGGGAAAGAGCATGTTTAACTACCTCCCCACTAGGCCGGTGGATCTGAGTAGGCTGATGTAGGGTTTTTTTTCTGTTTGTTTTGTGGCTGAATCCTTGTGGTATAGGAGAGCACCTGGCACATGATTGAGGGTCATTAAATATTTTTGCCTGAATGAAGAAACAAATGAATAAAATTAATGTGCTTAGCCTAAAGTAGGTATTGTGCAAACATTAGCTTTTTTTTCTTTCTGGTGTTGCACTAAAGCCATCAGCAGTTTTTCATTTGTTTTCCAAGAATATGTGCATTTAAGAGAGGCTATATGAAGAGGCAATCGCATAACCCAGTAGGACTGTCCGGTGCTGGCAGTTCAGAGCCCAGGCCTAACAAACAGCCTACATCAATTCTTGAGCCCGGTATTTACCCTTGTCCTCACACCCCAACTGACTGCTTAGGTGGGTTAGCACCCAGCCTGAGAAAAGATGACAGTGTTGAATGTTTTAATGATCCTGAAAATCAGTGAAGGTGAGGAAATGTCCTCCCTCCCCACGTGTTAGGGAAAATTGTCTTACAGCAGAATCCACCCTTCTTCATATGACTTAGATAAGACACAGGGATGCTTTTCGTGTTTACCCATGACAGGGCCTGACACAGATGTTCCGAATCCTCATTCTTTCCCTCATAAATAACTAGCCGGACCGCTTGTCGTCACTGGTCAGTGGGATCAGAATGACTGTTAACCACACTTTGGCTTCTTCTTTCTCTCCTCCTCCCACTTTCCCGAACGTTGCCCCACTTAGCCCAGCATATCACTCCCGCTAAGAATAAGTCAGCCCTTAGGGTAAACATTCTCTGGCCACTGTCTGACCATGCCCGCTTTACCCCACTTTCCTACACCCAGTTTTTTTCTAGTCTGTTACAACTCTCCATGAAAAAAAAACCCTCTTGTCTAATTACTGAGACTCTTGCAGATCTACGGTAACAGCGCTCTCCTTATTCAAAAGTCCCCCATCCCCTCTTGTAATAGTCTCTTCCCCTTCTGCTCTTTCAAGAATACTTCTTGAATAAAGTCTCTTCTTACTAAGTCTGGATTTTTCTTTATTTAACAAAGAACAAAAGTACTGCTTTTCAGTAGCCGTATGAGAGAATGGCTTTAGAAAACACTAATTCATGTTAAATATGTCTTTAGGTTTTACCTTTTGAGTATGATTGCTATTTTTCCACCTCCAGTGCTGCTGTTCATTATAACCTTATAAGCAGTTGCCCCCTATCTGCTGTCACCTGGATTACTGCAGGGACCTGCTGGCTGACTTCCTGGTATTTGTTTTGTCCCCACCCTAGTCTCCATCCTGTAGCGAAAGTGATTGCTACACAGCAAAGTGGAGCAGGTCACTGCACTTGCTGAACTGCAGAACTCAGCACTTTGGTGGCGAGACAGACTCCTTTCTTAGTGCTTCCCCTTTCCTTTGTCGCATTTGAAGAGGGAGCCAGCTCCAGTCTTCCTTGTCTCTGGGGAAGTATGTGACATGGGTCCTTGTATTTCTGTTTTTATTTTTCCAAAAGTACCATGGAAGAGATTCTGTGAGGTGTTCTGGCAGCTTTGAGAACAGCGTGTATGAGGGAAACTTGGCATGTATCTCCCCCCACCCCCTGGATAAAATAAAATTTAGTAAAAGGCTCTGGGCAAGGTGACAGAGTTCTGGGAATTCCACAATCTCCAGGGGACTTGAGCTAGGTTCCACAGCAGAGAGCTGGCATCAAAGGGCTCCTGCCAAGTGAACACCTGGGCAGAGCCAAGGCCGGTGGGCAGCAGTGTTGCTAACAAGAGCAAAATGGTGCCCCGCAAAGAGTATGCAGGTCTAGAGTCAGAAGGATGTGTGTTTCAGGCCACCTCTGTCTTACATCAGCTCTAAGATAGTTCAGCTCTTTGAGTTTCTACTTTCTCACAAGTAAGTAGAGATAAAGCCCAGACCAGCTCGGTCATGGAGACCCCAGCCCAAGTGGTGCTGAAGGGATTAAGGAACAGACACAAAGATAGAGTGCCAAAGTGGGGAACAGCGGGACGTCAGGGGACTGACAGCATGTGAGAGCTGACAGTCCAGAGCAGACTCCGACCCACGTATTTAGTCTTTGTGAACAAGTGATTATTTTTAATAAGCAGGTGTTCAGTGTTTTTTCATAGCATAAAGATCACTACTAAAATAAAAATCAGCTGGAAAGCAGTCTTTGCAAGTCAGCAGTGGGGACAAGGTCATGTAGCCTGTGTTTTGGGAACTGGTTTAACTAGTGCATGACCAGGACATATTGCTCACTATTCTATATTGCGCCGAGCAGTTTTCTGCCTGGGGACGGCTCAGTGTTCCTTGCCATGGTTTTTCAGTAAACGATATATAATCCATCACACACATGTCAAGACCTTTTCCCAGTAAGATAATGAGAAATAAAACTCATTATAAGAAAGTTACGAGAAACATAAAACTGGGCACTTGGCTTAGACTAGGCACTCAATGAGTATCACTTCCTCTATCAGGAATACAAGCTGTGATCTCAATGTGAACATGGCTGTATCCTGTTGAGCATGTCAGAGCAAAGTCCTGTTGGTACAGATCTTTCCTGGTGGATATAAGGAATAAGGTTCTGCTCAGTTCTGTGCTATTTGTGAAGAATTTTGTGTTCAACCTCCCAAGGGGAGCCTAAGGCACTCACCAGTTAAATACATTTACAAAGGCACCTATAACATATGTACATTACTGGCTGGGTGTGGTGGCTCACGCCTGTAATCCAAGCACTTTGGGAGGCTGAGGTGGGCGGATCACAAGGTCAAGATCGAGACCAACCTGGCCCAACATGGTGAAACCCCGTCTCTACTAAAACACAAAAGCTGGGCATGGTGGTATGTGCCTGTAATCCCAGCTACTTGGGAGGCCGAGGCAGGAGAATTGCTCGAACCCAGGAGGTGGAGGTTGCAGTGAGCTGAGATCGTGCCACTGCACTCCAGCGTGGTTCCCGGTGACAGAGCAAGAGTCTGTCTCAAAACAACAACAACACAAAACAAAACACAAAAAAACCCATATGTACATTATGTCTTTTGAATGATGAATCTTCCACAGTGTCAGTTTTCTGGGCATTCTCTCAGATGATTATCTTTGGGATTAGGTGGCCACTTATTTCTGAATAAGTGTCATTGTCTGAATCCCCAAACTCTTAATGCCTTTTAGACATTTAGGCATACATTTGGATTGATGCTTTAGTGCTATGCATGCAATATATATTTTTTAAAAATTATTTTAACTTCATTTAGAAGGCTGCTCTGTTTGTCACATAACCATGAACTTACTGCACAGAAATTTCCACCGGCCAGATCAGCCATGCCTTGTACTTGTATGGTCGGCATTCTAGTACTTAGTAATCCATTCATGTGAACCTTCTTTTTTTTTTTTTGAGACGGAGTTTCGCTCTTGTTACCCAGGCTGGAGTGCAATGGCGCGATCTCGGCTCACCGCAACCTCCGCCTCCTGGGTTCAGGCAATTCTCCTGCCTCAGCCTCCTGAGTAGCTGGGATTACAGGCACGCGCCACCATGCCCAGCTGATTTTTTTGTATTTTTAATAGAGACTGGGTTTCACCACGTTGACCAGGATGGTCTCGATCTCTTGACCTCGTGATCCACCTGCCTCGGCCTCCCAAAGTGCTGGGATTACAGGCGTGAGCCACCGCGTCCAGCCCCATGTGAACCTTCTTATGCAATACAGTGACTTTTTTTATTTTTAATAATTTACTTCCCACCAGCCGTCGTTTTCAATGTGGAACAAACAAATTAATTTACTCTCATAGATTGTGCCTAAGTTCCTTTGCTTGTTTTCTAAAAATAACAAGCTCTGTGTTTTGATCAGATTCCAAAGCCACCATAATTAGCTTCTAGGGTCAGATATTCAGTGTTTCAATTTGAAGTACACCTGACACAAGGATGCCATCGACCCAATCAAGTCATGAAAATTCACAAACACAGAGTTCCACGTATACGATGAGATAATAGCATTGCTATTCCTTCGCTGCTCACAGGTCTCCTGCGCAATTACGTATAGATGACTAAAAAGTGTGATATCTCATTACCTTAAATAGTCACATACTTGCAAATGATTGACAGTATATTTTTGATCTGTCATGTGATTTATTCCGAAAACTGACATTATCCGTTGAACATAACAGAAAGTAGACCCAGATTCTGGATTGAGTATTCAGAGACCAGAAGATCATAGCTAGTATTTAATTCCATGCTAAAACTGCATTTTTTTTTTGTAAGAATTAAGCTACTTTTGATTAATCAATTAAGAGTTGGTATTTAACCCACCTTCCAAAAGAGAGTCTGGAAATGGTTGAGTGTGACTGTGTGTGATGACCACAGACGCATTCCACTGCTGTCAGAGTCCTGACCTATTTGAAATCTGGTGAGAAGTGTTCATTTGAAGAACTCTGAAGCCTCCAGAACCATTGGCTGTGGTGCTTACTTCAGTAATGCCAAAGAGGGGCGAGTAGGAAGCCCTGCTCATGGTTACCGTGTCCACAGCCATGCTATGTATGATTGGAAGGCGTAGCCTCAGACTCCAGCTTCATCAAGTCACGAGCTGGCAGAATTTCATGCTGTCAACGGTTGAATTAAGAAAAGCCTAGGCCTCCAGCACTGGTCTGCTGCTCTGGCTAAAATGATCCTTGCTTCCTGGGTATGACTACATACAGGTATAGGAGGAATTCAAGGACATGTTGAGATTAGCGAAGAATTGGGGGTTTTCTCAGATATAAAAAAATAAATTTTATATCCATTTTCCATTTCTTTTATTCCCTGCAAGATGCCTTCCTTAGGTAAAACAGTGTTCATGTTATTCTATGTCATGACTAAGAACATATTTTCTTAGTTACGATATGGCCATCAGATAATAGTTGATATAGTAATTTTAGTCAAATAGGCAAAAATTGGCTTTAGCTATGGCTTAGAGAAAGAAAGAACTCACATTTTAATTAAACATCAGCAAAATAATTCTGCATGTATATTGTGTTTTGCTTTGTCTCATGTTGATGCATTTGAGCTGGAGCTACATTTCCCAGAATTTCCTTCACTGCATAATTCCAGGTTAGTGTGAGTCATAAGAGACACTTTGCATACAATTTGGAAGGTGAAAATGGCCAGGGCCATAAGATTTTTATGTTCAGATAGTTGGTGCAGGTCACACACATGGCCCAGGGTCTGTTGGCTCATGCTGTTGGCACGGACAGCAGCTGGGCACCTCCAGTTCTCACTGTACCACTCCCAGCTGCTGCTTCTCCCGGACCAAGAGCATGTTTAGCCCCATTGTAAAGAGCACTCCTCCTCCTGTCGGTTACTTGCATCATTGAAGTTGGGGGCTGGGAGGCTGTAAGGGGCTGATACCGGCTCCAGCTTATCCTCTTGGTTCCAGTTTGTCATTGCTCTCCCTCACCTCACAACTATCTTTCCTTCCTGGACGTCTTCCTTGCTGACCTCAGGCTCGGCAAGAAATGTGAAAATAGCAGCAGAAAGCCAACTATTTGACCACAATTGTGCGAGACCAAGTCTTTATGATAATCTCCTGTTACATATATGACTTCCCAGTGGGTTCCCTTCTCTGATCAGAGCATGTTTGATACAACTGGTATGTTGTGGTGCCCGAGTGTATAAGCCAGATTTTCTTTCTCTAGAAATGTCTGACTCACAAGAGTTATAAGCTAAGGACCTATATATATATATTAGCTGGGCAAGGGGGCATATATATCTAAGGACCTAATTGTAAGTCCGGCTAATTTTTGTATTTTTTGTAGAGATGGGGTTTTGCCATATTGCTTAGTTAGGGCCTCTATTGATGTAACAATCCTTCTGACCAGGGGAGATGGCAGAAAACTTAACAAGAATCTGAATATAGAGAAGTGGGTGCTCTACCAAGTATGATCATTTTCAAGGTTTCTTTTCCTATATATTTATCATCTTACTCTGTCTGATAGTAGTTTCATTGGAATACAGATTCTCTACTGAATCTGTGATAGAGATATCCTTTTAAAACATAATATAAGATACAGGCTAGAAACCCTGGAAAAATAATTGAAATTGCCTTTGATCTAAGAGCTAAGCTAGCGGATTGTGCTGGGTGGTGACAGAAGTCTGGATTTTGGAATCATGCCAAATGAGAAGCAGACATTTATTGCTGTGTAACCATAGACATGCCACGCAATCTCTCTGAACCTTGGTTTTTCTACCTGTAAATTCTGAAAATATGGTACAATTTTCAATATTTAAAAATGGGTGTGAAGACTAAATGAAATAACAAGGTGAAACTCACCCACATGTGAGCGCAGAAGTTGCCACGTACTGCCATATCCAGTTATCTGTGCATGCTTCACCTCTTTTTCAAATTCGAAAATGCCTTTGAGGGTAGGACGGTGCTTTCTTTCATCAGTGTTCCTAGTACTGTGTGAGGTGTTTAGTGACTGGCGTGCATCCGGTTCATTCTCAATATTAGCTGTGATACAAATGAATGAACGCCCAGAGGCTGCTCTTTATTGCTGATGTAGCACAATTCAGCCTTCTCTTCTGCGATCCCAAATAGGTAAGGCTGGCTACTGTGTTTAGAAAGTCAGGAGCGGTGCGTAGATGAATGAGAATCACTGTGTCTGTTACAGCATTAGGTTAAGAATTTGTCATCTGAAGATCTTGGAAGCCCTGCTACCTGCAGTTATAATTTCTGGCCAGTGGGTGTCACCCTTGGAACACACAAGTGTGCTTTCAAGCTTGCTTTGAGAAGACCAGAAGACACTCCACAGACGTTTGCTCCTTTCACCAGGGTAGTGTGGGAAATGATGTTGATCTCCAGATGACATTCATCATCAGGGAGCCCTCCACGCGGCACCTTCATCCAAGGGCGGAAAGCGCATTTGCAGAAAACGTTGCAAAGCATGCCTTTAGCTGTGGGAATGGTGTTCGTTGATGGTGAATTGATACATTGGAAAATGGTGTTGGCTGTAATGGCATTGGCCTGTGGAAAGGAAAACCAGATTCAGGCACAGGAATGGAAAGCTGTCCTTCCACTTCTGCATTGGTGTTGCTGTTTTGTTTGTACTCTGTCAGTAAATCATTCATTCAAAAGTAAAGATTAAAGAATAAATTGTTTGGCACAATCTTGGTGGAATAATTCAAGGAAGCAAAATCCTGCTCCTTGAATTGTTTGTCCTGTTACTAAGGAAGTTTCTATTTTGAAAAAACAAAAAATACTGATAACATTCTCTGTAACATACTGCTTTTCAAAACTGGTTTCTCATCAGACATTAACTCACATTCATTTATTTCAGTATTTATTATGTACTAACTGTGTGTTAGATGTTAGAGTGCATGGTGGCAAATAAGGTACAATTTTTAAAAAGAGACCTGAGGCCAGGCATGGTGGCTCACACCTGTAATCCCAGCACTTTGGGAGGCTAAGATGGGAGGATCACCTGAGGTCAAGAGTTTGAGACTATCCTGACAAATATGATGAAACCCTGTCTCTACTGAAAATACAAAAATTAGCTGGGTGTGGTGGCAGGCACCTGTAATCCCAGCCACTTGGGAGGCTGAGGCAGGAGAATCACTTGACCCCAGGAAGCAGATGGTGCAATGAGCCGAGATCACGCCATTGTACTCCAGCCTGGGCAGCAAGAGTGAAACTCCAGCTCAGAAAAAAAAAAAGAAAAAGAAAAAAAGAAAGAGAACTGTTACGAATTAGAGTTTTTTAGAGAACTAATGAGAAATACATGGGCTTCAAATTATGTGTCTGGTTTCTACTTTATGGGTAGATTTACAAATAGGTAAATTTATCACACAACTATACAGCTTATAATTTTATCAGAGTAAAGATTTATTGTGAAGTTGGTGAAATTAAGTGCTTTCTACTTAGGAGTGTAAATTATATCATCAGAGCAATTTGTTGACACCTCTCTGAAACCTCAGGAGTTATAATTTTTGACCCAGCAATTCCAGATCTAGAAATCATTCTTCGATGACAAAAAAGGTGTATTAGAGAAATACATACAAGAAAGTTTTAGTAAGAACGATGTATATTGGAGAAAAATCAAAAGCAAGAAAGAGGAAATATAACCGGCACCCCCTTAGCAGAACAGTGTTGCCAGAGCACAGAGAGCGTGCGTCCTGGAGCAGCCTTCACCTTTGGGTTGTTTCCTGTCCCTCGTGCCTTTTGCAGGGTCCCAGGCAGGAAAATGTCAGGCAGTGGGTTCTCTTTCCTGTGACTTTCAGGAGGAGGCAGTGGGTATGTCGCCGTGTGTCAGTAAAACTGTGCGCAGTGCAGGATGCCCCACAATATAGGTGGATGTGGGGATTCAGTTAGGGTGGTGGCAAAAATAGTAAGGGAAAAATATTAGAGAAAGTTAGATAGTCTGAAACCCTTTTGGAAGGCCTAAAGGTTTTTTTCTATAGTTCTTGGCTGAAGGCAGCCTTGTCGCCTTAGTTAAATAAATTAGAGCAGAAACAAAGGAATGTGGGGAGTTTACTTTGCTTATTTACTCATGTGGTCTTAAAACTAACCTTTGAGCCAGACGGCCCTCTTCGGGGGAGGCTGACCAAGGAGATTACCCTCTAGTGGTGTTTGCTTTAGGTTTGGAACCTGGCCTTTAATCTTTCTCTACAAGTGTGTTGACTTAGGGCCTCTGTTATTACATCTAGACCGAATGAATGCAGAGACGGTGAACTAGTCAGAGTTCTGTAGCTGTGATCTCTCTCTGTGAGTGGATCACGACCCCCTAGCCCACTCGTCCACTGGAAATTTGTGTCTGAGTGCGTTTTTTCATCCGTTGTGCAGCTGGGTCTGTGTTACAGACCCCGGCAGGTGGAGAGTTGTACGTTTGCCAAAACCCAACAAAAGTCGACTACAATAGACACAGGGATGTAGAACCTCAAATCCCAACTGATTTCAGTTCTGTCCATTGACAAGAATGAGCTTCCAGTTAAAGAAGATGAAACGTGGTTAAGACGAAACAGCAGCGTGAAGATGGTTGAGGTTCACCTGGCTGTCCTGCATGAGCTCGTGTTTCTAGGATGGGACAGGTTAAAGCCTGGACCACTCACAGAACTTGCAAATGAAATCAAGTTAGCTTCAGAGAGTTTCTGTTCAAAACAAACAAACAAAAAGCAACAAAAAAGTAGAGTGCTGCTGGAAAAGGGAGCACAAGTGAAGATTGCTTTGATTTTCTGAAGGGTGAAAACATTTTGGAAAATATCCTTTGAGGCAACAGGTGAATTATGTTAATTCTGCTTCACCCTGGGGTATAGTTGGGGGACCTCAGGTTCCGGCTTCTCCTTCTGACCCTGTGTTAGTTTCCTAGTGCTGCCATAACTGTGTACCACAAACTGCATGGCTTAAAACAACAGAAATTTATTCTCTCACAGTTCTGAAGTCCCAAGTCGAGTTGTCAACAGGGCTGTGCTCCCTCGGAAACCCACTGGGGAGACGCCTTCCCTGCCCCTCCCTAGCTTCTGGAGGGGGTCGCCAATCCCTGATGTTTTTCGGCTTGCCACTGAATCACTCCAGTCCCAGCCTTGGTCATCACTCAGCACATTTCCCGTGTGTCTTCTAAGGACATCAGTCATATTAGATCAGGGCCCACGCTAATGACCTCATTTTAACTAGATCACGTCTGCAAAGACCGTATTTCCAAATAAGGTTATATTCAAAGGTACTAGCAGTTAGGACTAGTTAGCGTGTCTTTTGGGGGACATAATTCAACCCATAATGACACCTTCTTTCTTCTTTTTCTTTATCCCTCATGATCTTATTCTGTTCTATGTTGTGTGGTCTATTTCTCATTCTGGTCTATACCATACATCTGCCGACTGCCTCTGTAACTTCTGCCACCTCCAAACTCTTCCCACACTTGTTTTTATGAGCAGGATCATTTCCATCATCCATCCATACTTAGGTGACCCAAGGCAAAATTTGAAATTAACAAGCATAACCAAAAATGAATTAACTGGGACATGCTTCCTTAAGCGGCCCAGAGCCTGAGATGGGGCCTCAGTACTTGGTTGGACTTTAAAGTTTTCACTCCTGCTTTCTCAATCTCAGCTGCCTCATATGTACAATGATATCCACACTTCCCAGCTTGAAGACTAATAATATGTGTGACAAACTAGGGTAGCCACAATTCTGATGTGGGGGCCTTGATTAGGGCAGGCTGAAAGCAGCCCTCCTGCTGGGCGCACTAGGACCTACAAATAAACTGCAGTGCGTCCTCATTTCCCTGTTGGAGTCGACACATCATCAGTCCCTCTTGTGTTTGTGACTCATACTTCAAGTTTTGTTCAAACCTGACATCCGAAGCTACCACTAAAAGATGGAGGAACTGTAGAAGCAGAAGTTTCTTTTCAAAGAGACTGCTAGGCAAAAAGTCGAGCTCAGTCTGCAGGTCTGGTGATTGTTTCTGCTGCATATCAAAAGATGCCTATTTTTAATTTCCATAGCATGTTGCCAAAGAGGTAGTAATAATGAAGTGTGGTTCTGTAAAGGAACAGCCCTGCCTCAAATGCATGTTCTCCTTTGTTCCAACCAAGCCCGATGATAGTTATTTTGCTGTCAAGAGAGCAGTGACAAGAGGCCAGCCAAGCTGCAGTGTTTTAGCTGGGTGTGTGTCAGCTGAGGACAGATGCCTGTGCCTCTTCGAACTGGAGGCTGAGAAGGCTCCGTTTCATTTGTTCAGAATCCAGATATAACAACTGGTTCTCAAAAATCAGCTTATGGGATCGAAGCTCCCAGGGTGTGAGAAAGATTGAAGTGTCCCTATGTTTTCACCTTTAGTCTGTGGAATAGTTTCCTGCAGGCAGGAAACTGAATGGATACAGGAAACTGTTTCTTCTTGTTCATTCTCTTTCTCATCTGCTTTGAATAAAAGCTAATTTTTGTGCTACCTGGAAATAAGGCTACTTATTTTTTTTTTAAGAAACATTTTCCTAGGATGTAATCAGATAATTTGAGTCGTGCTTTATTTCAAAGTGAAGTAAAAAATTGCGAGAAAGATAGTACACCATTTATCTTGACGGTGTCAGTTTAGCAAGTTGCATCCTCACTTTTAATCTTCCTTAATAAGTACTTGGGAACTCTGCCTGCCTAGTGTAGTGGCGTTCTGAATGCCACCACGTGCTGTTTCCCACCACAACTCTTCCACCGAGCAATGTGGGTGCTTCGATCTCAGACCAGGAATGAGAATGTTTATGAAGCCAACATTCATATTGAGCTGTAGCATGGACCATGCTGGCCTTTCAGCAGCCGGGTTCAGGCTTTGTGTGAGAAGCAATGGTTAAACAACTTGCATTTCACAAGGGAATTAGATATGTTTGAGCCAGTCAGTCCTGATTTTCTGGTTCTAGGAAGGCCATCTCTGGTCTCCTGAAGCCCTTGCTAAGGGTCCTGGTACACTTTCATTTAGGAAGGATGAGGCTAAAACTTATCAGACTCCACCATCTGGAAGAGGGGCATTTGCTCAAATTGCCCTGAAGAAAACAGATGGACTCTGTCATAGACAATCTGGTCCTCAATTTGGGGTAAGGACTAACTGCCTAGGGTTGGTGTCACCTAGTCCAGCCTTTCAGCTTCTCAAAACAAACTCTGTTTCACATGACGCTGGTATAACGCTGTAACTTCCTAAAAGAATTTATGGGGACCTTCATGTTTTTGTATCTGCTCTGTTCTCCAGCCTTCTGGCCATATGGAACTACTCACTCACCGCTGAATCTAATGATCTCTGGAGAAGGACACTTCCCCACTGAGGTGTTTCCTGCCCCTTCCCCTTCCCTGCCGCCTGGATAACACTGGGCCATTCATTGCACTGTGGAGCACAGAGCACAGAGGTTAAGCGCTCCTGGTAACCTGGTTCAGCATCCAGGCTCTGCCATTTACCATCCACATGACGTCGGGGGTGGTAATTCCCACACTTTTTATGCCTCTGTTTGTTTATGGGATAAATTGCAGTGTCTACATCAAGGGGTTTTGAAGTATGCGGTAACTGATTTGGGTAATATATGTAAGTCGCGTAGAATTGTGTCTGGCTCAGTAAGAGTTAGCTAATATTATTCCAGTTCAGGTTTTCACTTGGCTGCCACGTTTCCCAGGGCCTTTTAGTCTGTGATTAGTGCCGCTGCACAGGCTGTACTTGTACCTGGTTCGATTCTTTATTATACCACTCACCTCAGAGTATCACGGCGAGGGAAAGAAGTCTCTGCCGAGATGAGCTAGAGCGGTCCCGTGCGTAGCTGTCACCACAGAGTAATTATACTCCATCTTTTTACTCTCTCCTGTATCGAGCACTCCAGTCACTTAGAGAATGCCCCTTAATCCCACTTAGAAAAAAAGAAAATTCACGTCGCTGCCAGCGCTCATTTAATTTTAGATAAACACGCTCTTTGAGGCTGAAGCAATTCTGACTCATTTTCAATGTGAAAATAAAATATAAAAACTGTTCTTTGGAGTTATTTCTAAACAGAACTAACATCAGAATCATCTGGATCATCAGAATGGGCTATTTTGGAAAAATCAGAGTCACAAAAATTCTTCAGCCCACAACTGTTCCGGAGCCATGCTAATATCACGCGTAGGAATGCTACATTTTCTAGGATTGGACATTTTCAGCAATTGAGAATTGCTATATTTTCTTAATGGAAATACCACTACTGAAAACGGGATGCTATGAATAGAATTGTGTCTTTTGCTTCCAAAGTGAATATACTAGAGCGATGCAAAAATAACGGTAAAAGTGAGATATTTCGTGGGAGATATCTTGGGGTAAACGGGGCAGCTGCAGCACTGCCAGCATTCTCGGGGCAAAAGAAAAAAGGCTTACGTTCCCAAAGCACGAACCCTCAGAGATACCACATAAAAAGTTGAGCTTTCAAAGCAGGAGAAGATGAAAACCGTGCCTGCGAAACATCCCATCCTGTTCTTTCCTTACTGGGCCCAGGGCGCTTCTTTTTACGTGCTAATTTGCTACCGTGAATCTGGGAAGCTGTCTCATTTCTTTGGCACATGTCACATTCTCCCCCTGCCCCCATTTTCTCTATACGAAAAGGATGGGACGCCTTGCAGAGATCATGCTGGTGGAATTCTGCTTTGTTGTAGCTCTGTGTCCGGCCTGACTACACGTGCAGTGATGAGGATTCAGACGTGCAGAACTCCCAGACAGGCTCACGTCGTCACATATCTTTAACTGATGCCCCTAACACCACAGTCCATATGCTGGAAATGCCACAGGACACAACGAAATCTTATCTGTAGCAGCTATGATCATTTGCTGTTAGTAAATCAGTGTTTTTCAGTGGACTTATTATGAGTCAGGGGTCTGGCCAGGCACGGTGGCTCAAGCCTGTAATCCCAGCACTTTAGGAGGCCGAGGCCGGTGGATCACGCGGTCAAGAGATCGAGACCATCCTGGTCAACATGGTGAAACCCCGTCTCTACTAAAAATACAGAAAATTAGCTGGGCATGGTGGCGCGTGCCTGTAATCCCAGCTACTCGGGAGGCTGAGGCAGGAGAATTGCCTGAACCCGGGAGGCAGAGGTTGTGGTGAGCTGAGATCGCGCCATTGCACTCCAGCCTGGGTAACAAGAGCGAAACTCCGTCTCAGAAAAAAAAGAGAGAGTCAGGGGTCTGAGGCCATGAAGCCTCCAGGAAGTGGAGTTCTGTGTATATCACACAGCTGGGAACATTGACTGAACTTTTTGTTTGCCATCCAGATGTTTCTATGTTCAGGTTCAATTTCTTGAAGGTTCCTTTGTCTCCTTGGCAACAAAGCAGCTGATCCCTTTAGTAGCCACTCTTCCCTTCCTCTCATTAAATTTTTCTTTTAGTTTTACTCTGTCCTCCCAAGGTCCTGCCTGCTCCTTTTAATTGTTAACTCCCTAAGCAGTTCTGATACTGCAGTCCACACGACCATGGGCACGAAAGTGTTAAATGAACATATCGTCGCATGGCAGTCAGTCAGCATTTTTAATTCCATTAGCGACAACTTTAGAGGTCTTTGATGTGGAGTCAGATTCCATCATGAAGAGCTTCTGAGCAACTTTCAAGTATCTTTAATACCCAACATAGAAGGTTTCTTTCTTCCTCCTGTGTAAAGCCAGGCAAATGAATAAAACCCTCCTCAGTGACCCCAACTGTATTAGACATATGTATAGTCACCCATACATTTATCAAACATTTGTTCTGGCCTACTCTATCCCAGCACTGTGCCACTTCTGTAAGCCCAGGGGATACATGATTAACAAATGCATAGCTATGGACTTGGAAACGTATCAGCAGTTACCATATACTGTTGTTATGGACTGAATTGTGTCCCTGAAAAACTCACATATTGAACCCCTAAGGCCAGTACATCAGAATGGAGCCGTATTTGGAGACAGGGCCTTTAGAGGAGGGATTAAGTTAAAAACAACGTCATCAGGGCAAGTCCTGATTCAGTCTGACTGGCGTCCTTATAAGACGACAGATTTTGGACACACACAGAGGCACCAAGGAGTTGTGTGCCACAGAAACCTTTTGCAAGCCAGAGAGAGAGAAGCCACAGGAAGAAGTAAACCTGCTTTGCTTAACGATCCCAGAACTGTGAGAAAGTCAATTTCTGTTGTCTAAGCCACTCAGCCTGCAGCACTGTATGGCAGCCCTAGCAGAGTAATACAGCTGTATGTAGTCCTATGTGCGTACGAAGAGGGGGAATGAGATCGAATTGGGATTGGAGATAGGATAAGAGAGACAAGAGGTAATATCTCAACTAAATGTTAAAAGACAGATTTATAAGCAGCATGTACATTTTAAAGGCATCTTCTATCAAGCTTTTGGCATAGAAGAATATATTCACATTGAATAAGAATTCAACAGTACACACGTTTCCAGCATTTCTGTGGGCCTTTTCTATTAACGTGTAAAAACAGAAACATCTGATTGAAGAAAGTAGTTTCCAATGTTTTTAAAGGGATGTCCAACCTTGGTTTTAACTGACATTATATAATATCCTCAATAGAGAAAACAGGTTTAAAATTGTTCCCATTGAAGTGTGGGTAGCGGGGCCCAAGGCCCATCCACTTAGCCTCACTCCCTAAAATAATTCACGGGGCACATTTGGTTATTCCAAGGTTCTAAGGAGAGTTATTCATCTAGACAGCACAGGGCAGAACAGTCTCCATGGTAAGGTCAGAGCTCAAATCACTTGTAGACAGAGATTGAAAACACTTTCCAAAAAACAAATGAGCTTTCATGTCAGACATGACCTTACCATGGAGTCCTGGCACGTCGGCGGACAGCGTGGAGCCACCTGGGCTGGGCTGGGCTGTAGCAATGGCTTAGAACAGAGAAACAAAAGAAGGACCACAGTGAGAAAAGCGCCATTCACTGCCATTCTCCGGCCAGCGGCTTCACCAATACCCTTCTCATTGCCTGGTTTTGTGACAGTACATGTTTTTGAACTGGTACACATTCCTAGAAGAGTGAATTTTGAGTAAATCTTGAAAGGAGAAAGACGCTCCATTTGTCAGAAGGAAGTAGAGTGGGAATTGCAGTTGTGGGAGATGAGTAAGATGCTAAGAATGGTTGGAGGGTGTTAAGAAACAACGGACTGGGATATAAATTAGCCTGAAGGTCATATAGATGTAGATCTTTAGGAGAGGTGGGCTCCTGAGTAAACACAGAATCAGTTAGCAGAGACTCTCAAAGCCCATACCGAGGATGTTTCGTATCAATCCTAGATATTAGCTGTTTTCTAGACTTTGGACCTCACGTGTGTTTCTGAGCTATGGAATGTGGTCTCTTCATCTTCGCTGGTTGCCTGGTTTTGTGCTCACTTTTACACTTTGTGAAGGCACTGACTCCAGATGGTCTCTTTATTTCTGATGCTAAGTCTTTTTGTAAGCTGTAAGCTTTGGTTATGTGATCATGTGCCTATTCTAATTTGATTAACAATTGGGTTCCTTGACCACCAACTCTTCCGTAAATCTTATTTACCCCTCTCCTTGGATCTCTCATATTTGTGAACTTCTAAGGGGCCTTACCTCTTCTGACCCCCAGTTTCCCCTTGAAGAAAGGGGATTGCTCATATGATGGTCAAGCGCAAGGATTTAATGGGTCTTGGTGCTAAGCGATGGCACATTTAATGGGATGAACAGAAAGGTTAACAGTCTGTGTTTCTATCTTGTGTGTTCTTTTTAAGTTTTCTCCCTTGAGATTCACAACTGCGTGTGAATTCTGTAGTCCAATGTAACTGTGAAAGCCACATTTCCATGAAAAGGGCCAGGAAAAAGACCCTAAAAATCCCTTAGTCTGATTTTGGTGAGGACCCTGGTTCTACCCACAGTATAAGAAAAAGGTGTGACAATTCAAGAAAAGCTTGTATTATTGATTGGGGCAAAACACCGAGCTAGCAATAAGAAGCATGTATTTGTCTGAGCTTTGCATATTTCTCCGTGTAAACCGATTGTGATTGGGTGGCAAACAGTTGGCTGAGGATCTTGGTCACTGGCTTATTATCTTCTGTACATCACTAGCAAGTACCATTAAAGGTCCCAAAATAGACAAATCCTAATAGAAGATGATTCTGTTACTGAGCACAGGCTGGCATAAAAGGAGGGAGCACTGATAAGCGGGGAATGCAGCTGATGCAGTGAAGGTGGGGAAGGCCAACGTGAGCGCTCAGATGCGGACGTGGGGAGGGAGGACTCATCCAGAAACCACCGTAAAGAACTTCCAAATTCCCAGGCTGCTTCTCTGAGTAGAAAATCTGAAACAGAGTCTTGGCAGAGCCTGGTGATTGGGAAACGGCAATCGCTTTGACCGGCTACATGTTGAACGGCTGCTCCGGCTTGGCAGTGAGCTTTCTGACTCGGGAGAGGCAGAAAATGAAATGAAAATGTGGTCTCAGTGCGTCCCGTCCAAAGGCCCCAGGAAGACTGCAGTTAATCAGCAGGCTGGTCATCAAGCGTCACTTGACATTTTGCAAATGTGTCTTAGATACCTGGGAAAGTCTGTTGATACATTCCTTCAGTGTTCCTACAGAGCTGGAACCAGCGGTGGCCAAAGGGACATGTGAGGCACCACCTCCACACATGGAACCATTTTGTTTGGGGGCCCAGGCCAGGGCGCGATGAGCTTGTCTCCTTCCTGCTGTCTGACTCAGAGGCAGAGGCAACTGGAAATAGCAGGACATGGTGGATTAGAAGCTTGACGTTCAGACAGTCTGGGAGCCTGCAACCAACAGAACAAGAACAAAGGGACTCTACACAAGGACAGCCCCTACCACCAGAAAATCACGTGGGAACTAAAGGCTTTCGGTGTGTCCCTTTGTTTCCTGCAGAATGTCTGGAGGGAAGGAAAGCAGTCATTTCACTGAACCAAAGTGTTATTACCATCAGAACATTCTCAGGGTGGCTAAAACACAGGGCTTCTTGGAACATGAGTCAAATACCACCTTCCTCCCATCTATCTATGGAGGCTCTATTACTCTGAAATCAAGTAAAAATGAACATAAGTTTTAAAGAGAAAAACCTCAACAAGAAAGGGAGATGAGAGAATAACCCACCCCCTTTCATCTTTTACTGACAGTGGGGAGTTGGTGTGTTGCTTGAATGAATAGAAAGCCATGTTGTGTTTGCTTTTTTTAAAGGTAGCTGGTAGAGTCAGTCCTTCCTCCCGTCCACATGTCTTTCTATTAGAATCATCTTCCTGTCCTCATCAACACCAAGGCCACTTTCTTATCTTCCACCAGCCCAGAACAGCAAAAACACGGGACCCGGGGCAATCTTGCTGTTTCACAGAGAGTTCTTCAACTTGCAACTCTCTTTATCTCTAGAGCCTACAGAGTTCCCGGCATGGAATAAAAAAAGACAGTGTGATAGTAACTACAAACAGCACTGTCCTAAGGACTGAGAAGAAAACATGTATTTTGATTCTGAAGTAAAAGCTGGTATTATTATGTTAATATGCTCATTTCAAATAGAAGTAAACTGAGGTTTATACAGGTTTAAAGAGATGAATTTGCCTAAGATTATATTGTTAGAAAGTGGAGCTACTTCTGAATTCAGATCACCTGACTTCAGAACCTATGCTTGCAACCTTTTTTCTTCTTTTTCTCCTCCTCCTCTTCTTCCTTTTTTTTTGGAACTGAGTCTTGCTCTGTCGTCCAGGCTGGAGTGGAGTGGCACCATCTTGGCTCACTGCAGCCTCCACCTCCCGGTTCAAGTAATTCTCCTGCCTAAGCCTCCTGAGTAGCTGGAATTACAGGTGCCTGCCACCACACCCAGCTAATTGTTTTGTTTTTGTATTTTGAGTAGAGACAGGGTTTCACCATGTTGGCCAGGTTAGTCTTGAAGGCCTGACCTCATGATCCACCTGCCTCAGCCTCCCAAAGTGCTGAGATTACAGGCATGAGCCACTGACCTGGCCCTTTTTTTTTTTTTTTTTTAAGAGAGGGTCTTGCTCCATTGCCCCAGGTGAAATGTAGTGGCATATAATGGCTCATGACAGCCTCAAACTCTTGGGCTCAAGTGACCCTCCCCACTCAGCCTACCAAGTAAGTAGGACCACAGGTGCATACCACCATGCTCAGCTAATTAAAAAACCATTTTTTATGTGTGTAAAGACAGGGTATCATTTCACTGTGTTGCCCAGGCTGGTCTTGAACTCCTGGGCTCAAGTGATCCTCCGTCCTTAGTATTCTAAAGTGCTGAGACACCATGGCCAGTCCAACCATTTTTGTATGATTCAAGAATAGCATTTATTTTCCCAAACTGATCTACAGATTGTATATAATTTCTCTCAAATTCCCACAAGCCCTTTTGCAGAAATTGATGAACTCTAAAATTTGTATGGAGATGCAGGGGACCCAGTGTAGCCAAAATCGTTTTGAAAAATAAGAAATAAAGTAGAGGACTTACCCTTCCTAATTATAAAATTTACTCCAAAGTTACAATGATCAGTGTATGGTCAATTGAGTTTTGACAAAAGTGCCAAGGCAATTCAATGGGGAAAAAAATCACCTTTTCCAAAATACTGCTGGGACAATTGGCTATACATGGACAATATGAGGAATGTGGCCCCTTGTCCCATATCATACACAAAAGTTAAATAAAGTGTTTGATAAATACAGGAGCTCAAATGCTATAACTGTCATAAGAAAGCATAGAAAATCTTTGTGATCTTGGGTTAGACAAAGATTTCTTAGCACACCAGATGCACAATCCATTAAAGAAGAAAATGGATGAAATTGACTTAAAAATGAAAACCTCTGTGCTTCAAAAGACACCATTAAAAAAATGAAAAGACAAGCCACAACTGGAAAAGCATATTGGCAAATCAGTATCTGATAAAGAACCTGGATCTAGAATATATAAAGAATTCTTACAAAACAACAACAAAAAAAGAGAGGTGAAATGGGCAAATTATTTGAATAGACATCTCACCAGAGAAGATATCCCGATGGCCAGTAGCACATAAAAAGATACTCAACATGATTAGTCATTAGAGAAGTCCAAATTAAAATGAGATACTACTCAATACCTACCAGAATAGTTATAATGAAAAAGACAATAAGTATCGATGAGCATGTGGAGAAACTAGAACCCTCATGTGTTATTGATGAGAATGTAAATAGTGCAGCCACTTTGAAAAACAGTTTGGTAATTTTTAAAAAGATTTAAGCATCAATTTGCCAAGGGATCCAGCAATTTTACTGCCACATCTGTGCAAGGGAGAAGAAAACATGTCCACAGAAAAACTTAGACATAAAGTTGTTTGTAGCAGGATTATCTATAATAGACCAAAATCGAAAAACCCCTCAAATTTGTTCATCAGCTGAGGATGTACAGGGTCCAGCCCCATAGGGTTCTGTGAGCCCCTCCCTGCTGGTGCAGAGACAAGAAACTGTAGAAATAAAAGACACAGACACAGAGATAGAGAAGAGAGTTTGTGCCTGGGGGTCCACTGCCAACCAAAGCGTGGAGACCTGCAATGGCCCTTAGTGTCTGGATGCTCTGACTTTTATTGAGTACAAAGCAGGGGGTGGGGAAGGTAGGATGAGGTAATGGTGGTCGGTGACAGGGTCAGGTAAATCATGTGTCTTGGAGATTGGGGGCCCAAGACTTTCAAGTAGCTAAGGCAAGGAAAAAAGCTAATGTGTCAGTGCTCTTCACATATTTGTCAGAAATATCAAAGACACTAAGGCTATGTTACTATTTTAAATTCTTATCTTTTAAGAAAAAGAGAAACCAAGTGCAGAAGCAGAGCGTGAGAGTGGACATGGAACGTGACCACTGAAGCACAGCATCACATAGAGACAATTAAGCACCTGGATGTCTGTGGGCCTCCCTGACACCCGCCAGGCCTTGCCACAAGAGCTTGGAGAAGTGGAGTTTTCTCCTAACTTCCCCAGGAAGGAGATGTCTCAGTCATTTTGGACGTCTCCTTCCCTAGCTGGCCAAACAGCAGGCACTCTCCCAGTGCTGGTGCTGTGGCACAGCCGAGGCCCTCCAGCAGCCCTTATGCGGGTGTGACAGGGCTTAGAGCAGCTTGCCTTAGGGTCGCTTTGCTCACAATGTCACCTCAGTTCCATGCTTCATAACCTGATAGTCATTAGTACGATTAAAGGTTATATCGAGTATATATCTTTATGATTATAAGTAACTGTAAGATTATATATGATTTCTAGATCTTGAGAAATCGCCACTGTCTTCCACAGTGGTTGAACCAATTTACACTCCCACCAACTGTGTAAGAATGTTCCTAGGGATAACATGGGGGAAAATGGCCAGATATAGTATGTACCTAAAGTTAAATAAAAACAAAAGATTATATATGATTATATAAAGGAATAACTATGTGCCTACATTTCTAATTCTTTTCTAAATCAATATTTATATGAGAACAGGCTGAGACCTTGCCATGGCACTTGTGCCCCTCTACAGGATGAATAAATACAAGTGGTATATGCCTGGGTGCAGTAGCTCATGTCTGTATTGCTAGCACTTGGGAAGCCAAGGTGGGAGGACCAGTTGAGGCCAGGAGTTCAAGACCAGCCTGGCAACACAGTGAGATCCTACTTCTACAAAATATTAAAATAAAAATTTTAAAAAATGATGTAGCCACACGGTGGAACACAATTCAGTGATAAAGAATAAAATACTGATAATATGGATAAACTTCAAGAATGTTTTGCTAAATGGAAACAGCTAGACACAAAAGGCCATGTATTGTATGACCGCATTTATATAAAAAGTCCAGAAAATAGATTCCTGGTTGTCTAGGATTAGGGGTGAAATCAGGGAATGACTGCAAATGAACGTGATGGATCCTTCGGGGGTCACGGAAACGTTCTAAAATTAGATTGTGGTGATAGTTGTACAACTTTGTAAATCTACCAAACATTGCATTTTACACTTAAGATGGAAAATACATGGTTTTAAAATAGTATAACCAATTAAATCTGTTAAAAAGAAAAGAGTTTTCCAAGCTGTAAATGAGTAAGACTTCAGGCCTGGATGTTTGCTTTTTTGGTCCGTTACTCATTTCTTGGTTTTAGTTATTGCTGGCCTAGAATCCACCATTCGTTTTTTCAGACATGACTCAGTAGTATCAACTCCATGGTCCCAACTAATTTATCTACTCAGAAATTTGGATTATGGACAAACTGGGCCATGTACATTCTCCACTCTATATAGACTTATACATGCCATTGTCACTGAATATTCAAGTTATCTGATCTTTATTGTTTTCTTAGCATTTATTATTCTCTTTGCCAATTTTAGTACAGATGCCTTGTGAAGCCTTTTTCTGACTCTTCTTACCTGTGATTTCACAACTTAATGCTTCTTCTCAATCCCCTAATTTCAAATTGCTACCTTTGTTTTGACCTCTAGTTCACAGAAAAGGTGGAGACCATCTAGTGTGAACTAATACGAACTCTTTTAACTTCTTGTCTTCATGGTGACAGATATATTTATTTGTAGCACAGCTGCCATTCCATACATCCTTCCTTGAGTTTGGCAGTGTCTCTCCTCTCTCTAATCCTCTAAATCTTTAGCTCTGCATCAACTTATCTATGTTTTTATTGTCTTGTGTGTGTGTGTTTACATGCAGGCCATTGGACACGGATTGAATACTGAGAGTCACATGAATGCATTGGAGCCAGAAAGGTTTATGGTTTTTCAACGTCACCTAGACCTCTGTCACTACTAAGTCATCCTTTCAATGTCTCTGATTTGGTCCATCTTCCATTTTCCATAGGAACCATCATAAAAATTTACCCCCATCCTCTCGCTCAAATCCTCAGCATATGGCTGTATTTTGCTCACACTCTAGGCAACCTACCTTCCACTTCACCTATACTTGGGTTCTTTCTGCCATTTACTCGTGTGATGGACTGAATTGTGTCTTCCTAAAATTCATCTTTTGAAGCCCTACTTCCAAAGTGAGGTTATTTGGGAATAGGACCTTTAAGGAGGTAATAAAGGTTAAATGCTTTGCTTCGATAATTGTATTAGTCCATTCTCACATTGCTTTGAAGAAAAATCTGAGACTGGGAAATTTATAAAGAAAAGAAGTTTAATTGACTCACAGTTTCACATTGTTGAGGAGGCCTCAAGAGACTTAAAATCATGGTGGAGGGCACCTCTTCACAGGACATCAAGAGAGAGAATGAGAGCCGAGCAAAAGGGGAAGCCCCTTATAAAACCATGAGATCTTGTGAGAATAAATTCACTATCATGAGAACAGTGTAGGGGAAACCATACCCATGATTCAATTATTTCTACCTGGTCTTGCTCCTGACATCTGGGATTATTAAAATTCAAGGTGAGATTTGGGTGGGGACACAGTGCCAAACCATATCCATCATGATCAACTTTGGGTTTCTTTTTATCTTAATTCAGTCCATTCATTAGTCAGTGATCCTTGCACTTAGTGTGTGGGGTAAATATTAGTTACAGTGCTCTGTGCTAAGAGAAGTGCAGGATAAGGGAGGAGCCAGATTCAAGGCTCTTGCTGTCTAGTAGACAAGAAAATGCATGTGCCAAGCAGTCGTAATACAAAGCAGAAGGTGAGAAGTGCCAAATGAGAGGTACAGAGAGAGACTGCCTTAAGAGACAAAAGAGAGGTCTTGGTTTAAAAGATTAGGGAAGACTATGGAAGATCTGGCATTAAATAGGGCTGGTCTGCCAGTTGTGAAGACCGTGGGAAAAGCACAGTATCTGAACCAGAGTGTCAGAAAGCCGGGGAAAGTCCCTTATGGCTTCCCTTGGCTAGGAGAGGGAGTTCTCTAACCCCTTGCACTTCCCAGGTGAGGCGATGCCCCACCCTGCTTCAGCTTGCCCCCCTTGGGCTGCTCCCACGGTCTCACCAGTTCCAGTGAGATGAACCAGGTACCTCAGTTGGAAATGAAGAGATCACTTGCCTTCTGTGTTGCTCTTGCTGGGAGCTGCGCACCGGAGTTGTTTCTATTCGGCCATCTTGCTGGAAATCCCAAATAATTGTTTAAATAAGGAGAGGAGTTTTTTATACTCAGACAATTAGAAGTCCTGGGGTAGTTATTCCAGTGCTGAAGAGTGGTTCAACAAAATCATATAAAAGGTTTTAGCTCCTCCCTCCCTCCCTTCCTACCATCCTTCCTTCCTTCTTTCCTTCCTATAGGCCTATCATACTGAGAGTGGTTGCCTCATTGTTGCAAGATGCTGCAAATGTCTGTCCACATTCTGAGCACGGGAAGATTGAAAAAGGCAGAAGGCCAAACTGGCATGCCACGAAGACTATCCCTAAAGTGATTTTCCAGAAGCTACACCAAGTGACTTCTGCTTACATCTTGTTGGATAGAATGGAGTCACATGCTCACTGTAACTAGAAAGTTGCTAGAGAGTAGGAGGCGTGTGGTTGGGGTGTGGATCAGCCATATGCTGGATGCGTAAGTCTGAGTTAGTTGTGAGGGAGCCAAGTGAAAAATGTCAGGTAGCCAGCTGAACAAATGGGTCTGTAGCTTGGGAGTGTCAATCTTTTCCTACCTGGCTCACCCAGATGAATTGAAATGTGAAATGGTAAGTTCTGATAAGTGTGGTGTTATCCTACCCTGCAAAGCATGCTCCCATGTGCACGTGTGTGATTATGAAGGGAGAGTGGGGCTTGAATATGACTGCCAGCCTAACAGCTAGTCTGCAGGCTGGGTTAATGTAAAGAATGAGAACAGGTTTGAGAGATGTGGAAGGCTTGCACACGCTGAGGTCGGCAGCCTGCTACAGAACAGGTCAGAGCCATGGACTGTCATGTACGCTTTGAGCTCAGATCAGGCTGTAGTGAATGATAAATTGATTAAACCCAGTTTGTAGATCAGAGGCAAACTATGACCTGCAGCCTTAATGCAGTCAGATTTTGTAAATCAGGTGTTACTGGCACACCTATTTATGTGCTGTCCGTGGCTGCTCTCATCCTAAACAGCAGACTCAGGTAGCAGCAACAGAGACCACATGGCCTGAAGGGCCTAAAATATTTACTCTCTGTATCTTTATAGAAAGTTTGTTGACTCTTGGTGTAGGTCATACTTCTGTTTAGGTTAGTATCAGATTAATTATACTGTAGGTAGGCTTCATTTGGCGAATGAGGGATTGAATATGAGTTGAAGATTACCTATTAGAACTCTCATTTGCTCTCTTAGTTTCCTTCCTTTAGAGACTTCCCCCTTTCTGCTAGTTATCCTATCTGGGGTGTCTGTGGAATTTACAGGCTCAGAGGACTGTCACGGCAATATACAAGATGGAGGCTTGCTCCTCGCAGCTTCACTAGATGCCATGAAGGAGGTTTCACCACGCTGCGCTGTATCCTAAGGAAACTTTCAGGTTTGGTGATTGATTTCATTGTTTCCTCCACTCAACCACTGGCATGCTTAGGACAAGTTTCAAGGAAAGGTTCTAAAAAGTACTTGGTTGAAGTCAAGATTCTGGCTGGATCTTCTGGCTCCCCAAATAGGAATTTCCAAATCAAATACTATAGTAACCAGGAGTCTGTTCCTACTAATGACTATGCAGTATCTCATGTCTGGTCACTGCCCCGTCAGTTTCTATGCTTGTAGACTATTGGATAGAAGAAATGAGCAAAACTAATGTGGTTTGACTTTAGAAAGAAGCTCAATGGTCAGGGTCGGGTGTTGGAGTTGTTTGCCAAAGTAGTTAGTTGTAAAGTGTCTTTTCTAAGGATTTAGGCATGAAGCACCGTCTTGACTGTGTTACATCAGCATGTCCCCAAGTGTTCAGTGAGATAATGTATTAGGAAAAGAAGGTTTGGGATTAAATCCTATAGAAAATGTTGGCTTGAACAAATCCAACCTGTTCACTACTGAACTTCTAAGATCCTTTAATTGTTAGTGCTGATGGAAAATCTTCAATAGGAGGACATGTTATGCCATATTTTTCACACTTGTTTGATCATGGAATGCTTGGGACTAAAAACATCTTTCCTAGACTAGCATTCAGTAGGACATTCTCTGGTTAACACTGATTTAGTCAGTCCCCTGCCTGACAATTGGACTGTGGAGTGGATATTTTTTTCTAGGTTTCTTTGAATAATGTGATTCTAGGTTAAAAATCCTTCAACCATAGGTCACAATTAGGCCTTCACTAGTTTAATCTCACACGTAGGAGATGAATTCACTTGAGATGAGATAAAAAACACTGTTTAGGTAGATGAAAAAACTCACAGATTGGGAGTCACGACAGGTAAAGTAGAGCATTTCTGCCACCAACTAGCTGTCTTGTCTAAGTTACTAAGTTACAGAAGTTAACTCTGTCGTAGGATCCTGACCTATAAAATGTGAGTAATAATACTACCTGTATCTCACGGGCTCTCATGATGTGTATGCGTTTATGTGTATGACTTTAAATTTAATCCCTGTTTTACCTGGGAGGAAACAAATTTTAGGTTCTTTAAAATGTTATGAAAAAAAGATGTGAAAATTTATTTAGGCTGATTTTAGTGTAACATTGTTTTTTTATAAAATAACTTTATAAAAGAGTCCATCAAGATATTATATAGAAAATACACACTAAGGTAATATATATACACTTCATAAAAATAGAATACATCTTGGCAATTGCTTAGAGTCTATTACCACCATGTACAGTGTATTGACGTTTAACATTTATGTTAATTTGGACATAGGAGATTTTTAAAAAACCAAACCTGTCCCATTGGTATTTAAAAAAATTGTTTTCATTGACAGGAAAATAAAAAAAATCTGGAATGTAAAAGTATGAAGCTAACTGGATGGAAGTTTGTATTAAAATGTTAAACTTCTATGCCGGGAACAACTGTCATGAGGGCAAAGTGGTATTTTTTTCTATTATCATAAGTGGTTCAGCCGATTTCACAAAATCACTGAAAATAATGTCCTCATTCTGAATGTTCAATCAAGATAAGCACTTTATAGGATCAAACAAGCCTTCTGGTAGCTGTACTATATTTTAAAAAATGAGTAGTGTTTGTTTTTCTCCTTAAAATGAAAATAGGTAAGTCCTGTTATAAAGTATCAAGACTTACAAAAATCTCCATAAGTTATAAGCTTTGATCAAAACACGTAGTAATCAATTTCATGATTCTAAAAATAGTCAAATACTCAAAGACTCGATTTGACTTAGAATCGGTTGTTTTCTTTTTATGTTGTTTGGTTTGGCTTTAAGGAAAACGATCTTAGGGACTTCGCTACTCTAAACCATCACTGACATGTCCTGTTAGGTGTTCAGAATAATCTTTGGGAAGTAACTGTTCCAGTGTAATAAATAAAGAAAATAACAAGGGACTTTTTTAGACCTTACTACAAGATATGACCATGGTGGGATCATGAAAATAGCGCAGAAGTACTAAGGAAGGCACACGAAACAGGAGTGTAGCACCGTGTTCAAGTTGCCAAGATTGCAACTGCTGGAGAGAGTAATCTGGAAGGGGGCTTGGTTGCCATGATTAATGCAGCTTAAATATGTGGAATAGGCTTTGGCCAGTTCCTTAGTACGGATAGGCAGACACAGCTATATAAACTATGAATGTGGTCTGATACTCAATGGTCCCATTGGCACTGTAGGATGAGGCTCGGACCCTCATGCGGTAGGTCTCTGCTTCTCGTAGTGGTCGTGTTGTATACACCACTCCTTTCAGGTTTTCATCCCTCAAGGCAAAAGGAACAGTCTGTTCCTCATCTACCATGAGGAAAGTTGTCCTGGGATGCATCACTCCATCCTGCGTGTATGCAACCAGCCGGATTAAATCTTGATTGGTGGCTATTCCAAATGGGAGGGAGATGAGTTTGTATTCCAACGCATATGGGCTCAAGGCACATTCCAAATCATTCGGTGGACAGTTCTTGAGGCAGAACCTAGGGACAGCAAACATATGAAGTACACGCAGTTATCTGGAAGCGGGAGGAAGCATGAAGCACATGATCATGAGCCATGAAACTTTTAGGCGCTGCATGCAGGAGGCAGCCTGACTAAAAGCAGGAAGACAGTTGTGCTCCGCGTCACTAACTCAAACCAGACACCAGATGACTACGTGGAGATGCTGGTGTGAAACCAAGTATCTATTTTGCAGCTCCATTAAAATCAGAAGTGTCTGAGCCATTGAAGTAAGCAGGAAAAAGCCATAAGGAGTATTTTCTTTAAAATGAAAAGTCAGTTTTGGAAATTAAAGCGTCTGCATACATATTGGAAACACGTACTTCTTAAAGAGGAATATAAGCTACATTTAAATTATGTAGTATCTACCCTAACACTGTTTGAAAGGTAAAACAGAATATATTTTGTTTATTTTTCTAAAAATAATAAAAGGTCAATTAGGATTCCTGGTAGGGGAGGGGCACTTTCTTTTGTAACTGTCTTTTATTTATTTATTTATTTTTGAGATGGAGTTTCGCTCTTGTTACCCAGGCTGGAGTGCAATGGCGCGATCTCGGCTCACCACAACCTCCGCCTCCTGGGTTCAGGCAATTCTCCTGCCTCAGCCTCCTGAGTAGCTGGGATTACAGGCATGTGCCACCGTGCCCAGCTAATTTTTTGTATTTTTAGTAGAGACGGGGTTTCACCATGTTGACCAGGATGGTCTCGATCTCTAGACCTCGTGATCCACCCGCCTCGGCCTCCCAAAGTGCTGGGATTACAGGCTTGAGCCACCGCGCCCGGCCCTTTGATCTTTTTTTTTTTACCAGAGCGTTGACTGCTTTTTGAGTCATCATGACTTTTAAATTGTTTGCCAGAAATCGATGGTAATAAAGAGGGAAAAAAAATGCACACAGGACCATTTATGAAGATAGGGTTCTTCGGTCATAGTATTTTTAGGGGTTTCGTTAAGTCTTTATTTTCAATTTTCTCCTTCTGATTCCAAGTCCCATCAGACCAACTGCAAACAGGTTTTTGGTGGATTCTGGGCAGCCCACACTTGACTATGCTGCTGTAACTTGTAGGCATGACCAAGGAGAAAACAAATGTGAGCTCCAGTCAGTATTTGGTTTCAGAAACACCTTCTTATTAGCAAGGTCTATCCAAGAAGCACATTATCACTTGTTTTTAATCACCCTGTTAACTTGGTACCTGGACAGAGTACAACATTTCTGGAAAGGGAGAGAGAAAATAGAAGAGTAGGTTATTCAGAATGCAGAAAAGGCTGTTTCAGACAGAAGGAAATATAAGTGAGATGATGTATGAATGGGCAGACAGCTGACTCATCCTCACTCATCTCCGTTCTCATGGAGTGGTGAGTCAGCAACAGCAGAAAAGGTGCTTCATGGTAGGCTCTCAGCGCTCAGAGCTCTTACCACCCTGAGGCAACACAGCAGAAGGGAAAATCTCAAAGAAAGGCAGGCTCTATCACTTCATAAAACACTTGCTGCAGTGGCAGAGTGAATTCTATGTGTTACATGGTGGGTTTTATACTGGGAAGACTGCTCCAGGCAACATTGGCAGCCAGGAGTGAGCTTGGGTGGCAGTGGCTGCTGCAGGAGGAGCTCATTTCTTGCCCATTCATTGAAGAGAATACTCACTGTAACCCCACATCCTCCTTGGAGTTACTTACTTCCTGTGAGTTACACATGACAACAGACAAGGTTTATGTTGGTCAAGGAGAGGGAGGAAGGATTTTCAAAAGCATGTCTGGGATGAGAAGGCAAGACATACCCTGAAACAGGATCCCGTTGGTAGTTGGGTGGACAGGGTGTATCAATGCACTGGTAGCTTCCTCTCATGTTGAAGCACATGCGGTTGGGCCCACAGCGCACACTCTGCTCCAGACACTCATCGATATCTAGAGATAGCACAGGGAACATGCAGCATTAGCAATGGGGCTGAGAGGCGGCCATAACAGCAGGCACTGGGGATGTGTGAGGGGAATGTGGAGGGCTTGCATTCCCCTCCCATGGATGGACTTAGTCACATCTAAGTTCCTTCAACCACAAAATGGGGATCATGACACCTCATGGGCTTATTTCCCAGACAGCCTTAAACACACATTTCTTTATGTGAAAGGACACCAAAAAATGACAGCCATAAACAGATGGGAGCTATTAAGAGCTCTCAGGGGTCTTTTATAATGGGAAAATACAGAGCATTTGAGTTTCATAAAGCAAGTAATATTTTAAATATACTATGAACAAGACAAAAATTTAAAGGATAGTTGTAAATATTTTTTGCAAAGTGAAGAATATCCTTAAAATGTGAGTGATCTGTGCCTAGTATTTTGTTTTATAATGTCAAATTGTTGAGTGGAAAATAGGGTCTTAGATAGGAAAGGAGTCAAGTTATAAATTCAGGAGGGAGGGTGCAGGCTAGTCAGACCTTGAGGAGAGAGACAAAAGAAACAGGATCAAATGAGTGGCCGAGGCACTGCAGTGCAGCTGATCAAGTGGGGCAGTTCGCCTGGATCTGGACTGTGCTGAGTCCATCTTCCGTTGCTATGGTAGTGGGATGGTCTCCTCGGGGCAATGGTATGGGGAAAACATGGAAATGAAATACTCTTTGTTGTTTTTTACACTAAGTTGTTAGGTAGACACACTTAAGTGCTTCCTGAAAATGAGTGTTTTTGAGCCACAGTTCTTAATTTGTGGTTTATATTTGGGCATCCAGGGATCTGAATGAAAATGTTTGTGTGTATTGTGTGTGTGTGTGTGTGTGAGAGAGAGAGAAAGAGAGACAGAGAGAGGCAGAGAGAATGTGAGATTGATTGATGGATGGATTTTATGGAAAGAGAGTCCATGAAGTTCAACACAATTTTTAAGAATTTTGAGATCCCAAAGGTAAGAATGGCATTTTAGAGAATATTTTTCATACTGGTGCATCCTCATCCCCATGGTGATGCATGAATGTTTTCTAGCAGTATGAATGGAGGCAAATATTTCAGGGAATCAATTCTCATATTCTCATTTCCATAATTCTCCTCTCTAAAGTCAACTGTCCTGAGAACATCTCATGGCCTGGAGGTCTCTATTCCCTTCTCCCTGTTTCCAATTTTCTTCTGATTTAAAAAGACAGGTTTTAGCTAATCTCAGAGGATAAACAGAGAGTAAGAATATTGGTAATAAAGACTGATGGGGGCAGGCCTTGTTTTATCATGGCTACAATCCAATGGTCTTAGCTCTTTTTTTTGAGACGGAGTCTTGCTCTGTCGCCCAGGCTGGAGTGTAGTGGTGCAATCTTGACTCACTCTAACCTCTGCCTCCTCCGCTCAAGCGATTCTCCTGCCTCAGCCTCCTGCGTAGCTGGGACTACAGGCATGTGTCACCACACGTGGCTAATTTTTGCATTTTTAGTAGAGAGGGGGTTTCACCATGTTGGCCAGGTTAATCTTGAACCCCTGATCTTAGGTGATCTGCTTCCAATTAACTCTTCAGTTCAAATTAGATTTCAGAAGTGGGTTGGCCTGTATGGGGACACCTACTAAATTTTTGTTTGAACAGAAAAATCACCTTAAACTTTTCTGACAGTAGATCTGATTAATCTGACAATGAATACAGACTTTCAAATTACATAGTGTGCATCCTCCATTAACCGAGGGGGTTAAACCTGCGGCTCTGAGTTTTGATGAAAATATATTTAAAGTCTATACACATTAACATAAATCTGTATAACAGTGCCAGCATTCACGTACTTCGCAACTATTTAAACTTAGAAGAAACTTTAGTGGTTAATTTTTTAAAGTATGAGTAAAGTATAAGGTTTTCAACTAAGTCAGTTGGTTGCCTATAGCATTGGTCCTGAGACACAAGTGGGAAAAATTATGATTAAATGGATAATTGGTTCCCCAGCACTGGGTCCTGAAGGCCAATGTGCTTCTGCCATGGAATCTGTACTAAGAACAATGGGCATGCACAGGAGTACATAACTTGTACAATGGTATTTATATTGGGACTTATATTTTTGTATAAAAAACAAGCATTTTACATTTGGCATTTTAGGTAATGGTATTTATATTGGGACTTGATACAAAAATGTAAAAATTTCGATACAAAAATTTTTGGTATTTTTGTATTAAAAATAAGCATTTTAGATTTGGCTCCAAATATATTGGTTTTTAAGGAAACCACAGACAGTGTAATTATTTACTTAAAGCAGTAACAGTTGCACAGAGTGAAAAGATGTCGGGTTAGAATGATCTGGAGTAAGTAACTTACTTTTTAGTTAGTTACATGTGCTGGCAGTGATGCACACTAGGATTAGTTCTCCTACAGGAAGGAAACACAATGTGGAACAACTTTTTATTTCGGTTAAGTCTTGCCTCCTGCCTCTGTGAAACAATTTCTAATAATGATTTTAAGATTCTCAGTGATGTGAAAAGCCTTCTAGAAAAATGTGAAATTCAATTCGCCTTATCCTCCTTCTCTCATTAAAAACATTTCTCTTCCTATTCATCGTCCAAAGTTCATTTGTCTCTTATTTTCATCATGAACTCTTGCAGAAACATGGAAGCCAGTGGGCTGCAGGGGTCCGTGATAGCTGTGTGGAGACTCGAAGCTGGGTGCATATCAGTGTGCATAAGTAGTTATTGAGTAGTTACCTTATATTTTCATTGGGTGAATAGGAATCTATAGAGAAATATCAGAGTCTAATATAGAAATATACACTTTCTATTAAAAAGCTTGCCTAAGTACAGAGGTGCTGGGCAGTCCTCTTCTGTCTCTAGGAATTCATTCACTCTATTCGTTTACTCTACTCACTATTCTTAAAAAAGGCAGAAAAAGAAATAGAAATTGTGTCGTCTTCTGTTCATGGACAATGTGGTGATGCCTGGTTTCTATTAAATTTGAGAATATTATGATTGAAATGAAAATATTTTGTAACATAAATATTATTGCTACAAGAAAAGAATCCTAAAATGAGCTGAAAAATTTTTATATGAACAGCTTTAGAACATGTGAATGTATTTAGCCAAGTGCTTCTGAATACTTAAAAAATTTAGGATAAGCATACTTGAAACATCTGTCTTATAGAAAATATAAGTAATTTAATTATTGATAACATTATGCATTACCTTTTTAAAACATGGATGAATAATAACACTCATTTTAAATGCAGTGTTCATATAATGTTTCCAAATTTTTAGAAGTAGATTAGTGGTGCATACAGTTAGCATAAAGGTCTTTTAGTTTCTCCTCTCTGGGTCTTAGGCAATTTTTGATTGGTCATGCTTTTTGCGTTTCATTTTGCAGTCTAGGGACTTCCAGTTTTGTCTAGAGTTTCTGTCCTTGTTCAATGTCAAATTCGCTTGAATTTTCCTTTTATTATTGACATTTCTATCAGTAAAAATCTTTTAAAAAATCATATGCAAATAAAAAGCAGTCTTTTGTTCCTCATAAATGCCTCGAACACTTTCTAAAACTATAAAAAGAATGCAAGTTATTATTTAGGGCAAAGAAAAAGGCATAACTGTTTTCTCTCAAGCCTTTTTAAAACCTCAAAAATATGTAACCCATTTAAATTGCAAACATCTCAACTGACACCTGTTTCTGATTTGTCCATGTTATTTTCCATTCTCTGTAGCACAACTGAAAGCTGAAGAACGTTTTGAACTAAATGAGTGACAAAGGCAATTAAAAAAATAAACTGGCACAATTTAGAAAGGGAGGAAAATTCTCTAATGAGAATAAAATATAACCTTTAAAATCTGGCTAAGGGGTTGTGTGTTTCAAGCGGTTATTCCAAATCCTTCGGTGACTGCCCTGTTGCCTGCCTTGGTGCCTGGAGTAACTGCAGGGAGTGTAGCTTTAGTGTGGGCATTGCCACTCCCTCACAAAGACTCTTGGGTTGAAGAACTGGGGAAAGCGATAACATCTGGACAAAGGGCTCTCACCCCATCCTGCTGTCTCAGTGCAACGTACCTGGTGCTCACATCATCCCACAGACAAAGGACAATTCTAGACCTACAGGTCTGAGGTCAAGTCCTACTTCTGCTCTTGATTGTTCTAGGACATCAAGGCTCACATCATCCTGAGAATTAGTTTTGGAATGGGAACAATTATCTAAAGGGTGCCCATTAGAATGGGTGCAAATGATTGGCTTTGTCATGCCTTTACTGCTGATTAAAATGAAATAACAGTTGCTTTGGACAAAGGTAACAATATGACTAAATAAATTACTCCAGTACTTTAAATCTGAGTAAAATTCTCTGCGTGGAGTAGGTTCTTAATACATGTTTGGTGACTGCTGGCCCGGAGCAAAGGTTATTACTCAACTTCATGTTTCATCTCCGGCCCATGAGACCCAGTGGGGGCTCTCAGGGTGTGTGAATGAGAGAATGGGTGGGGTAGAGTGCTGTGGGGTGAGGTGGCGGTGCTCGTGGTAACCAGGATGAAGCCACTGTCCACCCTGGTTTTGCCTCCTGGAATGCATTTTCCATGAGCTGCATCCTAGCATGTCTTTTGTGAAGCCCATAAAGAGAAAAAATTCCATCTAAATGTAATTGCTGCTGATAAAGCACTCTTTTGGAGCTGTTATTTGCTATACTTTATGTAAGGATGTCGTTTTCCACGACACAAATTAATACAATTCAAAACTTATTAAGACCTACATAATACTCCTAGATTTTGTCTACAAAATTCAAGGGTTTTCTTAGAAGATTTCTAGGAGCTATATAAGTTCTTTCTCTTTAATATAAGTACATATTGCTATATAATCAACCTTACCAAATTACAACGCTCTTTTCACAATTTTGTGTAAAAAAGAAACTACTGAGATTGATGTTTTTTTCTTTCTGTCATTGATATACTTTGCCCAAAACTCTGTTATAGGACCAATGAGCTATATTTTGATTTATTTACATGTCTGTCTCCACTAGACTGTAAGCTCTTAAAGGGGATGACTATATCTTACCTACTTCAATCCTGCAAGGCTAGCACATAATTTCTCCACATCAGTGTAGACTCAATGAATGAATGAATCATTTAATTAACTACCAAACTGATCACTCTGAAAATAAGTCTAATAAGAGAGACAACATATAAAATAATGCCTAACACTGAAGTAAATTTACTGAGTAGGCTTCTCATTTTTCTCTTCCATTTTAGTGACACCGTGGAAAAAATTTGAAGGGATCTATTCGCACTAAGTTTTAAAAATATATAATATGAACTGGCTCAGGCATTCTTGCTCCTTCTAGTAAGACCATACCAAAAATATTCCTCAGCTGTTTGCTGGCTGGCTCTCCCATTGCTCCTCCTGCTTGCAAAAGCAATGTCTGAACATAATTCTGACCCATGGGAATGGGAAAGAAGGGGAAGCCACCAGGAGAGTGATTATTCCAAAAAGCTCCTCACACTCTATGTTGGCTTTTAGCCATGTTCCAACAATAAACATCCCAACGTTTTCTTACCTTGGCATGTCTTTCCATTGAGTGCGAGTTGATAGCCAGGTGGGCAGATGCACTGATAACTTCCAAAGGTATTCTTACACTCATGCTGGCAGGCATCTGTATTTTCACATTCATCAATATCTGTTCAGAAAGAAGGTAGAGAGTGTGACCACACAAGAAAAAAAGCAGACCCTGTGTCAGAGCCAACTCTCATCAAGTTGTTGATACACATTAGAAAAACTTGGTGTTTTATAGTCGTATGTTAAAAAATGCTCAGAGCTATTTTCTATCCAGATCTTTTTCTAATGTTATAAAATATTAAACTTAACACTTTATACACAGTACTATATTATAAAATATGAACATTTCTTCTGTGCGTAAGCACATAATATGCTGAAGTCCCAAAATGGTCAGTTTTTATGTTAGGTAAGACCGACATGACAGAGGAAACAAATTTAGACAGGATCCTGAACCACGAGAGTATGAAACTCTTTATGAAACAGTAGAGATGACCTAAAAGATAACGTTCTTATTGAGATTAGTTGCAAAAAGGAGTGTTTGTTTTTATTGTATTTAAACGTTGGCCCGCTCTCTCCCTGCAGCTCTGCCCATGCATAGCTTTCCCATACACAGATATCACATGGAAATGACTTTAGAATTGTGTAAAAATCTTGAATATTTTTATCACAAAACTAATGTACTAATGACAAGTACATACATATATAGTTGTGTTACCTTTGGCAGGCCATTTAACTTCCCAAGATCTCAGTTTATTCTTCTGTCAAAAGGGATACTTGAGACCATCAGCCCTGCGTCACAGTTTTGTTGAAAGGTTCATATATAGTGATATAGGGGAAAGTAGTCTAGAAAGGGCTGTCTGCTATTATTAAGCAAAGCCATGCAAACAAGGAGGGTGAGAATAGATGACAATTCTGAATTAATTGATATTTGCTTTAAAGATAAGGAATGTGATTTGGGAGGCTAAAGAGATCTTGTCCCAGAGGTGTTTTGCTTTTAAAATTAAAATTTGCTTATAGTCTGTGCATACATCAATCAGGGAAGGCTTTAGCCAAAGTGTTGATTCTGTGACGGGTGTGAGTTTTTACTTCTTTCCTTTAAAATCAGCTTTAACCTAAAATAACAGAAATGCAAATGATGTTGAACTACAGGGCTTTCCTAAGTATGAATTTTAACACAGGGCTTTCCTAAGTATGAATTTAAAGTGCCCCCAAATGTGATTTCTGCATTCAGAAGCAATGCAATGTTCATTTTTCCTATTATCTTTGGAATCCATTTCTTGAAAAACTACATTTTAGCCCAAGTCTAACTATATTTCATAGTGTTAATTGAATCTTTCATAACTTGTCTATCCCAGATAGTTAATTAAAAGCATTTGGTGTTTATTGCAAGTTGGTCTTGTGTGTAATTCCAAAGCTGTCTGCAGTCTTACTGTAAATTTCTTCATTAGCACCAATACTGTAAAATACCATCATTTAAGACATGTTTAAGCCTATTAATTGTCCCCAAAGAAACTTAAATACCGAGTAATGGACTAGCTATAAATTTTTACTTTAGATCGATCCTTACTGGGAAATAGTTGCTGCCTCAAATAGCAGAAGACAGTCTGAGGAAGACGATTGTGATAACGTAACACTGGTGAAACAGAAATGGAAAGACAGAAAACATTTATAAGACTCTACTGTGATGAAACTTCAGCCATAGATATTGGTGTAGAAATAGAGAAATGAGTTATTAATCAGGAAACTTTCTTAAAATAAGTTGGACCTTCTGATAATTTGAAAGGAACCAGCTAATGGTGTATAGTGTGGAGGGTGTGCTTTAATTCATTTTTCATAATGAAGATTTTTGGCCAGGAAAGTAAAGGTAGAACAGAAGAAAGTGCTTGTCAAAATGGAGGCTGAGAATGGGATGGTAACCTATTACCTAAGGTGTGAAAACCCTCTAGTGGGAGTGATTATTTGGAAGAAACTCTGAAAGACAAAATGTCAGACATTAATTCTGTCAATTAAAGGATAGTGAAAAACTTTAATGAAGAGTCAGACCAAAACTGTGGGCATAAAAAATTACCAAAACTCAGTGATTTGTAGCAGATTGAAGTGCTGTTTAATGTACTAGCAAGAACACTGGAATCCATGTATTTAGCAATTAAACAGTATTTGACCACATGCAACAAAATATATAGAGAATTGTCAATGAATGGATTAATGTTTGGTGAGTCGAAGCAAGCAGCACTGCCAGCAGTTCTGGGAAGCTCATCACAAGGGAGAAGTTTCCATGTTCTTTATATTAAGCTGCAGGTACATCAGAGTATCTAGACAGAAAAGTGCATATTTTTATATGAACCTAAAAAGCAAAGGGTAAAGTTTGAGTGTCCAGAGGGACTGAGGTCCAACTGAGTAGAGAGGATATGAGAAGACGAATCCACCTAAGGTTGACCAAGAAGTACATCTGAGAAGATAGTAATGCAGGAACAGGGCTTGGGAAAGGGTGGAAAAAGAAACAACAAAAATTGAAGATAGAAGGGGAAGACTGTTTAATATGTTCAAAAGAAAATATTTAGCAGAAAGCATAGTTAGGAGAGAATAAGCGAAGTGTAGGGCACTGATAAGAAATGTAAGAAAATGAGGCTGGCATGGTGATCTTTAAGCAATTTCTTCTTCATTCCCTCTTTATTTCCCTCCTCTTGCCTTCTTTCTTTCTTTGGTTTCTTTTTCAAGCTAACAAATAGTAAAACTAATTCCTGCTTGCTAATTCCCCTTGGTGACTAGGTCAATGACATGCAAAAGGGAGATGTTCACAGAAAATTGACTTAAATGAGTGACAGATGATAACGTTTGCAACTTAACTGAAAACAAGGTCTCAACTCTTAAGTTAAAAATTATACTTCACTTTTGCAAACAAATGAAATTACAGACTTGTGAATTTAGAGAGAGAGACTGAAAGCACATATTTTAGAGCAAACAACTTAATTTTGTCCCAACTCATATTATCTTTTCAGTGACATACAAACGTACATAGTAATCAAACAGCAATTCCATGGGGACTATGGAGCAACAGTCAATGGGATGTCGGTTGTCATACAGAACAAGCAGTGAACTGAGAAGCTGAAACTTTCACTTTTAAACCACTGCTTTTGCGCATCAATCAGATGTGGCCATAATCTGATAGCATTACGTTATATGGCAATATTTATATTCTCTTTTAAATAAACCATATTCTGGACGCCACTGAAATTCATGTCTATATAGCATGAAATTTAGTAACGCTTTCAGGGTGATCAAACAGAGAAACTTACTATAACACAATAAATTATTAGAATGCCCACATATAAATACATCATTTATTTGACTCAAGTCTGTAATAGTTTTAGGCGCCAAAATAAATGTCTTAAAATTTTGAGTCATTAAGGACTTGAGATCAGATGTAGTTCACTGCCCCCAAACAATCACAGGTGCTGTACGCAGACTTCGACTCTGATCAGTAAGAGAGCCCACAGAAAGGAAATGGAATACGGCTGACATTTACCTACACATGTGTCATGGCTTGCCTCAGAGCCTTCGGGGCAAGGTTTCCTAATAGTCCTTCTAGTCCTGGAGAGAGATGTTCTGCTGTTTCTATACTCTGAGTAGGAGCTGTAGAGATGTGAGTACTGTCTGTAATGCGGTTGAGGTTGATAGTTGTTTCTCACGGGGGAGAACCGTGCAATGTTATAGCTACTGTATTGAGTGCCAGAATGTGGCAGCCTCTCCAATCCAGCGCAAGATTTCCCGTCCCCTAACAAATGTTGTCCTGGCGGACAGATACACTTGAAGCTGCCGGGGGTGTTGAAGCACTGATGTGCACAAGGTTTAGGAACTTGTTCACATTCATTAATGTCTGCTCGTGTGCCATGATACATAAAAAAGAGAAAAAAACACACACACGTACACACACAAAACACAGGAATAAAGAATGAGTTTGTGAAACAAACTGAAGACATTGTTACCCTCCAAAGTCAGGCATACAGTAATTTCTCAACTGTCGTGAACTTTTGAGAAAGCTGTAATCATTCAGTTACGAATATATAGACAGATTCTGCAAATCTCCCCTAAATACTATATCATATGCACACGTTTTATTTGAACATTCACATTGCAGCAAGTGGCTGAGAAAACCAGACACACTAGTCCTGTGAATCCATACCCCTCTGACTTTCTCCAAGGAGCTCTGTTTTCAGCCTTGTCTCCTTGATGGGTTTGGGCTAATTTGGTATCCATTTTTACATGTAATTCTAAGTGTAACATTAACATTTTAAATCTTAGGAATACTACACTAAGCTTTCTTAGTTCAACTAGGTGGAGACATCCTAAATTGTTCAAATTTGTGTATCTTCCTCTGGGGAAAAAAAGGCACAAGAGAGTGTGGAATCACAAATCAATGCAATTTTCATCAAACTACGCTTGTAAAAAATTGTCTCAGATAGTACCTCTTAATACAATCATGTGTACATGTGGGAAATTTCTTATTTTTTCTCTCTTTTGACAAATATTTCAGATGGAATTCTGATTTTTCTACTGGGGTTGACAATGTTGGAAGCTTTCTAATACGTCCATACATAATTAAAAATATGTAACTCGTTTTATTTTTACATTTTTATTTAAATGACTTGGTCTTTCTGCAAGCATCATTACCCTCCTAATTCTCCACACAGCAGCCAGAACAATCTTTTCCAAATGTAAACCACATCACACTGCTTGTCTACTCAAGACCTTCCATGTTTTCCCATCAAGCTCTTGATCATGGGCTCTTTATCCTCCTCATCCTCTGCCTACCTTTGCTCTCACAGCCTAACCCCTTGGTTGTTCCTAGATTATGGTCCGTGCATTCTTTTCTCAATGACTTTGCCCTGGCTTCTCCTTCACCTGGAATACACTTTGCTCAGAACTTCCCATAGAGGCTGCTCTTTCCTTTTGTCCAGTCTCTCAGACAGGCTGCTTGGATCACAGTGCTGCTGCCCCAACATGGGTACCTCTTTCTCCTTACTGTGTTTTATGTTTCCTTAAAGTACATATCACTATCTGGAATTGTATATTTGTTTTGTGATTCTTCTTTCTCTCCCTGTAAGGTAAACTCCACAAGGACAGAGACGTGGTCTGCCCTGTTTAGTGATGTAATCCTACAACCTAGACCATAATCCAGCACAAAGTTGGTGCTCAATAAGCATTTGTTGAATAAATGAAGGAATGGGCTTGATATCATTGTGCCAAATCAAGCTGTGAACAGTAGAAACAAACAAACAACATATGGGAAAATGTGGTCTTAAATACACAAAAACCAGAGCTCAAAAGCTAATGTAGATATTAATTCTGTCAGTAAAGGGAAAATGAAATCACATCTCTAGTTTGCATTTAGTTATAATATTGGTAACTAGTGTCTCTAATCTTCCATACCATTATAAGTTTTAGAAGTAGGATTATTGGCAAAACTACAGACTAAAATGTTCTTATTTCTGAATTAATAATTTTGAATTAATAAACAAGCCAAGCGCATTTTCCCCCAAAAGATTAAAAAGAAAACAGGGACATAGAACCAGTTCTTCCTAAGATATAAACTGACCAAACCCATAACATTTTAAAAAGTTATTTTCTTTCTATTGCTAGGTCAGCACACGGAGTCTGTACTTGCAACTCTTCCTATACATTGGAAAAGTGAATGAACACCAAATTCTTTAATTCATCACCACAGTGGCACGAAAGAAAAGAATATAGAAAAGTAGAATAAAAGAGGAAATTTTGCTTTAAAAACTATTTAAGTAGGTAAAAATTAATCTTTTAACTCTATCTAGAGGCAATGGTTCTGCATTCTTCCTTGTTTTATTCCCTAGCCCAACGTCTGAGATCCAACTGCTGGCCAAATTAGTGAACAAATACACGTATTTCGTTCTGAAAAGTCACTGTTATGGCTGATCAAGATGTTAACCTATATATAAATGATGGTATCTAAATAGATCCGCTCCGTATTCCTGCTAATAAAAAGCATTTCTTTGGCCGGGTGCGGGGGCTCATGCATAAAGACAGAGCTAAGTCTTTTTGGGAGGATCTGCTTTCAATAATGGTTAAGTAGATAACAAGGCAACCAATTTGAAAAGCATAGCATGAAACCCAGAAGCTAGTATTTAAAAGCCCACACATTATTTCAGTGCAGTTAAATATTCTAAGGAAGACTACAATTTGATAGATCAATTTCTTGATTATCAATGCATTAATTTTTACCAAACATATGTGGTTATCTTCTTACAGATATTTTCTATTTACCTTCATATTCAAATATAATCAAGATGAAAACAAACAGGCAATTGGGGAGAAATGAAAGAGGTATTTTTAGCTAAGGGAATGGCACACCGTAAGCATCAAATACGTGATAAAGTAATAATTATGAATTTGTTTAAATTTTGTCCCTGTTTTAATACTTCACACCTAAACTTCCATACTACATACAGTTATACTTCATACTCAAACAAAGTGTATCTACGCAAACATTTAAGTCATGTGCATAGAGAAATAATGAGATCATCTTGGTAATTAACTTGTACATACAGTTATACTTCATACTCAAAGTGTATCTACGCAAACATTTAAGTCATTTGCATAGAGAAATAATGAGATCATCCTGGTAATTAAGTTGTTATGGCAACTATATCAGAACCTCACTTTGATACGTGTGGTATATAGCAAGCACACAGTGATTATTATCACTTGAAATTTCAGTGTAAATTGAGCTCAATATGAAGTCTCTGAAGAAGTATCCAAATTATATGGAATGACTTAAATCAATTTACATACCTTTTAATTTTAACAAAAGGCCATTTGATGATAAAGTGGCCCAGAGATGCTAAGGCTAGGTAACCACATTAGTAGCTTTATTGCTCAGCAAGTTCCTATTAACTTACCCATGCAGGGTCTTCCAACTCCTTGAGAACGATAACCTCTTGGGCATACACAACGATAGCTGCCTCTCGTATTCTCACATATCTGGTTATATCTGCACTGATGGGTCCCATCTTTACATTCATCAATATCTACAGACATGGAGGCAATAACAAGTGACATTTCTTCTTTTAAACCAAAAGTAATTGTATTTAAAGTTGCATTCTGTAGAGTTGCCAAAGGTTGTATTTCTCACCAAGTAGTTGAGATCATACCAGATTACTACTTGGAATCAGAAAATCACGTCCCAGCTTTGCCACTTCTTAACTGGCTCCTTATTGTGCAAAGAGTTTAATTCTCGGCTTTCTTTTTTTCTCCTTCTCTATACCCCTTCCTCCTTTTGCCTCTTATTTATACAAACGATTAGAATGTAGGCAGATTGAGAGCAATGGTTCCATATTGCTTCTGATCTATGTTTCTAGATGCTAGTCTGACATCTCCATCTCCCTTGCTTTACCACTACTTCAAACCCAGCACACCCTCAGAGCCTCATCCTTACTCCCCTATTTATGATAACAGCACACCTGTGTTTCAAGTCCAGCAAGCTTTAAATGATAAATGATGTTCTGTATTCCTGCTATTAAAAAGCATTTCTTTGGCCGGGTGCGGGGGCTCATGCCTGTAATCCCAGCACTTTGGGAGGCTGAGGTGGGTGGATCACGAGGTCAGGAGTTTGAGACCAGCCTGGCCAAGATGATGAAATCCCATCTCTACTAAAAATACAAAAATTAGCCAGCCGTGGTGGTGCACACCTGTAATCCCAGCTACTCGGGAGGCTGAGGCAGGAGAATTGCTTGAACCTGGGAGGCGGAGGTTGCAGTCAGCCAAGGTTGTGCCACTGCACTCCAGCCTGGGTGACAATTCCTTCTCAAAGAGAAAAAAAAAAGCATTTCTTTTAAAAGAGTTTCTAGTATTAGTTTGAACACTTGCTATGTACAAAGTACTATGGTCAGTCCTCTTTAACTTATCCTCTCAGTTGCCAAGATTGGGTAGTTCTATTTCCTTTAGATACAAAACCATGTATCTCCCCATTTCCAGTCCCACCCAGCTAGATTTTTGCTGTAGCTTCTTAAACCATTTCTGATCTTTCAACTCATCTCATGTCTCACTAATCTTATACATAATTAGGGTCAATTTACTAAAATATTTGCAGTTACATGTAACTGTACATGATGGTCTGAGTTGGCTGTTACTCTTTTTTTTTTTTTTTGAGATGGAACCCCGTCTCTACTAAAAATACAAAAATTAGCTGGGTGTGGTGGTGTATGCCTGTAGTCCCAGCTACTCTGGGGGCCGAGGCGGGAGGATTGCTTGAACCCAGCAGGCAGAGGTTGCAGTGAGCTAACATTGCACCACTGCGTTTTTTTTCCTCTCTGTCACCCAGGCTGGAATGCAGTGGCGCAAAGTTAGCTTACTCTAACCTCTGCCTGTTGGGTTCAAACAATCCTCCCATTTCAGCCCCCAGAGTAGCTGGGACTACAGGTGTGCGCCACCACACCCAGCTAATTTTTGTATTTTTAGTAGAGACAGGGTTCCACCATGTTGGCCAGTCTGGTGTCAAGCTTCTGACAGAGTTGGCTGCTACTCGTAAAAGATAAGGAAAGTACTGACCTATATCTACAGTGTGAGAGTTGAAACAAATCTTTGAAATCTGATACTTCAATTCCCATCACCAGTTTTTTTTAAAATTATACTAAACCACCATGAAATTAACAACTATCACCCAACGGCCAATATTCCTTCATCTGTGTCTATACCCCACAACCCTATCATACTGTTTTGAAACAAATTCAAGAGACACTATAATTTTATTAATCAATATTTTAGAATTGATTGTTTTTAAAGAAAAACTGTGCTATTTTTACAATGAGAAACTTAAACTCAAATTTCTGTGTGATCGTAAGACTTGTCCAAGTTTAGATAGGTGTCAAGAAGGAACAATGAGTTCCACAACCCCCTTCATAGTGACTCCAATTGGATACAGCACTCTCTCGGGTATTCTTGTGCAATTTTATTTGTTCTTCTTTCTACTGTTTCATTCACCTTGCATTGTAGATTTTTGTTTTTTCTGGAGAGGGGGTATCGTAGAGGGAGTGGAGTAGGCCACTTTAACCCATAAATTATTTCTTTCTCCTGTATGTGTGTTTTTTTTCTAGCAGGAATGAGATCAGGAATAGTACTCTTTTATTTTTGTAAATCCTGCAGTTACCAGCTGTGCTAACTCGGGTAGGCTGGTACGGAATCGGCATACACAGAACAAACGTCGGGAGAAATATAATTTACGTTTTTGTCTGGTCATTAATGTGACATCTGCTAACTCAGCAGATGCAGAATAGACAGGCAAAGCATAAATTCTGGGTAAATTATCATTTGTTTGGTCATGGATTTGACAGTTAATGAGTATGTGGTACCAAAATAATTATATTTTGAATGTTAATAAATCTCTACAAACATCTTTCTTACCCTTTATGAAATTCTTAACATATATGCTAAATTTCATGTTAGAAATTATGTGAGATAGTATCAGTGCTGCGGATATTAAACTAGGTAAACCAAATGTTTAATTGATAGGACTCAAAGTGCTCATAGGTTTTCATAGCAAGCTTCCATTTCCAGGAATAGTCATGACCCTGGGACCCAGAGCTCAATCATCCTAGAAGTTGGGAGTACTTATGGAAAAGAAAGATTTCCTTGTTAGCTTAAATTTACTCTAATCATAGGTTTGAAAATGAATGCCTTACTTGACTCATTGATGGTAAACTGATATCAGTCACAGAAACAGCCAGCCACTTACCAATACAGGTTCCGTTTTCTGCCTTGGTCATTCCATTTGGACAAAGATCAATGCACTTATAGCCACCCCGGGTGTTCTTACAGTGCTGATCTGGTCTGCATACATTCTGTCTACACTCATTCACATCTTGATAAAAGAACAAAGTAATGTAGATTGAAAACATGATTTATTCCACTTTTCCAGAAAAATGATACTTTTGGATTTTAGGGATTAAAAAAAATATATATATATATATATATGATTTAGGAATATTATATACATGAATATATATCATATATATATGTATTAACATCCCTATATTGTATATATTATATAAATATTCATTGCCTAATCATTGTATAAAGTTAAAGTTCTTAAATTCAACAATGTATGTAACACACTTTAAAACAGAATCAAAATCAAAAACAAAAACAAAACATTGCTTCACAGAGCAGACAGCCATACCAACCATTTCCTCCTCCTAGAAAAATAAAATATACACTATATTAACTTATATATACATATGTGTGTGTACAAGTGTATACATATATGTATATAATACTTTTGCAAAAAATTGGAAATGTTATGAAAAATCAGTAGGTAATTAGAAAAACTCATAAAACATAGCATTTGTCTTCATTTTTGTTTTGCATGGATTACATACATGATGCATGCTTGATATCCTATATATGACTCAGTACCAAGACACAGCTTATGCTTTTAGATTAGACATCATTAAGAAGTTATAGAATTGTCATTCCTTTAAATTCAAAGCCCTTTTCTTACCCATGCATTTTCTGCCTTTGAGCTGATACCCAGGTTCACATCCACAGTGGAAACTTCCTATGACGTTGAAACAGCGCTGGTGACAGGGGCTGGATTCTTGACATTCATTAATATCTGTTAAATAAAATAAAAGTTTTATTATATGCTACTAGGAAACCTGAGTTAATTTACCCCAAATGTTTATCCTTGAGGTCATTATCTCATTTAAGATCTTCTTAAATATAAAGATCTTCTTAAACAATAAAACCTATCCAACATATTTGCACCCATGTGATCTGCTAAATACTTGATGGAATTAATTGCTGGATAGGGTATCTCTCTTCAAGACTCTTAAAAGTAGACATCTGCGGGCCAGGCACGGTGGCTCATGCCTGTAATCCCAGCAATTTGGGAGGCCGAGGTGGGTGGATCACGAGGTCAAGAGATCGAGACCATCCTGGTCAACATGGTGAAACCCCGTCTCTACTAAAAATACAAAAAATTAGCTGGGTGTGGTGGCGCGTGCCTGTAGTCCCAACTACTTGGGAAGCTGAGGCAGGAGAATTGCTTGAACCCAGGAGGCGGAGGTTGCGGTGAGCCGAGATCGTGCCATTGCACTCCAGCCTGGGTAACAAGAGCGAAACTCCATCTCAAAAAAAAAAAAAAAAAGTAGACATCTGCTAATGATACAGAACTATGTCCATGAAACACTCCTCTACTTTAAGTGTTTTGCCATATGGCTCTCACTCCTGTTTCTAGGAAGTTTCAGTCCTGGAATGTTACTGACAGACTGGGATACTGAAGACAGAGGAAAAAACCCCAACACCACTAAGGTCTTTTGCAACTGACCTTTCTTCCCCTTTCTTGCTGCTATTAGCCTGGTGCAGGTCTTTATCACCTTGTGCCTGATGCATTAACATCAGCATTTCTCCTCCTTTGCAGTCACTGCAAAATTGTACTTCCCAAACAGCATCCGGGTCATAGTGTAGCAAAAAGAATGTGCAGGCATGAACTCTTCAGATTCTTGGACACTTGGCTGTGGTTTTATACTTTCTTTCCTTTCCTTTCCTCCAGTCCCAGAGGGAGAAAGCCCTCTTCTCCCACTGAATAAAAGTCACTCTATTTCAGCTTTTGAGTTCTGCAGCACATCTTCCCCTTCCTCACTAAGATGAGGACTGTGGTCCATCAATCATTCCCTCCCTCTATGCATTTTAAAAGTCCTTCCAATCTATCATAGATGAGCCTTTGGGTTGGTTCCATGTCTTGGCTATTGCAAATAGTGCTGCAATAAACATGTGTGCATGTTTCCTTATAATAGAATGATTTATAGTCCTTTGGGTATATAACCAATAATGGGATTGCTGGGTCAAATGGGGTTTCTGGTTCTAGATCCTTGAGGAATCCCCACACTGTCTTCCACAATGGTTAAAATAATTTACACTTTCACCAACAGTGTAAAAGTATTCCTGTTTCTCTACCTCCTCTCCAGCATCTGTTGTTTCCTGACTTTTTAATGATCACCGTTCTAACTGGCATGAGATGATATCTCAGTGTGGTTTTGATTTGCATTTCTCTAATGACCAGTGACGATGAGCTTTTTTTCATATGTTTGTTGGCTGCACAAATGTCTTCTTTTCAGAAGTGTCTGTTCATATCCTCTGCCCACTTTTTGATGGGGTTGTTTTTTTTTTCTGATAAGTTTAAGTTCCTTATAGATTCGGGATGTTTGCCCTGTGTCAAATGGATAGATTGCAAAAATTTTCTCCCATTCTGTAGGTTGTCTGTTCACTCTGATGATAGTTTCTTTTGCTGTGCAGAAGCTCTTTAATTTAATTAGATCTCATTTGTCAATTTTGGCTTTTGTTGCCATTGCTTTTGGTGTTTTAGTCATGGAGTCTTTGCCCAGATCTATGTCCTGAATGGTATTGCCTAGGTTTTCTTCTAGGGTTTTTATGGTTTTAGGTCTTATATTTGAGTTAATTTTTGTGTAAGGAAGGGGGTCCAGTTTTAGTTTTCTGCATATGGCTAGCCAGTTTTCACAACACTATTAAATAGGGAATCCTTTCCCCATTGCTTGCTTTTGTCAGGTTTGTCAAAGATACAATGGTTATAGATGTGTGGCATTATTTCTGAGGCCTTTGTTCTGTCCCATTAGTCTATATCTCTGTTTTGGTACCATTACAGTGCTGTTTTGGTTACTGCAGCCTTGCAGTATATTTTGAAGTCAGGTAGTGTGATGCCTCTAGCTTTGTTCTTTTTGCCTGGTATTTTCTTGGCTATATGGGCTCTTTTTTTGGTTCTATATGAAATTTAAAGTAATCTTTTCTAATTCTGTGAAGAAAGTCAATGGTAGCCTGATGGGGATAGCATTGAATCTATAAATTACCTTGGGCAGTATGGCCATTTTCACACTATTGATTCTTCCTATCCATGAGCATGGGATGTTTTTCCATTTGTTTGTGTCCTCTCTTATTTCCTTGAGCAGTGGCTTGCAGTTCTTTTTGAAGAGGTCCTTCACATAAAATGTGGCATATATACACCATGGAAGACTATGTGGCCGTAAAAAAGGATGAGTTCATGTCCTTTGCAGGGACATGAATAAAGCTGAAAATCATCATTCTCAGCAAACTAACACAGGAACAGAAAACCAAACACTGCATGTACTCACTCTTAAGTGGGAGTTGAACAATGAGATCACATGGAGGGGAACATCACACACCAGGGCCTGTCAGGGGGGTGTAGGGGGTTAGGGGAGGGACAGCATTAGGAGAAATACCTAATGTAGGTGATGGGTTGATGGGTGCAGCAAACCACCATGGCACGTGTATACCTATGTAACAAACCTGCATGTTCTGCACATGTATCTCAGAACTTAAAATTATAAAAATAAATAATAAAAGTTCTTCCTTCTTATTGTCATCTTTCCAATAAACCTGTAGATATAAAGTTCTTCCTTCTTATAGTCATGTTTTCCTCTCAAAAACAAATCCTCTTAGGTCCATACTCATCTCAAGCTCCTGCCACTTCTCTCTTGCTGTATTTCAAGCCCTTCAAAAGAAAAACCACCTTAGTTCGGCTCTTCACTTCCTTACCTTACATTTCGAGATTGCCAGTGTCTCTTCTTCTGTACATGTTTCCTATTTTGGATCTTTTAATTTAGCCTCTCAAAATCTACAATGTGTTAACTTATATAGACACAGATGTGATCATATACTCTTTTGAGACAGAGTCTCTGTCACCCGGGCTGGAGTGCAATGGCACGATCTCAGCTCACCGCAACCTCTGCCTCCAGGGTTCAGGCAATTCTCCTGCCTCAGCCTTCCAGGTAGCTGGGATTACAGGTGTGCCCCACTGTGCCTGACAGTGATCGTAAACTTTTAAAAGATGTGTCTTAGGGTAGTTTATTTTCTTCTTCCTCATCTTTTGCTTGGGCTCCCTCCTCCCTTTTTACCCTTCTTGCACACCAAAGACAAACATTAACAAGATAGTATGAATAATAATATATTTCTTCTGTGTTCACATAAATCTCTCCACCTAAATATACAGATCCATTTCCTCTGGCTATTGTTTGTTTTTCCAGTTACATGTTCTTTTCTGCAAAATTATACATACCTTCTTATGTCTGGATTTTTCTCATGGCTGCACAATGGTTTATGGTATAGATGTACCATGCTTCATTTATTCTGCTATTGGTAGACATTCAGTTTTGGATCTACTGTCTTTTCCTCTATGAAAAATCCTGACAGTAGCTTTATTTATATTTTCCAAAAACTTGGAGGCAACTAAGATGTCCTTCGCTAGGTAGATAAACTGTTCTGTGTCTAGACAATGGAATACTTATTACTCAGCAATGAAAAGAAATGAACTATCAAGCCATGAAAAGAAGTGGAGGAATCTTAAATGGTACTAAGTGAAAGAATCCAATCTGAAAAGGCTACACAATGTATAATCCCAACAATGTGACATTCTGGAAAAGGCAAAACCACGAAGACAGTAACAAGATCAGTGGTTGCCAGAGGCTGAAGGAAACAAATGATTTGGTGAGGAACAGAGAATTTTGAGGGCAATGAACTATTCTGTACCACACTATCATGGTGGATACATGTCATTATACATTTTTGCAAACTCCTAGAACATGTAACACCAAGAGAAGCTTAATTTAAGCTAGAGTTTGGGTGATAATGATGTCAGTGGAGGTTTACTGACTAACACATGTACTGTCCTGGTGTGGGATGTTGATAGTGAGGAAGGCTGTGTGTGGAGGGAAGGGGAATCTATGTCTTTTCTGCTCAACTTTTCTGTTAACCTAAAACTGCTCTAAAAATAGTCTATTAAAAATATCCTTCAACAAACATTCTGGAAGTCTTATGCAGTGGAATTTTATGAAATAGATTCTACTGGACTGTGCAGTATGATCTCTCTCAAATGCCAACAGGCAAATGGCCACCGAAAACCACTGTGCTATTTATATTTAAAATAGTGTGGAATGTATCTGAATAAGAGTTTATCAAGAAGCTCAACTTATAAAACACATAAAAGGACGTTCAGGTTTGCGTTCTCCAGAGAGACAGGAGTCTCACTGGCTGGGTAACTCCTCACTCTCTCCCTTTTATGTGGTCCCTTCCTCTTGGAGTTTCTGAGAGAGTTAACTTTCGAGGAGTCAAAAGGGGGTCTCATTCTTACTGTCATAAACATAAAAGTCCTCCATTTTTATACCTTGACAACTCAGACCATCAGAGGTTCTTCGAAAGCCAATTCCACAATGGACCACACAGCGATAGGATCCAATCGTATTGTCACAGTCCTGACCAGCATGGCAGGTGTGCCTACCCAAAGCACACTCATCAATATCTGCAACAGAGGGAATCGTTCAACCGAGGTGAGCTGAAGAACACCCAACCTAAGAACCTGCTGTGAAACAGGGAAACCAAAAGCAATGAAGGATACTTGAAAGATCAAGAAGGACTGAAGTTTTTGGTTGAGTCACTTCAGGTGGGCTATATAGCTGACAAACTCACAGCAGCATGGTGTGATTAATATCTTCGTAGGCTGGCTGATTAATCAGGCCACTTATAAAGTAGGTGGCTTTTGGGCCGGACGCAGTGGCTCACACCTGTAATCCCAGCATTTTGGGAGGCCGAGGTGGGTGGATCACGAGGTCAAAAGATCGAGACCATCCTGGTCAACCTGGTGAAACCCCATCTCTACTAAAAATACAAAAAATTAGCTGGGTACGGTGGCGCGTGCCTGTAATCCCAACTACTCAGGAGGCTGAGGCAGGAGAATTGCCTGAACCCAGGAGGCGGAGGTTGCGGTGAGCTGAGATCGTGTCATTGCACTCAGGCCTGGGTAACAAGGGTGAAACTTCATCTCAAAAAAAGAAAAAAACAAAAAAGAAGTGACTTCTCCCTTCCAAGATCTTGAGTGAGATCCTCCAGACATCCCTGCCTTGAGAGTACCACACAGGCAGGCAGCACATGCGCAGTGTTTCCACCTTCTTTCTTTCTCAGCCCAATGGAGACCCTCTCTGTTCGCTGCCAAGGTGCAGGCAGAAGTAGTCGGAAAGAAGAGAATGGGTCTATCACTTTTCTAGGTCAGAGATTGCCTGGACCCCTTGCTTAAATGTGTCTACGAGATTGGTGAATACCTTGGCAATTTCTTCCATCTGCGGCTATGGTGAGGCCTTGAGGGCAGGAGCAGTAGTAGGTCCCCATGGCATTGTGGCAGGTGTGGGAGCAGGGATTCCCGGCTGCACATTCATCCTCATCTGAAAGAAGAAACGAAAAGGCCCAAATCGGCATGTAAACTCCCTACTCTCTGGGAGATTACTAAAGCCAGTAAAAGTAATTGCTTATAGAGGCCAATGACTTGAATCAAATATAACAGAAAATGCTTTACGTGCCACAAGATGAATTCACTAAATAAAAATAATTTGAGGCATATGAGTTATGCTTGATAGTGAATAGATGTTTAGATTATATCCTAAAAGAACAACGCTAATAGCTAAAATATATCATCTGTGCTCTAAATGCTTTTTACCTGCCTTGACTCTTTCACCACAGCATTCCTAGGAGATAAGTATTTTTATTACTGTCCCCATTTTGCAGAACAAAACTGAGGAGCAAAGAAGTTACATACATTGCTTTATGTCATATAGGTCATTGTTGGCAGAGCTGGGATTTGAACCTGGGCAGTCAAAAGACCACCTATTTATCACAAAGACTACATTATATTGCCTACCAGTGAAAGAAAAGCACTTTGTGTGTAAATGAAAGCTCCCCAAGCCATTTACTTAGTGGTTAACTTATCTGTACCTCTCATACTGGTACGTGGGATAAAATTGGTTTAGTCATTAGTCATAGGTCCACAATCCTGCCTGTCCTATGATGAATTTTAGGGTTAGGTGAGTTAGTGTTGGAGGTGGCTCTCTCACAGTCAGGGCAGTCAAGCCATCAGATGAAGTACAGTGTTGTCTGTCTGCTTACTCCATATCTATGCTTAGTCACTGTCACTGACACAGCTGGCTGTGGCCAAATTCAGAGAACATGGGCTTTGCGATTAACTTAAAGTCAGATGTAGCTCTGCCACTTGATGCTGAGTGAGTTTTGCTGGTTTGACTTTTCTACGTCTGTTTTCTTAGCTGTCAAATGGGACGTTTACAGAACTGTTGTGATGATTAAAAACCCAGGGCAAGGGCAATAGATATCCATTAAATGCCATCTAATATTGACTTTTTGTTAAAAGAAAACCCTTTATTTATTTCTGTACTTACCAGTGCAAAAAGGTCCAAGTGGGTCTAACGTAAACCCAGAGGGGCACTGATTACTGCGATCTCCTATCACAGAGAGAGAAGTAAAGTTAACTGGCTTATTAGAAGAGTTTCTCCTGGTTTCCTTCCAGTACCATCTTCCCTGGGAAGATATGCCACAGATGAGACACATGCAAAAATACAATAGGTGAAAATAAGCAGGCATGGGAAATTTTTCCAGTTTCTCAACCAAGAATTACATGAATCACAGTCCAGAGATTGTTGACAAGCTGCCACTGGAAACAGATTTCCTGTGTCAGTTGTTTACATCAATAAAAATTAAATAAAATTATTCTGTGATAACTAGAAGTGGTCCACGATGACTGTATGCCAGGCATTACCACGGGCAAAGTCCTATCCTTCCAGCCACTACTACTCTGTTTTACTCTAGAATGAGAAATGCTGTTTTCAAGTGACTTAAAATCATTTGTGCCAGTGAAAAACAGAAACGGTGAAGAAACTCCCTTCTTTTGTGGATCTCCTCCATTTGCAACATTGAACATTGGGGTCAAAATCCCCCATGTGTGACTAAATGTTTCCCTTTCCATGTAGTCAAAATAAAGGGAACCAGTCATATTGTGACAGAAAAGACTTAAGTTAGAAGTAGAAACAAAAAAGCGAACAAGAACAGGTTAGTTAAGAAACTTCTTTCCTGAAAGCATCCAATTCTTCCTGCTCATGCAGGGGGTGGTACTAGGATAGATGGGACAGAAACATCGAGGGCATATTGCTAAGTGATCACTACATGGTAACTGTGTGTGTGTGTCACAATTCAGTTTCCACTTTGTTACTTGTTCACACATTCTTTAATCCAACCAGGTATGTTGTGTGGGACACTGTCCTGGGGACATAACTGTGGAAAAAACATGTCATGTAAACCTAATAAATTGTTATCTGATAGTAACTTTAGATTTTTGGTTCTAAATAGGGGAGACATCTTCTCTTAGGTGGAATTTGGGAAGCTTTTTGGGAGATACTTTGGTTGTCATGATGATAAGACTATTAAAATTTAGTGAGTGGGACAGGTCCTGTGGCAGGTTTTACAATATTGCGATGTGTGAGACACTCCTGCAAGATGATGATTGGTCCCTTGCCTTGCGAGACTTTCACGAAAGTGACAAAGCTGTAATTAGCTAAGCTTTGAATGTGTCTGCCATATATTAAGCATTTTTCATGCATTAAATATAGAGCGAATTTTCTAGGAATGCAACTTGCATATGAATTGATGGCTGATTGTCCTGTTTCACTCAGAGCATTACTAAGACTTCTTCATGTTTCCACAATAATCATACTAGGATTCAGCATATATGCTTGAATATACAACTACTTCTTTTTGTCCAAAGATTTCCATACGAAAATATATTATGAATTATTTTCTTTATAATTTCATATTATAAAGTATTATTTTGAATTATTATAATTTTATTTCAGGATAGTAAAAGGCAATTAAATTATTTGTTTATGATAATAGTAGAAACTTTGAAAAGTATAAAATTCCCGTAGTCTTGTCACATGGAACAAGATTTGATGTTTTTCCTTCCAGTCAATTTTATGAACACATACTTAAAAATTAAATTAGGATATACAGACTGATCATTGCCAAGGTTTACTAGTTAAAAATCATGTGGAAGTCCTATTAAAAATATAGATCCTCTTGTTCCCACTCCTATTGGAATTGGCAAGAAAGAAACCTGAGAATCTGTGTTGAACCAGTGTTTCTTATCATCCCCCAGGTGTGGGTAACCCAGGTTTGGCTCATATTGTACGGTGCTTTTCAGTTATTATTGCCATGAACGTTCCCCTTTGTTACTTGTTTACAGTGAGGCTGTCGACACCTGGAATGATGATTAGTACACAGTAGGCACTCAACAAATATTTGTTAAATGAATAAATGAGCTAAGTATTTAACTATTTCAGTGATTATTTAAGTGATTATTAGATAGCTGTGCCATAAATTACATATTTGTTTCCTCCTTTGAGGATATTTATTTTTCTATTGTAAATAACACTGGATACAACTTCCTAAGTATTCATCGTTGGCTATTCTGTACTGTTCATAGGACAGACTTCCAGAATGAGATAACTGAAAATATAAGAACATTTGAAAAGCTATTGGATACACATTGCCTTCCAGAAATGTTGAACCAATTTATCCCCCTGCCAGCAGTGTGTAAGGGTGTTCATTTCTCCATACCTCTGTAACACTAGGCAGTCATCACCCTTGTTAGAGTCAGAAAATAACTCATTGATTTAATTTGCATTTCCCTGCTTATTAATGAGAGTAAACAGTTTCTGCACATTTATTTGTCATTATTTACTCTTTTGTGAATTTCCTTTATACCTTTTCTACTGAGGATATTTGCCCCTTTCTGATTTTAAAGCACCTTTGTATGTATTAAGGTTAATCATTGTTGTCAATAACATGTTATGCAAGTATTTTTTCTTGGTGGATATTTTACTTTCTCATTTCACTTTTTTCCTCCCCAGGAAGAAATTTTAACAATTTGTAGTTAAATTGCTATTTTCCTTTATAATTTTTGATACTTTCTGATTTGTTTGTAAAATATATACTTTTTAATTTTTTAAAGATGTAAAATATTTTTAAGAGATTTACTTATATTTCTGAGTTTTCTCAACCAGTAGCTTCCAAAAGCTAGACTGCAGACCATATATATTAGAATCATCTAGAGTCTGTGTTAAAAATACAAACAACTCCCAGGCCCCCTATCATGGACTTGTCAAACCAAAAACTTTTGTGCCCAGAAATCTGAACTTTCATCAAGCTCTCTAGAAGCTTCTAATTTTACTGGAACCATACTTAGCTCTCGTCTAGCCCCAACACAGTTTGCTAGTTGAGCTACCAGGAATGCAAGCCTGCCCCCTAATGGTTGCTCAAAAACAAACTGTAAGTACACAGTTCTTAAAATTTACCAGAACTATGTCAATAACCATGACGCACACATATCGGGTGTAATTCATGGAGTCACAGTGTCTAAGGATAGTAACGGGTCTTAAAGGTCATACAGTGTGTTTCTTTATATTATGGGACTTGGATCCCCTGATAAACACACTTAAAGATGCCACAAAGACCTTTAAGAAGTTTTAGGCTTGGAAAAAGTTAAAGTGTACATGACTTTTCAGAAATCAATCATTGTAATTCATCTAGTTCCAGATGGTAGAAATTCACTTATTTGTGCCCAGTTATCTTTTTTTAATTAGACAGAGGAGTATTGAAAAAAGTAGAAACAGAAATTAGATTTGAAAAGCAGACATAATTGAGGAAAGAAAATGTAACTCTTCTTTCTGGTAGCTCATTTCTTTTGTTCAAGTGGCATGACATGCATGGCAATAGTAAAATGAGGTAGTAGTGGCAATGGTGTGTCAATGGCTATGAGACTTCATGAATCTGTGATTACCTAAAAAAATCTGTGCTCGTACTTTCAGATTACTATGAACTCAAATTTTATGAAGCAGTTTGATATAAGCTGAAGAAGAAAATGGTCATAAGTATGACTGATGGAAACGAGTAAACACTAAACGTGATAAAATAGTGATGTTTAAAATTTATATGGCTCTCTTTTAGGAAAGCTGGCACACGGGAAAACACATTCACCAGGTCAATGTAAATCCTTTTAAGTGAACTCATGGAAGCCTAAAGTTTAAAGTCACATAAACACTAAATACCTAACATGACTACATGCAAAAATCATCCCAGCATTAAAACGCCACAGAATATGGAATGTTAATTCCTGTGGTGGCTCTTATGACTGAAAAGGGAATCTCAGACACATCAAAGAACCACACAGCAGAGACGGACTGCTTAGATCAAGGGTTGCAGAATCCATGCTTAGGAAATGAAAAGCAGTTCAAAAATTATAGCTTTGAGGAACAAGAAATGACAGTTGGAATCCTGATTATTGCTGCACGGTTTTAAAAAGCTGCTTTAAAATACAGAAATTCTTTTTGACTAGGTTAGGACGTACCTTTGTATTATGTTTCAGGCATTTAAAAAATGTCTTGAAATATAAAATTCAAAACAACAAATGGACTTTACTATTTGAAGAAAAAGCCTCTGGACACATTATGTGTTTTTAACCCTCTCTGCACATAGAGAATAGAACAGCAACCCCAATGTGTAGTATGAAGAAGTATAATAGTAAAATAAATGTACCGGAACTCCAAATGGGTTGGCTTTTCCAGAGGGCTTTACTGAACAACACACATGAAAATCCTGATACCATCATGTTAGGTGTAGGCCTCAATGGCCTTATTTTGAATTTTTTTTGTTTGTTTTTTACCATTTAGAATGACTAGATGGCATAAAAATATGGATTTTCCTTGAATCAACTTACCTTTGGATATTGAAGCATGAATTTTAAAACCCAGTGTCTCTTCTAACTGGTTATAGTCAGATTCCACAGAGGATGCATGAAGTGTTTCAACCAAGAAAGGCATTCTTCCCCGTGCCTGATCATAGAGTATGGTGTGGCTCCATGTGTATGGGATGCTGACGCCATTAGTGGTGAACAGCCGGGTTGAGCAGGCGTACAGCTGCCCAGGACCTGTTTGAATGTAGTCCTCGGTGTAGTCCTAAGGAGAACAATGTGCATTCGAGAATCGGTATGGCTCCTGCTATTTTTTTTTTGTCCCGCTAAGGGGACCATGAAATGCAGAATGAGGGGGAAAGAGGATTAGGGGCTAAAAATACAGACTTCTTATAATAACTGTGCAGTAGTGTTCAGGAAATAACAAAGTTTGAACTCTTTAATTATAACATAGTTTCATAATTTTGCTGTCATAAATTTCAGTTTAATAAGAGACTCAGAGTTGTAGGTCATGAACAAAGATGGGAAAGAGCGATTGCTATCCTTTAATTTCTGAAATATTTTAGGGATAATACACAAAAACATTTATGTAAGGATTACTACCCTCTTTGTCTAAAGAAAATTAAACGAATCTCTCACATCAAGTATTTGATCTTGGTCTTGATAAGGAGGGTGGTAAAACCACTAAGAGAGTTTGTAAAAACCTGTCCCTGAAGATTTTTAAACAAAAGTCAGATAGTTATTATAACCTCAGTAGTTTGGACATTTCCCCAACAAAGTGAACAAGTTATCCATGCTCATTCTATGGACCTTTGACTCATACTCATCATTACTCTAACAAGCAGCAAAGACAAGTCATCCTGGCATTTTACCTTTACAGTGACTTCAGCAGGTGTCTGAAGCTGTAGGACATAGCCACTCACAACAACATCTAGCAGCAAAGCACCATCGGAATCCAAGCCCCGGGCAATATGAGTCATCCGCAAGATTTCTCCTGGAATTACAATGCATTCTTTTTTTTTTTTTTTTTTTGAGACGGAGTTTCGCTGTTGTTACCCGGGCTGGAGTGCAATGGCACGACCTCGGCTCATCGCAACCTCCGCCTCCTGGGTTCAAGCGATTTTCGTGCCTCAGCTTCCCAAGTAGCTGGGATTACAGGCACGTGCCACCATGCCCAGCTATTTTTTTGTATTTTTAGTAGAGACGGGGTTTCACCATGTTGACCAGGATGGTCTCGATCTCCGGACCTCATGATCCACCCGCTTCAGCCTCTCAAAGTGCTGGGATTATAGGCGTGAGCCACCGCGCCCGGCCAATGCATTCATTTTGACAGCAAAAAAGATATGGTTTGTGTAAGCATAGAGCAGATTTACCTTATATCCCACTTTAGCTATGTTACTGGAGTTCAAACTTGAGTCAGTATAGATGATGAGAACTGAATTAGCACTTAGCATCCTGATTAAAGAGTTACGTTTACTGAATTAATTTTTTTAACATTTCTTTTTATGTAGCAAAAATGTAGCATAAGGTTTCATGAATTTTATCCTTTAAATTCACAGGCAATGACAAAGCAGCCTTATAAAAATGAATTTTCTGTGACTGGCAAGAACCACTAGTCTGGCCACAGGTGCTTTGTTCTTTCCGATGCTTCAAAAAGTAGCAAAGGACATCTTAGTAAATGGATGGCCATGAAAAGATCCACTTGTCTTCTCCACTGATTAAATGCTGATTAAAGATAAGCCCTCCTCAAGCCCTTCTTCCTTAAAGGTCACTGCTATTGAGGCTGACCAACTGTGAAGAGGCTTGAAATGGAGCTCTCTAAACCTCTGTTTGCACATGGAAAGGGTCATGAATAGCTAACTCATACTCCTTAAGACTAGGTATAAGGGAGAAGCCTTTAGGTGTGCTTGTTTTTGTTTCTACCTTTTTTATAAAGAATTGCTATAAAGTACTCTAATTGAGTTTTGGTTTAAAGACAAAGGTGTATTTTCCTTCTTTAACTCGTAATCCACGTTTACATTGGGCTCTAGGTCACTTTCAGTGTAAATGTGCATTATCTAAGGACACTGTTCTGTCTTGGTTTTAGAGTGAGGGTCTATCAAGTTCTTCATAGGATTTAAAAAGAAAATATTTTTTAAAAAAAGAAGCAAAGAGGAGAGGAGAAAAACTTTTAGGGTATAAAAATTACTGCTTGAGAACACATGGACTCATGATCTTATGCTAGTCCAAGTTTACAGGAAAATATGAAATTGCTTTTTATCACTTATGATAAGGTTGCATACAAAAGTTTCAGATTATTCTCTGTGGGAAGATGTATTTCTCTTAGCCACCAATGATTAAGAAATTTTGGCAATCACTTTTTAACAACAGAATATTAAATTCAGCTAACACTAACCAGTTGCAAATTCCACTTGAGTTTCTCTTTTGAAGACGGCATTGGTGAGGGTAAAGCCATTGACTGCTTCTCCTATTTCCTTTGCTGTTGTCCAATAAATGGGATTGAGAATAGAAACTATCTTTCTCATCGCTGAACCTAAAGAAAAAAAGGATAAATGAGGTGATAGCAAAATTTTTACTGTCTATTTTATTGTCTTCATAGCACATTATTCACAAGGGTGAATTCTAAATAATGTGGAATACCAGAAACAAACACCAGTACCTCATGTATCTTTAAAAGCTTCCCACTGGAATAGAACTAAGGATTATACTTATGACTCAGTAGTAGTATTCTCTAGAACCTTAAGTGGAAGTAATAAGATGAAGAATAATATATGTTTTTAAAGAGAGGCTTATGAACAACTTCTATAAGCAAACACTCACCAAGACTGCGAGGTACGTTGGTGATTTTGGCATGTATTATTCTAGCATCAGAGTTAGGGCTATCAGCTATTGTGGCATTAAGGAAAGCAATTCCAAATTCAACATCGTTAATATTTCCAATAACACTTCCTCTGGCTCGCTGGGGCCCACCTATTGGGTGAAGAAAAAACATTCCTGGATAAGGATGCAATTTCATCAACATTACATGGGAGAAAAGAAGGCCAGTATTCAGAGATGCTACAAATCTTCTCTCAAACATCAAAAAGGTCATATGACATCTGAATTTAATAGTGAAATAAATAAGCTTTTAAAACATTCTACTTTCACATAACACCCATCATCCCCCATAAATCTAGGATCCTTCCAATCTATGTACATCATAGTGTTATTAATATTTCATAAGCCAAAGAATACAGTGTCCAGTCCCCAAACTAAAAATAATGTGTGTTGGTGGTGATGAAATGATATTTACAGTGAGAGTTTATTGAGCATGGCATGCATGACAGTAAACGTAATATGAGTTAACCCCTTTAATCCTGTCAACAATTCTATAAGGTAGCCTTACACAGCCATAGTTTGCAGACTAGAAAAATAAGTTTGGAGGAATTAAGCAACTTTCCCATCATTACATAGCTAGGAAGTGTAGAATGAGAATCTGAATGCAGATCTGCTTGGCATCAAACCCTATGTTCTTTTATTTATTGCCTCCTTCATGAGAACATCCAGGAAAAGGAGAGACTTCAACAACAGAACAGCCTCTAGGTCACTGCCAATGTAAACGTGGATTATCTAAGGACATTGCTCAGTCTTGGTTTTAGAGTGAGGGTTTATGAAGTTCCTCATAGTACAACTATATTGAAAGATGCTTAACTTGAGAGATACTGTGCTTTTGCCAGTGCTATAAAATTTATACCAAGGTAATCTGGTTGCAAAACAATTACACATTTTTTAAAAAGTGTCTCAACATTAATTTAATGCCTTCTTTCCATTATTCGACAAAATGGTGACTAGCACAGAATAGGTGGTTAATGAATGTTTTTCAAAATGAATTTCATGCTTTGACAAGAGAGGGCAACATACTGGGAAGAAGCTGATAGATTCATAAATATTCATGCTTTAATGTCTTTTAATTGAATACATTTTAAAGCAATCACTAGGTGTTTCAGATACTGTCATCTTGCACAGGGATATTTAGTTTTATCATACTTTGCTTTGTTGCCCTTTGAAGACACTGAGGTTCTTACAAATTGAAGGTTTGTGGCTACCCTGTGATGAGAAAGTCTACCGGTGCCATTTTTGCAACAGCCCGTGCTTACTCTGTCTTTTTGTGTCACATTCTGGTAATTCTTGCAATATTTCAAACTTCCTCATTATTATACCTCTTAGGTTGTTCTGTGATCAGTGGTCTTTGATGTTAGCATTGTAATTGTTTCGAGGTTTCATGAACTGTACCCATATGAGACGGTGAACTGAATCAGTGTCCCGTGTGCTCTGACCGCTCCCTCAGCCACCAGTTATTCCCCTGACTTTCGTCCTCTCCTCAAGCCGCCCTATTCCCTAAGACACAATATTAAAACTAGGCCAATTACTAACCCTACAGTGGTCTCTAAGTGTTCAAGTGAGAGTCAGAGTCTCAAAAGCTGCAAATCGTTAAGCTTAGTGAGGCAGGCATGTAGAAAATTGATGTAGGCCAAAAGCTAGGCTTCTTGCCCCAAAGAGTTAGCCAAGTTGTGAAGGCAAAGAAAGTCTTGAAGAAAACTGGAAGTGCTACTCCAGTGAATGCACAAATGATCAGAAAGTGAAACAGTCTTGTTTTTAATATGGAGAAAGTCTGAGTGGTTTGAATAAAAGTCAAACCAGCCACAATGTTCCCTTAAGCAAAAACCCAATCCAGATTAAGGCCCTAACTCTCTTTAATTCCACGAAGTTTGAGGGAGATAAGGAAGCAGCAGAAGACAAGCGGCTTAAGGACTGAAGCCATTTAAATAACATAAAAGTGCAAGGGGCCGGGCGCGGTGGCTCAAGCCTGTAATCCCAGCACTTTGGGAGGCCGAGGCGGGTGGATCACGAGGTCAACAGATCGAGACCATCCTGGTCAACATGGTGAAACCCCGTCTCTACTAAAAATTACAAAAAGTTAGCTGGGCACGGTGGCGCGTGCCTGTAATCCCAGCTACTCAGGAGGCTGAGGCAGGAGAATTGCCTGAACCCAGGGGGCGGAGGTTGCGGTGAGCCGAGATTGCGCCATTGCACTCCAGCCTGGGTAACAAGAGCGAAACTCCGTCTCAAAAAAAAAAAAAAAAAAAGTGCAAGGTAGAACAGCACATGCAGATGTAGAACCTGGGGCTAAGTTATCGGTAAAGGTGGCTACACTAAACAGATTTTCAATGTAACAAAACAGTCTTCTCTTGGAAGAAGATACCAGCTAGAGAGGTGAAATCAATGCCTGGCTTCAAAGCTCCAAAAAACAAGTTGACTGTTTTGTTAATGTCACCAACTTCGTAAGTCCTTAAGTTGAGGTCAATGCTCATTGCAAAAGTCCTAGCCTAGGGCCCATAAGAATCGTGATAAATCTATTCTGCTTCTGTGCTATAAATGAAACAACAAAGCCTGGGTGACAGCACATCTGTTCATAGCATTGTTTCCTGAATATTTTCAGCCCATTTTTGAGACCTAATGTTCAGGGGAAAAAAAATGATTCCTTTCAAAATATTACTGCCCATTGACAATGTGACTGTTCACTGCAGAGGTCTAACAGAGATGTACAGGGAAATAAATGTTGCTTTCATGCCTGCTAATACAGCATCCATTCTGCAGCCATGGATCAAGGAGTAGTTTTAAGACTTATTATTTAAGAAATACATTTTATAGGCCAGGTGCTTGTGGCTCATGCCTATGATCCCAGCTCTTTGGGAAGCCGATGCCAGTGGATCACTTGAGGACAGGAGTTCAAGACCAGCCTGGCCAACATGATGAAACCTTGTCTCTACTAAAAAAAATACAAAAAATTAGCTGGGCATGGTGGTGGGCACTTGTAATCACAGCTACTCAGGAGGCTGCGGCAGGAGAATTGCTTGACCCCAGGAGCCAGAGGTTGCAGTGAGCTGAGATCACGCCACTATACTCCAGCCTGGGCGACAAAGAGACTCTCTCAAACAAACAAAAACACAAAACCCAGAAAGAAATATTTCCTAAGGCTACAGCTACCATAGTGATTCCCTTGTTGGATCTGGGCAAAGTGAACAGAAAACCTTCTGGAAAGGATTCATCATTCTAGATCCCATTAAGAACATCTGTGGAAGGAGGTCAAAATACCAACATTAACAGGAGATTGAAAGTTGATTCCACCCATCATGGATAACTTTGAGGGTTCGGTGGAGGAATTAACTCCAGAAGTGGTTAAAAGAGCAGGAGAATTAGAAGTATCTCCTAAAGATGGGATTGAATTGCTACAATCTTATGATAAAACTTGAATGGCTGAGGAATTGCTTCTTACAAATGAACAAAGAAAATTCTTTCTTGATATGGAACCTCCTCCTGGCAAAGATGCTGTGAACATTGTTAAAATGACAGCAAAGGATCTAAAATATTCCCTAAACTTAGTTGATGAAGCAGTGGCAGGATTTGAGAGGACTCACTCCAATCTTGAAAGTTTGACTGTGGGTAAAGTGCTGTTAAACAGCATGGCCCGCTACAGAGAAATCATTCATGAAAGGAAGAATCAAATGATGTGGCAAATAGCATTCTTGACTATTTTAAGAAATTGCCACAGCCACCCTAACCTTCAGCATCTGCCACCCTGATCAATCAGCAGCCATCAACACCAAGGCGAGACGCTCTGCAAGCAAAAAGATTGACTTGCTGAAGGCTCAGATAATTAGTATTTTTTTTTTTAGCAATAAAGCATTTAAAAATTAAGATATGTGTACTGTTTTTTTAGAAATAATGCTATTGCATACTTAATATTACTACAGAATAGTGTAAACATAACTCTTATATGCACTGGGAAACCAAAACATTCATGTGACTTATGTGACTTGCTCTATTGCAATATTCACTTCCTTGTGGTGCCCTGGAACTGAATCTGCAATATCTCTGAGGTATGCTTGTATTACATATTGGAGAGAAATACAATTGTATTCAGTCTCAGAAAAATCAGTAAGTGTATGCTTTACCGTTTTAATTTACACTACTTTTATTACTAATACTGAGAGAAAACGTTTTTTCATGTTGATGCAACCTTCATGGTCTATATGACATCCGTTTGCCACGAAGTGAAGAAAAAAATGATAAGAAAAAATACACGAAGCCTGCCTTCATAGAGTTTATGTCTGAATTGTGGGGGGAGGGGAAACAATCTAAATCCCACAAATAAATATAAGGTTGGAATGCACTAATGTGCACGGTATCTAGAAAAGTTTGAGAAGAAAGTAAAAATAAACTTTCTTTAAGTCTCTTCTTTAAGTTTTAACTAAGCCGGGGAGGGCAGAAGGCCTTTCTCAGTAGGAGGAGTATTTGTCACTCTTTTGGGGTAGCGGCCTGTCACATCTGAGAGGGCAAAAGCAGCAGAGAGCATAGAGAGTACAGAAACCATGCCGCAAGATGATGCAGGAAAGCAGAGAGCCAGTCAGGACTGGGTAGGTCATTTTGGTTCTTATCCTTAGTCCTAAGCAGGGATAATGGGGAGTATGAGGACCACTAATTTACTTAGCTCTCTGGGTCATTGATGACATTTTGACCCTGGTTCTCTGTCTCACATAGGGACTTGAGTCCCAGTGCTCAACAGACTCCTAGTTCTGAATACCTGGGCGGGACCCCTGAAATTCTCTGCCAGACTCTGCAACCCAAACTGTCGGCCCATTTGTACTTCCTGATGCCACCGGGGCCCTGCTACCACCAGAGGCCGGGCTACAAAATGCATCAACTGAAGCGGACACCATGCCTCAGTTAGAACCTCAAAGTCCTTGTTAGTCGATATGTTGAACAGTTGTTGCGGGTGGTAGACCCATCTACTTCCTTTAGCTTCTAGGGCCTACACATTTTTAAATGTAAATCTCTCTGACTTTTGATTTTTCAGGAACATTTTATTTCTAAGGAACCTTCAAAGCTTTGGAAAGTCTAATTGATATCTTGACACCTCAACAATATAAAACTGTTATTCTTGGTCATCTTACAACCTTTAGAAGCCTGCCTGCTGAGGGAAGGTATTTAGTGTTAGCTGCAATTTCCTGGAATCCTAGCAAAAAAGTATTTCTAAGGCCCATCTTCTGTTTATACAGAAGACGTCCAGACTTCTCAATTTTTACATCACTTGCTAGATGTGATGCATGACTCGGGCTGCGCTTGTTATTTGAACTCCCCCATTCTTCTTCCTCGGACTGAACTGATCCTTATTTCACTTCCCACACTCGTGTCCTTCACATTCCCATCCTCAGAGGAACAGCCTCCAATTATGGCATTCTTTAGATCTTTAGCTGCTGCCCCACCTTACCTTCAGTCTAGAGTCTCAGCCCATTTTCCCCAACTCTGCCTCACCCTTTTTCCTGTCAAGGCTTGGACTATATCCTTTTACCAGGAAGGCTGAAAGGGAGACAGCTTAAGGCTAGAACCCAGCCTTGAGTTGATACAGAGCTGCACCAATCAGGAGCAAGAAAGTACATTGCTTTTTTTTTTCCCGAATTCCTCCGCTCAGGGTTGGCATTGTTCTGTCATTTGTGGCACCTTTCTCTAATTTGTGCAAAGGCTCTAAATGTGTTGCCAAGGTTCCAGTTTAGTTGCTTACCTGGACATGCTTGTACATTGCATCTGGTCACTTGAGTAGTGTCTCCGGGACAGGGACGGCCACCTTTAGCTGGCACGGGATGATCACACAGCCGCTTCCGAGTCTTTCCTCCTCCTCCACAAGAGGCAGAGCACTGGCTCCAATGATGCCAGCTTCCCCAGCTTCCATCCACTGTGAACAAGAATGGAACAGTCAGAGTTAACAGACTGGCTTCAAAATCTACACTTGGGGTGCCCCTACCTACACAACTTTCATTTTAAGGGCTGAAGCAATGGGGCTGCCACAATGAGCACTAAGTGAAATGCTACTTATTCTACTGCCAGAAATCAAGAGGCTCACCAGGACACATGTCAGTGTTGCACCTCTGGAGCTGGGAGTCTGGTCCCCCACAAGCTCTTCCCCCGTTGGAGGGACGAGGGTTGTCACATGTGCGGTAACGCCGCATCTGCCCTCCATTACACGTCCGGCTGCACATTCCCCAGCCACTCCAAGGACTCCAGTTACCATGGGCTACAAGACAGAATAATCTGCGATGAAAACAGAGCCCTCAGAATGAGCAGTGCTCAAAATGACATTCATACAAAAAGTATGAAAAAGTCTCTGTTCAGCACCTGAAACAAAACATACAAGTCTATAAATAGGCAACTTACAGAGGAAGACAGTTTAGCTCCGGTTTTGACCAGAAACTGTATACATTCCAGTGTTTGCATGATTCCATTTAACATACATTTATTGAGTCTTAAAATATTCCAGGAGCTGGAGGTATAAATGAGACAGGGTCTCTGCTGTTGATGAGCCAAGACTAAAATTCAGGATACAATATCACTCAAATTTCCAGATATCATGTTGCTGCGAGGGTCTAAAAATCCGGCTTGATGACTGAATTAAGGCAGAGAGCTGCCTGCTTACCTTCATAAGGAATCATAAGCATCATGAAGAGTTAGCATGCAAGGGTGCTCTCATTCTTACATTCTGCAGCTAGTCCTATATAGAGCAAGTGAAATAGGATACAGCTCCTGCCTGTATGAATCGAAGACATCTATGGTATTATACAGACACAATAGCAACCTTACGACATTCTGACATCCTAAACCAAAGGTCAAAGAACCAAGTAACAGAATATTATGACTTTAAGTAATTAAGATAATAATGAAACTTTATGAAAGTATAATGTTGACTCACTGTTTCCAACACTCACTTGGACAAGGGTCACTATTGCAAAAATCACTCTGGATATCACTTCCTTCACATTTCCTTCCTCCATACTGGGGCACAGGGTCGGAGCATTCCCTCGTTCTCTGCCTGGCACCTCCTCCACAGGACACAGAACAGGCACTCCAACTCGCCCAAGTCGCCCACTTGCCATCAACTGGAATAAAGGAAAAAAGGACATGCTTTCTTACTACCTAGAAACCATTGCATTACATCTGGGCATTATTAGTTCTTGGGGGCACAGTTAGAGTGGGATAGATTCTTGGTGCCATGCTACCTAGGTACATGCTAATTTGGTAAAGGTGTAAACGATGTATTCCTAGGTACATGCTGATTTGGTAAAGGTATAAACGGTGTATTTCTCTTACTTGGACACTGTCTTTCATTGCAAACTTGCATCTGTGTTTCTGCTCCGTCACAGTAGGACCCGCCAAACTCTGGTGGTGGGTTATCACAGAGCCTTGCTCTCGTCTGAGCACCTTTCCCACAACTTGCGCTGCAGGTTCCCCAGGGCTGCCAAGCACTCCATGCTCCATGAACTACAAACACCCCAAAGACAAGTTTCAAGACACAGAACCGTGCTTGTTTAAAAACCAAAATTATATAAATAAATTAACTCAGTAATGAGCTATTCAGCCCATAATCTAAGAGAACTGAAACTGAACCAAAGGAAACATAACAAACAATGTTCTTTCTCCTTCTGGTTAGATTTTCAGAGGAATTTGTGTCTATAGGGAAATTCAGAAGGCTTACCCGATGCCAAAATAAATGCTTAAAATCACCCAAAGGAACTATTTTATTACAATTAAATTTACTCAAACTACCATATATAAACACAGTCTGAGTATTTAAGCCCTAGCTAAGTATTTGTCTGTGTTCTTTGCTCTGGGGAAAGTGGAAGGAACTGGGAGTTTGGGAACAAGGCTGCGTAACAGATTGAGATGTGGTTATGGACAACACAAATATTTCCACAAAGATAATTTGGACCCTAGACAGCGAGACCACATCCTTAAGCCCGATTCAGCTTCGTGCCTACATATGTACTTGGATCTTTCAACAACGTGATGATTTGCACAGCTGTAATTCTTTGAAAAAAACTTTCTCCATTACAGATGTTCATGAATTAAAAGCTCTGAATAACATGCTACCCTGCTTCCTAAACGACATAAAAGCTGACCAGGAGTTTCCAAGAAGTGATATTAAGGCCTTCCTTTTGGTAACTAACACATTACACCATTGGACACAAGAGTAAATCAACCTTACGCTTTACCACGTACATGGGCTGAGATTCAACATTATGGCTTTCCTTATGTACAGGTAGACAAACAGCAGGTAATTTTTTGTTTTCGGGGAACTTTCTAGATAAGGAGCTCATAAAGTATGTCTTCTGGTCACCTGGTGTAACCAAAATATGAGAAAAAATAAGAGCCTCAAAGGCTGAGTGTAAATATTCCCCAGAACAAGTTGAAAACTGTGTAATGAAACTATCATTTGTCTGCTTTAATTAGAGAAATACTTTAAAATGCATTTTACAGTTTCTTATAATTAATGGATTTCTGATTGACTAATTATCCTTGAACTTTGTAGACAAAAACATGATCACACAAATCTATTTTAGCCAACAAGAATTTTCACTAAAAAGTGGCTAAACCTCAGAAGAAATAAGAAAGCCTTTATATATATGGTGGATATTCAAAACTACTTCTGTATTATACTCAGGCTGTGGATGCTCATAGTCCTCAAATATAGACTATAAGATTTTGAAAACTCTGAAGTTCCAATTATTTCTATGTATTTTATTTTCAAGGCTGTTGGCTAACAAGAGCCCCAACCTCTTACCATATAATGCCATTTAATATAGATGCATTTTTAACTGGAGGATTAATAATTGGGTAACATTCGTTCATTTAAGATCTGTGTCATTTCTATTACATATAAATATAAGTTTGCAGCTAAAGGCCTTTTTATTTTTATTTTTTAACCAATGTGGAAAATCTTAACTAGAATTGGACTTCAAGACATATAATGTTGGGGAGTTCAAGTGTTTCTTTTATAAAAATGCAATGATAGCAAGAAAAAAGGAAGAATGGTAATATAAACTGGAGAAGGCATAAAACATCATGCTATCTAGACAGAAAAAAACAAGAACTAAAAACAGAACTACGATTCATCCCAGTAATCCCACTATGGATATAAAAGCCCAAGGCAATATAAATTGTTCTACCATAAAGACACATGCATGTGTGTGTTCACTAAACACTATTTGCAATAGCAAAGACAGAAGCAACCAAAACACCCAACAGTTGTACACTGGATAAAGAAAACATGCTACATATACACCATGGAATACTATGCAGCCACGAAAAAGAATGACATCCTTTGCAGAAACGGATGGAACTGAAGGTCATTATCCTTAGCAAACTAACTCAGGAACAGAAAACCAAATGCCACGTGTTCTCACTTATAAGTGGGAGCTAAATAATGAGAACACATAGACAGAAAGAGGAGAACTACAAACACTGGGGCCCACTTGAGGCAGGAGGGTGGAAGGAAGAAGAGGTTTAGGAAAAAAAAAAACTGTTGGATACTATGCTTAGTATGCAGGTGACGAATAATCTGTACATCAAACCCCTGAGTCAGGAGTTTACTTACATAACAAACCTGAACATGTACCCCTGAAACTAAAATGAAAGTTAAAATATTTTTTAAAAAAGTACAGAGGGATTAGTAGGGAAGAAAAATGCAAAATATTATCACTTGAATTTGTTGTTACACTACTTTGTGGTTTTAATTACGGAAGGGTAGAGGAGCACAATGCTAGGAGTGGAGTTTCCAGGCAGACATTCTGGGCCTGAATAACTATTCTGCCCTTACAGGCCATGCCATCCTGACAAGTGACTTGGCTTCTGTGTGCCTAGTCTCATCATCTGCAACATGCAAATAAAAGATAATTTATTAGAGTTGAGGTGAGCAATAAGGAGTTCATAGAAGAAAGCTGCTTGGAACAGTGCAGGACAGGTAGTAAATCCTATGTAAGTGTAAGCTAGGAGCTTTGCTCAGAGTTCAACACTTGAAAAAATGTTCGTTCTTTAATTTGTAAGTATATATGTATTTTAATGACAATGATTCTCAAATGTCAGGCTAGGCCCTCCCTGAATATATCAATCTTAAAAAAGATTTGCAGTTTAAAAACACTCTTCTAACTGGGGCAGGGAAAGTACAAAATAAGTTTGAAGTAACCAGAAAGTAAGGAAGTACTCAAAGAATCATGAGGACATCTAAGAGAACACTGAAACCAGCCGGGACGGGCCACCTCCACTAACCTATTCTAGGATAATGTGAACACCATGATAAATAATGACAGTCTATGATAAACAGGGGGTCCTCAATCCCATGGGCCATGGATCGCTTGGCAAGTGAGCAAAGCTTCGTCTGTATTTACAGCTACTCCCCATCACTCACATTACCACAAAAGCTCCCCCTCCTGTCAGATCAGCAGTGGCATTAGATTCTCATAGGAGCACGAATCCTATTGGGAACCGTGCATGTGAGGGATCTAGGTTATGTTGCTCCTTATGAGAATCTAATGCCTGATGATCTGTCACTGTCCCCCATCAACCCCAGAAAGGACGCTCTAGTTGCAGGAAAACAAGCTCAGGATTTACAGTGATTCTACATTATGGTGTGTGATTATTTCATTATATATAAAAATGCACAATAAACATAATGTGCTTGAATTATCCTGAAACCATCCCCCCACCCCTCAGTCTGTGGAAAAACTGTCTTCCACAAAGCCTTTCCCTGGTGCCAAAAAGGTTGGGTTCCACTGTGATAAACCACCGAATGATACCAGAGTATCATACCATTACATAATACCTGAATTCTTATTGATATAAAAAGTAAAGAGATGAGAAAGTTCCTTACAGTAGAAGTCAATAACAGCTATGGAAGATAATGATGAGTTGGAAACAGCTACTTTGCAAAAGTCACAGTAATAACTGATTGAAGCAGAAATCAGAAATGGATGCGAAAACTAGTGTGAAAGGTTGATAAGATGTTTATATAGTCTCCAAGTTTCCCTACAAAATACTTAGTAATAATACAAGCAAAACTAGGAACTGTACAATGACAGACCCCACCTTTAACAAGTGAAGAAAGTTAACACCGCCAGTATGGGACAAACTGACATATGTTCCTTCTGAATGATGCACTGAGAAGGACAAAACCATTTCTGCGGTGTTCCTGCCAAAACGCAAAACCTGCGTGTAATCATGAGGAAACGTTAGACAAACCCAAGTGAAACTGTCTGCTATGATGGGGTTGGCCTGTACATTCAAAAACATTAAGGTCACGACAGAAGACTGAGAAAATGTTCCAACTAAATGAGACTGAAGAGACACAACAAATAAGTGAGAGTGTGATCCTGGATTGGTTCTCGGAATGGGGAAAACAAGAGTTATAAAGGATATTACTGGGGCAACTGACAAAATCTGAATATGGACTGTGGATTAGATAATGAATTCAGATAATAGCATCAATATCAAATTTCCCAGTTTTGATCACTGTACTATGTTCATGAAAGAGAATGTCCTTGTTTTGGGAAATACACAAAATTTCACTTGACAGTGTTATATAGAAATTATCTGTACTGTTCTTACAACCCTTTTAGAAGTTCAACATTGTTAAAAATAAATTGTACTGAAAGCAAGTATCTTCTGCCCCTTAGATTTTCACATACCTTCTGGATGAGAAAGGCTGTCTTAGGCTGGCTACCCATTTTGCAGTGGTGAGCTGAGAAATGTTTAGCAACCAACTCTCTAGGGGGTGGGGAGGAAAACTGACTTGTAGCATCTGCTGATTGTTGTGGTATAGATAGTCCTACTGCAGCTGATATTTACCTATTAGTATGGCATCACAAACTCATACACATGCTCTCATTGAATTGCTCCAGGACACCACCACCATTATGCTCAAACAATAGCTAAATTCAATTGGTTTAGGGGCTGGGAGAAACAACTAGAGAAAGCCTAAAAAAAAAGCCAAAAGAATAGTGAACAAAACAACAGTAAATAAGCAAGCAGACATTAAGCAAATAGTTACTCAACAAGAAGAGAAAAAACTGGCTTTTAGGATATTTACAAATATCATTTAGTTATTATATAGTTGTTATAGATGACAAATTACACAAAAATTGCTCTGATTAAGTATTTTCTGCTCTTTTAAATTTAGAACATCATGTTATTACAACCGGCTTTTAAATTCTTTAAGACTAAAATAAATGGTTTCTTGTTTAAGATGTCAGGACAGTACTTTGTGTTTGTAATGTAATCAAAGTTCTGAATTGCAAATCCAGATACCTACAATTTAAATAAGCTTGGTAATTAGATCAATCTGGGTTCAAATCTTTGATTCACTTTTTATTAACTATCTATCCTTAGTCAATTACTGAATATCATTTTCTTTTTTTCTTTTCTATTTTACTTTAGGGTCTGGGGTACATGTGCAGGTCATGCAGGGTTGTTGCATAGGTACATACATAATACTGAATATTATTTTCTAAATCTTTCCTCATCTGCACAATAGGATACAATACCCAATGTACTGAATACCTGTCCCTTTTCGGTTTGTGTATTTCTTTTTCTGACCAGTCCAGCTAAGATAGGTCTCCAAGTTGTACTCCATCATTTCAACTCTCTGAGTTTTTTGGGCGTGTTGATCAACACTGGAAAGATACTGTTGATCATTTTAAGTCTAGCAACTAGAACAATGCCTTGACGACAGAGTAAGCATTCAATAAATATTTGTTGTGTGAATTAATGAATAAATAAATTAACGGCTCCTCTACTTTGCATGATTTCTTTCTCTGCCCCTCATTATACTAGGTAGGCAGCTCACCCAAGCTGGCTATTAAAATACCCTTCTCCTGGACTATTTGAGTTCAGGGGTGAGCATGTGACCCAAACAAAGTGCAAACAGCATTCTTTCCGAGGGACTGATATGAATTCTGAGAGACAACGAAACTCTTTTTCTCTGAGACCTTACTTAGATTATAATACCCTGGGAGCCACTGGCTGTCAGCAGTCACTTTTTCCATCACATGGAAAGAGTATAACAGAGAATAAAGCCAAAGAGAGGAAAGCAGGGATGAGAGATGGAAAACATGCTAGTAAAAGCATTGTTCAAATTCTTGGAAGCAATAATACCTGAAGAGTTTTCTACTTAGACTTGTTTGATTTGTCACTGTAACCTGAAAGAGTGCTAAAATAGAAAGTCTGTAACAATATGCAGCATCTAGCATGGTTCCTATCGTATGATAGGTATTCAGTGAATGACAGCGATTAGTATTTACCCCTCACAGATGTGTGTTTCTGAGCAAGTCCTTAACCTCTCTAGGGTTCACTTTTCTCACTTAGAAATGGATGGCTGGATTAGATGTTACTTTATGACCTTGTAAATACTTAATGTTTTCTTTACACGGTTCGAAAAATACACTCTAGTTTGGAGACTTTCTTCATGTTCAATTAAATCAAGTATTTTGCTTAATGTCGATGAATACCTTTACAAGTTTATCCATGAAAGAGAACTAAGAATATAGTGATAGTGAACGAACATATTCTCAAGGGTAGAGGCCATAACATCTTCTTACAATGAAGAAGAAAGGGTGAATATAATTATTTCATAGGAGTTAAAATAGAAAAGTTTTTCTTATCCTAGTATTATCAGTGCATTCTCACCTGGGCAATGCCTAATGTTGCACATAATTATTTCCACAGCATTCCCTTCACATGGCCGCCCACCGTGCTGAGCTGACGGATTATTGCAAGTCCTGCTCCTGGTCTGGTTGCCACGTCCACAGCTCCTTGTGCATGCTTCCCAAGGACTCCATTCCGACCAGCTACCATCCACTATGCAAAAGTAAACCATTATACCATCGGGTACGTTTTAAGTTAGAGTATTAACACCGGGGCAAGCTATAGGTGGAAAACAGACATGAAGGTCTACTAAACACATGCCTATCGGTTAAATAAGGAGGTGTACCTGGACACGGCTTATTTTGACAGTTTCGCACTTCCAAATCTGAACCTGGGCAGGGCTTCCCTCCATTGGCGGGAAGGGGCTGGTTGCACAGACGACTCCTCTTTTGGATGCCTTTCCCACAGGTGACACTGCAGGCTCTCCATGCAGACCACTGTGAAAATCCACCATGAACTGCAAATAAAACGTGGTACTTTGTCTTTGCTTTTGCAAATAAATCTTGTAAAGATTTCATTTAAGATAACACGCTGGTTACAGAGCTAAATATATAGTTGTGGAGAAATAGCTTATGGAAGCTCTCCTTTAAGGTAAAGTTAAAATCCAAGAGTGAGAGAAGAACTCTAGTTAACTAGAGTTTCTTCTCAGACCTAGTCCTCACTCACTTGCACATGGCTGCTGGAAGACGTAGTGACCAGTAAGTTTACAAACTGTTTACCTTTGGACGTAATTCTTTAAAGCAAAACATACACATTGATTTCTGAGAATAGATTTGACTTAGCTGTGAATCAAAAATTTTGTTTGGGATTCTAAATTAGAACCTTGGCATTTTAAAGCTCTAATCTGTATAGCTTTAGGCCCTTCAATTTGTAAATTTTGATGATTTTGTCCTCTCCCCATCATCTAAAAGTATCTTAAGGAACAGGAGACTTGGACTAAAGTGTTTAATAATTTCCATGAGTTGAGCCACCCCAGGGGCTGTTTACTATGAATATTCCTCTGATCACACTCACCCTGGACTATGACTGGCACTCTGACGAGGACAGAACCCATTAAGTTTCGAGCAACACATTCAAATTCAGAGGTATCTTCCTTCTGAGCATCGGCGATATATAACGAGTTGTTGGACAACACATTAACTCGCTCATCCCAGGAAATAGAGTGCCCCTGACGGGACCACGTAATGGTTGGCTGAGGCTCTCCAGTTGCCTGACAATTCAGTATGACTTTGCCGCCGGCATTAATAACAGTTTCCACTGGCTCAAGAGTGATAATAGGAGGACCTATGGAAAGAAGCACATAGTGTCTCAGCTTTTGGGGAGTCACAACACTTTTTATCATATATTATATGGTAACACAATTTTGAAAAATTAATTTTGCAAAATTGATTTATTTAAAAAACACTTGCTGCCCAACTAAGACGGTAGATTGTAGTCGCCATTGATACAATTTTCACAATTCCTTAGCAAATGTCAAAAATTTAGAATTCCTGAACAGATTAGCCTATAGCATGGGTTCTACAGTCATGCTTCCTGGATTCAAATTCTACGTCTGCTTCTTACCACCTTTCTGAGCCCCCGTGCCATTAAAAATGCTGCCTACCTCAGAGGATTCCCATCAGACACAACAAGAGGGTGTGAGTACAACTTTTGAACAGGGTAAGCACACTGTTCACAATAGTCTTAGTTACTATTGTTATTCTTGTCTGTGTTTTATGTGGTGAATATTCACGTTTTTCTTTTGATCATTTTTGAGGTAAAAAGAGTCATCATTAACTCATTTTTCTTTTTTTGAGACGGAGTCTCGCTCTGTCACCCAGGCTGGAGTATAGTGGTGGGATCTTGGCTCACTGCAACCTCCGCCTCCTGGGTTCAAGAGATTCTCCTGCCTCAGACTCCCAAGAAGCTGGGATTACAGGCACCCACCACCACGCCCAGCTAATTAACTCATTCTCTTATTACTGGTCATCATCATTCATGTATTCAATAAATATGTATTGAAAACCTGCTACTTGCCAGGCATTGTGCTAGGTGCTGAGAATAGAGAGAGAGAAGACATTATTGTTAGTCTCAAGGAGCTCACAGTCCACTGATAAGATAGATTTGTGCTACAGCATACCTACAGGATTAACGTGTACTAATATGGGAGCATAAACAACAGTAACAATAGATCAATCAAAAGCATGCCATTGGAAATGGAGAGGGAAAGGAAGACATATCCAAGAGTTATGAAGAAAGTAGAAATGATAGAGCTTTGTTACGGATTGGCATGGGTTAAAGGGAAGAACTGACGACTATAGGGTTTTGATTTGGACACTATGCTGTAACTGGGCAATGCAATAGCATACCACAGGAGAATGGATTTGTGGATAGAGAGTAGGGAATGATAACTTGGATCCATTCAGGACTACTGAGTTTGAGGTATCTGTAAGATATTCATATAGAGATGTCTAGATGACAGGAGGATATTCATAGCTGGAGCTCAGAATAGAGATGAGCAGGAAATATGGATATGCGAGCCCTTCACAGTGAGTAAGATTGCTTCAGAAGAGAGCCTAAGATGAGGAGAGGGTCAAAGACAAACACCTGTAACAGCATCATTTAAGAGACGGACAGAAGGCAAGCCCGTAAATGATACTCAGACCCGACCGCTGAGGTAGGAAGAAAATCAGGAGAAAATGGTATTCTGGCAACCAGAAAGGAAGGAGGGAGACGTTAACAGGGTCGATAGTAAATGACAGTGGCTCAGTAGAGTCCTTGGAAAGACTGTAAAAGGAACTGCATGCAGCCGCTGGCAGAATGTTTATGTCTATATTGGTCCAGAGTGCCAAGAAAGATGACAGAATGTGAGAGACTTCCTTGGGGAGAAGAGACTTGAACTGGATTTTCAACAGGCCGACGTATCAAACAAACTCAGAGCCTTAATTTAGATACCATGTTGAACACTCCCAACTGCATATAAAGTATAAATTAATACAGTAATAAAATCCCACAGGTACATACTTCGATGGAATTAATTTCTTCACGTAATTATTAAATATAAACACTTTAAAAATATTGTTTCTGATACTTTAATCCTAATTTGAAGCAATTATATTTTTGATTATTTAATATGCCTCACATATTAAAATGAATTTATTGTCAGTATGTGCAGGTGAGCTGTTCGAATATAGCTTTTCTTAAACCGGGTCAGTGGATTGTGTAGCATCCTACCCACATTCACTCAATATTTATTGGGAAAATATGGCATGTTCTTTTTTTGAGCCATAATTCACATCAGCTTATTATCATTTCTGCAGTAAAGAAATTTGGTAGCCTAAGGAGGAGGGCTGAGCACACAGTAAGTGCTCTTTATATACTTAATAAATACATGAACTCTGTTTAATTCATTTTTTCTCAGCTTTATTTGAACAGAGAACCCTATGTTTTCCTAATGACATCCCATGTTATCATTTGATAGACACGTTCTTTAGTGAAACACTGTCTTAGATACTTATTAAATGTCTATAATCTATTTGAGTCTTAGAGAATTATATAGTTTAGCAAACAGCTAACTAAGAGCGAATCTAATTAGTTTTAACTAATCTGTAGATCATCTCTCAATAGTGAAGGAAGAAAATGTAAATTCATTCTGTTAAATTCTGAGTTGTGACTTGCTCAAATTCTCAACCCAATGACATTGTCTTTGGGTCAGCCCCTTAAATGCTTCTGTAAACTCTCTGGTTGTTCACTAGAGTATTTCACGTTTTTCCAATTACGAATACTCTGTTTTCCAGTGATTCTCACTGAAGGGCTTCCTGATGAGCCTGAGATTCTTACCCAGAACGTTTAGTTATTTCATGAAAGATTACTGCCATCAACCTGGAGCACTTTTGAGTTCCTTTACATTAGTCTTTATTTTTAATAAATATTTTAAAGTGCCATAAATCTCAATCATCTTTGTAAGCATGTTGGAATAACCGTGGTGAACTTTAAGAAGGGGCGCTCCATTGAATGTGTTGTAGTAAAAAAGCTCTGCCACTGATCAGTTGCAATCTTACACTGCATATGTTGGATAAAATAGAAAAAATATCTGTACAAGGGTTATCAGTTTACAGTTGATGACAAATGCTCCATCAGTAGCAGAAAACTAAATTAGACATACTCTGGGAGCTACCACGAATGAACTTGCTACAGATTTCAAGAAAATGAAGTCTTTATTAGGTAATATTTCTTAAATCAAGTGTTTAGTTTCATGAAGCAGCTTACTTTGCAGAGTCAAGCTCATGCTGCGCTCCACTACCCCAGCTTCATTGGTAGCTACACACGTATAGTCACCGGCATCTTCATTCTATGGAGATAAGCAGCATTTTCACAGAAATATGAGCCTATGGAGCAGGCTAATCATGTTTTTCACGATGATGCTAGTTTATTTGAAATTTCATTTTTGAGAAGGAATTTTAATAGAAATAGGAAAACCTACATATGTCTAACCTCTTAAATAGATTTGGAGGAGGAGCAGGGAGAATGAAGAAAAGAAATTCCAGGCATAAACTTTTTCAAAATAGCCTATCAATCATTGATCTCCAGGAATACTAACTGGTAAGAAACCAAAGCAATTACGTTATTTTATGATCATCTATCTGAAATTATCTTATCAAAGAAAAATACTAATGGTATTTTACAGATATCTTAAAAAGCATTAATCAGGACAAATTAACAAATTGAGTCTTTTCTAATGGGGATTATTAAAAGTACATTCAGTTGGACCTCTGTCTTGAGAGTTTGAAATTTAGGATAGAAAGTGAAAAACTAATTTACCTATAATAACAAATCACAGGATGTGGGTCACATTGTGTGTGTGTCTTTGTGTGTGTAAATTTATACAGAATTTCAACTAAATAAATTTAGCTTTGGTAACTAGAGTCATAGATTTCTCTGAGGGTCTTGTGAATAGAAGAAAATTCAGGTCTCCTTAAGAAAAACAGTAAGCCAATAAAGGGGAATTGATTTGCAGATAATAAAGGAGATTGGGAGAATGAGAAACAAATGTTGGTTTAGATGTTTAATTGGAGATTTCAATGTATTATCCAAACAGAAGTTCCTAGTCAACAGCTGGAAATGGAACTTGGAAGAGTTTCAGGGTTGGAGATACTACATTTTTAGGAATCTTAAATTACATGGTAAAAAAATTAGTATTAGTAATTGATATTAGAAGTACCAAGGACTTCAGAAATGGTAATAGAGGAAAAGGGAAAAAGTAATGAAGAAGGCTGAGCCATATTGGTATTATGGCAGGCAAAGGTAGAAATAATTTCATAATCAAAGGACCAATCAACAAATGATGTCTAACGCTGAAGTACAATCAAGGAGACTAAATGACTGTGAACAGTCTACTGGTTTGGGTATTAGATAGTATATTTTAATTATTATCTCCATTAATTAAGCAATAACAGCACATAAGAGGTCTCACCAAATGTGATTTAACAAATTCACCATGTGTATTCTAGTTGAGACATTTTTAGATAAAATATTTCACTTTGGGGTAACTTGACCCCCAAATTAGAATAATAACCCAAAGCACCACTCATTTTCTGAATTACTGAACTTTGGAAAAGCCTAATATAGTTATCGGTTTCCTGTGAAATCTCTATAATTTATGTAACTGTGTTTGTAATTCCTCAATTTCCTTGACCTAAAACAGATCTGAGCAGGTTATCTCCAAACGTTAATTAGAAAGTCAATGATAAGGAAGGAGGCAGCCAAATTATCTCACTGCTTGCACTTACCTGAAAAGGCTAAAAGTATCTATTTCAATCGTTGTTTCAGTTCTTGAAAAGGAGTTCTTTGATTCAGATTTTGTGATTTAAATAGGAATGTAAGAGAAATTTTTCTTACCTATGGCACTTTTAGAGGGGCATTGGCTGTGGGGGTTTAAAGGTGCAGCAATCATTCCAGTGTGACTTACTACAGTGCCATAGATGGCCAGGGAGCCATTGCCAAGTTGCCGGATTCTGTGACTAATTTCAATGTCCACTCCCTTTCTGTTCCACTGGATGGTTGGGGTGGGGTCTCCTTTCACCTCACAATTCAGGATTGCATTCCCACCAAGTGGTTCAATCCAGTTAGAAGGATAATCACCTTTGAAGACTGGAGGTTCTGGAAAATAATATAAGATGGATACAAAGGAAAAGTAAGTGCTGATAATTTGTGATTTTTGACCTATTAAAAATAATTTGGTAAAGAAAGGAAGAAAGCCACTTTAAAACCTCATGAATTTTCCAGAATCAACTCTCCATGCTAAATTGCCAGATAACTTTGTCAATCTCATTATTCTAAGGGGATGATTCCACTTTGTGTGAAATGATCTCTTTACTTGCTTCTTACCTACTTTTGAGTCGAATGCTCATAATTTTTTTTCATGAATTTGCATAGCTGTGAAATAGGACTGAGTGGATTAAAAACCGAAGTTATATTGTATTACTATATAATAAAAAAAGCAAAACTTGAGCCATTCATTATGAATGCACTGTAAATTAAAAACGGAGCGCTTTCACCTACCTTTCACATAAACAAACCCAATTGCCTTCACAAAGCCAACGCTGTTCTCTGCAGTGCACACATAAGTACCTGAATCCTCTTTTGACACTCTTTCAATAACAAGTTCACTGTGTCCGTTCACGCTGTCGAAGCGGGCTGAGGAAAACAAGAAACAACCCAAACGCTTCTCAGTAACCTAGGAAATGTTTCACGACAGCTCAGTATTTTGCACATTAGATTTATGAGTAGGTCAGCAACTGAACCAAAGAGGTGACATTGGAGAAGACAGCCTTTCCCACAGATTCCTCCCCCTGAGCTGTTTATTTTGTCTATAGACACTTGTTTGTTTGAAGAACAAAAAAACAGCAGAAGGAACAGGAAAGAGAATGAAAACAAACATCTTTAACAAATTATTTTAGGTTTAAAGTAAAACTTTCATCTAAATGTGTTGCTTAAAGCTGGCTCATAGTCTGAGTTTCAAAAATCTTTCATTCAGAAATATCACATTTTCCATTTCATTTATCTCACTACCACTTTTCCTTCCAATCAATTTGCATCAAACACATGAAAACCTTTCCAGCTTATAATTCAACTCACTTGGCAGGACAAAGGGGAAAATGATGAAAACATCTGCTAGTTAGGTAATAACAACAACCTGGTCAAATTTGTGATAATTTAAACTTATCTATAAATCATAAATGGTGTTTATATAAGTATTTACAAAGGCAGATATTTAAACATGTATGATAGTAATATTTATAAAATTTATAATATAATGTATAATAACATTTAGAAGAAAATATAAGGTAAATGTGCTAATCCTAAAACAAAATAAAATTCTAATGAAACCAGTCCATATCTAAATACGTATGCTTACCTTGCATTCTTTCCCCATTCATTTTTAAAAATCTTTTATTGCTTAATATTAAGTGGAAAATTAAGCTTTGAAAGTTAAATAGCTAAATTAGTACTGCACTTTCAGAAAACAATATTGACTAGATTTTTAATCTTTTTCTTAGTGAGAGCTATTGTTGTTAATAAGGTAACACAGTTGATAAATTCCAGTCATCAACATAACTTTATAAGGGGAAAAAAACCTCAAGCTTATTACTACTTTTCTAGCAAGATATTTAGTAAATGATAATAGTGTAATACTTCAGAACTCAATTTTGGGGTAGGATAGTTTCTCAGTATTGACAACGTCTTTATGCTGATGACAAAGGCTAAGTAGACAGTTGTTTACCCAGGGATGGATGCTCCTGGGTTCTAGACATGACCTTAACTTGTAAGTGGAGAAATTTTCTACATAAATGAATCTACACTGTAATTGAGGCTGATGCAAACACTGAGAAGAAGAATTCTTCTCTGCAGAATTAAGTCAATTTTCAGGATTCCAACAGTGGCCATCTTAATCCATTGATCAATGATGAAGGAGGTCCAGCTGGGTAAGTTTAGGTGCCTATATAAACAATACTGCCTTCTCATGGGGTAGAGGGAATTATATTTAGGTTAAAAAAGCTACTTATAACCTGCAACATATGGCCCAGTGTTCAACTTATCCTTCCAAAAGAAGGAACAACACATACATATTAGGTAGAGGGTAAAACCCAAGCAGAGGCACACATTTTACAGAATTGAAAGCAATCAATTCTTCACTTGTTACTCTTCAATTAATTTTCACAGCTGGAGGAAGCAGAGCCTGGTCTAGAGTTCTACATACATGTATTTATTCACTTCTTGGGAATTAAATGACCAACCTGGGATGACATTGTTATTGAAGGTCCATGTTAATTTGGGCAGTGGAATACCAGTTGCTTTACAGCTTAATCGTAGCTGTTCTCCTTTATTTAATGACACGTCTCCAGGAAGTTCAGTAAAAGTGGGGAGAACATGCACAGTCAGGCTGACTGTGTGTGTATCTTCACCTGCAGCATTGTTAGCAACACAGGTATAGAAGCCAGAATCCTCCAGCTAAAATTAGAAAAGAAGTAGCGTTTAAAGTTTCATAGTCATATATCATAGTATATGAAAGACATCAAATTGCATAGCTAGGCCCTCAAGGAACTCTCGTATCCAAAGATGATTTAAATTTCCATCTTTTAGTTTTAACCATCAGGTTAGCCTTTGCATTACGTAATTTAAAATATGTAGGAGTTTAAACATAAGCCCATACCTTTCAGAACAATAACAATCGTTTTACAGTGGTAAGATTTCAGAGAACTGTAGATTCTGTGGTTTACTAGATATCAAGTGTATTGCTGCTCTGCAGTGCACAAAGAAAGAGCAAACAATCCCAAAAGCTGACAGCAGCTTGACAGCATAATTGGCTCTCTGAGAAAGGTGGTACCAAAGACCACCAGAACCATCAGAGGAAATGGTCAGAGAAAGGCACCATTACCTGCACTTGCTAAATTCAGGGGCTAGCTCTCAGCACTCATTTTTCCTGATTCATTTGTAGCATCTGACACAATTATGAGTCCTTTCTATGCGAAACCACCTTTACATGGCTTCCAGGACACTATGCTCTCCTAGTTTCCCTCCTATCTCACTGCTTTCTCCTTCTCCAACTTTTTTGCTGGCTTCCCCTCAACAGTAACATCTTAATGTTGGCATGTGAGAGGGCTCAGCCTCTGGTCCTCTTTTCTTCCATATCTGTACTCAAGTTTTTGGTGATTTTATACAGTGCTATGGCTTTAAATACCAACTATATGCTGATGACTACCAGTATCTCAAACCTAGATACCAATACTTTCTTACAAACTTGAATTCTATTGAACTTCTTCTAACCCCTTGCTCTGATGCCTAAGATACATCTCACACTCATGCCCCAAAACTGAGCTCCCAATTCCTTCCAACGGCCCCTTCCTGTACCACCTGTAGCCTTCACCATCTTAGCTGATGGCTATTTCATCCCTCCAATCATTCATACCTTTGGTCTCAAACATTTGAGTCACCCCTTATTTTTTTTCTCACACCCTACTTGCAATCTGTCAGAAAGCACTAGCTTCGAAGTACATGTAGAATCTTACTTCCACCTCTGCTCTGCTCACACTCTGGTTTGAGTTTTATCATTTCTTACCTGCCTCCAGACATCTTCCCAACAGCTCTTGCTGCTCCTGTCCTTGTCTCCCTACCATCTATTCTCATCACAACAGCCAACATAACCCTTTAAAATGTAAAGCAGATAATATGGCTCCCCTGCTCAAAAACCTGCAGTGGACTCTGACTTAGAGTAAATCGTAATATTGTTACAATGACCTATAAGCCTCGACATGATTTTGCCTCCATTTTTCACTGACTTATTTCTCCTTTCATTCTTTGCTTTGCTTTCACCGGCCTCCTGTTTTTCAAATACACTGGGCATGTTTCCACTTCAAGTTCTTTGCTCCACCTTTTTTTTTTTGGCCTGGTCTGCTCCTCCAGATATTTGCTTGGCTAATTCACTTCCTTCAAGTTCTGTTCAAATGTCACCTTCCCAAAGAAGACTTACTCTACCCTATTTACAACGGTCACTTTCACTGCTCCAACTCTTGACACCTTGACCTCTCCCTTTTATTTTTCATGCCACCTTTTTTTCTTCTTCTGACTTATTTTCCTCTGACTAAAATTATTATTCTTAGTTTTTATCATCTCCTTCCTCTAGAAATAAACTCCATGAGGGCAAAGATCTTTGATTCTTTTTCTCCCTGTAGTATTCCTAGTGCCTAAACCAGTGCTAGCTGTTCAATAAATATTTGTTGAAGTAATGACTAATTCTGATTGCATTAAGACACATATAGACTATTTTTCTTTAAAAAAATGTAACTTTTTTTTTCGCTTTGAAGTACTAAAGAATTGAAAATATAGCATAAAAATTACAATTATTTAGATGCTTATTATTGCCATATGAGACTAAGAGCACAGAATATGGCACAGGCACTTAAAATTTGTCCTGATAAACACATATTTCCACAAACATGAAATAATTTCAGGAGGGCATTTATGAGTTCCTGTCATCTGTTAAATACTATTCTCATTCAAGGGACATATTTTCTTTAATATTTTAATTTTTAATAAATATTTAATATTTTCTTTAATGTCCCAAGAATATTTTCTTTAATTGTTAAAGAATATATTTTCATGCTAAATTACTAAGGTATAAAAGCAAATTTACAATCTGGCTTAACGTATCTGTTCATGGCCATTAAACTTACCACAACATTTTCTAAAATGAGTTCTCCATATGGTTCAGCAGTGTATTTTCCTAACAAGTTAGCTAAAAGAACATTGTCTTTTTTCCAGTTAATTGCTGGTGTGGGGATTCCATCAGCTACACATGGAAGAATGGCTTGTGAATTCTCATTGACCGTGTAGTGTCCTTCTGTACTTCTGATCCTGGGTGGTACTATGAAGAGTTTATACAAAAAAAAATCCTTTGAGTCTAATTCTGCTAGAAATACTAAAAATGAACATCTTTGACGGTACTGATTTGCTTCCTGCTATGAAAACAAGCATATTTTTGGTACTAGCAATAATTCTAATGTATTTGAACTTACTGAATATATTTACATTTAGTTTCTAAGCAAATGACAGAACTGGGTGGAAGCTCTTTATGTTTTATTTGGCTTCCGGACTTTTCCATCTTTGACTTACTTCTGTTTAATGCAGTGAAGTAAAACAAACAACAAAACCAAGAAATGCTTCTGTGGTTGTATAACTGCTATATTTGTCTCAGAGATAATATTGTGAGGAGGAACTCATAATATTCACTATAGAACACTCACCCAGTATTGAATGTCATGAAGTGCTGTAGAAAAAAATACTTACTGCAGTATTTTACATGTTCCAATGAATGTAAACCAGACCAAGACATTTAATTCAGTTTTTACACTGTCAGAGGAAATTTTCATAGTGACTTCATAACTCTGCACATTATAGTACCAAATACTTCTTGTGACTCAATTTTTTTAACTAGAATTTAGGCAACATAGAGATGAACTGAATATTTTAGTGTAATAAAAAATACTCTATTGGACTTAGAAGTAAGTTACTTCTAAAGAAAAGACAAAAAGTATTAAGAATGCTTGGCTCAAAAGTAGAAATACACTCTCTTCCCAAAACAATGAATTTGGAATTATTCAAACATATCAGATAGAAGCAAACCTACCTTAATGACATTTTGAAGAGTGACAGGAGAACAGCTGGCCTTAGCAAAAATAAAATTGTCATATCAACTTTAATTAGCTACTTTCAGTTAAATTAACTACTTTCAATTAAAATAGTCAATTTTTTTTTATCCTTTGTGAGTATATGATTATATACACAAACATTATATAAACATTATAGATAATTTGGGAAACACAAACATTGATTTTGCTCAATGATGCATCACAAATACTCATTTTTAATTAATTCATGCTCTAGTTTCATTATCTTCTTTATCCTGGTTTCCTTGAGCTGCTATTTGTCTTTTGTTAGAAGATACAAAGTTGCAGCATTAGTGTATTTACTTCAGTTCTTTCTTTTTAAAAATGAAAGAATTATGGCTATGTCTTTATATTGATTTTAGCTTTGACCACACAGTATACATTTTGATATGTCGTGTCTTTATTTTCTAAATAATCTGAAAATAGAAAAATATTCTTTGATCTATTTTTTGGCTGGAAGAGTGTTTTTTAAAGTTGTCTGGGTTTGGGGTTTTGGCATTAAAAGTTCATTACAAATTTCTAGCTTTATTGCATGGTGGGTAGAAATTACGGTTTACCTTTTTGAAACAGTAATTTCTTTGTTGTTTATGGTAAATTTTGGTAAATTTTTTACAGACACTTGAAAAGAAGGAGTATTATTTATCTGAAGGCAAATGGATAGTGTACATGGATTAGTTTAATTACATTAACTGAAAGCAGAGGAGTTATTTGGAAAACTCATAAATAGTGATTTTTAATTTTGGCTAAGTTATATATTCAACCAAAAATGTTTCCACTTGAAATTGTCTCTGTTACTACAAAGTTATAGAAAATTCAAATACACTTGAAAAATAAAAACAGCTTTCACAAATTTCTGAAAAATGAAAAAGCAGAAACTCCTCATTATCATAAAAATTACCTCTGAAAATAGAGGTTGGAAGCATTTTAATCTACTATTGTTTCCTACCGTTGATATTAATAGGGATTCTATCCTTAGTCAAAATACACAATACAAAGTAAAAATATTTCAATGCTGATTTTTCAGTATTTTCTTAGTTGTCTTAATACAAAAAAAGGATATATTTCTGTTATAAAAATGTACATGTAAATATTTTTCCACTTTAATGAATCAAATAGATCTCCTGATTCTCATTAGGGTCAAACAGTACAGTGTAGGTCACACGGTGATTCATTTTGAACCAAGATGACTTGAAGCTTGAGAAGCAGAAAAGTCACAAAACACAGACCCCACATAAGCCAAGCCATCACAGTGTGAGGGTACCAGCAACACGTTAAAAATCCCAGCACTATTAATAAAGTATTTCTTTCTCTCTCACACACTCGTGTGCACACACACACATGTAAACACAGCCTATGGAAAACAGATTTGAAGTGTGCCTACACACCCCTCCACACACTTTGGATTTCCGAGTTTTTGAGTTCCATCATATTTGCTCTTAGCAGCCCTTTCTCTTTGCCATGGTAGTGTAGTGGACTGCAATAATTCATGTTCAACAACCTACCATGGACGGTGAGCTTGGTGCTTGTGCTGCTCGATCCTGCCACGTTGGCTGCCATGCACGTGTACTGACCAGCGTCATCAGGCTGGGCAAAGGCTATTTGCAGAGAGCCAGAGCTGAGGACGCGCTGGCGGATTGATTCCACAATTGCATGCCCATCTTTATGCCATGTAATGTCAGGTGGTGGGAGGCCATCCGCTTCACACGGTAACGTGATGGGCTTGTCCACAGCAGTAACGTACTCCTTTAGATGAGGGCTAATGACTGGAGGAACTAAAATATAAAGTTCAAACTTCATCTTAAAAGTATGAGTGTGCAAATTACATGCTATAGTACTGCTCTAGCAAATATTGATAAGAAACAAAATCTTGACTTCACCATATCATTAGAAAGGGAGCACAACACCTTGTTTTCATGGGAATAAAAAAGTAATTTGGACACATTTCAGAAAACTAGTCCCTACCTAACAAATGTTAAGTGATTGATAGTCAATTTTTTTTTAAATTAGGAGATAAGCATATATTCACGAGGGCTTGCATGTCTAGAAAATTTAAGCTGTACCAACGATATTTTCTTTAACTTACATAAATTATGTTACTTTAGGTATTGAAACTTCCAAAATAAACGCCAAGTTTTGGAAAATATTCAACTGCTCAGATACTTTTACTTATGTATTTCCAGAGAGCTTAGAATGATGCCTTATATACAGTGGTTACATTTAATAAAGGATTATTTGAATGAATGAATACATAAGTAGATCATGGAAAATAATAATATAGGTAAACTCTTCCCACTTATTTGGAAACCTATAAAAGGGCTTATAATAAGGGTTTCCTTTCCAAGGGTTTACCATAGGCTGATCACCACTTAGGTATTAACCTGGATATTCTATTGAGTTGTAATGCATCACTGTAAAAAGGCATATAAAATAACTATGAATAATCACATTCAGATTTTAGCAACAAAATTACTTGGTTGAATTGGTGCTCAGCATTACATTTGTATCTGCAAGGAGACGGTCTATTCCAAATTTTTCATGCCCCTGGACGAAGCAGTTCTCTCTGGTTGCTTTTGGAATGTTGAAATGCTTTTGGTTGTTTAATGAGTTTCTTCGTCCCTTTCTCCCACGTCAGTAATTTCAATCATTTCATGAAGAAACAACTCCTCAAATCTAAAAATGTTCTCTTCTATGACCTCTGTGTTGCTGAAACTAATGAATACTTTTGGATCCTTATCCTACTTGACTCAACTGCATTTAACAAAGCTGTTCACTCTCTTCTTGACCCTATCCTTCCCTAGCTTTCATTAAGTTTTCCAGCGATATCCCTGCCCTCTCCATTGTATTATTTCCCAGTGTCCTCTCCTTTCTCAGACCTGTAAACAATGGATGGTTCTAGGGCTTTCTCCTCAGCAGTCTTTCCTGTCCACATTCTCTTTCCTTGATGATCTTATCCAGTCTTGTGGGTTTAACACTGATTATTTCCAAATGTTTATCTTACACTATGCTTCTCTCATGAGCTCCAGATTCATATATATTCAACTCTTTACTAGACATCTTCACTAGGATTACTAATAGTTTCCCATGTTTAATATATTTAAACAGAAATCACAGTTTCCTTCTTCCCAACCCAGTTCTTCCCCTCATATTCCAATGTGGCACTACCATCTCACTAGCTCAAGTCTGAAGCTCAGGAAGCTTCACTAATTCTCTTTTCCTAACCTACCAAATTCATCAGAAATCCTAACAGTTACATCTCCCAAAATAACATAAATTCATCAGTTTTCTCATTTGCTTTTTTTTTGCAATTCATGCTCCTGTCTTCACTCTTGGAAAATAACACACTACCCAGATAAGTGTGACAGTTCTAACTCCAGTCCTGCCCTTTCTTTAAGCCATTACCAATAGCTGCAAAAAGGGTCTTCCTAAAACGAAATGAGAGTCCTGGATAAGTCCTTCAAAAAATTTCTTTGCACAGAGAATAAAATCTACGTTTCCTAGGGTGCGCCATGTCATGCGTGCATGGGCCCTGCCTCCTTTTCTGATCTCCCTTTTGTTTTGCTTGCTTTGTGCTTGTCCACCACCATCTAGCCACACTGCCATATTTTCTTTCCTCACTCTTGACTTGGGGTCACTGCACATGCTGTCCTCTCTCCTTTGGACACGCCACCAACCTGCCCGTGGCTTATGCTTGTTCATCATTCCGGGGTCACCTTAAATGTTAATTCCTCAGAGAAACCTATCCTAACCATTAATCTAAAGTGGTCCCCACTTATCCCCATTATTCTTCTCCATCTCAGTCTTTTGTTTTTCTTCTATATAACATACATCAGAATCGATCATTAATTGCTCTATTTGGTAGTTTAAAGTTTCTCCTTCTCCATCAGAGTATAAACACCATAAGAGAAGGATCATGTCTGTAATGTTCAATTTATTTCCAGTTATTAATATTGAATAAGTGTTGAAAAATACAAACAAGTTAGATTTATAATATGCAAGAAAGTGAGGTTTACTATATTCATGAACCTACCATAGGAAAATTACACTATAAGAAATTTAAGCTGATTCAAACTCAGTAGCTTGAAACCTTTTTCTAGGTCATTTCTTATTGGCAAAAGTAGTGCATGCAAGATATAAAAATTATACCAAGAACATATCAGTTAAATGGAAAACACAAAAATACTCTGTTTTCTCTTTAGAATAATTTTTTCCATCAAGTTGGTTTAACTGCAATTATGATATTTTTTAAGTGAGACATTATAATCCAGTGTTTTGTAATGTATCCAGGGTAGTACTGTAGAGAGAATGGTTTTAACCATCATATTACACATATGCTACAGCGAAATGGGGTGTTAAGGGAGGTTCATAGAAATTCAAAATAGGATTAGATGCCTCAGTTTCCATACATAAACAATGGCAAACCAAGCAAAACATATTAAACTTTCTTCTTCATAAAAGTGATATAACCAATAGGATAATACAAATTAAGAATGTTGAAAACTATGGGGGAACACAGCATAATCCTTTTAGAGATGTAAATATTTAGTGTACATTGTTACAAACATTGTTGAATTGAAAGCAGAGATGAATTATGTAGGTACCTTGGACATGTAACTTGATTTTACCCAAGTCTGTACCGGCTGGGTTCTGGGCCACGCACATGTAAGTACCAGCATCCTCTCCAACAGCTCTGGAGATCTGTAAGCTACCACTAGGAAGAACTGCATGGTTTTTGCCTACATCACAGTTACAAAAGCAGGTGAAAAAAAAAAAACTTTTCATTAAAAACAATCATACTGATTTGAATTGTAAAACACTGATGTGCTATGATTTTCTTGATAGAAACAGTGGTAGGTACCTGAAGTGATAACATTGATGCCTTCTTTTTGCCAAGTAATGAAAGGACTGGGTGTTCCTGTTGCTTCACATGGTAGTAAAACAGGATTGTTCAGAATGACGTGTAGTTCACTTGGTTGGGGCTGAATGACTGGAGGCTCTATAAAAGCCAATCAACAAAAGAAGTAATAGCACTAGTTAATGGAAACCATGTCTATTATAGTGACGGGCTTAAAATTACCCAAATTCCTGATTCTAAAGTATCAGTGATTTGATTGTCCAAGAGAAAAGTGAATGCTGGCCACACTGCATTCTTGGAGTCTTGCTACAATTGCCAGTTTCCATTAGAAGAACTCCACTGGAAGACTCGAATCAGGAATAGGTTGTAAAAATCCAAGAAGAAAAGTTATTTGGAGTTACTTAGAGTGGTTTGTCATTTGTGTGCCTTTTTTAGTGCATTAAAATTATCTACCAGGCTTATCAGTATATATACCAGATATACTGATAGATATCTACCAGTATCTATACTATAGATAGTATCAGTATAGATACTATTAGATATATATAGTATATCTATAGAATATACTGATATATCTGGTATATACTATACTATATATCTGATATATCTGGTATATACTATACTATACTATAGCTAGTATCAATAGATACTATTAGCATCTATAGTATATCTATAATATCTATTAGTATCTATAGTTATATCTATATCAGGATATCTGGTATATACTGGTAGATATATACCAGATATATCAGTATATATTTTCTGAAATATATACTGAAATTATAGATTTCAGTATATAATTTCAAGATATTACTTTGGTTCATAGCTCATAAATACCCTTTCAGAATAAACGTGACTTAAAACCTCTCAAAACCCAGCGAATTTTGAATGAGTAAATAAATAGCCTTCCATACCATGAACGTGAAGGGTCACGTGTCGATGTGCAGAGCCAGCTGTATTCCTAGCGACACAAGTATATCTTCCAGCATGGTTTAATTGGGTGGCAAGTATTTCGATTGCTCCTAAAAAGGAAAAACAAAAAAACAGTTTTAATATAAACTGCATCTCCGTTTTTTTTTTTTTATTTATTTTTATTTTTTTATTTTTTTTTATTTTTTATTTTATTTTTTTTAAATTTTTCTTGCATTTTAGGTTTTTTTTTTTTTAATTTTTTATTGGATTATAGGTTTTGGGGTACATGAGCAGAGCATGCAAGACAGTTTGCATCTCCGTTTTTTTAGTTCAGTGAAATTTGTCTCTCAGTTGTGTGTGTTTTCTGCGACTAGCATGGTGGTGCTTGGCTTATCTCCATATTTGTATTCCCTGAAGTGCCTAGCATGGTACTTTTCAAATTCTTACTAACAGCTTTATTGAGGTCTAATTTACATACCGTAAGAGTCACTCATTTAAATGCACAATTCAGTGATTTTTGTATACTTACGGAGTTATGCAAACATCACCACAATCTAATTTTAAAATATTTCCATCACCCCCAAAAGAAACCTGGTGCTCATTTACAGTCATTCCCCACTCCCCATTCTGGACTTAGCCCACCACTAAATTACTTTCTGATTCCACAGATTTGCCTTTTCTGAACACTTCATATCAGTTGAATCATACAGTATGTGATCTTCTGTGCCTGACTTCTTTCACTGTGACCATAATGTTTTTGAGGTTCATCTGCTGCAGCATTTGTCAGCATTTTGTTCCTTTTTATTGCCAAACATAATTCCATTACATGGATATACCACATTTTATTTATCCATTTATCAGCTGATAGACATTTCAATTGTTTCCACTTTTTGGCTACTCTGAGTGATGCTGTATGAACATTTGCATATAAGCCTTTGTGTAGACAAATGTTTTCATTTATTTTGGGTAAATACCTAGGAATGAAGTTGCTGGGTTTAACATTTTGAGAAAGTTCTAAATTGTTTTTTTAGCCTAGTACTTCATTCTAAAATATTTTATGATTTGAAATGCTACCAATCTATAGGTAACATAATTTTTCTTGAAAGCCAAGTTGCATCCTGGAAATAAATTTTCCGCTACTTGCCTTCTATTGTTACAAATTCTCTTAGAATAATTTGCACATACTCATAAGGTCCCAGGATATTAGTTGCTACTTTAGTTTATCTCTAGTGTTTCCCCAGTGTTGAATAAGTTTTAGAAACACCAATCTGAATCACCTATACTTTTAGGTGATTTTTTTCCTCAATACTATAAATTGTATAAATGATGGTTACTACCACTATAAAAACATTTTCCCTCATAGAACTCACTACTCACTCAGCCTTACATACTCAATTTTAAAAGTCTTGAAACCTAGAACCCTGTTTTAGTTACATAGTTTCAGAGTCTTAATAGAGTATATTTCCTGTCTTAGGCACTAAATGTTTCATAAATGAAAAGACATTCTATTTGACCAATGAAAGAAGTGTGGTTCACTCACAGGTAACTGGGAAATTTATTAACCCTTAGGTTTGGTAACATACACATAAATACTGGTGATCCTGTTTATTATATTCAGATCAGTCTTAGATATTGTTATTTTGTTTCCAGACTTCTTTCTTTTTCATTCCCTAGATCCCCTTCCTATGTTATTTGCATTTTTTCCAGATTTTTAAGTCCAAGAATGCATGCATATTTTATTCTTTTATTCTGGTGTAACGAAGGCCAGGTGAGGATAAGCAATCAACAGAAGTGAAATCACTGAGCTTGGTCTTACCTGAGGACAGAATTCTATAGCCATCTCCCCTAGGAAGCAGTCTTATACCATTTTTGGTCCAGTGAATTGAGGGAAATGGAACTCCCGAAGCAGTGCAGGTAATTACTGCTGGGGCATGTTTGGTTACTAGGAAGTCCGTAGGCTCATCAGCTATGGAAGGTGGAACTAAAACAACAATAACAAAAAGAAAAAAAAAACTATATATTTCCAACTTTTAAAGATTTCCAAAGAATTATAATCCTCTTTGTGCTCTGAAAGAGAAAGTTAGGTAAGTAGAAAAGGGACACCTCCTGTTATTTCTTGGTTAATACCTGGGTGATGACATAATCTGTACAACAAACTCCCATGTCACAAATTTACCCATATAACAAACCTGCACATGTACCCATGAAGTTAAATTTTTTTTTTTTTTGAAATGGAGTTTCGCTCTTGTTACCCAGGCTGGAGTGCAATGGCACGATCTCGGCTCACCGCAACCTCCGCCTCCTGGGTTCAGGCAATTCTCCTGCCTCAGCCTCCTAATTTTTTTTTAAAAAGGAAAGAAAAGGGATCCCTCTTGTAAAGTATTGGAATGATGAAGTATAGTATTATCATCTTTCAGTCCATGTTCCCAGCCAGTTCTACCTTGGACAGTGAGATCCACAGTTCTTTTATCATCTCCAGCACCATTTGTCACAGTACACTCATAGGTTGCAGTGTCATCCACAGAAGGGGAAATAATTACTAGTGAACCTGAAGAAAGGAGCCTAGAAGACAGATTTCAAAGCATGAGATACCATATGTAGGTTTTCATCCACTTTTCCAGCTAGTTCAAGATGATACCATGTTGAAAATTGATGAAAACAGTACTTCTCCCTCATGTTAAAATTAACATCATGTCCCTGAAGAAAATTTTATGCATTAGAGTTTATGTTTATGTTTTCTGCAGTGGCTTTCTAGAGCCTCAAACTTGGTATAATATTTACAGGAAGTACTTGTTGGAAGGATTGTCTGAAGAGGGAATCTTATAGTCTCTGAATGCTCATTTCATGATCAACCTTGCTCTTCTAGGAGAAATACAGTACAATGAGAACACCAATTACAGCCACTGTTTACTGTTTACTGAGCATCAGATACACTCCTGGCACCATCTTAAATGCTTTGGATAAATTATCTCTAAATTTCACAATAACCTAGCAGGTTGATATTTGTTTATTTCCATTGGCAGATGGCTAATGAGTGGGTCTGTGTGGCTCACCCTTTTCCCTACTTCGCATGTCTCCTTAAATGTGTGGCTACCTTTTAGATAATATGGCAATATCTATTTCTATATACATATATATATAGTTTTGAACAAGTGTGTGTATGTGTGTGTGTATATATATATACACAAAACTAAAATTTAGAACACTTCAAATTTTAGGAAGTTTACTAAATACACATGTATGATTTAAAGTAGATCTAAATTAGAATTATCTATTTTACTTCACACTGTGAATGACAGAATAGAAATGATTTAATAAAAACACCAATAAAAACATATTTGACATACTTTTTATTCAAAAGCATGGCACATTTTCCATACTGTATATACTTTCAAGTCACTGAACCTCCCAATGCCAAAAGATTAAAAGGGCGAGAAAGAGAGGGACAGGATAGAATTTCAACTAAAGCACTCCTAGTTTCATATTTCCTGGAGTATGGGAATTGATTTTTGTCAAGTGGACATAAGAGAGCATTTGTTTTTAGCACTACAGCCAATGTTTGAGAGAGTAACGACCAGGTAAGATACAAAAAAATGATGCTCATCTATAACATCAGAAATTCTTAGTGATTTAAAGTTTAGCCTTTGAAAAATAGATATTGCCATATTATGAGATATGGTTGTAAAGCTTAGGCAAAAGAAAAAAAATGGAGAAAATGCTGTTTTTCCTCCCTACACATTCTGCCAATATCTAAATTGTATTTTAAGGCATAAAATTTGACTTTTAGTCTACAACTAAAGCTTGTATTTATTTTTACAGAATAGTTTTTCATTATATAAAATGATGTTTTTATCCTTTGCCCTTATAAATGTCTAAAAGGTACTGAACACCTAAGGCAGGATATAAATCTAATCACTGACAGTCATCCACAGGGTGTATGTATGCAAAATTGACCTAGAATTTAGAAAAATATTTCAGGCTGAAAAACGAAGTCCATATTAAGGAAAAAATACCCACTCTCTACTAGCTCATTTGTTATAGTCTACAGATTAGCTGACGCCCCGATAGAACTAAAATGTTGATTCATTACAAACTGTTTCCAAATAGTTGGTGGGAGTTTTTGATTAAATTATCCTTACCTGTATGAATTCTGATTTTGATCCACATTAAGAAGATGCCCATTTTTTCTCCAATTGATTAATGGTTTTGGTATCCCAGTAGCCTCACAAGCCAGAGTAGTTTGAACATTTACTGTTACAGTCATGTTGGTAGGACCCGGAGCAATAGATGGAGGAACTAAGACAATGTCACCAAATGAGAAGGAAACACAGTCAGCAGACAGTATGCCATTTAAAATACAGCCACTGAACTGAAATTCGTTACTATTAACTTGCCTCCTAGTCATGAGCACAACAAGGCCCTGTGATTTTAACAGTGCTGTGATGATGTTACCTATACTAAGGAGAAAACTTGGGGGCTGCCGCTTCATGATATAAGGTAAATTGCTTCACTAGCCTTCAGTGTCAAGGTCTTTATGACCTCACTAGTTTAGACTATCAAAGAGCATTTGACACAGAGACTGGATGTTGTCTATAAAAGCATATTTACCATGGACCTGTAAATCTATTCGCCTGCGATCTGTTCCAGCAGCATTGGAGGCCATACACAAATACCGTCCAGTGTCAGTGACATGTGCTGACTGAATATGAAGGAATCCATTTTCCAAGATGGAATATCTGCAAGAGAAATCACAAGTGAAGTCTTCTGAATCAGCCTTTTTGGATTATTCATATTTTGTCTGAGGGAAGTGTTAAACCCTTGGTGAAATCCATTCAGGTTTTTTCCTGTTTCAGATGACACAGGTTTACAATACCATTGATGGAAGAAAAGGATACGATGCAAAGGTGCATAGATGGGCTTGTGATCTTGAGTGGATTATAATCATTACATAGACATAAGCCTTAGGAATTATGCTTTTAAAATACTAAATTTTGGCCTGGAGTGGTGGCTCATGCCTGTAATCCCAGCACTTTGGTAGGTTGAGGTAGGTGGATCACCTGAGGTCAGAAGTTCGACACCAGCCTGGCCAACATGGTGAAACCCCATCTCTAGTAAAAATACAAAAAATTAACTGGGCATGGTGGCACGTACCTATAATCCCAGCTACTTGGGAGGCTGAGTCAGGAGAATCACTTGAAGCCAAGATCATGCCACTGCACTCCAGCCTGGACAACAGAGCAAGACTCCATCTCAGAAAAATAATAAATAAAATACTAAGATGAAAGGATTAAGCACAATGAGACCAAAATAGTGCACTAGAAAAAAAATTAAGAATTTGCATTTCAGGTCTTACAGTATTTTTTTTATTTTCCAGAATTGTTACCTTGCATGATTCCCAGCTAGAACAGCTCCATCCTTTCTCCATGTTATCCTTGGAGTTGGCACACCTTCAGCAATGCATTCCAATACAGCTGACTTATTTAAAAGAATTACAAGACTCTGGGGGCCACCGTTTATGTTTGGAGGAACTGAACAAGAGATGCACATGAAAAAATTCAGTTATACTAAATAAAACAGGCTGCATGAAGACCCTGAAGATGTAACATGAGGTGAGCTTTGAGTCAAATGTATAGCTTTGTCTATGCAAATCTACGTTAGTATAAATAGAATTGAGGTTTAATTCCTGAAGTCTTACTCAAGATACTTAGTGTTTAAAAATAAAGGGGGAGGGGAATTTTAAATGCTGAATATGATGTATGATATCTGGCTTGCTGTGCGAGAGGCTTGAATAAAAGTCAGCTCTAGTCTGATGCAAATTAAAGATGATATTTCTTATTTCTCTTTGGCCAAATAATGGTCAGAGAATGTTAACACTGGAACAGCTTCACTTTAAACGAAGAACAGAAAGTGGGCTGTTTTAACAAAAAACACATCTGTGACTACTCATGCAATTTTCAGAGCTGCATTTTATTGGTCATTAAGTTCATATGGGAATAGACAGCATGAATTTTAATTTTAGTATTAGAGGTATTAGTTGTGTGGGTCACCCAATATTCTGTAAAATTTTATATATTAAATATCCAGTAGACTGTTTTGGGGAAAAGTCTATATTATCTTCCCAAATGTTGGCATTTAGATGTTATATTTAATAGAATTACAGTCCTATGACAGTCTCTGTCTGGCACATATATACTCTCAGCCACCATCAGTTAAGGTGAACTAAATGATGGGCCATTTGTTATCCAGTGATTTAGTGTATTGACTTCCTCAATGGTTCTGATTCTGAATGACACAAAACATCAGGATATGCTAATAACAGTTGGACATATTCTCTAAGAGTAAAATATCTAGTTATGTTTTTTGGAAATTGAGTTAATTTGCAATATAGATCTAATACAAATACTACATGTTGCCTTTTTCAAAAGCAGTAAGATAGCACACAGCTTCATTTAGTACACTCATACAAAAAAGCTATCATCTCTTTGAATGCCCTTGGTTAGATTTTTTTTTTTTTTTTGAGACGGAGTTTCGCTCTTGTTACCCAGGCTGGAGTGCAATGGCACCATCTTGGCTCACTGCAACCTCCGCCTCCTGGGTTCAGGCAATTCTCCTGCCTCAGCCTCCTGAGTAGCTGGGATTACAGGCACGCACCACCATGCCCAGCTAATTTTTTGTATTTTTAGTAGAGACGGGGTTTCACCATGTTGACCAGGATGGTCTGGATCTCTTGACCTCGTGATCCACCAGTCTCAGCCTCCCAAAGTGCTGGGATTACAGGCGTGAGCCACCGCGCCCGGCTGGGTTAGATTTTTAAATTGTGAAGCAATGAATACCTTTTCTTACCGTTTACAGTGAGAATAAATTCTCTTGTAGTCTTTCCTGCAATGTTGCTGGCAACGCAGGTATAATTGGCTGTATCGCCTAGATCTGCGTTGTTAATTTGCAAGTATCTCCCTCCGGATAGGATTCGCACTCGAGGTGTTGCCTGGATTCAGCAAGAAAATAAATTTACCATTAAAATGTCAGGAGAAGAGAATACATATTATTTCACAGCATCAAAAGTGATTATAGTAAACTGTGAAGCTGCTGTCTGTCAGCATGCTTTGTCTGCTACTCTACCATTTTCGTAGTTATCAAAAATCTCCGGAAAGTGTTTTAATGAGTGACATTAAGTCAAAGGAAGAAGCAGTATCCCCAGATCCTTTGACAATATGATCCATTCAAGAATGGGCAGGTGACTCAAGTCAGACCTACCAGAGTCCTCCTCTAGACTCTGCTGGGAGTGTCGGGGAAAAGGTGTGCCCTTTTTCCTAGAATCACAGGTTGTGAGGATGACCTAAGCCTAGTGACAATCTTATCATGTGGAAACAGCCTGCCCTGAATCTAAGACAAAGCAAGTAGAGTTAAGATTTCAGAGAAAGGAGAGATCCCTCATGTATAGTTAGAGCCTCTGGAAATTCACCAATTATTTTAGCCAATAAATGCCCTTTTGGTTTTTACTTTTCATTTAAGTTGATTTGAGTTTGAATTCTGTCACTTACAACTGAAAGCTTGCTAATTAACTTTGGTTAACTTTGAGGAAAATGTTGTGCTCTAACATTTTAAAATATAAGTAAATAAACTACTAGAAATATTTCTTAAGAATTTATTTTGTATCTAGGCACGGACCAAAAATTATGAAAATATAGTACAATGAAACATAATCTCTGCTATTAAGTCTAATTGGAGAGAGACATATATAAACAAGTAATTGAAGGATAAAATATATGATGTTCATAATTGTTAAAAAATTCCAGATAGCATCAGAGACTGATATTCTCTCATTGTACCCAAAATGAAAGTATTTCAGGAACATCCCAAATAAGATTTGTCTACCATATGGGCCTGACCCTAGATAAATCTTTCTAATAAAAAATTGTTCAAAGTAAAAATGCAGTTCATGTCCATTTATTTTAAAAATTTACACATTTTCTCTAGGCCTTTTATTTCTACTGGGGCTACTAGAGATAAAATTATGTTACCTTTTATGAGAATAAGTGATTTCTTAAATATGTATAGTAAGTTCTATAAAATATATTTTAATTTTTAACTTTTATATGGGTATAGCAGGCTATACTCATTTAGGCTAATAAAAACTTTCAGAGTGACTTCTTTTTTCTTAAGAGACAGCATCTTATTCTGTCACCCATGCTGCAGTAGTGATACTACTGTAGTTCACTATAACCTCAAAATCCTGGGCTCGAGTGATCCTCCTACATCAGTCTCCTTAGCAGCTACAACTACCGATGTGCTCAACCATGCCCAGCTAATTTTAATTTTTTTTTTTTTTTACTGATGGTGTCTTGCTGTGTTGCCCAGGCTAATCTTGAATCCCTGGCTTTAAGCAATCCTCCTGCCTTGTGCTGGTGGTTACAGAGTGAACCACCACACCTGGCTCAGTGATTCTCATAATGTTTTTCTTCCATGAATAGCAGTACTTTCTGTAAACGTATTAAGTCTCATTACAATTTTCTCTGGTTTTCCTTCCCTAGACCACCTATAATTCTTCCAAATTTGACTTGTCACCTCAGATAGAACCTCATTATTAACTGACAATCTCGCTTCCTGTTCCACTGACAAAATTAAAGCCCCAAACCAGCAGTTCTCCCCTCCTCCCACCTTGGATACGAATGCGACCTTCTTTTCTATTTCCCCATCTCTGCAGAAAATGGGCAACCCTTCTGGACAAGGCTAATTCATTCAACTGCATCCTGGGTTTCATTCCTCCCCCATCCAGCATAACTTGTCCTATCAACTGCTCTTCCTCTCTCCTATGTCTTCCATCTCTTTCTTTCAGGCAATACACATACAGAAATCTGTAAAGACCAGTTCATGCTTGTTTCTACTTCCTCTTCTTCCATAAATCCCCAAACAACTGTAACCTGCCTTGTACTTTGATCACTCTTTGAAGAACCATTGCTGAGATCTTTAATTACCTCTATGTACTGCCAAAGCCAATGGACACAGCTTCGTACCTTTTGTGGCCTTTGTTAATCACCCCCACTCTTTCCCTTGGCTTTCAGTACACCAGTGTCTCCTACTTCTAATCCTATTTCTGAGTCTTCTTGCTCAGTCTCATTCATCTTCTTTTTTCATATGTTCACCTTTTAATTGTTACAATTACCTAAAGCTTTATTTTCACTTAACTGGGACTTTCATACTCTGCTTTCTAGTCAACCTCCTACAAACTTATGACTTCAACAAGAGAGTATATCATGATGATTACATCGAAGACTGCTTTTTCTAAGTAAATATGGACCACCACATCAAAGCCTTTTTTGATGAAATACAGGCTAATATTTTAAAATGATTTCTACAGTCTCCTCTTGGAAAATATAGGTAATTCAAACTCAAAATGTCTAAACCTGAACTCATCTTTTTTTCATTTTTCATCATGAGTGAACTTACCCTTTCCTAGGACTGACATCACTTGGTCAACCTGGGATCAACTAGACTTCTCCAACAATATTCACTCAGTTTTTACCTTTACTCCTAATGGTCTGGAGTGAAATGGATACATGAGAGATCAGACTATGGAGGCAAAGTCAGAGCATGAAAGGGCTTGTGAGCTAAGTTGTGTGGTTTAACCAGACTCCTGAAATCAATGGGGAACCATCAAAGATTTTAATCAAGGTGTATTTCAGGGATGCCATGCTACTACCAGTTTTCAGAACAGCAGCCCTCCTTTTCCTGTAATAGCTTTGTATCTGCCATTACCTGTGATTGGAATCACTTTCTTCTCCTGCCTCACCCAGTATATACTGATCCTTTAAAACTGAGCTCATCTTTTCTAAGAGGCTTCCACGGGCTGTTGCTTACCCTTTAGTCTGGGTTATTTGCTTCTCATCTCTGTTTCTACACATCCTCCTAATATACAATTAGTATCCATTCTATAATCTTTGACTAACCTGTCTTCTCAGATAGTGTGTGAGCTTCTTGAGGGTAAATACCATTTTCAGTAGCAATCAGAGCACCTTGCATTATAGTCTGCATACAATAAATAGCGAAACAAAAGTACAGGAGGGTTAGGTGATAGGCATGATGATTTAGCATGTTAGTAACTCTCAGAACCCAGCCTCTCCATGTTTGGTGTTTGTGTGGTTTGGTGGTGGTGGAAGTCTTTATGTCTTAGGTGTGAGGGGACATAATCTCCTTTTGTAATTTGCTAGAAACAAAGTGTAGGTTATGATAAGACAATGAGGAAGAACAAAGAAAAAAAAAGGAATAGCTAATCACTGGAATAAACACAATCAAAACATTCAAAGTCAGATTTTTCAGTGGTCTCTAAAAGGCTACTGAGGTTCCTGGCCTTAGACACTCTATGACAGCAGGTAGGTATCATGTGAGCATGGCAAACTTTGACAGCCAGTGACTGGTTCTTCATGGATTCCAGTCTCAGACGCCTGGTATCTTTGGGGTCACTCGTGAGGTCCAAGCTTAGACCAGGAAAATTCAGTAAAAGAAGCATTCTCCCTAGGCACATGGCAGTTGTTTTGAGACTTTGATAGTTTCTTCTCTCTTAAGAAAGAGCTGAATATTTCAAATCAGACTTTAATCCATGGACTTCAGGAAATATATACTTAGGCAAATTTCCAGAGTGTCACAAATCTGAATACCTTTCTCTGACTTATAACCAACTATTAATTACCCTTGCAAAGACAAATAATAAAGCTAATTTTAAAACCCTGTACACACTGCTGCGATGCTGAATAATTAGTAACCTGATGTTATTTGGTTTTTAGGACCTAGCAAAGGCACTAGAGCTGATTATTATTTTTAATATCAAAAAGGAATTTGTGGAGCTCATAAAAAGATTTACCTGTAACTGCTCTCCATTTTTCAGCCAAGTAATTACAGGTGGGGGCACTGCATCTGATTTGCATTCCAGTGTCACTTGTCTGTTCCGTAACACAGTGATGTCCTGGGGCTCATCAGTTCCAGCAATATTAGGAGGTACTAGGTATGAGAACAAATACAACAAAAGCTTTCAAAAAAATGAGATGTAGCATGAGCTGTATGATCACAGGTATCCAAAAAATGTTGGTTCTGTTATATGAAATAATAACAGGTATACACTTCAAACATGACTCATTTCATTTATAGCCTATATAATTACAGTGGGAAGATTTTTTTAAACTTATTTAGCACTTTCATATTCATTAAGTAATGAAATCCTTCCAACAACTACATGAATGATAGAAGTAATGTAATTGCATTATTTTCACCACTTGACAGCAAACAAACGGAGGCACAAAGAAGGGACCCCTTCTCCAGGTTATACACTTGGTAATAATTTTCTCTGAACATAAGATTTAAAAATTACTACATCAGGGAGTGCCCATAATAATATACAGAATGTATTTTTCATGTGACATTTTACAGAATTTACATGTCAATTAATGGCAGGTTTAATTTGTTTGTGGAGATGATGCGGGCACTTAAATCCCAGACAATTTGCACTCCCTAGTCACTTAGGCTATGAGAATGAACCAAAGATCTTCTGATAATTTTCAAAAATTCCTCCTCACGAAGAATAATTCCTATTTCAATGTTAAAACCATATTGGACAGAGTCTAACTCGCCCAATTCTTCTAAGAAGTAATTTGACAGTAAGTTTCAAAATCCTTAGAAGTGTGTGTGTGTGTGTGTGTGTGTGTGTGTGTGTGTGTGTAACCAAGAAAGTGCACTTACAGAAATTTCTCGAAGGGAATGGGTTAACATATGCATGCAAAGTTATCTATAGCAGTGTTGTTTATATTGGTAAAAATATAGAAATAACCTAAACATCCAAAAATATGGAGTAAAACGGGATACAATAGAATCACTAAACATGATGTTATAAAAATATATTTCTTGTCATGAAAATGTTCAGCAAACCATTGAGATAAAAGCAACGAAAACAAATTATTCATGCAGAAACTAATCAAGTAACAAAAAAGTCCATGAACTGCCCCCCAACAGAACTTGATTAGTCAGATATAAGAATCAGATTTGCAAAATATATGTTCCCTAATTTATAAACATCTTGTGATGTGCTGTGGTGGTGCTGCAGGTTCTTCTAATTAGGTGCATATATGATAGAAAGTGAGCTATTTTGCCACATTTACCATGTACTCTCACTAGATATTCCTTATCATCATCTCCGGCAGGACTGGATGCCAGACATGTATATCTTCCTGTATCCTCCACCTACAAAACCCAAATAAGTAAATTACACAATGTTAACATGTTAGTTTTGGTTATTAAAATACATATCCAGTAGAATGCATGTAAATATCCCCACATCAAAAGCAAGATAATTAAAGCAAACTGTTTAACACTATGATTAGCACTCTGATAGAAAGCATTGCTTAGTATCTACATTATATGCAAACATATGTTTTAACAAGATTTTGGCATTTGATATAGGAATCTTTGTACATTAAGTATATTTAATGATATCTGGCACCATAGGGGATAGACTATATCCTCAATGTTCATTGAAAAACAAATATTCATGGGTTTAAATTACAGACTGAGAAGTTACAATGAAGTCTTTCTCAAGAAAATTAAATGTTTATTAAATAAGTAAACAGATAAATAAAATATCTGGTTATTAAAATCAAACACATTAATACCTCATCTTGACTCTACCTTTGATATACATGGTGAAATGAGAGTTATACAATGTGTTAGAAATAGGGTCAGACTGACAGCGGAATCTATTATTATCTAACTAAAACCAAAATCATTTCTTTAAAAATCCCCAAGCATGGTTTCCATGGAAAGTTAGTGTTCATTCATATGTTTGACATTGTGCAGACACAATCCATAATCATGTACTTGTAGAGGAAACGCTGGAAAACAGATGCTCTTATTACTGGGAATAATGCATTTTGGAAAAGTAGAAAAATCCTCTTCTCATTTATTTTACTACTTGAACATTCCCAGAATATTGGCATTTTAAAAATTCTTACATTCAAACTGACTTTAGAGGTTTTGGAAACACTTTTTGGTAGGCTGCAAAAACTCCTTTAAAAATCATTGAGACTAGAAAGTTTGGAAAAATACTTAAATATGATTTTAGAAGAAGAACTCTTACACAGTTGTTTAATTAAGAATTTTAAAATAATGTGCCATTTACTAAGAATAATTTCTGAATTTCTCATATCTTTTAAACCTCTAAAACTAACTCTTCTCTACCAACTCAGTTCATTCACAATTGATATCACCCCCCTCACTTGTCTTGACTAACCTGAACCATCATTTATGTCCACTCTTACATGTTCCCTCTTCCACAAAATATTTCCTGACAACTTCTGCCCTTCTGGCTACCCACAGACATCACCCATAGTTAGTTTCCAATGTCTTTTTTTACTAATAAAATGCTAAAAAAATTATAGTTAAGCATTCATCTATAGAGGAAGATTCTGCAGAGCTGGACATGCATCATGGCTCACAAAGGAAAGGAGGGTACAGTATGTACATTTTCCCAAATCGATTTCCTCACAGAGTGGGCCCCTCCTTTCTTGGGATAAATTACAGAACTAGTGTTTGATGAAAGATGTTTTGGGAAACTCTTGTCTATACCACACAATTTGCAATTTGCAAAGCATCGACGTCCATTATGTGCCAGGCATAAGTAGATGTTGCAGATAAATACGTGAAAAAACAAAGTTGAGATAAGCAAAATATAATGCAGTAAGTGTTACTACAGAAGTATATACAAAATGCTATGAAAACATAGGAGCAGAGTAATCAAAATCAGTTTGGGGGCTTCATCATATTTAATTTTCCACTTCCAGATTGTTTTTAATGGTTCTATTATTGACTCATATCTAATTGTATCTCATGTATCAGTCATTTTTTCCCGTAGACACCTAGAAACATAGGAGCAGAGTAATCAAAATCAGTTTGGGGGCTTCATCATATTTAATTTTCCACTTCCAGATTGTTTTTAATGGTTCTATTATTGACTCATATCTAATTGTATCTCATGTATCAGTCATTTTTTCCCGTAGACACCTAGAAACTTCTTGAAGGCTGAGAAATGTCATATATATTAGGTCTTATGGATTCTCCACACTAGCTAGAACACATGGGAAATCTGTCCATCATTTAACACTCTATGAGACCTTCGTCTTGTTTTCTTATAACCCAACCTTTTGTTCTTGCCTTTAGGACCTACAGTAATGGCCTTAACTTCCCTTTCAGGCTTTATTTGTCATTATTTCTTTATATTCATGATTCTATTCTACATACTTTCCTGTCTCCATGCTGTTCCTAATGGCACAGAATTCTTTTGCCTACTTTTTGTTTGTTGAAATTATATCATTCAAGAGTTTTGATTCAGTAAGTGGTTTCAGTTTAAGCTGACTCTAAGTTAATGCAATGTTTGAAATGGAGAGAAAAGAGGATGTGCTACAAGACACTAGTAATGCACTGTGCTGAGACGCACTAGCTAGGCTTCTGAATCAGACTAAGGATTGAGGCCTAGGTCCATCACTGAGCACCAGTGAGTACTTGGCAGGCAAGTACTTAATCTCTCTGCACCTGCTTCTGGATTTGTGGCATAGACAAACTGCCTCACAGAGCTGTCATGAGGGGAATGGCTGGGGTAGATAGCCCAGAGATGAACACAACAGGACATAGTAGACAATTTATAATCCTTAGCTCTCTTCTTCCAGGTCCCTTTCTTCCATTCTCAGTAAAAAAAACCCCATCTCTACTAAAAATGCAAAAAATTAGCTGGGCATGGTGGCACGCACCTGTAATCCCAGCTACTCAGGAGACTGAGGCAGGAGAATTGCCTGAACCCAGGAGGCGGAGGTTGCAGTGAGCCGAGATCGCGCCATTGCACTCCAGCCTGGGTAACAAGAGCGAAACTCCATCTCAGAAAAAAAAAAAAAAAAAAGGCAAAGAAAATATGATTAAATAATTGGTTATTCTACATTCAGATAAATGATGATTATGGTAACAGCAGCAACAGCAGGAAAAATCCTGTCTTTTTTCTTTTAAAGCATTTACTACATGCCTATGGCACCAGTCTAAGCACATCATGTTGGATTATCTCTTTAAATCCCTCAGCGTATGAATGAAGTATGATGATCATTTTTATCCCCAATTTACAAATGATGGCATTAGGGCTCAGATGGAAAATAACTGTAACATCAGGTTTGCCTTTACTAGTAGAATAGAAGATTGTTACAGTAAGACATCCCAGACATATTTCTCTTTTAATATATTCAAATTTCAGATCAATTTCCTTAAACCTAAACTAAAAGAACCAATTTTATTGAACTGATCATTATTTGAAAAACTGTGTCTCTTCAGACCTCCATGTCTGCTAGTTCATTTTGGAGATCAAAAGTGCTCTTTGAAGCCTTATACATATGCATGTCAAATTGCTTTTTGCCAGTTCCCTAAAGGGCTAAAAAGCACAAATTAAGAACTTCAGGAAATATACTAGCAGTTATAGCACTGTGCAAACTTGCAAAAGTTAATGGAAAGAAAGGTATCTTGCATTCTTCAGTGTTTAATATGATACTGCTTTGTCTTCCTTTTAGTCAAGTTGCCCAATCGTTGCATATCATATGACTAATGTATCCTTGCTCAAATTACAGAGATCTGTGATATACAAGGGTTCAAAGACACAATTTCTGCCACAATTTTCGTATATTAGCAAGTGAGATGTTTGACCTAACCTAAGATAATTGTGTGAACTCTGACACTTACCTGAGCAGTAGAAATTCGAAGAACCTCTCCTCTTCCTAGAGTCTGCACTTGATCCGTCTGTGGAAGGGGCCGGCCATCTTTCATCCAGGTCATCTTAGGGGCTGGGATTCCAGAAGCAATGCAGGCAAGTTCAAGAGGGTTATTAACAATTACTGATATCTCTTCATGTTCCTCAGATCCATTAATGTGAGGTGGTTCTATTTAAAGGGAATCAAAAACAATAATAAACCCGCTGTATCATAAAATACTGCATTAGAAAAACTTGAAAAGAAAATCCAACACAAATTCACATTCACATGATAGAAATTGATTAGAACAAGGAAAGTGAAGTAGTTCCCAGCTGCCATTACCATTTGTCATTGACACTATTTCAAAAGGGATGGATCATGCCCATAAGAGATTATAAATGGCAATTCATTACCATTTAATTATAAAACAACAGTTCAAACTCAGGACAGTCTTACTTGACTGAAAGATTTGAAAACAATAAAACCCAAACCACAAACCCATCTTGTACCACTTTTTTTTTTTGAGAGGAACTTAGCATTTCATTATGATTTTGTATCTTTAAATACCAATAGTTTTCTATAAAAACAATGTGTGAATACTGTGGAATTTTGCTATAATGTTTTCCATGCAGAACTTTGAGAGTAAACAATGACTAAGCAGAAGAAAAATGGTTACATTTGGAGATAATTTCTGTATACAACACGTTTGTTATGTCTGGATGGGAGTAACTTCCTCTTTTGTTACTTATGCTGCTAAAATTACCTTTCTCAAGAGAAGGTCAAAGAAGCTGAACACTGGGAAGCAACATTAAGGTTCTTTAGTCTAACTACTCCCAAGTTTGGTAATTCCTTTAAAACACATTCCCCTTACAATGACCATTCACGTTTTCTATGACACTTTCATAGTTTAAGTTTCTAGCTTTATTGGATAAGGCAGCCAAAATAGCTGTTGGACAGCTCCAAGGATTAGCAGGTTTGTTTTTCTTTTCTTTTTTCTTTAATAAGGCACATAGTTTAGAAGAGTGACCCATAGCAGAGGATCTGGAGTCTGAGTTTGAATGCTGGCGTCAACAATGATTAGTTTCACGGATTTGAACAAATCTCTAAAATGGAGATACCAACATTATTTACCTAACAGGATGGTGTGAGGCATCAGTGAGATACATTATATATTTGTGTGCATGTGTGTGTGTGTGTGTGTGTGTGTTTCTGTATCTGTTTTATTTTACAATTAAAGGTTCTTAAAAAGTTACTACTACTACAGTCTTTACTGCAGCTGTTGGTATTATTAAAATCTGCTTCCTAAAATTTCTACCACCTGTTAGACTCTGTTTTCCTTCTGGAGAAAGAGAATATATTAAGTTGGTTCTCCTTTTCAGATTGTAATGAAGTCAGCATTTCTGAATTCAGGCCACTGTCCCGCGTGACCTCTTTTTACTTCTATCTATCTTACGTATTGCTGTCAAAATACATGTTCTTAAGTGCAGTCTAATATTGATCTAAGATTTTCTGCCTAAAAGATTTTAATGGCTCCATGTTGCTTATTGGATTAAATAAAAACTCCTCATCATGATTTCCAAGGCTTCCACAATATGGTCTAGATCTATTTTTGTGATTACATGCTTTTTACATACTTATATGTAACCTAGACTTCAGATCCCTCAACAAGCTCAGTCCTTTCTTGCTCCTCATAGTCCCCTAACTGAGCATGTTGAAGTACCATCAAGGTTATGTTGTCATCAAGTTCATTTGTGAAAGCAATAAATCATTTCTTGATTCTCTCAACTAATAATGAAATATCTATGTCGTTTAATTTTCATATCATGTTGTTTATACTACTCAAAACACTTACCTAATCCCTGGTTTGCCATAGTCAATTATTTACCCCCTTACTTACTGGTTATTTAATATGTATCAATCACCGTGAATACAAAGATTAACTAGGCATGCTCCCCGTCCCTCCCAAAGTTTGTAATTACTAGATTTAAAATAGTAGCAGTAACAGTATTAACATGTTCTTGAGTGGTTCAAACCCCAGACTGTCCAGGTCTCACCTGTGTTAAGTGATTGTGAACTATTTTACTCTATGTTTTGCCCATATGTCTTGTATTTTGGGCAGAGTGAGAGTTGTCTATACTCCAATAACTCCAGATTTGCATTTCCAGCCTAGACTCTCTTTTGAGCTCCACATTCATAAATGCAGTTATCAAATAAACCTCTCCATTTGGATATTCGAAAACCACTTAAAACTCCACATGTATTCAGATTGAAGCTACTGTTGTATTTCTCAAAATCTAGTTCTTTGCCAGTATTCTCTACATCTTTGTGATGGATTTACCAATCAGTCGCATAAGCTAGAAACTAGGAATTATCTTTGATACCTTCTTCTTCATTACTCCCTTGTGTCCCAGTCTGCAAGTCCTGATACTTCCATTACACTTATTTCCAGAACACAGTTTTTCTCTCATCTCCCTCACTCTAATTTGAGCTACAACACCATTTACTTAATGTTTTTTTTCCCTTCCTGTTTGCAGGTACCTACCCAATATTACTGATTGCTTTCTGATTAACAGACTTAAATGTTGTTGGGGCTGTCAATGTGCTGAACAAATGACATTTCCTAGCTTCTTTAGCAGATGGTAGATGGAGTGGATGGAGTGGTATATGACAATTCTGACCAATGAGATGTAGGTGATGTGGTTCTGTGGGGCTTGTAAGAAAGTCTTAATTCTTTTCTAAAGGGGCAATTCTTCACCCTTCCTAGTTTCCTGCTCTACTGTTGCATCTAGAACAGCATCTAGTTATGCTAGGGGTGAGCAGATACTGCATGATCACCAACCATCCAGTTGTAAAGGTTCAAGAGAATTGAAAATATTTGAACTGCTGAACCAATGCAACAACTGCCTCCCTCCAGCCATCTCGGTGAGAAAGACAGAAGCACTTTGCTGAACCCACCACACCTTGGCTCTGTGGTTCACAGCCAAACACAATTCCTCCTTATACTGGTCTCTCAGAATCTGTCTTGCTCTGTCCAAATAGCCTTGCATTTTGTAGCCAGAGTGCTCTTCTCAAACTGTAGTTCCACTTGTTATTCCATTTTTAGAACTTTCAATGCTTTCTCATTGTTAAGGGATAAAAAGCAAACTTCTTAATGTGGTCAACAAAGCCCTTTATGACCTGACCCTGTCAGTACCCCCTATTCTGTATGATGCTCTCCTTTGTCATCAGTGGTCTAGCCACACTGGACTTTTCAGAACCACTACTATGCCATGATACCTCCCACCACATGGATAGAATTAAATTGAGCATATTTCCCCAAGTTAAGATGTTTGTATTCTGAGTGGTAGCACTGCTTCAAGTGAAGAACTTTTCAGAGTTTAATGGAATTAATTTTCAACAGATGCTGAAAAGCTAAAACTTCTCATTTTTCTTCTAAGCCAGTTTTCAAATCTGGTTTGAGAAAATGTTGTTCTTGTAAACTCTTCTACTTTATAAAAGGCAGGCTGTTCTTTAAGAATTCCACTAAGAATGTCATTGTTCTTTTTCTCCTTCATTTTCTTCATCCAGAAATGCACTGGTCTGTGATTCTGCTCCTGGTTCTTTCTCTCCCAGCTACTCCTACCCCTGCCACATACTAGACCAGGCCCTTGCATTTACAGGCCTGTATGAAAACAGCAGCCTCTTCAATTCATTTTTCACTCTGTCACCAGAGGGATCTTTTTTGGAAATGAAATCTGGCTGTAACATATTTCTCCCTAAGATTCTTCCATTGCCTTGGTGATGAGGTCAAAACTCCCTAAAAAGTTGTCAGACCTTTTCATAGTTTAGTTTTTGTGCATATATAGTTTCAGTCTTGTCTCCTGCTACGCTTCCTTTCGCACTCAGTTTCAGGGAGGGCAAACTGACAATTCAAATTGTATTATCTCTAGGTGAGAAATAAGATCTCTAATTCCCCACTCATCTCTACAGTCCTACTCTTCAGGTTTCAGATTTATGCTTGAGGAGATCAAATCTGAAATTTACCATTCCACAGAATGTTATTTTATCCATATAATCTTCATCACATGGAAAAATAATGACTTCTTTAGTATCTGTGCCCTCCACAGATGAAGGGAGTTGAGGGCAGTGATCACATCTATCTCAGTGATGCATTTATGTGTCTGCCACACCACACACGTTCATAATCATAGTTAAATGATGGCTACAAACATGCCTGTCACATAATTTATATTCAATAATACTTAATATGTAAATGATGAATGGACAGGATCACATTATGTCATCTCCTCTTATTCCTCACATTCGGTAAATTGATGTACAGGAATTTTCTACCCAACCCCAACCTGCGCCTCCCAAACACACAGTTTTTTCTTTTTTTTTCCTTATCAACACATAATTATTGTGCAATGTGATGTTCCCATACATGTATACGTCGTGTAATTATCAAATCAGGGTAATGAGCATTTCCATCACCTCAAACATTTATCAGTTCTTTGTGGTGAAAGCACTGAAAGTCCTCTCTACTAGCTATTCTGAGATATAAAATACTATATTGTTAACTATAGTCACCCTACTGTGCAATAGAACATCAGAGCTCATTCTTCCTTTCTAATTGTAACTTTGCACCCATTGACCAACTCCCCCATCTCCCTTGAATTTGGTAATCACTGTTCTATTCATTACTTATATGAGATCAACCTTCTAAAATTTCATGAGTGAAATCATGTGGTATTTTCTTTCTGTGCTTGGCTTATTTCACATAGTTTAATGTTCTCCAGGTTCATCCATGTTATCATGTGACAGGATTTCATTCTTTTTTATGGCTGAATAGTATTCCATTGTGTGTATCTACTACATTGTCTTTATTTATTCATCCATCGTTGAACACTTAGGTTGGTTACACATCTTGTCTGTTGTGAATAGTGCTGGAATAAATGTAGATTTATTTGACATACTGATTTCATTTCCTTTGGATATATATCCAGTAGTGGGATTGTTGAACCACATGGTAGTTCTATTATTAATATTTTGAGGAACCTCTATACTGTTTGTCATAGTGGCTGTACTAATTTACAGTCCCACCAACTGTGTACAAGTGTTCTCTTTTCTCCACATCCTTGCCAACACTTGTTATCATTTGTCTTTTTGGTAATATCCATCCTCACTAGAGTCAGGTGATATCTCATTATGGATTTGCTTTGCTTTTCTTTGATGGTTAGTGACGTCGAGGCTTTTTAAATATACCCGTTGGCCATTTGCATGTCTTCTTTTGAGAAATGTCTGTTAAGGTTTTTGTTCATTTTAAAACTGTACTCTTTGTATTTTTGCTATTAAGTTCCTTATATGTATTGAGTATTAACCCCTTATTTGATGTACAGTTTGAAATATTTTCTCCCATACTGTAGATTGTCTCTTCACTTTGTTGAATGTTTCCTTAGCTGTGCAGAAGCTTTTTAGTTGATATAATCCCATTTGTCTATTTTTGCTTTTGTTGCTCAAGCTTTCAAAGTCTTATCCAGAAAAATCCTTGCCTAGTCCAATATCATGAAGTGTTTCCTTTGTGTTTTCTTCTAGTAGTTTCATAGTTTGTGATCTTACATTTAATCTTTAATCCATTTTGAGTTGATTTTTATGTACAGTGCAAGATAGAGGTGCAGTTTCATATGCATGTGGACATCCCAATTTTTCCAGCACTATTTATTGAAGAGACTGTCCTTTCCCCAGTATGTGTTCTTGGAACCTTTGTCAAAAATCAGGTGGCTGTAGATGTATGAATTTACTTCTGTGCACCTTATTCTGTTCAGTTGGTCTATGTGTCTGTTTTTATGCCAATAGCATGCTGCTTTGATTAATACAGCTTTGTAGTATATATTTTAAGTCAGGTAGTGTGATGCCTTCAGCTTTGTTCCTTTTATTCAAGATTGCTTTGGTTATTTGGAGTCTTTGGTGGTTCCATACAAATTTTAGAATTATTTTTTTCTATTCCAGTGAAGAATGCCAATGGTATTTTGATAAAAATTGCACTGAATCTGTAGATTGTTTGGGAAGTATAGCCATTTTAATAATTTTAATTCTTCCAATTCATGAACTTGAACTATCTTTCCATTTGTTTCCTTTCCACTTCTTTCACTGAGGTTTAAATTTATTCTTATTTTCTTTTTTGTGGATAGATATGTACACCTCAGTATCTGCAGAGGACTGGTTCCAGACCCTCTGTGAGTACCACAATCTGCAGATTCTCAAGCCCGGCAGTAGGCCTTGGGAAACTCATGGATACAGAAGTTGGCCCTCACTATCCATGGATTCCACATCCAATGAATATTAGATTTCTGATATGCAGTTGTTTGAATCTACAGATGTGGAACCCATGGATATGAAGGGCGGACAATAAATGGGATTATTTTCTTGATTTGTTTTTCAGATAATTTGCGGTTGGCAAATAGAAATACCAATGATTTTTGTATGTTGATTTTGTATCCTGCAACTTTACTGAATTTATCATTTCTAAGAGTTTTTTTGGTGGAGTCTTAAGAGGTTTTCTATATTTAAGATTATGCAGTCTGCAAACAGAATATTTGACTTCCTCCTTTCGAATTTGGATGCCTTTTATTTATTTATTTTTTTGCCTGGTTGCTCTAGCTAGGACTTCAACACCATGTCTAACAGAAGTAGAGAAAGTGGGCATCCTTATCTTCTTCTAGACCTTATTAGAAAGGCTTCTGACTTTTTCTTTTTTAGTGTGATCTTAGCTGTGGGTTTACTACAGTCTTTATTTTGTTGAGGTATGTATCCTCTGTACATAATTTGTTGAGAGTTTCTCTCATGAAGGAATGTTGAATTTTGTCAAATGCTTTTTTTCACATCTATTGAAATAATCATATGATTTTTGTCCTATTTGTTAATAAATGATGTATCACATTTATTGATTGTGTATGTTAAAACATCCTTGCATCCCTGGAAGGCAACCCATTTGATCAGAGTCAATGATCTTCTTAATATACTGTTGAATTTGTTTTGCTAGTATTTTGCTGAGGATTTTGCAACTATGTTGATGAGGGATATTGGCTTTTTGTTTTCTTTTGCCTCTAAATATCCTGAAGAACTTCCTTTGGAAGTCTCATCTAATCCAGAGAATCATACTTCGTTTATTTAGATATTGTTCTGTTCCCTCTAGGGATGAAACTCCCTTTAATCCATCTGGAAAGTAACTAATTTGGCTCAATTCAATCCAACAAATAATAGTCTCTAACGTATTAAATGTCATGCTAAGCACTGGGAATCCAGCAATAAGTAAGGAGACATTTGCCCTCATAAAGCTTAACTAGGGATGAAGCAGAATTTAAGGGTTATATAAATAATTAAATTTAAATAGGTGCTCCAAGAAAGATTATAACATACTCTGAAACATGCTAACTTCCACCTAACCAAGGCTCTTGCCAAAATTATTTTGCTCTTCTCTATAGGGTGTATTTTCTGCTATGTAAGGAGCATGGGGTCTCACCTCACAGTGAAAAAAATAAACAAAATGCCAAAAGTATTTCTTATTGAAATACTTCATTTCATTATCTTCTTTCTTTTCCAAGTTTAACATTTTTTACTTCAAGCGAAAGAAGTGTTTTCTCTTTAACTGTTTGTTGCATTTAAAACATGGGAATACATATTTTAAGTATTTAAATGCAATCAAGAGTAAATAAAATGACTATTGAAATGATTATTCCAACTACAATCTAGAGATTGGATTATTTAAAGATTGGGATTATGTATAATAGTATATGTACCAGGCTTTTTAAAATCAAATTTCTAGAATCAGATGTGCTTTCAGTTCTTGGCAAAAGTCAAAAACGTACTTATCAATTGGTTATAAGATTTTATCAATGAATAATGCTTTATGAGCTGGAGTTTTAATCTTTTCAGACATAAAAAATACACTCTAAATTTAACATGCTTCAGATGAGAGTAAGCTAAGGTGAATTATAAAAGAAATAAAAATGCAACAAAAATTTTGCCTCATAGCAACTGAGTCTAATAATTATACTTATTTACAAAACGTTCACTGTCACTTACTTTCCAATTATTCTACATGTCCCAGAATGTTTACATACCTAGGACCTTGAGGATAAAGTGCTTGCTGACTTCTCCAGCTTCATTTGAGGCAATGCAGGTGTACTTTCCCGAATCTTCCGTCTCTGCTTTGAGGAGCTGCAGGACCATTCCATGGGAGCTGACTGTCAGATGGGCATCAAGCCCCAGGGGCTGGCCATCTCTAAGCCAGGCCATACTGGGAGCTGGGGTTCCATTTGTAATGCATGTCATAGAGGTGGAACTGCCTTTGAGAATTGTAATTTCCTCTGTCCCCATTGCATTGTCCATATTTGGTGGTGCTACATAGAAAACAACATGGGAAAAATTTGGATGTCTATTGTAATTTGAGATAAATTTAAATTAATTCTATAATGTTTCTGTCACTGAAGAAAATATACACTTTAAAGCTGTGTATAATAACTAAGGACTTGACAATAAAAATATCTATTTGGAATGCTAATTATTAATTTTCTAAATATTAGCAATAAAACCTAATGTTTTCTTAGAGAACACACGATGTGTTTTAAATTTTGGCGATTTTTCAACTTTTTAGGTCCATCTCTTTAATTTGTTGTAATGTATATAATAGTTTTAGTAGTGTTCTTTTAACTAGTTTATAGAGTATAAATAAAATAATATCAAGTTATAGAGTAAGTCATTTGTAGATTATAATAAAGAGTAACTTAATTGCTCTGAGGTGTTCTGGGGATTGGGAAATGTGGATCAGCAAACTTCAACATTTCAGAAATGGAAGGTATTGAGGTCTCTCCACACACACACACACGCACACACACATGCACACGCACATGCACACGCACACGTGCATGCATCCTTCATAGTCTGAATACTCTAAACAAGCTGCTAGAAAAGATTTGACTTTTTCTTTACATGAAAAGACTGGTCTTGTGTCTGGATTGAAATGCTATTTAAAAAAAAAATAGATTTAATTTAGTACAAATTGCTAGATCAGAAGAGTATTTTAACAGACAGACAGTATGGTGCAATAATATGGACCCTTTGGAAGAAAATACATTCTTCTCTAGTCAATGAGATCCTGTTTCACTAATTCTTTTTGATGGAGGAAAGTCAGAATTCTAAATCTCTGAGGAAGTCAATTTCTAAAGATAAGCCTGTTGCTTAGTACTGAGATGGTAAAGTAATGGGGTCATTTCTGTGACACATACCAAACACTTGAAGATTGTAATGCTTATTATCCACCCCAGCTCTGTTGGAGGCCACACAAGTATACACAGCGACATCAGACACCTGAGCTCTCACAATCCTGAGAAACAATTTGATCCAACATTTCATCACTTGATCCCATGCAACAAATACACATAAAATAATTATGATTTATAAATAGGTTATAGAAGGTGATTTATGTTGGAAAATTTTAATTATGAAGCTTATGGCCATCCATCACAAAATATAGGGGCCTCAAATGCAATTTATTCTACAAAGCTGATTAGGCAGTGACAATAAACCACTGAAAATATAGCATAATTTAAGAGGTGAATATTTTTCAAATGCATATTAATAAAGAATGCTGCTAACATGAAAATCACATTATCACAGTAGGCATCTTCCTACCATCTTGCCACATAAAGTTTTAGCTAAAAGAGTAATTCCTGGAAATACATATATGGTAACAAACCTGTCTATAAAAGACCCATTTTACATATTTACTAAAACATGAGCATTTAAATAAGGATAAAAATCATTTTAATTGTATATTTGTTGCCCTACTTCTACTAAAAACATACTTAAAGAGAAAAAACACAGTAAAAGCTTAGAAAAGAACATTTCTTAAACACTGTTTAGATGAAGGAGAAGTCTATCATCACAGTTACTTCATCTGTTTAGGAAATAATACACAATAAAAGCTGACCTGATAACTTGTCCTGCTGCCAGTAACCGGATATGGGAGGAGACAGGCAGAGGAAGTCCATTCTTCAGCCAGTTTATCTGTGGTGGAGGCGTCCCTGTGGCTCTGCATTCAATATTTACTGAAGTATCCACTAAGGTCATTAGTTTCTCTGCTTCTTCTTTATTACCTCTGATTGTAGGTGTAACTATGACAGCAGAAAGTGAGAGAGAAGGAAGAGGGATGTATTACTAGTTCAAATAATTTCAACTACAGTTGCTCTCATTTCATCATTGTATCCCTAAAGGACATAATGGTGGCATCAAATTTCAGACTAAATGCTCCAGACACCTGTTGCTGGACCTTCACTTCTATTCGCAGCTTCTTGAGGCAGCATTATTAAAAGAGGGTGATATTTCATATTTACCATAGACATTCAGGTTAAAAATTCGGTCTTCTTCTCCAGCAGGATTAGTAGCAACACACGTGTATTTCCCTGTGTCAGATGTAAGAGCTCCATAAATGTTTAATGTGCTGCCATTTGCACTCACTCTATGGAAAAGATCATAACAGAGGGGCTGAGATGATTAATGTGAAGCTAAGATCTAGAAAACTCACTTCAGATTATTGTTTTCTTTAAAAAAACACACCATAAAATGGTATCTTCATCTTGGATATCATAGTTTAAATCTATTTCACTAAGTACATGCAAGCCTTTTAAAATCAGAGTTACTGAAACTGATGGAAAACTCAAGCAACCAACTGAAATTCTACAGTAATGAGTCTCATATCCACTATTTCCTTATGAGGAAAAAAGGAAATGAACAAAATCAGGAATACTTCTCTATTCAAATCATAGGAAAGACATATTTTTCTCAAAGAATAATATATTCTTAGTTATCAATATAAAGTTTGAATTAAATGCATGTTATACAAAATTCTGGCATGCAAACTGAAGACTGTTACAGACAATGAGAAACTGAAAAACTTATACATAAAACTAGTTATAAACAACTTAATACCTCAATAAAAAATAGAATAGGATCATTTATTTAAATTGTGACAACATCATGTGTATCATGTGTCACTACGTTTTGCAAACATTTTTTTCTACAAATTATTGCTAAATAAAGCTTTTCTTTTGAATTACATAATAGTAAAAGATAAATATACAATGAGATAATCTAAGATCTCTAAGCCAAGATCATTTCATTATTGGTTGTCTTCACATACCATTAATTACAAAGCAAAATTTCCTTTGTTTCATATAGAGATTAAGTTGCCATCTACAGTTACTTGTGCAATAGTGATTTCATTAGAATCACTGTCAAAAGAAAAAGCTCCATTTCTACTACACCTTGTTATTAAATGTTTGTTGAGAGCTATATTATTATCTGGGATATAGTTGTTATATTTTTTCTTTTTCAAAATATAATATTTTAAATTCCATGAGTTTAATCAAATTAACAAGCAAAAAAGCAAGTTGCCATGATCAAACAAAAGTAGTACCTTGACTTTGGAAAAACTACTGTACTTGATTGACAAACTGTTCTACCTACAAATCTATACATATTATGGCATGAATGAAAATAAAGATGAAAGAATAAGCGAATTTAGAATGTTAATATAGGAGAAGGAATGATAGACTCTAAATTCCTAGTTACAAATATTATCTTATATAAAAGATATCATATATGAAAGATCCTATCTTTATATCTTATATAAAATCTTTAGGTACCATTGAATATCTAGTACTTGGTCTAGAATATGGTGAATACCAGCTGATTTAATGAAAATAATTAAATACTCAGAAATGTTCACACCAGAGAAGTAAAACTTAAAATGCATCCTCTAAAAGACTTGAAATGTTAATACACAATGAATACAGAGAAAATCATATTTATCTGTCTTTAAGTTATGTATATTCAGTTTATTGACCAGAAAGTATACTCCAAACCCTTAAGTTTACATATTGGCTCAAAATGTTAAAGTGTACAATACATTTAATTAATGCCTACTTATGCATATAATCTGGTATATGTATGTAATGGGATTTTGTGATGAAGTAATCTAGTACAATATCAAATTCCGGAATGTCTTTCCAAAGGAATTTGTTGTTGAAAGTAATAGGAGGCTCTTATCACATTATTATTCCATCTCTATGTGGTTTGTGGCATGGGAAACAAGTGCCAGCTAAAAGTGGGATTTGGACAAACCATTATGAGAGTTATGACATTACTGTATCTTTTCTCAAAAGGAGCCAATCGGTATAGCATGTACACAGTTTGGTGGTTTCAGCATACAAAGTCGTGTCTAGAATTATTGATGAATCATTTGTGAGATAAAGTTGGTCTGGCATTTGCAGGAAAGAACTTATTTTTTTATGTCATGGGCTTTCATATAACCATTCTGAAATTAGAAGAATAAAATCAGCAATAGTTAACATTACAGTTAATGAGTTAAGTTAATGAGTTAATTAACATTTTGTTAATTAACATTAACAAGTTAATGGATAAGAAACATACACAGTTCTGAGTGATTCTCCAAGGAGAATGTCTATGTCCAGTTCTCCAAAAAATTTTCTTTTCCTTTGTGAATATGATGATAGCCACGTTCCAATGAGATGGAATTTGGCATTATTATTTATGTGAAATTTGAAGCAGAAAGCACTGTAGAAGACCTTACAATTTTTAATGCAAAGATTCTTTTTAAACATACCGGATTCTTTCTGTTTCTCCACTAGCTATGGGCTTTCCATCTTTAAGCCATTGAATAAGTGGGGTCGGAATGCCATTTGCATTGCAGACCAGCTCAACATTTTCTCCCAGAAGGACACTGACATCACTTGGAATTTCAGCACCAGCAACACTTGGAGGAACTTTGGAGAAATAATTAGGACTTTCATTAACAAGACACAAGATATAAATTCTAATAAATATAACAGACATAGAACAATATGCCATTTCAATCTCATATTCTTTGTAGATTATGATTTAAGATGGAACTGTTGTTATCTTCATGAATTACTTTTAAATGAGGAAGATAAAGGAACACGTCAATATTCCTGGTGTATGTGTAAGTTGCTATAATTACTTAGTCATAGGGGCTAGTGGTAGATCTACCTCATGATCATCTTTTATGGCCAAATTAAATCACTCTTAAATTAAATCCTCAATGGACAGTACAGTTCAGAAGAATCTGTCTTATAAAATATAGAGATAAAGGTCTGAGGAAAGTATTTTAGTTGGTTATTTCTCCATTATTCAATTTATTATTTAGTCTGAACAATGGATAGGCTTATTGTAGTTTTGAAGAGCCAGTAGTTTCTATTCTCTTTTCCTAGTCATCTTTGGTTTTCACTTTGATTTCAATGAGAAATATTGTGTAATAAAAATACTGCTAATAATATCAGGTAGAAATATGTGTGAATTTCTATTCTATATGATCATAGTGAGGTGCAAAAAGTAGTTCACACCAGGTCACAAAAGCCAATTTTGTACATGTTTTCCCCACTCCATGTTCATTAACATCCCATTGGTAGGCTGAAATCTTGTATATATTAGATCATGGTGGGAATATTTACACCATGAGACTGGCAAACAATTGGCTACATATCATGATCTTTTTGTTTGGAGAGACAATTCTTAAACATTTACCAGCACATCATCGAATCATCTCTATAAATCTCATTTTAGTCATCCAGAAAATAATAATTATACCACAGTTGCAGAATTCAGAGTACTAAAGAAGTTGAGTCAATAAGAACATTAGTAATAAGAGACATCCTACAATGAGTATCTGATATATGACAAGCACGGGACTAGGCTAGGCCTTATATGCATATATTATTTCTAGTTCCAAGACATTAAAAAGTATATAAAAAGCTGGTAAAATGTTTAGTCCTACCACATGTGTTATGATTAGCATCTATTATTATGAATACATTAAACATAATTATTAAACATGCAACTTCTGACACTGAATCTCTGATTAGCTGTTTTTCCTTTAGCTTCTCAAATCCCAAAGCATCACTAATCATCACAGAAAGACCACTGACACTTGTGAACTTAATTATTTTAATTGTATTGTTTTGGAGTTAGCTTTATCAGAGCACATAACAGATATATACTATTCATAACAGAATTCATAATTTATGAGGAATTCTTTCCCTAGTAACTATCATAAGATTGGAAGAAAAAGTATTTCAACTTAGTTTCAAGTTAGACTTTCATTTCAATTTCAATACTGAGTCAAATGTAATAATCAGAGGTTTACTGAAAATTAAAAAAAAATAAGAAGTTGTCCCTAAACTGCTTAATACTATGTTAGAACATAGTAGGCATTAAATAGTTGATGAATTGCTCCTTATGGTCACCTTAAAGTAATATAAGATTCTTCATTCATTAAAATTTACCTAATCTACCTGTGGTCAGATCATAGTACAACTTCTTTATGAATTAAGTCTTATCTATACAAATAAGAACAGATCTACAGGCTTAGCATCAAAATATACCAGTTTAAAATAAATAGGTGTAACTAAATAGAATATATACTATAGAAAAATAATAACGGAAGTGGAAATGGAAAATAGGAAAAAGTAGAGATTACCAAATTGCTACTATTCTTTTTTCCACATTTATGTCCATTTCCATGAAAACAGAATCAACTGGTAAATACAGGACAGAAAACTGATTTTTTTGATCATCTAAAGATATTTTGAATAAATTACTAGTGATCTCTTTAAATGTAGATTTTGTACTATAAATGGAATAACCAAGAAATTGAAGATAAATCACAGTGGACAAGACATACCTTGAATTGAAAGAAAGTAATTTTTCTGGGCTTTTCCTTCCATATTTGAAGCAATACATGTATAGTTTCCACTATCTGAACGTTGAGACCGGGCAATCTGGAGTTTGCTACCTCCAGACAAAATATGAACTTCTAGTGAGTCAGAATTTTCTAGAGGTAGAAACAAAGCACAATAAAACATTTTTTAAAAACCTTTAAACTTTAACATCTCTAAAATTCATAAAATGTCTTGCTTTATGTGATAAATGTATTTCTTAAAAATTGTTCCTTTGTACTTTCAAGTGAGTCTTTTTTAAAAAATAGAGAAAAAAATCTTTATAAAATGACTATTTTTCAGTGAGTCTATTTTATAAATTTATATTTCAGTGCATTAGGCTTCTTGAGCATGATACTTAAAATGTGCTAGTTTAAACACCCCTATGAGCATGATACTTAAAATGTGCTAGTTTAAAAGTCTGGTGAATTAAGAACAGAAGAAAGAAACACAAAAATATGCATGGCTGCCTTACCTATGCGCTTGTGGTTCTTCAGCCATGCTATCGTGGGAGGTGGGATTCCAGTGGCATCACATGTTAAGGTCACAGGATTGCTGATCGTCTCCACAATCACTTCTCTTTCAGGTCCTTCAATACTGGGTGGCACTGTAAAAAAACAGAAGAAAATCATTTGTCCTCATTAAACAAATTTGGAACACGTTTTTTCATTTGCACATCTGGGGGAAAAAGAGTTGTATTAGAGGCAAATGCTCACCATATACATTGAGGTGGAAATTTTTATCATCCCGTCCTGCTACATTTATAGCTCTACATACATACTGGCCTGTGTCAGATACCTAAAAGAAAAAGATACTATTGTATGTGCTCCATTAAGTTATAGATGACCAATCATACTGTTTGAGTGTGGATTAAATCATCAGTCATCTGTATGCTCAACGCCCCAGTTCTAAATGCCTTCTGCACTCTTGCTGTTTTTCATAAAAATAGTCAATGGCATTGGCTACGTATTTTTTAAATGAAAATCATTTTTCACTGTAGTGAAAGGGAATATGCAACTTCCAAGTATCTTTTCCACCACCCCACCGAGGCATCATGACACTCAAACAAAAATAAAAGATGCACCTCAGCTTTCTTAATGTGCAGCATTTGTCCATCAGCTAAAATCGCCACATGAGTAGACTCTGTTATCATCCGCCCATTCTTATACCAAGTGATGACCGGAGGTGGGACAGCATTCGACTCGCACTCCAAAGACACAGAAGTTCCCTCTCTTACATTAACTACAGAAAGAGATTCGCTGTCACGGTCTTTAATGCTTGGAGGCACTGAGGGAAGAAAATAACAGAAGGGTTTTTTCATTAAGGTGCTCAGACAGAAAATATTGAATAGCAGTTTAAAAATAAAAGAATTTTATGAAGAGAGTAAAAACAAACCATAAACAGTCAGGGAAATCTTTTTCTTGCTTTCACCAGCTTGATTGATAGCTATACAAGTGTATTCACCACCATCTGACACCTTGGCCCGAATAATTTGTAGAGTTCGACCACCTGCAGGCAAATAGAATGCAAGTCGTAGTGCGGTGTAGAGGTTGTTCTAACAAATTTTACCAATCAGATAAATAGCAACACATGGCCTTTCTTTTAGAGTAAAATTTGTAGGGAAGCATTCCTATTTAAAATAAAATAATTTCATCAGTTTTCTTTGATCTTTCCTTTATTATTCATCTACTTTCTTATAAAGGAAGAGATTCATAGAATTCTCTCCAGCACTCAAACATGGATAGTAAAACCGTCTGATACAGGTTCTAGTGAGCAAGTAGTAATTGTACTATGTCAAAATAAATGTTTTCTGAGTTTAAATTTCCCACAATGCCGAGGTGACTCTATCTATCTATCTATCTATCTATCTATCTATCTATCTATCTATCTATCTATCTTAGTCTATCATCTACCCTCAAGGAATTTTAGGATTGATTAAAAACAACCAGCAGATATATCCAATGAAAGTACTATCTACCGTCTACCACTTGAGATTACTAGGCCGTTCTAAGCTGTTCTCTTTCTAAATTTTATAATTTCTTGAAGGAGACCTCGTTATTTGTACATTCCCACTAAAAGCAGAAAAGTCTACACAGTCTTACCTTAATGACCCCAAATGGGCAAAGAGAGGCATTTACTGTGAACAAATACATAAAGCACGACCAAAGTTTGGAAAGAGACTAATTTGCAATGCCATTTGTATTAAAATAAAGAAAGATGAGAAAAGTTTGCCTACTTTCTAATAAGCAGTTTCTTACCAGGCACAATGAGAGCATTTGTGTTCAGCTTGATGGGCTGTTCATTCTTGAGCCAGCTGAGGTCGGGAGGTGGAAAGCCAGAGACCTCACAGGTCAAAGAGATGAAACTGTTCACCACAACAGTAAGATTTTCAGTTTTAGGACCAATGACACTTGGAGGAACTGTAATAGTAAACACGTTAAAAGTAAAAGCTGATGTTATCAGCAACATACATTCCCATTTACTAGGAATAAATCCAAACACTGTACTCTGCTAAAGGACTGAGGTAAGATTCTTTTCATTATCTAGCTGGCTGTCTTCTTAGAATTCCCTAGAGCCTTCATCAAACTCACGCTGTTTATTTTTCTCAGTTGAAAGAAAGCACCAGAATATTCAGAGACAGAATTATTCTGCATTTTATTTGTAAAACATAGTTGACAATTCCTAAGATGATTTTGTCAATGTACAAAGGAGACCTAATATGCTTTTTATTAAGTATATTAAAATGATCTTGTTTTTAATATTTTATTTTTACTCAAGTGCTGTACAGAAGGAGATAATAGTGAGAATTTCAATATTAAAGAGACAGGAAATGGTGGGTTTTTTAGGAGATAATGGGCAGGGATGTAGAGTCAGGTTAGACTCTGGCCTTTGGAAGGTAGAGCAATGCTTTTCTATTTCAACAAGAGGGATGAAAGAAATGGCAGGAACAGTTGTGGTCAGTACTGTCAATTTAATGGTAGGAATTTGAGGTGATTTCTAGAATATTCTTTCTCTGTTCTTTGCAAAAGAGAAGGTGAAGGCATTCTTATTTACTGAGAGAAAGTGAGCAGGGGCTGTTATGAACTGAATGTTTCTGTCCTTGCAAATTTGTATATTGAAGCCCTAAGTCCCAGTGTGGCTGTAGTTGAAGATGAGGCCTTTAAGGAAGTAATTAAGGTCAGATGATGCCTTAGGATCAGTGTCCTTTAAGAGCCACCAGACGACTTATTGTCTCCCTCACCAAACATGCTCAGAAGAAAGGCTATGTGAGGCCAGGTGAAGACAAAGCAGCTGTCTGCAAGCCAGGTGGAGAGCCTTCTCCAGAAACTGAACCCCGCCAGTACCTTGATCTTGGACTTTCCTGCCACCAGAACTTTGAGAAAATAAATTCCTGTTTCTTAAGCTGCACAGTCTCTGCTCTTGTTAAAGCAGCTGGAGAAGACCAAGACAGAGGCCATGATGTTTTTGAGGAGAGCATGAAGGTTTAAGAGAATCACTATAGTGTAGAGAGAAAACGATGAGTCACAGGCAGCATGGAGGGCTCAGTTCAAGCTGGTACTATGAATTTATAATGACATCAGTGTTCCTGACTTCAAGATTTCCTTCAGCCACACTGAGCCACCTAAGTGCAGGTAGAGTACAGATGTGGAATTTAGTGAGAAGCAGAAGCAGCTAAGTATAAAACTTAGGCAATCAGGCCGCCTGCATTAAAATCCTGGTGCGGCATTTGCAAGCTGTGTAACTTTGAGCATGTTAGTTAATCTCACTGAGCCTCGCCTTTTTCAGCTTCAAGAAAGGCATAAAATGGAGCAAGCACATATGGTTATTGAGATAATGAAGTGGAGTAACATATATAAGACACTTGGCACAACACTTGGTAGGTTTCAAGTAGTTTTTTGTCCTTGTTATATGCAGGTTTGAGCTTTTACTGAGCATCAGTGATAAGAAGACATGGGCTAAGTAATTAAAATGCTGTTCCATAAAAATCAAGCTGGCTATGAAAGAAAGTGAAAAGAGCTAAAATCTGAGATGCCAACAGGCTGAAGGTTAGAGGACAAAAGAGAGAAGTGTAGTTAGAGAGGGAGATAACAAATGGTATTGTTTTAAGTGAAAATAATTTATACTATTTCCCCTCAAAGGAATTTTCCAATATTTAAATAATGAGTCCTGATTACAGTCAGGAGCTCAGGATTGTAAGCGGTGAAACAAGAAGCACATTCCTCAACTCCAATCCTTAGTGGTAAAACATTAATGATTACTATTACTTCCTCACAAGTCACGGTCCCACTTCAGGTGCTTCTACTGCACGTTGCAAAGAGGCAACGATTGCGCAGAAAATATAATAAACATGCAGAAAACACTTATTCAGCAACTATCACAACTATAGACACCATTGTAGGTTTACAGAGACCAAGGTAAGTAAGAGATGGCCATCTGCCTAGAGCACTTACAATAAAGTTATGGGTTAGAGGCAAAGATACAGATATATAAAGATAATACAGGGCAACATATGGAACTACTACAATTGGGGTATTTACAAGATGCTTTTTGTCACAGGGAAGGAAAAATGAATTTTGCCTTGAGCAATCAATCAGGAAAACTAATCAGTATTTTATTTTCCAGTATTTACTCTACTGCACTTTACAGATTAGAATGTGCTTTCACAATGATTATGTTTGTTTAATTCATTCTTCCTGAGAATTCATAACACATGTGTTCCTGCTCTGGTCAGGTTTATCCACTCAAAACACTTCAAAGATACTTATTACGCATCTACAGTGTGTTACTCATTGTGCTAAGTACTGGGATTAAAAAGATAAGAGAATTTCAAATATCTGTTACACAAACACCAAATATTGCTAGATACCAATTCTCCCTTCATATAATGCCAACGAAGTTTATCATGATACATAAAAGTCCTTTTGAAGGCAGAAATTCTCCTTGACATTCCAAATTTCAGTTATTTCTGAAATGAGCTAGAATTTCAGGCGTGTATTCCTATGGAAGGGAGATCTTCTGTAATGATTGTTCACCATCTCCAATTTGATTTTCTGGAAGCATCAGCATCTCACAAAATAAAACTACTCTTTTGCAGTAGATGCTCAACTACTTTTTTTTTTAGCAAAAAAAAAAATGGTATTTATGGAGTGTCTAGCATGTATTTAAAAGAGTTTGATGAATAAATTAGGTGTGCTGCTATGTGTAGCATGTATTTAAAAGTTTTATGAATGAATCAGGTGGTTTTAAAGGAATTATTTAACTCCACAAAATGACTTTTTCTTCTCGAGTATATTAGGTACTAGAGGACATAGCTCAACATGAATTCTGCACTTAAGGACAGAAACCAGTTCCAGTCAGGACTACTGATAGATTTTTATGAGTAGAAGACCCATATTTGCTTCTAACTTTATAAACTTGTAATCACTGACATTTTAAATTCTGATTTTCCTTTCAAATATGCAGGAGTAATTATTTTCTTTTGAGGGACTGAAGTAATAAAAAACTGTCTTCCTGGAAGTTTTATACTTTATCAATCCTACTGGCCATAGTGGAAAGAAAGAAGAGAGGGGATTGAATGAGTCCAGGTTCCTCACATTGCTTAAATTAAAAAGTACAAAATAAGCCTACATAATCTAAAACAGAATTTTTCTGCTTTTTCAAGCATACCCTAACAGATGGTTTTGGAACTGAGCTCTTACCATGAACATTGAGGTTAAAATATTTTTTGGCACTCCCAGCTGTGTTCTCAGCAAGACACACATACCTGCCGATGTCTATCATTTGAGTATTCAGAATCTAAAGGAAAAATGAAGAAATTCCAGCTGAAATTTTGAATAAGGCAACTTGTCATATTTGTCTTTTTTTTTTTACAATAATATATATTCTTTCAGATAGACATGAAAAATGTTGTACATACTAGTGCTGATACTAGGTGTTACTTATTTACTAAGGTTTCTAATCAGGAAAGGTAATTCTATATATATTTGTGGTATACTGACTTGAAAACATGTCCCAGATTATTCTCTCATTTCCTTCTCTCTGCCTCTGGCACTGTGACGTTAACACCCCTCCAATCAGGAAGTATAATTTGTGTTGGTCTTGGGACTCGCTTTGGTCAACAGAATGTGATGGAAGTGACTGTCATTTCAAAACCGAGGCCTGTTCACTTTCGCTCACTCTTTTGGAACCCTGCCACCACCATGTGAGGAAGCCAGGGTTAGTCTGCTGGAAGGGTGGAGATTATGTGGGGCGGAATCAGCACAGTTATTACAACTGAGGCCCCAGATATGTGTGCGAGCCCAGCCAAGACCACATCCAGAAGAATATCTAGCAAACCAGCAGGCTTGTGAGCTAAATCCATGCTTATTGTTTCAAGTCACTAAGTTTTGGATGGTTTGTTGTATGCAGCTCACATAACAGTTAAGTTTTCCTCATTTTGTTACATAGAAATTTCTATCCATCTATATATCTTTTGGACTTGGACACAGAACCATGGAAGTATTTTGGTAGAGGCTGTATGACTGTCACATAGAAATAGTCACAATATTTAGAAGATACTTTGAAAATCTAAGGTTATTTATAGGTAATAAACCTCATTCTTTTTAAAATAAGAAACTCCATGAGGTATGTCCTATGTTGGATACACTGATGGTTATGCTTAGATTGAGCCAATAGAATATTATTTATTTTGCTCAAGAAGTAATTATCAAGTTGTATCCTAACAAAAGAACTTGTGTTATTTCTACAAGTGCCTTTCTTTCAGGATATGTGAAAAGAATACAGACACACCATTGGTAAACAACAATCCGGGATATGTATGTGATTTTCATAATTTTTATTATTATTGACTGGCAATATACAAATTTAAAACTATAGGGAAATTTCCACCATTTAGAATTTTACCACCAGAAATATGTAATGGAAAGGATTCTAATAATGATTCATTTATAATATGATTTTTATCACAAAGGCCATATTGTGGTCAATTGAGGGGGAGTGTGTCTGTGTGTGTGTGTGTGTAGAACATTTCTGCAAAAATCCACATAAAACTATTAACAGTGTTAACAGAATGAGGAGGAAGAGTTTTATTTTATATACCTTTGATCATTGGTTATTTTTACAAATATAATGATTACAAGCTAATAAAAATTATTGTTAAAGGTCAAAAAAGACAATTATTACAAAATACAAAGTGAAGTAGCTCTTTTAAAATTAGATCTTTAATTTACCTGCAGAATTCTTCCATTAGATAGAAATTTATGATGGTCATCTGCTAGCACAGGTTGTCCATCTTTCTGCCAGGAATTCCTTGGTGCTGGGCTGCCGCTGGATAAACACTCCATCAGTGCACTCTTGTTCACCAGCACGGTAACCTCTTCAGGGAGATCACTATTTGCTCCCTTGATAACTGGTGGCACTAACAAAGGATTGCAACAAAGGGATAACAATGGGCAATAGTCTTCTCTAAACTATTCTAAATTTCTGACAGCTTTAAAAAATTTGAGATAGTAATAGAGCAGCAAAACTTGAAGGAGAAACCATGATCCCAAGGTAGTATTTTACACTAATAAATTAGGGTGGTGAAAACAGTATTTGAATTTGGCTTTATTTTCTTCCCTTTCTTCACTTAGGCTAAACTAATCCCTCAGATAGTATCATTCCCATTTAGCCCAATCTCAATTCCCCAATGATCTTTTAATTCTTTCTCAACCCCTTCCAATACGCCTTCTGGGTTTTCAAGCATACATATAAACATCTGTATAAACAGATACTGAAGTCCATATGGTTATCCAGAGAATGCAGATAAATTACATCTTTTAAAGTGTATTTGAAATGTTCGGATTTGGCCTCATTTATAAGCGCATTGCCTGGGCGATTCCAAGTGTGTTTCCCAGCCTCAGCGCCAGTGGTATCAGCATCAACATCACCTGGGAGCCTGGTTAGAAATGCAAATTCTTGGGCCACAACCAACTTCAATAGGCATCTCCAAGGAGGGGCCAATAAATCTGTGTCTTAACGAGCTCTCCAGGTGATCTTTACGTATGCTAAAGTTTGAGAAGTCCCACTCTAGATTTTTCTACATGTGTTCATTTTTGTTTAAAATAATACTATAGAATCCAGTTACACATTAGTTATGAAGATCATATATTACCCAAAGAATTTTAAAAATGACAATGTTAAGTGAACTAGGGACACATGTTGGCTAATTTGGTAAATGTAGAAATTGATTTTTAAAATAATCATTTTTGTTTTGAAAGCTTGGTTATTTTCCCCCCACTTTTAAAATATACCGTATCTGCAGCAATCTGTAAAGACTGCAAGTTTGATGTAGATGCAATCTTGTGGTATCTGGGCTTCCAACAACTAAACTGAAAGTCTGTAAAGAAAATATTTTATGCCACAAAGCATATAATAGAATTTCAGTGTTATTTTGAATGCATACTTTCACATTCAAAGCTACATGACTGATTTTACTATACTTCCGATAATATAAAATGTATACTTTGAACTGCAGATTGATAAATAATACACTTGGAATTTTAGATTAAAAAATCACTACCCAACATCAAGAAATCGAATCAAGAGCTGAAGCATTAGGAGGTGCTAGGAAGTGCACTACGGGTTCAGCCGTTGACATGCAGAGGCCCCCACCTCAGCTCTGCACTTGACCTGCTCCTCCAGCTGCCACACCCGACCAGTTGGGTTACACCACTTAGAATTGTTCTCAGTGCCCCGCCCCCACACCTAGGAGATGAGCGGCAGACTTGAAACAGCCCTAACTCAGCATGTGGGGCCAGTTAATTTTTCTTGCTTTGTCCCACCTTCTAACTTTAAAATCTCCAATTTGCTTGCTAACTTCCTAATTGAAAATAGCAGCCTGAGGCACGAACATCTACCCTTGACCATCCAGTCCTATAGTTCCATTTCAATTTCACTGAATCACAGTCTTTCCCCACCTATATTATCAAATCCTTCTACTCACCCTAAATGAAACTCTTTCCAAGTTTAGGTCTGTAAGGTGCATGGATGTGTGTTGGTCAAGGAATAAGCTGAGGCAGACATCCAGGCCTGCATGACTCAGCGGGATTGGTGTGCAGGCACACACCTCCACTTATTATATAACCTGCCTGTGTAAGTTCATACTTGGCTGTGAGCCACTATTGTCTGCAGAAGGTATAACTACCCTGCTGACACTGTGCATGGGGCTCAGTTGGGCATGGTATGTCTTGACATGGCTTGCATACACCTAGAGAGAAACACTACTAAGGGAAAGCCAGTTTCCTTGAAGGTGGGCAGGGGGAAGCCAGGAACCGGCTTGTCCCCAGAGATTAAGTGTTAACTTACTAACACTGTAAGGCATAGCTGGCCTTGCAGGCCTGCCATACAGCTAAGCATGGGAGCCAGATGCTGAGAGGAGCCGCAGAGTCAGAGCAAACAGCCAAGATAAAGGCGGACAGCGTGAGAGAGCCAGTGTGAGAGAGCTGCTAGGTACAACTGCATTTGACCTGCCTCAGCGTCCCCCAACCCCCACTGGGAGTGTTCCCTCCACTATCTGCCCATTCACTCTCTCCTTTCAGACCTCAGCTGGGGCTGGAACCTGACCCCAAGCAGGATGTATGCTGTAGCTGAGAACTTGACAAGATTACATTAAGCCAGGTGGTCAAAGATATTCCTTCACTGTCCTTGACGATGTCAGCACTGATTTTTAATTGTCTTCTCTCTTTTCCTTGTAACTATCTCATGAACTTTAAAATCTATATTAACTGTAATGTCACTTATCTTTTCCCTTAAAGGTACAATACTTCTTCAGATCTCTGTTCATGAATTCAGATGGTGATCTGGTTCAAGGATGGACATAGGAGCTAGACTTTATCAATTAGAACATTGCAACCCCTTGCTCTCTGTGATTGGTTCCAGATGGATACGTGATTCACACTTGGCCAATTAAAACCATGGAAATTCAATTCTAGGACTTCAATTGTAAATACTAGGAGAAAAAAACTTTCATTTCAATGTGGAACTAGGAGGATGCAAGCCTAGAACTGCTAGAGGCCACCTTGCTATCCAAGGGGATTCCCCTACCTGAGAGCCATTAATAAAGAAAAGCAGAGTCGAGAGAGGTGAAGTCCGGTTGACCTCTTTTGCACCACAGAAGTCAGACATGACTGTAGCCAGCTCTATTTTGAGACTTTTTGGATTCATAAGTCAATGAATTCTTTTTTTGTTTAAGTCAGTTTGTTTCTTAATACTTCAAGGGTCCTGACTTATGTGCTGTCAATTTGTAGATGATAATTACCTCCTTGGGAGAACTATCCGCTTCTGATTATCTTTATAGTCTCAAAAGTGCTTAGTGTAACATCTTGCAAACATTAGTTCCTCAAAAATACTTTTCAGTAAAAGAACAAACAATAAACAAAAGAAAACAAACTCACAGAGTACACGAACGTCATAGTGCAGGGAATCTTCTCCAGCCTCATTCACAGCCACACATGTGTATCTCCCAGCATCTTCCACTTTAGCCCGAGGAATCTGCAACACTCGCCCTCCTACAAATAATATCCCACTATGTTTACTCCTCTAATCTTAAAGTGAACACAGCCATAAACAGAGATATAAATTTTCAGGTCTAATGACTGCCTTACATTTTCCTGCAAGGTTCCTATTTCATTGAATGGTTCAGTTGTCATTCCAGATACCACTTTTATAACAAACACTGCATGATTAAAAAGTGACCCAACATATGAATCGGATCTCCTGAGAAATGAATAGCTCATGTAGATTTTCCTAGAAGGGGGACTGCTACACTATGTGCTTCATCGTGTTTCCTAAGGAATCTTACTCTGTAGTGACTTCTTGCTTTTACAGTTTTGAGCACTTTTAATAGATGTTTACAACATTGGCTCTAAGTACTTGTTTGAGAAAGCAACATCCAAGGATGTAAAAGCATAAAGTGTACTATTATACATATGTTCTTATGAGGATAGTGTATTTTTAAACTTGTCATGTAGATGTACTTTCAAATTTAGAGAAAAGTTGCAATAAGTAAAGATTTTTACTCATGCTCACTAATGATTTATATTTCACTCCCGTTGCTTCCTCTCTCTCTGTCATATGTATATAATCTTTTTCTGCACCATTCGAGAATAAGATGGAGACATGGTGTCCTTTCACCCCTAAAATATTCATAAATCCATATTTCATAACAACAAGGACAATCCTTTATATAACCACATTACAATGATTAAAAACAGAAAATTTAAAATCAAAACAAAACTACGAATCCACAGTCCATGTTCAAATTTCATTATTATAATGAAATGTTTTCATTATAATGTTGTTGCAATAATGTTTTTTATAGCCATTTTCCCCAAACCCAGACCTAATTTAGGATCACATATTAGAGTTGCCATGTTTACTTAGTCTCTTTTCATTTTTGTAGATATTCTTTTATTTAATTGGGGTCAAATTTACATTCAGTTACTTAATGTGGTGATCTTCAGTGTACAATTTGATGAATTTTGACAAGCCCTGTATATTCGAATGCTTGTTAAAATTAAATAGAAGCCTTGAAAATAATATTCCATAACAATTTAAATATCTTTTCTATCAATAAACCAGGTAATGACTTAAATATTTGAAATGAAATGAATAATCTTTCCTATTTATAAGTGCATTTAATAAATGTAGTAATGATCTGTAAATATATATTAGCATTTATGTTAATAATATATATAAACCAAACTGAGGATATTATTGCATTAATAGAGAAATGGAAGCACAAGGAAGCCAAAGAACTTTGTTATGTTGATAGAGTAAAGCTGTAGAAGATCTGAAAATATACTAAACTATTCTCTCCTATTGTCTAATTGTCAACCAAGACACTTCTAGATTGAAGCTACCTGGATGCCAGCAGCATTCAGTAGCCTACCTGACAGTTTAATTACTTGGCCAAAGACCCAACCAATTCGTCTAATAAATGAGAGGAAACACATTTGGCAGATAGTCAGCTTTTCACCCTGTTGGTAGCAATCTTTACCTGGCAAAATCAATACTTTATCACTGGAGGTCAGAGGGTGGCCATCTTTGTACCATGTCAGCGTAGGAGGGGGAGCAGCATTTGTCTCACAGTAAAGAGAAATGGGATTGTTGATGATCACATCTTTGGCTTCACCACTCCTGCCGGTATCTAGCATGTTTCCTATTTCCCAGAGTTTCTGAAAACTTGGAGGAACTATGGAGGAAAGGCATTACATTCTGGTCACATATGAATGCTAGTGTCAATCCCTTAAACAAAGATCTTGGCTGTGTTTTCACAAGATTGTAAATGCAATAAATTAGACAATGTGAAAATAATTTCAAGTACTTACACAACTACCAACTCTAGCCCTTAGCCAAAAAAGTAGTAGACAGAAGTCAGAGCTGGTTCTCATGAGGAGGAACAAGAAATATGAGGCTCAGAACGCTGCGCTCATGCTTTGCTCTCCCTGTTAAAGGGTTCTGGCACTTAGACAACAAAGGGGCTCACTCTCAGGAAGGAGCATTGCTAAATAATACACAGCAGGAAAGACTAATTTTGAGAAGTCATTAAAAAATACTGGCTTAATTGAGAGCATTTCACAGTGGTTTGGCTTACTAAGAAGGCTAAAGAAATTATGCAATCAGGATTAAAAATTCCATTAACAAAAATAGTAGGACATTTTCATACTTTTCTGGGGACAAGTATGAACATTTTGGAAGGAAATTTGCCTGCACATCAAAAGCATTAAAAGAGTGCAAAACATAAAGTTTATCACAGAGAAAAGCACATACCATTTAACTTAGAATTTCCACTTCTAGCAAATTATGAAAAATCAAAGATGTACAAAAGGTTTAGGTATTAAGATGTTCAGTGTCACATTATTTATGAGTGGTGAAAGCTTAGAAACAACTCAGACATTCAATAGTAGGAGTCTGGTCAAATAAATATATTTTAGGTATTTAACTGGTGAAACACAATTATTAAAGATCATGTGAAATAGCAACATCAATAGTAACAATAAACAATTATAGCAAGTATCATTTCTCAACCGTTTTGCTAGGAGCTTTATATACTTTTATCTCATTTAGTATTCATTGCAATTATACAACAGTCATGTTAAAAATGAGGAAACAGTCTTAAAATTTAGGTTACTACCAAGTCACAAAGCTTTTAGGAGCCGTAATTATTCAGTTCCAAGTCTTTTTTGTTTTGTTGTTTGCTTGTTTTTATTTTTACATTTATTTACTTATTTATTGCAACTTTTATTTTATGTTCATGAGGTACATGTGCTGGTTTGTTACATGGGTAAACTGCATGTTGTGGGGGTTTGCTGTACACATTATTTCATCACCCAGGTAATATGCCCAGTAGCGGACAGGTAGTTTTCATTACTCTGAATTCTGTACTGTACTACTTTTCTGCCTTCCACCTAAATGCTACTTTTAAAACTTCATTATATAGAGTTAAGGAAATGCTAATGTAACAGAGAAATCTACACTGTGACCCCAACTTTGTAAATGAAACATACATTTTAAAATATCAGAAGGAAACACATAAAAATAACAGTCAATCCTGAATGATGGGATTATTTCCTTCTTCAATTCTCAAGTCTACATTTTCAATCGTGAATTTATATTATTGTCAATAGGAAAAAAACAGTTAAATAAGCCAAATCTTTTTTCTGTTACTTTGAAAAATCATGTAAATTACATTATATACAACAAGGATACTAGTATTACCTTGTATATTCACATCAAAATCCAACTCATCTTCACCTGCAATGTTAGATGCTACACAAGTATATCGTCCGGTGTCTGATATTTGAGCCTCCTTTATTTGAAGTGTGTGTCCATTCGCAGCAATATTAACGTGATCATCAGATTTAAGGGGCTGTGATTCAATTATAACAATGTTAACATTAAGTGCTATATTTGTGAGTCCTCTAAGAGGCTATACAGTTTATAGCTTTTGTGATTTTTTTTAAATAAATGAAAATAAAATTGTATGCAAAACATTCAGGATAATAGTTTAATCCAATTAACTGATTTACCATTAATTTTGACTAAATTTTTATTTATTGAAAATTTCAGCTGTTATAGTCTACATTTGTACCAGGTATTTGTGCATTATGCCTTTATTCAGTTTTTATAATAAAAATGTGTTCTTAGTTACCATATTTATTCATGTTGGGAAATTTTTTTCAGCTGATCTCATGTAATATTTAAAAAGCATGTCTTTTATAATTTTAAGGAAAATGTTAAAATTTCTTTATGAAAGATTGACATTAGTAAACTCTGATTTGATCTAAATTATTTTTATTCATTCTGAAATATTACTTTATAAATAAAAAATTTAAGCTAAAATATTTATATTATGATGTTTTATTGAAATTATTAAAGTAGGAAACCTAACTTACATATATTTGTATTATGATGTTTTGTTGATGACATTACCTACAGTTAACAGAATATTTCCCATCTTCTCAACATTTTCAGTTATACTAAATTCCCCCTCATTCATTAAAAATTTTAGCTCCAGGCTCACTGTCATTCCTTCTAAGGATATTCTTCTCATAACTTGGTAATTTCAACACCCACATAGATAATCATCCAATACTGTGTTCTCTTAGCTCCTTGATCTCCCTCCTTTTATTTTCTTGTCCCCTACCCTTTCTCAGCCACTAAATAGGAGAGTCATACCTAGACCTTATAATTACCGATAACTGAACTCCTTCATAATCTCAGTTTCAAGCTGTAATTTGCTGACTACCACTTCCTCATTTTCTATTATTACTAATTTTCTCTAAGTTTTTTTTATGCCATGGGGCCTCCACAATCCACTGACCTTGCAATCCTTTGACTGCCTTTCAATCTCCTCCTGACCTCTATTCCCTTCTTACCCAGAGAAGGTCTGTCATGATAATCGTTCCTAGTATAAACCCTGAACTCCCTTGCTTCCTCTCCCTTTGTTTTACTCCCCTGGCAAAATCCTAACTGGTTAAAATCAGTCTCTGCTCATTCTGAGAATCTGCTGGTCTACTCAAGGACATCCCTCCAGCGACGGGATGTCTTCCCTCCCCAATATCATCACTAACTTATTTCTTTCCACTGGATGATTTCAACCTAAAAGAGCAAAACCAGAAACTTCTCTTGCTGCAGCCCACCTCCTCATTTTCCACTGCCCTTTGTAGCCAAATGATTTAAAAATGTTTTCTATGCTTGTGTTCTCTAATTACTTTCCTTCCATCATTTCTTGATATGTTCCAATCAGACTTTCACTTTCTCGATCAAAAATTCTTTGTCAAGGTCACCAACGACATTCATGTTGCTACATTTGTTGGCAAATTCTAACTACTTATTTTACCTGATGAGTATCATTTAACACAGTTTAACATGTCCTCATTTTGAAATATCATTCTCACTTACCTCTTGGGACACTATGCTCCCTGCTCCCCACCTTTTAAATATAGGAGCACCCTGGGGCTTAATCCTTAAGCCTCTTCACTTTCTACATATTCTCACTTATCTTGGACTCATCTTTGATCTCCTTCCTCCACACCCCACACATCCTGCTACCACCTTGGTCCAAGTAACCACCATCTCTCTTTTGGTGGAGATGCAATTTCAATAGCCATTGCAATAACTTCATAATTGGACCTTTCCTTTATTTTCCAAATACAGAAAGAAATGCAATCTGTTTAAAATCCTAAGTCACTGTCATATCATTCTTGTGTTCAAAATTTCCCAGCTGGCTTTCCATCAGAATAAAGGCCAGCTGGTGCACAGGGTGGTATGATCTGACTCTCCATTAGTCTTCTGCTCACATCTTCTGTTCCAATCACTGTGCTTCAGCCCAAATGCCTCAAGGCCTTTGCCCTTGCTGTGCTCTCTACTTTGAAATATTTTCCCTCTATTATTTTATGTCTGCTTCCTTCACTTTCTTTGGGTTTCTGCTTAAATGTCACCTTATCAGTGAGGTCTTCTCTATTTAAGAGATTACACTCTCCACACTTGGTTTCTTTCTTTCATACTGAGTTTTCTCCGTGATACCTGCCCCTCCTGATACATGATATGTCTTGTTAATTTGTTTAGTTTTTGCCTTCCTAAACTTCACATAAGCGGAGAATCGTGCCTGTTTCTTTCGTAGCTGTATCCCCTGCATCTAAAACAGTGTCTGACAAACAGTAGATGCCCAGCAAATAATTCAGAATGCAATTAATCTATTCACATTATATTACTTATGTAAAAGTAGCATCATTTAAATTTTCTATGCTAAATGAAAACTGGAGAGTATTCATAAACAAAAGTCAAGATTCTATCAAAACTTATTGTGGCCAATAGTTTGTCCAGTTTTTAATGTATGTCAATATTTTTTGTGTTTCTTCTTGAAAACACTACTTCATTTCAGTAGTGTTGCTTATCTGAAGACTGAAATAACACAAGAAAAATTATGGAAAATAAAATTTTAAATAGCACTTTTTGTTCACATTCTAGGAGACTAATTGCAAACCCTGAAAAACCTAGCAGTGTTAAGCATCATGGGTCAATTTCGGAGCCTGGACTTGAAGCTATAATTTAACTATTTATAAGGAAATTTTCAAAAACAAGATCAAATGCCTTATTTCTTAGTGCACTTTTAGTCTTTATCCAAGTTTAATATATGTATGTGTTTGTGTACATGTAAGCATATATGGTAACTATAAAAAATAAAAAAACTTTAGAAAAAAATTAAAAATAAATTATTTCAAAGGAGAAATGGATTATTTGTTTCCAGGTAAATTCATATAGAATTGATATTGTACTATGAAGTGTGCTTGTAGTCAGAAAAGAAACTATAAACAGAGCATGGTGGGCATTCTATATTTTCTCTTTCACAATGGCTTCCAGAGGAAATTTGCTTATTTTATAAAGGTTGACTTTTTTTTCCTAGCTGCCAGTATTGCAAAAGTCATTTGGGATCTGAAAGAATATATCTTTCCTGCATCTTAAATCATGACTATGGTCTACACTCCTACAATTAGAATTTAACTGACCATTTGGTTGATTATGTGTAAAGCGGGACGAACGGCAGCTTAGCTGGTTCACATCTGTATTAAGTACAGTGTTAACAGTAGCTTAAGAATCTATTTTGGTCTAAGATCAACAACACATATGTCTTTAAAACATGTATAAAATAACATAGGTTGAATGAGAAATATGGAGGTGTGATCTGAAAGTCAGATCACAGAATTGAAGGATCTATCTTTTATTTAAAGTTTCTCTGTTCCCAGTTAACTGTACTGGGCCCTTCATCACCTTTTTTTTAGCATTTTTTAAAATCTTGGAACATTAAAAAATATTATCTTTTATAAAAGAGTTAAAGATTCTAAAGAATATCTGAGTAACTTTAGTAAATTTAGTACCCATGTTATACCTGTCATTGTTACCCAGGATGGCACCATTTATGTGTTGCTTCTTTACCAAGTTACTCATTCTGTAAAACCACAGAATAACAACCGCAACAAAACAAAACAGCTGTTTCCTTAACTTCTCCAGTGGGAGGGTGGCCAGATTTTCATTAACAACTGCTAATCCATATAAAAATAATTACGCAAGCTTGCCAGTGAAGGAATAATGCTAGAACTGCTGAACATCGTTCAGGTTGGTTGCTTTTTTCAAAGTGTTTACATTGCAGGTATGTGGAATTTCCTACTTTTAAGATCACATTGATTCTCTGAGCCACTTGTGTCTATTTTTATTATTTCTTTTTAATTGACCATTTTAGTCTTTAAGGAATCACCAGCAAATGAAAAAAGTTGTGACTGGCCTGTCCATCCTTGTACCAGCTGAGGGAAGCAGAAGGAATTGCATAAGCTTCACATTCCAAGGTCAGGGTGTTGTTGACTTTGATCTTCACTTCTTTAGGGGAAAGACCTGGCCCCAGAAGGTCCCCTTTATTGATTATGGGTGGAACTGCATACAATAAATATTAAAGAGTCAGACACTGGTTCTTTTCAATACATGGAATACCACAGAAATCACACTGAGGATTACTTATCAAGAAAACAAGGAAATAACAGAGGCATTCTATGCTGACCTTTCGTTAAGTATCTACATTAACATCTTATGAAACAGTGTTCAAATACAAGATGGAATGGGAAATCTCTTTCTCCTTTCATCATTATACTGCCAATAAAGATAATGTCCTTTACAGAACATTTAGTTTCATTGGTTCCAGGTCCACAGACAAAGTCTGAACATGACCCATAAAGTGTATTTTATTGGTCATTAAGGGTACCAAGTCAAAGAACAAAGATAATCAGAAAGATACTTTTCCTTTACAAAGACAAAAGCAGAATCCTGAAATATGAGTCCTATTAATGGCAGTGTTAGCTTTGCCTTTTATTTATATGTCCATGTACACAGGAATAGCTCAAAGTCACTAATGATCTCATCTTGGGCTACTGATTAGAACATTATGCATCTAACAACACTTTTGTACATGAAAGTACTATACCTCAACCCAGAGGGTAATTCAGAAAGAAAAACAGAGAAACCTAAGGAAATGCCACTGACAGAGAGTCCAACAAGAGTAACAAGCAGATTTAGCGGGCTCTTCACATCTTTCAGCAACTGAGGCCATAGACACAGTGCTTAATTCAACTTCCATCCTTAATAAAGTAAGCTGCACAAACAAGTCTTTAATGAAGAATATAAATAATTATGAACCCATACTGAAAAACAGGATTGAAAAAGGTAGAAAAACTAGGGAATCTATGAAACACAGTATTCTTTTAAAACTTACTGTACACCTTCACTTCATAGTGCTTTATCATTTCCCCAGCCTCATTTGTGGCTACACAAGAATATCTTCCCGCACTGTCCTCCTGTGCATTGAGGATCTGTAGAGTTCTGCCTCCTGAAAAATCATGGGACATCAAAGAGTCTCTAAAATCACAGTGACAGAGGAGTACACACAAGCTATCAGGGGGTATACGTCTTCTTGTTAACATATTTCTTCTCACATATGCCAATTCTGTGATAGACAAGTAAGATAAATATAATACTGATCGTCATTGCATGGTATCTGAGTACAGCTGCTAAGTACCCAGTGGTGCTCTGGGGTGATGACTCCTGAGCTCATTCGGACCTCCCGTGCCTTTGTGTACCACTCCAGCTAAAGTCCTTATTTCAACCTCTTCATAAATAGGTTTCTGCCTTAATCATCTCTTCCTCTCACCTACCTAGCCTATAGGAGAAATTAACAGTGCTGAAGCAAAGTTTTTATTTTGGTACCGTCCTCCTTGAACATCTTCAACGGTTCTCAACTGACTAATATATAAAGTAAAAACTCTTCAACTCAAGCATTCAAAACATGACTCCAGCTTTTCTTGCCGACCTTATTTCCTGCCCCTCTGCCAACACACATACACACACTATTTCTACTCAAGTTTCGGGTGGGGAGTGAGAATTCTACTGCACAGGGCTAGGACATTCTCACTTTGTACTTTTCCCATGCTGGTTACCCTGATGGATCTGAAACCTCTCCTAACTCATTCCAATCAACTAAATTCCGAATTTTCTTTAAAGTCTGGTCCAAGTTCTGACTTAGCAACAAAGCTTTTTCTGACCACTTCAGCCCACAGTGGCCATTTTTAAATTTGAATTCTTATAAAACTCACTGCCTAGTTATCATACCCCCTGACTATTCAGTATCCATGGTTTTTCACAGATTCATATTCTTAATCAACTCTTTGCGTGTATTATCTCTCCTCCACATAAGACTGCCAGTCTCTTAAAGCCAGTGATAATCCTTTTTATTTCTATTTGCCTATCTATTTCCATGCAGTAAAGAGGAACACATTCCATCACTTTAAATATTAGCTCTCCTTCAAAGTTCAATTCAATCAGAATTGAATTTCTACCATTTTTGGCATTCACATTAGAATATATTTTAGCACCCTGTGGCATTTATTTATTTGCCTCTTAATTTAGGCATTTTTCTGATCTTTTAAAATGTAATTTTCAGTACTTTACAGAAGTGGTCCCAATCCCCAAACCATGGACTGGTACCAGCGAGTAGTCTATTAGGAACCCGGCTGCACAGAACACAACACAACCAACAACACAGGTGCTTTTGTGAAAAGTAACCAATGATTCTACTTTTCTAGAATAGCAGATGATGCAGATGCATCTTGGGCATCTGAAGCAAATAAATTACCTGGAACAATACGCATATTCCGGTTAGATTCTAAAGGAGTTCCATCCTTAAACCAGGTGATGGTAGCTGGAGGATATGAATAAGCTTCACAGAGCAGAGACGTGGGGCTGTTGAGGATGACAGTGACATCTTCAGGGCTGCCATCACTCTGTACACCAGCAATTGTAGGAGATACTGAAAAACATGAAAATTTGATTGAAGAAATACATTTAGAAATTTGTACATTTGTGCATTTCTAAATTTCCATCATACGTATTTGTATAATTTCATTCCCTAGCAGTTACAGAAAACAAATTATTATTATTATTCTAAACAAAAGAGAGTGATCCTTCAAAAAACTCACAGGGTAATATAGGAGATGACACACCAAAAAGGAATCATAACCCATGAAAAAGAATCATAATGTAGTAAGGGCAATAATGGGAACGTCAGTGCAAGGTAAATGGAGGTGTTTTTGGAAATGAGTTAGCGTTCAGTCCAATGTGAGGTGTGTGGTATGAAGAGTCTCATTAGAGAAGGCCTCTTAAAGGAGGAGGATTTGAAGTGAGCCTTACAGGATCAGTGGCAGTTAGCAGATGAAAGCAAAGAGACTAGTAAGAGAAAACATATTGGGAGCACGGCAGTATTAAACATACTGGGAGCACGGCAGTATCAAACATACTGGGAGCACGGCAGTATCAAACATACTGGGAGCACGGTAGTATCAAACATACTGGGAGCACGGTAGTATCAAACATACTGGGAGCACGGTAGTATCAAACATACTGGGAGCACGGTAGTATCAAACATACTGGGAGCACGGTAGTATCAAACATACTGGGAGCACGGTAGTATCAAACATACTGGGAGCACGGTAGTATCAAACATACTGGGAGCACGGCAGTATCAAACATACTGGGAGCACGGTAGTATCAAACATACTGGGAGCACGTAGTATCAAACATACTGGGAGCACAGTATATTAAACATACTGGGAGCACGGTAGCATTAAACATACTGGGAGCACGGTAGTATTAAACATACTGGGAGCACGGTAGTATTAAACATACTGGGAGCACAGTATATTAAATATACTGGGAGCACAGTATATTAAATATACTGGGAGCACGGTAGTATCAAACATACTGGGAGCACAGTATATTAAACATACTGGGAGCACGGTAGTATTAAACATACTGGGAGCACGGTAGTATTAAACATACTGGGAGCACGGTAGTATTAAACATACTGGGAGCACGGCAGTATTAAACATACTGGGAGCACGGTAGCATCAAACATACTGGGAGCACGGTAGCATCAAACATACTGGGAGCACGGTAGCATCAAACATATTGGGAGCACGGTAGTATTAAACATACTGGGAGCATGGCAGTATTAAACATACTGGGAGCACAGTAGTATTAAACATACTGGGAGCAGAGTAGTATTAAATTGTAAGCCATGAGGGGCAAGCAGGGTATACTGAGAGGATGAATTCAAGTGGTTCCATACTGGAAGCAAGAATAACTGAGACAGGTATATTTGTTCCATAAAAGATAATGGAGGACTGAACTAGAGCATTAAAGGAAGGTATAAAGTGGAAGGAGCAAGTAAAGAAAGACTTAGGACATTCACTGACAGGACTTGATTATGGACTCTGGGGACTAAAGGAAACTGAAGTCAAATACAACCTCCAGCTTGCTTGCTTGGGAACCTAAACTTCAGAGAAGCAACATTAATGTAAAATGTAGAAAGATTTGCTTATTTAGGAAAGAAAAACACTTTGTTCAGTTCTGAATATCTTGTATTTTAAGTGCTTATGAGAATTTCAGGTAGCAATGCCCAACAAGCAATTCTATAGAAGAATTTGAACCTTGCAAGAAAGATCTGGATTATGGGTATATATTTTAAAAAGTCTCTTGTCTATTGAAGGTAATTAAACATCTGGGGATGAATTGTATTACTTAAAGCAAATATCTAAAGTAACAAGAGCAATGGAGTAAGGACAGAATACTGGGGAACCCAGTGTTTAAGAGGTGGCTCAAGTAAGTGTCCATAAGGGCAGAGAGAAGAAGCAAACGAAGGTGTGCAAGGATAACTGGGAAAGAACACCGTGAAGGAAACAGAGATCAAAAATGTACAAAACATTAAGACTGGGACTGCAAGATATTTGCCGGACCTAGCAAAGGGAAGTGCTTGCCAGAGTAGTGTCAGACAGAGCCTGTCTTCAATAGGACAGCAAGTATAGATATCTGGGCATGGTTAAAATATGAAGTGGTGGAAACAGTAGAAGGTGAAGCTGCAAATAAGGCAGACGGTGGAAAGACAGAGGGTCAAGGGTGTAAGTATGAGGAGCAACTGTGAACAAGGAGGAGAATTTATCCACTGAGAAAAGAAAGGGTAACAGCACTGAATTTCTGGCTGGGTAGATTGGAAGTTGCAAACACATGCACTTAAATAGCCTCTACTTTATCAGGTTGGTGGAAAAGAGCTATGATTCAGATGTAGATCCCTCAGTCTTCCATGGATGAGTGAATAAACAAACATATATATATATATAATACAGATATTATAAATATATGTATAAAATAAATACTTATTCATTGACACTTAAATAGTATCTGGTATTTTGATTTAATTTTTCTTACACACACATTTCCTCTACTCAATTAGACTATAAGCTCTTTGAGGGCTCTGTTCAATATGTGAGGTTTCTATGTATGGTAGTATCTTTGTACTCCTTATATGGTATAACGAAGAACTATAAAAACAAACAAAAACTATATAAATTTGCATACTCACATATAGGTCAGTTGATTTCAGTAGAATTATTTGATATTAGGAATGAAATACAATAAATTTAGGTGGTACAAATTTCAAAAAGTGAGCACAAGTTAAAAATCTATTTTAAAGTCTTTCCTGAGACATAAGCAAGAACAGAATACACCAACACACACAGTTATTTCATCACTCATAGTCCACAAAGACTATAATACGGCCAATTTCCAATAATGACAGTCTCACAAAAAAAGGATAGAATATCTCAGGTTGAGACCCAATCACTGTTTACCTCCTTCTCTTTGACCAACATATCTTTATCTTTCACTGCTAATTAAAGTCTATCTTGTTCAGAGTTGTGTCCTTGCACAAAACACTGTGCCTAGAACATAGTAGGTATTCCATACGTGATGAATGAATTTATAGCTTAATTCAGGAAAAATAGTAAATGTACACAAGCACTGGACCTCCTTACATGATGAAATTCTATGACAGAAATACTATTTGAGCAGAGAAAGTAAAGAAAATGTAGCCTACAGTCACATCAGATTCTTTAAGATATGAAGAAAAGCCCACACCTACCAAATACATTAAGACTGAAACTTCTGCTCTTGTCACCAGCTGGATTGGAAGCCAAACATGTATATCTTCCAGTGTGTGACACTTGGGCATTAGTAATTTGAAGGAAACGGCCACGAGACATAATGTGATGGGCTTCATCTTCTTGGAGGAGCTGCCCATCTTTATGCCATGTAATTCCTGGCACTGGATTCCCTGTAAAAAGCCATTTCTGAGAATTGGCTAATAATTACATGCATACAATGGATAAACTGTGAAAGAGGAGGTTTTCACTCATTTGTCTTCATCTATGTCCCACTTCTACAACACTGCAGAAACCATTCATTTTAAAATAACTATGCAAACTAACTTATTTTATAATAATGATTATGCTATGACTTTAAAAACATGCATAGATTATACATAATTTTCAAATGTAGGTTAGTGTTCATCTATAAGTGAAATGATCTAAATTGACCTTTGTGTTTAAATTTATACCATTCTTTAGACTTTTACAAATAAGCATTTTCATAGTACAGTTTTAAAATAATGCAGCATTCATTTTTATTAAAAGTATTATTCATGAACACCATTGCATTCATATAAAATTTTTGAAGATTTTATATTTTTGACAAAAAGCTGTAAAAAAACAAAACCTTTAATTAATTAAACAAGCAGATACTTTGAGTTTATACCAGGATTCTACCATAGATAGATGGGTAAATAGATCAATAGAGATATAAATATATTACTTATTCTTTAATATTTACAGCCTCTAGAAAGAGATCCTGTATTTTTGTTTTCAAATGAGATCTATGTGAAGTATTAAGTTTTAAAATTATTCAAATAATTTTTTCAAAATTTTAAAACCATAAAAGCAAGTCATGTTGGAAAGAGGGCAAGGATGACATACTAACTTGAAGAGGGGGCATTATAAAATGTAGGCAATGGTTCCCTATGCAGCTGTTGATAATTACATTATTTCTAGAAAAAAATTGACAGGTTAAGTAATAGTATATATCACATTCTTTATATCTGCCCTTCTTAATATAGAATAAATCCCCCTCTGCCTATTTAAATTTATTGCTCACATAAGGCAGGCAAACAATGAAATAAGAATCTCATTGAATCTTACTTAAAACTCTGGCTTTCCATAAAATGTTATGGGCTAGTTTCATTATTCCTTTAAAACGGCAAGTCCATCTACATACAATAAAAAGACAGACTTGAATATATCCTCTAGAGATGTGTTTATTTTGATTCTATGCAACAAATCAATTTACTGGTAAAGATGATGAAACTGGTTTAAAAATTTTTATTTTTCCTACTCTCTATTCCCTTTGTAATATGAAAACATACTAACAAAGGTAAAAATATTGTTCTTGGAAAATACCCTCTATGAAATAATGCCATTCTCACCAAAACTCCTATCTATATCTTTGAAATGAAATTTAAGAAAACAGGAAAAGGAAAGGAAGATACAAACACAGGGAAGGAAACAAAATTTTGAATAGGTAGGGAAGGTAAACACACATAGAAGTAGAAGCAGAATGATTTTTCAAGGAGAACAATCTATTGAATTGAAAGAAAGGGGCAGTCCCTCCCTCCCTCCCTCTTTCCCTTCCTCCTTCCCTCCCTCCTTCCCTCCCTCCCTCTCTCTTTCCTCCCAGCCTTCCTCCCCAGTCTTTCTTTCTTCCTTCTTTTTCTTGTTGGTATTTCCATTTTGTCTCCACAGAATCTGAAAGGTTTCCTCTATATTTCTACCAGCTATACTGGACTAGAATTCAATTTCAAATGCCCATTACAGTAGATGGACATTTTCTCAACCGATAAATAATGTATAGTGGGGCTCAATATCTACCCAAAGGAAAATAAATCATAACAAAAAGATACCTTCACTAGGTATGCTTTAGCACTATTCACAATAGCAAAGATACGGAATCTACCTAAGTTTCCATTAACAGAGATTGGATAAAGAAAATGTGGTGTATACACACACACACACACACACACACACACACACACACACACACGCGCACACACACACACACACACACACACACCCCATGGAATACTACTTATCCATGAAGAGAATGAATTTTTTTTTTTTTATAATGGGGTTTCACTCTTGTTACCCAGGCTGGAGTGCAATGGCGCGATCTCAGCTAACCGCAATCTCCGCCTCCTGGGTTCAGGCAATTCTACTGCCTCAGCCTCCTGAGTAGCTGGGATTACAGGCACGCACCACCATGCACAGCTAATTTTTTGTATTTTTAGTAGAGATGGGGTTTCACCATGTTGACCAGGATGGTCTCGATCTCTTAACCTCGTGATCCACCCGCCTCAGCCTCCCTAAGTGCTGGGATTACAGGCTTGAGCCACGGCACCCGGCCTGAAATCTTATCTTTTGCAGCAATATGGATGGAACTGGAGGCCTTTATCTTAAGTGAAATAACTCAGAAACAAAGAGTAAATACAGTATGTTCTAACTTATAAAGAGCTAAGTAATGTGTACAAATGGACACAGAGAGTGAAACAATAGGCCTTGGGGACTAGAAAGGGTGGGAGGGTGGAAGAGGGGTTGAGAGATGAGAAATTACCTTTGGGTAAAATGTACACTACTTGGGTAATGTTTACTATCACCAAGACTTCACCAGCACTCAATACATCCATGTAACAAAACTCCACTGGTATTCCCTAAATACATAAACAATTTTTAAAAGCTATGTAGTGGAGGCAATGACTATCAGTGAGTGGGGAGAGCACCACGAGACTGAGAGCTGAGCCCCATACCTGTCACTTCACAGGTCAGCGTAACACTCTGTTTCTCTTTTACCTTCACATCTTCCAATGTATTTTCACCCACAATATGAGGTGGCACTAAAAAAACAAAACAAAAACAAAACAAAATAAGTTACAGCTGTAACAGCAAGGCTGCTATTTTACAGGTATCGATCTACGTTTTTACTAAGCTATGACCTTCAAAATCCCCAATCCATATTCACTATTTGATTGTTAGAATGTCATATTTTGATCAATTCTACTTTTAAGACAGCTTATAAAGTTATATGCCATAAGTCCAATTATAATGAATTTTGTTGTAATGTAAACATAAAGTCTGCATAAAAATATGTCAACAAATCAGCAAGAACATTTATTCGACCTTTATTTCTTCCACTATAACGCTAATATGCATTCACATTAAACAAGTCATTCAGCCTGTCAGAATATTCTTGAGCAATTGTGAATTAAGACAGGCATTTTAATTTCTCCAAACAACTGCTGGATTGCCTCCAAACAATTCTAACAATTGAATTCTTGCCAAGAGACACAGTTCAGGGGCCAAATAACACAGGTATGAGATCAAGTAGCAGATAAATCCAGAATTTAAGCCAATTACATTTTTTCTAGATATTATGAACTATATAAGTACCTAATACTGAAAGCACAAAGATTTTTCTTTCTTCACCAGCTGCATTCCGTACGACACAAGTATATTGGCCAGTGTCTTCCATTCTGGTTTGCATCAGCCGTAGCATCCTGCCTCCTGCAGAAGCAAACCATCTTTTTAAGATGACTTAAAAAGAAAACTGAAACTTTATAAGTCATCCAAGTGATGCTCAATTTAGGTACACATTTAATCTGTATATTTTAGAGGCCCTTAAATGAATTTTTGTCAAACTTTTTAAAAAATCACATTTTAAACCTATATAAAATGCAATAGATGGTTCAGAAAAATCTTTTAGTTCAATGGATACAATTATAAATATAATGCTAGGTGACAGCAAGCAAGAAATGTTATTTCACAGAGAAGGTGATGTTTAAATATGATCTTAAAAGGTAAATATATTTTAACACATGAGAGATAATGATATGGTTTGGCTCTGTGTTCCCACCCAAATCTCATCTCGAACTGCAATCCCCATAATCCCCATGTGTCAAGGGAGGGACAGGGTGGGAGGTAACTGGATCATGGGGCGGTTTACCCCAGGCTGTTCCCATGATAGTGAGTTCCCAGGAGATCTGATGGTTTCACAAGCATGTGATAGGTCTTCCTTCACATGCTCTCTCTCTTCTACCACCTGGTGAAGAATGTGCCTGCTCTCCCTTCTGCCATGATTGTTAGTTGCCTGAGGCCTCCACAGCCATGCAGAATGTAAGTCAATTAAACCTCTCTCCTTTATAAGTTACCCAATCTTAGGTATTTCTTTATATTGGTATGAAAATGGACGAATACAGATACTATTGTGAGTGGAGTATGAATGAGGAGATAGAGGTAATAAGTAGGCATGGGAAGTGGTGCCGAAAGCAGAGCAGGAGGAGAAAATGGGTAAGAGATGAGGCTAGATGGAGTATGGCCAGGTTGTGTGGGCCCGTGAATGCTATGCTGAGGAATTTTGACTTTACTGTGTTCACTGAAGACCATGGAGTGCATAAACAAACAGGGCTCACGATATGATTTGTGCTTAGAAAGACAACTGTGATCAGATGGTTGGGAAGAGAGTGCTAGTTTTCCACAGAACATGTAACATGGGAATGTCAGAAAGATAAACAGACCAGACACCCAGATGTGGGTAACATCAATATATTACCATTACTTTCAAAAGCAAAAACCACAATTACTTTTGCTTCAACCTAATATAATGAAGATAGGATAACGAAGACTACCAGCTTTCAACTGAGTTTCATGGAATCCTAGATTTATATAAAATGTTATGGGGTCACCTCATGCACTAGTGATGCACTGCTTTCGTTTCTTTTCGTATTTTGCACATCTCTGTAACATTTTGTTTGAAGAAATATTCATCCAAGAAATGCATGCAGACTGACAGTGAAACTCTAATATACTGAGGGGTTTAATTTGAAGGGAATCTCTAAGGATAAAGCAGAGGGGCCGACAAACGAGATGTAACCAAACCTGCAGAGAACTAAGAGACACTTAGAGAACAACGTCCTGGGCACCATTTGAGGAGTAAGTTCCCACAAAAAAGTAGGTCATTTCATGGATTTTGTAATAATTTTCTAGCTGGTATGTTTTTGCTTGGCACCCTGAATTTAAACTAAAACAATATAATGGTTAAACACGAAATTTTCATGTAAATATTCACCTGGGTCTGTTTGCCAGGAGTATTCAATGTTTTCTGTTTATACAAACACAAGCTGACATTGAACTTTTTCTATAAACAACCTTCCCACTCTCAACCCACCTAAAGGTGAACTTAGTAATATCTTATTTAGACAAACAAAGCTAACTACCTGAATCTAGCCCTTTTCCCTATTGAATTTAAGTAAAGAGAAATTATCTAAAAATGCTTTAAAAACTTATGTCGATTAGGGAAGGATTCAAGCACTCACTGCTTCAGATTAGTGAGATCATAATATGATTCCAGTTGAGAGAGAGATTAAAGCAGTACAACTTTTATGAATCACGGCTGGCTCTACAAACCTCAACCACGTGTTTCATGATCTTCCTTTTCTCTTTGTTTCGTGATCTTCTCACTTAATCCAGTGAAAACCAAAAATGGGTTCTGACAATAAATTATACTTATATGGAGACGTTTCTTGTACGTATTAAATTTTTATAGCAGTTATCTGTTTCTGGCAGATAACTTTATAACAATGATAAACATCGGGTCTTCACCAAAGTACTGCTTTTAGAAAAGCTATAATTGAATTCTCAGGAGGACTAATATTAATAAAACAGAAGAGTCAGGAGACCGAAGACCAAGCAAGTAATATACCATTCATTCGATTCTCATTTATCTATTGCACAACGCAACATGTTCTGACTATAATACTGAGTAACTCGTTTGGCAGCCCCACAAGGTGAAATACTTATCATATGTTCACTCAGGGATCTCCAGCTGCTAGTCAAGCAAAACAAAGATAAAAGAGACCAAAACAGCACTCCTGTAAATTTGTAACATACTGGAGTACATCACTTGAGTTTGCCTTTTTCACTTCCAGGAGCTCTGCTGCACTTACTGTATTTAATAACAGTTCCTACTTTCTCAGTAATTGAACATTTTTTAAAAATCCAGAAAGATGAATATAACTTCAAGCCAAGAAGACAATGTGTTTAGGCTTTGGTAACCAAATTTTAATAAAATCTTTGCCATTAGTAAGCATTTCTTAAGCTCAACAGGGACTGAGTCCTGTTCAGTTAAAAACATCATAGTGAAGACATAGGAAAGTTTCCCAGGACGGGAGACCACACACCTTTACCAGGTTGTCTATGACAACAACAATAGGTATTGGACCATAGAAGCAAGTTAACACAAACAAGTCTGTGTTAACTGTTTTACACATCTCATTTTCTCCTTACAGAAACCCTGAGGCAAATACTATTATCACTTTACAAGTGACCACACCGAAGTTAGCAAAGTTAAGTAACTAGTCTGAGGTCATAAATATAGTGAGTATTATAGACAATAAATGTGGTTAATACCAATGCACATTTTTCATTAAGCTCCTATCACTTATAGACCAAGATCAGGAAGAAACAGGGGGAACTTAGGTTTTTTAGAACTGATTATAGCACTGGGAAGGACTCTTTCCTGAATATGCCTTCAGTAGTGGTAATTAAAACTTAGAGCACATTTAGGGGAAGAGAGCTTACTGCCACTTACTTCTGGAAATAGAAAAAACCAGCATAATCTTTTCTACACCATGGCTCATCAAATATTTAAATTTACTTTGGATTGTATACAAAATACACTACAAGGTTTATTTTTCCAGGCTAAATATGAACATATTAATTATGTGATAATTCCCCATCATAGTTATTTTTCTTTGAAAATACGGTCATTAAGCCTTTCTTCTTGTCTTCCTAATAAATTCTGCTAAGTTCATAGTGCAAAATATAGCTTGCTTTTCTTATTGGAGAAAATACAGTTTATTGATATGGCAAAATAATGCATTTATTGTCTTGATAATCACATTGTATTTTAATGCATACTGAGAAACTAACACAATTCAGACATCTTTTCATATTAAGAGTTCTGAGGCTATACTTCACCATAATTTCATCACTGGTTTGATAAGTGCAAAGAGATTATAAACTAGTATAATTAGAAAATTAGATAGAGGGTTATCATGAGCCTTATTTAACCTTCATCTCGTTAAGTTTAACCCAAAAGCTCCAGCATGAGGTGTGTTTGAATTTGGATGTCTTCAATCACACATTAGGTATTTTTCTAAGTATCTAAGCTCTTTATTAATATAAAATTTGGCAAGATTATCTTAGTCTGTATGCGGTCATTACCAAAATGGGCCAAGAACATATTTCTGCAGCTTGACTTAAATATCTCTCTCTATGCTTATATTGATCTACAAATGACAAACTATTTAGATTTTCCTACAAAATTATATGAGGAATAAGATCAGTATCTCTTGACAATAAAGTCTTAGCTCACAGGAAACTATCACATCTTAGAAATGTAAACATCACTGAGATTAGTCATGAATACGTTGAAATACTAATATTCGGTTATAAAGGTATTTTATATAACAGGATTCACTGTAGACTTTGGATTCAGTTTCAGCACTTCCTATAAGTCTTTTCAAATTGGTTGATACTCATTGTAGCATGAATGCTTTGACATGTCCATGACTGACGTAATCAGCAAGTGTCAAGATTTGTTTTCTAAAGGGGTCTAGAGATATTTGGAGATTTCCCATTTTCATATAGCCTCTTACATCCTTTCAAATATTTTTTTCTTAATATGATTAGTGAGTATTATAGTAAGCAGCTAGGTTAAAAAAATAAAACAATAAAAACACTGAGAAATCTGAAATTAAGGAGAAGTTGTGGCCATATGAAGCTAACAAGATTATAAAGCTACCAGAATTTCTAATACCTGAGAGAATCCTCACAGAATTGCTAACGCTGATAGGCCACCCATCTTTAAGCCAGGTTATGGAAGGCAGGGGAATTCCAGAAGCTTCACAAGTCAAGGATGCTGAGTTCTTTTCCACCACACTGATATTTTCAGACCTATGGTTTCCTATGATGCTTGGAGGAGCTATAACACAAAATAAAACAAATAGGGAATGGAAATATTAGTCACCTGATGCCTATGTTTGATATACTTGATGCTGTATATCAAATATTAAATCCTAAAATCCTAAACAGTGTATGGTAATAAGACTTCCATCTTCTGATCATCAGTAAACAAAACAAGCAATCAAAACAGTCAGCTCTGTGTGTGTGTATCTCATTCCTGGAAGTAAAAATGTCACTTCTTCCCCAATCTTAGCAGTCAATTATTTTCATATTGTTATTCCAATAGTGGTTAGTGATTTTGTGTGAGTTAGTCACCCCTTCTTTTTCTTTAAATTGCAATTTCAAGTTTCATTTTAGATTAAGGGGATACACGCGCAGGTTTGTTACATGAGTATATTCTGTGATGCTGAGGCTTGGAATATGATTGATCCCGTCACCCAGGTGGTAAGCATAGTACCCAGGAGTTTTTGAACCCCTGGCTCCTTTTCTCCTTCCCCTTTGGTAGTCCCCAGTTTCTACTGCTGCCATATTTTTGTCCTTGAAAACCCAACTTTTGCTACCCACTTGTAAGTGAGAACATGAGGCATCTGATTTTCCGTTCCTGCATTAATTCACTTATGATTACAGCCTACAGCTGCATTCATGGTGCTGCAAAGGACATGGGTTCTGGTTGTGTAGTATTCTGTGGTGCATATGTACCACATTTTCTTTATCCAATCCACCATTAATCAGCACCTCGGTGGATTCTGTATCTTTGCTACTGTGAATACGAATCACTCGTCTATTCTTGCAAATTTATAATATGGATTCATTACCTTTTTAAAGAAAAGATTTTCTAAAAAATCAATCATCTAATCCTAAAAATTAAGAGCAGTCCAACAAAAAATACTTAAAACTAATTCATCTTCCCTTTAGTGTTATGATTCCTATAGCTTTGGTACATAATACATTGGCTGCAAACTACAGGATATTAACACTGAGCTTCATGCATGTCTTAACTGAGTTCAAGTTACAAGATCTGTGTCCATTAAATTTACCACTGTTTCTATAGTTCTAAAAATTATAGTTCAAATTGTACACAAAGTCATTGTCCCTGTGTATGTGTATGTTTGGTCTATTCTAATTGACATTAATGACTCATTAATTAGAGTTAGAATATTAAAGCTGACTTCAGTATAACTCATGCCCAACTAATGATGAGTCAGTAAATTCTAAGGAACTTACAGTTATACAAGCCAAGTTAAGTCAGCTAATTTGGAAAACACAAAATGAAGGAATTTTACTTGGGACGGCACTGGACCAAAAGCACTTGAAGACCACAGTTTTCTACTTTAGTGTGTGCTTTCCTTAAAGAATATCTAATATGTGTTTATTTCAGCAAGGTAAATAATGTGAGGTCAGGCATAGAAGGATAAATGATGAGACTGACCCAGGGAAGAGGTATATATGATTAAAATGATGGATTATAAATAAACGACTTTCAATACTTGATGCCTATACCTCCCATCCAGGATGCTAGATTATATTAGCCAGTGAATGGACATATTGACCCTCTTTATTCTTACCATGGACACTTAAGTCATATTTTTTGTCAGTCATTCCTGCTACATTCACAGCAACACACACATAACGGCCTGTGTCAGATACATGAACGCTCTTCAGCTGAAGGATGTGACCTTCATCCAGTATTTCCACTCCCTTTGCCTTGATCAAGGGGCGGCCGTCTTTTATCCAGGTCACTGTTGGTTGAGGAATACCCTGCACCTTACACTCCAAGGAGATACTCTTCCCTCGGGTCACGACAATCTCAGTGGGGTGGCTGCCACTGTTGGTTATGGTTGGTCTAACTGTGGGTTGGAGGAAGATAAAAAAACAAAACAAAATAGGAAAAGTTTGCTTCAAGTCTTACATAGAAATTTTCGCCTGCCAAACTTAAATATATTTTTATGTTAAAATGCAAACTACTAAAGAAAAGACCCAGGACTAACAGACATGATATTATGCTGAGAGGTGGAATTCTTCTCCAATGTTTTAAGTAAGTTCAGACCTAAAATGAAGCTATCAACACAGCAAGAAAAGTCTGCTGTGTTTGCTAACTTCCCACTTTTGAGAAGCTGTACAAATATTTGAACTAATGATGTGTAGCCCTGCTTTACATAAGACTTCCTAGTGCTCATTTAAAATATGTACAGTAGCCTAGCTTACAACCCAATGCCTGCTACCAACTCCTTTTTTCCTTCTCCCTTTTACAATATGAGTTGGAAACGCTGAGACAGTTTCTCAGTCTTGCTGGAAAACTGGGGTAACCACATGAACGAATTTAGGCCTATAAAATCTACACAGGTCTGCTGGGGATTTGGGAGAAAATTTTTGCTCTCCTGGTAAAAGAGAAAGATACCAGTCCTTTCCCTTCCTCTTGCCTTCCATGTGGAATTGATACCACAGTTACAGCTACCATCTTGAGGCCATGAAGGAGGGGCAAGGGGAATGCCAGAGCACCTATCCTGATACACTTAAGCTGCTGACCAACTCCAGTGACTAATGCTAACCCCTGCCACCTCATTATATGAGAACATAAACCTTTACTTGGTTCAGACACTGATAGCCAGTTAGTCTGTTACTTGAAGCTGAATTCACATATCACTGGAACAAAACTAGATCAATTCTAATATATATGTGTGTGGGAAGAAAAGTGGGCCAGTGTCAGTAATCCTGTCTTCTAGTGCCCGTCCTACTACACACAAGCCAAGCGACCTTGTTCAGCTAATAAAACCTCTCTGATCTTAAATGTCCACATATATAGCCTGGCACAGTGGCTCACACCTGTAATCCCAGCACTTTGGGAGGCCGAGGTAGGCAGATCACAAGGTCAGGAGTCAAGACCATCCTGGCTAACATGGTGAAACCGTCTCTACTAAAAATACAAAAAATTAGCCGGGTGTGGTAGTAGTCCCATCTACTCGGGAGGCTGAGGCAGGAGAATCGCTTCAGCCTGGAAGGCAGAGGGTTCAGTGAGCAGAGATCGCACCACTGCATTACAGCCTGGGAGACAGGGCGAGACTCCGTTTTGTCTTACATATCATAGCTCATATGAAGATTAAATGAGAATATAACTGTCTTAAGCACTCTAAGATCTTATACAAGTAAAATATTCTTTAAAATAAAGTATTTTTACATATTGTAAATATCCCCTATGGTAAAATGCTCCCCCTTCCCCCTCCACGTGTCCACTATCTGCCCCCAATGAATTACAGCCATATTGATGTGTCTGCCATTGGTGGGCTAATGCAGAGTGGACAACTGTATGGCCGAATAACTAACAGCCAGACGGAAGTACTTGCTCTCCAGTTACGTCAGTACAATTTAAAGGTGTGCGTCATATGATAGTTACAACCATACCATTTTGAATGAATACTGAAGATATTAAATAAGGTAAATGAGAAGGATGAAAAGATTTAAAAGAAAATTGTGCTAAAGCCTGGCTAATCATCAACTTACTGTAAACTTGCAGACTGTATTCCTTCTTTACGGTTCCGGCAACGTTCGAAGCCACACATGAATAGAGTCCTGCATCAGATTTTTCAGCAATTGAAATCTGTAATTGCCTGCCCCCAGACAAAATCCTAACTCGCCCCATGGAATCAGTCAGCACTGGGGAGCCTGCAAAGAAGTACAAATGGCAGAATACGAGGCAGAAATTTAAAGCATTTTGTATACATCACTAAGTATGATACTTGTTCATTTCGTTCAAGTACATAAAAGGCAAATGACAGTGTAAAATAATCCTGCCCTAGTGTGTAAAATGAAGGAGCGCTAATATTTCAGTGAACTAAAAATGTAAATGATCTGTCTGCTGCTTAGTGGCTTAAAGAGATGTTGATAAATAAATTGAAAATCTGGTCAAATGCAAAATTCAATCTTAATGTACGTTGAAAATTGTCACAAAGAAAAAAAGTTACTTTTTAATGATATGGACTTATATATTCAGGAGGTACAAGCACAGGTTTGTTACATGAATCTGTTGTGTGATGCTGAGGTTTGGGGTATGACTGAACTAATCACCCAGGAAGTTTAAAACTTATTTAAAAAAGAAAATTTTGTTCTTTGAATGGAGGATTCCCAACGTTTATAGCTGCCCTATAACGTATTTGGTTCAAAAATAATCAATTGATGAAGAAAATTATTGTTTTCTAGGGAGGGGTTAATAGTCTTAAAAATAAAAAATTTCAGCTGGGTAGTGTACAAGTATCACATGTTGCACATTTAATATAAGGCAATTTTGTTGTCTAGCATTTAGTATGCAAATAAAAATTTGTTTAGAATCTGACACAATTTGTCAAACAAATTAAATCTCCATCTTATATTTTCATTTAGTTTTATAAATTTCAAGGATGAAAACTGACCTTTCTTCTTCCAAATGAGATTTGGGGGTGGAATACCACTTGATTCACACAGAAGACTCATAAGATTCCCTTCAATGACTGTAAGTTGAGTCAGTTCATCAGAACCATAAATATTTGGGGGGACTGGAAAAAAAATATTATTTTTATACTTGTTAACATATAGAATTTTCCTAACAGTTTACATGGAGGATAAAAGGTTTCTACTCAAATGACATAAGGAAGAAATTGGGATATAAAGTTGACATCAACGTTGTACTAAAAGTCACCTGTCAGATGTAGCATAAACAGCTAATAGCAGACTTCCCACGTACACAGATATAAATTTAATTATCAAAATATTCAGAATGGCATAAAATGAAGCTACTTTATTATAACTTATAAAATATGTTAGCTAATAGAGCTATTATAAAATGTATATTTGATGCAAGATACTTAGATACCTTGCATCAAAAAGCTAAGGCACCTACCAAATTTAAACTTAGCCCAGTCAATGTTGCCTAGCTTAGCTTTGATTATCTCAGATAGTGAACAGAACCGGAAAAATAAGGCATATAACATATACTAAAGAACAGAGACAAAGGGTTTCATCTAAAGAAAGGACATATTACCTATTTTAGTCTGCATAGACTGCTTCTCTACTGGCCTAAAGCTTCTCCCTGGAACCTTCAAAGTGAATACGGACTACCCATGATTTTCTCAAAGGGGCTGGCGACTGCAGCTGCTGGCTGAACTCTCTGTAAAGACACTTCTTTGGCTACAGGACTGTCAGCTGGTAGATGGCTTGTTCTTCCAAGTTCCTGAGAGTTGAGGAGTGGGAGAATCCTCCAACCTCCAGTGTGGCTTCTGGTCAATGTTCAAACATCCCATGTAAAAGCTTCTATTCCTTTGAGGTTCATATAACCAATTTATTTCTCTCTCTCTCTCTTTTTTTAAAGCCCATCTGTAAACCTGTCATTCTTCTTTTATTTGCTGAACAGTTTGATACATGTTCATATACTTTTCATACTAAGTCTCTCACCATTCTGTATGAAATCAACATCCACAGGCATAACCAGTTTAAATACTCAGCCCTGATCTACTCATCCCACTCTCCATCAGAGGCCATACCACCTCTGAGCCCTTCCAACATCTAGAACACTCCTCCTGTAATTTTATGAATTTAGGTCTCTTTCTGACAACTTCTCTATTCTTTTTGCTCTCTTAATTATTCCCATTTCTCAATTCATTGGCTTCATTGAATCTCAAGTGCTTTCACCTCTCAGAAGTCCCCCTATCCAGCTGCTACTCTTCTGTTTACTGACTCTCTCCTCAGCTTAGATTTCACAGTCAAGTCAATATTTGCAACTACCTTGTACCTTTGCCATTCTTATTTGACAACACTCTTACTGTGGATGAATCCTACAGTTTACTCTGTTGTCACAGATCCCACAGACTGAAAGTTCCAGAAAAAAATGACACAATTGCACAGATTGCCACTACTATACATTCATGATCTCCATTCTAAACTCTACCCTTCTCTACTCCCATGGCTTCCGTTTATACAAATACTTGAAAATCTCTAACTGTAATGGAGACCCTCTCTGAGGTCTAGACTTTTTTTTTTTTTTTTTTTTTTGAGACGGAGTTTCGCTCGTTACCCAGGCTGGAGTGCAATGGTGCGATCTCGGCTCACCGCAACCTCCGCCTCCTGAGTTCAGGCAATTCTCCTGCCTCAGCCTCCTGAGTAGCTGGGATTATAGGCACGCGCCACCGTGCCCAGCTAATTTTTTTGTATTTTTAGTAGAGACGGGGTTTCACCATGTTGACCAGGATGGTCTCAATCTCTTGACCTCGTGATCCACCCGCCTTGGCCCCCCAAAGGTCTAGACTTTAATATCCAACTAACTACTTGACATCTCAACTTGGATGCCTTAGAAACATTGTCAAACTTGGCTTGCCCAAAACTGAACTCAGCCCCCTTTGTTCCTTCCCACAGCCCAGTTGGCCAAGCCACACACATCCACCCTTGACTCTTCTTGTTTCCATACCTCTTCATCTAATCAACTTAATCATGTTGATTCAATAAATACATCTGGTTTCTTCTTCTAAAATACAGATCTGAGCACCACAGTCCTCCTTTAAATCCCTTTATCACATTTAGAATCAAATCCATATTTTTTAAATTGATTTAAGAGGCTTCTTCAATACGCCTGTTTTAACCTTGCTACCTAGTAAGGTAAAACCTCTTTAAAGCAGTGTTTCTCCTCTCTCCTAATATTACACTAGCTCCACAGTGAATGACGTTCAGCTCAGTGAATACAGACAGTATTCTCCAGGACTCTGCATTGCTTTTACCCTCTTCAGAGTTAATGCCTACTCCTCCTTAAGGGCTCAATTAAATGTGTCTCATATGCTTTTCTACATAACCACCTATGAGAGCTCTTAGATTTAATTTTGACTACCTCAAGATATTTCTCCACCAGCCAACTATAAGTTCTATGAGAACACTGTTGCCTTTCTAATTGCTCTATGTCCACACATGGCACAGTGCCTAGAACACGGAGAGCATACCATAAGTATTTTTTGAGTGAATCTCTCCTTGATGTCTCAACTTTCTCCCCTATCATTCATTCTTATATCCATTGCATTCTGCTTTCCACTACTGCATTGCTTTCTTTTTTGAGACAAAGTCTCATTCTGTCTTCCAGGCTGGAGTGCAGTGGCGCAATCTCGGCTCACTGCAAACTCTGCTTCCCAGGTTCAAGAGGTTCTCCTGCCTCAGTCTTCTGAGTAGCTAGAATTATATGCACCCGCCACCAAGTCTGGCTAATTTTTGTATATTTAGTAGAGATGGGGTTTCACCATGTTGGCCAGGCTAGTCTCAAATTCCTGACCTCAGGTGATCCACCCTCCTTGGCCTCCCAGAGTGCTGGGATTACAGGTGTAAGCCACCGTGCTCAGCCTGCATTGCTTTAAAGAGGTACTGGTTTGTAAAGTATATTTTGTAGTTTATGACTAAATTGACTTCTCTGCAATATGTGGTATTACTCATTCACCCATACATCCATCCACATCAAACTTACTCATTGTATTCTTCTGGGAACAACATTGTTGTTAGTTTCTATGACACATTTTTTACTGGGTTTTCCTCTTACCTCTTAGGCTCTTCCTTCTCAGTTTCTTATCTAGAGTCTCTTTTACTAGCTCTCTTCTTATAAGGTTCCCCTGAGAGCCATCCTATTACTCTTCTGTATACATTTTTTTACCTTCTCCAGGTGATTTCATCTGCTACCTATATAGTTATGTCTGCAAGCATATGTTTTTAACTCTTCTCTCTCCTAAATGATAGGCTTGTATTTATGGCTGCAGGGAGGGCAGCTTCATGTGGTCCACAGGTACCTCAAATATCACAAATGAAAAAGAAAATTTTCACCTCAGTTTCTAATTGATCATCGCTCCTAATTTTTTTTCTCTTTTTTTCCCCCCCATTTTTACTTGATAACACTTAGCCTAGTGTCTTGTCCATATTGGGAACTAGATATAAATACTGAATAAATTAAATATCAAGTGAACTAGATATAAACAATAAATACTTTTCCTATTTGAAAGAAATGAGTGGCTGGGCATGGTGGCTCAAGCCTGTAATCCCAGCACTTTGGGAGGCCAAGGCGGGTGGATCACGAGGTCAAGAGATCGAGACCATCCTGGTCAACATGGTGAAACCCCAGCTCTACTAAAAAAAATACAAAAAATTAGCTGGGCATGGTGGCGCGTGCCTGTAATCCCAGCTACTCAGGAGGCTGAGGCAGGAGAATTGCCTGAACCCAGGAGGCGGAGGTTGCGGTGAGCCGAGATCGCGCCATTGCACTCCAGCCTGGGTAACAAGAGCGAAACTCCATCTCAAAAAAAAAAAAAAAACACGAAAGAAATGAGGATGGAAGAGAAGGGGAAATGGAGAGGCAAAATGGGTAAAAAGAGGCAGGAACAGAAGTTAATGACATATAAGTAATATGTAATGAATATAAATTTACCATATAATAACCTTTACTTTTTAATAGTAAATTAATCATTTTACAGGGTGTATAACAGCATTTTTCATAACCTGCCTGAAGCGTTTTTTTAAAATGATAGTCATATTACATCAGTGCATCCTTATCAAATTTTAAGAAGTATTTGTTCTCCACTGGAATAAAGTTATTTCATCTAGTTTTCCTTTTTTTTTTTTTTTTTTTGAGACAGAGTTTCGCTCTTCTTGTTACCCAGGCTGGAGTGCAATCGTATGATCTCGGCTCACTGCAACCTCCGCCTCCTGGGTTCAAGCAATTCTCCTGCCTCAGCCTCCTGAGTAGCTGGGATTACAGGCACCCGCCACCATGTCCAGCTAACTTTTTGTATTTTTAGTAGAGACGGGGTTTCACCATGTTGACCAGGATGGTCTCAATCTCTTGACCTCATGATCCACCCGCCTCAGCCTCCCAAAGTGCTGGGATTACATATGTTTGTGAATAAGCTTTATAAATAAAAGGTAACTTTCAGCTTGTAATCTCAATAATTAAAAAGTTTAAACAAGTCAATCAAAATAAAGAGGGCTTAAAAGTTATACATGAGTGTTTTTAAGGTACGTAAGATACAGGTAAATATACTAGAAATGGAAATCCTTGTTAGCTGATAGCCACAGCTGAGGCAAAAGTTGTGATTCTTTATAAGAATGACCTTAATTAGCAACAAATGATAAAAATTCAACTGTGAATAGCTTTTCTCCGGTTATCCTAGTAATCGTATCTCCCACCACGCAAACGCCTGTGTTCTCTCTCACACAGACACACAGACACACAGACACACACACAGTTTGCATAGATAATTTGGCCTTTTGGCTTGTTTTCTTTCCAGTGAGGACCCACCACTATTCCCTAGAGAAGGCCCAATCAAGATGAGATGCTGGCTGTGGAAAGTAAAGGGCATGTGACTCAGGCGGATGAGGAGAATCCTTTAACATCAAAGTTGTAAGAAAGCTCACCTGGAGTTACTGTTGAAGTAGTTATATGAACTGATACCCAAGGCAGTTCAGCACCCTGTAAATGTACTCATTGTTGTTCATCTACATACTATAATCAATTTTAGTTACATGGGTGAATGTCATTTTAAGTGGCAAAAAAACCACAGGCTGCATCATTTGCTTTCAAGAGCTGATCACACTTACCCCAAATGTTGACATTGTAGTTTTTTTCAGTTTTTCCAGCAACATTTGTTGCTTCACAAGTGTAACGACCAGTGTCTTGAACCTGAGCAACTTCAATCTGAAAACAAAACCATCCTTTGAAATCACTTTCTAACTTGGGGTTTTCTATTGACACTATTTGTGATTTCTCATTTTTATTCTGAAGATTCACAAACATGTAAAAAGTAGAGAGAACAGCAGTATAAATGGCTATATGCCCATCACCCAGTTTCAACACAACAAGATTCAACCATTTTCATCTATGCCATAGCTTATTTTAAACTCGTTTATATTGGGGGTTGAAGGTCTAGAATGGCCTTTTAAATACAACTCAGATAAAAAATTACAAAAAGGTACAATTTCTGATAAAATCATTTAAGACTTTAAAATATACAATCCTTATACATCCAGGAAATTGTCCAGTAAAATAACAGCCTTACTCTTGAAACCAATAATATTACATATATCTTTCTCCCATGCTGGGTTTGTAAGCTTCTTTCAGCTAAGTATTAAATTAGCGTCAATCTCCTGGTACTCAGTTTGGTGCTTGGCAAATGAACAAGTATCAGAAAATATTTTTCATGTATTTATGTATAACATGTATCAATGCTCATTCATCCATTGACCATCTGCAGTTATTACAAATCTTGTACTAGGTACAGTAGGAAGATATAAAGAGATATCATGTCAGATATGGTTTCTGATTGAAGTTTGCAATCTAGTTGAGAATATAAAGGACGTGAACATAAAAAATAATAAATAATATATAAGTAATCATATAAGCTAATACAAAAGATACAACAAGCAGTATGTGACTTATTGCCAACTGTTTGCCATCAATAATTTCTAAGACATTCAATGATCACTGCAGTTAGAGTGATGATTTGAAGTATCTGGCTTAGCAGGGTACACAGAAGTCAGTCAATAAACACTAATCGACTGATGTGAACAACAGAGCTGGAACTGGGTAAAAGCACAGATGGAGAACCAAATATTAGACTTGAAAGAGTATGTAAAATACAATCTCCTCACTTTACAGATAAGGAAACTCAATCAATCAAGAGATCTAAATTGCTCAAAGTCACATAATTAGTGGCAGGCCCACTCAAATCTGGGGTTACAAGTCCTTAAAGCCAGTATGCACAGGCCTGCATGTCTCATACAAAGAGTCAGGAAGGGATTACTAGAGAGGAGGGGTTAATATCTATTGAGTGCCTACGTGTGCCAGGCAAGACAAAATGGTAAGATTCTATTACTTGATTTTGTTAAAGACATGTGTGAATGGTAGCGCACAGGGAAGATACTTTTAACTGACTAATTAGGATTGCATTCCATAAAAGTTTTCATTCCTCTGGTCTTCTCCCTAAACCCCTCAATGGGACAAACTTCTGTACTCACTGAGATTTGCATTCATGCTGTTGACTCCCTCTGTCATTTGGTCAGAGATAAGGTTTGAGAATTTTACCAGATGCTTTCTAGAAAGCTGGGCTCAGCCCCCGAGAATGGGCCATGCTTTTTCCTTCTTTTTTTGTTTTTCTTTTCTTTGACCTGTAGTAGCATCCGGGCCTAATGTTGGCTTCTAAGTTGAAGACTAAATATTTATCCCATCTATGGATGTGCCAAACAGTCTTTTATGAAGGAAAGTTACAGTATTAATTTTTGAAAAGGTTTTTTAAATTCTGCAATTTTTAATTTTTGTTCTACAGATGAATTTTTGACTAAGTTTAAACTCATGAATTGTTATGCTATACTAATCTGCAGTAAAAAAAAAATTTTAGATGATTCTATAAAAAAATATTGTGTAGCTCAATTAGCTCACCCCTCTTTCTTTTGGCAGTGATTCTGGTCTGTCCTTTCTCACCCAGGTCTATGATTATAGAATCATAATTCTCAAGATCTCCGTCCTTTGCCTCTAACATACTCCTTTGTACTCCCCCACTCACCCCATCCTTCCGTCTTCCGTAGGTTACTGCCCAGCTTACTGCCCGTCATCAACTTCTCAAGACTCTCTTTATCAGTAATACCCCTCCTTTAGCAAGAGACTATACGGTGGTTAGTACCATGGGCTCTGAAGCCATACTCCCTGTGTTTTAATCCAATTTCTGTCTTTCAGTAACTGTGGGCGGATTACTTAGCTGGTCTTTTGATTTCTCAGTTGGGTTATTACGAGGATTTTATAAACATTGGGCCATCTTCTGTCCTCCTGAATCTGAATTCCTTAGGCTGACTTTCAATGTCACACTTTATTTCATGTAAATCAACCTTTTCAACATTATCTCCAAATATTCACTTTTTAAATTCTATGTTTCAGCCAAACTAGCTGACTTGCTTCCCTTGCCTTTTATCTCATCTATCGTTAAAACACTAAGTATTCCTTCAAGACTAGTCCTGGCAACCAGAGCCTCACCTTTTGCCATCCCCCAAAATGTATTATCTGTACCATCCACTTGGTAATTGACTCAGACCTACAGTACTCGTTGCATTTTTCAACTAATCTGTTACTTAGTTTTTTATGTATTTATAAGACTGGAAGACATCAAGGACATGAAGAGAGAGAGTGTGTGTGTGTTTGTGTGTGTGTGTGTGTGTTTAGACAGCATCTTGCTCTGTCACCCAGTCTGGAGAGAAGTGGTGTGATCTCAACTCACTGCAGCCTCCGCCTCCCAGGTTCAGACAGTTCTCTTGCCTCAGCCTCCCAAGTAGCTGGGATTATAGGTGCATGACACCATGCTGGGCTAATTTTTGTATTTTTAGTAGAGACAGGTTTTACCATGTTGGCCAGGCTGGTCTTGAACTCCTGTCCTCAAGTGATCTGCCCGCCTCAGCTTCCTAAATTGTTGGGATCACAGGCATGAGCCACCATAACTTTTTTGCATCTTTATCCAGAGCACCTAAAATGGGCATTTGCTGATTGGCCAGAAGACTGAAGGTGAGGCACACCTTGGATTATTTCTGTAATATTTTCCTGGAAGCATTTTTTGAGATAGTTTCTGGATATGATGACAAATATTTACATCTCACTAAGCATAAAATTTTAAAATATTGCAAACCTCATCAATAAAAGGGTTCCTTAGAGGCTGGGTGCAGTGGCTCCCACCTGTAATCCCAGCACTTTGGGAGGCCAACGCGGGCAGATCATGAGGTCAGGAGTTTGAGACCAGCCTGACCAACATGGTGAAACCCCATCTCTACTAAAAATACAAAAAAAAATTAGCTGGGTATGGTGGCACATGCCTGTAATCCCAGTTACTCGGGAGGCTGAGGCAGGAAAATCGCTTGAACCTGGGAGGCAGAGGTTGCAGTGAGCCGAGTCATGCCACTGCACTCCCACCTGGGCCACCGAGCAAGACTGTGTCAAAAAAAAAAAAAAAAAAAAAAGCATTCCTAGAATTTTATAAGAGAAAATTAGTCTAACACAAGACAAAAATAAATGAATGTATATCCTTACCTTTAGCACACTTCCATTTTCAGATAGACTGAGGCCTGGTTTCTTCAGCAAGGGGTGGCCATCTTTTAACCAAGTAAGAGTAGGTGGGGGAATAGCATCACTTTGACATAGTAACTCCACAGCTTGGCTAATGAGGACAGAGACATTCTGTTCTTCTCCCATAATATTTGGTGGAACTAAGTGAAAGATGAGTTTTCTTTCAGGAAAGGCCAGCACATTGTTTATATTCATTAATTAGCAGGACATATAATGAAAACCTTTATTTTTTTTTTTAAGACGTATGATCACAATCATTCTAACATACCCTCTTTGCATCACTTGGTTCAGACAGAATCAAGTACTAATAAATCACTGATTAATGTGTTCCTGTTGAACAACAATACTTCTCACTAACTTTTAATTTCAAAAACTTTTAGAATGGAAAGTTCTCATCAAGTGCCCAATTAAGAAACTTCTAGAACTAGATGTTACAGCTTAAGGTTTTCAAAGTAATAAATAACTCATGAAATATTTTAGAAACAATAACAAACTAAGAGTGAATACATATTCAATATTTGTAATTTTTGCAAAAGAAATAAATTTCATAGTCACAGAGGCAACATTAAAAAATAGAGTTGGAGGATATCATCTCACAGTGTGCAAAACATAAAACTGGTGTCAGACCACAGCTTGTGAAAAATAATATGACCAACTGCCAGTAAAGCTAGGAGTCTTCAGACTTGCAGTTTAGTGTTCTATTTGGTTTTCCATGGTGCTTCGTCAACTTTCTATGGAGTGAAGACCATGTAGGGTAAGTGACACAATAAAGAACAAATCAGTTCAATGACCAGCTGTACAACATACTCACAATTACATAAGAAGAGGAAATGAGTGGAAATTTTAATGAGATTAAAATTAGGATTCCCTGACAACATAAGGCTTGTTAGATGCTGAAATGTGTTTCAGAAAAGTTTAAGGAACCTCCTTCTCTTGGGTGTATTAAAGAATAAGCAATCATTTATCTTACATGGTTTAGGTACAGTCCTGCCAAGAATGAGATGGTGGAATCCATAACTGCTCAAGGACTCTTTCAGTTCTATATATGTACTCATTCAGAAAAAGAAACTAATGATGAAATCAGGCATTTTATAGAAGGGCCACTCAAAAAAAAAAAAAAAAAAACCAGAAGGGAATTTCCTTGGCTATTTCTCACAAAATCCCGTCACTATTCAGGGCTATTGAAAATTTGGCATATTTGTAGCATTTATTTTTTATTACAAGAAAGGTTAAGTTGTATTAAAATGAATTGTAAGGGACTTTGCAAATGTTTTTATAGAAACAAGATTTTTTGTGGTAAAAATATGATTATAGTCTATCAGCCATTGTTTCAGGCTTGATACTCCAGCACGTGGCAAGATAATGAAGGCAACAGACTTTGACTGCAGTAGTAGTATTGTGGCTCTGTAACCATGAGGTTTCTCTGTTACCATGTCTACTACAAAGGGAAAGGGTATGAACTAAAGATCACTTTCATGTGCTGTTCTGGGGTGCAGGACATATTATGTTATGCCAAGGGAAGTTGATGCTAAGGGAAGAAACACACTGCACAATGGCTGAGATTGACCAACGGAGCATTTGTGCAGAGATTCACGGTGTTCCTTCCGCTAAATTTAGTAGCACACACAGACATCTGGCTCTCAATAAGATTAAAGTAATTCATGAGAAACTATAAACACTGACATTATTTTTGATGTGTAACACATTCGATGAAAGACACATGATTAGTCTGTTTGAGATTAAAAGTGCTATAAAAATAGCAAAGTGAGCACAATTAATGCCACTTTCTATTCTTTTTGTTTTCGTTTTGTTTTGATGGAGTTTCTCTCTTGTTGCCCAGGCTGGAGTGTGATGGCGCGATCTCAGCTCACTGCAACCTCTGCCTCCCGGGTTCAAGCAATTTTCCTGCCTCAGCCTCCCGAGTAGCTGGGATTACAGGGGCTCACCACCATGCCCAGCTATTTCGTGTGTGTGTGTGTGTGTGTGTGTGTGTGTGTGTGTGTGTGTGTGTTTAGCAGACAGGGTTTCACCATGTTGGCCAGGCTGGTCTCAAACTCCTGACCTCAGGTGATCTACCTGCCTCGGCCTCCCAAAGTGCTGGGATTAAAGGTGTGAGTCACCACTCTTGGCCTAATTATTGCCACTTTCTAAAGATGGCATGAAAACAGATTCACCAGTCCTAGCACTCATGAAACCCTAAATAGAATAGCTGATTTCACAGCTTGGAAATAATTTTAGGTAAAGTTTGGCTTCATTGAATAAAAAAGTACCATTACTATATAAAAATAGGTTTGTCTTAGATTATTTGTAGAATTTACAAAAGAGCATGAGCTCATTAAGACTGCAGAAGTGAAAGTCGGAAACAATTCAAAACTTCAGACTGCTAATTCATTTCCACATATATTTTCCTTCGGTTACTTTTCTTTATAGCTAAATGAGTTAAATCAAGTTCAAAAGGAAACCATGTTTTTTAAATAAGAGAAAAAATGCAAAAACAATTGAAGCAAATCTAATTACAGCCGAGGATATATGTTACTGAAACATCTATTTTTTTTCCTGTCCTGTCTCTCATTTCCAACTTTTTGTTTAGTCTGAGAGGAGAACAAGGGTTCTACCCTTTAGATCCTCAGCTTCCTTAGATGTTATCCCTATTCTGCTTTGTGGTTATGTTGCTTAGGAAGGGATGTGTTCTGGACCTGTTTCTCATCCTAAGCACTGTTTGTTAAATTTAATTACCAAAATCAGTGTTGCCATAGTTGCCGGGAAGCTGAAGAATGTGTTATCTCCAAGAAAGTTCTCTGAGCTTAAGTTTAAAGAAAAGGTACTACATGAATACAAATCTTTTAAAAACTCAATTCTTTTGTTTCAATATCTCATGGTGTGGCAAAACATATTCTGAATTATACCAGAGAGAAAAAGTTTTTAATGAACTACCCATAATTGTAGGAAAAGCTATTTTGCCTACTGTCTACTTCTCCTACTCCACCCTACAAGATCATACCCCCCAGTGTAAACCTGAATGTGATTTACCTCTGGGAATTAACATTCATTAGGCTCCAATTAGACACACATTACCAAAGTTGCTACTACAACTATAAGAATATAATTTATGAAAATAACACTAATAGTGAAATATAGATTGAAAACTGATTTTAGATTAAAAACCTGTTTTAGTTTTACACTTTTTCAGCAGCTTGCTGCATGTGTATTTAATGGCTAAACCCATATACACATTGGCAAACATATATATCAGCTAGCTACTTGACTTTTGTATCAGAGGAAAGACCCTGATTTTCAGCCTAAGGAAGTGGTATGGAAGTATCTTAGCAAATGATAAAGAATAGTCATGCATGTTTCTATAATTTCTGGAAAATATCAACTCTTTATTATCTCCCAGGTTCGCGCTTGACACTAGCCAGTGTAGAAATGTGAGGAGACCACCTCAGACTTAAGTGTTGGCTAAAACCCAGTCAATACCAATGGCACCCCTCTACTTGCTTCCTAATGACTGATGAACTATCGTGTTACATACATACATTGATTGATGAATCAGTCTCAAAGAGTATTTCAGAATAGACTTTCCCGTTCTTCAGAAAGCATAAAAGTGACCCAGTTCAGGGAAGGAGTTAAAATTCCTGGGATTGGGCATTACAGACTTGTCACCTCAAAAACCTAAGCAAATCTGGATACTGGATGTGAATTCATGTCAATTGCAGTAGCAACAGAACAGAAAGAGCATAGAGAACTCTTTGGTAGTGTACTGATGCCAACTAAAACTTTCACTAGATATGTATGATATCCATGTTATATCAAGAGGTCTTTTTACTAAAAAATTATATAACAATATATGTTATTTGTGATCATTACGTTTGCACTGGCAAACTTATAAAGAGAAGACAACATGGTCCACATTGTCTGGAGGTAAATTTTTTTTTAAAAGGTAATATATTTCAAATAGGAATGAATTATTTGGAAGTGAGGTAGGACTTTAGGAGAAGGCCTGCATTCTGCATTAACAGAAATTCTTCAAGAAGTCATAAAAGAAATAATTTCATATTCCATGAACTAAGGAATATAATGCAAATAAAGGCACAGAAAAAAGTCTAAAAGAGTCCTGAATGTAAAGGTGTACTGCAATGTGGACTAATGAGCATAATATATAAATGGAGCTCAAGAGGCCCCAGCTTTTTTATGGGGCTCTTCTGCTGTGATGAGATCAGCTTTTGTGAACATTGTGAACAGCATTGAGGGCGGACAATAACTTGAATTTTGTCTAAATTTATATTGAGCTGAACTTTTTGCTTCTTGAAGAGCCTTTAATTCACAAACATAGTATTGATCACAAAATATGCTGATTATAAATAATTAGAAAGTAATAAAAATGATGGCTTTGAGTAGAATGAAGAACGCTACTTGAAAAGATACTTGCTTCAGTAAGAAGATTCTCTCTTCTAAAGGGCAGAGCTGCTATCCACAGCCATGGTTTTCAGAGTACTCTATAAAACCAACACCCTACATACTGGATGTGGGCATTTTGCTTTCTCAGAACTTTAAGAAAGGAAATCATCCAAAGTCAGATATAAGGCAGAAAGAGAATTTGATTTGAATTGATCATGTGATATCATTTCTAAGGTTCATGGTTCTTTATTGTCAACTTCCCTTAACCTTCTCAATGATTTTTAGGACCCAAACACATCTACATCAGAGCAGAATTAATTACTAAAATGTCTCACCATATACTCTGAGGTCAATGTCCCTTTGCTTTTCCCCAGCAGCATTCACTGCCACGCAGGTGTACCTTCCTGTGTCACTGATTTGTGCACTGGTCAGTGCTAGGATTCGACCACCAGAGAGAACCTATCAATGATAAGAACACTAAATAATGAATATGTTCCTGAGAATAGTAGGTATAACAGACTTTTTCTCTTATTTTATTTGAGGCTAATAAGCTGACATTTGCCTTTTAGGAAGATTTTCCATTGGACATTTTTAAGTAGGCAAACATCATATAATACCCTTTTCATCTTTTCAGTGGAAGGATGTAAGAGGCTGGAATTAAATTTGGTAATGACCACTGAAAATAAATCTTTACATACAGCATCAAATGAAAGTCAAATTCTATCCATGCTCACTACAAAGAGATAGAAAGAGAGGCTAGAATTAAATTTGGTAACAACCACTGAAAATAAGTCTCTACATATGGCATCAAATGGAAGTCAAATTTTATCCATGCTCACTATAAAGAGATAGAAAGATGCCAGGGAAGAAACGTGAGTGGGAATAAGAGGAGCTAATTCTCTTTCTAATTTTTCCTTGGGTGAATAGGCAAGAAGGTAAAATTAACAACAAAATAGTAGCCAAATTAAGTAATAAGCTACATTGATTATCCTTTTATCCCCTGGGTTCAGTTGTATTTCTTTTCTTTTTTTTTTTTTTGTTTTGAGACAGAGTTTCGCTCTTGTTACCCAGGCTGGAGTGCAATGGTGCGATCTCGGCTCACTGCAACCTCCACCTCCTGGGTTCAGGCAATTCTCCTGCCTCAGCCTCCCGAGTAGCTGGGATTACAGGCAGATGCCACCATGCCCAGCTAATTTTTAAAATATTTTTAGTAGAGACGGGGTTTCACCATGTTGACCAGGATGGTCTCGATCTCTTGACCTCGTGATCCACCCGCCTCGGCCTCCCAAAGTGCTGGGATTACAGGCTTGAGCCACCGCGCCCGGCCTGTATTTCTAAATTATTGACATTAATTCTGGATCTTCTATGATCCCAAATTTTGAAAACATTAGGTTTTCAAGAAAACCTGAAGCAGCAGAATATTCAGAGAACTATGCTTTCTGTTAGGCAAGAGAAAATTAGATTTTAAATTAGGTATACGTGCATTTCTGTATTTTAAATTTTGATTCAATACAATACATTTAAAATTTTTCTAGAACTCCAATTTTATTTATATTTTCATTACAATTTTTCTTACTGTATTATTTGATGTTTTTATAAAAGTATATATGCTCTGTATAGTCTCTGATTCATTATTATTTCAAGACATTTAAACCTGAATTCTACCAGAAAATTCCTGTTTGTTGGTTAACATTTCTTTGTGTAAAGTATCTATTGTGGAGTGGCAGAAAGTAGAGTGGGGCAAGTATAAAACAACAAATATCTAAAACAAATGGTCAAAATACAACACCTACAAGTAAGGCAAGAGAACTCTTAGAAACAGTGAGCTTCTAATGAATTGTTTAGGTATCCCAGTTAAGTGTCCATGGTGTTTATGGTCGCATATGTGTAGTTAAAAAATAGCATCTGTAAATCCTTGTTCTCTAAATCTCTTCAACAGCTTTACCTGTGTGTACTTCCTGTACTGAATAATCAGATGGTAAATTCCACCAATGAAATGAATGAAGGTACCTGTATTCCATTAGAAAAACTAGAAACAGGACTCCCATCTTTCAACCAGGTCAGACTCGGTGCAGGAATACCTCTGGCTTCACATTCTAACCTCACTGGATTATTAACCACCACTGCCACCATGTTATTGCTGGCAGAAATTGAAGGGGGTACTGAAAAAAAAAACAAATGAAAGTAAGAAATGTTAATATCACAGAGTTTGTGATCTAAAGTGATGAAAACTATACGTAATGAATACAGTATTGTGTTCTTATTGGAGGGTTTGTTTGCTTGTTTTTGGTAAGTTCTTTCACATCTCTTATTTAAGATCTAATAGCAGCCATCCTGTGAGGTAAATAGAGCAAGTATCAATTTGTCTATTTTGCAGATGAGGAAAAAGAGGTTTTGCCAATTTGTTTAAGAAATCAGTTTTTAATGCCAGAGTGGATTTATTTCTTGATTTCTTGTGTGTGTGTGTGTGTGTGCGCGCGCATGTATGTACATATACCCCTTCACTGCTTCCACTGTAGTATGTTAATTACCAAATCCTCTTAAAAGCATTATTAGAGATAATCACCCAAAAACATGTCGTTAACTAATATCTACGATTCTTTTAGAAAGCATTTACAAGCAGGGTTATTTTTGTCATTAGCTAACAGTATCATTAATTATTTCAACAACTCATTGAAAGCAAACTTTAGTCAACAGCATGTGAAAATTGAGCATTTTGATAGGAATCAGGAATAAGCACATTTACAGGTTTTAGAACACTGTGCTCTTACATAAAGATGACAGTAACACACTCTGTTAAAGACTTACACTAGAATTGTATAGAAGAACTTAATCATTTTGAATGCTTCTTTACCCCAGAATGAATCTAGGTGAAGTAGCACTAACCATGAACTTGCAGACTGTAAAATAACTCTGTAGCTCCCGCTGAGTTGATGGCCACACATTTATACATGCCAGCATCTGAGATTTGGGCACTTTTGATATCAATGATCTGTCCTCTGTTCAAGAAAGTCATGCTGGTGGAACCTGAGAGTAGGTGATTATCTTTGTACCATGTAATAACTGAAAGAAGAAGGGGAGAAGATGATCTATGTAAGCTTTTGTAAGTTATATATACTAAATAGGATCTTAGCTAAGTCACAACTGCTTTATTCTTATGCTTATCATTTGAATTTAATCTGATTAAGTAATCTCTTTAGCTTTGATTTTTAAGAGAAAGTAATTCTAAGAAATACAACCAAAAGCTAAGTTGGAGAATCTTGAAAATGAATTTAGAGGAAAGATATTCTTACTATCTTTAATATATCAATATTATTGCATAGCAAACTTTCAACCTTTAATATATCAATATTATTTAATAGCAAACTTTCAACCTATTTTTTTGTTGTATATTTCTTCTCATCTACAGAATTTTGGCTACATGTCTAATTAAACCAAACACTATACACACTATTAGCCTCAAAAAATTTATGTTGTTATTGATTCATATGAATAATCTACCAGTGATGGGAATATACAAAATAAAGTGGTAGTCTCATCAGTATGACGCTTTGATCTAGTTTCATTAAGATACTTTTAAGTTAAAGAAATTTTCAGCATACATGGATGTAAACCACCATGTGGGTCTTGTGGCCACAATATTGACAATAAAATGATTAAGGTATTCACATATTTCTACATTGTTTAAATAAATTGTTTCATGGAGTTAAAAGCAATAAAAATTCAAAAATGTTATCTACCTAATATTCTTATCAATGTTTCACCCATGACATATATTCTATAACCTGTTGTTTAACAGTAATTAGTATATTATGCTCAAAAACAGTTGAAGTTACTCTCAGAAATCTTAAAATATTAAGTTATAGAGCCCAAAAGTAAACGTACCAGGAACAGGATTTCCAGCTGCCTTGCACTCCAGCTGTACAGGGTTGCTCACCACCACAGTCTCATTCAGCATCTTCCCTGAATCTTCCAGACTAGGTGGTTCTGTAAGAGGCCCAAACAGATAATTATTTTTTATTAATAGAATATTTAAGCTGAAATTGTTTGCTCAATTAAAATTATAATTTTTCTTCCTTTCTTATTTTTTTCACATATATACCCTGATCTATTTGGAATGAAAGTATACTATGAAATAGACTGAAGAACAGGATTAAAAAAACTCTTAACAAGTTTTCTGGATCACACATTTCTCTGTGTCCAGATAGGAAAATCTTTAGAATTACAGATTAGTAGAGGAGTAAAAAAGAAAAGTTAAAGAAACATTTTTTATAGTACTTAATCTGATTGGTTTGGTGAGTAACTATCTTTGCCAAGAAGTAATTAATCTACTAAATTTGAACTCTTCCAATGAAGGAGAAATCAACATCTCAAAATATCTTACTTTATCTTTGGACAGTAATTTGGCTGGTATCTTTGGACTGTCTTAAACTATTTCAAAAAATTAGAATAATTTTTGCATGTTTCTTGGCAGGATTTTTCTTTTGATATAAAATTTATACTAAAGTTAGTCACAAAATAAAACAGAAAAGTACATTTTCAACTTTAAGTAATTACTGATAATGCTGATCTGTTGTTATTTAATGTACTTGGAAAGTAGAAATTTGTAAAGTCTGAGAAACATAATATAAAAGAAATAACTTGGAACATTAATGACATGTTTTCAACAGTATCTCAAGGAGTGTTAGAGGCATACCAGGATTTAAAAACTTATAAGTGAACTAAAGATTGTGTCTTGTTTGAAGAAGATACTTTAAATTACTATCTGAAGTTGATAGAAAAACACACACTTTAAGGATTTGCTAAATTTAACTAATTCAATGCACTAGAGACCCTCAACCCACATACAATCAATAAATCCATCAATCCATTAATCTACCAAAACAGGAAAGGGGGAAAGAAGGAAAGAATACAAGAAAAAATAAAACTAAGTAAAATGGCGGAAATAAAATTAAATATATAAACATGAATGAGTTCATTTCATTGTTTAATCGACAGTTTTGACACCTAAAATAGTGACTTCTGACACTTTAATACTTACATGAATGATATGGTTTGGCCGTGTCCCCACCCAAATCTCATCTTTAATTGTAATTCCCATAATTCCCTCATGCTGTGGGAGAGACCCAGTGGTAGATAACTGAATCATGCAGGCAGTTTCCTCCATACTTGTACTTGTGCTAGTGAATAAGTCTCATGAGAGCTGATGATTTAGAACCATGGCTTGGCTTGGCTCTCATTCTCATCTGCCTCCATGTGAGATGTGCCTTTTGCTGTCCTCCATGATGAAGGCCTCCCCAGCTATCTGGAAATGTGAGTCCATTAAACCTCTTCCTTTTGTAAATTACCTGGTCTCAGGTATGTCTTTATCAGGGCAGCATGAAAATGGACCAATAGAATGGGTTACAATGATTTTTTTAATTAAAAAATCTAAGTGAATAAGGAGCACAAATAAAAACCCACAGAAATGTTACAATAAGGAGCTGGATGAAGATATACAACAATTTGAGATCAATTTCCGACAACTATACAAAGCAAAAATTGTTGGACACGACAAAGCAACATGATTTATATTAACATGTTACAATTGATGAATAATATTATATAATGACAGTACTTTATGCATTGACTAACAAAGCAAAAATTGTTAAGAAGCAAGGAAAATTGGAAAACTCTAAAAGTGGTGTATTTAATATGTCCTCCTCAGAACTTGGCATGTAGTGAAACAAAAAATACAATATAAAGAATATGAAAAATAAAAGTACCCATCCAGATTGTGTATGCATATATGTATGTGTGTGTTTGGGGATTTGTAGTTATCAAAGAATATATATGTTTTTCAAATGACAATAGATTATTTTCAAAATGAAATATTAGTCCACAAAATACCAATTAAAGTATTTTATATTCACAATTTAATAAAACTATAAAATATAAATAAGCAACAAAATTATAAAGCTATATCTACATGGGAAAAGTCTCATTAAAGATAAAATCAAGATAAGAGTGTAGGTTTAGAAAAACATAAAATGAAACCAATTAATATTAAAACCTATAGGATGTCACTAAAGCCAAATTAGCATATTTTAAAACTAAGAAATAATGAAAAAAATGTCCTAAGCCCTCAACCCAGAATTCAGAAGAAGACCAATACAATAAACCAAAAGAGACTAGAAATAAGTAATAAAAATAAAAGCAGAAAACAAAATCAAAGAAGATAATAAAACTCAAGGTTGTTTTCTGGTAAGTCTAAAATAAAGTCTGTTTTCAAAAGTAGATGTCTTTTGGGTAAGATCTCTTTTGTTCTGGGAGATCTTTTTTGTTCCCAAAGACTCACCCTAGAACTATCCTTCACTCTTAAAATTCCTTTTGTATTCATTTAATTCCATGTAGTAACCCTAAATGTTTGAAATGCCTAGAATGTTTCTGTTTTCTGCACTGAATCCTGATTATTCAACACAATATTTAAGGACATAAAACCTCTAAATATGGCTAACTAACTTTTCCAACTGGAAAAGAAGAAAGGAAAAATAATCAGTCCATGGCACATTCAAAATAGCTTTTAAAATACTTGAAGCCTTCTGGACTGAAGTGCTCACTGAAGAATTTGACAGACTATGTAGCTGCTACAATAAAACACTATGATGGGAATAAGAAATACAAGAGCTATGGAATGGGTTGGTGATTTCTCACTTCACTAGAGAACTTAAAGAAAGAAAGATTGGATGTCAGCAAGAATGCCAGACTAAGGACTCAAAAAATCTACTCCTTCATTAAAGAAACAAAAACATTGGAAATATCATCAAAATCAACCTTCTTAGAACTTGGGAAATTAACCAAAGACTTGCAAAAATCCAAAAAGTATTTATTAAAAATAAATAGCTAAATTTCATTAAGAAAAGTGAGTTCTGTGGCATTTTAACTGACCTAGCCCTGTCACCCTCTCTCCAGCTCAGTCAAACCAGAAAACAAACAGTCCAATAATCACAGTGAAAAAAGCAGCCTAACAGATACCGAAGGAAGTACAGCAGGTTTTGAGCTACCTGAAAGTACCATTCTGAGAGAATTGTCATTATTTGACCTGTCTGGCCTCTCCTTGAAAATCCCTATTTGCATGATTCGTCTTTATTTAACCAGACTCAAGGTTCTGTCAGCACAAACCTTTCCTCAGGGGGATTTTAACATCTGTAAAACAGATTTCATAGAACTTATACAGAATTAGTTTCCTTATACTTCTATAACAAATTACCTCAAACTTGGTAGCTTAAACAATACAAATGTATCTTATAGTTTTATAGGTTAGAAGTCCAACATGGCCTGACTGGGTTAATATTAAGGTATCGGCAGAGCTGAATTCCCTTCTGGAGGGTCTAGAAGAGGATGTGTCCTTGCCTTTTCCAACTTCTAGAGGCCATTTCCTCCATCTTCAAAGCCAGTAATGGGCAGGGTGTGTGAGGATGTGTGTGGAGCATTCTTTTCACATTATGTCACTCTGATATTCTGCTTCTCTTTTCCACATTTCCTTATGATTACATTGAGTTCATCCAGATAATTAGGGATTATCTTCCTATTTTAAGGTCAAGTGATTAACAACCTTAATTGCCCTTTATGATGTAACTTATTAACATGTTGAAGGATAAGGATATGAAAATTTGGGAGGATGCCAGTATTCTGCCTATTTACTAATGAATCAAGGCACAATAATGAAAACCAGCAACAAAAACGATGACAATAAAAACCATGAGGAGAGAAGGATATGATTTCTAGAGTTGCCATATTACATTATTTAAAATATCTACCTTTTCAACAAAAAAAATCACATATTCTAAGAAACAAGAGAGTATGGCTCCTACACAGAAAAAGAGGCAGAATAGAAACTGTCCATCAGGAAACTTTGGATTTACTAGACAAAAACTTTAAATCAGCTATTTTACATACAACTGGCCCTCTCTGCAATGTCAATCAACCACGGATTAGAAACTTTTAAAAATAAAAAAGAATACAACAATAAAAATTAATACAAATAAAAATGTAATATAACTACTAATTACATAGCATTCACATTGTATTGGGAATTAAGTTATCTAGAGATATTAAACTATACAAGAGGATGTGCTACATATAAATATTATATAATTTAATGTTTATCTCATAATTTTGGAGTACAGGTGGTTTTTGATTACATGGATAAGTTCTTTTGTTTTTTGAGATGGAGTTTCGCTCTTGTTATCCAGGCTGGAGTACATTGGCGCGATCTCGGCTCACTGCAACCTCCGCCTCCTGGGTTCAGGCAATTCTCCTGCCTCAGCCTCCTGAGTAGCTGGGATTACAGGCATGCGCCACCATGCCCAGCTAATTTTTGTATTTTTAGGAGAGACGGGGTTTCACCATGTTGACCAGGATGGTCTCGATCTCTTGACCTCGTGATCCAACCGCCTTGGCATCCCAACATGCTGGGATTACAGGCGTGAGCCACTGCGCCCGACCTGGATAAGTTCTATAGTGGTAATTTCTGAGATTTTAGAATACTCATCACTCAAACAGTGTATGTTGTACTGGATATGTTTTCTTTTATCCCTCATCCCCCTGTCATACTTCACCCATGAATCCCCAAAGTCCATTACATCATTCTTCTGCCTTTGCATCCTCATGACTTAGCTCCCACTTATAAGTGAGAACATACAAGATTTGGTTTTCCATTCCTGAGTTACTTCACTTAGAATAATGGCCTCCAGCTCCAAACAAGTTGCTGCAAAAGACATTATTTCCTTCCTTTTTATGGCTGAGTTGTATTCCATCATATACACACACACACACACACACACACACACACACACACACACACCACATTTTCTGTATCCACTCATTGGTTGATGGGCACTTAGCATGGTTCCATATCTTTGCAATTGCAAATTGTCCTGCTGTAAACATGCATGTGCATGTGTCTTTTTCATATAATGACTGCTTTTCCTTTAGGTAGATATCCAGTAGTGAGATTGCTGGTTCAAATGGCATTTCTATTTTTGGTACTTGAAGGAATCTCCATACTGTTCTCCATAATGGTTGTACTAATTTACATTCCCACCAGCAGTGTAAAAGTGTTCCCTTTCCCCACATCCATACCAACATCTTTTTTCTTTCTTTTTAATTATGGCCATTGCATTAGGTCCTTCTCATGCTGCTAATAAAGACATACCCAAGACTGGGTAATATATAAGGGAAAGAGGTTTAATTGACTCACAGTTCAGCATGGCTTGGAGGTCTCAGAAAATTTATAATAATTCTAAAGGGGAAGCAAACACATTCTACTTCACATGGTGGTAGCAAGGAGTAGTGCAGAACAAAGGCAGGGAAAATCCCCTTATAAGACCACACAGATCTCATGAGATCAGCATGGAGGTAACCACCCCATGATTCAATTACCTCCCATTGGGTCCTTCCCATGATGTATATAAATTACAGGTACTATGATTCAAGATGAGATTTGGGTGGGGACACAGCCAAACCATATCAGCAATTCTTGTAGGAGTAAGGTGGTAGTTTATTGTGGTTTCAATTTACATTTCCCTGATGATGAGTGATGTCAAGCTTTTTTTCACATATTTGTTGGCTGCTTGTATATCTTTGATAATTGTCTATTCATATCCTTTGCCAACTTTTTGATGGGATTATTTCTTTTTTCTTGCTGATCTGTTTGAGTTCCTTGTAAATTCCGGATATTGGTCCTTTGCCAGATGCATAGTCTGCTAATACTTTCTCCTGCTCTGTGGGTTGTCTGTTAACTCTGCTGATTATTTATTTTGCTCTGCAGAAGGTTTTTAGTTTACTTAGTCCCATTTATTTATTTTTGCTTTTGTTGCAACAAATACTATAAAATTTTATGTAAGGAACCTGAGCATCAACAAATTTTGGTATGCATGTGAGGTCCTAGAGTCAATTCTATGTGCATATTGAGGGATGACTGATGTTTCAAGAATTACAGGAAACCATGTATAAAGAACCAAAGAAAAGTAGCTGAATTTTTACTAACTATAGAGTACTAAGAGACAGAAATTACTTTTAAAACCCAAATAAAAATTCTAGAATTCAAAAGAGCAACAAAGACTCAACAGCACATTTAGGCTGGAAAAAGGTAAAAATCAACAAACTTGAAGACTGGTCAATTGAGATGATAATCCAATTTTAGAATAAAAAGAAAAAAGGATAAAGAAAAGTGAATAGAGCCTCTAAGACTTGCAGAAACACCAACAAACATAATGGGGGTACCAGAGGAGGGGAAAAAGAGAAAGGTACAGAAAGAATGCCTTAAAAAGGAGTAACTGAAACATCCCCAAATTTGAAGAAAAACATCAATCTATATATATCTAAGAAGCTTAAAAAAAAACTCTTAAATAAACTCCAAGAAATCCCCACCAAGACATCAAAACCAAACTGTTTAAAACCAACAACTAATAAAGAATCTTGAAAGTATTAAGAGAGAAGTGACTTATGTACAGAGATCCTCAGTACAACCAACAGCCAATTTCTCATCAAAAAACACAAAGGCCAGAAGGTGATAAGATGACAAAGTCAAAGTGCTGAAAGAAAATGACTATCAACCAAGAATTTCATAGCCAGAAAATCTGTCTTTTAAAATTAAAGAAGAAATTAAGATATTTCTAGAAGAACAAGACCCCTGCTCTATGATAAATACTAAAAGGAGTTCTTCAGGTTGAAATGAAACAGTAACTCTAATACACACAAAAGAATAAAGTTCATTGGTAGAGGTAACTAAATAGGTAAATATGTAAGATGTAAAAACTGTATATTTTTCTCAGAACTCATTTTTTTCTCCTATTGATTTAAAAGATGATAATATAAAGCAATAATTATAAATCTGTGTCAATGGACACTAAAAAATGTAATTTGCATAATAACAGCACAAAAGAGGCGAGAGAGAGCTAATCAGGAACAAAATTTTTGTATACAATTGAAATATAAATTTTAATAAAAATTAAATTGATATTAATCCAAATACTATTAAGTATTAATCCAAATACTATTAAATATTATTAAGATTCTAATTATAATACTCAGGGAAACTGTAGTAAATCAAGAGTCTAATTATTATACAGGATAATTGTAGTAAATTACTACAATCAGAAATGAAAGCAGGGTCATTACTAGTAATCTTACAGAAGTTTAAAAAAAACTACAGAAGATTACAAACAATTGCATGCCAACAAATTAGATAACCTAGATTTAAAAAAAAATCTTAGAAAGATACAAACTACTAAAATTGCCTGAATTATACACTCTAAAGGGTGAATTTTCTAGTATGTGAATAATATCTGTGATTTCTTTGCGAATAACAAGCTCATAATTTTTTAATTGTACTTTAAGTTCTGGGGTACATGTGTAGAACATGCAGGTTTGTTATATAGGTATACATGTGACTGCATCCATCACCCCATCATCTACATTAGATATTTCTCCTAATGCTATCCCTTCCCCCGCCCCCCAGCCCCTTACAGTCCCTGGTGTGTGATGTTCCCCTCATTGTGTCCATGTGTTCTTACTGTTCAACTCCCACTTATGAGTTAGAACATGCAGTGTTTGGTTTTCTGTTCTTGTGTTAGTTTGCTGATAATGATGGTTTCCAGCTTCATCCATGTCCCTGCAAAGGACATGAACTCATCTTTTTTAGGGCTGCATAGTATTCCATGGTGTATATGTGCCACATTTTCTTTATCCAGTCTATCATTGATGGGCATTTGAGTTGGTTCCAAGTCTGTGCTATTGTGAACAGTGCTGCAATAAACATACATGTGCATGTCTTTATAATAGAATGATTTATAATTCTTTGGGTATATACCCAGTAATGGGATTGTTGGGTCAAATTATATTTCTGGTTCTAGATCCTTGAGAAATTGCCACATTGTCTTCCACAATGATTGAACTAATTTACACTCCCACCAACAGTGTAAAAGTGTTCCTATTTCTCCACATCCTCTCCAGCATCTGTTGTCTCCTGACTTTTTAATGATTGCTATTCTAACTGGGGTGGGATGGTATCTCTTTATGGTTTTGATTTGCATTTCTCTAATGACCAGTGATGATGAGCTTTTTTTCACGTTTGTTGGGTGCATAAATGTCTTCTTTTGAGAAGTGTCTGTTCATATCCTTTGCCCACTTTTTGATGGGGTTGTTTGGGGTTTTTTTTTTTCCTGTAAATTTGTTTAAGTTCTTTGTAGATTCTGGATATTTGCCCTTTGTCAGATGGATAGATTGCAAAATTTTTCTCCCATTCTCTGATTATAGTTTCTTTCGCTGTGCAGAAGCTCTTTAGTTTGATTAGATCCTATTTGTCAATTTTGGCTTTTGTTGCCATTGCATTTGGTGTTTTAGTCAGGGAGTCTTTGCCTGTGCCTATGTCCTGAATGGTATTGCCTAGGTTTTCTTCTAGGGTTTTTATGGTTTTAGGTCTTATGTTTAAATATTTGATTCGTCTTGAGTTAATTTTTGTATAAGGTGTAAGAAAGGGACCCAGTTTCAGCTTTTTGCATATGGCTAGCCAGCAAGCCATTTATTCAATAGGGAATTCTTTCTCCATTGCTTGTGTTTGTCAGGTTTGTCAATGATCAGATGGTTGTAGATGTGTGGCACTATTTCTGAGGCCTCTGTTCTGTTCCATTGGTGTATATAACTGTTTTGGTACCAGTATCATGCTGTTGTGGTTACTATAACCTTGTAGTATAATTTAAAGTCAGGTACCGTGATCCCTCCAGTTTTGTTTGTTTTGTTTTTTGTTTGTTTTTTTGCTTATAATTGTCTTGACTATGTGGACTCTTTTATGGTTCCATATGAAAATTAAGATGTTTTTACATAATTCTGTGAAGAAAGTCAATAGTAGCTTGATGGGGATAGCATTGAATCTTTAGATTACTTTGGGCAGTATGGTCATTTTCTTCCAAACCACGAAGCTCAAAATTTGTAATGCTCAACTCAAGAAAAAATTAGGATCAAGATGTGCCCATACGTGACCTATAAATCTTATAATAAATCAGATAGTCTGATTTGCCACTCATTGTATTTCAACATAATATTAATTTATAGTCTTAGAGGATTGAAAAAAAATAGGCCAATTGCTTTTCTACTCCAAAGAATTAGAAAAAATTATTGCTAAGCATTTTTTTCTAAAAGGCTTCTATTAAGTCTTCTCAGCGCTTCTATTAAGTCTTCTCAGCCAAACTTGTCAAACATAAAGATGTTATCTTAGCTAATTGTTTCAGATGTCCTCAAGGTGGACAAATAATTTGATGAATGATAGAATTTTGTTCGTTACGGGTCATATTGGCAAACAAAGCAAAGGTTTGAAATTATCAAACCTTGACTAGATGGGAAATCAAGATATAGTGCTCTGATGGGGAGAATGTAAATTAGTGTCTTAAAAGGCAACTTGTTGGTATCTATTAAAATCTGATGCTCATACACTGTGATGCAGTATCCGGGAGATGGAAACAGTCATGCATATCCACAGAGAGGCTTATACATTGATACTCACTGTGACGGCAGGAAAGTGGTAACTGGCTAAAACCCAACATTGGGAGAATAGGTAGATACCTTATAGCGTAATCATCTTATGGAACACCGTGAATCAATTAAAGAGAGTAAGATCAAGCTATGTGTACCAGAAATATCTCCATACCTGTTGTAGAGTGAAAGAAAAGCAGAACAATAACCTGATACCACTGATATATTAAAGCTTTAGATTTCTTTGGGAATGTATTTATAAATATGTTTGTATATAAACAAATTTACCATCTATTTTATTTTACATATATATGTAAAATATGTTTTATTTTTGACCATCAAATTTACATTTATGAACAAAGATGTTTTTAAATATAAATTTATATACAAAAATGTTTATAAATGTAAAAAACACGTGGAAGAATACAAATCAAACTCATAATGGGGAGAAGTCTAGAAAGCAGACTCACATTGCGGGTCATAGACCAAGGAGAATTTTTCTCATCACAGTGCTTACATTTTTGTTTAAAATGATATGTTACTTGCACAATTAACAATCAATAAAAGTTTCAAAATTACTTAAATTGGAGTAGCATATTGTCAAGTATTTCTTTAAAAACTTAAAATGTGGCTGGGTATGGTGGCACATGCCTGTAATCCCAGCACTTTGGGAGGCTGAGGCCAGTGGATCAGCAGGTGAGGAGTTCGAGACCAGCATAGCTAACACACTGAAACCCCGTCTCTACTGAAAATACAAAACATTAGCTGGGTGTGGTAGTGGGTGCCTTTAATCCCAGCTCCTTGAACCTGGGAGGCAGAGGTAGTGAACTGAGATCGCACCACTGCACTTCAGCCTGGGTAACAGTGTGAGTTTCTGTCTCAGAAAAAAAAAAAAAACAAAGAAAAAAATCGCTTTAGAAATGTCAAAATGTAATTTAGTAACTAAAAGAGGAAAGCTAATGACTAAAGGCCTTGTAGAGAGAAGCTCTTTGAGTATGTTACTACTACATGGTATTGACAAAGAAGTAGACTGGAAACCCACTGAATCTTGAGGGGATTGTTTGCCAAACAATTATAATCCTGCCTACAAAGCGTGTGATGGTTCAACGCCTCAAACACCAGAGAGGTTCCGGTGTAAGTCCATACAAAAATATTTTAAAAGCCCAGTTTCTTTCTCATTTTGATGTAAAAAGTAAATACATATATAAATTCCATTGCTCCCTTCTAGCATTGAAATGCACAGTGTTGAAACTTAGGGGAACACTGTTCTAGATAGAGCAGCAATAAAGTAACAATATCTTATGATCTTATTTTAATAATAAGATGTCTGCATTCTCCAGGAAGGATGAATTCCATTCAATTTGCTGGGTTTTTTTTGCCTTTTCCCAAAAGCTGAATGTACATATCACACCAAAACCACAAGACCTTCTTCTTGACACATTGTGTGCGAGATTTTGCCTATTCCTTAATCATGCAGGTCATGAATAGCATTTCAAGTCCTGGTTAAATTTCAGGTAGTACAAAAGTGATCTAAATGTAATTTTGGTGAGTTAATATACTCCATCTACTGAATAAATTAATCTAGACCAAGAAAATCATAAGAGTCCTGAACTGAAGTTATCCATGAAAAAAGAAAAAGTTCCCTACAACATTCCCGAGTCTCCTTTAGGCCACAATTGAGCTGTTAAACAAAACACAGAAATGATAGAGGAACCATTTTTGAGTGGGTGTTAGCAGATGTTAGCCAAGCAAATACTTGTTGAAAAATAAAATAGAAGTAAGGGGTGCTCTACTAATGTTTTTACCAGACGGCTAATACAGACCCAAGAGAGTTCTTGGCCAAGAGTAAAGGCAGGAGGGACTTTAGAGATATTTGTCGAAATGGTGCAGTGAGAAGGGCCAGAAGTCAAATATGTGTTTTGCCAGAGAGACTTTATGCTGCCATTTACAGATGCTGAGTAGGAGCAAGGCACGAGGCTAAGATTTTCAAACGTAGTGTTTCATTTAATCCTCACACAACCTCCATAACTGTGGTGTACTCTCACTATCCTCCCCACTTTACAGATGAGGAAGGTAAGTCTTTATCCTGCAGTTAGTAATTGGCAATGTAGAAAACTAATTTTGAAGCCACAATATTTTACTTTTTCTGGGTGCTTCACTTCGGTTGATTTATTTTTCCTGGGAAATAATTGTGTGTAGAGAAAATGAATGCTTGGGCTATTAGACTCCAAATAATCATTTGTTTGTGGAAACATCTGTTTCACTTGGCAAATATTTGAGGTTTAGATATAATTTCATAATTTGGCCTAGGGAATAAAAACTTCCAGAATTATTAAACTTTGATGATCAAAATGACCACCTACTGAGGGCTCTTGCCCTTTCTAAAAGACAGAACCTCCTCACCCTGGAAAACCCCATGAGAACATTTCTCTTCTCTTGATCATGACCTGGTCTCCTCGTCCAGGAGACCAGGCACCCTTACTACAGCTTTTAGAAACAACCTTTGCTATGATTGAGAAGAATGGCAGTATCTAAAATATTTTCATAAGAAAGGAAAACACTAAACAATTGGAACACTGAAAAATTAGACATTTTTGGATGACAACTGAAGTAAATGCACATTTGCTGAATGTGGAATTCATCAATAAAGATTGGGATTAAAAAAACAAAACAAAACTGGGCCGGGCATCGTGGCTCACACCTGTAACACTTTGGGAGGCTGAGGTGGGAAGAGGTCTTGAGGTGAAGAGTTCAAGACCAGCCTGGGCAACATGGTGAAATCTCATCTCTACAAAAGTGTAAAAGTTAGCCAGGCATGGTGGCATGTGCCTGTGGTCCTAGCTACTAGGGAGGCTGAGGTGGAAGATCACCTGACCCAGGGAGACCCAGGCTGTGATAAGCCGTGATCACGCCACTGCCCTCCAACTTGGGTCAGAGAGTGAGACTTTGTCTCTAAAACCAAAAAATCCTCACTTCAAAAGTAACTATAGGTTTGGCTGACAAATTAATAACTGAACCTAATTACATAAGGATTGCTTCCCTATAGGTTTTGCAATGCCTTTTTTTAAATACATAGAATAAGAATTGTGGGCAATACTTTGGAAGCATTCAAAGAGCAGGAGTATTAGTAGGACTAGTTCCTCTTTTGTTTCTCAGACTGTAACTTCTGCTATTGACTGCTAAGTTTGATAAACATTTTTATGAAATGAAATTCTCATATATACAGTAATTGGAACAATCCAAATTCAAATACTCAAGTATTTCAATGTATGGTATCCTTTAAGCCACGCTTTTCACATCCTATTCTTATAGAGTTGCCCACATTATATTAACTTGTGATTTTAACCACTGAGGTCTTTTTGAAGTCTCTCATCAACCCGTCTCTTAGATCTTCCTACATTTTTTAAACATCTCCAATTATCAGTAAAGTTGTTAATCCAAGTAATGAAGAGGACAGAGTCAGGTTTGGAGCCTTATGTGCCCAATGTGATGCTGCTGTCATGAGTGCTAGGTGAAACGCCAGCTTTCTGTGTAGATTACCATCACATGCACTCAGCCAACTGCTTTTTCCAGGCTGATTATGATTAGTATCAGATTAGAAGTGCACTTCATCATTTATTCTCTCTAAGGGGAATGAACTATGATGTGCATAAGTCAAGGTCATATGAGTTGAAATGTTTTAAGCTACTACTATAACTTACCTGTATCCTGTGATTTGCATCAGGAAGATAGTTTTATATTCTCCCTCTGATTCAGCAATTTTTAATAAGCTCTTACAATGACTCATCTTCTGCTTCTCTTTCTTTTCACATTAACTCATATGTTTACCAGCCTGCCCCCTTCTCTTTGATGATTTTCCATGTAGATGTGCACCCTAATTGCATCTCCTGTCAACCAACATTATGTTAAAATATTCAGGTTAACAGACTTGTGCCTTCTTAGGTATCAGTTATGCTTTTTCTCTTCTGTTGTTGCTCTTTATGTGATCGGATACTTGATTTCTCTCACAGACTCTGGTTTTCAGTCAGTCTTGACTACACTGGCAAGTCTTTAGGCCAGTCTTAGTGTCTGGGCCAATGTTTTTCCAAATATTGGCTCACAGACCACCTCCATTAGAGGTGCTGTTTCAGGAGATCTGGGACTGGCCCAGGAAGCTGTATTTTTAATTTTCAACTCGTATGTCTTTTGTGAATACTGAAATTTTAGAGTATCTGTTCTAGGCAGATTCTTCCAGGACTGGAGACATACACTCTGTTCTTTATTATACAGCAGGGGTTCCCAAACCTGGGCCACAGACTGATACCAGTCGATGGCCTATTAGAAACTGGGCCACACAGCAGGAGATGAGTGGCAGGAGAGCAAGCATTACCACCTGAGCTCTGCCTCCTGTCGGGTCAGCAGCAGCATTAGATTCTCATAGGAGTATGAACCCTACTGAGAACTAACTGTCCATGCAAGGTTGTGCACTAGATCTAGATTGTGCGCTCCTTATGAGAATCCAATGCCTGATGATCTATCACTGTCTCCCATTACCCCTGATGGGACTGTCTAGGTTCCAAAAAACATGCTCAGGGCTCCCATTGATTCCACATTATGGTAAGCTGTATAATTATATCATTATGTATTATAATGCAATAATAATAGAAATAAAGTACATGATACATGTAAAGCACTTGAATAATCCTCAAACCATTCCTCTCCCTAGTCTGTGGGAAAACTGTCTTCCAATAAACTGGTCCCTGGTGCCAAAAAGGTTGGGGGCTGCTATTATGGAGCATTCATTTAAGTATGTTAAAACAGCCTAGAGAACAAAACATCCTTCTTTTTTATAACATCTCAGAGAGTAGAAGTTAGCAAAGTTAGCTGCCACCATTTATTTAGTGTTTATGAAGTGGGAGATGTTTTACACCTATCATCTCTAAACCTCAAAATCATTACAGAAGTTAGATGCTAATAGAAATTAAGTAGTTTACTCAAGGTAACATATCATGTTTAGCATAGAGTTTAAACCAAAGTTGGCCTGACTCCTAAGTGCCTAAGATGGTTGTGTCGTGCCATTGTATCTCACTTAACTGTTTCCTCTTAGCCAGTAACAGAGACCAGAAAAGAACTAAACTTGATGGGAGAGGGTAAACAGCTTGCAGAAGGAGAACAGAAGGATCCTCAGGGTAGAGAAATAAGAAAAAAGAGAGAAGGTCCCCAGCATACTCTTAGATGGAAGTGTAAGTCTGAGTAGATGCTGGAGACAGCTGTACAAGAGCACTAGGAAGAGACAACAGCCTTATGGGGAACGAGGCAAATGCAAGGCAACTTACAGAACAGCAGGGTCAGCCTGTCCCCTAACCCCACTAGCATGGTTAGCCAATTCCAACATGGTTACATTCAGATATTGGTCTCCCAACCAATGATTCAGTGAAAGAATAAAGGCCCACATGGTTTATGTATGTAGATGTCCCTAAGTTAGGTGTTCATATTTCAGAAACTGGAAAGAATAAATTACTTTATTAGAAACATTTAGGAAACTGATGATTTGATTCTTTTTAACTGGTTGATTCAAATGGAAGAAAATGTGCAAAAGAAGCAAATTAGAAGAATTCAATGTCTAATTAAAACTTTTTCATTCACCTACTATTTAATCTTTAGTTTGTTAAATATTTTTGACTACCTACTATATACCTGGAATTAAACTAGGTGCTAGGGCATTATTCTAGGTTTAATTGCTTGGTAAATGTGAAGTGAATATATGAATGAATGAATAAGAAAAGATGGAACAAGAAATCATGTGAATTAGAGAAAATGAATAATTTGTACATGAAAATCTTGAACAGCTTTCTGCAAATATTCTGGCTAAATTAGGAAAGTCCAAGCCTCTAATTATTGGTCTTTTCTGATGAGCGTCTAGAGATCTAAAGTCACATTATTCAAGATTATGTAGTCTTTCAAGTTTACTGTGAAGCTATGATATTAATGAGGTGCTTCAGATCCACCAAGACTTCTTACTAAAGCACGATGGAGAAGATCCTGAGCCACAGATGGCTTCTACAAAATCCTTCTTATAGGCAGGCAAGAAAATCACAGACAAGACTAAAAAAATGGTGCCAACTTCTGTCTTTTCAACAATAGTTATCTGTAGACCGCTGTAAGTTAACAGAATACAGAGAACTTAAAACACAGGATGGTGTGTTTAATTATGAGTTCCAGTATGTCCTGGTTTACAACCTGAAAACTGAAGATCTTAACATGAACAATAATTACAATAATGGAAAAAAAACCACTAGGGTTTTCTTCACACAGACTAATAAACATTTATTTCTTTTCTACTGTAAATCAGTAAAAATTAGCCCACTATGTTTTAAAAAAAGTGACACAAACATGCTCTTGTTAAGATGTAGAAATATTACCATGAACATGCAGTTGAATGTGCTGTTGTGTCTCTCCAGCTGCATTGGTAGCCACACATGTGTATCTGCCAGTATCTTCCAACAAGGTTTTGGCAATTTGTAGAATTCGACCAGAAGACTGTATCTAATTGGGAGCAGAAAGCACAGAGGAATTTTGTACTTTATACTTGGATTTAAAAATAGTCACTGAAATAGAAAAACTCATTTAAATATATAATATCACTATTTTCATGCCAATATTTTAATAAACTCTTGATAGACTAGGGGGAGATCACATCATCATGCAGAAGGTAATAGACTAGTTTGATTGAAAAGCCTTTTCTTATTCTCTGGAAAACACAAAATAAAATAACCTAAGGCCAGCTTACTGGTATAGTCATACTGAATAAAAGACTTTAGCACTGAACTATGACACATGCGATGAAAATTGAAGCTATCTGGAAAAACCTGACCACATTTATGTAAAAATTCATAAATAGTTTAAAACAATGAATGTTTATTAAATGGTCATGGGAGCCAGAAAAATAATAAAATTATAAAATATGGATAATGGGAATGCAGATAAATTTCTTCCTATTTTTCCTAATTTCCCTCTTAAACCCATTGCAACTGGCTATGTCATTTTGAAACTGGTGATTCAGAGGTTATTCTTTGAAACATGCTATTCAGAGGTTACCAGCAACTTCCAAGCACAATATTCAGCAGCCTATATAATAGGCTCATACTCTCCTCCACCATCCATAGCATTTGGTGTGGTTGATTACTGACTCCTTGAAACTCTCTACTTTTTGGGTGTTAAAGATAAGCATTCCCTCAGTTCTAAGTCTCTGACTTTCTTAGGAAATTAACTTTTAGAGTCTGCTTCCTCTTCCTGTCCCACACCCAGGAAGCTTAGCTGTCTGATAGTTTTTATCCAAACTCACGGCATCAATGGAAAACTCTAAAGCATCTTAAATTTACAGGGTAGCCTCACCTTCTCTCCTGATCTCTGAATTTGTCCTTCCAGCAAACTGCTGAACAGGTTAGTACATCAAATCTAATATGTCCAAATAATTAAGCTCATACATTTTTCCTTGTATTTCTAAAGTCCACTTCTGATTGCATGTTCCCAGTCTTGTTTAATGGCACCCACTATTTTTCCAGTCATCTAGGTTTTGGAGCCTACTTTGAATCCTATTAATTATGTCACTATATATTTCTCAGATCCCCTGTTTTCCATTTCCACAGCCACTACGGGATTATAATAGCTTCTTAACTGATGTTCCAGTGTCTCCAACCTCCCCGGCTGTTACTCTATCTTGCATATTATTGCCAGAATAATTTGCTTAAAATTCAAATTTGATCCTTTAACCAGTTTCCCTTCAAAGTTCATTCATGGCTCTTCACCTTGCCCAGAATGAAATCTGAACTCAGCCTAGCTCTCTCCAGGCTCACCACATTTTGACCCCAAATGATCTCCCAAACTCTCCCATGTAAACTCCCACTTAACGTATTCTCCATCCATACCGTTATAAACATGTTAAGCAACACATTTATACATTTAGATTCATGTCTGGACTGACACATGATCTTTAAATGCTGTAATTTTTAAAGACTGAACTATGTCAGTTCTCTGCCCATTTTCTTCTTACCCTTTATTCTCTCCTTGGATTAACTCATCCATGCCCATGGTTTCAAATATTGCTGATGTGCCAATATGTCCAGCCAGACTCTCCTTTGAGCTCCAAGACCACATATTCAGTGATCTCCTGACATCTCCACTGATTTATCTCATAGTCAGCTCAACCCCCAAAAGTCTAAAACTCAGATCAGTTCCGTCTCACTGGATGGCAACTCTCTCCATGCAGTTGTGTAGATTGAAATCCTAGGAGTCTTCCTTGACACGTCCCTCTCCTTCACTTTTCATAAACAGTCTTTCATCAACCCCCAGTGATTTTAACTAATACATACCTCACCAATCTATACAAGTATCCTCATCTGCATGGCCAGCATATGAGTCTAAATTTCTATCTTTTCTCTCTCCTAGACAAATGTAAATAGGTTCTAATTGGTTTTCACATATCTATTATTGGCTCCTCCAATTTATTCTTTGGAATGGGTCTGAATAACTAATTAAAATGCAAACCTGATAATGTCACTCCTTTTTTAAAACCTTCAAAGGTCTCTCATTGCTTTAAAGTAAAAATAAAATCATTAACCTTACTTAAATGCCTCCTATCTAGTCTCTAGTCTTTAACATCACCTCTCCCTTGGTCTCTTCCTCAGCCCACTCACTGGCTGCCTTTCTGATCCTCAAGAGGTGCAATGCTCACCTTTGCTTTGTTTGCCCATGCACATATTCTTTGAAACATTCTACCCAGTTCTCTTCCATTCATTCACCCATTTAACTTCCACAAGGTCTTCTGAACTGTACTCAGGGCTTTTCCCATAAATTTTCCACATTCTCAAAGACTTTTCTCATCATATGTTCCTATACCTCTAGGTTTTCTCTTTAAATCATTCATTACAGTTTGCAATCCTACTTTTGTGTGATAATATGACAGATGGCTGTCTCCCAGGTAAACAATTGTTTACCTGCACGATGTTGGAAGGCTACAAACTGAATCTTTCACTTGCACAAAGATGTAGGATTATTTTCATTGGATTTGGAATAGGAATTGAAACTTAACAGATATCCACCACTTCTACTAAAAAAAGGAACATAACATACCTGTCATTAGAGAAAACTCACAAGTAAAATTCAAGCCCACATTAGTCAATTAACTTGATCCTATTAGCAAAATCTATTAATGCTGATTTTGAGTGCATCCTTTAGATCATCCAGATCTGAAATGTATCAATCAGTCAATCATCATCTACTCATTTAACAAATATGTAATGAGATACAGTTATATGCCAGGGACTATATTTACTATGAAAGATACAAAATTGAACTTACTCACTTTTTAAAAAGTTGAGTCTTTGCCCTCTTGAAGCTTATAAACTAATTCTTTAAAATGCCTTTCAAGACTTATTTTACTTATATTTATGTAAATATGACTTGATCTTAATTTTACTCAATGGTGAACATTTTTGGCTTATTATTGATGAGCATTGTTCAATTGTGAGACACCAGGTTTTTAACCACTAAATTAGGCATAAACCAAAGTAATATAAATAACAACCACTATCTTAAAATCAGTATCTTGAAGAATAGAATTAAAGGCTAAATAACTTTAACAATAAAGTTATTTATTGTTAATAACTTTATTGTTAAAGTTATTTAGCCTTTAATTCCATTTTTGAAGTCAAAATATTAAGCTAAATCATTAAAAACGCTAAGAAAAATGCATATCATTTTAGTAATAAATTTTCGGCAAAATCTGTCCAACAGAAAAATCTACAATTAAGAGCAAATCATTTGGTATTCCTAGGAAGACCTATGTAGCTTTCTTAGTTTGTGTTCTGTAATATTTACACCTACCTTAAGGTTTCCTTGGGCAGTGTTCACAGGGTGGTCATCTTTTAACCACGTAATGGATGGATTTGGAATCCCATTGGCTATGCACTGCAAGGTGACAGGCTTGTACTTCACCACAACTCTCTCAGAAAGACCCGAGGACTTGATTGTTGGAGGAACTAGATTTAAGCAAGGGAGGAAGGAAATGAAACCATAATCAGTGGGGTCTAAATTAAAAATACATATGCAAGAACCTGAAACCTTAAAATTTAAGGGGAAAAAAATCAAATCTCTATTTTAACAAACAATGAAATACTTTTATCCCATGTATTTAATTTGTGCTTTTTTAGCAAGTTTATAGATTACTTCTTAACTATGGATTTTTAAATCTCCAAAGAATAAGTAAAACGTATTTATGGCTACTGTAATCCAGATGTATATTTGACTTACGTCTTTTGGTGTGTTTTACTAATCTATAATGACCTTCACTTTCTCTAGAACTACTTTATTAAGTCAAGGTGGATTTCCAGTCATATTTATACTGCATGACTCTGCCCCCTGCAAAGCTGATAGAATGTGGAATGGTAACTTTATTTAAACTGGACCTGCCAGATTTCCTCCCTCAGGAATTGGGACTGAGACTGAAAAACAGGATTATGTATATTCCATCATGGGACATAGGACTAAAAATAAAAAAACAGCAGTCCGCAGAGACAGAGGAAGAATAAAGTTGACATTCATAGATACGCCTTGTGGCTTCCAAGTGGCTCTCCAGTTTCTGGTTCCAGCCCTCCCTTCCCAAGTTCTGCCAGCAAGTAAGACACATAACACCCTGGCAGAGGGTTGCGTTTATCATTAGAGTAATGGTTATAATCCTAATGTGCCAGTTTTGTGAATGTACTTATGTCCCTCACATCCTTCAATTACATCCTCGGCCACCATTTCTGGAAACTGCTGTATTCACCATCCCTCTTGCTTCCAAGTAAAGGGGTTATGTAAGCATTTTAGGCTAAATAAAGTAAAGGGGTTTAGCCTTAAATGCTTACATAACCCCTTTACTTGGAAGTTGCTCCTTGCCTGTTCTATCTTATTTGGTCTACTTCCTCAGACCTTGGCATTCTATGCAGAATACACTTCCTAATATTTAAGCTCTGTCTACATTTATTTATTTATTTCCCAGAATTCTTTTTGCTACTGCCTGTAAGTATTTACATGATACATCTTAGTTGAGTCTTTGGGTCAATAAAGTAACCAAAAAAATGTGTAATTATACAACTGAAATTAACATTCTTTACACTGCCTTCCACAACTCAGGATTTATTCACAGTATTGAGCAACAATCTGAATTAGATAATAAAACAATGCACAGATTAATTTAAAATGCAAAGCTCCTATTCCTTCTTCAGCATACCGTGAACAGTCACTTCAAATTCCTTCTTGCGGTCCCCAGCAGTATTTGTTGCCATGCACCGATAAAGGCCTGTGTCTGAGACCTGAGCCTGAGCAATAACCAGTTTGTGTCCATTTAATAAGATCTTGAATCCATCCCTTTCATCGATTAACTGGCCATCCTTCAGCCACCTAGAGAAAAGGCAAAAGGAAGTCTGGATATATCTTTTAAGCAAATCATGCCCTAGAAGATACATAAAGTTTCTATTGTGTGTTTGTTCAATGTCCTAGTGGCTTACTCTGTAAAATAAACTGTAAATGAAAAAGAGAAGAAAAAAGGAAACCTGGCCTAACACAGAAGCTGGCATATTGTTAGAACCCAATAATTGTGTGTTGAGTTATTTATTCTTCTACTAATTCTAGGCTACAAGAAAGAGACAAGTATTGGATTGTTTGTAACACAAATGGTAAATGCTTGAGCTGACGGATATGCCGTTACCATGATGTGATTATTATGCATGCGTACCTGTATCAAAAAATTTCATGTAACCCATAAATATATACACCCACTATGTACCAAAAAATTCAAAATTAAAATAGAGACAAGTGCTCCTAAATATTACTCACTTCGATGTTTAAATAATAATCAGCAAAACATACACAATCTTAAAACAAGTGTAAACAAACCTTTAAATCATACAGCATTATGTGTTTACACTTCTGAGTTTTGCATTCCATTTCATTTTATAATCATCTGTGAACATATCTCATTTCCTTCATTGACTAACTCTTCCTCTGCATATCCCATAGCAACTTGGAAACAAAAGCTAAGTATTTAATACATGCTTTGAAAATTAAAGAATAAGAAAAAAAGAACTGGTAAACACATATGCACGTTAACTTTCTCTGTTTACCTAATATGTCTGGTATACTCCTTTTTACTTGGTAGTCTGTTAAACGTTTCGGTACCTCAGGAAAGTATGACAATACTGCTTGATAGACTGTCTCTGTGAACTAAATGTGTAATTTCTAAGGCCATACGATGCAATTCCTCTAATTGAGCAAATTTTGGTGCCTTTTGACTATCAAGTAGAAGTTGCATTGTATATAGAGCATGTCTACTAAAAGAGGAATATAAAGAATACAATTTCATACAATCCTTTTTAATGATACAGAACGGTTTTCAAGATAGCTCTAAAACACTCAAAACAAAATGCGGGAGGTATTTAGAAGACATACCAAAACCCTTACATGATAGTTGGTGGGGGAGAGCCTGTCACTTGACAATCTAGCTCCAGTAAGTTATTCACCATCACAATGAAGTACGATGTTTCATCGCCTCCTTCTATAGCTGGCGGCACTAGGAAACAACAGGAATGCAACATGCAAAGAATTGTATACAACCAAAAAACACAGAATCTCATGAAGCCATACCACATTGCAGTTCAGAAGGCTGACAAGTATCGTAGTAGTTTGATAAATGAAGGGCACTTGAAATGTATTGTAAATACATTTTACAATAAACACTTGCCAGGATCAGTAAACATGCTTTTGACATATCGTGGCTATTCCTCTATCTAGTACTATGGTGCCACTGATGCCAGGTGAATATCAACTTGATTCATATTTTATATTGTTTATTTTCATAAGCACAAGAGAACAAAAACCACCAAATTGGGCCATCTATTCAAAAGCCTTCACTTTATAGATAAAGATACTGAGTTTAAAGGTTGCAAGATGACTTTCCAAGGCTAAGGTTCCTGTTACCTGGCGTAGGGCTTATGACAAAAGACCATGTTGTTGTTCACTGCAATTAGACATTGTCATTGATGTAAAAATGTATCTATGCACTTGTATATATCAAGTATACTTATCAAAATCAGTGGAAGATTTATGTAAGATTCTACATCCTGAGACTCCAGTGACACATCCACCTCTTGGTAATGTGCAATCCATAGTTGCACATACGACTATACCCTCTTTTAGATTGTTTTATTATTGCATGAACAAAAAAGAATTTAACAAATGAATCAGGTTTTGCTAGGAATCTGAGAACCCAGGCAGTGGCATCCTTATTTACCCAAGACATCAACTTCATATTTGATTTCCTTTTCTCCTGCCACACTGGTAGCCACACATATGTACTGTCCCCGATCAATTTCTTGGGCACTCATGATTTCAAGTTTCTTTCCACCAGCTTCTATGCGGATATTGTCATTAGCTTTCACAGGTACACCATCTTTCAACCAGGTGAGAATAGGAGAAGGGTTTCCGGCAGCTTTACACTCCAGTGTCAGAGAATGAGCAATAACTACTTGCTTATTCAAAGGTGTGGCCAAGTCACCTTCAATCATTGGAGGAACTAAGGAGAAACATAGCAATATTTCAGGCAATTCTTTGTGTGCACAAAATATATCCCAATAAAATAAAGAAGAGTTGTTTTTTTCTCATAAAGTTTGACCATTAAAATCTACCTATATGCCTCTCTCCGGCTAAGCTATTGAGGAAAGAATTTCTTGGTCTAGCTAATCTCTAACTGTCTTAATTATTCTGGAAACTCTGGATTGTCTGGCTTATAAAGGACAAATAGCTCAGAATGATCTCAGTCCCAACAACTACTTTGCCTTTTCGGTAATAACCAAATACTCTAGATGTTCCAAGTGCCATGGCAAAGGTTAGTTGAGTGAATGGACACCTTCTTGCTAACCTTAGGTTTTTAAAATATTTTTCCAAATCATGGAACAAATTCTCCCAATTCCTATCCATGCATATTGAAAAAGACAAACCCACTGAGGATTATTAGTGAATAAACTGGATATTAGTATATGAGAAAGCATAGGTAGGAAAGGTATATAATCACAGCACATGTTGTTCCTTACCATAGACATCCACATGGAATGATTTTTCAACAGTTCCAGCAACATTGGCTACATGACACGTATATGTTGCTGAATCAGAGACCTGTGCTCGAGGAATATGAAGATACTGTCCTTTATCAATATAAAGTGCTTGTGAGCTGGACATGATTGTTTGGCCATCCTTATACCAAGTAATAGCAGGCACCGGAAGCCCCCGTGTTTCACATTCTAGTTTAATAACACTGTTGATCAATACCGATATGTCTGTGGTGACATTTCCTCCTTTCACAGTAGGTGGAACTACGAAGGATTTTAGAACAAAAACAAGTCATTTAACTTTCTGCATCTTCACCAAAATCTTAAACTCTCTAGATGTTTAAACAATGCATCTAAGGTAAACTAAAGACAATTAGGAAGTCTGTGATTTATCTCCTGATAATGAGTTTCCTGTCCTGTCAAAACCATCTTTATCATTCCCCCTTTGGGTTTCAGATTTCAGTAAAAACAGAAAGTCACAGATTTTGTTTCACAGAGTCATTTAGGTTCAAGAGATCATATTAGAATAACTAAGGTAGTTATATTTAACACCAAAGCAGTTCCAGCAGCATTGGCTACATGGCATGTATATGTTGCTGAATCAGAGACCTGTGCTCGAGGAATATGAAGATATGGTCCTTTAAAATAAAACCCCATTCAAAGTAGATACAGCAAGTTTCAAATCAGGCCAAGGGAGCGAAAATGTCGCATGTGGTACAACTGTATGCCCTCTCACCAAGAAATACTAAAGGTCTAAGTGCTTTCAGAACCAGCTATTCACAATAGCTGTGGAGTCTTCAATTTTTGCTTCTTGCTGTTTTTTTTCCCCCTTTTTCTGGGGGGAAGGAGGGGACTGCTAAGAGTCCATTCTCTCAGCTTTACTCATCCAATTTTCTACACGTGTATCTCCTACAATTCAGCAACCACAGGTCTGGCCTCTCAAACTACATAAGGACTATACTGTTGGAAAAACAACTGAAGTCACTCAGTCTCTGCTGAAAAGTCTCAATATGGTCATTCCAGGATTATGCTATCATTGCAACAATTTAAAAGAAATTAAATGGCATGTACATGAATTTGAGTATCAATTAATCTTAATAAACTTTTAAATTTTAGAATGGAATACTTGATAGAATGTTTTTCTTATAGTTAAACTAGGATTATGGGTTTTGAGAGGGAGACCATACAGGTAAAGTGCCATTTTCATCACATGCTACCAAAGATACATACTATCTACATGACTTATCACTGAGACCTGTGCTAAGTCACGTTGATATACTGTAACCCCTTTTTCCTCCCCTTTCCATTGAAGGGAGTCCTTATGCCAGCCCATACCTAGGGAGTGAGGAGTCATGTTCTACTTCTGTGAGAGGGGACTACCTACATAATTTATTTATAATTCTTTTCTATGGAAGATATGTCTCTTCTTCCCATTTTATTTATTGAGTCAATCACTTATTTATATCAGTATGGACTCATGGAAACCTACATGCCTTGGGTTACATCCAATACTACATTATTTATCCAGTTTTGGCTACTGGGAGTTTTCAGTTGGCTCTTCAGTCCCTTTAATAGACCCTATTTATTTTATTTTGTTTTATTGTTTGCACCCTCTTCCTTACTTTCTGGCTTTACTACGTGCTCCAGGATCATCTTGTGTATTCCCTGCCCCAGCTCCAGACTTAACCATTTCTCCAAGGAGCCTGGTCCCTTTCAGTGAAGAAGGATGTTAGAAAACAAGATCTGGAAGCTAAGCGGAGTACCTTAATATTTTCTGCTAATTATTCTTAGAAATAGTCCATACCGACAAACATGTAGGTACACATTTTTTCTCACACATAATTTAAGGCAAGATGTACTATACTTTGGGGTGAATTTGATGATGAAATCATTTTTTCTCTCAGGAGGCTTACTATAAATATCAGGGGTCAAACAACTGTGGATCACAGGCCAGGTGATGCTAAGCTAAGAATGGCTATACCATTTTTTAAATGTTGAAAAAAATCAAAAGAATAATGACATTTTGTGACATGTAAAAATTACATGAAACTCAAACTTCAATGTCCATAAAGTTTTATTGGGATACAGTCACATTCATTCATTGGCATATTGTCTAAGGCTTTTACTCAACAATGGCAGAGTAAAGAGTTAAAGCAGAAACCAAATATGGTGTTCTCATCGCTTCTACTACTGTTCAGATTACTGCAAATTTCAGTGACATGGTTACAACTTGATAGCATTTTTAGTGCTATGCCTATCACCATAATGTGATATTTTCTTGAATTTCATCATCAGTGAATACTCCATGTCAGAACAAGAAAAGAATACTAAAATATCTAATTTTTAAGACACAGCACAGTGTGGAAAATTTTGTTGTCAAACTAAAGGGCAAAATATTGTGTCTGTTTTATAACACTATATCTCTTCTAATAAACACTTGACTAAGCAGCCATTACAATATTCCCAATTTTAAAAAATCAACAGTTTGAAAAATTAGAAAACATAAAATGAAATGTTTAATCATAGCAAATTTCTTCACAAAAATCAAAAGTCCAAATGAGGCCAAAGCCAAACCAAATTTCTGAGAGGCTCATTTGTTAGCCAACAGAGGAAAGCCATTTACCAATGGTGACTTAATTAAGTCAGGTATGATTTCAGAGGCAAAAGAAATGTGTCTAAAGAAAATAAGTGTGTTAAACATTCTTAGCCTTTCAGTGAGAATAATTGCTTGAAGAGCTGAGCACACTGGGAGCAACATCAATAGTCAATTATTTTTTAAGACAACTTTTTTCTCAATAGTATTATTGGCTTTTGACAATTGACAGATGTTGCTGACACTGCTCAGCTGTTCTTGTTTCTTTGAGGAACCAATGAAAGTACAAAAAAAAAAAAGAACCTGAAGAATTAGCCTCTTAGAACAGTTTATGTGAAACAACTACAGACAAATATTTTCAGAAGAGTTGAAATAAACACTAATTTATTACAACCTAAAGAGGAATCTGCTAAGATTTGTTACAAGTGATGTTGATAAAAATATACGTGAAGCAAAAAAAAAAAAAAAGGCTTAGACAAATTTACAAAGCTTATTACAATGTAAGGTGTTAAAAAAAAAAATCAATGTTTTTTCATTGTATTATTCACGAGCAAGCACTTTGCGTCAAAGATTCGGGTGTTATTAACCAGTAGTGTTAAATGGTGTATTTTGCTTGCTCTCATGCAGTTAAACATCGTCAGTTCTATGACTTTTTGTCAGAGTTCAACTGAATAGCCTGACTTGCCTTACCATATAGCAGGTCAATCAATGCCTCAGTGGTGATGAAGTTTCATTGTGCTTTTCTGAGCTCAGGGCTAAGACTTCTTTCTGAATAAAAAGAATCATTCTTAAACACTGCTATTGAATACTAAATGCTTTTGGAAATTGGTTTTGCTGTTAACTTGATAGTGTTTTGAAATGAGTCCAACCCCAAATTACCAGACCAAAAAACTACGTAAATGCAAAATGTATATACCATGGAAGATGTCGTGTTGTTTTAGTTACAAGTAATGTCAAGCAGCTTTATACATTCTCCATGCTGTCAAAAGTTCAAACAGTGAGATCTAGATTCCTCCACAAATTTGCAGCGGATATATTTTCTGAGCTCAAACTACGGTTCTAGCAGTCTGTCACACCTTGACACAAATGCAAAACAAAATTTCACATTCAAAATCTCGTTAGCTTTAAAAGTGAGAGCTTTCCATCTAACCTTCACCTAGAATTTATTAATCAGCAGTCTGATGACATGATAAAAGTCAAATACCAAGAGAAGAATACAACAGAATTCTGTAAATGCCTTCCAGGCAATGAATATGCATGATTAAAATAATATGCCTGTGAAACAATATCAGTACTAGGCAGTACTTATCTGTATGAAGAGACATTTTCAAAGTTTCATCTTTGAAACTTTTTTACCTTTTTTTTTTTAAACCTATTTCATTACATAAAAATCACCAGTAAGCCAGATGCAATGGCTCATGCCTGCAATCCCAGCACGTTGGTAGGCCGAGGCAGGCAGATCACGAGGTCAGGAGATGGAGATCATCCTGGCTAACGCAGTGAAACCCCATCTCTACTAAAAATACAAAAAATTAGATGGGAGTGGTGGCAAACGCCTGTAGTCCCAGCTACTCAGGAGGCTGAGGCAGGAGAACTAAGGAGGCGTAGGTTGCAGTGAGCAGAGAATCTGCCACTGAATTTCAGCTTGGGTGACAGAGCAAGACTCTGTCCCAAAACTACAACAACAACAACAAAACAAAAAAAACACCAGTAACAGAACATTTGCAATTGTTTTTGATGATAGAGAACACTAACTTCAAATTTCATTTAAGTGAAATGTTTTTTCCCCAAATAATTCTGTTTCTCAGTAGTAGACTTGTATTACAAAAAATTTATATTTTAAAAAATTATCAAAGAAATTGAATTTCACCACCAAATAATTTTGTAGAAATCTGTTTCTCTCTTATTGTATAAGTACCTATATTATCTCCTTGATTTTGCTGAATGGTCTGCAAAGTCTTAAATATTTACTATATTGCCCTTTATAAAAAGGTTTGCCAAGTCCTGCTATAGATAATTAATTAATACAAATTCAAGCTACCATTTTGAAACCCTAAGAAAAAGTATTTTACTCATGCTTTAAATTTTAATTTTGATTGAGATTATATATGTCATAGGTTAATCTATAAATGCCTATCAGACTTTGGCTCAAATTGCGTAAATCACTGGCTAGCCTAACTAGTTGGATAATATATTAATGAAACCAACAACACAGGTTCAAACAAATCTATATATTTCATGAATGTTTTAGAAAGGAATATCATTTGTATCAGAAAGGATCTATTTTAAAAGTTTGTACTTATAAAAATGAAAAAATTACTCAAATAATATTTGTATCTGATGGTGTAATAACATACTATCTAATGCTTAAATTTGACAAATCCATAAGTATTTCACTTTCTGTTTCATTTTAATTCATACATAATTGCCAGCAAGCTATACTTCCATTTGAGGGAAAGGAATACAAATAAAAATTATGAATACACTGCTCATTAAGCTGTACACATATGCATATGTATATGCATGTATAGATATACCCATGCACCCCCCCACACACACACACACGCACTCTCTCTCTCTCTCTCTTTCCCCGCACCCCAAGACTTTTATAAAATTTAGGGCAGGAGTTCCCAACCCCTGGGCCACGGAAGAATACGGATCCAGGATCCAAATGTGCAGCTCCTTAGGAACCAGGCCACAGAGCAGGAGGTGACAGGGCGAGCAAGCATTACCACCTGAGCTCTGCCTCCTGTCAGCTCAGTGAGGGCACTGGATTCTCATAGAAGTGCGAACCCTATTTTACGGGTTCCTTGTGATAATCTAACTAATGCCAGATGATGTGCAGCGGAGCAGTTTCATTCCACAAAACTAGACCCTGGTGCAAAAAAGGTTAGGGACTGCTGATTTAGGGAAGCTCTCAGACCTCCAAACCTCATCCATGGACCTCAGTTTACAAATCTTTGTCTCAGACCTACTAGTTGTAAACCTGTACAGTCTCCTGATAGGATATTAAAACTTCATGTACTTTCTTCCCTCTTTGACATTCTTCTTTTTCCTTTTTTACCCTCCGTCTCTTATTTTTCCCTTTTATTTTGCCTCAACTTCTTTCCTTATTTAGGCACAATGTTCGTTTATACCTTGCAAGTGAATCAACCCCGTTTCAATCTCATATCAGTGTGTAAGTAAGGAAAAGGAATGAATCAACTAGCATGAAACACACCCTGAATTTGAAATCTACATTCATATTCTTCACAGTTAGCCAAAGTATAATATCTGTTTTACTTTTTTCCATTTTAAGAACAAAGGCATTTTCACAAGTGAAATAAATTTAAGCTTAAGAGATGGAGCATTGCTAAAGAGGAAATGGCACTATTTCCTGAATTATAATACTCAAAACGTTACTAAATTACAATGCCTTTTATCTCAGACCATCCCAGAAGGTTTAATCATTATAGAGTCCTCTCTTCTGGGTGCCTGGAGGCATCATACAGAGTGAACAAGAGAATCTGAAATGAAAGAACCCAAGTCCCATGGAAATAAGAGTCTTATTTATTGAATCACCAAAATGTATTCATCACAGATCCTGGCAACAATACAATAGGGCAGAGAAGACTACTCAAATGCTTGGGAAAAATATGGCACCTATTGTTTAAATGTGTGGCTCTGGTGGGAGGCCAAAGGTAGCAATAGCACTTCTGTTTAACTTGGATGCTTGTATAGTTAATCTTTCAGCAATGTTATTCTTTTTTAGAGAACATGTCTTTTCATGACTAATTACTTCCAAAGGCTTTTATTAATAGATATAAATGATTTAAAAGCCTGCATTAAATAGAATTTCTTTGATTCAAGAAAGCTATTTGGACTTTACATAAAGATAGCAACATTTAACAAGAGAGATTTAAAAAGCAATTAAATTATATAGAAACCGAGCTAGATTCTATATGTACGTTAAGTTTTAAGATGATACAATCACTAATTATATAATGATAAATGAATGACATTTATTGAGCTCTTACTAGAAGCTCAATAACCCATGTAAAATAGCTAACAATTGATTTTCAGAATAACACTACTACATAGGGCTATTATTATCCTCATTTTAAGGCTGAGAAAAACTGAAGTCTGGAGGGGTTAGGAAATTTATCCAAAGTCACAAAGCTAGTCAGTGGCAGTGGCTGGGCCTCAACACAAGCTCTTATTAATTACTCAACCAGTGTTGTACAACAGAAATACAATACAAACTCACATATATAATTTTAAATCTTCTAGTAGCCACATTAAAAAATATGGAAAGAAACAGAGGAAATTAATTTTAATAATACATTTTACTTTGTCCAATATATCCAAAATATTATTTTGGATATAATCAATGTAAAGTTATTAATTAGATATATAACATCTTTTCATATTAAACCTTTGATATCTGATGTGCATTTTACATAACACTGCATCTTAGTTTGGGCTAGCTACATTTCAAGTGCCCAATAGCCTCATGTGGCTAGTAGCTACCATATTAGACAGTGTAACACTAGACCATTCATTCATTTAGCAAGTATTTCTTGAGACATGCTATGTATCAGACATTAAAGTAGGGAACATGCATAACAAGAGCCTGCTTTGACCAAGTTTAAATTCCCTGGAGAGAAATAGATCATAAATAAATTACACTGTAATTAAGCAATCAAATATCAGATAGTGATGTGTGCTGCAAAAACAAAAGGAACTAGCACAGTATCATACAGAGTAAGTAGATGGCTGCTTTTAATTGGGAAGATCCTATGAGAGGGTGACACTCTGAGGTATCTAAACTTTCCTTGAGCATCATACACCATGGAAAGACAGAAGCTAGTGCAGTGAGTACTACAGATCTATTAAGTTCTATTCCTTTCTATTGTATAAATCTTTGTGCTGGAAACAATATTCACGTGCCTATGTATGGCTCCACTGGTAAAAATTAAAATGAATTTGGCAATCACATTCCTCAGGGAAAGCTGATAATGTTAGAGAAAATAAGACAGTAGCAAAAACACATAAGGCATTGGAAAGATAATTACATGGTCAGGATGGAGGCCACGAGAGAATTAAAATAGAATAATTGAATTGTCTACATATCAACAACTTCACTCAATTTCACAAGTCTCTATAATTTTAAAAGTTTGTTCTGTTTCCTTCAAAGATACAGACATTTAGTTTGTGCATATGCTAACCAATTAGGAAATCCTTGCTCTTTTTAAGTGAGATTATAGACAAATCACTAGACCATTTGAAGAAATTAATATCTAATGAAAAAAGGCATTAAAATTTGCTACAATATTCTGGCCTTTTAAAACACATGAAGATAGGCTCCTCCTTCTCTTGAAGTATGTAGTATTCCGAATTATTCAGTATTAAATAAGAGAGTAGTTACCAGTAGAATAAACCCTGCTTTTCAAATTAAAATGAGAGTTGACAATAAAAAGCATAAGAAAATCGCACTTACTATAGACAGTCAGTTTTACATCCTTGGTTTGTTTCCCAGCTGCATTAGACACAGTACAGTGGTAGCGCCCCTTGTCACTTCTCCGTGCATTCTTCAAATGTAAGACTTGTCCTCTGTCTAGAAGTTCAACATTAGGATCACCCAAAAATAAAGGCCTAGAAAAAATAAAATTGTATGCTATGGGTCTGTTTTCAGTTTTTCATATTTCTTCTTTATCAAAACAAAAATCATTATGTAATATAAGCTAAAAATACAAGTGAAAGTTCATTGAAAAAATAAAATGATATGATTAATACTCCTATTCAGAAGAATGAAAGTTTTAGACCACTTTATTAACAGAAGTTAATCATAATTATCTCTTTGAGATGAAAAGTTTCTCCATTTCAAACTTAAATTATTTAATAATATTAATAGAAATACAGTAGTGTCATTATTTGCTTTATTCATTCATCCTATCTTATTTTGTTTTTTAGATTTTTTTTAAGTTTTTGGTTAGCATAGCTAAAATTTCTACCATTACCTGGAAAAGAAAAATTAAGAGTTTTAATATTACAGAAAATTCAGACCAAATATTATTTTTAAACCAATATCATAATATCTAGAAGAGCATTAACAATATAATGAATGGTTATTATTTACAAAAGGCAATGATCATGCCAGCTTCTCTAAAAGTATTGTAATAAATACAAATGCTTACATAATCATAAATATTTAAAGATATTTATGTCAAAAGATGCTTGTATATGGTTGTCAAGAAAGTCTTTTTCTACTATTCAGAGTCATTTACTGACTACTATAAAATGCACAGTTTATGTAATTGGCAGCGGTTTCATTTTAAAATTTGGTTGTTAAAGTCTATGACATCTTAAGACTCATATCTTTAAAATCCATCAATCTTTTTTCAGGAATATCCATACTAGTTTTTAAAAGTTTCAATGACTTAGCCACATAATGAATAATTAGACACAATGCCATTATTCACAAGCCTCTAGTCAGACTACAAAATTAAATGGAAAACATTTCATTTTCTATAGTAGCACATTTTACTATTTCTTACTGTGACACTTTGTATATAGCTCTCAAAAGTTAAGAGAATAAAATACCTTCACTTAGTGCATTTTAAGGTTTTTGTATTTTTGGGTTTTTTGAGATGAAGTCTCACATTTGTCACCCAGGCTGGAGTGCCCTGGTGCTATCTCTGTTCACTGCAACCTCCACCTCCCGGGTTCAAGCAATTCTTCTGCCTCAGCCTCCTGAGTACAGGTGCCTGACACCATGCCTGGCTAATTTCTGTATTTTTAGTAGAGATGGGGTTTCACCATGTTGGCCAGGCTGGTCTTGAACTCCAGACCTCAGGCCATCCACCTCCCTTGGCCTCCCAAAATGTGGGATTACAGGAATGAGCCACCACCTGGCCACATTTTAAGTTTTTAAAGAAATACTTGACAATATGCTACTCCAATTTAAGTAATTTTGAAACTTTTATTGATTGTTAATTGTACAAGTAACATCATTTTAAACAAAAATGTAAGCACTGTGATGAGAAGAATTCTCCTTGGTCTGTGACCCGCAATGTGAGTCTGCTTTCTAGACTTCTCCCCATTATGAGTTTGATTTGTATTCTTCCACGTGTTTTTTACATTTATAAACATTTTCATATATAAATTTATATTTACAAACATCTTTGTTCATAAATGTAAAATGATGGTCAAAAATAAAACATATTTTACATATATATGTAAAATAAAATAGATGGTAAATTTGTTTATATGCAAACATATTCATAAATCCATTCCCAAAGAAATCTAAAGCTTTAATATATCAGTGGTATCAGGTTATTGTTCTGCTTTTCTTTCACTCTACAACAGGTATGGAGATATTTCTGGTACACATAGCTTGATCTTACTCTCTTTAATTGATGCACGGTGTTCCATAAGATGATTACGCTATAAGGTATCTACCTATTCTCCCAATGTTGGGTTTTAGCCAGTTACCACTTTTCTGCCGTCACAGTGAGTATCAATGTATAAGCCTCTCTGTGGATATGCATGACTGTTTCCATCTCCCGGACACTGCATCACAGTGTATGAGCATCAGATTTTAATAGATACCAACAAGTTGCCTTTTAAGACACTAATTTACATTCTCCCCATCAGAGCACTATATCTTGATTTCCCATCTAGTCAAGGTTTGATAATTTCAAACCTTTGCTTTGTTTGCCAATATGACCCATAAAGAACAAAATTCTATTATTCATCAAATTATTGATGGTAAATATCTTTTAATATGTTTATTGCTAAACTATATTTTAACTGCCTGTTGTTGTCCTCCATATATTTTCTATGTTGCTGTTTGTGCTTATTATTGATTTGTAAAAAGCTTGAATACAATCTTTTATTTTATATACCACAAATCTTGACTATTTGCTACTTAGGCCTTAGGTATCTGCTCCCAGAAACTATAATACACAAACCGTGACCCCCATTTGAGAAATAAATTCTCACAACCAATACAGACCATTGCAGCCATTTCGATGTAGGCACACCTAAGCAGCCCTTTAGAGCTGGAGTCTGAGAAATATCTGTAGTTCCTTTTTGTCCAAACACAGAACTAGCTTAGTATTCATCTTGCTGTCATAAACAAGATGTTTATGACATCTTTTAATAAGTCAATTCCACATTAAAAGAAAATTATCTGACATTTGGATCTTGCATTTTTCACTGTTAGCCTTTAGACAGAGGATATTTAGCATATATTACATTTGAGTTCCCCTATGTTTCTAAAATGAATTCCCACCATTTATAAGGAACCTTTAATTCATAAGAATGAAAGATATTACAAGATTTTTGAGGAGTTTTTGAGCAATATTGTTTTTCCTTTATGCTCGTTTAGTAATATTCTATGTGATAAAATAATTAAGAGGAAGAAAATCCACGTGCATTTACACATCTTTTTCCTATCAATTGAACCCTTACAATAAATACAGAAAAGATACTCACTTGCCATCTTTGAACCAATGAATATCAGGAAAGGGAGTGCCTTTGACCTGGCATTCAAGGGTGGCATCATGGTTGAGGACAACTGAGACTTCATTTGGGAAATTGGTACCTATTATGGTGGGTGGAACTTGAACAAAGACAGTTTATTATGAAAATCTGTTACTCAGCAAAAAGAGTGGCATGGGGTAGAAAGCAGTCAATGATTTCTATACAAAAATACAATACCATATAATATGTTTTCATATCATTTCTGTGTACCAATGTTAAATTTAAGTGTAGAAACGTATTTATGAAATATTTGCTAGCAGGACAATTACCTGCAAGAATTATGATATATAGGATTCATGTTTGGGTGTATTCAACTCATATGCGAAAGTAGTTTAGAATGTAAGTGATCAGTGAGGCTTATATAATGTAATTTGCTACTGCTATACATTTTGGATAATGAATGACAATGAACATCACTCTTATTCAAATTCTACATATACTGTTGCGCTACTTGAAATATATTACCTGTGTCTTTTAAAAAACTAAGATAGTAAATTTGATATGCAATATAACATGAAAAAGAATGTGCTAGTTTTTATTCTCGGGATTATCAAGCATATTAAAGAGCTCCTGAATACGTCCCTGACTCTCTCATCATCTCCCTTCATACCATCTTAAAGTGGTCTTCATCCTCAGAAAAATGACCAGCCACTAAAGGATTTCAGCAGGGAAGGACTGAGGTGTAATCATATTTGTGTTTGAAGACCACATGAGCTCGTATGTGAAGAATGGATTACAGTAGCAAAAAGGGGATTCAGGTGAGCACTTAGGCCATTACATTAATTCAGCTCATAGATGATGAGAGACTTTCACAGAAGGATGAAAAGAAGTTGGTCACCAAAGAATTAGGAAGTAGACGTAACAGGAAATATGTAGATTTGAAATATTGGGGAAAAGGTAGTAGTGAGAACCTGGAGGTTCTGGAATAAGCAACTGAGTGGACGGAGGTACCAGTTCCTAGAATGGGGATCAATGAAGGCAACCAGAACTGGCTTTCACTGGGACTCTCACTCAAGTCACAATAGCATGGAGAAAATTAGCTATCTATCCCTAGGCTCAGGGAAAAAGTCTGAACTGGAGATAAAAAAATTGGGAGTCATCACCAGACAGATGGAATTCGAAGTCAAGGGAGCAGATGAGTACCAATGAAAATGATGCCAACAAGACTCATGATAAGAATGATTTCTTAATTTGTTTTCATAACCTATACTTAAATATAATAATAGTGATTTTGAGGAAAAAAAAATTTCAGGCTTTGAGAAGACTAATGGGAGGAATTATTTTTATGTTATAGCAATTTATGAATATAATTTTTATGCAGTGTCATTCCTCAACTTCACTTCTACTCAAGACTTATGAATTATATGCCCATTGTAAGAAGGAAAATACTGAAAAGGAAGAAAGTCATTTTATCACAAAATGAACTTTAAATGGCAAATATAATTTCACAAACTAAAATTATAAAATTTTAAATATATGATTACCATTAAAATGTCTTACATCCTAATTTATTACAGCTGCTCCCTACTTAATTAGAATCAGGACTGACTTAGTTACAAGAGTTAATTAGAATGCAGGGGAAAGTGGATTTACTACCTTCTCCAGTTCAAGCACAGCCTAGCAGCTTTAGGCTGTGCACAGCACGATTGTGTTATATTCGGTATCACTCTGTTGTAGCCACTTCCCAGAGAATATCCTGCCTACCTAACTGGAGAAATTGATAAGAGTAATAATTTCTTATTTTACACAAGATAGTAGTACTACTTTTGAGTATTTCAAAGTCATCTCTGTATTATAAATAACGAAACCCTTCAAAATGTCTATATCATATGGTTCTGATGAACAAATAATAAGGACAAAAATAATAGAATGAAACTCTATTTCTTCTGTAAATTTATTTTTTTTCTCTTTACTTTTTCATATAGTCAGCTCTATTTTAGGTAAGAAATGCCTCTGAATTGTAGCTCTTTTTTTTAAAGGATATATTTCTTACCTAGCACATCAATGTTAAAGTACTTCTGAGAAGTGCCTGCAATATTAATTGCTTTGCAGGAGTATCTTCCTGCATCCTCTGGAGTGGCTTTGAAGAGCTTCAGTATCTTCCCATTGCTCACAATCTGAATGGTGCTGCTTTCAGTCACCTTTAAGGGCCAAAACGGTCAGTGTTATTTCCAATCCTAATAAAAATGCATGATTAAAAGTTGAAGTAGAATGTTTATATTAGTAGTAGTATGAAACGAACATCTGAGCACTTTACTTCAGATACAGAGGCGAGGAATTACATATATATGAATGACTCCATTTACCTGGACATTATCTTTATACCACTTAATGATGGGAGATGGAGTGCCTTCCACTTCACAGAAGAGATTGGTCAGCTGATTTAACAACACTGACACATTTGTAACTTGTTCTTTATCTTTAATTGCTGGAGGCACTGCAAAAAGAGAGGAGTCATAGCCAGGTAGTTTTATAATAAATATTATTTATAGAGTTTCTTTATAAGGGCCTTTATAGAGTAGATTCTTAGATATTTGATGGCTAGACAAGCTAGACATATTTAAGCATATGCTTTCTTGTAAAATAAAAAGTCTTGAACAATGTATTCATAATAGCAACCCTTATTGGATTTTTACTTTATTATTTCAAGGCTTTAAATTTAGGATTAAATTTGGGATAAATTTAAGGGAGAATCTACTTTTATTCCACATATTACTCAAAATATAAGCTTCTGGAGTCTTAAGTCACATGAGACTAACTACTTCGTTGATGGGGATGAATATTACCCAGTGTCTAAAGAAACTAGTATTCATCAAAGTTTAATATATGTATATACACTTTCAGTTATGTGAAATGACATATATATAAGATTTCATTAAAGGTTAGTAAAAACAACTGTTAACAATCTACATGCTCATCATTAATAGAAAAAGGTTAAATAAATCATTGTGTATCTATCTACACAATGAGATGCTATAGTTAGGAACATTAAATAATCTCCAAGATAGACTGTTCAGTGAAATAGAGAAGGGGAAGAATGTTAATATAATGTTCTATTATATGTGTGCTTTTATAAATAAAAAGAGGATAAAATAGTTCATTGTATATGCATAAAATATCTTTGGGGAGATACACACACACACACACACACACACACACACACACACACACACACTTTCCTTTATCCCAATAGAGGATAAGTAGATGACTCAGCTCAGAGACCTTTTACTATGTTATCTTTTTCTACCATTTGAACTTTGAATAATATAAAATCACAATAAAAATTACATGAAATTTTAAATCAAACAATAAATGCAATCAGACCATCAGATTTCTCTTTGGTGTCACAGCTATTCACATTAATATTAAATGATACTACACCAAGAGACTAATTTAAACATTTAAGAACTGGAGACTTGGCACACATAGTCAGTTACATGAGTTTAATTACATTTACCATGGACTTTGAGGTTATATTTTCTTTCTGTGGTTCCAGCTTCATTGACTGCCACACAGATGTACTCCCCACTGTCATATGGTGTGACAGAAGCGATAACCAGCAATGTGCCATCTTCCAAGATAGAAATGACAGGCTCTCTGCCTGTCAACTCTCTACCATTGTGTAACCATTTGATGGTTGGTTTAGGGGTACCTAAATAAGAAATTAAAGTCCTGTGGTATTACACAATGAAATCAGAAATTATTAAATATCAAATATATCAAGGAGAAATAAAGTTTTAATTATGACAATAATGTCCAATCCTAGGTACTATGCTACTTTCAAGATATTTCTCCTGGCATGGAAATATGAAGACATTATGTTAGTTAATGCCTCAAAATCCCGGTGGGTCTTAAGAGACTTGTGGTAAAATTTGAACAAAGTTGGGTTTTTTTTGTTGTTGTTGTTTGTTTTTTTTTTTTTGAGACTGAGTTTCGCTGTTGTTACCCAGGCTGGAGTGCAATGGCGCGATCTCGGCTCACTGCAACCTCTGCCTCCTGGGTTCAAGCAATTCTCCTGCCTCAGTCTCCTGAGTAGCTGGGATTACAGGCATGCACCACCGTGCCCAGCTAATTTTTTTTTATATTTTTAGTAGAGACGGGGTTTCACTATGTTGACCAGGATGGTCTGGATCTCTTGACCTCGTGATCGACCCGCCTCGGCCTCCCAAAGTGCTGGGATTACAGGCATGAGCCACCGTGCCCGGCCCCAAAGTTGTTTTTATGTAAACATTCAGAATATAGTAAGTAAAGCATTTGACTAGTGAGTTCACAGTAATTTGTTGGCAGGACAGGAACTGTATTAATCCTATGGACTGGATATGGGAGAGTTTTAGGGTGAAATGAAGACAGAGCAAAAAAAGTCACTGTAACAGAAATACAACATGAAGATTGCCCCCACCAAATAGTGTGTATATATGATGTAGAGAAATGATGTTTTATAATTCCCTTTTCAAAAAGGCCTGATATTGCAGAGATGAGGAAACTCTACTGTCCATGCTTCTTTTGGAGATCTCATTCTGTTAAATAAAGGGTAATAGCTCAATTCTTGGAATGGTGGATGAGAAATTTTTAGTGAGACAAATAGCTTTCCTGGATTAATTTATGACCAACAGAATAAATGGAAATTATATACTCTTGGAGGAAAAAAATGATACAACAGTCTTTGAGTGTATAATACAATCAAAAGGAATACTGGAAATAAACATTAATAAACATTAAATCTATACTAACAATGTATTTATTTAGCAAACATTGTGCCAGGTATTATTCTAAGCATTTTAAAAAAGTAATATCTATAATGATAAGAAGAAAACACCTTAAATAAAAATTACATGATTACATGAGACGTTGTTAATAATCCTGTATTAAACGACAGTAAAATATTAAAAGATGGACATATAATCCAGGATATATATAAAAGTATGGCAGAAATACATATAATGTGTCATTGAAGCTACACTTAAATTGAGTTAAAGGCTTAAAATACGACTATAAAAGTTTTATTTTTTATTATTTTTTTTTTATTGCATTTTAGGTTTTGGAGTACATGTGCAGAACATGCAAGATAGTTGCATAGGTACACACATGTCAGTGTGTTCTGCTGCCTTCCTCCCCTTCACCCACATTTGGCATTTCTCCCCAGGCTATTCCTCCCCAGCTCCCCCCCACCCCACTGTCCCTCCCCTATTTCCCCCACAATAGACCCCAGTGTGTAGTACTCCCTTCCCTGTGTCCATGTGTTCTCATTTTTCATCACCCGCCTATGAGTGAGAATATGGAAGAAAATTAAAGACTGGCCTATTCAGTTGTACTCATAGCATAAATGTTGACTGATGAGAATAAAAAGGTTAAACTGATGGACTCCAGTTGCCTGTCCATGTGGTCAAGAAAAAAAGGAGGCTGTAATCATTTCCTTACATCCCAGTCATTCCTTTATGAACTTTCATCAGACTACTTAATATTTGTCCAGTTAATAAAAATATAAATGAACAAACGAAAGAAGCTGTATTATCTTTAATTTTTAAATGATGGAACAACCATGAGCAAGATGAAATTCATAGTAAAAGATAATGAAAAAGGTGTCTAGTAACTTTAAATGGATTCAAGCATTATATTCCAGGTGAAAATGAGGAAGTCAGGAAGAGATGTTTTCCTAGGTAGAAAAGGGAAGTTAAAACAAGAAATTAGCTTGGGAGTCAGGAATCCAGTGGGGAACAACAAGCAACAGCGCCACCAGCGTGTCCAGGGGGAGTGAGCACTCACGGTACTTCCCTGAACTTTAAACCCTTCTAAAGAAGACCTCCTCTCCCGGCTTCACCTCCCTAATTCTCAGTGACTCTGGGAATAGTTATTGATAATTCTTTAGGCATCTGAAAAGCTTGTTAAAGATATTTTTCTGTTAATATTGGTAGAAAATAAAGTAATCATTGGTGACAGTTACTGTTGAGATCGAAAAGCTTGCCACAGAGACAGCTATGAGGGCCTCCAGTTGCTGCTGCCCAGGAACAACTGCTAAAAGGCACATGGGGAGGGGGGCACAAATAGTACCAGCCACCTGGAGGCCCTCAGGAGGTTACAGAAAGACTACTGCTTGGACTTTGCCAGAACTGCTACAAACCTGCTTTGAATCACTGCTGATGAATGCACACTTGAAAGAGAGGATGTTCTTAATTACCTACTTGGCATTGTTAGGGTGATAGTGACAGTGCTTTTCACATTCCCCTGAGGAGAGATAATACCAATCTCCTGCCAGGAAACATGGTAGGATAGAAATCCCAGAAACTCAAGGAAAGGGAGGGCTTGAATAAGCCTCCAAGAGACAAGTTACAATCTGGCCCTAGAATTACCAGTTGAGAGTATATCTAGGAAAAGAGGTTTTTAGAAGTGTCCAGAACAAAGAAATAGTCCTCATTATACCTCCACGTGATTGAGATAAATCTGGAATATTTTGAATAGCTCCACCTATGACATCGTAAAGAGAAAATCTGCCAAAAAAAAAAAAAAAAAAAGAATGAAATAAGAAGCAGCAGGAAGGATCTGAACTATCTGGAAAACATGTGAGACTAGGTAAGTTTGAAAGAATGGAAAGTCTTTACATTGAAAGCAATAAAATACCTGAAAGGAAAAAAATACTTATTCAAAGAGCTGTTATCTGAAAGACAGGTTAATTTCTACCATGCTCAAACGTAACAAGGACTGATGCGGGAATTTTATAAAGATGACATTTTGGGTTCAACACAGGACTCTGAAACAATATAATAGAACAGGATGCTAATGCCTGTATCTATGAGTATCACACACCTTTTGCAGGACATGGAAATGCAATGCGTTGATTGGCCACTCTTTCTTGGAATGGATTGTTATATGGAGGCTCTAGATCTTCCACAGTGGGTGGTTCTGTTAGGAAAATAAACACACAGTCTTTCTTTGAGCAATTTCAAACTCTCCTAAGGCACAATTAACTACCTGCACTGATGAATTGCTATCTCTGCTGATTATTCTTTTAAATATGATTCCTATTTCGAGCTGCCAAACATTTCTACCTAGACGTGACCCAGTGCCTTAAACTCAAAATTCTCTGAACAAAATTCATTATTTTATGCTTCCCGCAATCCTGTTCTTTTTCCCTTATTCCCTCAATGAAGGCACAATGGTCCACACAGCCATTTTTCTTTCTCCCTTATGCTTGACCTCCATATCCAATCATACAATACCAGAGATGTGCACATAGCTGTGTCTTCCTCTCTATGCCTAAGACCATCGCTTATTTCCAACCGCTATTTTCTCTTACCAGACAACTTCAATAGATTTCTTATGGGGATTTTTTTTCTCAAACATGTTCCTCTTTAGATTGATATTCTGCACAGTCCCCAGAATACTCTCTGAAATACAAATCTCAGCATTGACTTATCTAATTCAAATCATTACTTGTACTCGTCTTATCTGTAAGATAAAGTTTCAGACCAGTCCTTTCCTAAGTGCCCCCTGTCAGTATATGTCTCTGAACAGCTTCATCATCCATTCATTTCATGAACAAATTTGGGAGTTATTCTTGAGAGCTCCATCTCCTTCACTCTCATATCCAATCCAGCACCATGTCCTGAGTATTTTCTTTCCTAACTATTCTTTAGCCCATTCCCTTCTTTTCCCCATTCTAATTACCACCATCTTTTGCCTGAGCTCCTGCAATAGTCTATACCAGTTTCCCTTAACTTCTCTAGCCAAATGATACCTTCCCAAAAGAATAATATTTTAAAACTGGAAATCAGCCACATCACTTTCCCAATGATGACTTCTTAAAGTCTTTTTATTGCATTTAGAATAAAGTCTAAATTCATTAGTCTGGTTTCCTGGGTCTTGAATAATCTGACCCATGACTACATCTCCAGCTTCATCACATATTACTCAGCCCTCAGTCCGAAATGCAGCCAGCTGGCCTTTATTGATTGATGACTGATCCTAGTGTCTCCAAAATATTTAAATATGATTCCTATTTCCAGCTGCCAAACATTTCTACCTAGACATGACCCAGTGCCCTTCTGTTAATAGTCTATGTCCTTCTCCCAGAAAGTGCTCTCTACATTCTCTTGGAAGGGCTGCCCCTCACTTCTTCCTATCCTTCAAATCTCAGCTGATGTGTCTTTACCCCGAGGGAAGCCTTCTATGATTTGTCTTTCTGTTAAAAGCTCATATAGAGTCTTCTACCATTTCATGATGGCACTAACCAATGTCTAATTATGTAGTCATGAGATTTCATGAATTATTATCTTTCCCATTCAACTATCAACATGAATACCCAATAAAGTTTATGGAATGAACAGGAAAACATTAGTACTCGAGCCAACCATCCAACAAAACTGCAATGGGCCAGGTCCCGTAGTACTGTCTAATACTTAGAACAGTATTAGTACTGATACTCAGGACAGCACTAAGACTATCTAGTACTGTGCTAAGTACATCCTGCTTATCTTTTCTTCTTGTCTTTGTACTAGTATTCCCTCTGACAAGAATACTGTTCTCCCTGATTTCCATGTGGCTGGATCTTCCCAGTGCAGAGGATCTCACTCTAAAGACCACCTCCTCAGAGAAGTCCTGCTTGATAGTCTAATCTAAAGTAGGCAACTCTGAGGACCATTGCCTTATTTTAATTTCCTGCAAAGCACTTTTCACAATCTGTATTTCTTATTTGTTTGCTTGCTTTCTGACTACTCACACTAGGACAGCTCATGAAAGCAGGGGTTTTGTCTTTGTCGCTACTTTCTCGTCACCACCTAGAATGTGACAGATGCTTGGCAAGAACTCAATCAATATTTGTTGTCAGAAGAAACAAACATTGATCTTTAAATCTTCAAAATAAATATCAGTATTAATAGAGAAGTAGCGGACCCAGATTTCCTAAGGCTCTATTTTGAGTGCACCCCAGCACTGTGGGGTGAAAGCCTACTCCAACTCACTCTTCCCACAGTGTCTCCCAAACCAAAAATAGTGGGTGGGGCATCACCTAAGACTGTTTCCGTAATCTACATGATCCACGACAACTTCGTTTCGAAAGTAAATATACAAAAATTCATGCAGGTTTAGAAATGACATGTTTCGTTTCTTTTGGGAATGGTACTCCTGTCAACGTTAAAGAGTCATAAAAGTTATATAGAACTCTTTCTTTTTTTTTTCCTTTTTGATGGAGTTTCACTCTTGTCGCCCAGACGGGAGTGCAGTAGCACCATCTCAGCTCACCGCAACCTCCGCTTCCTGGGTTCAAGCAATTCTCCTGCCTCAGCCTTCTGAGTAGCTGGGCTAATTTTCTAGTTTTTTTTTAGTAGAGACAGTTTCTCCGTGTTGATAAGCCTGCTCTCGAACTCCCAACCTCAGGTGATCCACCTGCCTCGGCCTCCCAAAGTGCTGGGATTACAGGCGTGAGCCACTTTCTAAAGTGATTTAAGATTATACAAGATAATCTATTTAGCTCCAGGGCTTTTTCCTTACTCCCCAACCCACATATATATATTTTCCTGCATCAAAAATCACCTTGGACATGTAGCGTTATCTCTGTTTCATCAATGCCTGCTATGTTAGTAGCAACACATGTATATATGCCAGTATCTGAGGGCACGGCTTGGTCAATGCTTAAAGTGCCATCTGGACTGCTAACGTGCTGCACTCCATCAACCAGCATGGCGCTTCCACCTTTGGACCAGGTGATTACCGGAGGAGGTGTCCCTTGAGCATTACACGGAATATCCACTCTTTGACCAACTTGGACTTTCAGATGTTTAGGTCCACGCTGTATCTTTGGAGGAACTAGAAATAATAACCGAGTATTAATAATCCAACTTTTACAAATTCCTTCCTTTACTCACTTTTAATGAGAGCTCCTTATCAATAGACAGCATGAAAAAGTGAAACAATTTCAAGATTTGGACCTGGCCTTGGACCATTCACTAGCTAGGTGATCTAGGGCAAGCCGGTAAACTTCCTGAGGCCTGTTTTCTTGATAATCCAGAGAAAATAGCCTGCAACGCTGGTACACTGCAAGGATTGCAGGAAATAGTAAACATAAAACTCTTAGTTCCAAACTTGAAGAACAGCAAGCATTTTAAAACTTTAGGCTTCTTTTAATTTGTAAATAACTTTAGGTTAAAAACTTTCTTAAAAGGCAATCCGGATAATTTCTGTAATGTAAGAGAGTAACCAAAAACACTTCTCTCCATTTACTCAGTTTTTGTTCTCTTTGTAGAAGGGTCAGTCAGGCAATAAGAAAAGTTTCTCATGAAAGCCTTTGCTAATTTCAGATAAGAAAATCACGAAGAGCCTCTATCTCTTCCTTTTATCATCTTACGTTAGAAATTTCAATGCAGTTATTTATCAAAATACTAGCAAAGGATTCCAGATTTCCACATACATGCATTGTGCACTGTAGAATCAAGTTAAGTCACAAGGATATAATTAGAATATATGTACCATACATCCCAAAAAAGCCCAATTTCTCTGTCTTTTTTTCTTTAACTTAATATTTAATGAATGCTTTCTAAAGGCTGTCACTAACAACAACCTTACATATTTGATGATATTATCATTTTATGAAAGAGATAACTAAAGATAAGAAAGGTTAGTTAATATGCCTGATGCCCTAGAGCTAGTAAATGACAGAACTCTTGTGTAACTTCAAACCCCATGATCAACAGGGACACAATTGTGGCGATTCATCTGAAAATGAAATCAGATCAATACTATCTAATTTCTTCTGATACTTGAATATCTTTCATCTACATAATGACTGGTGTAACGTATGCACTCAGTGTGTTGAATGAATGAAGAACTAACTGGATGAAGTGTGTGGATTGGAGCAAACTAACTGGGGAGTCGAAGTCAGAGAATCCTCGGAAACAGACTTTTTTCAGTTGCTGAGATCTTTAAATATTGAAAATGATCATTTAAATACTACTAAATTATTATTGTAAAATTTGTATAGGATTCTATAAAATGCTATCAGCTTAAACACATTTTTTTACTACTGTATATCAACAATAATAGCAATAAGTAACTGTTGACATTTAGGAAAACTGAGATCCAAATATTTAATACAGTTTATTTGATAAAGGAAGAAATAGAAGATTGTTTATAAATAGCAGGAAAAGTTTTCAGAATAAACAAAAGTAAATCTCAAGTCTCAGGTTTTAGAGAATTTTTTTCTTTAATTACTCTATATGCAATTTGGAAATTAACTATCAAACAAACTAGGATTATGGGTTTTCTTATGGCCAGTCCACAGGGTTATCATATGCTCTCATTTCAAAACTCACCATGGACATTCAATTTGACAGCCTGAGTCACGTTCCCGGCAATATTTGTGGCAACACAAAGATACATCCCACTATCTGAAATGCGGGTTTCAGTGATCTTCATTGAACCAGAAGGGAGAAATGTGTGTCTAAAAGAAAGAAACCATATAGTACACCAGGGAACAGTAGAATTTAAATATCCCCTATGCAGCTACACTTCAGTATGAAATTACTACTCTACAAGTAGTTTTTTAAACCATTTTCCCATCTGTAATGTATATCTATACACCTTAAAAGTCAGGAATTTTCATAATTATCTTGTGGATGATCTTCCTGAAAACACAAAAACATGATTTATTTTACTTTTAAATCTTAGTGGTCTGAAAATTGCCAAATAATTAAACATCTTTCTGTTCCATAAAGCAAAGGTATATTTGAGTCAACTTTGAATTTATTTTGAATGTTTCATTATTATTTTCTACAATGTTAAAGGAAATCTTAAAAATATCTGAATATAGTCCTCCTATTGAATAATAATGCATTTGGGTGAGCCAGATCTACATATAAGAACATAAATGTGTTGTGTTAAAATGGTTTTAAAAGACAGTGAAGACTAGGTAGACTTATCTAATACCAAGATTTCTTATAAAGCTAAGTCAATGAAGAGTGCTACTGGCCCAGAGACATGCAAACGAAGAAACAGTTAAGCACAGAGTCCTCAAGAAAGACCTGAGCATACGTGAGAACTCAACATGTAACATGCAACATCAGAGGTGATATTACAAAAAGTAATAAAGTGCTAACTATTCAAAATGATGTGGCAACTGGCTTTCCAAATGGGAAAATAAAGAAATAAAATTAGAACACTACCTGATATTATTAACAAAATTTAAAATTCGGATAGACTGAAGCCCAACATGTGAAAAACAAAACTTAAAATAGAATCAAACATTGAAGGCTGTGTTTACAGTCTTCTTCATGTTAAGAAGATACAAAAAGTACACATCTGAAAAAGAAGAGATTAATACATTGTGCTCCTTAAAAACTGAAACCTTCTGTACAACCAAAGACACCACACATAAACATGAAACCACAGCAGTAGACTGAGAGAATATATTTTCAACACATATAAAATAAAAAAGGTTACTATCAAAAATAAAGACCAAATTTCTACATTCAGTAAGAGAAAGACAAGTCATCAGAAAACTGTAACAGAGTTACAGGTTATTCTCCAGTACCACCAATGGCCAACAAACAGGTAAAACGTTCTTAGTTCACTTGAAGCCAATCACATAAAAATTAAAACAATTATAAAATGCCACTTTATACCCACCAACTGGCAAAAATTCCTAAGTCAGTCAATACCATGCACTGATTAGAACATGGACACAGGGACACCTATACTCTGTTGGTGGATGGATAATCAACACTGCCCCTTGAGAGAAGCAATTTAGGAATGCCTGCAAAGCTGGAAATGGGAATTTGCTTTGACCAGGAATTGCAGCTCTGCATATAGGTCATAAAATTATGCACGAGTATACAAAGAGATATATACAAAGATAATCTCTGAAAAGCCTTGTTTTTAAAACAAAAAAATAGAAAGAATAAACAAACTACAATGTCCATAAGTAGAGGAATGAAAAAAGGGAAATACAGAATATGCATGTAGGAGTTAAAATGGATAAACATAATCGCTATGTATAATAGTGGATAAACGTTGAGGAGCAAGTAACAAAATAATAATACACTATTTCTTACAATGGCAAATTGAAAACAGACACACAAACAAAATTGAAAACAGTACACAGTATTCTACATTGTTTAAGGATGTATGTCTAGATCACATACCAAGTTTGTGGCAGTGTTTGCCCCTGGGAAAAGGGAAAAGGAATTGCAACTGAGGAAGGAAACAGTAGAACTTTCTGATTTGTATTACTGTAATTTTTTACTCAAAAATATTCAAAACACATACTTTTTTCAAACAAATGGCAAAATTATATAAAGTCCTTAACTTTTTTCCTTCACTAGCAGTAGGTAAACTATACTTGCATAAATTTATACCTTCATAATTATATATCAATAATTCTAGAGAAAATTATGGACTGGTGACTAATTCTTATTTCATCAGTAACCTGTGCACTGACGTTGAGTTAAAACAGTAACCAAGAACTAGAGACAGTGACTTTGAAATGTGCATTATCTTATATAATTCTCTCAGGTGAGTATTGTTCCCATTTTATAAATAGGAAACAGGTTCAGAGAGAGACCCCTTAAAAATTGCCAAAGGTTTCAGGCAAACTTTAAGTGGAAGAGAAAATTTAAACTCATAGCTGGATGGCAACAAAGGTTGTGCTTCTAAAGCTCCACCATTCTTCTTGCTATGTCACTTAGCCTATCAAATACAGTATATTGCCTCAGTGTGCCCATATTTGAATAAGGGTTTAAGCAAGAAGACTTACAAAAACCATCCAATGAAAGTCAAATCCTGGAGATTAGAGTGTGCCTACTGTATTTTATTGCTCTTATGGGATGAATGGAAATCCATGTGTGCTTACACACTGGGCTAACAGGAACCTCATAGAATTTTGCTCCACTTTAACAACTAACTTGTAAAATGCACCAGTGGAAAATTATGGCGAAGCTGAATGTTAGCATTTTTGACATTAAAGATGTCAGCAGCATGATTCAGATGTTATAAATACTTCCTGTAGACTCAGATGTACGTGTGAATTATCTCAATTTTAAAGGTGATTTTTTAAAAGACATTTGAAAACCTGAATAGGCATGGCCATCTAGTCCCAAGAGGTTTATTACATTTTCATGTGTTGCAATTCATCCCAGATCTCTTACCTTGGAGAGAACGGTGAGATGAGCTGGGTTTCTTTGGCCCAAGTAATTATGGGTGGAGGTAAGCCCTTCACTTCACATGGAAGTGTTACCTCTTCCCCTGCAAGGACGGAGATCTCAACAGGCTTATCCTGGGACAGTCCTCGCTGATCTCCAAACACTCTGGGCCTTACTAAAATAAACACAAGTTTTGGAAGGGAAATAGTACATTGAAAACAAAGCACAGTTTTAATTTACATTAAAATGTGGACTACTAATAATGTTCTGAAGTAATTTATAAAAAGATGCTGTTCAGGACATAAGCTAAAACTTTCCATTAATACATTTATTGTGAGAACTAAAAGAGAAACGATGAAAACTTTCCCTACTCACACAATGAAGAGATCAGCGGCAGTGCCCTCTCAGAGTCTTACCATCTGTAAAAGTAACTCCTCGAGGGCCTACCCAAGACATTGTTGAGGTTTGCCTTTGCTAGGAGTGTTAACTAACTGGTGTTACTGAAGAGGGTTGGGTGCAATAAGCATACTTTTTGGGAAAACACCATAAAATTTTTCCAAAAGACTATGATTGCATTCCTTAAAATCAGAATCTAAGTAGAAGTGATTTTGGCTGGCAGTAAAAAATGTATTTCTGTAAAAAAAAAAAAAATTTATATATATATATATATGTAAACTTGGGAGAGCAATTCACTTTAGGGGTACATGTATCTGGTAACAGTACTGGGGAAAGAACTGTGAGTTTTGGCACAGATAGACAATGTCAATTAAAACCACTCCTCCACCAGCTCTCACCGTAGACTGTCAGCTGCACTTTCCTTTTGGCGTAACCGGCGGCATTGGTGGCGGTGCAGACATACTCCCCGCTCTCCTCTCCTCCAGGTGACACCACATACAGACTGCCGTCAGCCCCTGCTGAAAACTTAGCACTGCTGGTTGAAATCAGCTCTCCTTTCTGCAAAACACAGCAAAAAGCAAAGGGATTTTTTTTAAGACCATAAAAGAGTGACTTAATGTCTGGAAGAGGACTAGAGAGAGAAAAAAAATCTCCAAGGGGGAAATAGACTACATTTTACAATGCTAACTTGAAAAAAGTGATTTATAGAAAAATTAGACAAATAAAAGTACTAAAAGTGATATTTCTCCATACCAAATCATATCGTCTTCATTCCAGAGCTACTTAAGAAGGCAGGGAATAACAGTCACGGTAAGGATGGTACGGTGAATGCTTGTGCTATGCCTGGCTCTGCTCTGAGCACTTCACTTGAATCAACCATTTTAAGACTCACAACAATCTTATGACTGGCAACAACCACAACCCTCATTTTACAATTTAGAGTATTAAAGCGTGGGAGAGGGGAGTGGAGTAACTTGCCCAAGATCACAAAGCCCGTCAGCGGTGGAGCTGGGATTGGAACCCAGCAGCCAGGCTCTGGAGCCCACGTTCTTCACCTCTGTACTTGGCCACAGCACAAAGGCCAACCTGGAAAGATTTCACTTTTGCATTTTCCTTACAATGCATTAAACTTCTATTCAGTGCTAGGTACTGTGCAGTTTGGGGATGGGCTTCAAACTTTTCTGTCCAGAATTTTGTAAAAAGCTAACCTCTTAATTTATTTACAACTGTGACTTTTCTGTCCAGAATTTTTTAAAAAGCTAACCTTTTAATTTATTTACAACTGTCAATGCCAACTTCTCCATATTTCAGAAATTTGTAAATAGATAAAACTTGATGGTATGGGAAAACACTAGTAGTGCTAATTATACAAATGCCACACTTCATTAGCATGTTATTACTTTATATTACTTAGTATCTGCTGGGTTCAAATTCATTTACAGAAAATGTGCCAAGTCCTATTTGTGGCTGTTCAAGGATAATAGTAGTTCTTCAGGAAATGGGCTTTTCTTCAATGCAAAAATACAAGTAAAAGCTGAACAACATGATGGGGATATAGAAGGGAATAAATTGGTTTGTATATATGTCTTATAATTTTTAGTCATGCATAGAATTTGTGACTATACCATAGAACTTTATAAATAGGAAAATCCATGCAGTCATATTACTGAAAAGGGACCTTAAAAGGTCTTTAATGAAGTCACCTACTTGATGTTTGAATGGTACTAGCAATGCTACAGTGAACACTTCCATAACACCGCCTGGGAACTTTTCTAAGCACTTTTCATGTCGTGGCAGATCCTTTCTCGCCCTATGCCACATCCCTAAGCCGCCTCTTAATTTCAGTGCAGCTCTAGTGGACAGCTCCACATATTCCACCAGGGTCATCCTTCATGCACTTAAGGTTTTTCTTTTTTGGACTCAGGGCTTTATCCAAAGCCCCAGAAGGCCACTCAGCCTGTGCACAGGCAGCCAGGAAGTGCAGCCGTGTAAGCTTCTCGGGAAGTGACGGAATATGTCATGTATAAATGCTTCACTTCCTGTCCATCAGAGGGATCCTTCTGAGGTGCCTCTATATGGTTTCTTGGAGGGTTTCTAGCACATTGAAGGTTTTTGTCCAGCCACGGAGGAAAGCAGCTCAGTGAAACCCTTTATTGACTTTTCTTCTTCCCATGCCTCACTCCCCCAGCCTCCTGCTCATGACTGGAGATAACCTGCAGGTGAACTTTACACTCTGCTCTTCAGGAAATATGACTAGATGTCTCATTTACCTTGGACCAGACGACAGATGGTTTGGGAACTCCACTTGCTTTGCATGGTAAAGTTACTGGAATGCCTTCAATTGTACTGAGTATCTGCTGCCCATGCTGAATGGTTGGCAGAACTGAAAAGGGAAGTAGTATTTGGTATCTGAGCACCTGTTCTTCCATTTAGAATCATCTATTTAAAGTTAAAATTTTCAGCATAACATTAATGTTTATAAAAATGAGCAATTATTTAACATTTTCTGATAAAAGTGTAGGATGATCTCTGTAAAGAAACATGCTAAACAAAGAAAATAAAGTAGTTATGATCTGGAAAATGCAATAAAAACTTCAAATCAAGTAGTAAGTGATATCTAATAAGCAGACTCTCCTATCAAAAATAGGAGAGGACTAAAGAAAATTTGTGTTTGTTTTTTTTTGCTGGAAACCCAAGATAGAATTGCACGCAAAGAGTTACACATTTAATACACATCACCAATCACTGTCCTTTACTCATGAAGCTTCAATAAGCTGACATAAGCCTACATTCAAACAAATGGGCTGTTTAACCACTACATACTAAATATCTATCTTATACTCAGGAATCACTAAGTGAGGTACTAAATTTAACCTAGATAAAAAAGATTTGTTTTCTTAAGAAGAATTCAGTGGTAAAACTCAAATCATAAGAGTTTACTTTTTTTTAACACAGGGTCTCAACGTGTTACCCAGGCTGGTCTTGAACTCCTGGGCTCATGTAATCCTCCTGCCACAGCCTCCAAAAGTGGTGCGATTATAGGTATAAGCCACCACACCCAGCCAAGAGTTTACATTTTAAAGACTAAAAGGATCCTAAGTCAATATTTTTTAGTAAGAATAATAACATACCTTTGACTTTAGAAAGCAACTGAAGAATTAACATGAGTAGAAGCAATAACATGAGTAGAAGCAAAAGGAAAAGGAAGAAGGTTAATCCCACCATTATGTGCAAATCATAATCAGAACCAACTTTCACAAACAGAAATTATCAATATTCGATGTTCTCAAAGTAGTGATTTTGATTAAAGAAGCTTCCATATATGAAAGTTCCTAACATAGTGAAAGGAAGACAATAAAGCCCAATCTATAACAGCCATTTCCTTTCCATCCTCCAGAAAGATGAGACTGGAACTGCTCCCAGGAGCTCTGTCACTCATCATTTCTCTTCCTTAAAATTAGATTTTTCAAGGATTATCATATCTACTCTGAGAAATTTTTTAGAACTAGAGACACCAGAAACCACAGTGCAAAAAATTCCTTGGAAGTCTTAGATTAGATAAGACACATACTCATATTTTCCTATGGCTGGGTTACTCTTTAGATAATTTCTTCTTAGAGAATTGGCAGCAAATCCCCAGCCCTATACAAGAATGCCAGGCTACTCTCTAAAGCAAGAAATTCAATTTTCAGAATCATCATGGAATATTCAACTATGCTGCCAATTTGAGGCACATGGAGTAAGCCATTTTCATAAAAACATATTGAGTTTGACAGCAATAAAGAAAAGTGGCATCCTAAGGCAACAGTTGAAATCTGACGACATTTGGGTGTGGAAGAGAAGTTTCTTTTCAGATTCTCAATCTATATAAACCAATATGACAAACTGTTTCGTCATTTTCATTTACATTTATACTTGTATTCATTCATTATTTTAAGAATTGGATTGACAGCCTTTAATGAGTATTCTTAAAAATGGAGAGGCAGAATGATGAAGGAACAGCACTGCTAATTAACATAAATACAGAGGTACAGAGAGCTGCTATGCTGTATCACATCCATCAGCTAAATGGCTGCTAGGTTTAGTTAATGCCAAATGGCTGCACTAACTTTTTAACCTTATTGACTAAATTAGTTACTCATTTTTTACTACGATGGACCAATGAATGTTGTGAAATGATCTCCTAATTTTTTAATTATTGACATTAGAACTTGCACCACTGTACCCTATCATTGGTTTGTCTGTATTTTTGCCCTTCTGATAGGAAAGACATCACAATTAATCCCGCCATTTTTTTCACCCAAGTGAAAATTTAGCCTCAGAATCCTTTTAACACAATATTCTAGGCAGTCACTAGAAGCCAAAAAGGGATGACATGAGGGCATTCCTACACGAGATTCTCAAAGCAGTCTATAAGTACTCTCCAGGAAATCTACGGTCTGATCTTCTTGAAAAATAGTTACACACCATATGTAATATGTCAGTTTGCATTTATTCCTCCAGGTTATAACTAATGTAGTGTTGTTTTAATATTTCTTCAAAATAATATTTCTTTGAGAATAAAGTGATATTGGTGGATACTTAATATAAAATTGGGAAAGGTGGTAGCAGCTGTTTAAGAGAAGCAGGCATAACAAGAGATGATGGTCTGCGGTCACTGATATGGTCAACAGACCAAACAAAACTTGAAAACTACTGGACTCTCCACGCACTAAATAAAGAGTAAATCAACTACTAAAAATAAGTATTTTCTAGTACTTTCTTCCCTAAGACATTCAGCCCTGTACACAAAGCTGTTTTCAATGCTATTTTTTTTTTTAAAAGCAACGTTCCAAAGCCTTTAAAGGAAGTATACAAAAAAGTTATGACAATTTCTTAAAGAATGAAGCTGTCAATTATTTATCGAGATGTAAAAAGCTGGTTACTGTTAGTCATGAATGGAAAAAGATTGCTTCTGGATTTTCTTATTTGTGACCTTTAAGTTACTAAACATGCAAGAAGATTGTTTGGAGCACATGAGGTGACCTTTAGAAAAGCTTAGGTCATTTCTAGCTCAAGCACAAAGGGGTCATTAGTAAGGACACGCTTGTTGCACAATACAAAAAGAAAAGGCAGTCTGGAGGGTGTAATGAGTTCAGCTTGTCTGAAATTGAAATATATTTTTAAATATAATTCTTTGAGAGCCGAGTTCACTTTTAACAATTAAGAAACCACTTACAAAAGCCCTTGGCCAGACTCAGCTGGTGACTCCCAAGAATGTCATTTTGTGTACATAAAAAAAGGGAAATCTGGAAACAACATTAACAATGTCGATATTGTTCAGGAAATAAGAAGTAAGAATTAATAGAGATATCTAATTGTAATTAGAGGAACAGAATTACTTGATTAAAATATAGAAACAACTACTTTGAACACAGTTTGGAAACAATGACATTGGGTGTGTGTCTTACCATGCACAACCACAGAGGTAGTTCTGTTACTGGTCCCAGCAATGTTACTGGCCAGACAAGTATATTCACCACCATCCTGAAGCTGAACTCTTTCAATATGGAGGCTGCCATCACTGCGCACAGTGATGTAAGGATTCTGGAGCAACTTAAAGGGAAAAAAAGGTAATTTTTAATTTAAAAAGAAAGGATTTATGAGGGTCAAAAATGAATCTGCTCTTTTTTTCCAACTGGGTTACTAAAACTCTATAGACAAAAAATTTTAATGTCCTTAAGTGCAAAACGATGAGCATAAATGTTACCAAGAGTGTAACTGTACATTTAATCCTGATATATCTACAAGAAATTACACCTATTAATATTTATCAGAGTTAAGTACAAGCTAAAAAAAGAAAGATATAGACATGACTTGTGTAATGTTTCTGTAAATTCTGTCATCACTCAAAACCCAAATTTCACTATAATTATTACTTTTGGCTTAAATTGTTCTTTTCCAAGAAGACCTTATTACCACTAGCAAGCCATCTGATATTTTTATTTTGGCACACAGGCACTCATTCACGCCAAGGGAGAATGACTTACTCTGAATATCCACCCTTGTTAGGTAATAGATGCAAATATCAGTGGACAATATGTGATGCATGAATTGTGTCAGGGAAGGCTGGTAATATTATCAGTTAAGAATGATCACTTCTAAATCTGTACCATCTATCCACACAACATATAAGATACTTTAGTGCTCAAATACTATCATTCTAAAAGGGCATTTATTTTTAAGTGAGGTTTACTAATTTTTCTCAGGTTTTTATGCAAATATGAAATTTTACATCCTCTTAGATGGATTCAATACCCCCCCACTTTTTTTGGAGACAAAGTCTCACTATCACCTAGGCAAGAGTGCAGTAGCACACTCTTGGCTCACTGCAACCTCCATCTCCCAGGTTCAAGCATGTTCATTTCTAATCAGTACTTCAAGAACAGAGTGAGTCCTGATATTCTGGAAAATGAAAGAAAAAATCCTCTGAGCCACAAGAAAATTTATTACCATAGATAGCTTATTTATCGAAAAAAATTACATAGAACTATAAACATTTTTTACATCCTTTCATAAAAATTTCACACTGAAAAATATTGACTATATATTTATCTTCATATAAATGATATGCCAATAAATATCATTTTTATATAGTTCATAATGAAACATACAATGTTTAAAGTTAATAATAAATATTGATATATAAAATGGAAGAATTTTATGGGAATATTAACATTTTATAATATACTACAAAGAAGAGCACAAAAATATTTAAGTGCTATGAAAATAACAATACTTGCTTCAGGTTTTCTACATTCTGAAAGGAGTTTACTAGTGACACTGAATTTAATATAAAATTATGAAAATTACAACACTATTTCTCCATTTTATTAATGCCAAAATAATACGAATAACAAAAATATGTTAATAATAAAGAAAAACTTTGATATACTTATAAAAAACATATTTTTGTATATTTATTAAATTGATATTTTAGTGATTAGAATACAGTACTTCTTACTCAAAACAATCAGGAATGTGGGCCAGGCACAGGGGCTCATGTCTATAATCTCAGCACTCTGAGAGGCTGAGGTGGATGGATTACTTGATGTCAGGAGTTTGAGACCAGCCTGGCCAATATGGTCTCTGCTAAAAAACACAAAAATTAACCAGGCATGGTGGAGGGCACCTGTAATCCCAGCTACTCCGGAGGCTGAGGCATGAGACTCCCTTGAACCTGGGAGGCAGAGGTTGCAGTGAGCCTAGATCTCATCACTGCACTCCAGTCTGGGTGACAGAACAAAACTCTGTCTCAAAAAACAAACAGAAAGAAAGAAAAGCAGAGGAGAATAGAAAAGAAAATTAGGAATGTGAATGCATGCATTTAAAATGTTCTTACCATAGCTGAATTCTTAATCCACCGACGTTCTGGAATGGGATTTCCAGCTAACAGAGTACAGGGTAAAGTAAGCTGCTGTCCTTCAATAACATTGGCCACTGAAGGGCTGATTCCAATAAGTGGAGCAACTAAATCAGAGAGAGCACAGGCACCGTCAACTCTATTTCACCCGAAAGGAAGGCAAACGACCTTACAGGCCCTAAAGACTATTAGTTATGCTATAAAAACTTGAGTTTTCAGAAACAAATACTTTACATGAAAATGGGTATGATTTTAAAAGTAAATATAAAGTCTCCTTCTAAGTAGGGGGGATGCAAAAGGACCGGTAATACGTTAGTGTAGAGGAAGGTAAAAAAGGATGTGTACGGCATGGAAGGCCTGAAATGTCAAGTCAAGTTATTTGCACTGTATTCAGTAGACAAATGGAGGGTAACTAAAAGCATTGATAAATGGAAAAGTGGAATCATCAGGATCATTTGGGGGGAAATATTCATCTGAAAACTATAAGCAGACTGGAAGAAACGGGATCATCAGGGATGCTGTTGTAAGAGCTTCAGCAAATAATATGAGGTAGACTCCCCTAGGTGGCGTGGTAAAGAAGTACATCAATATGCCCTTTTCCAAAAATCAATGAATGAATTTAACATAAAGCAAACTCCATCAGAGATTTTACTTGGAAAATTTACATATAGATAAATGGAGACATATTTTTAAAATTGTGTAAAAGGGTATTAATGAGAAACATGTACCTGCAGATATAAAAATTACATTAGATGCTATAATAATTTAAATAATGTAGTACTATTGCAGAAATAGAATTCTGAGGATTAGATATGGAGACATAAACTTACCATGTGATCAAATGGGTATTTTAGTCACTGGGAATAGAATATTCAATATCAGATATTGCATCAAATGTCTTACCACTTGGAAATAAATGACATCATATTTTTACCTCATATCATACACAATAATAATTTCATGTTGACTAAAATAACAAATGTAAAAAAGGAATCAGAAAAGACCATGACTCTAATATGTGTGGGTTTGTGTATGTGTGTGTGTGTGTGTATGCATGTGTGTATTCATATTTAGATTTAAAACAATTTATTTAAATTGACCTTCATTTTGGAGCAGATAATCTGTAAGCATAAGACTAACATTCTAAGAAATATGAAATGTGGTAGGGAGGGGAAGCCTGGTCTAGTAATTAGTTATCTTTTTTTTTTAAGTGGCATAGGCAAGAGATGACATAGTAAAAGAAGCCTGATGATTTTGAAGACCATGGTATGCAGACATTCAATTGATCTTACCAAGTCCGGTCACTGTTATCGTTGTCTGTGACTGGATCTTTCCAAACTGGTTTTCAGCTTCACAAATATAGGTTCCTTTATCGCTTGCCCATAAGTCTAAAAAGAAGAACTCATTTACTCATCCAATCCCATCTATGGAGCATTAACTATGTGCCAGGAACAGTGCTGAGATCTGTGGACGGAAAGTGTGGCACTGCCTTCTGGCAGGGGATGAAACATACACAGAAACCCGCCATCACACCACAGTGTAGTAAGTGCTAACAAAGAGTTCCAGACCATGAGCTCTGGAAGCAGAGGCAGGAGTAACTGCATGAAAGAAAATTAGAGAAGGATTCACATCAAGGTAATCGTATCTGAGGGAGAATACAGGAAGGGCAGTCCAAATCTAACAGGTTACAAAGGCAAGAGCATGACTAGAAAAATCATGGCCTGTGCAAAGAATAGAAAGCTGCACCATCAATGGACTCTGCACCACCACCCTGGAGGCATGTTAGAAGTCTGCAGGGGAGACTTTTTGGTTGGTGCAATGACTGGGGAAGCCTGCTGGCAAAAAACTAAAGAGGTGGGCAAAAACTAGAGAGGTGAAATGTGGCAGATTCGCAAAGGAACAATTATCCCACGTCCAGCATGATTTTGAAGCTCCCACTGGAAATGTGGGTATTTCATAATTTTGTAACTACATGCGTTTACAACCTAATTCTGTAAAGGCAGAAGAAAGACAGAACTTTAGTAATAATTGCACACCATCTTAGAAAATCACTTTTTCGGCTTGGAGTTTTTGAGTCATCAGTCTCATAATCCTGCATGAGTCTGCATTTGAGCTACTGAATTCATAATGTTGCCACATAAATGTATATACATATTGTGGAGATAATGCAAGAATATTTACATATTGAAATATATTTCAACATAAATTACTTTCCCTCATTTTTCCTTTGTATGTGTTCGATATTTAAAAAAATTTTTATTATGTAGTTAGATCAAATAGAATTTTTTAAGATAATAAAAGGAAATTATAAAATATTTGTAATTAAAGAGGGATTTGGAGCCATGAGGCTGGGGACACATCCTAAGTTACAGGTTGTGTGGGGATAGTCAGGAGACTCAAGTTGAAGAGGTGGACTGGTACCTTCTCAAGAGTGTGGTTTTATCTTGTGAACAATCAGGAAGGAAAGAGAGGATTTTAAAAAGGGGAATGGGTGCAATCTTATAAATATCTTAACCAAAATAAGCAGTTTAACCTATTGGTAAGATTTGAACCAGTATGAATAGTTCCATACTACCTCAGATAAAGAACCGTGACAAAGTTTCCACTCCTCTGTTAGCCATATGCATCTAGTTGTAGAACTGCATCTGGTAAACTAAGGTAGCATCCATTCTACATAGCAAACATTCATTTGGAAATAAAAATTCAGCAAACCACCTGATTAATAAATCAGACATTAGTTCTAACTAGGATATTTTTCATATTATCAATTCTTGGACTAATTTGTGTAGAAATACAACGTACTATGAGAACCAAGTTTATAATCACGAATTTCCTTCCAGTCACTTTAATTTTGACAGGCAGCTGTTGCTCAAGATACTGGGCTCTTTTATTCTTTCTTTTCTTTCATCTCTTTTGATCCACTTGTTTTCAGGTCTCACTTTTTGTTGACCTCTGGGTTGTTTCTCATCGTCACCATTTGAGCTTTTCAATGTTCCCCTCCTCTCATTTCTCTTCCTATCTTGCAGTGGTGGTGTTCTGAAACAGTACGTTCATGTACCTTTTCCTGTCTATCAAACTGGGAGTAGAGCTCTCTAACTTCTAGCTCATCAAATCCATTTTTTCACCTGGACATTTCAAGTCATGCACAATCTGACCCAATCTGATGTGTACTTCCCAGTAGCTACTTTTATGGGCATCCACTCAGAAAATGGACTGCAAACTACCTGAGTGAGAGACCTTATATCTGACTTCTGTCCACCATAGAGCTGAACACTGAAGCACTCGTTATCAGAAAATTTAATTTATATCTCAAAATTTAAGTGGTCAATGTATGTTTGTTGGTAAACTTGGGCCAGGCACAGTGGTTCACGCCTGTAATCCCAGCACTTTGGAAAGACGAAGTGGGCAGATCATTTGAGGTCAAGAGTTTCAGACCAGCCTGGTCAACATGGTAAAACCTCATCTCTACTGAAAATACCAAAATTAGCTGGGCGTGGTCATTCGCACCTGTAATCCCAGCTACAGGAAGCTGAAGCAGCAGAATTGGTTGAACCTGGGAGGTGGAGTTTTCAGTGAGCTGAGATCATGCCACTGCACTCCAGCCCGGGCAACAGAATGAGACTCCGTACCCACCCCCCAAAAAATAATAATAAAAATAACTCACTTGGCAATAACTGATTGAAAGCTTTCTATAAAATACCCCAAACATCTCATTGTTTTTAAAAACACAATAATTATCTAAATGCTTTTCCTCCCCTGGTAACACCATGCAATTATTCTTAGCATTGTTTGAAAAAATACAAGGTGCTTCCAAATATCTGAATACTGAATAGCTTACAAAACTTTTGGATGAGGAAGTATTTGACTTTTTTGGGGGTGATGGGATCTTTTGCTTTAGGTGGATACAGCTTTTAATACGGGAGTTTCCGAAGCATTCCTATGCATGTTGTTATGTACTGTTGGACAAAATAAATAAAGTTAACTGACTACAACGATTGTTCCAAGAACCAAGGTAATGTGACCATTTATCTACATAGCGGGCCAGGTGACTCTATTCACAACAAGAAAATGGTAAGGTATGAAGAAGTCATATTGTTTCATAAGCCCTTATGATAAATTAATGAGATACATTTGAATAAAATATAACTCATTAATGACAATTCCCAAATATAAAATGCCAGTCCTATTTCAAAGTAAAGTGTAATGACATAAAATATATTGGCAAGAATAATTTACTGTTTTAAACAGCAATACCTATGTATAAAACATAAATGCATAGGGAGGCTGAGGCGGGTGGATCACTAGGTCATGATATGGTCAACATGGTGAAACCCTGTCTCTACTAAAAATACAAAAAATTAGCTGGGCATGGTGGTGCGTGCCTGTAATCCCAGCTACTCAGGAGGCTGAGGCAGGAGAATTGCCTGAACCCAGGAGGCGGAGGTTGCGGTGAGCCAAGATTGCGCCATTGCACTCCAGCCTGGGTAAGAAGAGCGAAACTCTGTCTCAAAAAACAAAACAAAACAAAGTATAAACGTATAATATAAAAGTACATATTTATACAAAATATATTTCCTTCAACCTACTTAAAATAAAGAGAGCTCCTGTTCTTAGTTGGCTGATGGAACTAACTGACAAAGGTCTTGAGAAAATCGGCATGTTGTCTAATCTTCGCCATTTGATCGTTGGTTCTGGATAACCCTGAGCATAACAAGGCAATGTCACATTCGAGCCAATTTCCATAGACACGTCAACAGGTTCTTGTATGAAATTTGGAGGTGCTGGAAGATATTAAAAACAACAAAAGAGTTATTGGTATATTATACAAGCATATTACATATAAAATTAAATTGTCAACAGACTGAATTTGAATTAAACCATTGTTCATGTTATATTGTAAATTTACCCTGTTGATATTTCTCTCTTATAAAAACAGTGGGTGTTTCTTTTTTGCTTTATAAATGAAGGGAGGCACTTAGACGCACAACCATTTTCCTAAAGTGATAGATGATAAAAAGGGTGGAAATTTCAATCATAATTATCTTAAATAGAGAGAACCTTTCATTTGAAAAATTTATTTTCAATTTTAGTTTATGTCAAATTGCTGAAATCTTAAGACTGATTTTATAGATGAAGAAACTGAAATAGATAGTTAATTTGCTAAGTGTGTCTCATGGAGTTGAATTACGGGATTAAAAACCAAGTCAATTAAACTTTGGAGTCACCGTTCTTTGTTATTACATTAGCTTCCCCTTTTCTATGGGTTCTCACAACTTCTCATAGTTGTATAGTTAGCAGGCTCAGAAATATGACTACAGAGATCACTTTTCTTCTCATGGGAATCCTGGAGTTGAGGTACAGTTGTCTCTCAAGCAGCATTAGGACAGGTTGAAGAACCTCCTCCAACTTTGCAGCCTCTATAATTTCCCTTTATAAGTGTAACTACCTAAGTAATCAGCACCCCTTGTTCTTCTCCAAACAAGGACTGACCTTTCTCATGTCGGTATCTTGTTATTACCACCTCCCTCCAATGTAATGTCTGCTATTGATCTCTGGCTGTTGAAATATTGGCAATCTTTTAATCTGGTTGAAAAGGCCCCCTCCTCTATGATGCCATCTCTTACCGCTTGAGATGAACATGATTTTTTCTCTCTCTGAAGTTTCAGAGAACTCGCTCTCTCCCATTCTCATGGCAGTCACCACATTCAACCTGTTATGAGACTATGTTTGTTTTTGATTTCCTGGAGAGTTTATATCTGTAATCATATTTTTATCTTTTACAGCAGCTAATAGAGTACTTTGTGCATTATTCATGGGCACTGGATATTTGTGAATGAGTTTTTGAATCAGTATGACAACAGTTCAGTAATAACGTGTGTGTGTGTGTGTGTGTGTGTGTGTGTGTGTTGCATAAGAGTATATGATATTCCCGGTACATTGAACTTTCACTTTTGAAAGAAACATGGCAATTTCAGAATCCCTCTATTTATTGAACCTAAACAAAATTAGATTAGGTTAAATGCCACAACTGAACAATGTGTTTTTAAAATAAATGGCTTATCAATGTTTAGATTTTTCTTAATCCATCTATATGGGAATTTGACTTACAAAAATAATAGGCAAAATAAACATATTTTGAACATAGTTAATAGATTAGCTCATAACTTGCTTATCCTAGGTGATATATGGTTTGGATCTGTGTCACTGCTCAAATCTGTCAAATTGTAATCCCCAATGTTGGAGGAGGGGCCTGGTGGAGGTGACTGTATCATGGGGGCAGATTTCCCCCTTGCTGTTCTCCTGATAGTGAATGAGCTCTCATGAGATCTGGTGGTTTAACAGCGTGTAGCACCTCCCCCTTTGCTCTCTTCCTTCGGCTCTGGCCCTGTAAGATGTGCTTGCTTCCCTTTTGCCTTCTGCCATGATTATAAGTTTCCTGAGGCCTCCCTAATGCTTCCTGTAGAGCCTGCAGAATGGTGAGCCAATGAAGCCTCTTTGTTCATAAATTACCCAGACTTTGATGTTTCTTTACAGCAGTGTGAGAATGGACATTAATACACTAAGTCTCTTGGACCCTAGGTACTTCTCTCTGGATAAATGGAAGTCATTTATTCTAAAGCAGGTGGCTGTCCTGAATAACAGAAGTTAAGTTTAGAAGTTTCAGGATATGTTAGGCTGAGTATGGGCAGGTAAATGCGGTGATGGACAGAAAATAAATTCCAGGACAGCACAAAGATATGCAAAAGCCTGGAATCAACCAAGTACTTGGAAGCAAACCCAGTTTACTGACACATTACAACACAGGCATCAGTGAAAATGAAGACAAATTTAAATTTTCAGAAATAAGAAAGCCAAGAACAAACGAATAAAAAAGGATAAGCAAATCTCAATCTGTACCAACAAAACTCAATTAAGACAAGATAAGTCACCTGTTGTAAAGCAGCTTTGAGAAGAGCACCATGCACAAGACAAGCACAAGGCCAAAGAATATATGTGCTGGTATCACAAAACAAGGCAAATGAGAATACCAGGTGCTAGGTAAGCAGCCAAGGCAGCATCAATGACAAGCAAACCTCAAAAACGAAGCGGCTCCTAACACAGCCAAGAAGCTTTTAAAATACTTCCTACTCCTGAATGTGGTCAGCATGAACTCCAAGTGAATTACAGTGGGTAGGTGGTAAGCACATTAATGAAACTATGGGGAAGAAAAATAGCAGTGAGTGTAGTATGGTGCACGGTGCTTCTACAGAGGCTGTTTGCTTAGAGAGGTGAAGAGCACACTAACTGGCTTCTACTATTGTTTCATCTGTAAGTTCGGGAAAATTATTTTACCTCCCCTAGTTAAAATACCTCCATGAACAAAAAGGAATAATAACATTTCCTATCTCATGTTGTTAGAAAGGATGATCTTTATTCATCATGTAGCATATAATAATCACTCAAATATAAACTCTCAATAAACATGTTGTAGAGTTAACTTATTAAATCTCAACTAGAGTTTACTATATCTAAGGTTAATTTCAATGTAGGCTTCTTCATAGAGTCTGTTAGGATAATGTTTGATCCTGAGATCCTAAGTATTTGTTTGCAAGCATCTTGAGATCTGCACAGGGTTAACGCCACAGTACAACTTTGCTGTAACTTACATGTAGGTATGGCTGGGTACGCACATTATTCTGTAACTATGAAAATCACAAACAGGTTGACCACCTTGCTCCAAAAATTATTTCATAAAACTATTCTAGTTCCCTTAGGGACAATTAAATATATATACGCCATGTGGTGATGATTGCATTATTTTAGTCAGAGATTTTATTTCTTGAAATGACTGGACACATTGTTTTGGTTCCACCAAACCACAAAGCATGAAACCACAGTCTAAGGCTCGAACCCTGTGTGGTATGGAATGCTACAAACAAAATCACTGCCAAGCCAACTTTTTGTTTGATGTAGCCAATCCTTTTTCCTTCCAAATGACCTCACAATTTACTATCCCTTTTTACAAAGGACAAAAAGCATTGGTGACTTTCCCTGTTGACCTGAAATGTCCATGATTTAAAACCATGATAATAAAAGGAAAAAGGACACTTGCTACAAGAAGCTAGAACTCAAAAATCACATCAAATAGCCTTTCGTTATTTTTGGTCTAGTGTTGTTGATACGAAGTAATATGCCCACGAAAACAAACGGAAAGTTCAAATAGCTAAATGATATGGACAAAAGCATGCTTTCCTTCCTAAGTCATAAGCTACTTAAATTTATGCCCAACAGTTTTGCAACTCAAATGAACAATTTTATGCACTACTAAGCTTAGTACTTAACTTGTCTCAAGCCCTTTCTAAAAAAAGTTAAGCTGAAGCAGTGGCTTTCACATTAAAATCCCAAGGCTTAATCTTAAATACTAAGCTGCTATTATATAGGCATTTCCTTTTTTTTTTTTAGTTTTCCTTCTAACAGTCTGGCCCCTCTGCTGTAGGACTGCTGAGGTCCACTCCAGGCGGCATTTCCATATTATTTTTCAAGGTTCAAAGAATCAAAATGATCAGTTAATTTGTGAAGTTAATGTTCATTTACGTATTTCATTAAACAGCTTTAGAGGAACAGCAGTAACAGCTGATACGCTGGGTGTATGTGATGATGATGTCTCGTTTTATCTTTACAACCAACCAATGAGGTAGGTACCATTTATATCATTATTTTATAGATGAATAGAGTCAGGCAGAAAACCCATTCTCTGTCAGAGTCCACCATTTATTTAACCACTATCTAAGTTCTGGGGAAAGTTGTGATTTGATGTGTGTTTAACTTTAAATCTAATAGTGATAACTATAATTATTGCTACAGCTGTGATTTGCAAGGTTCTTGGCATTTACATCTTACATCTGCTAGAATATGTAACAATAGTGTGACATGAACAGACAAGGTCTATTCAGTCTTTGTGAGCTACAGTGAGAAGAATCTAACAGCGAATATGGAAACAGTTAATACATAACAGAAACGTGAATGGGGCTGACTTTAATACTAAGTTATTTGCCAATCGTGAACAATGGTCAACGTTATCATAACTAATTTGGCTTATGTTGATGGTTCTGTCAAGACAATTACTGGAATGAATGTTGAAAAAGCCATTGTCTTAGAAAGGGCCACAGAAAATGTAAGTGAAGATAAACAAAGTTCACTTCCATTCAAGAACTAAAGCAAAAATACAAAACATTTGTTAGGATGTCTCCTAATGCAATGCAAGACCCCAGCACAGAGAGCCTGAACCCTTATATGTCCTATCACTGGACAGAAGGAGGAACCTGGACATTCCAGAAGCTGAAAGAGATTATCAAGAAGGCAGCAAGTAAGCAAAGAAGCATATATAAAAGGTCCTTACGATTTCTACAACCTTTGAGGGGACTGAGGGTGCAATTACCTTTTTGCTCGGAAAAATTACTGGGACAGTTTCTCCCTCTAGAGCTAGACAAGTCTAAAAGAATGTTGGGTAAACATAAAATATCTGTGCAGGAAGGAGGTAGAAGGAGAACTAGAAAATGTGGAGAATTAAAATGTTGAACTCAGCGTATTTCTTGTAAACAAGAATTCTCTATATAGTGACCCTCTTCATTTGGGCCTTACATTTCTAAAAGCATTACTGTGTTTTACATCCTGCTTGCTGGTAGATTCAGAGCTACCCTCCACCCAGAGGTTCCGATCTTACGTTCAAGGCATTTCTCTTAATAACCACAGAGTTTAGTCATGGTTCAAACACATCTTACAGCATCCTAGACAGATTCTATAGTGGGTCTTTGTGGTCACTTCCAGCTTTGTTCAATCTCTCCCAGGGCATAGTCACCAAGAATGCAGAGAGCTCACCAGACAGCTCAGGCGCAAGGGGATCATGAAAGATCCCAGAAAGCAAGAATTTAGCTTACATGAAACAAAATATCAAGTTTAGCTGGACATAATTTTCATTTAAAAATTTAAAACAGAACTAAAATGTTTGGTGTTACTACATTCTAAAAACAATAAAAAGCATTTTCTTTACAGTTCTAACTTTAAAAAAATCTGGGATGAATACTGTCATACACAAGTAAAAATATAGGACAATTGAATGAAATGTCATATTTTATAAGTTCTAAGGGACACAAATGTTAAATTATCTTAGAATTAAACTGCCAGATTCTATTTCATACAAAGTGAACTCTGTTTTATGCTTGACCACATTGTGTAGAGATTTATTTTTTAAAAGAGACATGAGATAGACAAAAAAGAAGGGACCAAACTTCTTGAGTAACCTACAGATAGTTGTCATGCACGCACTGTATCTTCATTTGGTGATTGACATTTATTTGTAGTCAATGCTTTATTTTACACACCAAGGAGTAATTGCTATTGAATTTTTTAAAGTAAAAGCATAACCTGCTACCTTTGCTGTCATCAACATCATCTGTGGTCTAGCGCCAAAGTATAATTTCTGGCCTCCAGATGTTGATCCTTAGGAATTTGGTGGCAGAATGGATGACTCTTGGTAGGGAAATGGCAATTAGTGATACACTGGTGAAACTTATAGTCTCTGAAGTCAGACAACTTGAGTTCAAATATCCAGGTTCTGCACCTCCTTAGCTCTGTAACCTTGATCAAGTTGCTTAGTCTTTATAAGCCTTAGTTTCCTCATCTATACAAAGGAGATAATTTTAGGATCTTCCCATATAAAAGTTTTTCACACAGTGAATGGTACCTAGAAAGCACCTAGTAAATGCTAACTAACGTTATTATATTTATATGAAACGCACCCTCTAATTTTGTCATTCTGACGAATAATTCTACTAAATCATTTCAAGGTTATTAAACATCAAAAACAGCACATCAATTTCAAACCAGATTGGCCTATAAGATCTGGAGGCTTACAGCCAACATCCAGAGTTATCTTGCCAGTCGCTCTTCCAGCCTCATTGATGGCTACACAGGTATAATCACCAGCATCCAGATCTTGTGTTTCTTGAATCTTCAAAAGTCCCAGCAGAGGGTCAATAATGAGGAATGTTGAGGGCCTCAACTCAAGATCTCCTAAGTCAAAACAAAAGGGAGAACATTAAACACTAATGTATTAAAATGGTTTACTCAGCTATTGGTTTAATTTCAAAACTTCTGAATAAAGTCGATTGCAAAGGTTTTAAACACAAGTGTTTCACAACACAGATACTTTCTACAATCTAAAATACAGACCTGTAATAAACTGTGTACAAATGTTTTCTATTTATATCTGTATGTGTAACTAAATAAAAAAGAAGGAGCTCTTTGAAGCTACACTGGGGAACCAGGAAAGCCTGGCAGTCACATCTAAGGCTTTGTTAGGTAAGAAGTGGGGAAATGAAGGTTGAAAGGAAGTTTCTACCATCTTTGTGGCAAGATGCATTTGATCACTCAGTAGATGTTTGAGAGACCAGAAGAATTTTATTTAAGCTAATGACCAGTGCCCCAAATTTCCCAAGAATCACTTTTATTTTAAGGCAGAAGATGCTTCAACCAAGCTGTGATTTAGGTTAGGCTTTTCCTTATGCTTCCCCTCTTCCTCCTCCAGGGCATCTCCTTACCAAAGAATAGAATTAATCAGGATGGCCAGTATTATAAAAAGTACACAGCACTGGAAGTTTAATGCCAGCTCAGTGTCTTCATCTGTTTTGTTTGTTTTTGTAAAGCTCCTGGAAGCTTTGAGGGCCATTGTTCTTAAAGTTTCATAGTATTCCCAGATGTCAAGTCTGAAAAGAAGGTATTCTCTAAAATGTCATACAGCAGCCATCTGACCTTGGCCTGAGGACCATGGAAGTAACTCTCTCCGCTTCTAAGAAGCAAAGACAACTCAGGAACTGCTACTAAAATTCTCTAGGACACTGCAGACAGCAACAACCAACAGACTGAGGACAGCAAATGGACAATTCTCTTTCTGTTTATATAATTTTCAAAGTCAAGGAGGTCACAAGAGCTCCAAATTGAAAAAAAAATTACATCAGCAACCAACTGTCAGGGTCTAAAACAAAGTATTTTTCAGCATTCCAATATTTAAAACCCCAGTCATTCTTTTAAGCTGGCTACTACATACCATGTGAAAATGAGAGCAGCAACTAAAGCTGTGTCGATGTGCCTCTGAGAATTTTTATAAATAAAAGCAGATGATGTTGACACAGACTTTCCTCACACCAAGGAAGGATGCAATGTGACCTCGCTGTTCGTCAAGTATTAATATGTTTGGACTAAAATGCATTTAGATTTTTGGAATTTACTTTCCCCTTATATTTCTTCTGTAAATGTCAGAGGACATTAACAGGACAAAATAAAGACCTTTTTGCTAGTAGCTTTCTATCAAAATAAAAATGTTTCGAGAATAGCGGTCACGAAACAAAACATAAATTGGAAAACACTAGTTCAATTAAGTTTGTGTTTTAATCACATTTTGATAGATTCTCCTTTCTTGATTTCTACTGAAAAGTTACTCATCAAATTATTGAGAAGCTATAAAAGAAATGCAGAACTTCAGATGGAAGTAAAAATCGCGATTATTTACTTTTAACATTAGATAAGACTAGAAGAATGTTATACGCAGTAAGGCTTTACTGACAATATATTCTAGGGTTTACAGTCATTCTCTTCTTGCTGCAATTTAAATTGAACCCTAGCCTCTGTGGATATAAAGACTAACAGAGATCATTATCTCTGGCAAAAGATTCTTTCAAATAATTGATGACTAAGTAATTATAAAAAATGTTTGTTTAAATACTTCTTAAGTGTACTCTTAAAAATTAATGGGGACCCTGGTGAATTTTTATGTTGATTATATTTATTTGTTTTATATATGTATATACATATATATAATTTTAGAACTAAAACTGAGAAATTTAAAAACACATGCATTCACTTATTTTTTAACAGATGCATGACATTTTAGTATAATGAACATATTATATTTTAAAACTGTGTTTTCCAAACATGAGAAATTTAGTGAGAAGAGTGGCACTGTTTCCCATTTTTGCAAATCTCTATAATGTCAAATGTAGTGTAATACGAGACAGGTGAATGCTCGCATTTGCTTCTGCATTCACTCTACTGGACACCACACATCACACAGCCTCCAGAAACTCCATTACTCACTTGTGAGACAGTAAGAATGAAAAAGACAACATCTTAGAATTATTATGAAAATAGTTTTGATCTCTTGGATCCCCTGAAAGAATTGTGGGAACCCCCAGTCTCCAAACCACATTTTAAGAACAGATCTAAATGAATAAATCTAATTTCTTTAATGTTTTACCATACATACCCTTTTCATAAGATTTTAATAATGTTTTGATTCTTCCGTGAACCCACTTTATGCTGCTCATTTCCATCTAAAATTTCAGAAAGCATTTGTGCTTATGGAATTCCTTTTCTCTGATGGTCTGAATGGAATACAGTTTTTTCATTGTTTTTCTTTTAAACACCTGCTTTATTCATCAGAATCACCTCAAGGAAGATATGAAGAAAAAGATATCCTTACAGTGCAGGCAGGAATTCTTCCTCTTCACCCTTATGGTTTCTGTAAGGCAGCATTTTCCTAACTTTCCTGGTGTCTCGTCCTCAGTAGAGATGGGACTGGAAAGCCCGCCTACTCCTAAAGCCCTCCATTTTGAGGCCAGTTTGCACGCCCAGGAGTTTGTCCCCTAGATTGGCTCTTGGTGGTCCTAACTCTACTCTGCTTATGCATACATTGTCTGCCTGTAACTGGGAGGGTGTGTTAGTAGAACTGATCCTGGAGGTCAGGGCAGCTCTGCCCATTATTGATGAACCTAGGGAACACATTGACAACATACCTAATGCCCGTAATATATTTCTGTTGGTTCATAACTTGGACAGCAAGATGACATGTTATTGAACCCACTGAGTGGTAATATCTAGAGATTAGATAGTACAGGGATTCTAGAATCCCTCATGCGGTGGGTACATAGTTGCCTATCTCCTCCTTTAGTTTTCAAGCTATTTGGGGGTTTGGGACTGGCATGAAGGCTAATTGATTCAGGAGCGTGGCCCCAGTTTGGGAGAATAAAATACGTTTTGTGAGACTCTGCTATATACACATACAGAGAAGTTGGCATTTCCATTACTTTTTTGTTATTTTCATGATAAACTATTAAGTGATATTTAAAATGAAGAAATATGTCTCTATACTTTCTTGATATATTTAATTATAATGTAAATTTGAAATTGGTACTTATTTCTTTGGCAATTCAAAGATTTAAGTATTTTAAGAAAGAAAAATTAGTTTATGTTAACTAACATAAACCTGATTAAGGAACAAATTCAGAAAAGCTTTCTTATCAGAGAAAACATGAATACTAAAAATCTTTCAGCATCGAAAACCAGGAAAATGGCATTACTTCCTAGTTTCCACCTTGCTTTTGATTTATATTATTTAAAACTATTTATTTTCTATACAAAGCCTTTCTTTTTCACCTCGTGTTCCCAAAGAGTTTGAACTTGAGGTGAATTCCTACTTTTGTGATTATGACATCAACCTGTTGCTATGGAAATGTTTGTGATTTAACAAACAGAATCATAACAATAGTGCTTTGTACTATTTAACACTTTTCATCTGACGATTAAAAAGTATTTTGCAAACAGCATCTCAATAATCCTAGCAACCTCTTGGTTAGAGTGTCTGCAGATTTTTTTTCTTTTTCCCGTAATTGGAAGAACTGAAACAGAAGCAGAAGAAGAAGCAGAAGCAGGGCTTTTTACACAGATATCTACTGTCAGCATCTGAGCCTGAGCCAGGATCCAAGTGTATTCTCATCAAGGTCAAGTGGCATCTAACTGTTATTTTATTATGGAATCAGAGGTATAACCTTTATGTTACAAATATAGAAAGAGAATTTCTATAGTTGAGATAAGCATATACCATGTATGATGAAGTTGACCAATAAATACATTTGTCTTTCAACTATCTGCAAGCTTCAATGTGTATCTTTATTTGAACATTTTGTAGAAAGTATCCTTGTGAATCTAGAAAACTTTTTAATAGTGAGAGCCATTATCTCTAAGAAAACTGAACTAAAATCAGTGGAGCTATTTTAAATGTTAACAGAGTATTCTTGGATAATTTTCTTCAGGAAACAATCCTAAGCTAACAAAGAGAATGTTCAGCTGGATTAGCAAAGCGAACTCTTCCTGCTTTGATTTTTGCAGTCCTGTAATCCATACCAGATGTCAAATCCTGAAATTCAGAGTTGAGAATTTTGAACTATTGTCTCCAGTGAGATCATAAACACATTTTATGGGGCTGCTAAGTCACACACCAAAACAAATTTTTAACAAATAATTTTTTTAAAAAGAAAACAAAACTAAGTGAATCAGACACAAACATACTGAAGAAACGTACCTTTGAACCATTTAACTTGAGGTGGAGGAATACCAGAAGTTTTGCATTCCATAACCGTTATGTCCCCAAGGGCAACCAAGAGCTCACTCTGAACTACCCTCAACTTAGGGGCTTCTGCATAAAACAAACAAGCAAATAGTCAACGTTTAGCACAAGACCACATGGATTTTGTTTAGTTTACTAAATGAACCAATTAAAAATCTATCAGAATTTATGTGCTTGTGGCCATTTCAACATTTATAAACAGAAAGAAAGTTACAATGCACATGCACATAGATGTATGTGATAAAAATATCACTTATCAAGGTCAAAAAAAGGATAGCAGGAAAAAAAAAAGACTAAAACAAAAGATAATTATGATTTAAAAAGTCCAAAAAATTTAGAAAACTGAAAGTTCTTTATGAAAAAGTTATATAAGGAAAGAAAAATTGTAGAAATCAGAATACATCTTATTGAAACAATATTAAAAGAACAGAGAGAGGAGTAACTCTAAGAAAATATAGTCAAAAGAGAGGCAATGGTAGGACCGACAGCTAAGTGAAGACTTGAGGATAATACAACTGCAGATGAATTTGTTAACATTTTTTACGCCATTTAAAAAATATTCGTGTCGAACTACAGGGAGCTATTTGCAGTCCAAGCCTAAAATTTGCGTTTATAAAAAGTAGAATCTCCTGGTTTTGACCCCTTCTGTTCCCTGTGATGCTAAATATAGATATTCTCTAAATTTCTGCCCTTCACTCTGTTTGCTTCACCAGCTTGCCCAAGGGTTCAGTTTACTCACACATTTTCTCTCTTGACGAGGTATTTTAGGACTTCCTTGCTTCAGCTGAGGTATTTTTAAACAAAGCTAAGTTAACTTCTCACAGATGATTCCCCCTGCTTTCAAAATTCCACAGAATCTCTTTCAAAAATCATAAATGGTTGCACAGCTATTTTTTTTTAAACCTTACCCTCTGTTACACTTCCTCACTTATCACAAGGTATAGAGCTTCGCTGATAGCTCTAAACACAACAGACTTTTACTCTCCTATCTTGTTTGCCTTTCCTAAAGCTATTTCCTCTTTGCAAAATGCTTTTTGCCACAATTCTTCAAATCCCACTCATTCCTCCAGACGGAACCTAAATCCTGTCTCCTTTGAGAAATCTTTGCTAATTCCTGTGTGAATTAATCATCCCCTCTGCCAACCTCTGACAGTAGTACTTGTCTGTCTGCCTTGTCATAGTCCCATATGTATCCACCCCCATCATGTAAATTCTTGAAAACTAAACACTCCATGACATACATTTTTTAAGTTTTACACTCCACAGTCTCCAGCAGAGCATTTTGCATACCACGTCTCTAAAGGTGCTTAGTAAGTTAAAATAAATGTGTTAATATCATGGCTTCTATCTGAATGAACCAAAATTTGTTTTCACAATGGAATGTAGACTTGTTTCAGTCACTTGTTCTGCATTCCCAACTGTTTTTCCCTCTATACCTGGGTATTCTGTGAACATTTTTAATTCAATTTTCTCCAAATCTGAGCCCACTTTCCCTTCTAAAGGTATTCACCATTTCCCTTCTTCATTTCTATAAATGAGATCGCTTCTTTCCAGGCTCTCAGTTCAATGCTTGTGACATTTTCGTTCTCTCCTCACCTATCCCTTCAAGTACAATTTTTGATCTTTATTATCACTTTTGAATCCCTTCTTCTCTACTGACAGTTTCATTATCTCACTATGAATGAGGCTGAATAAGAATGAATGAAAGGGTGGATTGCTAGCCATTGATGATATACGATTTATATGCTAGATCTGAGTATATGATATGATACCTTTATCCTTTATTTGACCAAGAAAGACAAAAGTAAATAGAAAGACTCCATAGAGTAATTTTCATGAAGTACACTTTTAATAAATGTTTAAGTTTGAAGGGGGAAATTGAAGATAAAAAAAGTAAAAATTATATATAGTTTTGAATATAATAGAAATTATAAGATGTAAGTTAAGCTAGAAAGGATATAGAATTTATTAATTTGAAAGTAAAATATTGCAGAGAACAGATGAACAGATTGCTCCATAACCTGGAAACTTCCTTGGTTTCTGTTAACTAATGAAGCTTTTCACTCCATGAACTTTTAACTTAAATTAGTTAAAATATTTGCTTTAATCAGTGTGTGAAATGAACAACAAATTATAATAGGTATACCTTATTATTAATTTTCAAAAAATACTTTTGCATTGCTTGATGTGAAATTCATCCTGTTTTAATTGTCTTTTAAACTGATTATACTTGCCAATGTATCTGAGAGTAGAATTCTGTTTATCTGTTCCAGCTGAATTGCTTGCCAGGCAACCATAGACCCCTGCATCTTTGGGAGCTGCATTTTTGATAAATAAGGTACCATCTGAGGTCATCCTGTACCTATGAATAAAAAACAAAAAGAATATAAAATTGAAAATACCATAATGGTAATATCAAGATAATATAGTGTTTTCCTTTAATATATTTTCAAACGTTTTAGAGTTACATTTTTGGTTGCAGAAATGCTTATCATCATTATTTTACAAGCAGAAATGCAATAACAATAATAATAGCATGTATCCAGTATTGGCTACATGCCAGCCACTGGTCTAGAAACTTTACATTTATTTATATTTAAAATTTTCCTAACACCCTAACGAGGTAAATATTATTAATATCTCTGTTTTACAGGTGAACAAAGAGGTAACATAACTCACCCAAAGCCACAGTTAGTAAATGGAAGAACTGGAATTTCTACCCAGGCAATCTTGCTCCATGTGGTGAATTGCTATACTAAACAGTTCTTCAGAATGAACACCTTAGAGATGTAATGTCACATGGGACACAGGGTCAGTGATGATCTAGGAATAGAATCTGGCTCAACTTGCCGGATCACACCTATGACCTCTTCACTGCCAAACCCAGAATTGGAAGCCCCACGACTGGATACTTTGTTGTTTCTATTCCACGTGTTTATTATACCCTAGGAGCATGAGGGGATTCAATGCCTTTAAAAAGCATCCAGGAGAATAAAATATTTCCCACCATAGTTTGGCAAAAGTGAAAGTAATTACAATGTCTGCACACATTTTAATCAGAGCTACTGGTCTGTTCTTGGCCTCTCTCTTCTTTTAAATCCACGATGATGTCTTTAATCAATTTGTTAAAACTATATGTTATTCCACCTCACAGAGAGTTTATTATCCTCATTTTAATAACTCAAGGTAAACTAACTGTCTTGGTGCCCTGTTTGCAACTCAAAGTATTGGGAAGCACTTGGTCCCAGCTATTGAATTCAAGAATTAATAACCTCAAACTTTAAAAAGTCATCATTTATATTATTTTGACATTCACAGCCTGTTTAAAAAACGCAAAGCTATGTATTTTGGTCAAATCTCCCTTAATATTAAGGATTTGGTCATATTAGTTTGGTCTAGAAGTCTCATCAATTTTTCTCACTCTGTAGAAACGAAGAACATGATACAAACCCAGTACCTGTGTGAACCCATGATAAACATATCATGAACGGTCCAGGCGATCTTTGGTTTGGGATAACCTGTTGCCGAACACATGATGGAGACCTCAGACCCTCCTGTGAAAGACTGATTCCTGGGCAGCACAGTGACTTTGGGTGCTTCTGCAAACAAAAATATGTGTATGTAGAAAAATGCCAATTTATCTTGACGTTAGAAGCTTCCTATGTTAGCAGATTTGTCGGTTTCTCACCACCACACCTCTATTTCCTTCCTTTATGAATGACCCCTATCACGGATATGGCAGGAAAGAAACCAATGGTAATGAAAAAAGGGAAGTAAACTAAACTCTCTTTGAAAGTTAAATGAATTTGATCCCGATGCTATATTTCTGTGTTTCTGCTGGTTACCATGAAGCCCCTTGCGGCTTGCTTCCACCAGCTGACCTCCAATTTATGCCACTAATTTGACACTTCCCTATAAACGTGTTCCCAGGCAAAGTCTCTAGGTAGAGATTTTGGGCTCTTTCCAGTCAACGAATGTAGGTTTGGAGCCACAGCTTCTCCTGACTATGCTGTCTGCTTTGTTCAAACTGATCTTTCCCTTTTTGTTTATTTGATCATAAATTTGTTAAGGTCAGAAACCATGTACTCATATTATTCCATATTCTATTATATTCTATAGCATTTAACATCCCTTGCATAGCAGGTAGTGGCATGTATATAAAAGACATTTAAGACTTTTGATGAAATGCAGTTTCCTAAACTACAATCTGGTTCTGAATTGTAATGTCTGCCAGTCCCTCCCAAGATCCTGCTACACTGGTCATTTGACTCATGTCTGTGCATCCACGCACAGGACCTCAACTTAACAAAAAATATCAATTATTGAAACTTTATCTTTCATTACACTTCTATGGCAGGAAAAAGACTTTTGAAAATGAAACACTAAATCAGGAGTTTATCACAAAAAAATTCCCAATTCTCAGATAATTCTGGGATGTTGACATATTTGTTTTAAGCAATTACATGTTTTACATGTATATTACTACACAATAAGAATTAATCTTCAAAGAAGGCACCATCAGAGATATTAAGTAACTCCTAATGTAAATACCTGCCACTCAATAAGGTAAACAAAAATAAATTAATTTCTACCATGTTTGAAACAGATTTCACGAATATTAACAGAAATAAATACATTCATTCAATAACACCTGTTTTTTGCACAATTATTCTGTGCCAGATACGGTGCTAACTTGTAGGGACACATGGATGAACCTAACAGGCATGTTGTCTGCTTTCCATTTAATTTGGTTTTTACTATAAATAAAATTGATAAATTCAGTTAGCCAGTTAGATGTGGATCTCTTTATGATGTATCTTTCCTGTAAGTTAGTCTGCAAATTGTGGCTTAGTTTCACCGAGAAAACATTAGCTTGGTGAATCTCTCTCTGTACATGTGAAAGAGATACAAATGGTACTGCTGGGCGGCAGCAGCTACACAACTAAAGGAAGCTAATCAGTGCCTAATTGCTAGCAGCTTACAGTTGACCCCTCCCCTTTTTTCCTGTTTACATTGTGTTCTTCAAATTATGATCTAGTCTTTGAAGCTAATGTTTAAAGGATTTTTTCCGGTCCATGAACTTGGTTGATAGCCTCATTATTCCATGGATTCTTGTTGGTGAGCATAGGGCTAGAGAAATGTGTGAGGTCAAGAGCAGACTGGATATGGCCAGTAAGTTCAAGTTGTGATTCCATCTGGAGTCCATCAATTCTGAAATTCTGAAGGACTACACATGCTGTAGGGATGTTGTAGATAACTTTCAGGGAATCGGGTGGGTGGGGGAGAATGAACAGTTCTTTCTCTTTGGAATTTATTGAAACACACATTTACTCAATCCCATCTTCCTAAAACAAGATGCTTCTCATGTCTAGCTATCGACATGGAATTGCTGCAAAGATTCAAGCAACTCTCAGAATTTTTGTCCAAACTTGGTGCCTTCAATGTAGTCTGCCAGAAATGGCCTGGCATCTCTCCCAGCAAAAATCCCACTGGTAGGCTCTATAGTTCAGCTATCAAAGTAAAAATAAGTTAGTTACCCAAACCAGAATGCAGAGAGCTAAAAGGTCATTGAGCAAATACAGTCTGGATATACGGTGCTGCTCAGGGTCATGAAATAAGTCTGTGTGCAATACGCAGATGGGATGACATCATCCCACAGGAGGTGAGAAATTTACCATTCCCTTAGAAAGAATATTCCTGCTGGTGATAAGATACTTGGAAAGAACATGAACAGATACAGAGAAGCCAAATTAGATTTCCGTTAAATAACAGTTGACTAAACATGGCCAAAATGAATTAGCTTTTACTTAATCAGGTTAAATAATAGTATAATAGATCTCACTTTAGTTATTTCAACTGTTAATTTTTTTAATTCCTAGAAAAAACTCATTTTAATGAAGTAGTTTCAATGGAGCAAGAACATGGAATTGAAGAACCACAGTTCAACTCCATCAATAAAATAACATCATTTGCCAACTAACAAACTGAATCTACATCTCTTTATTTACAATGTAAAATCCTGTTCTGATAGGAAAACAAAATAGTACTAATGTTGGATTTAGAAGTCTGGAGTTCAGCTGGCCCTGGTGGCTCACGCCACTTTGAGAATCCGAGGCAGGTGGATCACGAGGTCAGGAGATGGAGAGCATCCTCGCTAATACAGTGAAACCCTGTCTCTACTAAAAATACAAAAAATTAGCTGGGTGTGGTGGCACACGCCTGTAGTCCCAGCTATTTGGGAGGCTGAGGCAAGAGAATCGCTTGAACCTGGGAGGCAGAGATTAGAGTGAGCCAGACTGCACTCCAGCCTGAGTGACAGAGCAAGACTGTGTCAAAAAAAAAAAAAAAAGAAGAAGAAGAATAAGAAAAGTCCGGAGTTGAATTTTGGAGAGAAGTAATCCATTTTTCCTTGAGATTTTCAGTCTTGTATCACCACCATCATCATTACCACCACCTTGAGCAACCAACACCATCATCATCCAGAACAACTCGATTTTGCTAGCCAAAGCAATGTGAACACAGCACTCTGTTAGGTGGCAAGGTATTAATTTGCTTTTTATTTTTTAATTATAACAAAATTGAAATACATGTTTTTCCTATCAATAATTTAGAAGAATTAAATATAAATATAAAATAAAAACCAACACTACTTTAAGAATTGGGTATCTCAATCCACTATTAGTGGTAAGACTAGCAAAAGTGTAAGCGGCCATGAAAAGAGCCATCTCACTGCCTATAAAGACTAGGAAAGAAAAAAGTCTCACCCAACTGCCAATGCTATATGCAAGCTCAGGAGGCACATTTCCTGTCACCTGGGTCTGATTTGTTGCTCTTAAGCTTCTGGTAGGAAATTTCTCAGAGAAAATGCCTAAGGACTTTTTCTTCAAGGTTATTTAATTACCACCAACAAATTAATTAGATAATGCAAATTATTTGATTACCTAAGCCATAATTAGAATAGTTAGAACCACTGGCATATTTTAGAGTACTTGGGCAAATTTCTGTGCTTTACTTTTTTCAGCCAACAAACATTTACTGAGTACAGACTGTTTCAGACACTTTATGCCTTCAAAGATCTCACAGATACTGTAAATAAAGTACATTATGTAAAATTAGGAGCTAAATCTCTTTCTAGTAGTCAGTTCATTGAAATAGGAAAGTGGTGCCTTTCTTCCATCAGTGCCTATTACATGCCAGGTATCTAACTCTAGACCCATCATTTATTTTCGACAATAACACTATGAAGTGTTCCTGCCATGTTACAGATAAAGAAACTATGGCTCAAAATGGTTAAATCATTTGCCCAGTCACTCAAAGGTGGAGTTGGGATTCAAATGCAGATGTTGCTGCCTCCATGGTGTCTGTCTATACCTTAATGGGATAATAATGGTACCTACCCTTATAACGTTATTATGGACTAGCTAGGTTAATATACATAAAACACTTAAAAGAATGCTTGGCATGTAGTGGTCACGATGTAGCTTTTGCTATTATTATTAGTATTCTACTATATAGCAAAGTATGACAAAATAAAGTACTATAGTATTTAAAATACATCTGTGTATATGTAATATCTAGACATTTTCAAATGCAATTTGATCACCACAATCCTCACGCTTGCCTATTCCATTTAGATTATATACCCTATTTAAGGCTTGGCATGGTGGCCCATGCCTGTAATCCCAGCACTTTGGGAGGCCAAGTGGGGGAGGATTGCTTGAACCCAGGAGTTCAAGACCAGTCTGGGCAACATGGGGAAAACCTGTCTCTACTAAAATAGAAAAATTAGGCTGGTGTGGTGGTGCATGCCTGTAGTCCCAGCTACTACTTGGGAGGCTGAGGTGGGAGGATCATCTGAGCCCAGGAGGCAGAGGTTGCAGTGAGCCAAGATTGTACCACTGCACTCTACCCTGAGTGTGAATGAGATCCTGTCTCAAAAAAAACAACAACAGCAAAAAAGATTATATACCCTATCTATAAACAATATTTGTTATATCTAATTCTTCTGAAATCTGAAATATTTCTAGGTACTTAAAATTTACTAGAAATTTCAATAAAATAGATAAAATTAGATTTTTTCCTCTGATTTACGAACAGAAAAAAAGCATGCTACTCACCATGTCACATGGCACATGTTAAAAAGAGTTATGATGATATAAGGGCATGTGGTTATAATATTATTTTCATACTTAGTGAGGTCATTCTGGTCATTAAACACTGAACTGACTTCATCAATAATCTTGAGAAATATTTCCTTTTTTATTGCAATATTCTCTTTGATGACAAGGACTAATTAATGACAGACATTCACCCTTTCCTGATATCACAGAAGACAAATTAATACTTCTAATTTTCATATAGAAACAACATCAGGGAGAACAGGAGGCTTTGTCTGGCACTTTGATTTCCATGTGATTACGGAGGAGATGTGTCAGCTACACACTGAATACGATCAGACTGAACCAGGACTTCTGGGTTAGTCTCCAGCCTTAAAAATCCTCCTCATAAGGGAACAACTAGTGGAATCAACGGAAAACTATTTGTGTTGTCAGATAAATAGGAAAACAGTCTTAAACAAAATCTTAAACTCCTGCCATGTCCATAAATACTTCCCCTTCTCTCCCACACGTGTCTAATCTTGACTCAGAAGCAGTGTAAGCATTTGAAAATTAAGCAGCCACTGTATCAAATTAACAGTGACAAATTGCTTTAGCTTATTTTGTAAAATTTTGCAAAAATCACTCACATGAGTTTGTTTCTAAATTGGGGTGAACTAATATAAATAATACTTAAAAAATAACAACTACAAATTTTTCATGAGATAATTACCAGATTTTGTTATAAAATATAGTTTTAAATACAAGCAGTAGTATGCTGGCTCTTGCTACAACTGGAAAAGAAAGTACTTACATAATGAAATTTCAAACTGCTGATGTGATTCAAATAACCCATTGAAGTTAATATGGAAACATGATAGATAAGGGTGGTGACCAAGACTTCCCTATAGTGTTATTGTTACACTGAGGTTTATCTAGCAACTAAGGAATTACACATCTATTGGGTACTATTATATTTTTTCTTTCTGTGCAAGTCACTATAGGTTTATAAAATGACAAAGTGGTATTGTGAAATACGTATTTTGTCTTTGTCCCATTTCTTGACATACAGCTACTAAAATTCTTGGAATCTTGGTATTGATAAAAGCTTTTTTGGCATGCTAATAAGATGATTGGTGACTGGGGGTACCCAGATTGCTTCAGGATGGGTACCCCCAAAGACCAAGGCAGGATGGAACTTTCAACCCAACCCCAAAATCTAGAGAAGGGAGAGGAGCTGAAGGCACAGTTGATCACCGAGGGCCAATGCTGTAATCAATCATGTCTACAGATTGACAGCTCCATAAAAAACCAAAACTAAAAACACCCCAGGGTTCTGAGAGCTTCTAAAATAGCTAAACATGCAGAGAATAGCTGAACACATAGGTTCCTGGAGGACAGTGTGAAGTTCTGCACCACTTCTATCACACCTCACCCTATGGCTGTTCATCTGTATCCTTTGTAATATCCTTTATAATAAATGAGTAAATGTAAGTAAAACGTGTCTGTGGGTTCTGACAGTCACCCTAGCAAATTAATCCAACTCCAGGAGGGGGTTGTAGGAACCCTGATTTATAGCCAGTCAGAAGCACAGTTCACAAGCTACAGCTTGCAACTGATGTCTGTAGTGGGTGGGCCATCTTGTAGGACTGAACCTTCAACCTGTGGGATCTGACACTATCTTTAGGTAGTTTCAGAAATAAATTGGAGGATCACCCAGCTGGTGTCTGCTGAAGAACTGCTTGGTGTATGAGGAGGAAAAAAAATCCCACATATCTCAGAAGTGAAGACTGGTATACGGAGAGGGAAAGACACACTTTGACTTTTCCTATATCTCTAATAGGCAATAAGTATCTCACAGTATATGTAATATGATTGAGGAAAAAAACAGCTAAACACGTGAAACTGATCATGATTAAGTGCAAAATTGAGTGGCAAAAAATAAGTTCTAGAGGATACCAGAACAAAGAGACCAGTATCGGAAAGGCAGTGGTTTATGAGATGCTTTGCATTATAGGTAGAACGTAGATAGGGATAATAGAACTAGAATGAAAACAACCTTTGGAGGCAGTGAAAATGCCTCTGTGACTCAAGCAATGGAAACTGGAGTTGAGACAAATTGTGGAAGGATGAAAAGTAATGAAACAAGGGCTAGGGTCAAAGCAGTAGGAAACAGGAGTCCTTTGAAGGTGTAATGAACACGGAGCCTGGCAGAGAAAATGTTCAGTTGTCATCAAAAATTCAGTTCCGGCAACCGAAAACAGGGTAAGAGCAACACCTATCCATTCTTATGAGAATTCATTACCGAGAAAATTCGAAACTCACAGACAGATACCCAAAACTATCTGTCTGACAGTAGTATGACATACAAAGTTTGCAGTGTCAGTCATATTTTATGATATGGAAGAATTAATCTGATAATTTCTCTACCTATAATTCAGAATTAGTTACAACACAGAGTCTTAATATTAGTAGCAAGTTCAAATATTCAGTTCCCCGTATTAAGGAAACATGCATCAAGAAAAGATGCATGGCTACCTTATTAGGATACATGGTATTCACATATTGAAAGGAAACATTTTTATTTATTTTCTTCTCTATGTATTGCTTTACGAGGATGCAATTCAGGATTAAATGTTAAGAGAATTGTGTAGTTTGTGGACAGGGGAGTATAAGTTTTATTCTGGGGTAATTAGAAAAGCACAAATATGTTTTCAATGAATGAACAGTTAAAACAATATTTAGGGAAAATTCACTTGGTTGCCCAATGGAAGATGGATTGGAATAGGGGAAGAAAACTAAAAGAAAGGACGTCCATAAAAAGAGGACTCTAATCGTTTAGTCTGAGTTGGATGAGAGTGGTATCAGTGACTCTGAGGAGGAAAGGAGTGATATGAGAGACAGTGGAATACTGACCTAAACATGCATAGAAAAAGGTGGAGAGACCTTGACCTAAAATACTATTACATGGGAGATGGTTCCACTGAACTGTAAATTTTACATTTGCTCATTTACACGGATCCCTATCAGCAATACCAAGCACCCACAGATTCAAGCATGAGTCCAAAGAAAACATCTCCCATTATGGACATACATGTCCCTAAATAAAGAGGGTATAGGAAATTCAGTTTTTAAAACCTTAATACATTGTTATTTGTGGTCTGGGAAAAAGAGAAGAGAGAGAGAGGAGTAAGGTATGAGTACTGAAAAGAGACCTTAAATGCTCAGGCTCCTAGTCTACTGCTCTTTCATTATCCTAAGAAGAAATGAACAGAATCAGCAACCTAAGAATTTTTATCTCTATAGCTGTCACTGTTTTTTTAAGTGGGGCCATACATTTTTAGATGTTTTTATTTTCCCTCCAAAAAAATTTGTGCTCAAAAGGAATCTAGAGGTCAACAATTGTTGATTGCTGTTGTTTAAAAAGGTATTACCTTTTGGAAGAAAGCATCTCACAGCTGCCTATTTATCTCTGAGATGAAAAATTCTCAACTTTCTCTCAATGTTCCTAGTGATACGCTTTTGCACTAAGGAATTGACAGTACCCAGGAGAAGAAAGACACTCCATTAATTAATATTTACTGGTTTTTTTCTTATTTGAGTTCTTAGGATGAAACCTAAGTACTCTAAGTTGGAGATAGTTAAACCCCACATTCAACCAAACCACTGAATTGATTTCTGCTTCTGAAAACATAACAGGAACTGTTTTTATGTTCACAAATATATTTTTCATTATGGGTAATATATTACTGAAAATATTCAATTTTCTAACATCAAGCAAAGCTGCATGAGAAACCGAAAGAGAATTTAATTACTGAAACTAATTTCTATTGAATTATATAGCTTGTAAATGTATTTTACAGGATCTCTGATACTTCTAAGTATCCATATTTCCTATAGAAAAAGCTAACTTCAAAAAGTTACATAATGACTATCACTGAGCCTGCTGAGAATTGTAATTAGTAGCTCTATCCTATCCTAACAGTGTGCCTACTGATTTGGGTCAATCAGCTTATTTAAAACATTGACATTGTTTTCAAATGCATTTCCATTTCTGATTAGGGCGGTAAATTCAGCAATTTCTGGTGCTAACTTTTCCACATGAAACTAGCACAATGAGAAATGCAAAAATCTCACTAAGAACGATTTATAATGGAGAAATGTGCTTGTTCACATGACTTTTCCATAATTTTCAACTAGTGTAAATGGGAACAAATACATTTAAACATTTTTAACTTTTCACATGCCTACTAAAGAGTTCCTCATAAGTGGACAGGGATTTCTTAAGAAGAGAAAAAAATGAAAACTAAACACAAACCAATCAACCTAACAAACCAAAACAAACACCCACAAAATATCAGATGCCTGGGAGGGAAGCAAGGGCTACTGAAATCTGAAAGATATGGAATCAAACACAACATTTCCAAATGCTATCTCATCAATGGGAATGCAAGAACCACCTCTCCAAAATGGTGAAGTTATTTCTGAGTGGCAATAATTCAAGTAAATTATGATCATGGTTTATCAACGTGGCAGTTGCAATACGTTTTCTAAAACTTCTGCACTTGTTATTTCTGCCTTTCTTCTTTCTCCAGGAGACTAGAGTTATACTGTCCAATACTGTAGTCATATCTGTATCCACGGGGGTTTACTTAAATTCAAATTTATAAATCAAATTCCAAATGAGTTCCTTGGGTGCACTAGCAACATTTCAAGTTCTCAATTGCCAAATGCAGCTAGTGGCTGCCACATGAGCACTATAGATGTAAAATACTTCCATCATTGTAGAAAGTCCTACTGGACTTTGAACTACAAAGGTCTATTAAATCTCAGAGGGAAGGTTGCTAATTGATTGTCTTACCAGTAGGTGGTGCATCGGCAACAAATCACACAGGCAAAGACCTACACAAAATCTACCTTGGCAGTTATATACCGGATTTACCCATCCCCACCACCCCAACCAACAACAACAATAAAAATTCCACACTTCAAACACTATTGTGGTTATAAAATTCAGTTAATAAGAGAAGAGCAAGAGTTTCAGGCATATTAATGATAAATTAGGGCTAGATTAGATTTTAATGACAGACTCTCTTAATGGCAAATATGCATCAGAACTGCCTACAAATAAATGTTGGGAAGAATTATTTTCTCCAAAATAAACTATTTAGAACTAAATTTTTTAATATTTAAGGTAATATATCACTAGATTGTTACTTTATAATATATACTTCTATTTATATAAAAGAGATGAGATGTTTCTTCTGATAAATTGACCTAAAATCTATTTTTATCTTAAGTGCTGCTGCTTTCTTTTTGAGAGGCATTATTTTTTAATTTATGTTCTTAGTTATTTTTAAAATGTCTTTTATTTTCTCAATTATGTTAAATATAGATAAAGCACATTCTCAGAATATCTATAAAACAAAGAGAACAAATTACTCATGTAATTCAATCCTCTAATAAAATTAAAGTGAGCATTTAAAAATTTAAATCCTATTTACACAAAGTTTAAAAATAATCCATTTCTATTAAATAATTTGTCAAGTACAGAAAAGCATGAAATGATTTATTAAAAATGCAAGTTAACTGCCTGAAGTAGATCTTTAAAAAGAAAAACAAAAAGCTACAAGAAAATAAGTCACTTATAGTTCTGCTACCCCCAAACAATCATGTACACATTTTGTATATGTCAATCTAGTTATAATTTTTCTCCTAGCATAGCAGTGTTGGCTTCCATTTGTTTGTTTGCATAGCTGGACTTCTGAGTATTGAGGCAAACCCTGCTTAAGGTGATTCCTTTCCTGGGGAATTTCCTGTGTCTAATCATACCATTGTTCTCATGGTAAGGAATTCTCGTAATGAAGTAAGCACATAAACTCATTCATATTCTCACATGCTCATCAGTGTGGCTGATTCGAATAGCCATAGTTTCTAAAGTCAGCTTTGCTTCCCAAGGCTTTTTTGATGAGTGGGTAATGACCCTGATAATAGCCATTGAAGAAAATTCACCAGTCTTTCATATCATGCCCTCCCTAGTTTTGATTTTTTTGTTTCCTTTTTAAGATCTACTTCAGGCAGTTAACTTGCATTTTTAATAAATCATTTTAAGAAAACTATGTATTTGGTATTTTTCCTGAACGCTTGAACGTTTGAGAATGTCAAATTTTGATGGCTTTTCATAGGAAAGACATTAACTGGATAAAATTCTTGGATCTTTTTTTTCGAAACTACTTCCATCTTTCTTATTATTGTGCCAGTTGGAATTCTCAATTGCAAACAACAGAAACCAGGCTGGCTGACTTAAGCAGAAAAGGAATGCATTAGAAAACATTTTTTTGAGGTACAGAATCAAGAAGAAACTGGATATCAGGTAGAAACGGTGTGGCTAGATCGTTGAGAACGCAGCCAACATCAGTCTGTTAAAGTGATGGTGAAGGGCCACTGGGACATTTGTTTCTGCTGTTGGACTCTAAATTCCATGATGCTGCCCAAATTGGAATTTTGTAGGCGTTCATGGTTTTGGCGAGAGTCGAAGTCCACTGGGGGCGTATGAGTGGCTGGCTGTAGGTCATGTGATCTTAGGGATAAGGAAAAGGAATTATCTGATCTCACTTGTTTTCTGCTTCCCACCAAGATAATAAATAATTCCTCCCCAAATCAGGGAGAAGTATTCAGACCCTAAAAGCAAAACTATGACAAATATCCACTGCAATTATCTTCTAGTGTTTAGTATATATAAGAAGTAAGACGCCAGTCTGATTTTACCTCTCTGTTAACAATGGGTTTGGTTTGGTCATATGCCTATGGGGAATTAGTAGATTCTTCCTACCAGTAACTTCAAATCCAGCCAGGATGTGTCTAGATGAAGTTCTTTCTTCATTTGCCTTAATCTGCTCACCCATGACAACTTTCTTCTCGCTAGAACAGTCTTCTTCAACTATATCTTGGACTATTTCTTTAGTTTCAGTTGTCTTTGTTTTCTAAAGTCTTATAAATTTTAGATTAAACTTCTGTTCTGTGTTAATTTCCACTTAAAATATCATATTATTCAAGTGTTAGTTCCTTTCCTCAACATTCTGAAAGACTTCTCAATTTTATGCACCACATCCCTGATTTTCTATATAGAATAAATTCTGATTGTTAGTGCTTCTATTATGTATTTGCCCTAAAATACTGCATTTTAAAAATCAAATCTTTTCTGATTTCTTCCATTCCACCTATTATTGGCCTTTTGTCTTAGCCAGTTCTTGCCTTACTTTATGGTTTGACTGTGTCTCCCTGAATTTGTGTGCTGAAAATTAATCTCCGATGCAACAGTATCGGGAGGTGAGGCCTCATGGGAGAAGTCTAGGTCTCTGCCCACAGGAAACATTAATACTCTCATAAAAATAGGTCACAGGAGTCCATTTGCTCTCTTGCTCTCTTTACCTTCTGCCTTCCACCGTGTGAAGATGCCCCAGCCTCGAGCTTGGAGTTTCCAGCCTTCGGGACTGTGAGCCATTAAATTTCTGTTCATTATAAATTACCCAGTCTCAGATATTCTGTTATAGCAGCGTAAAACAGACTAAGACACCCTTTGAATATACACTGTCATCTAAAAGAAGGGAAGTCTTTTTGAAAGACACTGGTCATACCAAATATTATTTTCCCTAGTCTCTAGCATAAGCTGCTTTCAAAGCATTCATTTATTCTAGGTATTCCCTGTTCCCCTTGTTTTGTTCCTCAGTATTTCTTCTTAAGTCCTACACTTCATTTCCCCCCACTGTTTTTATGTATTTTGATGGTTTTCTGTTTATTCATCTTCAAATGAGGTGACATTCATCCAAAACCAGTGTCTTTTAACCAAGTGGACTTGACAAAATGGACTTGACTTCATTCTCACTCGGCTTCTGTTCTGGAGGAGCTGAACCCGCTTTTCAGCTCTGCAGCTGAGTGAGTCTGATGTGCATGGCTCCTTGCCCAGTCCTCATCGATGGAGCTCTTTTGGCTGAAATGTGATGCTCTCCTCTTCTAACATCTGTTTCTAAAATTCCTAACAGACACCCATATTGATCTTTCTATTGCTTTCAAATATTTTCATTGGTAGGAAACATACATCCCAAGTTACATATATCCCAGGTTACAATTTTTTATCTGGACCAGGCTGCCTGTTCATTTTCTGTCCTGCTAATTTCCTAACTGGATAGTTAGAGCTATTAATGAGTATGCGAAAACAACATTCTAGCTTCTTCAAAGAGAAACATTTTCTTTTTGGAGCAAACTGTGAAACAGGGACAAAGATACTTCATACGTTCACGTGAACAGAAAAAGGATGGAGCACTGTTAAGATTTTCATTCCAGTGATCTTAAAATATGGATAAATATTCTACATACGTATTTGCATAAGTAAAAATCTTTTTATATAATACATATGAAATTCCTCCAAGGATTTTTGCTGCTGTTAATAGCTACTAGTTTTCAGTATTCTTTAGATTTGTCCTTTTGAAGTCTTTATATATAATTTATCATCAGGTAAGGAGAGGCTGCAATAACAGACATACACTATCTTAAAGCAGAAAATTCTTGCTAATTGTGTTTCACAAAATTACTACAAAAAAACTTGAAAAATCTAGATTTTTAACTCTTAAAAGCATTCCATATAGAAACAGTTCCCAGACATACCTGTGGAAGCATAGCAACATAAATGAGGCTGCGAATTAAGCTACTGATTCCTCTTTAAATAGGAAAACTATTCCTAAAGTATATATTCAATCCAAGTATTATTTTATCTTTTAAGTTTTCTAAAACTATTTTTTACTTCTGCTTTTAAGAAGATTTAACTGCGTTAAAGTGAAATTAATTTGTAATGTAAGGTAGAATGTCGATAGTTTATCAGCTCTCATATTATCATGAACTTTACCTCTAGGTATGGCAGTTTACTTCCTCAAATACCCATAGCTTTTCAATAGTGCATTCAGCCATGAAAACAATACATTTAGTCGACTACAATTAGTCACAGTCTCTTATTTTTCCTAAGCAATATTATTCATTCTCAAGTATATTTTTGTTAGAGTTTGGAAACATCCTTTATCATCAAAATTGTCCGCTCAAACTCAAGGCCAACTAGACAGGCCATAACATAACACCTCTAGACAGATTTACACCACCAATACTTACATAGATTACCCAGTAATAATGTACTATTATATATTTTTTATATTTATGTGTATTATATAACATGTTACCTCAGCACTTATTTAAATTGTTGTATTACAATGGCTTTATTTTACCAGCAAGAAGAGAGTTAAGCGCTTCCCTAAAGATACACATTTCAAGATTAAATGGCTCCTTCTGTAGTGTGAATATATGTGCTGTTTCAGGAAATGCCCACGGAACTACTTGAGAAGTCTGTTTAAGTGCAGGGTTAGAAATCTGCAGTTTTAAAAAACTCCTTGGGAAATTCTTTATTCAAGGAAGTTTGAGAATCATTGCTCTAATGCACTAAAATAGAAAAATTATGGACTAAAAAGCTAACTTTGAGAAACAAGGAAGGCTCTGATTTTACTTAACAATCTCATTCTAAGGGACCAAAGCCAAGGGATAAACAACCAAGATGAAATTTCAGAAGTCCATGAGCACTTATTTTATCTGAAATTATCAGTTTGGTAGAATAGTCCGGGAGTTCTAGTAACCTAAGTTGCTAGAACTTCGATCGACTCACATTATCCAGGCAGTTTTGTGTGGAAATGTAGTGAACCATTTACAAAAGCAACATTTCCCTAGAGGATTCCCCAGATCAACTAACAAAAGACACACATTCTGATTGTAGCATATATTTCAACTACCAGGGAGAACACTATAATCAGATGTCAACCATTTTGTTAATTCTCACGGTAGTGTTGCTTTTCCGTCATTAATAATATTCTAAGTATAGGCCTTGAAACTCAGTGGTCATTCTCTTCGGTAACCTTGCTAAAAAGTTATCTGAGAGTGTTACCTCAGGCATGTTATCAAGTTGTTTCTAATACCACAATCAAATAGCCAGACCCAATTCTGGTGCAATCAGCCTCCCACATCAAGGAACTGTAATAAAATATTCTGCTGAGGCAGCAACTGAACCTTTCAGCTTAACAGTGAAAAACTGCCAACAGCCATTTGTTCATTACACTGACTCCCAGCTGGTCTATAGACATTTAGAAGCTAAATATGATTCCACCGGAAGAGAAATTTTGGAGCAGTTTCTGATCTTCATTTGATGCTCCTGAACAACATACATTTAGTAGCCATTAACTACATTGCTAATAAACTTGTTTTAAACTACCTGTAACATTTAGTGTATGTATATGTAATTCAAAATTGGCTCACAATTAGTTTATTTTCAATAAGCATTCGTGTGTGTGTGTTTGTGTGTGTGTATGACAAATAAGGTTAAAAACAACTCTGCTTATGTTTCAATAAAATTTCACCAAGATGAGAAGCATCTTAAACTTTTATTTTAAAGGTATTAGTAAAAAATTATTAAACAATTTAACAATAAAAAGTAAATTAGTTATATATGCAAAAACACAGTACTTAAATTGGGAGAAGGTTGTTTTTTGACCCATTATTATTATAATTAGAATTTTTTTAATCCACAAGATGGATTAAATGATTTAAAACTTAAGTTATTCACAGACAATTTTTATATTCTCTTAAAACAAACATCTTCAACTACTATGATTAGTTGTGATTGTATTAAAATCACCCATTGTTAGAGATGTTTTAGCTTCCAGTTTTGTTAGCTCCTATGCAGGCCAATGAGTATGTTTAAGCATTCTATCATACAAAACAGTAATTATTTGGGTAGATATTCTCACTCTTGTCCAACTTGGGAGGACAAAATTTTTTTAAAAGAGGACAGAAAGATGTCATAATTCAGAAGTTACCAAAAGCACTGTACCTTGCACTGTGAGGAAAACTGAAGCAGCTGATGATCCGCCTTCACTAGAAACCATACAATGATACTCTCCAGCATCGTTGAATTTCACACTCTTTAGCTCCAACGACAGATTAGCCAAGGTCCTAATTCTTGCTGGCTCTGCCAGCCTGGCATCTCTGTCGTTCCTCTGCCAGGTTAGATTGTAATCCACTGCGCTGATGACAAGACATGTTAAAATTGCTCTCTCTCCAGGTGTGACTGTAACATTGTTAGGCACTTGGATGACTGGAGGGGGCTCTGTGTGAAATCAAAAAATTCAAATCAAGAGACCTAAAAGCCATTTTGCTCACTTACAGATGTAGTTTAAAAACAGAATAAATATGAATATCCAGTAGGCAAGATGCAGTGCAACAGAACTTACTGATTAATGCATATGTCTATGAGCCCCACCACCCCCACAGATTACCACCTAAAGGATGCTTTAGGAAGTAGTATACACACATGCACACATGCACACACACACACACACACACACACACACACACACACATATATATACACACACACACATATACACACACACACCAAAGGATACTCAAGCCAAATCTATAAATTACAGACATGAGAGTCAAAGAGACATGGCAAAAGAGTATGACTTTACTGATTTAGGATTCTGAAAAGAGGCAAAGTTTTATTGATGAAAGTAGCACTTGTGAACTTTTAAATTTTAAAAATATACATTTAGTGTTTTAAAAAAAATAGGACACAAAGGATAGTAGACATGAAAATGATGGTATCATCTTTAAGTGGGGTTACAGTCTCATTAAGAAGACACAGGACAACAGAAGAGTAAGATAAATGTTCTAGCAGAAATGGGGAACAGTTTGATCTATGAAGTTCAGGTGAACAGTAGAAACAGACCATTAATAACATTGCACACATAGAGCCATATACACAAAAGGCATCGAGGGATGCATGTGTTTCAGATATAGTCAAAGGCCAATTACTAATGAACTATTTAACCAATATTTCTGTTGCTCTAGTTAGTTGGTTCTTTTTATTATTTTACTTTAAGTTCCGGGATACATGTGCGGAACGTTCAAGCTTGTTATGAGGTATACGTGTACCTCGGCGGTTTGCTGCACCTATTGACCTATCCTCTAAGTTCTCTCCCACCCACCAACAGGCCTTGGTGTGTGATGATCCCCTCCCTGTGTCCATGTGTTCTCATTGTTCACTTCCCACTTATGAGTGAGAACATGCAATGTTTGGTTTTCTGTTTGTTCCTCTGTTAGCTCTAGTTAGTCTTGAGAGTGAATCTAAATTCTCTCTCCAAAGTTCTCTCTGCTCAAATGCTTTAAAATGATCTCCTGCAACAATACATTATAAATAATGCAGCAATAAAAACTGTAGTCATCTATGCTAGCTAGAAATTTAGGTGTCTAAATTTAGTTTCATATGAAAGTGTGTCAAATATTCAAGATCAAACTTTATCCTTGGGATATTTAAAACTATATATGAGTGCAGATTAATATCATAAGCCTAGAATGAAGACTGGAAACAAATCTACCAAAACCATAGTGGTTATCTCTGATACAATATATTCGTTTTCCATATTTTCTGTTAATTTATCATTGTTTTCCAAACTTTTTCTTAAGTAGTATATGCTAATTTAAATTATAAAAAATGTTTTATTATTTTGGTTTTTTAAAATCTCTTATGAAAATAGCCGGTGAATCCATTGGAAAGAATACATGACAAAGTTAGGAAGCTTTGACTGGATTCTGGCTAGAGTTCACAGATAAAATACAGGACACTTTGTTAAATCTGAATTTCAGATACAAATAAAATAATATTTTAGTATAAGTATGCCTTGTGCAATATTTGGGTCACACATATGTGATATTCATTTTTTTTTTTTTTTTTTAGAGACAGAGTTTCACCATGTTGGCCAGGATGGTCTCGAACTCCTGACCTCATGATCCGCCTGCCTTGGCCTCCCAAAGTGCTGGGATTATAGGCGTGAGCCACCGTGCCCAACCACATATGTGATATTTAAATTTAACTGGGCATCCTGTGTTTTTATTTTCTAAATTTGGTAATAATAGGCCACCTAGTTCTACCCTTTAATTAGTTGTGTGACTTTAGATAAGCCAATGTAGTGATATTAATGGTTTTTCTGTCTGAAAATAATATGATTAATTTATCATACTCCCTCTTGCTCTCAGATCTATGAAGCAAACATGCTGACGGTTAGACTCCCCTTTGCAGTGCAACCCAAATCCAATCACTTCTTCATGAAGGAAGAAAGACCCAGCTCTCCTGGCTCCATTCAGGGCCCTCCCGGCTCCAGAGCTGCTGTAGGCCCTTGCTGCATCTGCAGCACAGCTCGTTTCTTCCACTTCCCTCACTCCCTGACAGGTGCTTTTCCCTAGAGAACTCTCCAAAACCCTCTTACATGCAAACTCCACCTCAGATTCTACTTCCTCTTCAGATATAAATTCAAATAAGTAAATGCCAACTGTCTAACAACATACACGAGCAGATGAGATTTGAAATAATGGCATATGACTCCACTGCATAAATACCTTAAGACAATGAATATTATACACACTGACATATTTAGACATAGGTGAATACATCTGGTAGGAATAGGGGAGTGATGAGGAAGAATTACAGCAGTTTGTGAAGGAAGCCAAGATTACAGATGCTCAGAGATAACCTGCTCCAGGAGTATGAAGGGCAACCATTCCTGAGCCAAAGCACGACTGAGGGTAGGATTAGCGTAGCAGAAAGGAAGCCTCAATAATGAGGAGGAAAGATGACAAGCATAGACTTGGGACATTAAGTAAAGACCGTGAGACTGAGAATTAGGAGGCCAGGAATTTACATCTTATTACCTATCTACCCATTTGATCATAAATGGGTCACTTGCTTTCTCTGGGTTCTGTTTCTTTAGCTATAAAATGAAAAGGCGGTGTAAGATGATTTCCAGATCTTATCCTTTCTAAAAGAGTATCCCATAATTATAATTTAAAGTTTCCTGTCACTGACATGCCCTTGATAAGTTTTCTCTCTTCAGAATTTTACCTAAACTAAGAATTTTAGGGTGTGTGTGTGTGTGTGTGTGTGTGTGTGTGTGTTGGGTGAGGGTCATTGTGTTAGGAAAAAAATTCCCAGTACAGAAAATAATTATAACTTTGTAATAGTATCAAACTATACTACCAAATATAGTTTGAAAACAATGAGGTTTTTGTGCTTCTGCAGTTTCATTCATTAGATTCTATGTATTTATATTCAGTAAAAGAGAAACAATGCTTTCTACACCTGTCGCTCATTTAAAACAATCAATAACCCAATAACCAACATTTCAAATGAATCAGAAGTCCTTCAACAAGTCAAGTAGAAAAAAAGTGTTGACAAAAATTGAGTCGACATATTGGTAGAACTTGGGGATTTTCTTTAAACTGCTCTCAGGTGTTCCTTGACTTTATAAAATAATATCCATAATGGCACAAGAATATCACTATTCAACAATGCTTTGTTTTCTAATACCCCTTTAAAAAATAAAAAGATCTAATTATCCTGTGAAGTTGCACCTGATTCCAGTGTGCTGGTGACTAGTTACAGTGGGTTGGCTGAGCTGGGACCTCAGCCTAGGCTAAGGGAAATTCAGAAGTGGGTGGTGCTTAAAGGCTGGTGCATTATGCAACAGCTAATCAAGAAAAAAAAAATGCCCACTCTTTCAAGTCAAAAGGGGGCACTCACTTGTGACTTTGCCATTACCATCAATATTCCTGTCCTCTTCTTTTTCAACTGACTGAGTGGGAAACAATTCCTGAAAATCAGCTCTGGCACGGTACAATTCCTAGTTATTCCTTTGTGTTCCTGGCCCAGATTACAGATGGCTACTAGAAGGGCATGTGTAGAATACACATATGGAAGTTCCTGACACTGAGCCAAATTCATGACAGTCAGTCCACAAGCTCTTCCTGGCACTTCCCAGTTATTTATGCAAGATGTCTGAATAACTCACTCAAAACTCTTTCTCTGCTGTCCTTCTCTAAATTAGTATTGCTGGGAAAAATATTCAAGTGTTCAAGTGTCTGTTTTCCCAGAAGCTGAGGAATGTTGACATGACTCCAGTGCTTTTGATAATTACTGGACATGAACAAATGAATAGTTTGTGATGTATGTCAACTTGCTAAATTGTTTCAGAAGACAAACTTTATTTTTCTAGCAGTAAGAGAATACAAATAGTTTTACTGCAAGAAGAACATGCTTATCTGAATTGCATGCTTCTGCTTTAAAGTTCTCCTTGAACTTACTGATAGCAAACAACATATCCTAGACTTATAAATATATGATATACCTATCATTATAAGCTTCATTTGTCTTAAATCAACTGAAGAAAATGCATACCAGCACTAAAAGCAAATACAGACACTGCAATAAATTCAACAGTAGCAATATTTAGCTCAGAATAGGTTACAGTTAAACACATAGCAACACTAGTCCACAGGGCAGGTAGAAAATCATTCAGTCAAACAAAGTTTTAATTATAGATAAATGCTGAGTAAGTGGCTTAATCCTGATCATTGATTATAAATGGTAGTCTTTTTTTTCCCCTAAGAATTATGTGAAATGAGAGAAAATACTATTTTTAATGTATTTTACCTTATAAAACAATATGAACTATATCACCCATCTGTTCACAGGAAACATACAATCTGAATGTAAAATAATTAACATTACTTCTTCTCTTCTTAGAGCCAATATTGTAGCCACTGAGGCCCTGTGTTCCTAGAATGTTATCATTTTCATTATCTTCAATTAAAATGTCAGAATCCATTCATAAACGCACTCTCCTCATTATGAACACGGGAGAGAAAGAGGGAAAGTTTAACTTTGTTCTGATCAGAACAGATCCTTCACTTAAACTTTATTTTCTCACAGGAAAATGCTATATGATCATTTCAAAAACGATTCATTAATCCCTGACAATAATGATAATAACAATAATAATCACTAATATCTATTAAGTGCTTCTATGTGGCAGGCTCTCTTCTAAATGCTTTGCACATATTACATATCATTTAATCCTCACAGTTTCCCCATGAGACAGAGACCATTATTGTTATTATGATTTTTTTTTTATAGTTACGGAAACCAAGATATTAAGTCCTTAAATAATTAGCCCAAGGAGGGTCATGTATCTGATATGTGGTAAAGCCAGGATTTGAGTTCACAATTCAGTGGAGAGATAGTAGTAAAATAACCATAAAGACAAACTGTATATTGTATACACACAAACTGGTTAACAAACATCCCATTTCCATAGCTGCATTAATACTCGGGTAACTGCAAAGAAATTAGTGGTAATTACCTGATACGTCAAAAAACGTCTGTGCCCGTCCAGTACCTGCACTGCTGACAGCGATACATTCATAGAAGCCTTCGTCAGACAAAGTGACCTTCTCAATATCTAAGTTCACTCTGGCAGATTCTCTGGAGGTAAGAAAATGGAAAACGGGTAGTTACTATGAAACAAGACAAACTGAAAGCAATGATCCACTATTTCTTTTGAAGGCTCATTCAAAAGAACAATGTAAAGAAACTAAATTGATAAAACTGCAGAGTTATTTTTAACTGAAAATGACGTACCATTTATATTTTACCAGAAAATGAAGCTTTTCTACTCTGATCAAAAGATACAACATAAACAATAATTATAGAGATTGAAAATTTCTTTGAGGAAATATTTTGTGGTTATGTCAAAAAATAAGATAACAGAGCTGGCTGGCAAAGAAATGCTCATTAATCCTCTCTCCTATTTTTTCCAGTTTTTGGTCTCGTCAGTAGGAATCTTAGATAAAGCAATTTAATCAGGCAATATACAAATCTGAGGGTAGGAAATTGACTTTTTGATTCTAAGAAGATAAATCCCCCTTAACTTTCTTTTAGATAAATTCCACAATGGGTGATAGACCATATATTGTTCAACCTACATACACAATGGGAAATGAAAGCAAATGACCGGTTTTATGGCTTTAAACCAATTTAGGTTAAAAAATCCCTCGACTGTATTATGTATTCATTCATTTAATAAAAATGTATTCTTTGTCCTCTAACACTGTTCAAATTATTTCTCATTTTCTGGAACTGTCTTAGTAATAAATATTTAATCTTTGTTTCAAAGAGCTCAATGATGTACAAAAATAGACATTATTCTGTTTTAAAGTGTGACTGAAATGTTAGAAATATCTTCATAATTTCTCTCTTGTATCATCTGCAACTATTTATAATCTTAAAAAATCAAGATACAGATAAGTTAAAAAGCCTGCTGCAGTCAAGAGACCTTCCCCTGAATTCTGGAAGTTATGTAAAATGTAATTCCTTATGGTGACATCTCCAGCTCTCTCCCCATCCAAACACACCATACTTATCATCAAACAACCGTGAAGAACTTACTGAGCTCTCAATTCATATTTAGTACAACTAGGGTTTGTAAGAGAAAGTTAAAACAGGTTTTTGTGTCTTAGGAAAGTGAGAAACACAGCAAGGTCACTGTTCTACATGTTTTAGTAGCTGAGAAAATTCACTTTGGTTAAACGTTGCTTCCTTTCAATTCTGTAGGTACTACATGCCAGTGGTTCTTCTTGTCACTTTTAGAATAAAAGCAGAATGCCACTTGACTCCATACCCTACTGATCATATAAGCTGTGTCTTCAACGTTTAACAGTACACTAAGTACAAGTTTGTAAATGTCATCGTCTAGGAGGTACTGGTAAGTTTCAGGAAGGTAAGGGTTTGGAAGAGGTATATCCTTGGTGTTTTCTTCAGTGCCTACTTAAAAGCTGAGCATATATTGGTATTCACAAAAACAGATTGATGGAAATTTTAGAACAGAAACTGACAATTCTTTGAGTCCTAAATCCCTCTTTTTAAAATTGAGAAAGTTGAGATATAGAAAGGACAAGTAATTTGTTCAAAGGCATACAACCAGTTTACTAAATGTTTAAAGAATGTTCTTTACAGTTATTCTTGTTTCTTTCTTGATTATGAAATGTTACATGAAAATAAGTCTCTTTTTCATGGAGCCTTCTCAGTTGACATTAAGCACTATATAGACATAATAAAAAAGTTTTGAAGGGTAGACTTTGGAATAGGGAAAAGAACATGTCAAATAAAAATGCGGCCTGCTGCTAATGCAAACGGGTTCTCTCTTATATCCCCTGGTGACTAAAGTGACTGACATAAACAAACATTAACTCACATGTTTCATGCTATGAGGAAATCTAGGGCAGGGACATGAGAGTGAATTAGGATTAGAATATCAGTCTATCATCACTCATGCCTAACTTTGTCTCTAACTTCTCACATCCAAAGAGCTTAATGCATGTCAGCAAAGCATGTCATATCTCTGGGCCACAGAGCTGGAAAAATGAGAAAAAGAATTCTTGTGGCTTACCTCCCAGGAATTGTGTGGAATAAATGAATTAATGTTTCTAAAGAATCTCAAGTGTCTTTGAAACATGTTACTATTTAAATATAAAACAGAATTATTTGATTTCATCAGCTAGTTATGTAGCTTCATCATTTCATATCCTGGTCAATCATGTTGCCAGTTATTAACACAGCTAAGTGCATCATTAAGAAATATTATGTAAGGGGCAGGAAATAATACAGTTTAATCTTTAAAGAGTAGAAAATTTTCTGGTTATGATGAACATTCCGGCCATAAATTTTTGATTAAAATGACTCCCCATAAAGCAACTGTATAAGCTGAGACTGTCAAACATTTAACATCTTATGGAAGTTATGTGGATATTAATTTAACAGTATAAAAGCCTAGTAAAAAAAATTCCTACAGATTTTCCCAGAATGTTGTTTGTTTCATAGTAAGTTATAAGGCAACACTTTCCAGAAATCATTTTTCTCCAGTTTTCAAGCTCTACTTATTTTTAATCATTAAATTACTTATATTTGTCTCAAAAAGTTACCTGACTTCACAAGGAAAAGCTGGTGCCCTCTAGCCCACTCCTGCTGATTGTCATATGCAGGAGCCACATTTGCTGTGGCCTATCTGTGACCCCACCTGCAGCACAGACCACACCTCTCTGAACTTCTCTGCTACCCTATTCCTCCTGGCTCAATGGGCTTCAGCCAGACTGGCCTTCTTCTGCCTGTCTTTCTCATGTGCCCAGTCCACTCCAGCCTTTACACATTCGCACTTGCTCTTCCGGGTGTTAGAACACTCTTCTCTGGATACCTTACTGATCATCCTTCTTGCCGTCTTTATGTCTTTGCTCCAGTGCTCCTTACTCTGAATTTTAGGATTTCAAATTGGTCAATGCTACATGCATTCCTCCTACCACTATTATTCATCCCAACTAACCTGCCCTACTTTCTGATAAAATGCTTACCAGATTCACTTATCATAAACACTTTAAATCAGATTCAGAAGCACTCTTACCATGGAGCCAATAAAGCTAAAGCTTCAGGACCTCTCATTTGCAAGGTCTCCTTCCAAGATTGTGCACTTAACGTCATATTCATAATTCTGTATTTGTCTGAACAACAGACCCTCAAACTATAAAACATTCAGATTTTATAACATATGGGTCAACATGTGAATGTATTCCAGCATTTATTATATTATTATATGTATCATCTGTTCACTGTCTCCCTCTGTGACAATATAATCTCCACAGGGGCACAAAGTTGTGTCCATCTTGTTCCCTGCTATATTCCAGACAATGAAACAAGTGAGAATTTCCAGTGGAAAAGTACACTGCAATAATAATCTCTTTATATTTACATCTTTAATGCTATATCTTATGACGGACAGAAACATGTACATACTTCAAATACTGGTCTACTCCAAGCGTAACTCCATTTCTGACAAAGCTCAAGGTAAAGGGCAAAAGACTGCCAACAGAGCAGGGAATCTGGCCTGGCTGCAGATAGTATCCTGGGGTTTTCTCAGGCATTGTAACTTTGGGAGCATCTAGGAAAAAAAAAGAAAAACAAACCACCAAAAAATCATAAGCAAGAAGATCACAATGATATTAAATACTGCCTCTGAATCCATTCAAAAATCTTTTTACTTTAATCACTTTTTCTATCTTTATTTGTTCAAAGCTGGCTGATTTCTGGATATCTTTTGAGCCTCTTACTATAGTATTCATTGAATATAAGACTCCTTTGTTCTTAAGACACGGTATATTTTTGTACCATCAAGATAGAAAAAATACTACCAAATAAGTGATAATATATCATCAATTCTAGAATATGTTTTTATTTCAAAAACATAAAAAGCCACATATCTCAAAATCAAATACATAGGATAATTTTCCCAAAGTAAATGTAAAAAATGACTTTTAGGAATCCATCAGGTTTTGTAGCATTCAAATTAGGGGCTAAGCCAACTTTGAATGTTGTATATGAGGAAATACTGAGGTTGGTTCTAGTCTCGCCACTCTACAACTATTATACACCAGCTATAGAATTGTTCCTGAAGTTCCCAAATCACTAACCTATGTATAAATGATAAATGTTTGCCCCTCAACCTAACAGCACAATTTTAGAAACAATTCTGTATCTTTATCAGTCCATGGTTCAAACTACCGTCCTTAAGATTGGGTCAGAGTTCAGTCATGAGCCTTGAAAAATAGCTCAAGTATAGCTAAGTCAAAATGCTACTTGTTGCTTCCAAATAACGTCTAATCTGTAATCCTCTCTCTACATTTGCTACTGCAAATGTACACTTAACTAGCTTACTAATCAACTAGACAGATAAAGGTAGTGATCACTAGTTGTTTACAATGAACTACCATCTACAGAGCAGAAAGTTTATGACAATTGTATAAATACTTTTAGCCAACTAAGATAGTTTAATCAAATACATGTACCAGGCTTTTTTAGGGAGGAAGTACCAGAATTTTCCAATTCCAGTTCTTACACTGACTCATCAGAATTCTCAGACCTGCAATCAGTGAGACTTAACATGAAACTTTGGATATGCTGTTTAACGGTTAAGAAAAACTGTTACTTACATGTAAATGCCCATCAATTTGGTGGTGCAGTAATAATATTAGTTATTTTATTACTAACTTATGGGACCACATCACAGCTTAAACTATCAATGTTCCAGTGTTGGATGAAATGAGGTCTTACCTGGGACAATGCTAGAGAAGGAAACACTCGATACTCTCTGGAAGAGGTAATCATCCTTATCATAGCCTGTGACTTTGAGAAAGAAGGCTTCGTTTGGTGGCATAAAGTCAGAAATATTCCATATGCCATAAGGTTTTCGATCTGGGTAATATTTAACAGGAATAGTCCTAAGAGAACTTCCTGAGATACTCAAAAGTTCAAGAAGATCTATCCTAGCTGGAGTGGAAATTCCAGAAGTATTGAGCAGCACATAGGTAGGTATTCCTACAAGAGAAAGATTTTGTCATTTACAAGAAACGTGCAATTGAAGTTCTATATCAAGTAAGTATTTGCGTGATAATAATATGTGAGTACCATAAGGATGTCCCACAAATTCTGGGTCAATTGCAGAATTGTTTCTACATGAAAGACAGTTTATGCATGACCAGAGAGTCTTAGGAAATCCTAAGAAATTACTTTTATAGTATTTTAACTATGTTTACATGTAGAAAAATTAGAATTGTGAAAATTGTTATATAATGTTGGATCACATGAATACTTTTAAAGATAAATTATTTTGTATCCTTCCAGAAACTGCCGCAATAAAAATAAATGAAAATAACCTTCCCCAAATTTTAAGAGTTACAGTATAGTTAGGCTTCTTTTTAGCTAGAAAACTATAAATCTCAATGTATGAATAAAATAAAAGAAGGACAAGGCTTAAGAATCACTGATAATTTTATCTTTGAAATACAGTGATGTGTGACATATTTAATTTTTCAGCTTTATACACACATTTTACCTTAACAATAGGTAATTTATATTTTGGTAAGAAAAAAATCTCAAGATCTGGGTTAGTAATTCTCAAAATTTAGTAAGTGTAAGAATCAACTGGGGTGCTCACTAAAGAAAGTACATATTCCTGGGCCTTAACTTCCATGGTTCTAATTCAGGAGATCTAGAGTGGGGCCTGGGAATCTTAATCTGTAACAAGCACCCTGGGTGATCTTCATATCAGTGGTGTTGGGATTATACTTTGAGAAAGTGACTAGGCCAAGAGAACAGTCACATTTAATGTTAAGCTTCTCAGTTGTATTGAATACAGACAGTCTGAGAAATATTTTTCATTTGGATATCTATTATGCCAATTCAAATAATTTACACATACAAACCTTGCACTGGTCTGCTGACTGTTTTTTTGAAGTCCAGGGTAGGCTTTCGAGAAAAGCCAGCTCGGAAATCAATAGTACTGAGGCCAGTAATGCGAACAGAGTGCCTTCCACTGCTTGAGGTCTGAAAATGTTTAATGACAAACCTGGTCAGCAGTTGATCCAGCATGCTGGTCATATGCAACCCTCGTCAGTATGGGAAACTGCACAATATTTAGTTAGGATGGACGTCCAAAAACTGAGGCTCTGATCTGGATGTTCTGAACATAGTATCCTTCCAGAAACTGCAGCAGAAGCTGTGAGTCTATATTATAAATGCAAGTTTTGTAATACATACCCCATGTGGACAGTTCTAAAAAATGATTCGGTAATATGTTTCATGCATAATGATAAAAGATACAAGTGCTTAGTCCCTAGTGAATGGTCTTGAAATAAATCTGTAAAAGCTCCATGAGGGCATGGATCTTTGTTTTAGTCGCTATTAACATGGTAGATGTTTAGCAAATATTGAAATCTTCTCCCACAAATACATCCAGATTCAATTCTAGAAAATATTTACTTCTTTGCCTCTAGGACATTACAGCCAGTGGGAGCAACAGAGCTGACCGTTTGCCATATTTAGGCTATCTGGCATTCTCAGCTCAGCAGTGTTCTAGAAAAGATACTCAGTGTTTCTTAAAAATACAAAGTCCTTAGCTCCCAACCAGATTTACTAAATCAGAATATTTGGTCAGAGCAGTCTAGGAATCTGCATTTCAAAAACCACCTAAAACTTATCAACAAGAGTTCACCATTTTATTTTATTACATAGATCACCAAGATTCTGTCTCAAAATAAAATGACCACATAAGACCAGCAGTTAAGTAGAAGTAGGCGATGGGAATGAAAGAAGAAAACTCACATGATAACACTAATGTAAAATTATCAGTCTCAAACTCAATACTCGGAAGGCACATATTGAGGTATTATAGCAATAACAGAATGCATTGGAAGTATATATATAAATTTTAATCTGGTAGACAGCAGATTTATGTATATACATTTTAATCTGGTGGACAGCCATGGTTCACACCATGGTACCGGTGGGCCACTTCCAGAGCTGTGTAAACTACCCAATATTCCCTGAATCTCATTACGACTCCTTGTTACATAGCAGTGTGGAGAAGAAGGAAAAGCAGATCTGTCCCTGTTGCTACTATGTTTCTTCCTCATTGAGTGGAATCTCAAGAACTCAAGTAGTAAAATGAAGGGGAGGAAGAAGAAAAGAACACATCAGCATGAAAACTGTTGGGTATATTCTTTACATAAATGATGCAGCTAGTTACTGTGATTCATTTGCATAAAGGTTACAAAAGATTATATGTGTAAGTGTAGAGATCTTAGTACCACCCTTATTCCATTATTTCTCAATAGAAATGTGTTATAAATTCCACATAATAGATTAAAAAAGGAAACTATGGATCATGACTCAATTTTAAATCAGAGATTTCCTATAGGATTATATAAAACCTTGATAATTCTAATGTCAACTTCTTTAGATAATGTAGAACTTTATTGAAGACACTATCACCTACTAATTTCATGTAAGTCAATCAGAATGCTTGATATTACAATGGGTTAATTTTTATTTATTCACTAACATCATATATTACTGTTAGTTGCCTTGCTCTTCAGAAAGTCCCTTATGAGGAAACAGCTGTTGAGGTTACTAAAGGTAAATATGACACATAATTTGCCAAATGATTGCTTTCAAGTTCTACTCATCTGTCAAGTGTTCTGTGCATAAATCAACAAACAAAGGTGGTTTTAAAAAATGTGGTACTTAATAGCTGAGTGAAAAAAATAAAAATTATATGTTTTCCTCTATTACTAAATAACAGGTTAAAATAAGGTAGATTTGATGAACAGGGAGCCCCTTATAAGTTATATAAAATTAATGTAATACAAGTTAACTTTGATCCTCTAAAGACCACACCAAGGAATAAAGTATGTGAAAGTGAGAATACAGGTTTAGGTCAGGTGCAGTGGCTCACACCTGTAATCCCAGCACTTTGGGAGGCCGAGGTAGGCAGATCACGAGGTCAACAGATTGAGACCATCCTGGCCAACATGGTGAAACCCCATCTCGACTAAAAAAGAAAATACAAAAACGAACTGGGCATGGTAGTACGTTCCTGTAATCCCAGGTATTCTGGAGGCTGAGGCAGGAGAATCGCTTGAACCTGGAGGTGGAGGCTGCAGTGAGCAGATCACGCCACTGCACACCAGTCGGGCAACAGAGCAAGACTCTGTCTCAAAAAGATTTTTTAAAATAATTTAAAAAAAGAATACAGGTTTACTATTCTCAGAGCAATGCTAAAATATGAAGAATAAATAAAAAAATGTATTTCACGTGTCTATACTATATTGTAGACAGTAGGAATGTCTACAATGAATTTAAAAGGGTTTATAAATAAAAGATATTTCCAAGTGAGTCCATTTTTATATGTAATTAATTTAACCCAGGGCTAAGGGTAATGGGAACAAAGAACATCCCAAATAAACTAACAGCATGGTTTAAATACACAATAAAAGGGAAAAAATTGCGCTAACTTGGTTAAAGTTTTTAAAATAGTTTAGTATTAAAATAACTTCTGATGTTAATTCATGCATTCATTATTATTTAATTATTGTCTTAAAATAATTCTAATACTTGAACAGTATTTTAGAAACACTAAACACCACATTAAAATTTCTTCATGAGAAAGTGTCAACAGTTTGATGTCTATTAAAGTAAGCTATTATTTTCATCTCTTTATTCTCTAAGCTCCCTTTAAAAAATATTAGTGTAATAGAAACAAACAGGTTTTATGTACAATGAGGGTAAAACCAAGCAATACATGAAAGAGGGAAGAGAAAAAAGCATTAACGTGCACAAAATGCACACACACACTATATATATATATATTTATATATACAAATTTTTATATGTAACATATTTATATATAAATATATATAAATTTATAGTTATATATAAAAATTTATATATATAGCGTGTGGATTTATATATTTATATATATAAAATATATATAAATATTTTTGTATAGTTTATAAAATATATATTTATATATATAAAATATATATTTTTATAGTAATATATAAATCCTTACACTATATATATATATATATATAGATAGATAGATATATATAGATATATATATATATATATAGATAGATATATATAGATAGATATATATATATATAACTTAACCTTTTATATAAATTCTCACTTTTAATCCTCACAAAAGTCCCTGTGAGGGAGTTTTGTCATCTTTACTTCATGGATCAGAGAGGTTAGGTGACTTGCTCAGTTAACAGATACAGAAGATGGCAAAGCTTGGGTCTGAACTCAGTGAAGCTCCAGAAACAAAACTCTACAGCTACCCCATGCATTTCTTATGATGATCTCAATGAATTTCATTATGCTGGTTTGAGAAACACTGAAACACGCTGAACTGATTTACACAATAGGAGAGTAATATGGAACTCCCAGGACTATCCAGAGGAAAGCAGCAGAGAAATGTAATGGGGCAGCAAGGAGTTTGCGGCCAAGGGAAGAACAGGAGGGCACAAGGGGCTTGACGACATAGCTCCCAAATCTACAGGTAAGTCTACTAAACTCACAAAACACTCGCTATTGACAGATTTCTTGTGATATTTTGAAGGGGCTGAGTTTTACTCTGCATCAACGTACAAAAGGTTAAAATCGACACACAAATAATCAGAAGGCGAGGAGACCATAAGCAGGAAAGCTTTAGGAAACTGTGGGAGTGTTGGGAGACTTCGGTTCTCATGAGTTATGAACCTGATGAGGCTGGAGGACTAAATGACATGAAGGTCTTGGAGGGGCAAAGAAAACTCAGCTAATTCTGTAACTGAGTCAAGCAAAGAGGTGGTCCAACCATATTTCTTTCCCTTCCTTTCTCTTCCAATTATTTTAGCCATTTTAGTAAATTGTCCATAAATGCAATAAAATTGTGTGTGTGTGATCATATTAGTGAAGTCAAAATTACTGTCTTAATGGCTTTCTATTTGTTCTTTTATATCATGTAGATTCAACCTGTGAATTATATTAAAATTAGAATATGGCTCCAAAAAGCATGTTTCCACCATGGAATATCTTGAAGTATTACTCCTGTAGAGTTACCCTAACCTCATGGCTTCTGTAGATAAGAGGAGGGAAATCTAGCAGCAGCATTCAGGCTCAGAGCTAGAACTTTCTAGCTAGTGAACAGGATTTATCTGAGCTAGAAAGAGTTGTATTTCAAAGTCAATTTATTCATACAATTTCTAAACGCACACAATGAGCCACATTACTCCTCTGAACAAGTAGTCTCATGTTCATTAAGTTGGGTAGGGTCTGAGTCAGGAATATACAGCTGCTGCAGTGTGAACAGACGTGAGGTAAGGTCACGGTTTGGCAAAGATGAGGTTATACTAGATGTGATAGTTAATATTAGGTATCAACCTGATTGGACTGAAGGATGCCTAAATAGCTGGTAAAGTATTGTTTCTGGGTGTGTCTGTGAGGGTGTTGCCAAAGGAGAATGACAGTTCAGTCAGTGGACTGGGGGAGGAAGACCCACCCTCAATGTGGGTGGGCACTATCCGGTGGACTGCCAGCACAGCTAGAACAAAGCAGGTGGAAGAAGGTGGGATAAGCTGACTTGCTTAATCTTCTGGCTTTCATCATTCTCCCATGCTGGATGCTTCCCTCCATTCCTCCTGCCCTTGGACATCAGACTCCAGGTTCTTTGGCCTTTGGACTCTTGGACTTAAACCAGGGGTTTTGTAGGTGCCCTCAGGCCTGTGGCTACAGACTCAAGTCTTCACTGTTGGCTTCTCTGCTTTTGAGGTTTTGGGACTTGGACTGAGTCACTACTGGCTTCTTTCTCCCCCAGCTTGCAGATGGCCTATTGCGGGACTTAGACTTGAGACTGAGTGAGACAATTTTCCCTAATAAACTCCCTTTCATATATGCATATATCCTATTACTTCTGTCCCTCTGGAGAACCCTGACTAACACAGAGATATATGCCGGCATCCAAAAGTTGTAAATAGATAGCCCTGGTTTATAACATAGTAAGGGAAAAGAAGGAGCAGAGTGAACTGGAGTCTAGGTTTCTGAATTGGAGTCAGACTAGCTGGACTGAAGGAGCAAGACAGGCTGAAGGACAATGGAACAAGCACCATGGAGAGCTCCAGCAGAAAATGACTTGCTCCTCTGAGATCTCAGCTCAGATCTTCCTGGTCAGCTCTGCCTTTACTTCTTAGTTTCAAGTCAAAGTCCTACTAAATGCCTGCCTACACTGAAAGTCCCTTCAAGGAAGTAACTATTTCATATTCATCACCCACAGAATGTCACTCAGGAGGCATGTGATTTTGTAGGTTTAATAAATGACGTTAATGACATCCACACGCCTAGTGTTGATGTTTTTCCTTAGATTTTCCTCAGACCAGCTAATGACATAATCATCAGGAATTCACTACATATTTCTAGATGTTAAGTATGTTCACATGTTATCTCTTAAAACCCTATTATATCCAAAGATAATTTTATGGCACAGCAAAGAAACAGAGGCTCAAAAAAATGATATTTATATCTAGGTTTAGACAGCAACTTAAATGGCAATTATTCCAATTTCAATGTCTTTCTAAGGTACCTAAGTCTGTGCATGGTATTTTAGAATAACATAATTTCTGAGTAGATTTGGACCCCATGGAACAGAAAACAATAACATTCTCCAGCTATTTCTTTGCCATTATATGTTTCTGAGTACCCCATTAGTTAGGAAGAGTCATGTCAGTGGGGTGTTGATAAATTCTTCTCTAACCAAAAACCCCTAATTTTTGGCATTATTCAATTTCTGTAGTGTAAATATTCCCATCACAGCTGATTGCCAGCTCCCAACATGAGTCACTGAACATGGAGAAAGGAAGAGAAATGTAACATTGACTCTCCATGAGTTGTTACGACCCAGCTCCAGTATACCATTAGTCCGCAATAATAACTTGGTTACTGGGTTAGAAAGGGAGTGAAATGTGTCGCTTCTGGGATGAGACAGAGGTAACACAAATTTCTTTTTTTTTTTTTAATTTATTCAATGCATATTCTCCAGGTTTTTTCCTCGCTAAAGTAACTGAATATGCTGCACGTTCTAAATGAAGGTACAGCCTCCATCAGCTTGGGTTCCTGAGTGACTGTGAAGCAGAATACTCTGCCAGACCCCATGGAACACAGAACATTAGTGAGGAATTAACCTTCTTGTACTAAGCCAGTGAGAATTCCTCCTAGCACTAAATGTGAAACCTTAGCTTTTATAAATGAAATAACATTTGACTGATAGTGATGGTTTTTCTCTCTCCAACAGAATTTCAACATTTTATAAAATAGCAAATGTGCCCAAAGTAAGACAAACACACACAAAAAAAGAAAAATGCAAGTGTATATGCATTTTTACATATATTCAAGAGAATAACAACTAATCAACCTATATCAGACTTCACGTGTCAACATTATTAGTAAGAACTAATCCATGTGGCAGAAACTGCTGAAGCACTTCACCAATAACTCACTTGACCATGACAGGATTGAGTAGCCATTATTTTCCCCCATTTTCCTCAGATTTAGAGAGGTTAAGTAATTTCTCCAAGAACAAAAAGACATCAAGTAATGAATCTTGAATTCAAGTAGATATCCACCTCTTTTCAAAGTATTTGCTCTTAAGTTTTAAATTCTTTACAAATAAAGGAATATGATGGTTTCAATAAAATACTGAAAACAGGACCTCTTGTGAGCTAGGCATCGTGTCAAAGAGGTAACCTTGCCAGCTAGATGTAACTACCACTATTTTGTTGGGCATTATGCATTTGGAGAAATGTGTGACAAGGAAATGTATCTAAAACACACATTCTACTTAAATACACACACATGCATGCACACACATATGCACACACATATACATATCAATTTATATATACCCAAGTATATGTGTACCTCAATGTACACATATCTTTTTTTATAAAGGAAGCATTCTATTTGGTTGACAATCTGATATTTACAGGTAAAAAAGCTGGGATATTTGTCAGGAAAAATATACTATAAAACACTACACTGACCCGAAACATTAATGCTACACCTAATCTATTTACTTAACACACTTGGTGTAGCATACAAGCTTATTCAGAAGAGTCAGCAGGCAAGACTAATAGAAGGCCAGCATAAGAATCTTTATGTATGATCCTTTTAGACTTGAGGTTGATTTAATTATGATTACTAAACAAGCTTATGCCACTTGAGTATGATTTCTAAAATATCCTTACCCCATAGAAAATGCATTAGTAGGCTCTGGATACCAACATAGCTATCCCAAACCAAAATATTTCTGCTAGTCTCAGAACTTCAGTGTAATCATGTGGTTGGGTACACACGCTTCTGTACTTGGGAGATTATCTAATGACAGTTTATCCAAATGTACTTAGTAGAAACATACCCCAGGAGATAGGTTAAATTAAATGATCACACTGATAATCCTAGACTAACAGAAACATTTGTACCATCTATACCCATTGGGGGCTGACAATTATTTAATGTTTTTGTAGGGAGTTTCCCTTAAAAAGCAGAGGACAAAATTTGGCTCAAGATTTTCTGTGGTTGCATTCAGACACTCTACATATAGGTGCTGAATGGAAAAATCATAATGCTCCTCAGAAATAAGAACCATGAACTGTAGCTCTCTTACAAACGAAAATTTAGGAGCATAAAACAATCTTCTGTTCTGTTTTTAATAAAACTTTATGTTCTTTCCAGTTACTTCTTTTTAACATGTTTTACCTGCATCAGAGGCAACCTAAAACATTAGAGTATTGGCCGGGCGCGGTGGCTCACGCCTGTAATCCCAGCACTTTGGGAGGCCGAGGCGGGTGGATCACGAGGTCAAGAGATCGAGACCATCCTGGTCAACATGGTGAAACCCCGTCTCTACTAAAAATACAAAAAATTAGCTGGGCATGGTGGCGCGTGCCTATAGTCCCAGCTACTCGGGAGGCTGAGGCAGGAGAATTGCCTGAACCCAGGAGGCGGAGGTTGCGGTGAGCCGAGATCGCGCCATTGCACTCCAGCCTGGGTAACAAGAGCGAGACTCCGTCTCAAAACAAACAAACAAACAAACAAACAAAAAAAAAAATTAGAGTATTTATGTGAATTATACAAATGAGTTGACTCATTATTTCTGCTTAGTAAAAGTACCCTAAGATGGAACAGTAAAGTACTTACCAAAAAAAAAAACACAAAAGAAAAGAAACTGCCACTCTCTTAGCATTTTAAATCATAAACACATTAGTGTTACATGCTAGCACCTCCACTATAGGCTAAGTAAACCAGTTCTGCCTGCTTGCCTGGATATGCTCGGAATAAATGTATTAATTTTCATAAATATTTATATAGTTCTTTCTCAAGCATTGTGGCATATACTAGTGGCAAAATCTGCTTTATAGAAAAAGAGAGAGAGAGAACAGATACAGAAACAAAAATGATATAAGGGAGAAATTAATCCAAAAGGGAAGTGCAGAAAAATTTCGCAGAAAGCCAAAGGGAAAAGAGCCTTTTAGAGAAAAAAAAAAAAAATCTGACAGTTTGATGAAACTTTTGTCATGTCAGCTGAACTCTGTGGGATAGTTACAAGTTAAAATGCAAGGAAAGGCATAAGGAGAAGGAACAGCTTGAAAGACAGCATAGGGTAAGAGAATGTGGTGGAGAGAGGGTACAAAATCATATTTGACAAGAATGTAAAGACAAGTGATAGAAGATAACTAGAAAGATTGGCTTGATGCTCAATTGGGTGGTCCTTGAATACCATGGTAAGGTCAAGTAATAGATAGATCGTTCTCCATATTTGGGATAAAAACTGTTATGTGAAACATTCAGTATGTCATTTTAATGATAGAGCAGGCCTTTTTCAGATAGTCGAGTGCATGGGAGATAGCACCGGGGATACACTATCTAATCTCAGACATTTCTCTTCTTGAGAAAGTGCACATGTAAAACATTTATCATTCATTAGACATCCAAAAGGGAAATCCAAAGTCAACAGCAATATTTTATGTCAACTGATTCAGTCCAGTTTCCTTTGCATCAACCTGATACATTCTTTTGGTCTTTCATATAGAAGCAAAAGAAGTTTGTTATTTTCAGTTTCATTATAATGCTTATTCTTTGTTTAGTTGTTGTTACCACTAATCCTACACTAGAAATGTTGTAAATCAGAGCTGGAGGCTCTTTTGGTGAAGGCTAGATATAAATTTAAAATAAAGTGATAATAGATACTGTGTCTTTTTATTGTTCCCTTAATTATAGGAGACTGAGCTTAGAGACTTGTCTAAACAGAGTTCTCATCACCTCATCACCTTATCAAAGGCTCTGCTCACTCATAGAATTAATCCTCATTACTTCTCTGTTCTAATTATCAATTAAAATGTGCTTAATGTCTATTAAGTAAGTACCACAGATCATGGCCAAGAGCAGTCAGTAAATGTTTACTGAATGGATGACTGAATGAATAGTTGTGTTAGGCACAAGGTAAAATAACAATCATGCAATATCCCTCCTCTGGGCAAGAGTTTTACTAAAGGAAATGCCACTGGTAGCAATCCAAATCACCTGAAAATAGGTTCAAGTACTGGCCAAGAAATTGCTACTAACACGGAGGAATGGCCTCACGTGCACATATTTCACAGTCCATAATGGATTACTTAAGGTCAATATTCACAAAGCAAGAAAAAATCGCCCCAGTGGGCATGCTAGCTCAAGACACTGCTGGCTAAGTCATGCTTAAATTAAAGTATCTGAGGGATGAAGAGACTCGACGCTTATTGTAATTCCTTCCTTTTGTAGTCACAAAAAGACTCCATACTAGTGATATTTTTGGCAAGTTAGTCAAAATAACCATAACATAAATTTGGCCACATTTTTAAAAATATCATAGAAGCAAAACAATTCATCATCAATCTAAGACAATAAATATCAGGCACTATGTGCAAGGAACTGGGTGGGGAAAAAAATAGACAGATAGGGCCATTTCTGAAACATTCATTAAGAAACTACCAGATTGTCTTTCATAGGCCTTTTAACCTATAGCCTTATCTTATATTATCAATCTTGAAATAGTCTATACAACAGTTTCTATTTTTCCCACAGAGCTTAGAGTTCTGAGAATAAAAAACGAGTATCTTAGGATTTGAATGGAGTTGCAATGTGAACATTCCTTCTTTAAACTGAGGATGTTAATAGATCTATTCTTTAAAAAAAACTGGCATAAAAATGGCTCTTCGAATTTCTACAGTATATTAGCTCCACATACTTTCACAGCAGCTCTGTAATTTAAATTATGATCCCACTAATTCCATTTTTATAAAAAAAAATGAAAGAGAAAAAAATGTACAGGATACCTTCATTTGAGTTCTCTCAGAAAGATTCTAGAGCAAGTTGTTTATCTGAGAGATGGAAGGAATGCTAACAGGAAAAGGGGAGATAAATAGGCCCATAAAGGGTGTGTTGTTAAGCCTGTTTCCACAATAGACACCTGGAGCTTATTCCTTCAGGTGCTAAAAAGCTGCTCCTGAGGAGTCTTAATTCCTCAGCAGAACCGCCTTTTCATATTCTAGAAATAAACCTTTAAGACACAGAAACGCATATACTGGATTTCGAAGTAGGCCAGTGCACATTGCAAAGCGTAAGAAACATGGGCAAGTCACTCAGAGCATCTGCCACAGAGGGACACACACGTCATCTGCAGCAGAACTAGGCCTCTGATTTATGGCAGCTTGAATTTTAAGTGGATATATTTTTCCTCCATACTGCCAAAATGCAATGCTTTCTTAAGGAAATACGTACCACTTAAGATAACTTTAGGATACAAATCCCATACTGTGCTAAAGAAAACAATGAATAGACACCTACCAAATAAAAAAACCAACATGGCACTTGAATGCTTGCTTTAAAACAGAAACGATACTATTTCAGGTGTATCATATTAATTTAATTATCAGCCCAATTCTGTAAAGTAAAGGACTGTGACTACCATCCCCACATGAGAGAGGAGAAAAACCGGGTGCAGAGAAGTTCTGTTCCCCAGGCAGTACAACTGTGAAGGGTTGGTGCTAAGATTCAAACCCAGGCATTTTCACAACAGAGTCTATGGCTCAAACCATTATTCTCTATTGGCTCCATCTCTGATTAATTCGTAAGCATGAGGTAGATAATAAAATAAATCCACAGATTTGATGACAGGAAAACTATTTTAAGTGCATCATGTGGCAATGATGATGTTCATGGTCCTCAAACTTAAAACTACCAAATTCATGTGATCCAGATACCTACTACAAACACACTATGTATATTGCTTTTTATTACAAGCACTCTCCATGATAGCAAGAGTATATGTTTAAAAACCCCATTACTTCATGAAACATGCCAATGTCAAAATAAAATAATAAACAAACTTTGTGAAATAACAGTACCTTCACTGTCCACATTCCAGCCTCCGGCTCTTTCACATTCACTACTTTGGCAGAGTTATGGATATTTAATAGCTCGTTCAGGCCAAATCCCTTTTTTATCAGTTTCCCTGAAAGACAGACATAAAGGTAACAAGCATAATCCTTCTCTCAGCTATGTATATTAGCTAATTTAACACTACGTAAAACTAAGAGCATGATCAAATTTCAAATAACTCAGGCACATGTTTTACTCAAGTGCGCTGCCAACTAACCCCAAGAGCCTTTATTTTCCATTCTGCGGCTAAATGAAAGGCATTCAATTTTCAGTAATATGACCTGATTGACACTTACACCCATAGCTCGAAACATTATTTTATTTATTTCTAAACTATACCTAATTTTAGTGTTTTCAGGCATTGGAAGCTGAAATAATGGATTACTATTTGTTATGCTGATTTGATCATAAAATAAGAATAACAATTAGCAGACTGTGATATTTCTGAAGCCAATCTAGATAATAATTACTATGGCTACCAAAAATTACACAGAGTCACTAGAGACATTTAGATTAAATAGATGGCAAACCCAGCAAACCAGAATAAATGTTGTTCTGGAGAGCACTCAAGGTATTACTAACATGAGAGCCCTGGGCATATCTTTGCACAAAGTGTAAAACCTTAACTGGCTTCCCATGAAGCACAGGAGAGGGCTTTTACCTGTCACAGGAATAAGTAAAGGAGGCAGTATAAAGAAGTAGCATGATACCATCGCCTACTGACCTGACATTTATCTAAAGCGTCTAATAGCTGGAACGTAGAAAAGACGAAAAACAAATGTGGAATTAAGTCAGAGTTTATTCACTTTAGACTACTTCTCCAGTTATATAAAGAAATAAGTTAGCCCGGGTGTGGTGGCTCACGCCTATAATCTCAGCACTTTGAAGGTGGGAGGATCACAAGGTCAGGAGTTCAAGACCAGTCTGACCAATATGGTGAAACCCCATCTCTACTAAAAATACAAAAATTAGTTAGGTTTGGTGGGGCTTGCCTGTAATCTCAAATACTCAGGAGGCTGAGGCAGGAGAATCACTTGAACCTGGGAGGCAGAGGTTGCAGTGAGCCAAGATTATGCCATTGCACTTCAGCCTGAGCAACAGAGCGAGACTCTGTCTCAATAATAATAATAATAATAATAATAATAATAATAATAAAACAATGTTAAAAGCATCCTATATTTGAATAAAAAGTTTTAATCACTGTGTGCCCATGACTTTTTAATGTAGTAAAAACATAATGCAATGGGTACAGGTACTCTAAGCCTCCAGGTAGTGGAAAACACAAGTCTTTCCTAGGTAACATGGACGTTATTGCAGTAGAATGCTACTTCAACAGGAAAATCCATTTATAAAGTCAAACTTGCAGAAGTCTTGAGAAAGACGTTGTACTTGTCTTATAAATTTTTATGTGTTTGTGACCTCTGAGAACAATTTCATAGGTTGTTTTCTTTTGGGAATTAGTTATTTTCTTCTAAGAGAAATAAAGTGAGAAAATCAGTTATCCCCTTCCCTATTCATACAGAGAAAAAAAATGCAATAAAGCCACAGTGGAAATATAACTATTTTGCAAATGTTATTAAGTAAAAATATTTCTACATGGAAATGTTAAGAAAAGATTAAAGATTTCTGTCTTTACTAGATTGTAATTCAATGTAAATCTTATTGTAATTGTCAACTAGCAATGGTACCAGACAAATGATATGGTTATAAAATATACTTAAGGAAGGAAGCAACGTGAAGTAAAAGTTCCTTTTACTAAGATATAAATTTGGTTTTTAACAAATATCTTCAGTAAAATTAAAACTTACCAAGAAAACGACAGAGTGGAAAATCAGTTATTTTAAGAATTTTTTGGTGTGAGTCATTTAAAAATAGTGTACAACACTGAATTTGACAGAATAAGTTATATAGATTAAGATAACATAGTTTCAGGTTTTATTTAAATACTTTTCTTTTGAATCATTTAACTATAATTAATTTACTAAATCTGACTTGTTTAAATATATGAAGTTTTACCTTTTTGAATCTCATGTTATTTCAACAATACTTAGTACTTTCAAAATGTTATGTTTTTTAAATACCTTCCTTAGCCACTTCTGAATTTATTGAATTTATTCCTGAAGTTAGCATTAACTCGGCACAAACAAGTGTGCAAAAAGTATTTTACCCTCTATGTATTTTGCATTTTATTATGTGATGTTTGATAGATCTTACCTAAAGGATTGCGAATTTCAATCACTGGAGAAGGGCCACTCAATGACACAGTGACTTCTTTTAGGCTGGGATCGAAAGGAATTCTCCAAGTATTTACCGCCTTTTCCAAATGATCTGTGGATAAGAGATGAACTTTGGAGGCCTGTACTGCTTCTTCTACCCATTTTAATACCTGTAAGAGAAAAAGAGAAGTGTAAGTGATATCAAAAAACATTCGCAGTTTTATACCATTGCTCTTTTAGGTGCTTTGGCTGATCAAATGACTCCGGCACATCCTAGACTGCTGTGAAATTTATTTCAGTTATTACTGAAGATAGAACTCTTTCTAACTCTGGTTACTGTAGATTCAAAACAAAATGCCGGTAACCCATGTTCAAATTTCAAGCTATCTTGGAATAATATATTCATAATGAGACTACAGTATACAAAAGCAGTGAAGGGAAACATGCAGAGATATTATTGACAATTTGCTATGTCTCAAGAGATAAGAACTCATTTAAAAACATAGTAGTGCCAACTTGTATGATCCCTTTTTCCTCCATTCTTTCTTTCTGGATTTTATTTCTTCCAGATGCAATTTGTAAAAGAAATCCATCTAGCAAATTATCAAATCCAATTTCAGTAAATTGGGCATATTAATTGTTGTATTGTACTATATTATAATTATATAGTGAATTATATTACAGCATACTAATTATAGAAATATAATTGCAATGTCACCAAAATAGTCATTTTCATAATAAAGTGAATAAATAACCATATAATGGGAAAGGTATTACATTATTAAAGAGAATAGATATTTCAGGTTAGAATTTAATACCAAGTAGTGTATTCTTGAAAAAGAGTCCTTAAAAAAATTAAGAAATTGGATTATTAAAAGGTGTTAATGCCTCAATATGAACAAGAAAAGCTTTGAATCCACAGAAAGTTTCTGTAGTAGCAAAGATAATTTCCCGTTAGACAAATGTTGTAATCTGGACAGGTACGCATATAATTTTAAATCATGATAACCTTTGATCCACCTCATCTTTCTCTGGTTTATGTATCCTTTAAGATTGCATACCACCATGAAAATTTTGTTTTGTAATTAGGCATAAGACACCGACCACAGCTGGATATTAAGCTAAAGTCAAGCTATTAATGATAAACAAAAACATTTTTTAAAAATTTCAGTGTAGGTGGTCACATTTGAAGTAACCGAGCAATAAATACTGCACAACATTTTTATTTTCTGTGAAAAGTATCCTTTCTTTTTTTCCTTTTCTTTCCCACTAAGGATAATGGAAGCATCTAAGACTTATTATCACATAACTAACAACATGAAGCAATTACATTTATCATAAAATAAATGTTTATTGTTCAAGATACTTTTGCAGGTACTAAGGATTGATGACCATATTTTTAGCCATTAGAACTCAGATTTACTGAATGTTTTTGCGTTTCTTATATTTTTCACAAAAATTCCTGTCCTTGCTCCAGTAACAAAAGTCATATCTCTTACTTGTGCATCCAAAAGTAAGTGTTGTGCTCTACACACGATAAAGGTGGGATATGTACTAATGTCAATGAAATTGATCATGACACTGATGTTCTTATTAAATGAAAGAAATTCATAATACAAGAAATGCTTGTTGAAATAATGTGTGTAAAATCCCCTCACAGTACCGCCACACAGTAATTCCACATCACAGTACTTTCACAGTACACATACTTACATGATCTTAGTCTTTTCTCTCCCCAGCTAAATTCCTTTCTTTTCCCCTAGTTGTTTTAGCCATTGCTAAAGAGTGTTTCAGTAATGGCTTCATAAGCAAAGTAATCTAACTATGAAAGACAGAAGAGTTTTCTGTAAATTAAAAAAAAAGAGGCAAATGCATACCAGAGAGAAGAGAGAATCTGAGCAAAAACACCAGGACAGAGACAGGAGTACTCCAAATACGTTGGGAACATGAGTGACCACATCTGGCTGCAGAGAAGCGCTCAGATGAAAAGGAAGCAGAAGATGAGGCTGGAAGCCTGTGTCAGGACCAGACAATGGATGGTCATCAAGTCAGGCTATGACGTGGATTTTACCCTAGAGATCCCAATGAAAATGACTAAAGGGCTACAAGCAGAGAAGTAACACACTGAAATGATATTTTACAAAGAAAAATTTGTAGTGTTATCACCAATAGATTGAGCAGAAAAACAAAATTTAATAGAACGAATTACCTCATAAATCAAATGATACATTTCCCCAAAATTTAACCTTACAAAGCATGTGGAATTTTAGACATGAAATAAAACATATTTGTTTAAAGAAGCAGATGCCATTTTTGAAAAATGAGTTCTTAATTATCTATCATGCTTGAAGATAAGGATATGGATCACTCTGCTTATCAAATCTGTTCATATGAGTAGAGACCAGACTGACTGTAACTAACATTGAGTGTATATAGAACACGTTTTAATAAGCAAAGTGTTGACATAAAATATGGCTGTAAGGGTCTATCTAAAAAAAAAGAAAGAAAAATAAGGATTGTTGTTGGGCCTGAGAAAACACTGAATAAATTTAACTGATAATCAATTATTTTGAGTATAATGTCTGATACAGAGACTGAAGAGAAAGGAGAGAAATTAAACAAATGGACAGAACATCTGTTTTAAGGACAAGACATACAATGTGGTCATAATGATTCTCAATAGAAAATAAGGGAAAAAAAACATTGGAAAACAAGTACCACCAAGAATTATGAGACATTTCAAGTTTAATAATGAAATGAAATGGCATTAATAAAGACGGAAGTCATTTTTTACATACATCCTTCATTAAATTTATAGTCTACGTCTGGGTGGCTTCAAAAATATATCTTTCCTTTAAGCCCAATGCAGAGAGGTTATGATATATTGCTGGAAATCTATCTTGTTGTCTGTTAGCTACACATGAAAATCCCCAAATCTTAAGTATTCATAGGAAAATGGAAGCCTTCCTAATCTGGTTGTATTTTTGTGAGGCAAGTGTGTTCAAATGGTACGGAATATCAGCAGGCTTTGGTTTACTCTTAATACTGTTCCCAATTCATCAACATTTATGAGGCTTTCACAAAGGGATTACCATGTATCATAATATTACATGTTGGGAAAGACACAGTGCAGACTTCTGTCAAGATTCTCAAATCACTTTTTTCATCCACTTGTAAGAAAAATCAAATTGAAAACAGATGTAATCCATTTTATTAGAAAATACAGATACTACCAATATGCAAATAAAAGGAGATCACTGCAAGCTACAGAACATACCAGAAGTGAGGTTTCTGGCCTCTCAGGGTGCCAGAAAAAAGAAAATTAAAAATCTCTAATTGTCTAACTATGAGAAATGTTCTCATGAGATTAGAAATTATCTTCTATTATAAAGAAAAAAGAAGAAAACTAGAATAATGCATTTTTATCAACACAAAAGCTTTTTTAAACCCCTCGAGAACTGTTCATATGGTACACTAAAAGTTTTAATGTAAAAATGGTTCTGGCAATTATAACAGTTTATATCTATGAAGGGCCTCTGAGACCATCTAATCTACCTCCTTAATTTGATAGATGAGGAAACTGATATTTGAGAGTTTTTATACCTTGAAAACATCTAACAAAATGGATTCTGGCTCAATAGTTATATTTTTACATAAGTTCCTTGCGTACTCTCATAAAGATTTTGCAGCCCATGAAATAACCAATAGTTAAAAATAGTCCATATATCCACTCAACTCTAAAATAAGATACAGCAATAGTTATAAAGCATAAAAGCAGCACACATTATTATGAATGATAAAACAACAGTATTAAGTAGGAAGAGAAGTTAATTTTTGCATACATATTTATGAACAGAACCTGAAAAATAGCTTTGTTTGGAAGAGCATTTCTTATGTAATGTATCACATCCAAATGAATTTCCCCAGGACATCCTTTGTCTTCCCGGCAAGAAAGGGGAGGTATGGTGAGGTGTTCAATATTGTCTGGAATTATTCATTTATTTGCATTTTTGTGTTTGCTGTTGTGATTTACTATCCATCTTTCCTTCTAAATTGTAAGTTCCATGAGGGCAGAGACCATGGCTGATTTCTTCACTACTACAGTCCGTGAAATTAATATAGTTCATGAAATATAGCACATTCCTAATTAAATATGTGTGGGAGGGAGAGACAAAGAAAGAAGAAAGGGAAAGAGAGAGAAAAAAATGGGAGGGAGGAAAGAATGTTATGTCAGGTCTTTACCTGGAGTTAAATGTGTGCTAAAAGGTAGTATTCTGGCACTGTGTGCATTTGTGACAGTCCTTTCTCAGCACTGAATTTTCTGCATTGAAGCTGAATAGAGTTCAAAGCTGTATGCATGGTTTTAAATGTGAGCATCAGGTTGTATTTAACTTTTATTTTGTTAGGTTGGTTAGCTTAGGATTTTTAAATTCAAAGGAAAATTTCCCAGAATTAAACCAGGGGTTTTTAAGAAATGCAAAAACACATGCATTTTTCTCAGTCACACTGTACAGAGATTTTTCAAGCTCAGTGATGGTAGAAAGTTGATTAAGTGTAAATGCACCCACCTGGTAAGTGAAGCCTACTCTAGAAAAAAAAAAGTCATGTACGCATGTTTTCGTTCATAGGCGGGTGTTGAACAATGAGAACACATGGACACAGATCAGGGAGCATCACACACTAGGGTCTGTTGGGGAGGGGGACTAAGGGAGGTACAGCAGGCGGTGGGGAAGTTGGGAGGGATGACGTGGGGAGAAATGCCAGATATAGGTGATGGGGGTGGGATGGAGGCAGCAAACCAACCTGCCATGTATGTACCTATGCCACAATCTTGCATGATCTGCACATGTATGAAGAGCCTAAAGTACAATCAGAATAAAAAGAATTATAAAATAAGCTCTTGTGTAAAATTAACACTAACACCAGCAAGCACACAGTAGTGATTATTACATGTTGGATACTTTTTAAAGCCTTACACTGATCTTCGCAACTGCCATTTGCATAGGTACACAGCTACAATTATTTCCATTTTACAGATGAATAAAAATGAGTAATACATGCCAAAGTTCATAAGGCACACAACTAGTAGGAAGGCAGCACTTGCCTGTTGGTCCCGTAATCTTGTCTTTTACATTCTATTTTCTGAGTTAGCATTAGGAAAAAAATGACAGTTTTCAAGAGTGAATCCGAAATAATAAGAGATACCCCTCTGGATAAGCAGCAGAGCTATCTCTCTGGGTTCAAATTCATTCCTATCCTGCAGTACAGCATAGAGCCCATGCTTCCAATTTTGCTTTGAAGTCACTAGGCATTTATTGAACATTCAGGTGGGAATAAAAAGGAGGAAATCAGAGATCTGAATATGACGCTCATTTGAGAGATCCAGGTCACGGATCTAATGGGATTTAAAGCCATGAATCCCCTTGCAGACCATATCCACAGAACTTAGACAAAGGAGACATATGTTATCCTGTGAAAATAAATGTAAACATCAATATACAATGGCTCAGAAGAGTGCATGGGAGCAAGAGTCCCCTTGTTTTGATGGTAGGTAAATTTCAGATGATGATTTGCAATTCATACATGTGCCTATAGACAGCAAACGCATCACTTGTGCCAACACAAGTGTTCTAGACTTGCAAGCAATTAGATTTCCCATGGTGGATAAATGAGCTGGCATTCAGATTTTATACAGCACTCCTCTCAGGTTGGTTAGTTCAAGTCTATTCCTGAGCATGGATCCACTAAGAGACTGACAAATCCAGTGTCACGGTTTGTAAATTTAGCAAATCCACCCAGAAATATTACCACTTGCGACTGTTTGAGAGGGTTTTCCCCTGATAATATCCATTAATATTACTCTTTGGGTGTTGTGTGCCTATTTAACTTGGAAAATTCTACAGCGAGTTTTAACAATAGTAAGTGCTCATAAACAAGTGTGGCTGGTGATAAATGCTCATGCTAAAGGCAGGCAAAATAAGAAATAATTTATAAGATTTTTTAAAAAAGACTTTCTGCTGGAACTAAAATTGTACTCAGTTTACATAGAGAATATGGGTTGGAGGAGCTAAGAAATTGGAATGGCATTAGAAAATCTGGGCTCAGTGGGAACTCTAGAGGGGATGTAACTCTCAATTTCAACTCAGTGAGCACCCAAAACTTGTGTAAAACTTCCACACCTTCTATGTGATGAAAGTTTTATAATGCACAGCAGCTGAAAAAATAAAAGCACCCTTTAGACATTTCTGAATGGTGAAATCATTCCTGCTAGTTATTTTAAAGTGTCAAGGTATATTGCATTAATTTATCTTCATAAAATTCTTGTGTCATAATTTTAATGTGTTACAAACAAGAGAGGAAATTTAGCTTGCCAGAGTAATATGCTTTAATTAAAAGAATACAAATATAGAAAATTAACTTTTATCATTCATGTCTCTCATTGAATTTTCTTTGTTTGCTTGGGTTTTTTGCTTGCTTATTTCCCTTTTTTTTTCTTCTGCTAAATACCTGTCTATTTTAGAATGGCCAAATCTCAGTGAGTTTAGTTGTAACATTGAAACTCTTTCCAGTTTTAAAGGAAAAAGAAGTTCTAAAAATACACAGATACATATATTCATAAGCATACATACAAACATGTAGACATATGTATATACATACACACACATGCCAGTTATGGTCTTATGTCTGGCTACCCTGAACACAAAACAAACTTCAAACCATCCTTAGGCTCTCTATAAGTAACAAAAACAACCCCTAGTCAGGGAGGCACATAAGCATTATTGATATTACAGGTTCCTAGCCCTGACTTTTTCTCCTCATTCATACCCTTTATTTGTTTACCTATCCATATAGGCATACACACTCACACAGTTAATAAAGCATGCAGATATGGTAGTTACATAAAACACTATTGCACACATATTGAAATGACTAACCTGGATTCCATGAATGGCTTCAGGGTCATCTATGAAATTTGTTAAATCATATGTAAAATCATATATATATTATATATAGCGATATATAGATACAGTACCTGGGAGGAAAGGTCATAGTTTGGCCAGATTTTCATAGGGAGATGAAAGGGGAAGTTTAGAAAATGACTTTACAGAAGTATCCTCTCTTCCATAAAAGAATCCTTTACAATACTAAGCAATAAAATTTTGTATAAAAAAGTATCTGACCATCTTATTTAAAATAGATAAATTATAGTGTGAAATAATTCACACTGCAAAGGATTCCTCAATTCATAAATTGATATATGCTCCTTCCAAGTGTTTGTATAGCTAATAAATAAAAAATTAAGAAGAAACTATGAGCTAAAGTATTGTGGAGTACTGAAATAATTTTTAATTACTAAGAAAAGTAGATCTTTGTATGTTCTAATCTGCTCTTCTCACCCCCAGCATATACTGGAAGGACGCTAAAATACAAGACTGTCTGGTTTATACATGACTTGTAGAAATCCTATTAGTCCCTTTTATGACACATAAAGGTTAGAAAAATCTTTCCCAAAAGACTTCAAAATACAGACCTCATTCCAAAGAAGAATTTAGTCAGGTCTAGGATCTGAATCTTAGGTTTAGGCACTTAATTTCAACTGGGATTAGATCCATTTTGGGGAGAGAACTTATTCTTTGGTACAGATACATACGTATTGTACCCCAAAGGCTTTTAATGTCAGTGAGGAAGAATCATCGATTTATCCCATTGGCTTCTGAAGGCAAAAGTTATTCTGGAAGTTAAAGCAAACTGGATGATTGTTTTGATGGGTACCATTTAAACAGCACTTATGTGCTAAGCTCCATGCTAAAAATGCTACAAATTCTACCTCATTCAGTTTTTTCTTTATTCTATAAATATTCATATTTACTTTTTCAGTAAATTACAAATTTCTAGTAAGTATAAGACTCAAAAAAAGAGGCACAGGACTCTAAACTCTATACTCTTAACCATTGTAACATTATTAACATGGGTGAATTTCTTTGTATGTCCGTTACCCCTCATTTCTACATTTGAGAGAAACTTAGATTCCAACTGGCCCAGAAATAGAAAAAAAAAAGAAGGAAATAAAAAGGGAAGAAGAAGAGAGGAAGTGGGAAGAGAAGGAAACAAATACATTATTAGATTTTGAGCTGTTAAGGGTCTAGGTCATAATAATTTAAGGGTGATCCAACAGATTTCGAGTATCATTTTGACTATGCAATTACCAAACTATGTCTTGGCTTAAGTTACAACCCCCATTTAGAATATAAATCTATTGTCCTGTCATGTGATTGTTAAGTTTAGAAATAATACAGATGAAGCGATTTAGATACATTAAACATTTAATAGAATTTGTTTGATTAAATTAATTTCCTAACATAAATCCTGGCTCTCTCACTTTGAGACAGAACTTGGATGGGAACTACCAACATTTACCTTCATGACTTATGTGTTCTTATGCTTTCCGTTGATGTGCACTAATTCTGACTGACATACTCTTTAGATATTTTAATGTATTCAATCAAGTTTTAGGCAAGTTTCATCGATTTCTGGGCTTTCAGCCTGTTGACTTTTGTATATCCCTACTCTGATTATGTCTTGATCCTAAAGTGAAGTTCTCAAGATCTCATCATATTCTCTGTGTTTCCAAATAGCCTCCTAATAACTAATAATCTCTTCAAAACCAAGGAGTTTTAGGAAGTATACATTCAAATGTCATATAATAGAGCATATAAAGTGCATTGGATATGCAGATAAATTGGAGGATTTCAAAGGTCCAATCATTTCAGCTGTTCCATGGGCATAAATGCTAGTGGCAATATATGCTTCAGGCAGTCTAAAAGATGAACCATCACTGTTGACTAAAATTATTGGGAAATATTTTACAGAGATGGTAAAAATGCAACATTATATGGCTTTTAAAATCTGGCACCATGCACAAAAATCTCACTAACTCTTCCCAGATCCCCTCTAATCTTTATAAAGGATATTTCAATTTATATAACAACCTGGATTTTACTGTAATGTTAGCAATAATATAGGTGGCTATTCAGCAGTTGCCAGACATCTTTAATATATTACAGCAAAATTTTATTCACTCTCACAACTAAATCATCACTCCAGAGATGGTAGTTGGAAACAACTGTGCAAATCTAGAAATCATATGGGAAAAGAACAAGTAAAGCAAGAATCCAAATTTTGGAAGTAAATGAAAGCAATGGATTAAATCAGCGAACGTTAGACTCATCAGCATACCAAAAGGTCATCTAGATGCCTGAAAAAAGGGAGAGTTTGAAAAGTAAAAAAGAAACAGAGGCAAGAGGACATTTTCAACATGTTGGGGAGCAGAGGAAGAAAAAAAGAAGAGAAAAAGCATGTAACCCATAGGCCTGTTAGGGTCTTTGAAATAAATACTGCTTCCATTTATTTTAAAACTAATTACCACAATTATTAACAACTCAAGAGTGAAACAGATGTATGCCCTGAAAAGAGGTTTCATATTAAGTCAAAGAACATTTAAGTATGGTTTCACCAAATAGTGGGTTCTGTGCTAGACACACCAAGGTGACAAAATATGCTCCCTGCCTATAGTAACTTACAATGCCAAATTAGGACACACATTCATTTGGGATTTGCCACCAGAAACCAGGATGACATCTCTCCGTTTTGCCACAGGCAAATGGTGTTTGTGAGCAGGGGACCGAACCCTGTATCTCCAACTGGAGGGCAACAGAGAGAGGTCTAAGAAAAAGGTAACAGAACTTAAATGTTCTCCAAAATGCCTTGTACTCAGTGAGAAATCTGGGTTTGTGGGCCTCAAGTTTATATAACGAGGGAGTCCTTAAGAAATTATAAATAAAAAAGTAAGTACAAAAAGAGTTACCTCAAGGGTGAAAATAGTTTACATAAATTTCAAATTGTGAAAAGTTGATAAATATTTCAAATCTCACAAAATCTAGAAATTAAGAACAATTTTGTTAACATCTGACAAGTCTATGGCATTTTTTCACTGTATTTTTGTCTATATAACCTCTGAATATATGTTAGTATGACAAAAATTGTAACGTTTTCTACAGTAATAATAGATAATTTTTACTCTTATCCAGGACGCTTCAAAACTTTCAACTTCACATATAGCTATACTTGTGTTTGTAGTATTGATAGAAATTTGGATCCAAAAAAATAGTCAAGATCTCCCCGGTGTCACTGGACATTAAGAGACATGTACCAGGGGAGAAGTTGACGTTGAAGGAGATAATAGTCTTATTGCAGCTTAAATATGTTACTTCTGCAAAATTCCCCCTCAATTTGTAACTCTGTGAACACATTTCATTACATGTTTTAGAGCCTTGGAAGGGGTCCTCACAAGAGGAGGGTGCTGAGGCTTAAGTTCTGCTGCCTTCACTCTAAACCTACATCCACTTCCATTCTTTGGATTACACATTCATTGCAACCCATCTACCACACCAATCAAATGGCAACCATCAATATCAAATATTTTTTAGCTGTCTAAAGACCAGTCCATAGTGAGTTTCAGTATCTTCTTCGCTTTTCAGCAGCTGTAGATGCAATCACATTCTCAGACTAAATGTTGAGTAAATGAACAAGGGTCATTTAAAGTAACAGCCATTAGGTTCTACAAAATATCTAAAATGAACTAAACGAGATATGTAGACCTCTCCAGAGCAGGCTCTGTGGACCATCTTGTCATCAGAACACTTGCTTCTGAATTCCTTCCTGAGCTGAAATCTACGACTTGTTGCTTGAATATAGGATCTACAAAAGCATTCTGTGGATTAGGACCCGGATTCATCGAGACCCTGACCGTCTGCCAAGACCCCTACAAGCTAGGACCCATCTCCCTTAATGTATGTGGTACTTCTACTAAATGCTATCTTTCTAGTTAAAATAAAAAAGTCTCCTTATAATCTAATCAGCATTGTTACTTTCGCTGTTAACAAATTTCCAAGCCTTCATTCTTTTTCAGACAGTAGACAGGATTCTGATCCCCAACTCTGGAAGTGATGGTGTGAACAGTTCGGGTCCCTCTTTCAGCTTCCTGACTTGCTCCTCCCGGTGGGTAGTAAAGTGACTAAACTTAGTGAATCTATTGCCCTAGATTAACCAGGAGAAGAGTCACTGCTCACAGTGATTTTTGTCTCTGTCTCTCAGTAGGACCTAATTAACTTTTAGCATCTCAGTCCCATCCATGTCCTGTTCCCTGTATTACACACTTAGGTGAAAGCCCCCTTTAAAGGGGGAGGTCCACCACTTTCCAGCTTCAGTGCCTATGTCTGAGTGTTGTTGGGTGAATATGAAATACGGTGTGAGACAGAAGGTCCCTTCTAGTTTGCAATTCAGTTTTGCCATTAATACTATCATGATCCTTCTGGAAATAATTCTGCTCATTTCCTCTATTTTAAAGGATCAGCTGGAAGAGTGGGTGGGGTGGGTAAGTAATTAGTCTCCTGCAATCTTTAACATGCATAAGGAGGAAAAGTAAATGGATACAGTCAGTCTGGAGGGGAGCAGAGGGGGGATCTTATCTCTTAAGAGCTAGCTAACAATAGGAGAGAGAACATCCTTCAAGGGTCAGGAGTGACTAAACTCTTTGAGGGGTTTATAGTCTAGTGGGAAGACATGTAAATAAATAATAGAAAATGTATGTCAGGTGTAAAGGCAAAGAAGATGGTCAAATCTGGTTTTTTTATCTGGAAAGATGACCAGGCGTACTTGAGATTGAACACTGAAGAATGAGCAGGACCCAAACGGATGAGCAGAGGGAGAACATCTGGGACAGAAGAAATAGCATGTTCGAAGGTAGTATAATAAGCCCTATCAGAAAAGATACTGGAGTGTGTCATGATACTGGTGTGTGTGTGTACAGTGGTAAGTGATGAGGGTAGAAAGAACTTGGAAGTATGTGGGAGTCCTCACATGCTGTGCTAGATGGCAGACCTTACCCTGAAGATCTCCGGAAGGCACTGAAGTTCAGAAACAGGATGTCACATCAAGTTTATATTTAAGAACCATCATACTGGAAGAATGCGGTGAAGGGATTTGGAGGGAAAGTCTGGAAGCAGAATGATCAGTAATGTGGCAGTTAGAACATGCAAAAAATAAATGATCAATAATGAGGCAGTTAGAATAGGCAAAAAATAAAGAAAACTAGTAAAGAAACAATGAAAGTGGAAATGAAGAAGAGAAAATAGATTCCAAAGATATCTTGGATTCAATGTCCCCGAGGTAGCAATTTAAACTGAGACATAAAAATAAGAAGAAAAAGTCTAGAATGACTCAGCTTCCTACCTTGAGAAGCAAAAGAAACAATTATGCCATTTAACTATGACCAGAATTACAAAAGGAAAGTTGGTTCCAGAGGCATCCCCTTAAAAAGTCAACACTTTGTCAATTAAAACAAAAAGGGAAAATTAAAACATCATCACTGTATATTTGAAATTTTCTACAGACAAAAGGTTTATACTGATTATGGATGATGATTTTTTTTTAAAACTAATGAGAAGAAAACTCTTAAGTTATAATATACCTACAAATCAAATAATAGGTAAGCTTATTCATTTTGGATTCCTTCACAACAGAGGTTTGCGAAACTATTCTGTTCATGACAATTAGACCCATCTATGTATTAGAACAATTAGGAGAATCCCAGTTCCTCTATTGATTGTTTAACACTGAGATTCAGCTTGACCAAAGTTTTGAGGCATCAGTTCCAAGGATCGTTCTGTGCTTAGCACAAATTAAATAAATTATTTTATCTTACATTTTTATTTTCAAATTTTGTACTTATCATAACTGTAATAAATGCAATGTAAAATAATCATAGAAAAACATAACACATTATTGTACTACCTGCAAATAATTATCTTCAATATTTTGATCTTTCTTTCCATACACATGTGGGTGTGCATGTGTGTGTTTTTGTGTGTTCTTACACACAGGTTTATTACACTACACTTATACTGTTTACCCTTCTTATTTCAATACATATTTATTAACACTATGTACTCACCCATCTAATAGACATCTGGAAATGCAAAAAACATTAAAAAGAGCTCATGTCCTGAGCGTATTTTAAAATTACCAAATGAGATTATAACAATATACTCAAGGTTGGAGTTAGGGAACAAACCAAATATAGCAATTTATATGTTATGAACTAATCAGTGTCTAGCTTACCAAGGAAAAAGGCAAATCCTAACGCTATGTATTTTTTACCCAATGACAATGTAAGAAAGGTCTTACACAAGCTCGTTCAGTATGAGGATCTTAACATGCAATCCATCACTACCTGGTAGAACTCAGCACTTTGAGTTTACATATCACAAAAGATATATCTGGAAATTCATCATGGTTCCATACAACTATTGCACTGATTCCTTGGTGATTTTCTAAGGCCTTGTTTTGTAAATGAAATACTGTAACAGACAAAAGGGAATAGACCTTTCTCATTTCTGAGTCATAATTAATTATTGTAATTCGCCACACACTCTGTACAAACTTCTGGAATTAAATTTACTGAAGTCAGCACCTTTAATTTAAGAACAATTAAGAAATACAGCTTTATGATTCAGTAAGAGACCAAATATCTTGGCCTGAACATTCCTGAGTAGGAAAGAATATTGCCAAAAAAATGACCACAGTATTGCTCTCAGCAATCACAGGATAAAGAAGTGGAATTATAGGATAATCATCTAATACCCAAAACCCATAAAATATCTTGGAACATACAAAAAATCAGTATGAACTATTAATTCATGTTTAAAACCATGGCTTTTACTTTTAACATATACTTACAATAAATACTTGTATCATCAGTGAGGCTTTGTTTTATTTCTAACTTTATTTTCCAGTAAACAATGCTAGTATTAAATTGTAAATATGTATAAACAAAAAATAAATAATATTAATCTAAGGAAGTAATCAACCTAATGTTAAGTCACCCAAACTCCCAGGAATTAACATAACTAATTCTGTGACTCAGAAGTTAGGAGAGCCAAATAGATATCTCTGGAGACTAAATAAAATGGTCAGTTGATTTTCACAAAGCCAAAAGTAATTGTAGTTAAATATCAACAGAAAGATATTACCAGAAACTAACCAGCTTAGTCAGGAAAAAAGACAAAAATGCGTAATGATAATAGCTTCAGTAATTATTTTCATGTGAATCCTATAGCTCAATCTAAAGTGCTTATCTTCTGTAACTGTCAACATAGTACTCAGAGAAAATCCAAAAATTTTGCTGGAAGCTTTTAAAAATCTATGCAAAAATTAAATTAAATAATCAGACAATACACATGTACTAGAATGGCTAAAATGAAAAAGACAGAAAACACCAAATGTTGGTGCAGAGGTAGAACAGCCAGGATTCTTACACATGGCTGGAGGGAATATAAATGAAAACAACTTTGGAAACAGGTTACCTGGCATCTGCTAAAGATGAACAAATCCATGTCTAATGATCCATCTTTCCTACTTCTAGATACATATCCAAGAAAAATTAGTACATTTGTATAACAAATGACATGTCCTAGAATGTTTGGAACAACGCTATTTGCATCAGATCAAAACTGGAAATTACTCGTGTATACATTAACAGAGGAATGGAGAAACAGACTGTGGCACATTCATAAAATAGAATACTACACACCAATGAGAATGAACCATCTACAAATACATGCAATGATGTGGCTGAATCTCACAAACAGAATGTTGAACAAAAAAAGGCAGCTACTGAAGTGTACATGCTGTATGATTTCATTTCTACAAACTCAACTGGCCAAACTAATCTATGTTTCTTGATGCCAGTATAATGATAAACCATGTTACCAGAAGATGGTATGAAGGATGGTTTTGTGGAGTCCTGGTAATGTACTGTTTCTCAGTGTGAGTGCTGGCTACCCAGGATATGTTGAGTTTGTGAAAATGTATTCAGCAGTGTGCTTATGTGCACTTTTCTGTATGTATAAGACTTCAATGAAAAGTTTGAAATAAAAGAAAAATAACAATAATACATAAAGGCACTTTTCAAACCAAGCATATTTCTTATATTTGTCAAGTTTAATGTAATTAAAATAGTTTCATTAATTGAATCAAAGATACATAAGGGACATGGATGAATCTGGAGAACATCATCCTCAGCAAACTGACACAAGAACAGAAAATGAAACACCGCATATTCTCACTTATAGGCGGGTGATGAAAAATGAGAACACATGGACACAGAAAGGGGAGTACTAAACACTGGGGTCTGTTGGGGGGAAAAGGGGAGGGCCAGTGGGAGGGGGAGGTGGGGAGGGATAGCCTGGGGAGAAATGCCAAATGTGGGTGAAGGGGAGAAGGAAAGCAAAGCACACTGCCATGTGTGTACCTACACAACTGTCTTGCATGCTCTGCTCATGTACCCCAAAACCTAAAATCCAATAAAAAATTAAAAAAAAAAAAGAAGCTCAAGTACATATCTGATGCTGCAGGGTATTCTAAGGGAGTAAGATGGGAAATAAAAAAGATTTTCATGGTAGCAAAATTATAATAATGCTGAGCAATATGTCAGACACTCGGGAAACCATTAGAAAACAATAAATAATTGTTAATATGTTAATACAGTACACACTGATCTTCCAATGCTTAAAAATACCATAAACTGTAAAATGCACCATTATTTTCTGTGCCAGTTAGAAAGGAAAGTGCTTCAAATCAACCTATATAACATGCCACCGATTGTAAAATAAATTCCATTTAAGAGCTATTGAATTATTTTATTGTTTAAAAAGCGCTTAGCATGGATGAGAAAATGTGTCATAACACATTGTAAGTAATGCAGATTTATTAGGAAATCAGACTAGGAAAGCATACATACCGCAGGTGGACGCCAGAAGGACTCATATATTAAGAGGGACAAGCCGGGCGTGGTGGCTCATGCCTGTAATCCCAGCACTTTGGGAGGCCAAGGTGGGCATATCATGAGGTCAGGAGATCGAGACCATTCTGGCCAACATGGTGAAACCCTGTCTCTACTAAAAATACAAAAATTAGCTGGGCGTGGTGGTGCCATGTCTGTAATCCCATGTACTTGGGAGGCTGAGGCAGGGGAATCCCTTGAACCAGGGAGTCGGAGGTTACAGTGAGCCAGGATTGCACCACTGCACTCCAGCCTAGCCACAGAGCAAGATTCCATCTAAAAACAAACAAACAAAAAAAGAGGGACAAAAGATGGCCCTTGAAAGATAGAAAGAAAGGTAAAAGCTAAAAAGTGAGGTTATTTCAGATTAAGGAAGCTTTAGAAACATAAGTGTTGAGGCAGCAAAGTACCCAACACTGTGTGGGGGTAGACAGGAGACAGCCTAATTAGAGTGGGGAACGGAGTATTAGGAAATACCTGGAGATACATTTGGATAGCAAGGTGAGGCCAGATTACAGAAGGGCTGGAATTCCAACAAAAACTATTTGGACACCATTCAGTTGGCAGTAGAATCGGTTTTTAGAACAGGGGCAGGCGTGATGAAAGTGATACCTGAGGAAGCTTATCTTAGTGGACTGGATAGGGGAAAGTGGAAGAAAGAATAAATTATTGCAGTAATCCAGGTGTGAAGTGATGAAGACTTGGGCAAGACAGCTGACGTTACAGTGCATTAAATAAAATTTTCCATAATGTATCTTTACGATACATTCCATTATGTAAAACTAAATTTGATGTGGTAAACCACTTTTCTTAAAAAAAACTATATGCTTTTTCTTTTTTATTAAACATTTAAGATGAGAAAATCTGAATATATATTTTTATCTATAAATATATTTTGTGCAGGTAAGAGATGAATTTAAAAAGACTTATGATAAGAAACAAGTATCCCCAACGTTTTCAAAGGAGATGCATTCTAGCTTTATCTTCAAGTTTCTTAAGACCTAAAAGTTCTTAAACACCTAACCAAGGAATCTTTTAGGTATTTATCTACTTGACTATGTATGCTGGATGTTTAGTTAATTTAAATTATACATGACTATTAATCATTCAGCATATACACAATTGGGCTTTTATTTTCTGCTGTCTGTTTCCATCCACGCCCCCCATCTCTTTTTTTTCTTCCACTACAACATGCAGTATAAAGACTGTAAGTGTTTGAAGCTCTGAGCCCTGCATGTTCTATTGGAAGAAAACTAACCAGAGCAGAACAAAGAGAGAGATGGGGCAAAATCTATAGTCTGCATAAATGAGTTAGGCAAATGATGCTTACCTGTCTTTAGACAGACTTTCAGGGACACAATAAGCATTTAGACACTCTTTTTTTTTTTTTTTTTTTTTTAATTTAAAAAGGTAGATTTCCAGTTGGTGAATCCTTATAGAATGACTACAAAACTGTAAAGAGACTACTTTTAAATTAAATTTGGTATCACACGCATGCCATGGAATCATTCCTTTGAGCCATAATACTGTGAAAAGCACAGTATTACTGGCATAGCAAAAAAGACAACTGGAATCAATTTTTCCTTGGAAGTTTTATGGATTGCAGGGTAGATGACTGGCCGCTATCCCTCCTTTACTCAGGGTAGATAATTACATGAGATAATGTGTCTGGCACTAGAAAATCAAATTATCTTCCTCTCCAAAATCTTTTGATCTACCTAGTTATAGATATACAGTGATGTTTATAAATCTTAGTAACAGAGCAATAGGCAGTAAGCCTATACCTTAAGAAACCTAATTTGGAGGACCGAATATAGAAACATAGTCCCTTAGTATAGTGACATGTAGTGCAACCATACTAGTGGTTTCGAGAAAAGGGAAAAAAACTTCAGGAAATGAAAATAATGAGATTATCCAGTTCTCTGCTATGACTCTCAACGGATATCAATGTTGCTTAATGATTTTCAAAAACCATATAATCATACTCTTTATGTCTGTATGCCTTTATATGAGCAAACTAGCTATTCTTACACTTCTTTGTATGAGTTTGTTTAAATATTATCTATGCTTTTCTGGATAGTTTCTTAGTAATGCATCTTAATTCTTAAGAACAATGAATAATGTGTTTCTAATATACTAAATTCTTAATTCCTTTAATAACTTTTGCTCCTCTGGAACTCTCTAACTTTTCACAGTTCTCATGACGAACAAGGACCACTACAGAAGAAAAACATAAAATGATAGCATGCCCAAGTGTGGCATTATAAACCATTCCTGAAGACACATCAGTGAGATTTTTCTTTCTAATTATTAATGCTCAACTTGATAACATTTTAAGAGTATAGGTCTTCTGTTATTTGTAACCACACTATTTTACCAGTTTATATGAAACAATCATGTTTTTATCTCCAAAATCAATAATATTCAATCCTTTGGTAGGACCAACACCCTTTGCATGATATCTCTTTAGTCCCCCGTGGGTCCTCTATAAAATATCCCTTGCAAAGCATGATCAGCTTTCAGAAACAGGTAAAAGTATTTGATTCATTGACTTAGTAACCTGTTTCATACACTTTCAAAACAATTTTGTTTCATGAGAGACTGCCAAGTTAGGAATTGACCTCCTACAAACAACTAAAGCTATTGGGAAAAATATAAAAAATAACTTTTTTTTAGACTTAACAGAAAGAATAGGATTGTTACCCTTAAGAGATGACAAAAAAGTGAGATGAGCTCAGGATTTCTAGTTAGAGGCAGTTTTGAGCCTGGAAATAAAATTGAGTTAAAAAGACAGAGATCTGAGTTGGGGGAAGCTGAAGCAGTTAGATGTTTGAGTGCAATATTATAGAGATGGAACCTATGAAGACAAGAACATCCAGATATATTCATAGGGTGCCTTTTGATTCTTTGTCTAAATAACAATCTGTGCATCCAAAAGGTAAGCCCTGGGAGGTTAAGAGAGAAGCACTTTCTACACAGAAAAAATTACTTGAGATAAATAAGATAAAAATTCCTAGAGTTCACACAGGATCAGTAATTACATGAGTTCTTTTCAGCCTCATTGAAATAATGAAACCTCATTGAATACATAGTGAAATTAGAAGAGGCCACAAAAGGGCCACATCTTATAAGTAGAACTAAATTATTCCTGGAATAAAGGCATTTTTAAAAACTCACTCTATATGAACTTTTTAAAAAGCCTTAAAGGATCAACCAAATCCACAAGTAACCCACTCCGTGTCATATAAAGTCCAATGATTTTTAAATGAATACAACAAAAATCCAATACTCAGCAATAATATCTAGCCTACAATACAAAATCACTAGACATACTAAAAAGCAAAAAAAAAAAAAAAAAAATCCTATAAGTAGTCAATAGAAACAAACCCTGAAATGACAGAAATGATAGAACTAGCAACTAACAATATTAGTCATGAGGGAAATCCAAATTAAAACTACAATGAAATTAAAATACATCTATTAGAATGGCTAAAATTTTAGAAATTGAAAATCCATAAGGAACCATACAGCAATGTTCATAGGAGCTTTATCCGAAGTAAATAAGCACCAGAAACAATTCCAATATCCAACAACAGGGAAATGGATAAACAAATTGTGGTATATCTATAAATCACATATGCTAAGTAAAATAGAATGAATTAATGAAACACAATAAATTGGGTGAATTTTAAAAACATCAAATTCAATTTAAAAACCTAGACCAAAAGTTTCCATTTATATGAAATTTTTTAAAAAGACTAAACCATTCAACAGATGGAAAGCAAATTGGTCAACAGGCTGAATGACAGGGAGAACTGAGTGAAAGGAGATAAGGGAATTTTCAAGGGTGGTGGAAATATTCTTTATCATAATTGTAGTGGAATACATAAGCATATAAATTTGTCAAAATGCAACTTAATATGAATGCATTTTAGTTCATGCAGCCAAATAATGTTGGTAAAAAGTATTTTGTGAATATATTAGCATGCACAGAACTCTGATTTACATCAACAAGAATACAAACATAAATGTCATAAGCATGCCTTCTTTGTCTTCATAATGAAGTGAAGTGAAAGACACACAAACCCATATATATGTATATATTGTATTCACTCGCTCATTCTTTCACTGTTCAAAAGCATAGTAATTGAACATTACTTTATGGTAAATTACTACAAGCATTTAAAGAAAAATCCTTGCCCTCTCTGCCCTCAGGAGCTCACAATCTGGCACTATAATTGAAATAAGAGAAGTAAGAGAGCATGTTGGAAAAAAAGATTGATTCAAATGGGCACAAGAATTCAAGAGGCAGCTATGATGGAGGACTTAACCTTTTGCCATCTTTGCAGGTGCTCTCCCTCACCAGCTATAAATAAAATATACATTTTTAGGCCTTGATTTTTGTCAAATATGAGCAAAAATTGTCTTCTTATAATCTCTGAAGAGTTGAATACATTATAAGTAATTATTTCTCACAGTTGAAAGCCCAAGCATTGGCATCAGATGAAAAAAATTCATAAAACGTACTTCACTTGCTATTTCCATCCTAAAAGTTAAATATTTTTATCATGTTTTATATTCTAATTTCTGAAGTGGGAAAATAATGACTTCCATACTTAAGACTTTATATAAATGAATTTCAAACAATTTTATTTTTCTGTGACAACTCATATCAGAGCATTTCAAGCTTTTCTAAAAAAACAAGATACTTTTACCAAATCAGATGATACACAGAATCAAATATAAAAAACAAATAAAAGCCAAACTATTCCAAGACCTGCCCCAAACAAACTCTTCAGAGCTCTCTTTAAAACTACTTAGCTGCATAATCAAAGAATAACATTAAAACTGGGGGGAAAATCATTTACTTCTTTGATATTGGCAAAATGACAACACATTAATTTTCTAAATATTCTATCAGGTAGCAATAATAAGCTCTCAATGCTCCTTGAGAGTTTCATTAGCATTGCTTCATTCCATAATTGCACATAAATCAATGAGTATCTGTAAAGTCTACTATAGTCAATGCAGCTAGCCTTGTAAGTTTATGCGCCCTTTAAAATAACTTATATACTAATCTTCTAAAACAAAAATAAATTTAATTTTCTCAAAAGAAGTTATTGACTCTGACCTTCAAATATGAAATTAATAGTTTTCCATTTCTATATCTGTTTAAGCTAGGCATTTCTAAAAGAAAAAATTATCTTATGAAATTCAGAACTTTGACTTCCAGAATCCATCTAAAAGAGGAAGTATAGGTAGAATTTGAAATGAGAAAACACTGAGGCTTCTCAAAATATTTTTGAAGCTGCAAAAATATTCAGAGCAAGTTTGGATGTGGGTACATATGGGATATTTTATAAAAACTGGCTATTTCTACTGAGCTTACTTTTGAAACTTCACCTGAAAATGAACTTTATTCTGTGTAATATTGCAGACTGAATTCATAAATGACTTTGTCTAAGTTCATATGCTCAGCATTATGTCTTATTCTATATTTCTAATAAAAATGATGGACACTGTGACAGGGGCAGGAGGCAGAGAAATTCTAGGCAGAAAAGGGCAGGTCCCCAGCAAAAATTCCACCCTCAAGCAAAAAGCCTGAAACCACAGCCCAAAGTGAGAACTTACATCCCTGTTTTCCCAATGGAATGTTTTCTTTTCCTAAACCACCCATGGCTCTGCCCCACCCCATCCTGTGCCTATAAAGACCCCAGAATCAGCTGGCAGAGAGAATAAGCTGGACACCGGGGATTATGCCTAAATGTCAGAGAATAGTAACTTGACCTCAGAGGAACAGCTTGACAGCAGTGTAACATCAAAGGATTATTTGACCAGAGAGGGCCAGACTTCAGGGGAAAATCACCTTCCCACTCCATTCCCTTTTTAACTCCCCTTCCCACTGAGGGCCATTTTCATGGACAATAAAATCCCCCATATTTACTATCTTTCAATTCACTCACACAACTTCATTCTTCCTGAATGCCAAACAAGAGCTCTGGAGTCACGAGTATGGACACAAAATGCTGTCACACTGGTCCTTGCCCTCACTGGTGGAGGGCGGCCACCTCACACAAAATGGCAAAGGGCTTACTGAGCTGTTAACATTTAAGCCATCCACCAATGGCAGAGCTAAAAGAGCAGCAAAGATTTGGAACCAACCCAAATGCTCATCAATGATAGACTAGACAAAGAAAATGTGGCACATATACACCATGGAACACTATGCAGCCATAAAAAAGGATGAGTTCATATCCTTTGCAGGGACATGGATAAAACTGGAAACAATCATTCTCAGCGAACTGACCCAAGAACAGAAAGCCAAACACCACATGTTCTCACTCATAAGTGGGTGTTAAACAATGAGAACACACGGACACAGGGAGGGGAACATCACAAAGTGGGGCCTGGTGGGTGGGGAGCTAGGGGAGGAACAGCAGGGGGTGGGGGGATTGGGGAGGGATAACATTAGGAGAAATACCTAATGTAGATGACGGGGCGATGGATGAAGCAAACCACTACCATGGCACATGTATATCTATTTAACAAACTTGCATGGATCTGCACACGTATGCCAGAACTTAAAGTATAACAAATAACTTTTTTTAAAAAAGAGCAGTGTAACACACCTTCTGGGACTTCAGGAGTCGCAGACATCCCTGGCTGGATGCTGCCGCAAAGATTTTGCTCCTGTTGGTGCCCAAAAGTGCTTGTTCTGGCTCCTGCAACCACTCACCTGCACACTCCCTCCCTCGAGAGATGAATGTCATTATATTTGGATACAAGGCCACCATGCACATGATAAAGTTATCAGAAAGACAACTCCTTTCTTCTTCAATTTACATGAAAGTTATTATAACTGGCACACAGTAGTAGAGTTGAGATTTTATTCCACATTCTTCCGGTCCAATTCCCAACTTCATTCCCCTATTTCATTTCTTCAAACATTCATTCAACAAATATTATGTATCTAGAAATCTACTATATGCCTGGAACTGGTAGGCAGCAGAAATATTAAAAACTAAAGACAGAAGCAGGCCTTTATCTTGTGATGTTTATAGCCTAGAACAGCAGATGCATCGTTATTGTCATACAACATGACATGAAGAGAGAAGGACAAAGGTCAGGCAACTTGCTCAAATTTAGTTGGTGGTTAGCTATTGCAACAGGGGCTGGAAAGTTTTCCAGGAGTAAGGAATAGCCCATCCAGTCTCAGAGGAAATAGCATGATATATCAGTGAAAGTTAAACAAAAATTATAACTGGACCTACCATGATTCACATCTATATTAAATTTGGCCATCCTCTAGTATCGAAATGCCTGCAATTACCAATCTTCTTTTTGTACTTTTCACCCCATTATGTTCTATGCTTTCGTTTCATCAACCTAAGTTTTTATGGATTTTATAGACCAAAGTTCTTCATTGTGACTTCCAAAATGTCCATTCCATTGTTGGAATCCTTATGCCAAATCTTTCCTGAAAACTCAAGATATTTCCTAACCCCAAGGAAAATAGATCCCTCATCTAGGCTAGTCTCATCTCCAACAACTCTATTTGATGAAGGTTATTCATCATCCTGCACCCCGTGTATCTCAGAGATCAAATCCAGGGCAGCCTTTTCATTCCTCACTCCTGCCTGCTCCACAATGACACAGCTCTGCTCCTTTGAGACTTGCACTGTACCTCTTCATTGCTGCCTTACCACTCTTTCCTCATTTATTGAACACTTTGCTACCTGGCTCACTGTCTTTCTCTCCATAGCAAGTCTTATTGTCACTACAGTGATTTCCATCTTCACAAAAATGGCCTATCCAACTTGCTGACCTCTTAATGACCTCTCAATTCTTGTAACCCTCCTCACTGCTCCATCTCACCCACACATTCCCAAGGCCAACCAATGAACTTGCCATCAACTAGAGCTGCTCCAGACATCTTACTTTGTCATGACAATCTGCAAATCCTCCAGCCTCTTTGCTCAGATGCGCCCTCTGGAACACTTTTCCTCCACAAGAACCTGCACTACATCTACTTTCGCTCAACATTGAATCCTTCAAGTCTAACACACGGTAACTAGGCCTCAAAAATTTTATGGAATGAATAAAAAAATGAATGAGTGACTGAATAGTAAAAATATAAATAAATAAGATAATGGTAAAGAGAGAAGTCAAAAGATCACATAGGTCAGGCAAGGTGATTCACATCTGTAATCCCAGCACTTTGAGAGGTCAAGGTGAAAAGAATACTCGAACCCAGGAGTTTGAAACCAGCCTGGGCAACATAGGAAGACCGCAATCTCTACAAAATAAATTTTAAAATTAGCTGGGCAGGGTGGTGCACACCTGTAACCCTAACTACTCAGGAGGCTGAGTGAGGTAGCAGAATTGCTTAAGCCTGGGAGGTTGAGGCTGCAGTGGGCAGTGATCACATCACTGTACTCTAGTCTGGGCAACAGAGTAAGACCTTGTCTCAAACAAAACAAAAGGCCATTAGATCAGAAACTAAGCAAGTTACTAGACAAGGAAAGGATGAGTTGACTGGGAAGGCAATTATGAAAACAGAATGGAAAGCATTTTAGCAACTAACTAAATGTGCACAGCAAAAGAAGAGAGGATGACTCAGGCCACTTGAGCCTGGATAACTGCAAGAAGCGTTGTAATATCAAGAGCAAGGAGAAGCACTAAAGAAGAACATGTCCAATGAGGAAATTCTGTCTTACAGGTGTGGGCAGAACAGTCAGATTAAGATGACCGAAGGGCAGTCTAAATACAGGATGGTAGCTGAAGCAGCAGTCAGGGCTGAAGACTTGGACATTATCTGCACAGAGTAAAAAGGAAAGCAGTAAGAGCCACTCATTCAAAACATACAGTTGATAACTATTAATTGAGTACAAGCCAAATGTCAAAAGCTGTTTTAGGCATAGACAAAGGATACACAATATACTAATAGATAGAGAGAAATACTATAAAAATGAAGTAGATAATGCTGATGAATATAGACCCAAAAATCCTCAACAAAATACTAGCAAATCAAATCTAACAGCATACCAAAAAGATAATACATCACGATTAGGTGGGTCTTATTTCAGGGATGCAAGGATGTTTCAACATCCACAAATCACTAAATACATAAAAAGAATTTCAAACAAAAACCATATGGTCATCTCATAAATGCAGATAAAGCATTTGACAAAATCCAAAATCCCTTCATGATAAAAACCCTCAACAAGCTAGGCATCGAAGGAATATACCTCAAAATAATACAAGCCATATACAACAAACCCACAGCTAATATCATACTGAATGGCGGAAAGTTGAAAGTATTCCCACCAAGAACTGGAACAAGACAAGGATGCCCACTCATACCCCTATTCAATATAGTGCCGAAAGTCCTAGCCAGAAACTGGCTAGCCATGTGCAGAAAGCAGAAACTGGACCCCTTCCTGACACCTTACACTAAAACTAACTCCAGATGGATTAAAGACTTAAACATAAGACCTAACATGATAAAAACCCTAGAAGAAAACCTAGGCAAAACCATTCAGGACATAGGCGTAGGCAAGGACTTCATGACTAAGACACCAAAAGCCTTGGCAACAAAAGCCAAAATAGACAAATGGGATCTAACTAAACCTCAGAGCTTCTGTACAGCAAAAGAAACAATCATTAGAGTGAACCAGCAATCAACAGAACGGGAAAAAATTTTTGCAATCTACCCATCTGACAAAGGGCTAATATGCAGAATCTACAAAGAACTAACACAGATTTACAAGAAAACAAAACAAACAAACCCATTCAAAAGTGGGCAAAGGACATGAACAGACACTTTTCAAAAGAAGACATATATGAGGCCAACAAACATGAAAAAATGCTGATCATCACTGGTCATTAGAGAAATGCAAATCAAAACCACATTGAGATACCATCTCACACCAGTTAGAATGGCAACCATTAAAAAAATCTGGAGACAACATATGCTGGAGAGGATGTGGAGAAACAGGAACACTTTCACACTGTTGGTGGGAGTGTAAATTAGTTCAACCATTGTGGAAGACAGTGCAGTGATTCCTCAAGGACCTAGAAATAGAAATCCCATTTGACCCAGCAATCCCATTACTAGATATGTATCCAAAGGATTATAAATTTTTCTATTATAAAGTCACATGCACATGTATGTTCATTGCAGCACTGTTTGCAATAGCAAAGACCTGGAACCAATCCAAATGCCCATTGATTAGAGACTGGACAAGGAAAATGTGGCACATATACACCATGGAATACTATGCAGCCATAAAAAATGATGAGTTCATGTCCTTTGGGTGTTGAACAATGAGAACATATGGACACAGGGAGGGAAGCATCACACGTTGGGTCTGTTGGGGGGGACTAGGGGAGTCACAGCAGAGGGTAGGGAGGTTGGGGAGGGATAACATGGGGAGAAATGCCAGATATAGGTGATGGGGGGATCGAGGCAGCAAACCACATTGCCATGTATGTACCTATGCAACAATACTGCTTGATCTGCACATGTACCCCAGAACCTAAAGTACAATAAAAAATAAGTTTAAAAAAAGATTTAAAAATGAAAAGCATCCAAATTAGAAAAAAAGAAGTTAAATTACTTCTGTTTGCTGATCACATAATCTTTACCTAGATAACTCTAAAGACTCCTAGGCTTGATAAGCAACTTCAGTGAAGCATCGAGATTTCAGATATGAAATCTATGTACAAAAATCAGTAGCATTTCTATTCACCAATAACATTCAAGCTGAGAACAAACTGAAGATTCAACCTCATTTACAATAGCCATTCAACAGAAAACCAAAGAGGGGGACAAAGAGGGGAACAACACACACTGGGGCCTACTTGAGGGGGGAGGGAGTGAGCAGAGAGAGGATCAGGAATATTAACCATCGAATACTATGCTTCGTACCTAGGTGTCCAAATCATCTGTATACCAAACCCCTGTGACACAAATTTGCTTATACAAACCTTCACATGTACCTCTGAACCTAAAAGGAAAAAAAAGGAAAAAAAAAAAAAAACAAAAAAGTAAAATATCTAAGAATATATTTAACCAAGGAGGTGAAAGATTTCTACAAGAGGAATTACAAAACACTGATGAAAGAAATTATAGATGACATAAACAAATCAAAAATCATCCTATGCTCATGAATTGAAAGAATCAATATTATTAAAAGGCCCATAATGCTCAAAGCAATATGCCGATTCAATGTAATTTCTATCCAACTACTGTTATTTTTCACAGAATTAGAAAAAAATACTGAAATTCATATTGAACCAAAAAAGAGCCCTGTATCCAAAGCAATCCTAAAAAAAAAATAACAAAACTAGAGGCATCACGTTACCTGACTTCAAATTATACAAGACTATAGCAACTAAAACAGCATAGCACTGGTAAAAAAGCAACCAACCAACCAACCAAACAAACAAACAAACAAAAACAGAAACAGATCAATGAAACAGAATAGAGAACACAGAAATTAAGCCGCATACCCACAACCAACTTCAACAAAGTCAACAAAAATATACAATGGAGACAGGACACTCTATTTAATAAATAGTCCTGGGAAAATTGGATAGCCAGATGCAGAAGAGTGAAATTAGACCCTTTGTATCTCTTACAATATATAAAAATCAACCCAAGATGGGTTAAATATTTAAATGTAAGACCTGAAACTATAAAAATTTTAGTAGAAAACTTAGAAAACCTAGATCTCGGTCTAGGCAAACAATTTATGAGTAAGACCTCAAAAGCAAATATAAAAACCCGAAACAGATAAATAGGACTTAATTAAACAAAATACCTTCTGCAGAGCAAAAGAAATATCCAGTGGAGTAAACAGAAAACCAATAGAAAGGGTAAAAATATTTGCAAATTATACATCTGACAAAGGACTAACATCTAGAATCTAGAAATAACAAGAAAAAAAAAAACAAAACGTGGGCACATTATAATATGGACAAAGGATATGAACAGATATTTCTCCAAAGATATACAAGTGACCAACAAACATGAAAAAAAGTTCATCATCACTAATCATCAGAGAAGCGTGAACTAAAACCAAAATGAGATGATACCATTTCTCACCAGTCAGAATGGCTCTTATTAAAAAGTCAGAAAACAGCAGATGTTGGTAAAGATGCAGAGAAAAGAGAATGCTTACACACTGTTGGTGGGAATGTAAATTAGTACAACCTCTACAAAAAAAACATGGAAATACTGCAAAGAACTAAAAATAGTACTACCATTTGACACAGCAAACCCACTACTGGATATCTACCCAAAGGAAAAGATTGTTATTTCCAAAAGACACCTGCACTCCTGTGTTTATCACAGCACTATGAAAAATAGCGAAGTCATGCCATAAACCAAAGTGTTCATCATTGGATATTGAATAAAGAAAATGTGGTGTATGCATATATATACACACATAGAATACTATTCAGCCGCAAAAAGGAGTGAACTCGTGTCATCCACAGCAACAGGGAGAGAGCTGGAGGTCATTATTTTAAGTTAAATAACTCAAAAACAGAAAATTAAATACTGCATGTTCCTGCTTATAAGTGGGACCTAAACAATAGTGTACATGAACATACTGAGGGGAACACTACTCTGAGGACTACAAACGTAGCAAGGTGGTGGCAAGGGTTGAAAAATTACCTACTGGGTATATGTTCCCTATTCGGGTGTTGGGTACACTAGAAACCCAAACCTCACTATTACACAATATATCCAGGTAATAAACCTGTACATGTGCCCCCTTAATCTATAAAAAATAATTTAAAAATAAAGTAGGGTAGTAGGAACAGAACAGAACTTTAGGGATGTTCTTTTTACTATCTTTTAAGCTATCAGGAGAAAGAGACATTTAAGTAGATAACTAAATGACCTGAGGAAAGGAGTTATGACCAGAAAAAAAGAAATAATTGAATCATAATATTAAGAGACAGAATAAGCATAGAGGCTAGCCAAAGTTGGGGAACACATTTGGGATAAGAGCAGTAAGAAGTATCAGTGAAGGGCACAGAGAAGGAATAGAGATCTGTCAGGGGAGAACACCACATCACAGATGCTCAGGGCCAAAGGGTTTCAAAAAAGCAAATGTTCAATAGTATCAGATTTTACACAAGGAAATGAGGACTGGGGCAACAGTCATTGTAATATATGAAGTGAACAGTTAGTTCCAACTGACTGAGGAAGAGAAGGCCTGTACTTAAGGGAGAAGCAAAACAGAAGGTAGAGTTTGGTTCATCAGTTTGCTTCTGGACAGGGAAGACTTGATCTCTCTCGTCAGAGATTCCAAAATCTGGCATCTTGAGACACCATATCGATGTCTGATTTGTTCTTAAATCCTCATAGCTCATAGCATAGAGTCTTGCTTATAAACCTGTAACATGAGTCTATGAGGTGTGTTTGAAATATTTTTGCTAGTGGCAATAGCTTCACTATTTTGCTTTATTTTAAAAACAATACCTACTCATTAAACAATAAGAAAAGACATTAAAAAAAATATTAAAATTATCTATAATCTTACTATCCAGTAATTGCCATTATCCACATTTTTAGGCATGACTCTTTCATTTTTCTATAAATATTCATACATAAATGTAAATGAACATATTTTTTAAAACTGCTATCTTACTAGACATAGACTTTTAAGAAACATTGTTCAATTTAATAATTTTACTTGTTTTTATTCATTTATTATTTAAATTTATTATATTCATTACAATATTATTGAGTTAATAATTTAATAAATATTATTTGAATAAATAATGGACAAATTTTTACAAATGCATTCACTAGTTCCTGAAAACCGTCTTCCTTTTCACAGATATTCATATTCAAATTTTAAATGGTTTAACTATGTGTCTTTTTCCTAAGTTCATAATAAAAAGTATTAAAGTAAATTAATTATTTGTTTCTATTTAAAATTATAACTAAAATTCTGAAAGTTTTTTTTCCTTTCTCTTCATTCAATCACTTATATCAAAGCTGTTTAAATTATGTGGTATATGACTTTAAAGTATATTTTTCTTCTGGGGCCTGTAGCAACAAAGAGAAAGCCATTTGTAATTTTTGTCACAAAGCCAAATCATGACCAAAATCTTACAAGGGAGCTCTCAAAAGTAGCTCATACCATCTCTCAAAAGATTTAGCTTTTATAACCCTATTATACTCAATTCACTCTTAGAATGCATAAGGAAAACTGGAAAATATATGAAGCATGGACTCTGTTTCCATTTATTTATCCTGGGTCATAAGGAAATTTCTCAAATAAAACTTCCCTGACTTTGACTCTTAACTCTTTCATCTCTTCTTTGCTGTTGCAGAATAAGAAGCCAAAACTAGATGGTCCTTGATGAATATTTTTAGGTTGAACCAAATGCAAGCAATGATAAATCATGATGAATGTTTGGATTTAAATGGCATTAGCAACTTAATATTTTCATGGAACTGCTTACTGCTTCATTAGATAAACTCACTCTTTTCAAAGTCAAGTACTGGTTCATAATACACAGAAATACTTAAAATAAGACCTTCAGTTTTCTTCATATTCTGTATACTAAATGGTTTAAACTGCTTTTTAAAAAAACAATATTCATATGTTTTTTCCAAAGGTTTAAACTAGATTTAATTGATACAATTATCTCTGCTAGAGATACTAGCCAAGGCTTTTCTACTTTAAAATAATATGTACCTGCTGTGTTTAGTACAAAAGTGACAACTTTTTCTTTCAGATGAATAGTAATTATGTAATGGAGTTCCTGGGTAGGTAATTATGAAAAGTAAATTAGACAATTATATAAGATCTTCTATGTCTGGAGCTTAACAACAGCCAAGTACCTTGACCCAAATTATTCAATTATCATTATTAAAGAAAAAATAGGAGTGTGTATCCCCCTTAATTACATAAATGTAAGGGCAGGAGGCAATTCTTGTTCTGCAGAAAAGATGTAGTAAAAAGTATTTTGCATTTTTCCACTTGCTATGAGAGTTAGTTGCTTATTACTTAATCATAGGTGCTATTTAACAAAAAAGATTAAAAAGGAATATCTTAAATGTATGCGATATAAAAGGAAATATCCAAATTGTTGAGGCTGTGTGAAAACTGCTCAATAGAATTTTATTTGTCTCATCATTGCTGATTTTTTTCATGTTCCCTTGTGTTCCTTTGCAATTCCCAATGAATAAACTCTTCAAGATATGATGGTCAGCAATTTCAATGGCTAACTAGTTGTTTCAGTTTTAAATGTCAAGCATTTGGGGCAATTTTTCTCAATTCAAATCTCTAGTTTCCACAGCAACTCCCATAAAAATAAAGACCAAATGGGGAGAATAGGTAATCTCTTTCAAAACAGTATGGATTTTGAATGAGTTTTTCCAAAGACTTTGAGGTTGACACAGTAACTTTTTGGTAATTAAGATTTTTACAAATCCAGAATTAGCTATGCATATAATTAACTGATTCAGTTAGTTCTAACACCTCACAGTCAAACTTGATGTTTTATCTAGCTTCTAATCAAAATAGAGTCTGCTAAATAAAAAGATTTACTTCTTTTTTCTATTAGTTTTGGTCCTGTTGAAAGCATGCAACTTACTGGCTAGTGTTTAACCTTAAGTAACATCTCTTTTATTTTCTCTTCTAAGAAATATTCCTTGAAGTATTTACATAAGCTTCTTTCTCCTTTGAGATAGGTCTTCTGTGCTTTTTTTGGTATTTTAGGAAGAAGCTTTAATGAGTGATAGCCATTCTGTTTTCTGAATTTCACATTAGGGATCAGATGCCATGATTGTCTTATGGGATAAGACTTTCATACTGAAACTTATATTTCACAGGCAAGGAGTTCTGTTGTGTAGAGATGATCCCACTGCACATTACAGAATGTATTGCTGCAGTTCATAACTAGTGTTTCAAAAATTCCCAGAGCCCATGTAAAAAAATCATGAAATAAGACAGGCACTCCCATTTTTGCGAGGGCTTACCCTTTTAAACCATGTGTTCCCCACTTCCCATCCCATATCTGGTCCCATCCCATATCTGGTCCCATCCCCTGCTGTTTCAGACTGCAGGAAAGCTCTGCTTGACTTCTGGTATATTTTTTCTACATGACATTCTGTTGAGAACAGTCAACTCCCCCAAGTACTGCGTACTGTACTATGTACTCTCCCCCAAGTACTATGTACTATGTACTCATTAAATGTCAGTACAGAAAACTGTTCACATGCTCAGAAGCCTACAGACAAAAGACAATTGTTTAAGCATTAAGTTAAGAACCTCATTTTTGTTTTTTCTAAACAAATGGAAACAAAGTACACATGGCTTCATTTAAGCTTATTCGTGACCTATAAGCACTCCCAGTTTCCTGGGAGTGAAAAGGTAACTATGTGACTGGAACATTAGCATTCCTAGCACATACTCACACGGATAACATGTCAATCTTTCTTTTTCTTTAACAAAAAAAAAGAAAGAAAGCATTCCACTGAAACTAAGGTTCAGGTACGCATTTCTTTTTTGTAAATAAAATATATTTATTTTAAAGAATTGGCTTTGAATGTCCACTCCATTTCCCACAGCTGAATTCAAAGAAGAAATAAGTGGAAACATTTACACATTGTTTTCACACATTTCCTGTAGCTCTCTAGAACATTACATTATAGTTGTTCCTGATACATTTTCAAATTTCAGAGGAAACACCCGTTTCTACCTATTTTCTAGGTCAGCAGATTTGGTTTTTGAAATAATTTCTGGAGTGAAACTCGGGAATGGGAAAAACAAAATGGTAGATACCTCACTTTAGAGCACTGATTGTCCAAAACCCCACTGAGTCCATATGCAGAAAGCTCGTGGTCTAAAGTCTAGTTCTAAATGGCCATTAGCCAAAACAGCAGGAAGAGGCTTTGCCAAATTTATACTCGAGCAAAGTTTACAGTTTTTTCTAATGTAAGTCTTGAACTCAGGGAAAAAACCAGCAAGAGAAATAAATCCAGTAATCTCTAATCTATGAGGCTTTTTGTTACCAGGATTTGAATTTTTCATGGATGTGTTGCAAAATTGTCACTTTATTTTCCTGGGTTTAGGTTACTTCCTTTGAAAGACTAGTAAGCTCAACTCTCCTCTTTCTATTAGAAAACCAAAAAAGGTGGCTAGAATATTTTGACTAGCATGTATCACTAAGTAAAAATAATAGCAGTCAATATTTATTGATGTGTTCTAAACTCAACAACCTATGAGGGAGGTGCTATCATTCTCTCCATTTTACAGATAAGGAAACTGACATACCGAAAATATCTAAGGTCACGTGGCTGGGATACGCACCATGGACCCAGAGCGTCAGTCTTAACTACCACACAACACTGTTTGTGCTGCATGTTTTCTTCTTGCCCCTCTAGCTCCATTCTCTAACAACCTTTCCCATGCTGCTTTGCACCCTGGTATGCTGACTTTTGTGGAATGCCTCAACAGGACTCCTTGGTTCCAGTTGGATTTGGGGAAATGAAAATGCGGAGAATGCCAGATATAGGTTATGGGGAGGAAGGCAGCCAATCACACTACCATGTGTGTACATATGCAACAATCTTGCATGTTCTTCACATGTACCCCAAAACCTGTAATGCAATAAAAAAAAGAAAGGCACCAGAAAATAGGAAGGGGTTGGGTACATATTCCCCCAGTCCCATCATTACAGAGCTTCAGTTACTGATACCCTGCCTCTGTAATAGGTAATTACAGATGTAATTATTTATTGAAATGCTATTTATTGCTTAATTGTACATTTCAAAATAACTTAGAGTGTAACTGGGTTGTTTGTAACTCAAAGATACATGCTTGAGAGGATGGATACCTCATTCTCCAAAATGTGCTTATGTCACATTGCCTATATCAAAACATCTCATTTACCCCACAAATATATACACCTACTATGTACCCATAGAAATTTTAAAAATGAAAAAAGAAACGTTTTTATTGTTATGTTAACATCTATTGGAATCGGACCAATACACCAGGCTGGTTAAGTTTTTTTTCCAAGGGAAGGGAATGTTACAGGACATGAGTTGGGGGAGGTGGGAAAAAGGATAGGGAAGCTCAGGACAATTGAATTATCCAATTAACAGTGAATCTTTTTGTGTTAGCTGCTTTGACACAAGGACATAGCATTGTGAGAAACTTTCAGAATTCCCATTTGGATTTTTTTTTTTACAGCCAAAGGAAGCATTAATTAAATCAATTGACAACCCACCCAGTATATAAATAAATAAAGGAGTAACACTGCGATAGTCTAGTTCCTTGTCTGTATTCAAGGGTGAATTAAGGACATCCTTGAGATGTATTACCAAAACGTAATAACATACAGTGATTTATAGACCACTGATCGCTGGCCAAATTTCTTCACTCTGGTTTCCCTTTTACGTTAAATGAAGATGAAAGCTACCTAGATTTTCTACTTAAGCATTGTTTTCTTTAAACAACAACAAGAACAACAAAAACTTCACTTTAGCTCAAGAGAGAGTTAATACAAAATATACCCCAGGTAAAGAAACAGATTGAATAGGTTAAGAGGGTAAAATATAACACTAGTTTCCTTTAGAAACAGTAGTGAAAACTCTTGAGTAAAATGAAAGGACTCAGTGCATGCATGACTTCCCTGCAGTTCTTGTGTCTATTAAATGTGAAGCTACCAGTAAAGCATCTATTTTCCCTAGAGTTCGTAACGTTTACATAATAGAATAATTTGGAATGGTGAGAAAAATGAAATGACTAAATTACATGCCAAAAATTTTGCAAATCTAATTTTAACACTGTCACAATGCTTCCTATTGACAAAATATTCCATGGTGGTGGCTTTCTTTAAGGAACATGTTGACTTGCACAGTTCCAGTAGGTGCTTCACAGTATTTTTTCTCACATACAGTGAAAAAGAAAACTGTCCAGCCTCTTACTGGATTCTCCTACTCAGATTTTTTTCCCAGTAACAATCAGACATCTAATTTCTAACAAACATGATGGCACAATTTTCCCCACTTTGAAAGCATAATACCAACACCACCAGTGTCATAGTAACACTAGTTAATATTTATTGGGCACTACTTTGTGTCAGACTGTGTATGGAACATTTAAGTGCATAATCTCACTTAAACTAAGAGCGAATTTCTGAAAATGATAATTCTATTATCTCCATTTTACAAACAAGTAAACTGAGCTCACAGGGCCCATGTTACAAAGAAATACAGAAGCTTTATCATTTAGGATGCGTTTACTTTAAGGTAACTGAATACTCAACTCAAATTGGTTTGAACAAAAAGATAATTTCCTGAACTCTGGAGGTTTAGCAGTACGACGTGTTTGATTATTGACTTAATCCAAGATACTCCTAGCTAAAATTTCTTTGGTCTCATTAGCCCAAAGTAAATGATGTATCCTTTCTTGCACCAACTGGCAAGGGGGTTAGAATAGCTGTGATGAACAGATAAATAAAGGCTCAGCCCTGTTGGCATCAAACTCATTTATAAAAATGGACGACTTTAGCAATACTTCTCTCTAGTGCTATTCTGCTAAAGCTAAATTAAAAGATTAGACTATCCGCTGATGATCAAGGAGAGCAACACTATCAACAAGCCAGGGGGTTAAGTTTCGTTAATATGTCCATATTTATAAAATTTTCTGCAATTTACATCAAATTTTTATAAATTATTCTTCTTCCAAATTATTTGGTAATTGTCATAATTATTAAAAATCATTCAAACCATAAAAATTATGTATAATATCATGCTGTTAGTCCTTTCTCATGCAGCTATAAAGAACTGCCCGAAACTGGGTAATTTATAAAGGAAAGAGGTTTAACTGACTCACAGTTCCACACAGCTTGGAATGCCTTAGGAAACTTAAAGTCATGGTAGAAGGGGAAGCAGACACATCCTTCTTCACACAATGGCAGGAGTGAGAAGTGCTCAGTGAAGCGGGGAAAAGCCCCTCATAAAACCATCAGATCTTGTGGGAACTAACTCACTCACTCTCATGAGAACACCATGAGGGACCTGCCCCATAATCTAATCACCTCTGATGAGGTCTTCCCATGACATATGGGGATTATGGGAACCACAATTCAAGATGAGAGCTTGGGGAGGGGGTACACAGCCGAACTATATCACATGTCATTTAATAAAGGCTCTAGGGCTTACAGTTTCTCCACAGGGCTTTCCTTCTCCATTGAAGACACTGTATTATTTCAATTTTATGTAACTCAGTTTTCCTCAGATATGCTGGGATTACAGGCATGAGCCACCACACTCAGCCTGTTTTGGAAATCTCTAAGTGGTATCTGACTGCTCACAAACAGGTCCCATTGAGCAAACTATTCTTTCAAAAGCTTAGCTAGCCATGTGTCTTCCTGCCTCTTCTATAGTACTTGTGCTGGGAATGATCATGTCCACTAGGTATAACATATTCAGCATACTGGCTCAACACCCTATTTCCCCCCACTGCACACCACCACCACCTCCCACCTGGCACCTCACAATACTCTAAGCAGGTGATATACAAGTTGATGTAAGGGAGAATGATGCTCTTCCTCACATAAATCACATTCTATTTCAGTAACCAGTTAAGCCTCATTTTAATAGTTACAGAAACATTATTCATCAAAAACACAAATTGACCATACTGAACAACTACAAAAATTTTCTATTTCAATAAAATGATTTTAAATACATTTATTATTAAACAGTTTGTTGCTGTAAGTAATATGATGTAAAAATTAACATTAAATACATCTCTATTACCTCACATTATTCAATACCTTTATTGAACTGTGGCCTAGGAGTAATACCTTTTGGTTAAAATTGTTTTTGAAATTAAATCTGTCACAATTAGGCTGGCCTAACTGATTTTGATAAGGCGGCTGGTAATAAAGTAGACTCACTTTATTAAACTGACCTCGTTAACTTGTTTTTTGTCCAGATGGAACACCTGACCAGAACTTGTAGAGGCAATTTCTTCATAGACCTTATATCCAATATGGGTCCTGTCATCACAATCTCCAGTGAGCACAAATACCACCTATGATTTAAGAAAAACACAACAGTATAGTTTCCAGAAATAAAAAAAAATGTGTATATATTTTATATTACATACAATATAAAATATTATATATTATTTTATATATTACATGCAATATAAAATATAAAATATTGCATGTAATATAAAACATATACACACATATATTATATATATACACATGCACACATATTTTACTTGCCCAGTAATATGTTAACATGTTATATATATACACAAATATACATATATATATGTAATTCTTGACTTTGTACTCTGTTTAATAGTGAACCCAGATAGAAACATAGTGATATATATTTTAGAAGTGTAGGCTAAAAGCAGTAGAAGTGAGACCATGACTATGCTATATCACAGAATGGCCTCAATTCCTCACCCCTCCATGTATCTATACACTCAGTCAAAAGATTGTGAATTTCCTCTTATAAAAGAGGTAGAGCTTATTTTGTCATCTTCAAATCTAAGCTTGTCCATGTGACTTGCTTTGGCCAACAGCATTAGGCAAAAATGACATTCTACAATTTCTAAGCTGAGACCCAAGAGGGCTTGTGTATTTCCATCTGTTCTTGGGTGTCTTCCATGGCCATAAGAACATGCCTAAACTAACTTACTTGTCTCAGAAAGAGGATAAGACAACGTTGAGGCAAAGCCAGGTCTTCTGACAGTCAAGCTTAGATAAGCCAAGCCCACACTATTCCCCAGACACAGAGCAAGCCTGGCCCAGATCAACTGAGCTCTGTGAACACGCGAGAAATAAATGCTTATTGTTTAAGACCACTGAGTGTTTAAAAAGTTTGTCATGAAGCAATTGCTGATATAATGAATAACTAACTCTGACTCAGGCATGATTCCACATCAGAGGTGGACATTGGAATATAAACCTTTTTTGGCTGGGCCTATGTTTTGTCAGTTATAAGGAAAAGATGGTAACAAGTACCTTAATTAATCCCCAATCGTGTCTTATCCATACTGAAAAACAAGGCATTCATATGCTATGTATAAATATCACATACATGTTTAAATATTGAAATTAGATGATATATACATATTGGAGAACATACGGGTGGACAGATGGATAGTTATCGTTATGGTTATTAACCACACATGGAATAGTCAAAGAGTACAGGCCATCTCTTACGTACTGCATCAAGACGGAAACATTTGAGGTTGATTCTTACTCACTTGTGACTGTTTCTGTTGGATAAGTTGCAGCACCTCATGGGTGAGCCGGTAATCTTTGGACCGAGCATCAGTGAAAACATAGATGAAAGAACCAGGAAGAGAAATTTCCAAGGCAATTTTTATAGCTCCAATACTCATTTCTGGACAATCACCACCACCCTGTTGAGTGGAGAGAAAAATTCAATTACCTCATCAGCAAAAACAAATGAATATTTCGGTTATAACAAGGTGCTCTGAGCAAGTTTCCCTTTCATTTTCTGTCAGTTTGGCACTTTGTTCAAGATGGGATGGAAGAGATGTAAAGTGATATTAACCGGAAAAATTTCTAACTTATGAGTAAGTTAGAAATTCACCCAAAACACACAAAATAATAGATATATACTTTAAAAATTGAATGTCTATTCACTCTCCCCTCTCTTACTTGACTATCTCGTGTACCCACCTTCTCTTACTTTTTCTAACTTTTTTTTTGAGATGGAGTCTTGCTCCACTTGCAGCACTGTTGCCAGGCTGGAGTGCAGTGGTGGGAACTTGGCTCACTCCAACTTCCACCTAATAGGTTCATGTGATTCCCATGTCTCAGACTCCCGAGTAGCTGGGACTACAGGCACGCGCCACCACGCCCAGCTAATTTTTGTATTTTTAGTAGAGACGGGGTTTCGCTATGTTGGCCAGGATGGTCTTGATCTCCTGACCTTGTGATCCACCCGCCTCGGCCTCCCAAAGTGCTGGGATTACAGGCATGAAGACCTTGCTTATTGTACTGAGAAGACAGAAGCAATCAGAAGAGAATGTTCATAAGCTCCCACCACAATACCTGTTAACCAACCTACCTGCAGAAGCAGCCAGATGCCTGCCTTAATAGTGAAGGACTTGCTTGTACTCATGGCTATGCACTCATGGATAAGGCTAACTATTCACCTGGGAACTAATCAAGGTGATCTCTCTATTCCATTACACACTTTACTAAACCATTCCAGCATACAAACATACTGGCACAGCTCCACACTCCCTCAAACTTCTGCTCACTTTGGACCTGTCAGAGAAGCTTTCCCTGACTATATGACATAGAATCCATCCTATTTGTCATTCTGTTCACTCTGACTGTTTCGTTCTTCCTATTAACCCATAATCTCGGTGTTTTGTTTTCTACTTGAATAGGCTCAACATGTTTTGCCTATTGCCCCAAAAACTGTTCCTCAGGGGAATTTTTGTCACATATTTCCTTCATAATTATGTGGATTTCTACATGGGATTGTGAGTTTGCTGTATTTATAGTTTTACACATTATATTTTAGATTTAGAATTACATCCTATTTGTTTCCATGTCATCAGCATTATTCAAAACCACAGGTTTGAATAATGGCACAACATTCTATTATGTATGTATTCCATAATTTAGTCAACCATTTCTCTGTTGTTGAAATATTCATGCTCTTTCAAATTTTACTTCTTCATTATAAATGACAGACAGAGAGGCAGATTGATAGCAATAACTATAGGGCCAAGGGAAAGGACTTTTGATCAATATAATTTGAGCAATTAATAATTGCTGAACACCCGGCTGGAATGTGGGCATCCAACACAAATAAGCTAAAATATCTTGTTCTGAAGGAGTTCAGGGCCCAGAATAAGCAATTGCATAAAGAGCAGAGCAGCTTGAGGTCATGTGGGCTTTGCAGCAGCAGAGCCCAACAAGCAAAAGCTCTTTCTCAAAAAGAAAATAGTTATTCCATAACAGGAATAAGGCTTTATCATTAAACTCTGGAAATCCTATTTGATTTTCCTGTTGGGACATCCACCAAACTCCAACAGCCTCAGATTCTGATACAGATACCATGAGCACCATAGATCTAATCAGGGTCATGAGAAACAAGTATTAGAACAGTTTACACTGTAGCTAGCCTGGATAAAGTGGAGTCTCTTTTCTTGTGCTGGATTCCAATCAGCCTTTGAGTATTACTCGTTAAATAGGTTGGAACAGAGCATCAGCTGTTAAAAATTGACTCTAAAACTGAGAGACCCATTAATTATTAGGTCACTTTCTTAATTGTATGGGGCTAGAAGATGTAGTAACCTGATCTTCACTTTGGAAAATATATCAGCCATTGATTCCCCAAAATTTTACCCAGTTAGCAGTCCTTTCTCTTTTTGCAGAACTTAGTCCTACATTCTAACACTTATGTGCATTTTCAAGGCATTTAGTTTAACAAATAACACCGCTCCCAACAACTTGTATGTTTGTATCTTCTGACAATACTTATCTCTCAAGTTCTAATTTTACATTTTCAATTTCTTGTTAGACCTCTATTCCTGGGTGTTCCATAGGTCTCTCCAATTTAGTACATCTAAAACAGAACTCATATTTTCTGCTATGTCAGCTCTATTTTTGTTAACAGTACTATCTGCATAGACATTTGGTTTCAAAACCTGAGTCATTTTTGACTCCTCCTTCTACTTCCATCTAATCAGTGGTCACTCATTCCACTTTCATTAATCTGTCCCTTCCCTTTTTCTTCATTTCCTACTATTCACTTTTCTTATCAATAATTTTATTACATGTATAGACTCCTATTTGATGTTCTGCTCTTCCCTCCACTTAACTTTATTTTGCCTGTAGTAAAGAGCTACATACATCACATTGCTACATAAAATGTTTCACCACTTGTGTTGGATCAGATCATCTTTCTAGCTTTCTATCTCCTGTTGCTCCTTCTCCATAAATGGCTCCCTTTTAGCTGAGACTACTTCCTGCTCTTTTAATAGTCCCCTTGCTTCACCCCTTAATGCCATAAGTATTTGTATTCAAGTACTTTCCACTGTTCTATCTCTATCATTAAACACTTCTCCACAAAATATGCATGTCTAAATTCTTCCATTATTGTATAAGCTCACTGATGGCAAGGAGCTGTGCTCTGCTGAGTCCTTGAATCCTCAGTTCACAGCACATTTCTGGCTTAATCATTGAATAAATATTTTTCACATTAAACTATTATCTCATGAAGGTTGAGATAATATGCCTTCCCGTCTTTAAAGCTTTGATTCCAGTCAGATGTGCTTCCTTACTCTTCAGATGTATTCTACCATGCTTTACATTTTAGTGGTACTTAACATATGTCATCTGCATAACAGTTATTGGGAAGGAGATCACGTGCAACAACGACCTCGAATGAACATTCGTGTAATAGGAAAGCGGGAAATACACAGACATGTTAGTAATTTTGGTACACTGTATAGAAATAATCTTTACTTGCAGCCAACTCTGTATAATCTGTAATGGATATTCTGGGATGCTTTAAAAAAATTAAATTCCTATTGTATATTCAGAAGCTTAAACAAAAACATTCCTCAACTGTACTCGACACTGTGCACCCAAGCATGAACCACAGTATAATTTACCCATTCTCCAGGCATTTGTTGAATGGCCAAGTACACAATACAACTCCATGGTAGTATAATTCTAAGGAGAGATTAAGTGCCTTTTACTAATTGTCATGTATGTGCCAACACACTAGGAGAAGTTTTCTGTGTATGGGCCAAACATGAGGACAGCTAAGAAATATCTAGAGGCACATATTATGAATAGAAGGAATGATAAATCTTGTCCAGTTACTGAGTGAGAGACCCTCTCTAAGCCATTTACTTGGGTATAAATTAGCTCTAAGAGGACCTACGGATATCTAATTCCCTAGGAATCCTAAAACATTACCCAGGAGTGGACCGCAGAGACCACTAGAATCCTTGAAAGGGACTCCAAATGAAATCATCCCATTGGAATCTCCCCAGAGCTTCAGGCTCAACCTAAAATTAAATGCAGCCCTAAAACAATCATGTACTAAAATGGGATCCCTAAGACTATAAATATTTTTCAGCCTATAAATTTGAATAAAGCAGTTTAACCACATAATCAAATCAAGATAGTCAACAACCTTTTCTGTTATTAGAACCACCTTATTTTCATAAAAAATAAAAACACACTTTGTGAAACATTGGAGTTTTATGTATATAAGGCTTAACATCAGTTAATAATCCAAGGAACGAGTGTGGTGAGCTGACACAACTAAAACCCCACAGAGAGTTTCACAAATATCCTTCTATTTCTTGAACCTTAAAAAAATCATATACTCTAAAATGAATTCTTTCACTTTTATGAAAGAACTAACAGAAAGTCTCAAAGCAGCCAGGAAAACTGGAGAATGTCAAGTAAAAAGAGAACATCGTAAGCCAGGCATGGTAGCTCATGCCTGTAGTCCCAGCTACTGGGGAGGTTGAGGTGGGAGGATCCCTTAAAACCAGGAATTACCATCCAGCCTGGGCAACATAGCAAGCTATCTCTTAAAAAAATAAAATAAATGGTTAAAAATGAAACACTCTGACTCACACATAACATAAGCCAAGACTGGATGTGCTTATACATCCTTTAGGAGTGATTTGTATAGCTTATATTTTTTTCCCCTGCTATGGAAATCAGTGTATTCTTTAAATAAAAATGACTATTCTGCAGCAAATTTCACATTTGCAAACACAGATTACATTGTAATCATATTGATTATAAGTGTTCTCAGGAATAAAACTCTTCCCAAAATAATACAGTATAAATTATTACCTTTCTGCACCTACCTAACTGAAAATTAAAATAAATGTTAACTAGTAAATTCATATCTTAATAAAGCCATGTGTCTATCTCATTGTGGATAGAGGGTCCTGTAAAGAAAAATAAGTTTATTCTTTTTCCAAAAGAAGTTACCATACAGTATTATCTTATCTTATTATAAAAGCTCCCTATCTGATACTTGAGTTTGGTTTTATAATAATTTTAAAATATAAATTGCCATTAAAATGATCTATGAAAGAAATGTTTTCCCTCTGCACCAATACAGTAGCCACTACCTAGCCTCATGTGACTACTAAGCACTTAAAATGTGACTAGTGAAAATGAGAAACTAATTTTTTAAATTTTGTTTTAATTAAAATGTAAATTAAAAACTAAAGCAATACTAATTTTTATATTAATGACATATTAAAATAATATTTTGGATATATTCAGTTAAATAACATTAAATATGTGTATTTAAATAGATTATTGAAATTAATTTCAACTGCTTTTGAAATTATATATGTAACACATTATTTGTTGGACAGCACTACTTTAGAATTATACATTTTATTTACTAATGTAGACCTCATTCAGACTGTTAATTGTTAAAATTGTTGCTTAGATGAAGTCTTTCATCTAGTTCCTTTCCTGGCACAAGTTATTAGAGGCAAAATTTAAGTTGCTTTAATTTACTAAGGATCAAGAATCAAGGTACAACTTACTCCAAAGATCTACGAATTATTGGCTTTGTGTGTGTGTGTGTGTGTGTGTGTGTGTGTGTGCATGCAGTGGCATAAACATAATTATGTCACTGCACTCCAGCCTGGGCTACAGAGTACAACATATATATATATATATATACACACACACACACACACACACACACATATACACATATGTATATATATATACACACACACACAAATTGGCATACATAGACACACACACAAAGTTTATAAACAAAGATTATATACACACACATATATCAAACTTTATCATACACACACACACACACACACACACACACATACCCCCCTTAACCCACTCGTTTCTTTATAGTGTTTCTCTCAAATCGTGAACTGACTTTCTGATCTTTAAGTTTAGCTTTGGCAGAACAGGACTAGACTAGAGAAGCATTACTAAAATTGTCCATTTTTATAAATAAGCCTCTTGTAGGTTCATTCATGTCAGCTGATTTAAAAACTGGAGGTAACTGAAATGTCACTGAAACTATAAAAACAAACTGTTTTAAGTTTTATTTCTAAACTTTCAAAAAAAAGTAGTCCTGGCAGGGCATGGTGGCTCACATCTGCAATCCCAGCACTTTGGAAGGCCAAGGAGGGCAGATTTCAACCTAGGAGCTTAAGACCAGCCTGTGCAACAGAGGAAATCCCCATCTCTAAAAAAATTAGCCGGGTGTGGTGGCATGTACCCATGGTCCCAGCTACTCAGAAGGCTCACGTGGGAAGATTACCTGAGCCTGGGAAGTGGAGGCTGCAGTGATTATGTCACTGCACTCCAGCCTGGGCTACTGAGTAAGACCTTGTCTCTAAAAAAAAAAAAAAAGATCTTTAAAAGTCTATGGCAGTTTTCTTTTGACCTGAATACCAAATAGAAAAAAATGTAAAATAATAATCCCACACCATTTTAGCTGGTGACTGGAGCTCCAGGAAGGCAGAGTCACCCATTCATCTGATTTTAAAAGGGGACTGAAACAGGAAGTCAGGCCAGGAGATTCCCGAGCAAAAAAGCACCACGAATCTCAGCGCCTCTGTTTCAGCCAGCAGGGCAGTGGGTCATGGCACAGGAAATCACACAGATCCTGGCGCCCTTTCAACAGGCGACTGGAACACTTGGGAGACAGTCGACCATTCAACTGAAAAAAAAAAGGCTCTGAGGCAGGGAGCCAGGCGATCAGGCTCGGCTGGTCCCACCCCCACCAAAAAACAGCAATCAGAAATGCTCTGGACTGAGAGTTCCACAGCAAGTACAGCTGAACCTGGGACGGTCCAGCTCTGTGGTGGAGGGGCGTTCGCCATGCAGCCCGCCATTACAGAAAGAGTCCGCCATTTTAGAGGTGGGCTGTCATTGCCAAGGCAGTTCTAACTACACCTGTAAAAACAGGACTGCAGGGAAGTTCACACGGCAGCTGGGTGGAGCCCACAGCAGCTCAGCAAAGCCTCTGCAGGCAGACAGTGACTAGGCTGCCTCCTCGCTGGGCAGGGCAGCCCTGAAAAACGGCAGCAGCACAACAGAAACTCATAAATAAACTCCTAACTCCCAAAGCATCTGGGAAAAAAAAAAAGGTGGGGGGTATGAGTTCTGCTGCAGCACACTTAAGCGTACCTGCCCAACAGCTCTGAATGAACAACGGAGCTCACAGCTCAGCACTTGAGCTCCTATAAAGGACAGACTGTCTCCTCAAGCAGCTCCCTGACCCCCGTATATCTAAAGAGTCACCTCATAAAGGAGAGCTCAGACTGACATCTGGCGGGTATCCTTCTGGGACAAAGAGAGCAGAAGAAGAAACTGGCAGCAACCCTTACTGTTCTGTAGCCACTGCAGGTGATCCCCAGGCAAGCAGGGCCTGGAGCGGACCTCAGCAGTCCTACAGCAGAGGGGCCAGACTGTTAGAAGGAAAACTAAGAAACAGAAAGAAATAACTTCATCATCAAAAAACCAGATGCCCACTCAGAGACCCAATCTGAAAGTTGACATCTACAAAGATGACAGGTGGATAAATCCACAAAGATGGGACGAAACAAGCGCAAAACGGGCAAAAACACCCGAAAGCAGAATGGCTCTCCTCCTATGAGGGATCACAACTTCTCACCAGCAAGGGAATAAGGCTGATGGAGAATGAGTGTGATGAGTTGACAGAATCAGGCTTCAGAAGGTGGGTAATAAGAAACTTCTATGAGCTAAAAGAACAGGTTCAAACCCAATGCAAAGAAACTAAGAATGTTGAAAAAAGATTTGATGAAATGCTAACAAGAATAAACAACTTAGAGAGAAATATAAGTGAATTGATGGAGCTGAAAAACACAACACGAGAACTTCACGAAGCATACACAAGTTTCAACAGCCGAATTGACCAAGCAGAAGAAAGGATATCAGAGGTCGAAGATCAACTCAATGAAATAAAATGAGAAGGCAAGATTAGAGAAAAAAGGGTAAAAAGGAATGAACAAAGTCTCCAAGAAAGATGGGACTATGTGTAAAGACCTAATCTACTTTTGATAGGTGTACTTGAATGTGACAGAGAGAATCAATCCAAGCTGGAAAATACTCTTCAGAATATTATCCAGGAAAACTTCCCCAACCTAGCAAGGCAGGCCAATATTCAAGTCGAGGAAGTACAGAGAACACCACAAAGATATTTCTCAAGAAGAGCAACCCCAAGGCACATAATCATCAGATTCACCAGGGTTGAAATGAAGGAGAAAATGCTAAGGGCAGCCAGAGAGAAAGGTCGGGATACCCACAAAGGGAAGCCCATCAGACTCACAGCAGATCTTTCAGCAGAAACCCCACAGGCTAGAAGAGAGTGGAAGCCAATATTCAACATCCTTAAAGAAAATAACTTTCAACCCAGAATTTCATATCCAGCCAAACTGAGCTTCATTAGTGAAGGAAAAATAAAATCCTTTGCAAACAAGCAAGTACTCAGTTTTTTGTCACCACCAGGCCTGCTTTACAAGAACTCCTGAAAGAGGCACTAAACACAGAAAGGAACAACCAGTACCAGCCACTCCAAAAACATACCAAATATTAAAAAGCATCAACACAATGAAGAAACTGCAACAACTAACAGGCAAAACAGCCAGGTAGCATCAAAATGGCAGTATCAAATTCACACATAACAATATTAACCCTAAATGTAAATGGGCTAAATGCACCAATCAAAAGACACAGACTGGCAAAGTGAATAAAAAGCCAAAACCCATCAGTGTACTGTATCCAGGAAACCCATCTCACATGCGAGGATACACAAATGCTCAAAATAAAGGGATGGAAGAAGATTTACCAAGCAAATGGAGAGCAAAAAAAAGCAGGAGTTGCAATTCTTGTCTCTGATAAAACAGACTTTAAAGCAACAAAGATCAAAAGAGGCAAAGAAGGACATTACATAATGGGAAAAGGATCAATGCAACAAGAAGAGCTAACTATCCTAAATACGTATGCACCCAATACAGGAGCACCCAGATACATAAGGCAAGTTCTTAATGACTTACAAAGAGACTTAGACTCTCACACAATAATAGCGGGAAACTTTAACACCCCATTGCAATATTAGACAGATTAACCAGACAGAAAATTAACAAGGATATGCAGAACTTGAACTCAGACCTGGAACAAGCAAACCTAATAGACATTTAAACAACTCTCCACCCCAAATCCATAGAATATGCATTCTTCTCAGCACCACATTGCACCTACTCTAAAACTGACCACATAATTGGAAGTAAATCATTCCTCAGCAAATGTAAAAGAATGGAAATCAGGGCCAGGCACGGTGGCTCACGCCTGTAATCCCAACACTTTGGGAGGCCAAGGCGGGTGGATCACGAGGTCAAGATATCGAGACTATCCTGGTCAACATGGTGAAACCCCGTCTCTACTAAAAATACAAAAAATTAGCTGGGCTGGTGGTGCGTGCCTGTAATCCCAGCTACGCAGGAGGCTGAGGCAAGAGAATTGCCTGAACCCAGGCGGCAGGGGTTGCGGTGAGCCGAGATCGCGCCATTGCACTCCAGACTGGGTAACAAGAGCGAAACTCCATCTCAAAAAAAAAAAAAAAGAATGGAAATCATAACAAACAGTCTCTCAGACCACAGTGCAATCAAGTTAGAACTCAGAATTCAGAAACTAACTCAGAACTGCATAGCTTCATGGAAACTGAACAACTTTCTCTTGAATGTTGACTGCATAAACAATAAAATGAAGGCAGAAATAAAGATGTTCTTCAAAACCAATGAGAACGAAGACAAAACATACCAGAATCTCTGGGACACATTTAAAACAGTGTCTAGCAGAAAATACACAGCAATAAATGTCCACATGAGAAGCAAGGAGAGATCTAAAATCGACACCCTATTGTCAAAATTGAAAGAGCTAGAGGAGCAACACCAAAAGAACTCAAAACCTAGCAGAAGACAAGAAATAACTAAGATCAGAGCAGAACTGAAGGAGATAAAGATACAAAAAACCCTTCACAAAGTCAATAAATCGAGGAGCTGGTTTTTCGAAAAGATCAACAAAATAGACCACTAGCCAGATTAATAAAAAAAAAAAAGAGAATAATCAAATAGAGTCAATAAAAAACGATAAACGGGATATCACCACAGATTCCACAGAAATACAAACCATCATCAGAGATTATTACAAATAACTCTATGCACATAAACTAGTAAACCTGGAATAAATGGATAAATTCCTGGACACTTGCCTCCTCCCAAGCCTAAACCAGGAAGAAGTCGAAACCCTGAATAGACCAATAACAAGGGCTGAAGTTGAGGCAGGAATTAAGAGCCTGCCATACAAAAAAAGCCCAGGTCCAGATGGGTTCACAGCCGAATTCTACCAGACATACAAAGAGGAGCTGGTACCATTTCTTCTGAAACTATTCCAAACAATCCAAAAAGAGGAAATCCTTCCCAAATCATTTTATGAGACCAACATCATCCTGATACCAAACCCCGGCAGAGATTCAACAAGAAAAGAAAACTTCAGGCCAATACATGATGAACATAGATGCAGAAATCTTCAATAAAATACTGGCAAATGATTGCAACAGCACATCAAAAAGCTTATCCACCATGATCAAGTAGGATTCATCCTGGGGATGCAAGGATGGTTCAACATAGGCAAGTCTATAAACATAATTCACCACATAAACAGAACCAAAGACAAAAACGACATGATTGTCTCAATAGATGCAGAGAAGACCTTTGACAAACTTCAACAGCCCTTTATCCTAAAAACCCTCAATAAACTCAGTATTGACAGAACGTATCTCAAAATGATAAAAGCTATTTATGACAAACCAACAGCCAATATCATACTGAATGGGCAAAAACTGGAAGCATTCCCTGGGCAAAAACTGGAAGCATTCCCTTTGAAATCTGGCACTAGACAAGGATGCCCTCTCTCACCACTCCTATTCAATATAGTACAGGAAGTTCTAGCCAGAGCAATCAGGAAAGAAAAAGAAATAAAGGGTATTCAGATAAAAAAGGAGGAAGTCAAACTGTCTCTATTTGCAGACCACATGACTATATATCTAGAAGACCCCATCATCTCAGCCCAAAAACTACAGAAACTGATAAGCAACTTCAGCAGAGTCTCAGGGTACAAAATCAATGTGCAAAAATCACAAGCATTCCTCTACACCAATAGCAGACTTAAAGAGAGCCAAATCAAGAATCAACTACCATTCACAATTGCTACAAAGAGAATAAAATACCTAGGAATACAACTAACAAGGAACATAAAGAACCTCTTTAAGATGAACTACAAACCACCGCTCAACAAAATAAGAGAGGACACACACAGATGGAGAAACATTCCATGTTCATGGTTAGGAGGAATCAATATCGTGAAAATGGCCATACTGCCCAAAGTAATTTACAGATTCAACACTATCCCCATCTAGCTACCAATGACCTTCCTCACAGAACTGGAAAAAACCACCTTAAACTTCATATGGAATTAAAAGAGAGCCCGCATAGCCAAGATAATTCTAAGCAAAAAGAACAAAGCAGGAGGCATCACACTACCAGACTTTTAACTAAACTACAAGGCTACAGTAATCAAAACAGCATGGTACTGGTACCAAAACAGAGATATAGACCAATAGAACAGAAAAGAGGCCTTGGAGGCAACACAACACATGTACAACCATCTGATCTTTGACAAACCTGACAAAAACAAGCAACGGGGAAAGGATTCCCTGCTTAATAAATGGTGTTGGGAAAACTGGCTAGCCATGTGCAGAAAGCAGAAACTGGACCCCTTCCTGACACCTTACACTAAAATTAACTCCAGGTGGATTAAAGACTTAAACATAAGACCTAACACCATAAAAACTCTAGAAGAAAATCTAGGCAAAACCATTCAGGACATAGGAGTAGGCAAGGACTTCATGACCAAAACACCGAAAGCATTGGCAACAAAAGCCAAAATAGACAAATGGGACCTAATCAAACTCCACAGCTTCTGCACAGCAAAAGAAACAGTCATTAGAGTGAATCGGCAACCAACAGAATGGGAAAAAATTTTTGCAGTTTACCCATCTGACAAAGGGCTGATATCCAGAATTTACAAAGAACTCAAACAGATTTACAAGAAAAAAACAAGCCCATTCAAAAATGGGCAAAGGATATGAACAGACACTTTACAAAAGAAGACATACATGAGGCCAACAAACATATGAAAAAACGCTCATCATCACTGGTCATTAGAGAAATGCAAATCAAAACTACATTGAGATACCATCTCACGCCAGTTAGAATGGTGATCATTAAAAAATTTGGAGACAACAGATGCTGGAGAGGATGTGGAGAAAAAGGAACACTTTTACACTGTTGGTGGGAGTGTAAATTAGTTCAACCATTGTGGAAGACAGTGTGGCGATTCCTCAAGGACCTAGAAATAGAAATTCCATTTGACCCAGCAATCCCATTACTGGGTATATATCCAAAGGATTATAAATCATTCTACTCTAAGGACACATATACACGTATGTTCACTACAGCACAGTTTACAATAGCAAAGACCTAGAACCAACCCAAATGCCCATCCATGACAGACTGGCCTGGGAAAATGTGGCACATATACACCATGGAATATTATGCAGCCTTCAAAAACGATGAGTTCGTGTCGTTTGTAGGGACATGGATGAACCTGGAAACCATCATTCTCAGCAAACTGACACAAGAACAGAAAATCAAACACCACATGTTCTTACTCATAGGCAGGTGTTGAACAATGAGAACACATGGACACAGGGAGGGGAGCATCACACCCTGGGTTCTGTAGGGGGAAACAGGGGTGGGACAATGGGGGGTGGGGAGTTGGGGAGAGATATCATGGGGAGAAATGCCAGATGTAGGTGATGGGGAGGAAGGCAGTAAATCATACTGCCAGGTGTGTACCTATGCAACAATCTTGCATGTTCTTCACATGTATCCCCAAACCTAAAATGCAATAAAAAAATAAAAATAATTAAGAATACACACAAACAGAGAGTTATAAAAGTTTTCATTGTTATTTATAACAGGAAGAAAATTGGGAAAAAAATGTAAGTTTAATAATGGGGGTGGCTCAGTTAATAGAATGGAATACTTTGCCACCATTTATTTACATATAAAGAGGTTTACAATATACTGCAATTTAAAATTAAAAAGTAGTTGTAAAATAATGTGATTATGTGATTCATTAACATGATATGTATGTGGATAAATATAGGAAAGGGTCTAAAATAAATATCCTAAAATTTAAAAAATAATAATAATAATCCCTAAAACATTTATGATGGAAGAATTTGCAACTGGAGAACTTGAATCCATAAAAGGTCTTATTAATTTAATCAGTACTTTTCTTGGTGATAAGACACTCTGCGTTAATTCAACAAATGTCTACTCTGAGCCAAGTGCTGAGAGAGTATTGTTACAAACACTACGTTATTTATTCTTTACATCAACGGATAAGGTAAGCATCACTTTTAGCATGTTTGATTGACAGAGTACTAACTCTTGAAAGCCCTTTCTCAGGGTCACACAGCTGGTACGTGCAAAAGCAGAGATTTGAACTCAATTATGCCTGGCCTAAAAATCCATGCAAACTCCTGTGAGCCATTTTATTACCTTCTTGAATTTCTGTGACTATTAGCAAGTAGCTTTCTGAACACTGTATAATCAGAGGAAGAAAATTCCCATTCTTCTAGATACCCACAGAATATTGGTCATTCCTCTACTGTGGTATTCAATAAGATGTATTTCCTTCTACTTTACCTCTGTTTTTTGAAGTACTTAATAGGTGTTTCATCCTTAGATTTTGCAAAGCAATCTTCACATATTTTGGGCACACTTGACATACTCAGCCTGAGCTTTACTTAAGCCTAGCCCATCCTATTTCAAGTAACATAATTCCAGGATTGAACCCTCTAAAAGTACAAGTTTATGAAGCTAACTCCCCATGTGTTTGATCACTTCCTCACATCCCTCTCTGTCCTTGCATAAAGTCAGGATTAATAATTAACAGGATAAAATCAACATGGGTATGTAAATATATTTCCTAAAACCATAGAAACATGCACACACACACACACACACACACACACACACTCTCTCTCTCTCTCTCTCTCTCTCAAGGAATAATGGAGATGAACTGTATAATGCACAGAATTAGACAGCTCCCTAAAAGCATTTTAGAGTCTGACTTTGTTAACCTGTGCTTTTATTTGAACCCTGAAATACAGATAATTAATATCAGTATGCACAGTCCTGCTCAATATTTTGACATTTTATCTTTATGTTACTGATGTCTACAACTTCCTAGATTGCCAAAGACATTTCAGAGAGAAAAATGTGTACAAAAAAAAAAAAAAAAACAGAAGCATGTGAGCTTTCAGAGTAAATGTTATTCCTGGAATATTTTTTTATAACTGTAACTTCAGAGTTACAGTGATAACTATGGTCAAAAAATGAATTTCTGGAAAGCAAGATTAAATAAGAATGAATAGAAATATTATCATTCAAGGGATTATTAAAATGGATTATCACACTGTCTTTTCTAAATACAACACAATATAGGAGTGGCACTGGAATAAACTAAACTTTTAAACTGTGAGGAGTTGGAAAAACATGAAGTCCCTGTCCGAATTCTGATGGGAAAAATGTACATCAAATGATAGATCAGAGAGACCCAAGAATGTTAATCTCAGAGGAAGCAGGTTCCCACGCCTTATTGTTTGTCTTTTAGTCAACCTATTTCAATTCTTCAATTCTTGTCTTTTCATTGAACTTGTTTATATATCAATTATTTTCCTGGTATGCCTAATTCTAAGCAATCGAAAATTGAAACATTTTTATAGGCTTATGACTAAGTCCAAAATAATTCTTATTGGTATTACAATATTTGTCCTTATTCTAACAGGAATATAACCTATTAAAGTTTGCACTTAGTTTCAAAGTCAGACTATATTCTTTTCACATGGAACACCCATACTTGAATTGTCTTATTTGTGTAATCTGTCCTTCACTTACAAAATTTAGATATGAGACTCAGTTTCAAGCTAAACAACAAAAAAAAATATTTTTGAGACAGGGTCTATCTCTGTTACCCACGCTGCAGTGCAGTGGTGTGATCTCACTCACTGCAACCTCCACCTCTGGTGCTCAAGTGATTCTCCTGCCTCATCCACCCAAATAGCTGAGATTACAGATGCCTGCCATCATGCCTGGCTAATTTTTGTATTTTTAGTAAAGAGAGAGTTTCACCATGTTGGCCAGGCTGGTCTTGAACTCGTGACCTCAGGTGATCCACCCACCTCAGCCTCCCAAAGTGCTGGCATTACAGGCGTGAGCCACTGTGCCCAGCCTAAAGCTGAACAACATTTTACAAACAATCCATTCTCTTTCATAAAACAAAGTTGCACAATTCTTTTACAAAGAAAACAGGATGTACACGTGAAAACCATTAAATCATACTGAATCTAATTTAAAATTGCATTGAAGCAAGCACAAAATAAATGAGAATAATTACAGAGTTCATCAGTGACATGTGCTGGCTTTTATTACTTGTAGAATATATTGCAGAGATATACTGAGAGACAATTAGAACATTGTAGAGCCCAAACTTCAGATCTCCAGAATGAAAAAGAAGATGGTACATCACAGACAGCAAACTATCTTGTTCTTTGCTACACATTCGTTAATCACCAGACAAACTCAAAGAGGATGAAATCCAAATCAAAGTATCAAAGAACTGCTGACCAGAATTCCAGGCACACTAAAGGTAACAATTACAACAATGACCATGCTTTCAAATTATCCCGTCAGTGCTAAGGATTTAACTCATCAGCCACTGATTTTTCAACTCGTTGGACCTTCTTTCATGGGAGGTAGAGCTTTGGTGGCTGTTCAGGGGAGATGTTTTGTTGGGTCTTCAGAGGAGGTTCAGGTCGCTTCAAATAAAATATTTATAAAAATTGCACTATGTACCAGTCACTCAATATCCTGATTAGTAAATTAGAAAATGTTGTGCCTAATACATTAAAATATATCAAAAGCTTTATAATTCACATGAGTTATAAGGGACAGTGAGTGGTCCTTTGAAGAGGGAAATAGGATGGAGATAACCAAGAATAACAAAAATAGTGAAAATATCTTCTACTTATCAGAAGACATGTAGGAGTACACAGGGTTAACTGCAGGCAAAAATGGGAAACAAATTATATCTTGGTATTCTCAGTCACCCTTCAGTAATCCTCCTCTTCTTGGCTTAGAGAATTCTTTCTTACCAGCTTTAAGGATTCTGTATCTTTTTTATTGTGACCTTCAAAATTAATACACTGCCATTACTCTGGTTGGAATGGATTCCCAGTCCCACCTAACAAGTGGCTCCCTTGTTTGCTTAGGGAGGTAGAGCCAAAGCGGGCAGGAACAGGGTCTAAGAAGGTCTTACTAGCCAATCATCATTTGCTTATTCAAGGAGGAAGCATTCACCATACCTATACTTGCTCTGAGCAGACCTTCTTGCTCTCAGTTCTTCCTCTTTTATGACCCTTTCCTGGTTTTCCTCTCTGCTAGTCAAGACTCTGCCTAGCCATAGAAATTGCTCTCTTCCTTCTGCTCCAACACACACATATGGATTTTGCATGCCTTCCAGCACAGTTGATATTATCTTTGTTATTGGCTAGTTAATGAAGACTATAATGCTGTGATTCTTTATTTCACATGTTTAAAATATCTTTATGCTGCTTGTGTTATTTCCTCTCTTGGCAAAATGTAAAAATGCATTTTTACTAATAAAATCTTTATGACTTAGAAAGATATCACATTATGAGACAGTTTGAGATATATACATTTTACATTGTTTTTAGAACTAGTAGTCATTTTAAAAAATGATGAAATAAGATCCTAAAGGAGAAGGCTATATATATGATAGAGCAAATAAATGAGAATTTTAAAAAAATTGCCATGAAGATAGGATAGAGACCTAGTTTAAATGTTTACATAAGGAAACCTGAGAGACTTAGCTGATGACAGAACCAGTATTTAATAAAAATGTAATAAGCCTGCCAAAGAAAGCTGGTATCAGCCTACAGCATTAAAAGAAGCTTCTCAGACATTGCTCCAGAGGAGTCCCCCAGGTAACACCTGGTGACAAAGTCCACTGTTATCAAGTCTTTAACTAGTATTACTCAGGTCTAGGGTATTGACAGGTTGCTGGAAGGGATTCTAGCATCTGATTGTGTAACTGGACAAATAATAGTCCAAATCAATTCCAATATTAAGACTCCACGACTCTCCTGAAAATTTTTTTCAAGGTCTAGGACTAAAAAACATGCTTCCTGAGAACTAACTGCTCCTAACCAATTTGGATAGAGAGAAAACTCTAATTTTCCTTTATGTCCATTTCACTGAAAATGAGGTTTTGTTTTGTTTTTTTAACTGCAGCTGCTAGCAACTCTAAAAAAAAAAAGAGATTTATAGTTTTCTTTAGGAATCCTGGCTGTAGATCAAGGAACATTCTCCCAAGGAAAATGTTTTGATCTGCATCCTTACCGTCACCTAAAAACTGACAAAATCAGATTTAGTACTTATTGTGGGGAATAGAACAATCTCTTGGTTGCCTAAGTAGCATGTATGGAGTGAATCATAGGTTGGTAGATTCTTTCTCTTAAATGCTATTTGACCACAGGAATCTGCAATATTTACCAGGCAATGACTCATGTATTTACCCTTAAGGATATTTCCATAAATGCACACTCCGAAAAGAAAATCAAGAAATTTCTCATTACAATCCATATCCATCCCACTCTAAACACCTGTATATTCCATTTTGAAAAAGCAATCCAAAGTTGAATAGCCTTCTATATTCTTTGTCCTTTGAAGTTTACACAAAAGATCATTGCAAAATCAACCAGGTGTTTGCTTCTGGATAGGGTACCAAAATGGATACCCGAAAAACGACCAAACATTCCCATTCCTGTCCTCCACCATCTTGTTTCAGTCTCAGTCTCTATTCCTTGTTCTCTGGGGATATAGCATTGTTCGTCCCTCAGAGAATTCTTTACTCTAGCAGAAACTCTAATAGAAAACTCGAACTGCAAACTAAAGTTTTAACAGATGTTTCATTCAGGCCCAAAGAAGTTCCAACTCCAAAAATAAAAACAATCAAAACATTATCTACAAATGTACCTATGGTACACACAGTACCTTTCAATCTCTTAAAAACCTTTTGTTCTTGTTTCTCTCCAAAGTGTGCATGAGCTTAAACAAGCTTATCAGACTTCATAGCAAGAATATGTACCCAGGAAAGCCAGGGATTTTATTAACAACTATGTCATCTGCTACTTGCGATTTTTGGTGGAGCAATTACTCAAAGTGACTTGAGACACTAATAGAAATAAAAACATTTAAGAAATAAATTCATTTTTTTGAAGGTGATATCAGCCCTAGACATTCATCTGTCTTTAATTCTTTACTTTCCTACTGTGAAGTAACATACAAAGAGAAATTATATAAATAAATATGCTAACTTGATTAGAATAATAAGGTTATTTAAACAGATATTTAGAAGGAAAGCAGCAGAGCAATAAAGGAAACTGACTTTGGCATTGCATACCTCCAGATTTGAGACCAGATTGGCTACTTGCTATTTTTGTGACCTGAGTAAGACATGCTACCTGATATCAAAAAGCTTGAGATTCCTCATTTGTAAAAAGAAATAGTAATATTTATGTGGGTATAAATTGAGAGAATGATTTTAAAACACTTGCAAAACCTTTTGCAAGGTACATATTCCAAAACTGTTGCTCATTTACGCCACAAACATTTGGGGATTATTTCCCTTAAAAGAACTTTGGAGCACTAGAGCTAGCAGTAGCAATAGATAACATTTATTGAGCCTGTACTTTAGGCCAGACTCGGTTCTGCTTGAAGGTTTATACATACCATGAGTTAGACGCCTTATTATACTTTCTTCCCTAAATTAAATACAAGCCAGTCCTCCTTTAAAGTGAGAGAGAGAGTGAGTTAGTGTGTGTGTGTGTGTGAGATATTTGCAAGCAAATGCATATTACGAAAACTTAAATGGATATTAAAACTGCTTTTCTAAGTTGAATCATTCCTAATCACGTCCAAAAATGAAAATCAAGCCTCTGATGGCTCATTATATCTGTATCCATGCTGGCATATAATGCCTTTCCTTTTTTGTCTATTTTTTATTTGCTTTTTTCATTGTTCTAGCCATATATGTTTGATTTTAAAAATTCATACTGAAGAATTCTCTATATATCTAGATATTAAAGTTACAGTTTTACACAATATACTTTTTTTTACATACTAGAAATAAGATAAAGTGTATATACCAAATTGACATAGTAAATTATTCTTCTAAAATCAGCATTATCTTATTCTCCTCTTTTTAGAAGTCTTTGCCTGTCTGACCAGGGTTATTTCATATTCTCTGCAGGCAGTTAATTCTACCAACTGTTCTATAGCAAAACATTCTTTGCCCCCTAACCTCAGCCTGGTAAAGTTTAAACCTATTTATTCTCTTGGACCTCACCCTATCTTCGTCATAATTCTGTCATGTTGCTATGTGACAATGCTTTTCCAGATATTTTAAATCATATTCCTACTTTTTAAAAAATTATATTTTATTAAAAGACTTTACTAAGGAGAATTAAATTATGTGTGAAGTCTTGATTTGGGGGATCAACAATTTATACAAAAGTTGGAATTGTAATCTCATTATTGTAGAGATATCTTGGTGTTTTGAGGGGGGTGTGTGTGTGTATGTATATTTATACTTTGAATGTTTGACTAATATACTTTTTGTTCTTTAAAACATTTGGATAAAACACTTGAAAGCATATCACTGCCAATACCATTTTCTAAAACTCAACAAGCTTTATAGTTTCTCATAAAGAATGTGTCCCGAGGCAAGGCTTTGCTCTGCACATTTACTAGGACATTAATTTCCAAAGAGCTGTGTGATTTGAATACCATTTGCTGTCATTTGTCTTCCCTTCTTTTCCCCAGAGAGAAAGCACAGTTGTTTTCAAGTTACTTCTCTGTGTTCCAGATGAAAGAGGATAAAAAAAAATAAAACTAATGGTATAAATTTAATAATTTAAGTGTAATAAGTGTTTGCTGATATTTTTTCCTGAAAAATTTTAGATTGTCTTTTCTCAAGTTAGTTCTGTATCTCTAGAAGAAAAATAGCTGAGCCTGTTGTAATGTTAAGAGATGATTAATTTACTTCAAACTGAATTCACTTCTCTTGCTTTCAAAACCAATTTAAATATGAAGGCAATATTTTTAAGAGTTTCCGTTTCTTAATGTTCAAGCTAGTTTAATAGGACAACAATACCTGTCGTTCTTAATATCAGTGATTTCGGGGGTGTTACTAAAAATGGTAGGAGGGGAACTAAAGAAGGGTTTGAAAATCATACATAAAACAAAATGCAGTATCTCATACTAAAATTTTATAAAATCTGTGAAGTTTCTCCAACTGATTAATGAAATAATAAAGTATTCCACAAGCACTGAACAGAATGTATCCTTTAGGTTAGTGTTAAGTGACAATGTAGACTAAACTTTTCATATTTAACCTTTAATTCATTTTTTATCACTGATTTAAGAAAGAATAATTCACTAAAAACTTTGAAAGTAAAAACCCTTCCATGGTATTCCCAATGCCTGTAACAATGCCCAATGCTGAATGAAGGGAAAAAGTAAGTATTTGATTTTTTTTCCCTTGCTGGTTGCTCTAATTAAGCATCCTTTTGGATCTTATGACAGTACAAAAAAGGGAGGGGGGAAGAAAATCCCCTAAGATACAGCCTGTCCTGAGGAAACCTACAGTGAAATAGACTCCAGCTTTTATGCATGGGAGAAAGAAAGAAAAAATATTTTTTCAACAGAGGTAAAATTATATGATCCTATAGAGTGTCTGTATCAGATTCAGTTCCAGAGGGTGGAGGAAGACCTTTGGAGAGGGAGTCAGGGAGTATGAGTCAGGGATCAGGATCCTTCACCCGGGAGACAAACAGAACAAGGAGGATCAGGGCACTCCCTAGAGAGCCTCAGAACAAACGAATGGGAGAGGCAGACAATCAGGAAGTTTGTGCCAGGTCTCATTAAATGTAGGTATCTTTGTTCTGGCCAGATTTTCAGGAACATAAGCTAGTTGTAGTCTCACAGAAATAAAAAAAAGAATGACTACAATAAATCACTTCCTAACATTCTATCTCCCAGAAATCTCCATTGTTTGGCCCTTGGGATTCTCTATAATGCAATAAAAACTGATGGTTAGGGTTTTCAGGTATTTTCTATACCATCAAGTAAAGTTTAAATAATATTTGATACAGTTTTACTGTTAAATGTACATTTTTTTAAAAAGTCATCTCAAATGGCACTCATTCACTCAACTGTTTTTAAAGTCTACCCTACTGCAGACACTGGTTGATCTTCCAGATGAAGCACAGGCTAATACTAGCTACAGGACTCCTGTCCTCAGGAACTCAGTGCAATAGGGGCATATAAAAGCATTTAAACAACCAGAACAATGCAGTTTCTAATGTCCAAGATCCATGAACATGATATAAATTTCTATGGAGATTTTTTCAGATAATCTGAACATCCCAAGTGGCAAAGAATTTGCTATATTGAGGGAGAGAAAAGTAAATAGCAAATAAGCAGCAAAATAATGACTAAAAAAAAAATGCCATGGTATAAGAGAAAGGAAACGGAAGAATGTGGGTGCAAAAAATGTCAAAAGAAATGAAAAAAAAGAAAATTAGTCAAGAGATAATTATATAAATCTACTTACATATTTATCAAATATAATTCAATCTACAATTTACAAATGGAAACATGCACAAAATAGAATCACCTTGAATATACATTTGGAATGCCAAACTTTACATTTCACACCCTATGCCTCAATCATGCTCATTACTATCAAGTTATTTATCCAATAGTGAAACCGATGAAAGTATTATACTTCAAACTCCAATTTAGACTCCATGAATCTGTACATTCTGTTGTATTTATTCAATTAAAAAGTGAGCATGTTCTATACGCCAGTCCTTTTACTGGGGGATTCAATAAGCTAAATTATACACAGTCCTTCAATATGAACTCTCAACTGCTTTGTGACAGAGAAAGGCAGTGAGAAACGACTAGGCCAAGAAAATAGGGCAGAATTCTCTGAGGAAGTGATATTATTCGAGATAGACTTTGAATATAGAATTTTAAACTAGGTTAAGGGAGTGTGGAAATTAGGGAAGACTGAAGTACAGGAACTTTCTGTGCAAGAACAGCATGTGCCAAAGTGCCATGAGGAGCTGGGTAGGGACAGGGGTATGGGGAGGCTCTAAGCAAGGCCCCTGCAGCAGAGCACAGAGCCTGGGAGAGAGAGTGGCACTAGATGGGAATGGAAGGTAGGATGGTCTTAGGTCACTCAGAACCCAGAGCCATAGGAAGAAGTTAGTGAGGCGGGGGTAAAGAGTCAAGTAGTTATGGTATAAGGCAGAAACTTTCAGAGATGTACTCTGAGATCCCCTTGTCTGCAGAGTAGAGAAGCTAGGCCTGGAAAATAGAAGCAAGAATAAATGCAAGAAAATTCCTTGGAAGCTTCTCTGCATTAAAGATACGGTAATTGGGACTCAGATGGTGCCAGAAGAAATAGAAGCCAATTGATTTAAAAGGTGTTTAGAAAGTTGAAAACAAGACTTAATAACAGTTGGACTATAAAGGTAAACGTACAGGGTATATTAAGGAAGTATCCAGATATTTGGCTGGGTAACCAGAATACTATAAGCGTCATTCACAAAGGTAACAAAGAGGAGACAAAAGCCAAGGATTAAGGACCAAATTTAGGGTACTGGAAAAAGAACATTCATGAATTTCATTTTAGAAGGCCATGTGCCATCCAAGAGACTGAAGTGTGGGTCTGTTCCTCAGGAAAGAGGTCAAGGCTAAAGCATATTTACATGGTATAGACGATTGTACCTAAGGAGAGGATAGAAAATGAGGAAACGCCAATTTCAAAACGTTGAGCAACATCAATATTCAATGGCCAAGTGGAAGAAAATGAAGTTTTCTAAGAAGTTGAGTAGGAAAAGGAAGTGGGGATGAGGGAACAAAGTGTCAAGCAGGAAGGAGAGTCCAATGTTGCAACATTTCCATTGCATTTAGCAAAACGGATATCACTAGTCACTAGCTAATGCTACTTTGATACAGGGAGAGGAATGGGAACTAGATTGAAATAGATTGAGGAATGAATGGCAGGGATGGGACTCAGGAAATGACAGCAGTAAACATACAAACACAGACCATGTGCTTGGCATTGAAGGAATTGATAGAAAAGAAATTATTTGTAAGAGGACTTGAGAAAAATACAGAAGCTTTTTGTTCTTTATTTTGTTTTGCTTGTTTGGTTTTTGTGTTTGGTGAGAGTTGTCTGTATGTTTTTTGAGACTTGAACATATATCCTTAAAAGCCAATGAAAACTTTTTTTTGGCTTTCTTTTGGAGACAAGTTCCCACTCTGTTGTCCAGGCTGTAGAGGAGTGGCATGATAATAGCTTATTGCAACCCTGGACTCCTGGGCTCAAGTGATCCTCCACCTTCAGCTTCCCAAGTAGCTGGGACTATAGGTGTGCATCACCATGCCTGGCTGAACTTTTTTTTTTTTTTTTTTTTTTTTTTTAGAGACAGGGTCTCACTATGTGCCCAGGTTGGTCTCAAGCTCCTGGCCTCAAATGATCCTCCTGCCTTTGCCTCCCAAAGCAGCACTGGGATTACAGGTGTGAGCCACTGTGCCCAACCTCAGTGTGAATGCTAACAGTTGAGAGAAAGTTTGATGTTAAAATCCCAAGAAAGCCAAGGAATTGAGATTAAGTGAATAAGGATAGGAGAGGTGCCAGATGAAGATGGATTATATGCTATGTATGAAGAAGCAGAGGGTTTCATTTGTTTGTGACTGTGTGTGAAAGTGAGGTCACTTGCTCAGAGTACATCATCTGTTGAAACAGCCAGTAGTAAAAGGATGGTGAGATAGAGGTTTAAGGAGAGTGAATAAGATTTGCTATTGTCATGGAGAAGAAAGGAAGACTTTTGTTGACTAAAGAAACATAGTAACATCATGGGAATAGTAAGAGTCCATTTGAGTTAGGTGGCTATGAATTCATCGGAGAATCAAAGGGTCATGTTGTGAAATTTCAACTGCATTTGGCCACTCATGAACAAGCATGAATAATGCAGTTAGGGTCATTCAGGAATGAGGTTATGTCTTTTGAGCAGAAAGGCAATAGACAAAGGAGAAAAAGTAGAGCTGTAATTGATAAAAACTCAGAGCTATATTAGAAGTGAAAAAACAGGAAATCTGATGGCCTGGGAGAAAGCGTAGGAGTCAGTGGACTAGAGTGCCTGATGAGGGTAAGAGAGTGGTTGTAGTGTGAAAAGCTGCACCAGCCTGCTCAGTGCACAGGGAATCGCTGATTAACCTGTCTGAAATGCCTGAGAGAGGAAACAGATGATAACAAAATCTAGGGGACGTTTGTGGGAACAGACGATTAAGAGTAAAGAAAAGGTCATGGAAGATTACTAGTAGGTCAAGGAACTGAAAAGGGACTGCTCTGACTAGGTCATTCTCGTAAATGCTGAAGCCACTCAGAATAATGGCAGCCATGAGGAGAAAAGGCAAACAATGAGGCAGGTACCAATAGCCAAAATGAATGATGAAAAGTGGCCAAAAAGTCTGAGGATAACAGAGGCAGAGACCATACAAGGTAGCATAGTGAAACAGCCTTGGAGAAGCATATTTTTTCAATGAGTAAATTCAGCACCAGAAGAAGATGCATAGCAACTTTACCTCTAAGTTCTGTTTTCAGAATAACATTTAAACCAATGTGATTCATTTTCTCTAATAACCAAGTTATATTTGCAGCCAAACATTTCATATGACTAACAGCAGCAGAGAATATCAAAGTTACCTTAGTTATGCCATTTAATGTTGTGGGGAAAGAATTATTAACTGTTCCTTATATTTCTAAGCAAAAAGACTTATCTACAGCAGGGGTCAGCAAACATTTTCCTTAAAGGGACCAGTCTGCCAAACCTACTCAACTCTGCCGTGATGGTATAAGCCAGCCTTAGGTAGTACATGACTGGTGATATTTCAAACCCCATCTGTCCTATTTCCTTACCCATTATTCAATTCATTCCGAACTCAGGTGGAGCGCTGGGGGTGTGGCAATTATTGGGTCCATTAAAAGGCTAACAATTACTTCCTTTAGATTTAAAATACAAAGAAAATCAGCCAAAGGCTCATGATTTTCCACTCCCCATGAGAACACTGAAAGCAAGCACTCACCTGAACATACAGCTCTCTGAGTTCATATTGAAATTTCTTGGGATCTGTGGTAATTGTCACTGGGCCAATTTCTGTGAAGATAAAAATGACATAGGTCAATAAATAGTAATCAATGGCATTTAAGACTTTATTGTGTTTATGGATGTCTTTCCACTATGCACTACATGGTTACTTATTAAGAAGAAATAGCAAAATACCAAATACTCTTTCTCAATTTGTAGCTACCAGAGAATAACTTATAATTTACTATAAAGTACGCATATCTAAAAGAGTGAAGTTTTAACCATGGGAAATGCAAGTAGTAGTAAAAAATGTCACAGGACAAATATCAGGAGACCACAGTTCCAGCTCTTTCTTATTCTCACCAGTCAGTAAATATTTGTTAATAATCACTTTGTTGTTAGAATTTAAATGAATCACTTATTCATTTGTAATTCAGTTTGCCTAACTTTAAAGTATAAATTTGTTTGCAACTTTTCTGTAAGTCTTAACTCATTCAAAATAAAAAATTCGGTGCTAAACAAAAAAAGAAAAAAGTGAACATTCACTGCCTATTCCATAGGTTTTTAGGAATTTGGAGATGTACAGTTGCAAGGACATTAACAGTGCAGGAAGTAGTCCCCATAACTTTTTTCTGGTGGCTGGGTGGCTGACGCTAGCTATCGCTTGCTAGCCTCCTGGACTGGCTTTGATTGTAACTATTTTCAGGGCTGTGGCCATAGTCATGACTGCCCAGATGTACTACACAAAACCACTGCTTCCAATAGGAAAAGGTGGGGCCGCTGCCTTCCCTGGAGAGCCAGGACTTAGATCCTAAGTCAGGTGAATTGAAGGATCCCAGATACCATGGGTTAACTTGGAAATCTGTATATACAGATATATTTGCATTTTTGGTTGGATACAGCATGTCTATAGTAAATATTTTAGTCCCCAAACCGTTTTCTCTTTAAAAAATAAATCAACTCCTAAAATAGGTAACCTAAAAGTGGCCATTTTTGGTTATTGAGATACCATAAATACAAATGTAGGGTATCAACTACTTTCCTCAGATGGAATCCATGCATTCAAGTAATAGTATTAAAATTCATCTAGGTATCATGTGCTTAGATATATCATCTTAAATTCTCAGGGTAGATGAAAAGCTTCCTATCTTATGCAATGAAGATGTAGACTTCATTCAAAAGTATAATGTGCAACTACAACACAAAATCATAAAGATACTTAACATTTAGCTTTTATAAAATATTTTCTAGCTTTAAAGGCATGCTGCTCAAAAAGGAGTTTATAACTCTAAAGAATAATTAATTAGCCAAACCTTCAATAACAAGCTACATATGGTACTAAAACAGACTTTAGTATTTTTAAAATAAATGAGAAACTGGAAAGGAGCTACCATTTGTCTGCCATAACCCATGTAATTTTTCTTAGAAATAACAGGAAAAAATGCCTCAACCTTTCACTATAGATTAGACACTTTGCAGTTTGCAACAGGAGTGGAGAAGCAACTGGAGAAACTGTGAAAATGCAAACATCTGCATTCCATACAAAGCAGAACAGTCATTAGCTGTGTCCCAAGTATATGGAAAATGGGAGAAGCCTACTCCCTCAAGACTAAACAAAGGCGTACTTTGCAAAGGAATGCAAAACAGCAAAGAATATGCCAGGCAGTTACACCCTGACATGTAAATTGTCAGTAGCACTGTCAAGCCAAGCTTCTATGTTCCCACATTGCATAATCCTGAAATAATCCAAGAATTTAAAACTCAAGAAGTAGAAAGAAATACAAAGAATACTAGAAAAAAACCAATTATATAATAAAGAGTGCAGACATGCAAGGACATTCCCTATAGTAATAAAAATGTCTCTGAATATGTGCCTGTTCTTCACAAGTGGGGATCAAGGGCTGCTACTAAAATCAAAGCACCCATTAGCTTTCATTTTAGTGAACCAGAGACTCTCAAATATACACCTGTTTTCAACAAAGATAGGAAATCTCTCTTCAAGCTCATTAACAAACAATTTCGCAAGCCATACTGGACAGCTGAGATAAATCTTTTATCAGTTATGAGAAATACTCAGGAGAAGGAACAGCTTGCTGAGCTGCCTATCCCTCCAGCTGTAAGCATCCTTTCCAATTCATTTTAACTGAATGCTATGACTATCTGGCAAAATCAGCCCTCCTCCCTTTCAGAACTTGCTTCCATTCCAGTCTTTCTTTTCACATAACAAAGCCGTGTGCCAGTTGTGTCATTAGCAATTTCCTCTTTTCTTCCTTTTCACTCATGCTGGTTTCATCCCCTGCCAAGCCTTTGATAACATTCAGCAGGTACAACTTTGTCCTCTCTTCCTGCCTGAACATGGTCCTCCATTGCTTTTAGAATTAAATGGCAACTCTCAAAGGTAACCCAGGCCCTCACTACAAGCTTCAAACTTTGAAGCTATTGCATTTCCTTACCATCCCCATCAGCGTCCCTTTTGTCTTTCTCCTGCCCATGTACCTCTCAGTCTACAAGGTCTAACTTAAACCCTATCTTTTTGAATGTTTTGCCTTTTCTCTAATTTGCTTTACTGTTGTCCTGATAACATTATAACAGAAAACGGAAGAATGAAGCTGCATATTTAACAAAATGCAGAGATTATTTTCACATGATTCAGCTCATGTTATCTAGTTGTTTACAAAAAAAACTCACCCATAAAAAAGAAAATGCCCATCAATCTCAAATATAAGTATAGAGCTAGAAATGGCATTACAGATCATTTGGTTCAATCCCATTATCATACAGACAAGAAAACGTGAGGTCCAGAGACAATGAAATTGAAAAACGTTGTTAGTGAAGAAAGAGGTGAATATATCTGATACTATATCTAATGCTGGGTGACCTATGAAGCTCACTAACTTTCCCTTCTTTCCAGCATCTCTATTCTGTGAACCATATCAAGACTAATTTCCTTCTCCTTTCCTCTGGACTATGGGCAGGATGAGCTTCTTCTGAGTCTATAATTTTAATCTGATGCACATAGTACCCAGCATTCTTTGTTGTCAGATGCCTGGATATTTTTAAAGGGTTTTGTTTTTTTTTTCTTGAGACAAGGTCTTACTCTGTCACCCAGGCTGGAGTGCAGTGGCACTATCACAGCTCACTGCAGCCCTGACCTTCCAAGGTTCAAGCAATCCTCCTGCCTCAGCCTCCCAAGTAGCTGGGAGTACAGGTATGAGCTACCAAGCCCAGTCGATTTTTTTATTTTTTGTTGAAACAGGGTCTCATTATGTTGCCCATGCTGGAGTGCAATGGTGTGGTCACAGCTCACTGCAGCCCTGACCTCCCAAGGCTCAAGCGATCCTCCTGCCTCAGCCTCCCAAGTAGCTGGGACCACAGGTATAAGCCACCATGCCTGGATAATTTTTTAATATTTTTTGGAGACAGGGTCTCACTATGTCGCCCAGGCTGGTTGGGTGGATATTTTTTAATAGACTGAGTATCTCTCTTGCCTTGTACATATTATAATCAACCATGCAGAGCAAATTTGTCAGAAAATTGCCTCTCAAATCTATTTAACAAAAATATGTTGAACACCTATTTTCAGTTGCCACTAGTAACATAAAGATGAATGAACATGGACCCTGTCCTCAGAGTCTCATTAGTCTAGCAAAATAAAAAGGTAGATACATAATTACAGTATGATATAGTAAAGGCAGAAATAAAAGTGTGGAAAAGGTAGTGTAGAAGCACTAATTGACAGAGACTTTTTTTTTCTTTTCAGGAAGAACCAAGGGAGAGTTCAAAAATGATGCGAAAGTTATGGATTTAAAATTAATTAAAACAAAAGTTATTTATTCATAGTGATTCTTTTTAAGTTCTATATATCAAGTTCACAAGGTATTTACATCTTGTAACAAATAAGTTATTACATATCACTACCTATATTTGCAAGAACTTTTATAATTCACAATACTCTATAACACGTGGTGACCCACTTTAAGCCTTTTAACAACCTCATAGGGTAGGTAGAATAGACATAATTATATAGACAATAGTAGCTGAAGTGATTAGCCAAAGTGGCCCAGCCTCTTTAAGGGATACACAATACCATGTGCCAGCAACATGATAGCTAGCATCTACCATACAATACTATGATTGCCTGATTGCTTTAATCATACCTCCATTGACTGTCAGCAACTTGAGGGGTTAACTGTCTCAGTATACATTCAGTAGATTTCCAATAAGTGTTTGAATATAGGAAGAAGGGGGAAAAGGAAAAGAATAAAGATTAAACCTAGGCCTTCAGATTCTTTATTTCTTGCTTTATCACTACATTATGGAGCCTCAACGCTATAGCTAAAGACCATGTTACAAGATCAGTAATGACACTGATTAATCAACTGAAAAAATGTTGTTTCCTATGTCATCAAAACGTTTTATTCTTTAATCAAGTAAAGTTGATATAGACAACTCATACAATTTCCATATATAACTTACTTAAAAAAACGAAGGTAGCATGTATTACACAAAAATAAAATTATTTTGTACTTCAGAGACCATATTTTAGTTTTAAAAAATGTCTGAAACTCTACGGAAATCTTTTCTCTTTTTAATAATCTTATTATTTCCCTTTTCCTAGGGATTTATCAGATGGGTTGGGTTTCTTTCCAGCATCTCAGCCATTGTTCTCTTAATCTGAGTTGTTGGGTTGTACTTAAGAAAATAATGGAAAGAAATTCACAATGTGATATTTTCTTTCACTGGTTCATTTGGCAAGATCAATATCCAGCCCCTCACTTCCTTTTTCCTTTCCACTAACAGATTTCTGCTACTTGTAGTTTTTCTTTACTCAAAGTGGTTCCTTGATAATAAGAGGAATATTTACTGGAGCCTTCTAGGGTATAAACACTGCCTGGACATAATTCAATAGCAATGTTTCCAATGTCTTTGTTCTTTTTAAAAACATATTGTTATTAACATTATATTGATAGTTACACATGAATAAATTTATGAAAAGTTAAAATAAGAATCCCCTGAGCTACATTATAAACTAGTCAGTATTTGCAAGGCATTATAGAAAAAGCTTAAGAAATATGTAAATCAGAGGATCTGCCACAACAGGAGTTGAAATATAACTGAAAACTTAAAAAACAACAAGCTATGGAAAGTTAAAAGAAAGCTAAACCAGCATCGGAGAAGAGCCAAGTCGTACAGATACACAAGAACAGTAAATTTTACTTGTCCAAAGAGGATAGTGAAATCCACAAGCTGTAGGAAAATACACTGGGAAGGCATCAAGAAGAGACAGGGTATGAGTTGTGATATGAGGCGAACACCAGATTAATAAAGGTGACAAAAGAGCAAAGAAATCCTAGGCATTGAGAAGTGGCCTCCTCAAAATGCCATTCATGAGCAGAAGGTCAAATGTCCCTCCCACTTTCTAAAAATTCTACTCTTAGTCACTTAAGACAAATCAATTCTATTGTCCTTTATGTGCAAAGATGTTAGTATAAATATATATATATATTCAAAGCATTGGGGCTGTTTTCTAAATAAAAAAAAATAAATTATGTTTTCTGCTTTAGGATACTGCAAAAAATCAGATTATATCTACCTTTACTGTTTTCAATTTATCTACAGTACATGCTTTCCATATTTCTCCATACTTACTCAATTATAATGTTGCTGTCCAGCACCATCTTTAAATGATCTCCATCTAATTGACAAAAGCAGAACTGTCTCCTGACTTTGAGCTGAGCAAATGCCAGGTATATTTCAGGACTCATTTAATTGAGTACATTCCTATTCATATTAGAACAGGTGATTTTCAGGACCACTTAAAGGCCCTTACGATTGTTTTGACAATAAAGTATGTATTTTGTGTATTTTATAAAATCGGTGATGAATTCATGCACAGCATATTATCTAACATGGATTAAATAGCATTCTGTTTTACTTCCAAAGAAATTATTCACTTAATGGGGGTATGATAAAACCTTAAATATATGCATTGAACAAAATTGCACATAGTATATTTCACTTCATGGACTGCTGAATGGGATGTAGAAAAATGTTATGAATTCAGCAATGTTACGCAGATGTTTAGAACAAGAAGCAAAGAACTCTTTAATAATGAACACAGGGTTTTGAGGTATACGAGTAGGATATTATTGTTTAGATGACTTTGGCCAGAGCAGCAGAAAGCCCTCTTGCAAAAAAGTCATGGGAATTTTATAACCAACAAAGTTCAGGCTCTCTGTTTTACATGTAATCCTAAATGAAAGATGACATTTTTAACATTTAAATACATCTATGCACTGATAAGGTATAATCAGAGATACAAGAGAACATGTATTTTAAGTTATGCTATTTAATAAAATTAATAAGCTTTCCAATGTTCTCAAGGTACCCTGAAAGCAAACAAAAAGAAAATAAATACCATTTTCAAGAATATTTTTTAATTGAAATAATTCTTATTACGGTATGTGTTTTAAATTTTAGGATAAAAATACTGTAATTCATTTTAAAGTTTTAATTGCTCTTAGGCAATTCCTTAACATTAATATTTTTCCAAATAAATCTAGTCATAAATTAAGGATAAAGAAAATAAAACTTATGAAGGAAGAAGTAAAATGTTGATGAAAAAGAAAAGAGCCTGTTTGCAAATTCTTAGAAAGGAATCATTAATATTGTTGCAATTTCCACATGTTGGGAGAATAGACCTAATGTCAGCCTCCATTGTTTCCACAACAACCAAACAAATGTATGTAGCACTTTGTGTTTTCAGAGAAAACAAAACTCTATTTATGAAGCAAACATTTTATTCACAAAAATATGGGAATCCAAGACTGCTAAAAGCATGATACATGTCTGTGTGTATAAGTATTCCTTAAATACTTGCATCAGTTCATTCAACAGGCAGTATAGATACTTAGCAGAGTTCAGATTGTCAGAAGAAACTATAAGCAAACCAATACACTTAAAGAGAGGAGTCTTGATTATAAAAGGCAGAAATATCTGGGTGTGTCTTACAAATTTAAGGGCCAGCTGCATGGACTTATGACAAGGTCCTGCTGACACCAGGGCTTCACACTGGGGTCTAATGCTTTGCAGTCACTGTAGGGAAATTTTTTTTTCCTTTGAATTTGTGTTTGTAAGTGGAGTTCAATGGGACAATGGATTATGTGCTCCAGGATTGGAGCCTTGGCTCACGCATGGTCCCACCTCTCACCACCAGAACGTTCTCCACTACCTGCTCTCCTATTCCTAGATGCTCAGGCCCTACTCAGCAGTCCCATCTCTGCTCCTACACGCTGTCACCTTCTGCCCCAACAGAAACCTGTACGTGGGAACAGAAAAGGGTGAGATTGGGGAGTGTGATGCCCAGCACCATCATTGAGTGGGGCATGGAATGGCAAACCCCTCTCCAGGCTGGTAGCACCATCATTCTAGTAGAGGCCAGAGGCCAAGTCTCAATGGGACAAGCTTTTCATGCACTTGCAATCCAACTACCAAGCACACCTCAGTGCTGAGGCTTAAAGATCCCTGGGGGTCACCTGTCTGTCAAGAGTTGGTGGGTGGCTACCCCATGGAAAGAGGGCATGTCGGGTTCAAATGGACCTACCAAGAGCACAGAGCTTGTGGCTTGTGGCACCTGGCAATCCAGACTGTCTAGAAGTGAAGCGCAACCTTCTGAAGCCTGCATGGATCTACATTTGCCTAAGAAGTATCCAGATGCCCAGGGAGCTCCCTCTCAGACTCCCATGCCTGGAGGATCTTCTCTTCTAGGTGCCAGCTCTCTGAAGTCTGCCTTAATATACTAGCAAAAGTTTTACTATCCCTCATTGTGTGCAATGCTAGTTTTAAAATTCAAATATCAGAGCATTTAGCTGGTATGTGGATTCACTCAAATTACACAATTCCTGTTTCCTGGCTGATCCCAGATGGTGCCTCCAGCTGGCCAGAAAAGACAAATTCAAACCAGATTAAGGAATACTGAAAGAGGAACCATTTACTGTATCATCCTAACAATAGCATGTTTGTTCCAGGTTTATTATGACATTGGGTTAAGTAGTACTCTCTAATGAAAAACCTAAGAGTTTTTATTAATGAACAGAGAAAAATCATGGGTATATAAAAGAAAGCTAAACATTAAAATATATATACTCTCCTGGCAAGTTAATCTATGGATTTAATATATTTAAATCAAAATCTCAAAAAAAGGATTGTTATTGGTTATTTTGTTTTAAAACACTTAGTAATATTATTCTTAAATTTATTTTGAAAAGCATATGGGCAATTATATCAATGAAAACTGACTAAGACAGTAAAGGACATCACAAGCATCAACAACTAAGAGGTTAGGAGCACTGGTATACAAATAAATACGTAATAATGGCAAAAATGTATAGTCTATATGCAAACTAGTATCTCAAGACATGGTGCTTAAAGTAGAATTATTTATTTTTAAAATATTAACTTTAATTCATTTTTATAATATATAGTAAAATAAGCTCCAAATGGATGAAATGGCTAAATATAAATTATAAGTTTTTAACTAAATCTTAATTAGAATATATACCAGATCTATATAAAAATAACATTGTCCTTTCAAAGCAATATAAAAGATCATAAAGGAAAATGCTGACAGATATAAACATAGCAAAAATTAATAAAAATTAAAATCTGAAATAAAATACCAAACCAGATTAAGCAGCATTTTTATCAACAATTAAAATAGATTAAAAACTTATGATATCTGAAGAGATTCTTCAACTTCATAAGAAAGCAAAAACACTACATGAAAGGAAAATTCTAAAAAAAGATAGCAAAAAAACAACAGGAGCAAAGCTCACATTTAGTCATAGTGAAAGAGAGGCAAACTTCAGCAAATTTGAAGTATATTTTGTAACAAAAAAAACTTCTTTGAAAGATTATTACTTAAACTAGTGTCATGATAAACCTGAAATATTTGTACTGTTGGTAAGATTGTATATGGTTATAACATCTGCAAAATGTATTACAGTTACATGTATTACATGCTTAAAAGTATTTTGTGATACACATATGTTAATCACAGCATTATTCACAATTACCAAGGCATGAAATCAACCTAAATGCCCAACAACTGTAGACTGGATAAAGAAAATGTGGTGTATATATATGCCATGGAATACCACACAGTCATAAAAAAGGACAAGATCAAAAAGCAACATGGATGGAGCTGGAGGCCATTATCCTAAGCAAACTAACATAGAAACAGAAAACCAAGTATTGAATCTTCTCAGTCACAAGTGGGAGCTAAACACTGAATATATATGGACACCAAGAAGGTAAGATTAGACACTGGCTCTACTTGAGAGTGGAGGGTGGGAGGAGCATGAAGATTGAAAAACTACCTCTTGGGTACTATGCTTATCACCTGGGTGATGAAATAATCTGCACACCCACTACATATATCTATAACGCAAACCTGCACATGTATCTCTGAACCTAAAACAAAGGTCTAAATGAAAGTATCTTATGATAAAGTCATTTTGCTCTGTTATAATTCACCAGAAATAAAAAGGCATGAACATTATTAGAATATCATAACATCAAAATGGAGAAATGATTAAAAACATATAAGTCTCTAAATAATATTAGGCATCAATTAAACTATTGTTCCATGAAGAAAAATAAGCCAATGTTTATTATATAATAATAACTGAAAGGGCAAAACACAGAATTGTATATATACTTTAATTGCAATTATTTGCAAAGACACATGTGCTCAAGGACAAGTTCTGAAAGGTAACACCAGAGTAAAATTAATGTTTGAAACAAATAGAATACTCAAATAGAGTAATGAGTATGTTTTGTTTTTCAAAATTTTCAACTTATTGTACTGTTTTATAATTTAAGAAAAAAAAAAAAGGAATTTCACCTGATCACATACAAGCTTGATGTTGTGTTCATGAATTTTTGACGGTGTGTGGTTATTAATTTGTTTATAATGGTCACCAGAAAAAAAGCACAGAAGTATTTCTGAGCATTAGGCAACATAACAAGGAAAGCATTAATTTAAGACATTATCTGTTAACGTTGTGAGGTGAAATATTTTAAGTATTTCTAGTCTAATCAAAACAGTCATTGTTTGGATATGGTATTCCTGTTCAATCCTCTCACTTCAAGCTTTCATCTCTTTTAAGTGCACAAGTCTTGGCAATGTCATCTTCCTACTGTTAGTCTTTATTGAATACACAAAGAATTCCTTTTCATTGAATGCAATGAGACACTGTTTGGACTTTTAACACTGAAATCCACCACAGCCAAGTTTTTGTTCTTTTTCTGTATATAATTTATATTTTCTATATATTTTGTTGTAATAATGTATGTCTATTTATATACACATGTCTGTCTTGCTTTTTTCTCCTCATAGAATATTTAAAATATGAAATATCCAATATAATTGTACATACTATAAGTAATTCTGGATTATCAATGTAAATGCCCATTTTAAATTTAGATACTTCTCTATGAAGAAGTTCAGAGTATTCACTTTAGTTGGTAACTAAAAGCATCCCAGATTTAGACATTATCCTAGTCTCTTTAAAGTCAATGAAGTTAGTTATTTTGTTCCAGTTTGAATCTTCTCCAAAGGCATTTCAGCCCAAGACGGAATACACATCATGCTGATACTTGATGATAGGAAAGCATCCACATTTCAGCCATCTCACTCCCTCCCCCTTACAAGTCACCAATGCATTGCTGCAATTGCAGAGAGAGGCAAGTGTCTCCACACAAATACCACTGGGCTGTGGCACATATCCAAAACTTTCCAAAAACTATAGAAGAGAAACAAGAGACATTCTGTGGCATTCTCTGGTATCACTGTGATCAGTCCACCCATACCAACCGATATCACACACAGGGTTTCAATACCTCTGCTCCCAATTCCCATGCTTCTCCACTTTACTCTGAAGCACACTGTTAACTGATAACATCAAGTCTTCTCTTTAAAACCTGAACTCTAAAAGGCAGAGATTGTTTCTTTGTTGTATGATCTGTACTCAAACCAAAATGCAATAATCGATGTGTGTTTTACAGACATCCATTCATAACAATTAGCAGGCACTGAAAGGGAGATGAAAATATTACTGTTGAGTTATGTTATGTGTCACTGTTTCCAAAGCAATCTAGAATAATGCTCATCTCTACATTTTTGTTTATACTGTTTCTATACAAGAGGCTGTTTCCCCCATTTACTTATCATATCTTTCTTCAAGATTCAACTTAGGTCTCAATTTGTTTTGGAAAGCTTCCTGAATGTGTTACTCATCTGAATTAGAGCCCACTCAACTGATTTCTTTTAAGGATATGTCTTAACTGTCTGTTCAGTATTTATCAAATGTGGTAAGCATCCTCTAAAATGGCCTCCAATTATCCCCATGTATAATCCCCTCTCCTGGGCTATAGGATGGACCTAGTGCTCTGCTTCTAAAGAAAGAACAGGGCAAAGATGATGAGATGTCACTACCAAGATTAGATTATAAGCAGACCACAATTTCTGTCTTGCATACCCTCTCTTGCTCTCTGATGAAATCCAGTCATGTGAACCAGCCATGTGAGCTACCCTGTTTCTCTATGGAGACCCATATAACAAGAAACTTAGGGCAGTTAACAAGTACCTGAGGCTCTCAGTCCAATAGCTCAAGAGGAACTCAGTCCTGCCAACAACCATGTGAGTAACTTGGAAGTGGATCTTTCAGTCAAGTTTTGCAAGGACCACAAGGTCCAATCCGTATCTTAATTAAAGACTTCTAAGAGACTTTGAACCAGAGGACCCAGCTCAGTAGTGCTAGAGTTCCTGACCCAAGAAAACTGTTAAATAATAAATGTTTATTGCATTAAATAGCACTACATCTTAGAATAATTTTTATGCAACAGTACATACCCACATTCACTTATGCATTCTCCCAAACTAGATTATAAACTGCTCTGATGATACCAACTGTGACATTTTGAATCTACAGCACTTAGACAGTGACCCTCACTGTTTGATGACAGTGAAGTTATAGAAAGAGACAATTCTGAACAATATACACAAATCACCACTTTAAAATAGTCACTACAGCAATACATAGAGGAAATAAAGTAGAGTCTCCAGGTTCAAAAATCTGTAGTTTAATTTGCAAAACAGAAATATGTATATGTATATGTGTGTACAATAAGAAATATGCAGATACATAAATAACCAACTTTAGAAGAGGCTAACATTTAAGTAATAATTAAGAAAATGAAAAATGTGATGTCTGAAGAAATTGGAAAATGTTCACATGGCTGTCAGAAAAAAATTAAGAAAAAGAAGATACTAGGTACTATAAAATCCCTTAAAATATAATAATTATGCTACTTAATCCTAAGAAGTATGAGAGAAATAACAGACATTAATAGAACTTTTGAAATATTCATATATTATCTCTAATGCTGCCTATGCATCTCATCATGGTATTTGATCATAAACATCAAAGAGACACATAAAAGAATGAAGAAAATTCAAAGAATCGAAATTGAGTTCAAACCTCTGAAGAAGTTACTAATGAAAAAGTACACTCCGCCAAAAAAATCAACTAAAAAAATTTGAGATCTTTACTGGCAAATGCACTACTTATGATACTTTTTAATTCAACAAATAATTTTTAAGTCCCTACTAGCTAATCATTCCCTGAACTTGAAGTTGACTACTTAAAGCTTAATAAGACCGTTCACATTGTATGTAGCCTAATTACTTGGTGAATTTATATAATGTCTTCTTAATTATATAAATGTTCACCCATCTATACAGTTTAGTATAGAAAAGGTGAATATGTTTGATAAGGAGCACTTTTTAGAAGGATATGAATAAACACCTCTCAAAAGAAGACATTTATGCAGCCAACAAATACATGAAAAAAAGCTCAACATCGCTGATCATCAGAGAAATGCAAATCAAAACCACCATGAGATACCATCTCATGCTAGTCAGAATGGTGATTATTAAAAAGTCAGGAAACAACAGATGCTGGTGAGGCTGTGGAGACATAGGAACACTTTTACACTGTTGGTGGGAGTGTAAAGTAGTTCAACCATTGTGGAAGACAGCATGGTGATTCCTCAAGGATCTAGAACCAGAAATACCATTTGACCCAGCAATCCATTACTGGGTAGATACCCAAAGTATTATAAATCATTCTACTATAAAGACACATGTACATATATGTTTATTGCAGCACTATTTACAATAGCAAATACATGAAATGAACCCAAATGCCCATCAATGATAGACTGGATAAAGAAAATGTTGCACATATATACCATGGAATACTCTTGAAGCCATAAAAAGAAATGAGATCATGTCCTTTGCAAGGACACGGATGAAGCTGCAGGCCATCATTCTCAGCAACCCAACATAGGAACAGAAAACCAAACACTGCAAGTTCTCATTCATAAGTGGGAGTTGAACATTGAGGACACATGGACACAGAGAGGGGAACATCACACACTATAGCGTGTTGCAGGGGTGAGGGGAGGGAACTTAAAGGACAGGCCAATAGGTTCAATAAACCATCATGGCACATGTATACCATGTAACAAACCTGCATGCTCTGCACAAGTAACCCTGCCTTTTTTGGGGGGAGGTGGGAAGAAAGTACTGGGCTTACAGGTGTGAACCATCATGCCCAACCTTCACTTGTATTTTCTGCATGCTTTGAAGTCTTTTAAAAAATTATCTCTCTCTAGAAATTTAACCATTTTATTCAAGGTTTCAAATTTTTCACCTTGAGTTTAGTAAACAAACTCTTTTATGACCAAATATCCAGCATTTCAAGATATTTTTCCTATTATCTTTTTTTATATGGTGCATTTGTGCCCTGTACATTTTATTTCATTAACTAATAGTTTAGTTTCCCAAAGAAGACGTACTTCCTTTTATCTCTAATCTAATTCATTTATTTTTGCTTTATTATTTTATTTTGCTTTGCATAGGTTGACTCTATTGTTTTCTTCTACCTTCCTGATTCACCACTGAGAGTACTAAGTGCAAACTTGTCTTCTCAGAGTTTTATCTACATCCCAGAGATTCTAATATGCTGTGTTTATATTACCTTTGTTTCTAAATATTAAAAATTTTAGGTTGGGTTTCCTGTTTCACATGAGTTTAAAAGAGATTTTAATTTGATGAAGTTTTTAAAATATTTACCTCCCTTGTTATTAATTTCTAGTTTTCATTGTGATTATTCCACTTTTCCTTGTGATTGACTCTTGTTAATAATCCATGGCTACTTGAAAAGAAGTACTGTGTTTTCAGGAAACAATGTTTTATGTATCAGTTAGATGTGTATTAATTATATTAAACAGGTCTTCTATTTTCACATATTTCTAGGTTAACATATTTTTGTCTTCTTGATCTGTCAACAAGTATGGAAGAAGATTCAAGTCTCTTATTCTAATCTGTTTCTATTTCTTCTGTTATTGTTTTGTTCTATGAATGTTGATGTTATGCTGTTAGTACATAGATACATTTCAGTGCTGTATTTTCACTGTGAATGTCTCAATCTTTACAGTGTTATTTTTGTTTTGTTTAACGTTAGAATTGTTCTTTTGACTCTTCAGTACCCGCTTATGAGTGAGAACATGCGGTGTTTGTTTCTCCACATGAACACAGGGAAGGAACATCACACACTGGGGCCTGTCTGGGGGCGGGTGGGCTAGGAGCGGGATGGCAGAGGGTGGGGGGCTTGGGAGGGATAACATTAGGAGAAACACCTAATATAGATGATGGGGTGGGGGGTGGATGCAGCAAACCACCAAGGCACATGTATACCGATGTAACAAACCTGCATGTTTTGCACATGTACACCAAAACTTAAAGTATAAACAAAAAAAAGATGGTGGTCCCCTAAGATTATAATGGAGCTGAAAAATTCTTATTGCCTAGTGACACTGCAGCCACCGCATATCATTACTCATGTGTTCATGGTGATGTTGGCATAAACAAACCAGTCATATGAAAGGCTAACACGTACAGTTATATGTACAGTACATATTACTTGATGATTTAAAAAATACTATGTTACTGGTTTATGTATTTACTATGTTATCCTTTTTGTTATTATTTTAGAGTGTACTCCTTCTACTAAAAAAAAAGTGAACTGTAAAATAGCCTCAGATGGTGCTTTAGGTGGTCTTCCAGAAGAAGGCATTGTTATCACAGGAGATGACAGCTCCATGTGCATGACTGCCCTGAAAGACTTTCCAGTGGGACAAGATGAGGAGGTGAGAGACCTTGATATTGATGATCCTGACCCTGTGGAGGTCTAGGCTAAGGTGTGTGTCTGTATCTTTGTTTTTTAAAAAAAATCATTTAAAAAAACTTTTTAGTAATAAAATTTTAAAAATAGAAAAAAGCTTACAGAGTAAGAATATAAAGAAAGAAAATGTTTTTGTACATCTATAAAATGTGTTTGTATATTAAGCTATTTTAGGTATTACAAATAAGTCGAAATGTTTTTAAAAATTAAAACTTTCCAAGGTAAAAAAAAAAATTGTTCTTTTGGACTCATATGTTTATCTGATGTAAAGTAAACCTTGCCTTATATCATCAAGACTGTGACCCTCACTTATTTTTAATTTACACTTAAAATACATGTATTTATTTTACTTCCATTTTCTTTCCCTGTTTTCTCCATTTTTATAAAGCTTATTACTTTTATTGTTGGTACGATTTACATTACAGTCTGTTCTATTACCCTAATTCCCATATTTATCTTAATCTTAGTCAAAGAGTTGCATAAATCCAATGCTTATGGCTAATATTTTTGTTTTAGATTTTTTGGACATCTCTTGTTTGACTGTAATTTTTCTTCTAAAAAATTCCTGATATCTCATGAAAACAATATTCCCCAAGTTGTGTGTGCCCAAAATTGTTGGCTATTGTCTCTGTTTTTGAACAATATTTTTGCTGGTTATAAAATTCTTTGGTCACAGGATGTAGATTTTCCTCCATTATCTTCTAGCATTCAATGTGTTCTAGAGTAGTTTAAGATCACATTAATCTGTTTCTTCTAAAAGAGACATCTTTCTTGGTCTTGGTCACCTAAGGGAGTCTTTCACTATCTCTGAATTTGACTTGGATACGTTTTTATGTTTATGCCTCTGGGGAAATTTTCATCAGATTTAGCATGCCTTTTCAACATATGAATTCAAGTCTTTCTTAACTTATGGAAATTATATTAATTTATATCTTTAAATATTTACTTTATGACATAATTTTCATTTTTATTAATTACTCCAAAAATATGCATGCTTGATTTCCTTTGCCTGTCTTCTACAGCTACCTACCGTTTTCTTTCTAATCTTTTTTTTTTTTTTTTTTTTTTTGAGACGGAGTTTCACTCTTGTTACCCAGGCTGGAGTGCAATGGCGCGATCTCGGCTCACCGCAACCTCCGCCTCCTGGGTTCAGGCAATTCTCCCTCCCGAGTATCTGGGATTACAGGCACGCACCACCATGCCCAGCTAATTTTTTGTATTTTTAGTAGAGAGGGGTTTCACCATGTTGACCAGGATGGTCTCGATCTCTCGACCTAGTGATAAAACTCTTCTTAAATTTCTGTTTCATTTTGCTCACTTTTCTCACATCCATCCTCTCTCAAGTTCTTTTCTATATTTCAGCAGTGTTTATTTTTTGTTGTGTTCCTGCCGACTTTTCCTTGATTTCTACGGTGGTTTCATTTTCCCTGTTTCCTTGAGACAACTGTTCACCTCCCATCTCTTTTCTGAGTTCTTTTATATTTTATTTGCAATCACTCTTCATAAACATACTTATTTCTTTAAAGTTTTGTTTTGGTTTATTTTTAAATTTATAACACAATGCTCAGTAACAATTTTTGTCTCTTTCATGGGCACACTACTTCGTTTTGTTTTGCTATTATTTTCTCCTGAGTTTTTGACGTCCCTCTTCATTTCCTCATATTTTTCTTGTAATTTCTTTTTAAAAAGATCTTAGGCTGATCCTTTTTTTGTATTATAAAGTATTGAAACTGGTGAGTTTTTTTCTGTACTAGCTATTTGTTGCAAGCTCATGTGGGGAAGGGTACAAAGACATATTTAGGCTAAGATCAATTTTTCTTATAATGTAAGATTTTGATTGTGTATTTTATTTGCCTTTTACACTTCCTCAATCAATGGACATAACAGCTGGGATGGTTTTCTTAATGTAAACTGTCTTTTCTCTACTGCAACGAAGACTAGCTGCTCAACCAGTTAAGACTGGTCTCTGTTTTCATGTGGTTAGCCCATCTTTTCACAGTTTAGAACCAACTGGTTCTGAGAAAGTTGGTACATCTCGTTTGTCCTGTTATAATAATGGAGTTCGGAAATTACATCTCAAGAAATTGCATATCCCTCATCTTCATAAATGGCTCTCTCTTAGCTGTGCATTTATTGCACCGGCTCCACTGTTTACCATCTCCTCATCCTCATCTACAATGTCCACTTGGGACATTGCCTTGAGAAGATATTCCTTTTTTTTTTGGAGGATCTGGAGTTTAGCAGTCTTTCAACTTCACCAAATATGGTTGTTTAAGTTTCCGTTTTTCATTCACCTTGTTGCTTTGGATAATTTCTGGGAAGATGAGGTGATAATGTTACTTTCAACTCCCATATTCGAATCAGACATTCTATCCTAAATTCTTTAATTTTTACTCTTAGCAATCAAATATCCTCAAAATCCATATATTTTATATGTTTGAGAATTGAGATGGAAATACAAGGAAACAATAATAGCTGTCTACTTTGTGTCTGGCACTGCAAACACACATGCAACTATCTTACTGTATATGCCGCAAAATAGCCCTGCAAGTGGGTTATTATCTTCATTTTATAAATGAAGAGCACAGCCCAGATTTGTCTTTACTCTGAACCCCACTCATATTCTCATCCTCCCAAGATAATTTTTAAATATTTAATTTTTGTAGAAACAAAAGAATCCCTGATTAGATTGTGGCATTATTTCTTTGTTTTGGAATCTACATTTCTTTAGTCTCCTCCAAATAGTTTTTTAAACCACTAGTAACACGCAAGAGAAAATCTTTTAGAGCAGAAATGCTTGCACGGTATTAAACAAGAACTGGACTTCCTAAACTGTGAAACCACAAAGCCCAACATAACACAATCAATATGCTGTTTGGTTTTGTCCCCTAAGCAACTGACCAAACAATACTATAAATTTGCCTGCCAATGAATTTGACAACGATTAAGAATGTTGATACACCCCCTACCTAAAAAATAAATTTTGAATACATGTAACATAAATATAATAACAAACAGACAAGAATTCAAGTGACAAACAATTTGAGAGTAAGATTACAAATTATTGACTTTGGGCAGAATTGGTTATCATTATTTCATGTACTTTTAGAGCTTGCTACATGTGTAAAAGCTCCAGACACACAATAAATCAGACACATTTACAAATAGAAGTTAGCACTTGCTACCATACTTTCTTGCATTCAAAACAAAGACAGCACTGCACAAATCATTCCTTCTTTCAAAATAAGGTTTTATTCAATTTTTTAAAGTTATCCCCTAAAGATAGTATTAAAACCAGAGAAAAAGCACTGTATTTAAAGTGAAGACCTTTGCTATTACACTAGTTCTACATTATTAGTGGTGTGAATTTGGACAAGTTAGTTCACTCTCTGAACTTTGGTGTATGCCTTCCAAAATAGACTTGGAAGTACCTCTCCTAGGTGTTTCTGTTTGGCTAATATCTGTGTAAACAACTAGTATAGTTTCTAACATATAGATGTTCAATAAGTATTTATTGAGTTTTAATAACATTCTGAACAATTTCTTGTTTTCACTATTACGTTAAAATCCAATATAACGATGGTAATAAAACACGAATAGTTTTTCTTAAGGAGTACATCAGCCATTGTAGTAACCATTAGATATCAGTGCTCCACTTGTTTCTTCCTCTATCTTTGGCCACAATAATAGAGTTAACCTTAGTGTTAATGCTCACTCAGAAATATTTCTATACTATTTTACCACTTTGACAAAATAGATCTATTGCTCTGATGGAATAAAAAAGTTTGAAAAAAAAAAAAAAACCACAGGCTATAAAACAAAACAAATGTGAATACCAGTTCTGATTTTACTAGTTAATATAGCAACTTATTTAGTCTTTCTGAACCTCAGATTCCTTATCTGTAATATTCTGAAAGATTGCTTAGAAATGAATGGGACAAAGTATGTAAAGCAATATATACAGTAGAAATGCGATAAAAGTGGGCTCCTTCCCCATGAAAACTCTAGAAGTCTTAATAGTTTCAATTTTGCTTATGCTTTCAACCAATGCAGTGTCCATTCACCCCCATAATCTAACCAGAGCTTGGCCCACAGTGGAATATTAATACAGGCATTTTTTTAGTATCTTATCAGAGGGCATTGTGCAGCTTGCAGAGAGGGTGTGCTTGACTGGATTACACAATCTGAGAATTCTCTGATCCCCAAAAGCCTACAATTTATTCAGAAGGTAAACATGACAATTAATGACAAACAGACTGTGTGAGATACATGTGGTGCAAAAACAGCCACAAGACTTTAGAGAAAGAGGAGACTGCTCTTGTCCAGGGCAGTAAGTTTAGCGGTTATACATGTAGTCTTTGAAGGAGACAGCTTGGGCTCAAATCTTGCTCAACCACTTTCTAGCATCATTTGGGCAACTTACTTAAACTCTTTTAGACTCAGATTCCTCATCTTCAGAACTGACCTTTCAGGGTTATTCAGAGTATTAAACAAGCTGAAGCATAAATCCAAGCACCCAGGGCATGTGAGTTAACAAAAATATCCTATCATCTAAGTCTCACAGTAAGCCCAGAATATTTTTAAATAGACTCCCATTTCTATCAGAGATATGCTATGTCAGTTCCCCATAGAATGGTGATGGTGGATCACGAGGTCAAGAGATCGAGACCATCCTGGTCAACATGGTGAAACCCCCGTCTTTACTAAAAATACAAAAAATTAGCTGGGCATGGTGGCGCATGCCTGTAATCCCAGCTACTCAGGAGGCTGAGGCAGGAGAATTGCCTGAACCCAGGAGGCGGAGGTTGTGGTGAGCTGAGATTGCGCCATTGCACTCCAGCCTGGGTAACAAGAGCGAAACTCTGTCTCCAAAAAAGAAAAAAAAAAAAAGAACGGTGATGATGGTGATAAAACAAACAAAAATCTACTTGCTGTTAGTTCCAAAGTGCTCAGGTATGTTTGAAAGAAATAGATAAATAAAAATAGTTACACATTAGAAAAGCAACAAAAATATAACACACTTGACTGCACTATGAACCTAAGTAATTTAATTATTAATTTCTAGAAGTCTGTATTGTTTCAGTTCTGAATTCAAAATGCTGCTTATTTAAATTTTGGTTCTTAAGTTAGAAATAAAAAGAAACCACCTTTGGGTGGTTTATTTTTCCAGAACAGGATATTGTATTTCATGTATATATTCTGGCATTCAGTCATGTGAACAGCTCAATGGAGCTGACTTGGATTTCGCTAAAACCACAAAGCCAAGAGATGGCCACTTGGGAAGCTCATAACCAACTAGTCAGGAAAATAAGTATCTTTGCCAGAAATATGTAGTAAATTGAGGCAACTTCAAACTTGCGGTCAATTGAGACATCCAGATCAAAAGTAACAACAACAACAAACTCTATCAGTATTTATTACCATGAAATTAACATTATTTGCACTTTACCTTAAATACCAAACAAAAATATTTTATGTTACATGCACTTTCACAGTTGTGTTACACGTTTGCCTTGGATATTACAGAACGCTCATGAAAATATCAGATATTAAAAATATCTATAGATATTTTTAAATTTTGCTGGTGATATTTTCCAGAAAATAGTATCTCTCAAGAATGCATTGCTCTGGAGAAATTGAATCTAATCAAAATTTCCATTTTAGGGTGAATAAATTCGTTAATATTCAGTGGAGTTAATGAAATTAATTTGGGTCCATATGTAACATTTTACCAATAATGTTACTATCATTCATTCCTTAGGGAAATACTCATGATATACTATGTGAAAAAGTAAAATATAAAATATCCCATATAACTTTCATTTGAAACAAAATAAAATCAGGTAAGTGAAAGGAAGGGAGAGTGAAAGAGGAGATATATGAAATATATCAAATTTTAACAGTGAGATTGTTCAAATTTTGCTAATTTTACTTTGTTATTCATATTTTATATAGTTTCCAAGTTTTCTATAAGGAAAACAAACAAACAAAAATCTGAAGGATTCTCTGTCAAATAAGATACTACCATTTTTTAAAATATAAATTCATACTCAGCAAAACTAATTACTTTGAAGGCATTAACTCCTGCCAGGCAACTTACTATGCCCTTGGATCTCACTAAAACTGAGATTCAACCAAATAATAATAGAAAAATTTAATTTTTTATTTTAAAACATTTACTGGCAGCCAGAATGTGCTCTTAGAAGTCATGATAGACTTAATCAAGTACTTTAATGTAGCTGTGTGAGGAAGGATTTAATTTAATTTACATGAATATTATCAAATCCTTCAAGTTAGTGTGAGAATGCTGATCAGGCAGGCAGGAGCTAGAACACTCAGTCTGGATGCTTTTGGGCCTCCTAGTTTCCTGGAAGGGTAGAGAATATAAAGCTTATTTTATGTTTTAAGACTATTTTTCAGAGAAGTTTTAGGTTCAGAGCAAATTTGGGATGAAGGAACAGAGACTCCCAGGCACCTCCCAGCACCCCACCCCACAGCCTCCCCCATCATCAATATCCCCCACCAGAGCGGTACATTTGTCTTGTCGTCACAACTGATGAATCTGCATTGATACATTATTATCAACTGGAGTCTGTAGTTTTCCTTAGAGCTCCCTCCTGGTGTTGTACATTGTATGGGTTTGGACAAACACATAGTGACATGTACCTACTATTATAGTACCCTATGGAGTTGTTTCACCACCCCTAGAATCCTCTGTGCTCCACCTGTTCATTCCTCTCAAACACTGGCGACCACTGATCTTTTTACTGTCTCACAGTTTTCTCTTTTCCCAAAGATTATATAGTTGGAATCATACACTATGTAGCCTTTTCAGATTGGCTTCTTTCACTTAGTAATATTAATTTAAGTTTCTTCTATTGTTATAAAGCTTTTTTTTTTTTAACAGCAAAGCAGTAAACAGGTAATAGCTTTACTTCCCAGGGCAGAGCACACTATCTCTTATGCCTATAGAGTCACCACTGCTTGCCAAGGCACTTCAATGCCAGCCTTCTCCTTGGCTTTACTGAGCCTTTTTCAACTTGATCAAGCAGAAGAGAATCATGGGCAGGCCTTCGCTAAAGTCTTCCTTAGCTCAAAAAGTAAGCTACAATACTGGCCCCATAGCTCTTAGCATGGCTAAAAAAGCAGAGCCAGACCACAACTGAAACATAGTGTACACATGCAGGAGTATAACTGCCGTCAGACTTTCATATATCCGATACATGAATTACACTGTAAGAGTTACATGGTTTCATCGCAAGAGTTCATACTAGTGATAAGAAATTAGTTATCACTGTTAGCAACTCAACAGAGATTATAATAGACTATCCTTAAGCTTAGTTGTCATCTATTACTATATGATAGAATATGAGTTTCCTAAACCTTTCTAACCTTAAGACAATTCATTTCCCTTGCATCAAACATATGTCAACACCTAATGACATATAGTTACTATGACTTTAAACAAGAAAAATCAAAACTTAGGGCTAACTTCTTCAGAGTTCCTCTCAATGTATGTACCTTTAGTTAAGTTATACCAGAGAATCCAATCCTGTATATTGGTAGTCTTTACAGAGAGGTGTACCTGTCCCAAAATGGTACATAATATCTGTATGAAGACATTTGTGCTCATATTGATTTATCTCAACCATCTCTAATTTTTCAATTTAAAGCTTACAAAATGTATTATAGCAATAGCACATCCTGTGATTTATAAGCATATATATGTATACATATATATATTACATGCACATATATATATAACAGGTACATACTATTTTCATCAATAAGGGTGTCTGATTTCTAAAAGTTTGAAATTAGATGATTAGAACTCATGAGAAAAGTGTCTATATTCAAAATTTACATATTAAAATTAGTGTTCCAATATCTATCTAAGCAAGTATCTTTATCCAGCCGAAGGGAGTAGATGTACATGGTCCATTTCACTTGTGGTTTATGGCAAGCGCTTTGCAGACATAAAATATTGCTATACACCACTAAGATATCATCTATTCTACTGACATTATTTCCCATAACATACTCTCTGATGACAGATGCTTTTAGCTAATGGCCTTCAGCTTAATTTTAATCATACCAATCCTCTAAATCTCAAAGTTTCAAAGACTAATATGTATCACAAGTTCAAATATATTTTAGACTGTTTTAAAATTTACTATGTATAACCTTATTTGAATACAATAAAACAATGTTATGTTCAGAGGAAGATTATTTTGAAATTGAAATCACTAAGAACTATGTCTTTCATTTCTACTATAAATAATTTGATCTAGATTGACTGATAAACTATTCTACCAACAAAACATTTACTATCTGGGGCTATCTCAGCTTCATAATTTTAAAACCCAGTTTTAAAAAAACATGAATGAGGAATGCCTTAGATAATAAAATGGATACAGCCAAATCCAATCCCAAATACTCTGACTCAATAGGTTTAGTGCCCTTGTATAATAAATATGGAGTTGGGATCCTTCAACGAAGTGGTCTAGGAGAAATGAAAAAGGCTCATCTATTTGGGATCCATGTTAACCTCAGAGACTACTTTTGTAGTTACATATAGTTACTGGGCACACATAACTTTAAATCTTATGAAAAACATACTTAGACACTTTCTCCTGCTGACAGTTCCCAATGGAAAGCAAACAGCATGCCCATATTTGTCAGGGTCATTGGCAGTGGTTCTCCAAACCTTCCGCCCCCTTATCATACTTCATTGTACTTTTCTCCTTCCTGCTACTCACTTTGTTTCCTGCACCTTCTCTAGGCTTTCTTTTTCTTCTCCTGTGACTCGCCGTGCCTTAAAGGGGTCCTGTTAAACATGGGATATGGTGTGATACATTATTAATAAATGGAAAATAAAACTACATTTCAGAATGTTGGTTGGGGCTCATAATATTGAATTGTTTTATTGACTTTCCCACCACGGAAACACCGAGTGGTTCAATATAATTCCCTCATTTGAGGCAATTTCTTAAAAGACTGTTTCTTTCCCTAAAAACCACAAATAAATTTTTTTAACTAAAATATTTAAGAAGAGAGGCTGCAAGGAGTTATAGGAAAACTATCATAATCAAAGAAGCAGGTGAAAAATCATTAAAATGACCACAAGAATAACTGGCCAATTTGAATGAGATATTATTCTCCAGTTTCTCACTAACTTATGTTTTAGTTCCTGAAAAAACGTAGAGAAGGACACAGTTTTATGTCATATCAGAGAACTCATGGACAATGAGAAAATGTAACAAAAGCAATAAACAGGAAAAGAAATTATTGTTTCTCAAAAGAGGGAAAAGAGTAGCAAATGCTGGAAAGCATATGTTGTTGGTAAACTTAATTCTAAATTCAAGAATATGTTGGAGATCCAAGATGGCTGAATAGGAACAGCTCTGGAGCACAGTTCCCAGCAAGAGCAACGCAGAGGGTGAGTTATCACTGCATTTACAAATGAGGTATCAGGTGCATCTCAATTGGACTGTTTGCCCAGTGAATGTAGCACAGAAGGGCGAGCTGAGGCAGGGTAGGGTACTGCCTCTCCTGGGAAGTACAATCCCCAGAGGACCCACCCTCCCTACCCAATAGAGGCCACTGGGGGCTTTTCTATCCACTCCAGCACTCCAGTTCAGATACTGCGCTTCTCCCACAGTTTTTACCTCCCACAGACCAGGAGATTCCTGGGCTGAAAAGTGTCAAAATTTTCCAGTACAGCTGTTTCAATAGGTGTTGCAGGTTTCTGCACAAAAACTCACACAAATCTGGGCAGCCATTTCAACTGGCACCTGGGACACATGGGAGACAGAGCAGCCCAGCACATTCTACTAAAAAAACAGGGGGCTGAAAGCAGGGAGCCAGGTGAACTGGCTTGGCGTGTCCCACCCCCATAAAGACCAGCAATCAGAAATGCTCTGGATTTAGAATTTCACAGCAAGCACAGCCAGATCCAGGATGGTCCAGCTTTGTGGGGGGAAGGGCATCCACCATTACCGAGGCAGTCCAACATTACTGAGGCAGTCTGCCATTGCAAGGCAGTCCGTCATTAGTGAGGCAGTTCTAACTGTACCTCTGTAAACAAAACCACAAGGAAGTTTACACAACAGCTGTGTGGAGCCTGCAGCAGCTCAGCAACACCTCTGCTGGCAGACTGTGACTAGACTCCCTCCTTGCTGGGCAGGACATCTCTGAAAAAAGGCAGCAGAATGTCAGGAACTTATAAATAAAGCCCCACGTTCCCTGGACAGAGCACCTGGGAAAAGAGGCGGTTAGGAGTTCCGCTGGAGCAGACTTAAATGTACATGTCCAGCAGCTCTGAACGGGACAACGGAGCTCCCAGCACAGCACCTGAGCTCTGATAAGAGACAGACTGTCTTCTCAAGGGGCTCTCTGACCCTCATAGATTCAAAGAGGCACCTCATAAAGGAGAGCTCAGGCTAACATCTGGCAGGTACCCTTCTGTGATGAAGATAACCAAAGAAGAAACTGGCAGCAGCCCTTACTGTTCTGCAGCCCCCACTGGTGATCCCCAGGCAAGCAGGATCTGGAGTGGACCTTCAGCAGTCCTGTAGCAGAGGGGCCTTACTGTTAGAAGGAAAACTAAAAAACAGAAAGAAATAGCTTCAACATCAACAAAAAGGACGCCTTCCCACAGACCCCATCCACGAGTCACCAAGTACAAAGACCACAGGTAGATAAATCCACAAAGATGGGAAGAAACTAGTGCAAAAAGGATGAAAACACTCAAAACCAGAATGCTTCTCCTCCTCCAAGGGATCACAACTCACCAGCAAGGGAACAAACCTGGATGGAGAATGAGCCTGATGAATTGACAGAAGAAGGCTTCAGAAGGTGGGTAATAAGAAATTTCTCTGAGCTAAAGCAATACATTCTAGCCCAATGCAAGGAAACTAAGAACCTTGAAAAAATGTTAGACAAAATACTAACTAGAATAACCAACTTAGAGAAGAATATAAACAACTTAATGGTGCTGAAAAACAGCACGAGAGCTTCACAAAGCATACCCAAGTTTCAATAGCCTAATTGACCAAGCAGAAGAAAGGATATCAGAGATTGAAGATCCAGTCAATGAAAAAAACAAGAAGGCAAGATTAGAGAAAAAAGAGTGAAAAGAAATGAACAAAGCCTCCAAGAAATATGGGATTATGTGAAAAGACCTAATCTATGTTTGATCAGTGTACCTGAATGTGATGGGGAGAATGAATCCAAGCTGGAAAACACTCTTCAGGATATTATCCAGGAGAACTCCCCCAACCTAGCAAGGCAGGCCAACATTCAAGTTCTGGAAATACAAAGAACACCACAAAGATATTCCTCAAGAAGAGCAACCCCAAGGCACATAATCATCAGATTCACCAGGGTTGAAATGAAGGAGAAAATGCTAAGGGCAGCCAGAGAGAAAGGTCGGGTTACCCACAAAGGGAAGCCCATCAGACTCACAGTGGATCTCTCAGCAGAAACCCTACAAGCCAGAAGAGAGTGGGAGCCAATATTCGACATCCTTAAAGAAAAGAACTTGCAACCTAGAATTTCATATCCAGCCCAACAAAGCTACATAAGCAAAGGAGAAATAAAATCATTTATGGACAAGCAATTGCTGAGAGATTTCATCACCACCAGGCCTGCCTTGCAAGAGCTCCTGAAAGAAGCACTAACCATGGAAAGGAGTAACTGGTACCAGGCACTCCAAAAATGTACCAAATGGTAAAGATCATCGACACAATGAAGAAACTGTGACAACTAATGGACAAAACAGCCAGCTAGCATCAAAATGGCAGGATCAAATTCACACATAGCAATATTAACCTTCAATATAAATGGGTAAATGCCCCAATCAAAAGACACAGACTGGCAAATTGGATAAAAAGTCAAGACCCATCAGTGTGCTGTATTCAGGAAACCCATCTCACGTGCAAGGACACACATAGGCTCAAAATATAGGGATGAAGGAAGATTTACCAAGCAAATGGAGAGCAAAAAAAAGCAGAAGTGGCAATCCTAGTCTCTGATAAAATGGACTTGAAACCAACAAAGATCAAAAGAAACAAAGAATGGAATTACATAATGGTAAAGGATCAATGCAACAAGAAGAACTAACAATCCTAAATATATATGCACCCAATACAGGAGCACCCAGATACATAAAGCAACTGCTTAATGACCTAGAAAGAGACTTAGACTCCCACACAATAATAGTGGGAGACTTTAACACTCCATTGTCAATATTAGACAGATCAATGAAATAGAAAATTAACAAGGATATCTAGGACTTGAACTTAGATCTGGACCAAGCAGACCTAATAGATATCTACAGAACTCTCCATCCCAATTCACAGAATATACATTCTCAGCACCTACTCTAAAATTGACCATATAATTGGAAGTAAATCACTCCTCAGGAAAAAAAAAAGGGCAACTTCAGGCCAATATGCATGACGAACATAGAGGCAAAAATCTTGAATAAAATACTGGCAAACCAAACGCAACAGCACATCAAAAAACTTATCCATCACGATCAAGTAGGCTTTATCCCGGGGATGCAAGGCTGGTTCAACATACGCAAGTCTATAAACATAATCCATCACATAAAAAGAACCAAAGACAAAAACCACATGAATACCTCAATAGATGCAGAAAAGGCCTTTGACAAAAATTCAACAGTACTTTATGCTAAAAACTCTCAATAAACTAGATATCAATGGAACATATCTCAAAATAATAAAGCTATTTATGACAAACCCACAGCCAATATCATACTGAATGGGCAAAAACTGGAAGCATTCCCTTTGAAATCTGGCACTAGACAAGGAAGCCCTCTCTCACCACTCCTATTCAATATAGTACTAGAAGTTCAAGCCAGAGCAATCAGGCAAGAAAAACAAATAAAGGGTATTCAAATAGGAAAGAAGGAAGCCAAATTGTCTCTATTTGCAGATGACATGATTGTATATTTAAAAGACCCCATTGTCTCAGCCCAAAATCTCCTTAAACTGATAAGCAAATTCAGCAAAGTCTCAGGATACAAAATCAATGTGCAAAAGTCACAAGCATTCCTATACACCAATAGCAGACTTAAAGAGAGCCAAATCAAGAACGAACTACCATTCACAATTGCTACAAAGAGAATAAAATACCTAGGAATACAACTAACAAAGGATGTCAACAATCTCTTCAAGGAGAACTACAAACCACTGCTCAATGAAATAAGAGAGGACACAAACATATGGAAAAACATTCCATGCTCATGGTTAGAAAGAATCAATATCGTGAAAATGGCCGTGCTGCCCAAAGTTATTTATAGATTCAATGCTGTCCCCATCAACCTACCAATAACCTTCACAGAACTAGAAAAAGCCACCTTAAATTTCGAAGAGAGCCCACATAGCCAAGACAACCCTAAGCAAAAAAGAACAAAGCTGGAGGTATCATGCTATCAGACTTCAAACTATATTACAAGGCTACAGTAATCAAAACAGCATGGTACTGGTACCAAAACAGAGATATAGACCAATGGAACAGAACAGAGGTCTTGGAGGCAATGCTGCACATCTACAACCATCTTATCTTTGACAAACCTGACAAAAACAAGCAATGGGAAAAGGATTCCCTGTTTAATAGATGATGTTGGGATTACTGGCTAGCCATGTGCAGAAAGCAGAAACTGGACCCCTTCCAGACACCTTACACTAAAATTAACTCCAGATGGATTAAAGATTTAAACATAAGACCTAAGACCAAAAAACCCTGGCAAAACCATTCAGAACATAGGCATAGGCAAGGACTTCACGACTAAAACACCAAAAGTACTGGCAACGAAAGTCAAAATAGACAAATGGGATCTAATTAAACTCCAGAGCTTCTGTACAGAAAAAGAAACAATCATTAGAGTGAACTGGCAACTGACAGAATGGGAAAAAATTTTGCAATCTACCCATCTGACAAAGGGCTAATATCCAGAATCTACAAAGAACTGAAACAGATTTACAGGAAAAAAACAAACAAACCCCTTCAAAAGTGGGTGAAGGATATGAACAGACACTTTACAAAAGAAGACATACATGAGGCCAACAAACATATGAAAAAATGCTCATCATCACTGGTCATTAGAGAAATGCAAATCAAAACCACAATAAGAAACCATCTCATGCCAGTTAGAATGGCGATCATTAAAAAATCTGGAGGCAACAGATCCTGGAGAGCATGTGGAGAAATAGGAACACTTTTACATTGTTGGTGGTAGTGTAAATTAGTTCAGCCATTGTAGAAGACAGTTTGGCAATTCCTCAAGGATCTAGAAATAGAAATTCCATTTGATCCAGCAATCCCATTACTGGGTATATACCCAAAGGATTATAAATCATGTATGTTCATGTGGCACTGTTTACAATAGCAAAGACCTGGAACCAACCCAAATGCCCATTGATGATAGACTGGACAAGGAAAATGTGGCACATATTCACCATGGAATACTATGCAGCCATAAAAAATTATGAGTTTGTGTCCTTTATAGGGACATGGATGAACCTGGAAATCATCATACTCAGCAAACTGACACAAGAACAGAAAATCAAACACCACATGTTCTCACTCATACATAGGTGTTGAACAATGAGAACACATGGACACAGGGAGGAGAACATCACACGCTGAGGTCTGTTGGGGGGCTAGGGGAGGGACAGTTGGGGGTGGGGAGGTTGGGGAGAGATACCATGGGGAGAAATGCCAGATATAGGTGATGGGAGGATGGAGGCAGCAAACCACCTTGCCATGTATGTGCCTATGCAACAATCCTGCATGATCTGCACATGTACCCCTGAACCTAAAGTACAATTAAAAAAAAAACAAAAAACAGAAAAAGAAAATGGCTACAATGGTCCTGAATGTTTAGAAAAAGACATAATAGCATGTGAATAAAAACAAAATATATCAAGCTAGTGACAGGTCCTTTTTAAAATATGGCTTCCAGGTAACAGATAAGGAATGACATAAAAGACTTTGATTTCAGAAAAAAAAAAAAAATTGGTAAAATTTCTTAAACTATTCATGTTCACTGAGATTAAAATTTTAGCCCAAGTGAAAACTTATAAAAATTTACAAGTTTTCGAATGTATAAAACCAGATTTAGTTGGGATAAGTTTTGCATTCCATATTTAAGTTTTTGAAGGTACAGAATGGTGGTAAGCTGGTGCCATTCATTTACTCAGCTAACTGTAGTTATTGGGCACATATCATTTTAATTTTTATGAAAAACATTGAGACTAGCCAATTGCAAGTATTACATCAGTCAATAATGTGAGATCACTACCAAAAAAGCTCAAAATCTCAGAGTTAGTAAAAATACATATTGTATTATATCAAAGAAGGTAAGAATTAACTATATCAGTTCTACTCAATCTTATCTATACAATTACACATTTAAAAAGCGAAAAGTGACCAAATGGAGTTTGTCTATAGAAGGGCTACCGAGTTTTGAGGTGTCTTAATCTGGAAACCAATATTCATACTAATAGTGATAAGCAGCTAATAATCTCCAAACACTGACATCCATGCCATTTAGGAACAAAAATAACTTAAATTGATAGGTGAAGGAAACACAGATTTTAGCTCAATGCAATGAAGAATTTTCTAATAATTAAAAGTGTTATGTGATAAGCCCACACTGTCACATGAAGTATTTAGGGGCAACTTAGGTGATCAATTTCAAGGATTCCACAGTGAGTCTTGAAATGATTGATTTATCCATTCTTGAAGGCAAAGAAAATTACGTTGCAATGAAAAAATATACAGACAATATGTCTAGGTACAGATAGAGATGTGCCCTGCCTCATAAAGGCTGGGAAGTCTAAGGCAGGCTTCTGGAGAAGAAATAATAAATTATGAAAGTTTTGAAGAAGGCTTTGGGCTTAGCCAAATGCAGGAGTTGGACAGTTGGTGGAGGGATACAAGAGGAAAGCAGTAAAGGTAAAAGCACCAATACGAGAGAAGACATAGTAGCTGTAAAGGACTAAAACTATTTAAGCTTGGCTAAATTGCCTTCCAACTGCTGAGATTCTGGGAGCCAAAACAGCTTTTTGTGTTCTACACAGACTGACAATTTTTAGGCTTTTCTCAGTCTTTCTGAGAAAATCTGACTGCAGACATACTAATAAAAGTCAGAGCCATTCTCGCACCAGTTTTAATAAATATACTGGAGATATTTCATAGACTTTGGTAAGTTTAATGCTAAAAACAATCAAATCAACAATTCTCAAAATGATGTAATAAGCTAAAAAGAATAAACTGCCACCAGTGACATTCAGAATTTAGAATTAACCATTATTCATGATCCTTAGACATGCACAAAATTCTAATTCTATATAAATTCTTCACTGCTTTATCATGACATTGCTGGACCTCCAGAAATTGGTCTCAGCCTTTCTCTTCAGCCTTCTTTCCTACCTTGTCTCCTTATATACCCAACCTGGGGCCCAGTCTCTCTGCCTATTGCTATGCAATGGCCCCAAAGTTTCCACCCGTCTTTGCCCCAACTGTCCCATCAGCCTGGAGGCACCCCTTTCCACTGCTATTTCTGCCCACACATCCTTGAAGGTCAAGTTGACTGTCCCTTACCTCAAGAGGCTCTGTAGTTCCACTTCTGCCTCCCAGTTAGAATGATTTTATTTATTGTGTGAACCTATGGCCACTGGGGATATGCTACTTGTCTTTTGTATACACACAATGTCACACCTGCTGGATTCTGGGTGAGCTAAAGAATGAAGAGTTTCTCATTCATCGCTGTTTCTCCCATCCAGTCTACTAAAGCACCTTGCACAAAAAAATCTCTAAGCAAACTCATTAGTATTTACTTGCAAATATTTACTGAGCTTCCACTATGTGCCAGGCACTGTTGTAGACACTGAAGATACAGTGGTAGGGAAAGAAAAAACAGCAGCAGTAATCCCTGCCCTCAAGGAGTTTCCACTGGGCTATGCTGAGAGGCCCAAGCAATAGACCAAAAAGAAGCCCAGGCCACAGCATCAAGAGTGTGCTATGGTCCGCCACCAAAGCATGCAGTAATCACAGCTGAAGCCCTTGCCACTTCCCACTTCTTTCTGTCCCTCGGCTTCCCCTCACATAGACCCAAGAAAGCATCCAATTCCAGGCGCTTCTCCTAAGGGAGCTTCCAAATTCATAAACTCCTAAGAAAAGACATACTTCAATGCCTCAATCCCCACATTGGGGCATTAGTTCTGAGTCATTTTCTCTGCTAGGACGTTACCCAAAACAGACCACTGGTTTTTCCATGTTATGTTCCAAGCTGCCTTTATTGCTAATCAAATGCAGCTGACATTAGCATAAGAACGTTATGCATCAATATTTAAAATTCATTCTGTCATGGGCATAATGGAGGAAAATAAATTGTTCTAATCTCTTTTCCTATATCCAATAAATTGATATATATTGGAAAATCACAATAGGACAAGCATACTAGAGATTTGAAAACTGTGATCGAGCTATGGTTATGGAATTCTGGAAACCTCTTTTCCATTTAAACACTATAAAATCTCCAAAATTACAATGAGTAGTTGCCTGAGTACTTCAAAAGACAATGAATGCTTTTCAAATGACAATAGGGTAAAAGGAGGTATCAATGACCACTTTACAAAGTCAGCTTAGCACATAGACTGACAGATCTGTGTGAGTAACCACCTATAATTCATTCTTCCTTTGAGTCGCTCAATCTTCCATTCTGACCAGAGAGTGAGTGGCAAATCCCATGACCATGCTACATGTTCTGTCTTAAACAGGAAACAAAATGGAATTCTTCCGGCTAAGGCAAAGTAATTCCCTACCCTACTGATCCCAACTTTTGCCCACATCAAATTTAGTCCATGAATTCTCACCTGAATTCTGACCGTAGGCCTATTCATTACACAATGAATAGGTATGATATTGCTAAGTGGGTAGCAATATTGCTCATCAGGTACAATATTGCTGGGAAAAAAACAGCATTATCAAGGTATGGAGTGGAGTACACAGTAATTTAAATTATGGTAACAAATCAAATTGATGTTCAGCAATATATAAATATTTTAGCAAGGAATTCTAGCAGCCTAATGGCACTACTGTCAGTTACATTTACTTTCATGAGTTAGTGTGATTAGTGTACATTTTTTTCAAACTTAGAGGAAACTTACTCACATCACACTGTCACTAATGCGCTGCTGAACATGCTAAGATTGGGCATTTTTTTGTCTAGGCTGCACAGATATTAAAACCTAGACCTCTTGGTCTGATACCTTTAACACTAAGTAGCAAAATTATCCCCACACCAAATAATGTATATAATAGAAGTGGAGAATGGAAAATTCCTATTCAGTATAAATGCATTCTTTCTTCAACAAATCTTCCTGGAGCGCCTTCTATGTTTAAGTACATTTACAGGCAGCGTGAATGAGAAGATGTAGTAGCCACTTATAAGAATTCTAAGTCATTATAGGCACTTACAATGCTATCAATAAAAAAGAAAGTGAGAGTAACTTATTCAACTTGTAAACAATTGACATCGCATTTGTACATAAAAAAGTAAACTTTAGGATGACACATTTCTCAGAACACTTAATTCTGGTCAAACATTGAAGTGGTCCATGCTTCATCCCTTCACAGTCTGTGTCAAACAATATATTTTAAAAGTTAATTACATCATTCTTAAGATACGGTTCTTCAAAAGTATGTAATTAGTATATTTCAGTGATCCATCATTACACATGTAAAATCACTGAAGTATAAGCTCTATTTGCCATTGACTTCAAACATGTTTTTCTTGTCTAACCAGAGATTGTTCACTTTCTCTTCTTTTTTTACCAAAGAACATTGATTTTTTTTTACCCTCTGTAACCCCTAAATTATTCTACTTACATAAAAATTCAGCTGGGCACAGTGGCTCACACCTAGAGTCTCAGCAGCACTTTGGGAGCCTGAGGCGGGTGGATCACTTGAGGTAGGGAGTTTAAGACCAGCTTGGCTAACATGGTGAAACGCCATCTCTACTAAAAATACAAAAATTAGCCGGGCATGGTGGCATGTGCCTGTAGTCCCAGCTACTTGGGAGGCTGAGGCAGGAGAGTCACTTGAACCCAGGAGGCGGAGGTTGCAGCGAGCTGAGATCATGCCACTGTACTCCAGCCTGGGCTACAGAGTGATACTCATCTCAAAATAAATAAATAAATATTAAGCACAAAAATAATTAAAAGATAAGCTCCTAAGAAACTATAAATAGGAAACATAAAACAGACACCTCATTACCAAGCAACTCCCCAGTGGCCAACTGAGTAAATATCATCAAACACCAAATTTACCTTCTACTAACTAGGTTAAGTTGTTTTAGCAAGAAAAGTAGCATGAAAGCAGATGTTAATCTTTAATCGTACCTAAGTAGAACTATGAGTAATTTCTCAGAAGAATTCAACTTTGTCTGTTATTAAATTTTAACGGCTTGTGAAAACCAGTATACACTGGGAAGTATCCCACCAACTCTGTTTCTAGCACTAATTTTTAATTTTATAGTATACAGATGTTCCAGGAATAAAAAGGGTAATCTATTTGAAAGGCAAGAGAATATAACATATGAGTCAGAGACTACAGTCCATCAGCAATTGCTTCAAAAGAGTAACCTGTACAATTATTGTTTCAAGAGAAGAAAGAAGACTTGATTGTTGTGAAGGCCTCTTCTATTTTCAAGTTGTTAGGTTCTGTATCTCTCTTCAAATAAGAGGTTAAATTTGACTATTCATATCTAAAACTTTGTTTTACTTTTTAGAATTCCTATCACTCAAATGAAATATGCAATGGTAAGTACAGAAATATGCAATACTAAGTTCCTATAACATGCTTACATGAACTAACGCCATAAAAAAACCACTATAATTTCTCCATTGCCTTTAAGTGAACTCCCTATCCTATTCATTCTCTCATCGTGTTTTAATTCTTTCTACAAGATGAATCTAAACTTGACTTTACAGTTAATTCTGTTCCAGTTTCTGGTGTGTGTATTTTGTTAGCATATGTTTAAGGTAAATCAAATGTAATACGGCCAAGATTGTAACTATTTCTGACAGCAAACATGGGGCTTAAGTCAAAATAAGTAAAAAGAAGCCAGAAATTTTCTATTCAACTATAAATTATGATTATATTACATGTGGAATTTAAGAAAATGTATGCTTAATACCATGATATGTAAAATTCCTTGTAAAATTTTCGATCAGCATTTTGATTCTACCTCAAGTCAATCCTCTAGAAAGAGGTCATGTTATTCAGCATTGGAATACAGCTCCACCTGCTGGTACTGCCAGATCCATTTGTTATATAAGCCTTTTGTAGGCTAGCTAGTGTTACTAAATTTATGCTTATTCAAAGCTGACCTAAAGCCTCCTACAGCAGTATATTTTACAAGAGTAATTAGAATCTGATTATGCTTAAAGATTTCCAAGAATTATAATTATATAGGAATTACACTGACATTGCAGTGTTTCTCTTCAAGAAAATACAGTTCACAACCTATCCCATTTGCTTTCAATGACCAAATAAATTCACAGAATGACACTATAATTGGTTTCTATTTTCATATTTCAACTAGGTAGTCCAAACCTCAGTGGTTACATTAATTTACCCTGTTTCCATGCAGCTATTTCCTTATTTTAATAAACAAACCAAAGTTATGTAAGTATACTTATTCATTCATTGATGTACAATATTAATTGATCAACTATTATGGGACCGAGTCCCAAGTTCGGCTCTGAAAAGCAGAACTAAGGCAGACATGGAGTTTACAGTGCAGCTAAGGAACAAAAGTTGAACAAGCATCTATTTAGGTAGTCACTATCACTTCAATCAGATGCGATCAGGAAGTCCTCTCATGAGAAAACATGAAAACTGTACTCATGTACATGTGTAGAGAAAACTTATAATAGTTATCTTTGTAAAACAACAGTATTATAAATTTGGAAACTTTATGCTATATATTTTCTCAGTTACATAAAAAAGGTCTCATTTCCATCTCATTGAGCATGGTGCATAGCAATGAGGAGAATGTGTGAGTGTGGTTTTGCAAATATATGTAGGTATATTCCAAGCAAGTGTCAATATTGATACAATTAAGAACTAGAAAGCAACCTACTGGATAACTAAATTGCCAGAAACATTTTGAATATTTTCTCTCAATTATTCAGTTATTCTCACTGGATGTACAAATGTAAAAACTGTTTCAAAAGTCTAACATCTGTGATATTTACCTTTAAAAACCTATAAAAGGTGGGCTTTGTCCATGTGAAGATCATTAACACTTTTCACTTCTCAGATCCCAAATATTAAGTGTTGTATAACCAATAGATAACCAGAGAATGTGGAAAAGCTAAAAGGCATTTCAAATAAACAATCAGTTTAATTTTTCTTGGAGTTGCATATGACAACACTTTTTGGTTTTTTAAAGAAACAGGCAGGTCCAGTAATCCACAATCATATTTGTTTCTTCAAGTCAAGTAGCTTTTAAGATGATGCAGTCCTTTGTATATGTGTTTTCCATTGATTTGAGTGTGCTACATTTCTTAATCAAATATGTCAAAATAACACTAAAATCAATGTTTCAGTAAAAAGATATTTATCAATAGGAAATCAGTTAAACAACCAAGACAGGCCACAGAAACAATTTGCTTCCTTTTTATCATCACTTATATCTCGCCCTAAAAAAAATCTACAACATACTATTAAGCAGATACAAACTTTTAATGTTGGCCATCTGCAAAAACCATATGCTATCCGGATATTAGCTGACTGGGTAAGTTAAAGCTGAGTACTCCGAAACTCTGAGAGGATCTTCCTTAAATTGAAAGGAAATTATCTTCATAAACATTGCTAATGTCTGTCTCTAGTTTTCTGTAATATCATAATTCTTAAGAAAATGCCCTAGAAAGTAGTTCACCTCATAATTTCAGACAATCTCAAAATATCTGAAGTATACTAAAAAGAAAAATATGCAAAAATAATATCAAGAAGAAAGGTCCCATAGGTTAGTTCGGTATGTTCAGTATTTCATTTAATCTTTTTGCTAAAACAATCCAATGAAGGCACATGCATATGTATATACATATGAGTCCTTTTTTTAGAGCAAGAGAAAGAGAAATAAGGTTGGCTTTTCTTTCCTTCCAGACTCCAAGGTTAAAAACCAGATCCATGAGAAAATTGGGTTATACCAACAAATACAGACATCTCCTTTTTTTTCCTTTTTCTTTTTCAAGAGACAGGGTCTTGCTCTGTCACCCAAGCTGGAGTGTAGTGGTGTGACATAGTTCAGCCTCCTGTGCCTAAGTGATTCTTCCCACCTCAGCCTCCCAAACAGCTGGGACTTACAGCATACGCCACTGCATCTGGCTAGTTTTTAAATTCCTTTTAGTAGACATGAGGTCTCGCCATGTTGCCCAGGCTGCTCTTCGCACTTTTATGAGAATCACCTGTTTCAAGTAGATTTTGATGTGGAAAATAGTATATATCATAGCCCTAAACCAATGTATTAAATTCAGTTGATGGAGCACCAGTGGAGGGCGGGGCAAACATTTCTTTGTGGAGGCTGCATAAGAGAATCTATCCTGTCCCTCTAATAGCTCTTGTTTTTCAAATTGAAACCATAAAATGACTTGTTTTTCTTTAAGCGTTTTTCTCAAAATTCTAAAAGACCACTCCTATCTTAAGTCCTATATGTAGGACATGTTGAAATGAAATAAATAGGCCAGATGCAGTGGTTTATGCCTGTAATACCAGCACTTTGGAGGCCAAGGCAGGTGGATCACGAGATCAGAAGTTCAAGACCAGCCTAGCCAATATGAAATGCCGTTTCTACTAAACATACAAAAATTAGCCGGGCCTGGTGGCAGGCACCTATAATCCCAGCTACTTAGGAGGCTGAGGCAGGAGAATCACTTGAACCTGGGAGGCAGAGGTTGCAGTGAGAAAGATCATGCCATTCCACTCCAGCCCAGACAACAGTGAGAGATTCTGTAACACACACACAAAAAAGGAAATGAAATGAAATAAACAAAGAGACTAAAACTCTTAGATACACAAAAAATTTCAGATTGAATATCAGGACAAATGAAAAACATTTCGTGCAAACTTAACTTTTTGAGAGATTGGGAGTGTGGGATGGATTTGTTTTTTAATAAGCAAATGCAGATGTTGAAGGAAAAACGTTTAGATTTTTGACACTGTTCTTTGCTAACAGAATTGCCAAATGTTTTCCATAAGCAATGTTGAAATGTCTGGATTTTTTTTTTTGTAAAACCATCACCCAGCTGAACTTTGAAAAATGGAATTTGCCAATTTACTCTAAATTCATATATTTTTCAGATCAACATTTTTATACAACTTTTATTTTCCATGCACTTTATAAATTTTAATCATTATGGAAAGTTTATGGTTCTCTATGTTGTGCACATGTGAGACACACACACTACACACACACACACACACACACACACACACACGGAGTTGCTTTTATTTAGTTTTCACTCTTTAGGAACATATTTAATGTTGTATGTAAACCAATTATGGGATTAAGTAGTCTATTTTCCTACATGCAACAGTTTGGATTCATCTTAATGTCATGTGCAAAACCACCTATGTTTAACTATCATTGTCAAATCAGAAAAAATATTCAAAGAGTAAAACATTCATGCAGCTTTTCTCATATCTGAGTTTCACTTTTTTTTTTTTTTTTTTTTTTTGTGAGATGGAGAGTTTTGCTCCGTCACCCAGGCTGGAGTGCAGTGTGTGATCTCGGCTCACTGCAACCTCCATCTCTCTGGTTCAAGCGATTCGGCTGCCTCAACCTCCTGAGCAGCTGAAACTACAGGCATGCACCACCATGCCCAGCTAAATTTTTCTATTTTTAGTTGAGATGCGGTTTCACAGCATTAGCCAGGATGGTCTCCATCTCCTGATCTCATGATCTGTCACTTCAGCCTCCCAAAGTGTGTGAGCCACCGCACCCAGCCTTCATTTTCAGTTATTAATGTGGTATCTGTGAATCCTTTTATTAGGTGGAGTATTTTTTTCCTTAAACTTAAAATAATCATTGATTTGACAAGCTTCACCTCAGTCTCTTCCCAGAGTCTGTATGCAAAATGCAAAATTGTCCCAATCATTAAAGAAAACTAAAATTAGCTATAACACATTGCCCTATTAAAGCTAAGAACTCACTGATCAATGGAAAAATATGACAGATGAAAGAGACTACACTGGATAATTTAATTGCAAAATATGTCTCCTCCTCGTTCCATTAAATAGTGTGACAAAGGCTCAAATAAGTGTGACTCCTGTTTTGTAGGGATATAACCAAACTGTTAAAAGATTACTTTGCAGTTAGTTACCAATAATTCCTGAGAAGAGTGGCAATGATCAGTTTACCTCTTCAAGTGTTTATTTCTAACCTTTAATCGTCCCACTAAAATAGACTAATAAGTAGCATCAAAGAAATCCCAGAATATAGAATAAATATTGATTCCCAAAAGAAAAATAATACTAACAGGATGACGTAAACCCTGCAACAAACATTTTGGAATTTCCACCAGGCAGTGATGTGAATTTGAATTGTTTCAAAAAGCATCTTAAGCCTCTCAGAGTGGTAGTAGTGACTGAATAATTCACTAAATCTAATTCTAATTCACTAATGGTTAAGTGTAGACCAGATCTAAATACTTTTAAAGTACCTCCTCCTCGACTGATCCCATATATCAAAAAGGATGCTACATCATACTATATCATGTCTATATATCAAAAAGTATGTTAAGATGCTGCTTATTATTTCCAGAAGTGCCACTGTACAAGGGCAAGGATCATCTTGTTATCAACATTGTTTTCCTGTCTTCATCACTTTACAGAATACAAGATGCATAGTAGGAATTTCAGAAATATTAATTTTATGTATATGATCTTATGCCTAGTGATTTCTAGTGATATATATATATATAATCACATGTATATACATGTGCATATATTATGTTATAGTATATATAATCCCTAGGAATTTCTAGTGATATATATATAGAGAGAGAGATAAATCATACATATGTTGTGTTTGTGCATGTGTGTTATACAAATTTATTGTTAATGGAATGGAGACAAAGAAAACATATTTTATTAATTATAAAATTATCTCAAAGATTCCTATTAATAAAGCCTTATTAAAAGAGTTACTTCAAAGTTAAAATTCTTGGGGAAAACTGCCAAAATCTGTTTTTCAGAAAATGACCTTAGTCTCCAGCCCTGTCTGTAAAATGGGGTTTTTACTATGGTGAAGGGAAATCACTGGGCTCTTTCTGATTCTTAGACATATGTTAGGAATGAAAGAGATGGTAATAAAGTGCTTATATGTCATTTGGGAGAGAAGAATTATACCGAATACTATCATTAGGTAAGGTGAAATATAATTTAACAAAAGGTAATTGCCCATTTGGATCCTTTGGCTCTAGATCACAAAGGAGGGTGGGGAAAGTAACCTTGAACAAGTGGTCTGGTATAAATTAATAGCTCTCCATTCCAAGCAGCTAATCCATTACGTACTCCCTATTGCTATTTCCCTTCTGAATACTTTTTGACTCATCTTGTAAGAGTTGCCCAAAGATCCATGTTGGATGCCATCATATTAATAGTCAAAGAAAGAAATATTGAGCCACCAAGAAAATGGAACAGTTAACCACCTCCTATCACTCAGATGCCTGAGGAAAAAAGGAAGTAAAATACTCTTTGAAGGATTCCCTTATCCCATGTAGTTTCTCAAATTGCAAATATCAAAATATAATATGAAATACAGCTGTATGTTTATTGCCACAAAAGAAAATTCTATATTAAGGACCAAAATCTATTCAAAATTTCAGTAGTCTACAACAAAACAATAACAAAAACAAATCAAAGATAATTTGCTGAGTTTTAAGTAATTGTTTTGAAATCAGGATCTTGCTCTGTTGCCCTGGCTGCAGTACAGTAGCGTGATCATAGCTCCCTGCAGCCTCAACCTTCTGGGTTCAAGTGATTCTGCCACCTCAGCCTCTGGAATAGTCAGACCTACAGGCATGCACCACCACATTCAGTTATTTTTTTTCCTTTTTCTTTTTTGAGACAGTCTCACTCTGTTACCCAGGCATCAGCTAACTGCAAGATTAGCTGAGATTGCAGGGTTCAAGGGATTCCCGTGCCTCGGCCTCCTGAGTAGCTAGGATTACAGGTGCACACCACCACAACCAGCTAATTTTTAGTATTTTTAGTAAATACAGGGTTTCGCCATGTTGGCCAGGCTAGTCTTAAACTCCTGGCCTCAGGTAACCCACCCACCTCAGCCTTTCAAAGTGGGATTACAGGTTGTTTTTTTTTTTTTAACTTTTTGTAGAGATGGGTCTCACTATATTGCCTAGGCTGGTGTGACTTTCACTTATTTTTTAAATTATTTAAAAATTTCAATAGGAAGCAAAACTGTCTCTTTACCTTCAGAAGTTAGAACAGAAAATTCCATACCTTAAATATTTCAAAAAGAGAATATTCTCATCACTTGTTTTCTGAACATAAGTTTTCAAAAAATTTACTTTCTAGAAAATTAGTAAAGTTATACCACTTAATTTGTTAGCTCTTATCTTTTAGAATGCAAGAGAAAAGCAAGTGTTATTATAAAAGAATTTTGCAGAAAGAATCCAGTGTAAAGATATAAAATTCATAAACATGAAGGAAGTGATACTAAAGACAAGAATGCAAGGCGCATCCTCATAAATTATAAAGAACGTTGGAAGGCTTACTCTAAAGGAGTTTTTGAATCTTAACACCAAAACAAAGTAATACAAAAAGGAGCCTTTTGGCCAGAACTAACCTTACTTTCAAATACATGTACATGAACCCATGAGCATATATATGTGTGTATGTCAATATGTGCATGTTTGTGTATTTGTGTGTATGTTACTGCATATGACCATATGTGTATATGTCTCAGTGTGTTATTTGTGTGAGTACACATGTGAATATGCTAGTTTGCTTTCCTCAATCAGATTTATTCTGCATGTTCAGAGAAGCCCATCTATTGAACTGTGTAGGCTGCATAACAGCTAAGTTGCTCCAAAATATTACATGCAATTAATTACTGGGAAGATAAGTGGCAGCATAGAAAAAGTCCAAATAATGACTCTTTAGTGCCAAAATGTAACCCTTTATTTTTCAAGGACTAAGTAACCTTCAACAGGAAATCATCACACTGAAATGTTAAAGTCTTTATATTCTGGGTTTTGAATGTTCTTAGTTTGAATAGGAAATCTATTTAACAGAAAATGGCTTTTTCAAATATTATAATCTTCAACACACACAGAGCTAAAACTTTAAGCATTACCCCTCTTACTAATTACTACTATAATCCCAAATTCTTGAGAGTTAGTTATTTCAAAGTCAAATTTACAGATTTCAATCATTGAGAGAAACTTCAACTGTTTCATTAATGAAATGTTAAGAAAAAAATGTACAAGACAGAAAATGAGGACGGAAAACTCTTCATAATAAGACTAAGGATTTAACTTTCTCTACATAATGCCTACATTAAGCTACAGTAAAATTAAATATAATCAAAACACAGTCGGCATTTTATATGTGCATTTGTAATATTACATCAATACAAAACTTTGTAGTGCATTACATTTAATTTTAAAATTCAGAAAGGCTGAGTTTCTAAGAAGCAAACCAGTTTTTAAAGGTAAAAGAAGCAAGATGCAATACCATCATACATGAGAGATGCTTGATTTGAAATGGATCAAATCAAAGATAACAGGAAAAAATCAAAGATAATTTACTGAGTTTTAGTGATTTTTTTTTTGGTAGGGGAGTGGGAGACAGGGTCTTACTGACAGGGTCTTACTCTGTTGCCCAGACTACAGTGCAGTGATGTGATCACAGCTCACTGAAGCCTTGACCTCCTGGGCTCAAATGATCCTCCTACCTCAGCCTCCTGAGTGGATGTGTGCCACCATGTCCAGCATTTGTTGCTGGAGAACTTTTCCTGTTGGGCCTCATAAACATACAATGAAAATCTAAGAAAATCACCCCCTACATATTGAAGGGAACAGAGACTACTGCTTAAGAATGTAGGCTCTAGAATTAGAGTCTGCTTGAATCTCATTTTTGTCTCTTACTAGTTGTTCAGGCATTTAATCTCTTAGTGACAGTTTCCTCATCTATGAAATGGGGGTAAGAATAGAAATACTTTGTAGAGTTATCGTACTTTTAAACGAGTTAATATATCAAAGAACTTAGAATGATAATTAATATGTAACAAGCTCTCAATAAAAGTTACCTATGATTATTGTGTCAAGTTTGTACATGCTTGGATTCACTCTACAGTCAGCTCTTAATTTCTAAAGCTAGAATGACTCTTCCACAATGGCGAATATTTTCTCTAGGAACAAAAATGATAGGATTCTTTTTAGCCCCATGTAAAAAAATAAACGGATAATGAGCCATGCCATAACCATGAACGTGGTACCAAATGGTAATGATTAGAGCACATATTTTGTCTGCACTAGAATCAGCTCAATTATTGGCTCTACCAATACAGGAGCAATTTCAGGCAGGACACAAGGCTGACATGCCGTGCTGCTCTCATAACCTTCAGAAGTAAGTACCTTCTGTGCAGCATGGGTCTGGGTTAGACATATGCAGTAGAGAGAAACAGTGATAAAGAGAGGGAGGGAGAGAAATAGCATATATGCTACAGCAAAATATTCCTTTCCTGAATAACTTTGCAAAAAGATCATATGGTTAAAATGTTTCACAAAAGTAACTTTGCCTAAATATTTTTTGAGGGATATAGAATACATGTATTTCTTTTTTGTCCTTTATTAATAACAAGATATAACAAAAAGTCAACTATAATTCCCATAAAGCTCAGAAGTACCAAATTATATATGAGAGTCAGTTACTTTCACTTCACACACACATACCAAATTGTCATTTCCCCCTAAATGTTATTATGTAATAACAAAATTTTTACTATTTCCAGAGGGACGATATCTGCACTTGATAATTAGAGGATGGGGGTGCAAAACTGTTCACTTGTCCACTTCATAAGCATATCTAGGGATTGGAGTATCAGTATAAAATATTTTGGGAGATACAGTTTAAAATGTTACAAATTCTACCATATTTGTAACTGTGAAAAGTGTTGTAATATCTTTAGAATTTTTTAAAAATGTGATTGTATTTCACAAGCTTTTCTCATGCTCCCAGTCTAAGGTTAAGTAAGTGAAACTTACATAAAAGACTGCCACCAATCTAAGGAAAATATGCCATCAGAAAAATTTTTCCCCACTAAAAACCTAATTAAAATGGTTCAAGATAGTTTTTCCAATAGAATCTGTTAAATGTACAACTCCTTCCAAATGCTAATCTCATCCATTTTTCTAACCAAACAATTACAACAAGTCAATAAATAGTATAGTTTTTTAAAATAAAAAACTAGGTCAATAAACGTTACTTCAATACAAAGCACATTACTTTCTAACAGCAGGAATCTGTAGTCTCGTCATAACATTCTAAGCCCCCTCTGAAGTTTAAAGAGCAAGGATGTAGGAAGACTATAAAGAAGGAGCTACTACAGCCGTGACAGGAAACAATTAAGACATAAATAAGAATTTCCGCGGAATCAGGTCAAAGTCAGGACACATTTCAGAAATGTCCTAAAGGTACACATGATGAAGTAATGGTTGTCAGGAGAGGTAGAAGGTCTGGGTGGTGCTAAAAGAACTTATTTTTTAAAAACCTAACAGCTTTGAGTTGGAAGTCCTAAACCTGTTTTCAAAAATCCACAATACTAAAACAATTCATAAAGACTTAGAGTTGTGGGATTCCATGGTCGCTCCTGAGATCTTGCAGGAAATGAAGTTGTAGTATTAAAGTAAATCAGGTTTCCTTTTCCTTTTGTCAGTGACATACTCGCAAGATGTTCTGAAGAAAAAGATCTCGTCATTGGAGTTTAGGTAATAAGCATTCCAGAAGACTGTCAAACAACAGACCACAACTCAACAAACACTAGAATCGTGATGACTGCAGTTATAATGTGCAGAGTCAATGTTTCAGTGAGCAGACATACAAATTAAGGAGTTGTCAATACCATTTTTGTAATATTCTGTGGGTAGCTGTTAGTGTTATTAACTTTGCAATTTGTTAGTGTTACTACCTTGGAAAACTAAAATTATACTCAATACCATTTGCTGTTAGTGTTATTAACTTTGCAATTTGTTAGTGTTACTACCTTGGAAAACTAAAATTATACTCAATACCATTTTTGTAATACTCTGTGGGTAGCTGTTAGTGTTATTAACTTTGCAATTTGTTAGTGTTACTATCTTGGAAAACTAAAATTATACTTTGAAAACATTGAGTATATAAAATGCCCTCTTCAGCCATTTCTATTTTTAAATGAAAAAAAAAAAAAAAAAAAACACTGACTGGTAAAGTCTTTGTAATGGTTGATTTAGAAGGTATGGAAAGACATGAATAAAAATATGTCTCTTTTCTGTAGCAATTCACACATGTGGGGCTTAGAGGAATAATTCAAAAATAAAGAAAAATAATTTACTTTTGTTGACAGATAACTAAAGGATCCAAGAAGATGCATTCTAAGGACAGCAATTGAGTGACAGCCAAAAAGCAATGATTAAAGTTTGTTGAATTCTGGAATATTGGATCAGGAGGAAAACTTGAATATAATCTCTTCCAATGCTTTCTTTTATAGATGACAAAACTGAAGGGTTGGCTTACCTAAATTTACATAAGTAGAGGAGAGGATAAGAAGGTTTTAACAGAAAGCAAAAAGAAATTTTTGGCATGAAAAGTAGTATCTGAAGTATAAGGAAATTTAAGAACAACCAGAATTCTACCTAATCTCACTTCCCTATTCCTAAACAGGTACTAACTATTCAAAAGTGCCTTTTCTGCCTCATCCTTTTCTGGTTTCACTTTTTAAATGTTGAAAGAACATCTTTTGATAGCGATTACTTTTCAACTCCCTTTTTTCCCTCACCACAAATCCTTCTGGAAAGTAAAACTGACTGGGAGAAAAAAATGCTATTGAAGAAAAAATAATGAATGTTTCAGCTTAAATGACCAGATGTTGCTTGAATTCCACAGATAAATATTCATCTTTGCTTCTATAGACTTAAGTTACTATGATGAGAGTTTGTAACGAAACTGTAGTCATAAAAATGTCAAAACTATATATTTAAGGTGTTTATGAAGGTTAAAGTAAGTTTAGGGAACTTTATCTTTCCTTTTTTTAATCTCACCATATTTACTCCCCAAAGTCATTTCCTCCTGGTTTTCTTTTTTTTGGTTCTGCTAATTTTAGTGAAGACATTTAATAAAGAAAGATACTTTTCCTTGTATGAAGGTTATTTTGAGGGAGACCCAAGAAGTTCACAGATAATTCTGACATTCCTCTATGCATAGATTTGTGCAAATAGGCATTCAGATTCTAGGAGCCAAAACGAAAAAAACATGCAGTAGGAGCTTTATTTTTCTGGAATGTTCTATTTCCCTATTGTATATATGTAAATGCTCTCTCTGATCCATAGCATTTAAACCTTTCAAATTTCTACAATTTATAAAACACAAAAACAAATCAACAAAACACCTCCCTGTTTCCCTTGTTCTCTTCCAGTATCGTTCTATCTTTCCCTCCCCCTTAAAACTTGCCAAAATATTTATCTGTAATCACTATTTATTCATCTTCACCAAAGCCTCAATTTTAGTCACATCTGGCTACTGCCCCAACATATCACCAAAACAGTCCTGAGTCAAGTCCACCAATTACCTTCATGACACTAAGTCGAATAAGCACTTTTCAGTCTCCATCTCACATGATTTCTCAACAGCATTTGGCACCATTCCCTCATTCTTAAAACACTCTCTTTCCTTCATGCCCTTGATATAACATTGTCCTGCTTTTCTCCTCCCTCTTTCATCCTTGACTGTGGCTCCTTCAGTTGCATGCTCTTTCTTCCTTACCTGGTCAATAAGGACTCTACAACTCCCAAAGGCCTGTTCTTAGGCCACTGTACTACACACTTCACCTAGGCGATTTCATCCATGCCAAAGGGCCTCAGTTAAAACCTATGCCATGGTGACTCTAGTCTAAGGCAACTTGCGCAGAATCTCTTACATCAAGGTGTCTAGTCTACATTTGTACTGAAATGCCCCTAAATCATCTGAGTTTGAGGTCTCAAAACAAAAATTTATTATTTCACCTCTACCCTCCAATCTGATTCTTTTCTACTGTTTCCCATCTCTGTGAGAAGTACCTATGTTCATCCAATTGCACAATCCAAAAACTCAGGTGTTGTCATTATTCAACCATGCCTAGGCTCACTCCTCCGATACCCAAGCCATCGCCAAATTTTATCCACTGTATCCATTAAATAGCTCTTGAACTTCTCTACTTTTTCTCTTCTCCTCAACCACAACCTTAGTCCTTTTTATTACTTAGAGAACCTAGAGTATGTAAAGAGCCCCTAACATTTCTTCCATCACTCACTATGAATTCCTCTCTAATCCATGCCCTACAGGAAACCAAAGTATGTTTTCTGGGATATAAACATGATTATATAATCTACCAATTAAATCCTTCCATGATTTTCTATTGCTGGTAGGATGTAGCTGAAACTCCTAAACATGGACAACAATGCCCCGCATGATCTGGTTTCCACCTACACCGCCAGCCACCCATAACCCCCTCCACACCTTTCAGTTGCTCTTACCTGCCTTGCACACTTTTATTCCATAGGACCTTCCCTCTCTGTCCATTCCCTGGGTTGTTCTTCCCTCTACCTTTCCTCTGGTTAATTCTTATTCCTCCTTGGCATTTAGTTCAGCCTTCACTCCCCTTTGGGAATCCTTGCCTGAACCATTCAACTAGTTCATACTCTCTAAGTCGCATTTACATTTTCAACTGTTTAATTTGATTTAATCAATTTCTGTCTCCCCACGAGACTGTTAGCCAAAATGAGAAGGGATTGCATCTGGTCTTGCTTTTCAGCCATCTCAGTGCCAAGCGAGTGCCTAGCCTGTTACAGAAGCTCAGTATTTGTTGAATAAAGGAGCAAATGACTAAACTAGAAACCAAGAGCACTGAACCATTAGAACAACCTGCAGTTGTTGGATATCTCATGGAAGAAATGGAAGAAGGATGGATCTGCTCATCTGAGCTGTCATTTCTTTTTTCCAGAGCACTTATTTTTCTTAGCACACAAGTGATAATATCTTAACCCACTGACTTCTTTCTGTTTTGGCACTCATCATGAACATGAATCAATCTGAATTACTGACCAAACCCTAACTATACAAATCTTTCATAGTAGCATCGTATATAGACTTTCTTTCAGAAAGTAATTTGTTGTTCTACTCAATTTAGCTAAAAAAAAAATGCAGCACCTCCTGTGAATCAGTCATTCTATCAGGTGTTGTGGCACTGTGCTTGCTCATTGTCGTAGTTTTGTTTTTAGATGTACCTAAAACATCTCATCTTTTGCTCTGTACAACTTTTTAAAAGCTGCAAAGATCAGAGCAGTGAACCAAGAAGAGTACAAATACTTCTTCAATAAAATTACTACAGTGGTTTACTTTCTTAGCTGACACATAAATATATATATTTTAAAATACTTTTATTTTCCACAAATATAAGGCAGAAGAAATGCTATCAGATATTCATGTTTCATAGATTGCCAAATATTTTTTTCTGTAGTAGGTACACTTATTTTCTCTTTAGCATAGCAATTCATAAATACTAAGACAATTCATAAATTGGGTACAGTTAATTCAAATACTTTAGACCTATTTCTAGTGTAAGATCTAATTCACTTGCAAAACAAGTTAAACATGAAATTAAAATTAAAGTTGTTCCATGTATAAAGATTAATAATATTGCCTAATATTTAATAAGTGTTTCCTATTAGGTGCTTATCACTAGTCTTCAACCTATAAAATAAAATATTATATCATATATAATTAGTCATATTTACAGGGGTGGAAATTATAGCTTGGAAATGCTAACGACTAAACAGATGACTGGGTGATTTCCAACATGTAGTTGAAATAAGGAGCATGATGAAAGGGTTCCAGATGACTGACTGGATGCAGCTAGCACACACCTCTTCCACAGAGAAGAACTAAATAGTGAGTACATATTCACACCTCAACTAGATCATCTAAGGGAGAACAGAGGAATCCAATAGAGAAGTGAAGGGAAGCACTAAAAGCAAAGAGGGAAGCAACGCAGCCTGATTGACTGAGACTGTCGAGAGGTAGGATTAGCTTCTGGACATGACCAAAGGGTAGGTGAGAGACCCCTGAGGCTCCATATTCCTGCCACAAACTTTTGCAATCCTAACTGCAGGAGAGCCCCTCAATCCTCATGGGCCTCCTGACTAACATAGGGAGCTGCCCAGGGAATTTGCTTGAATTCATGTGGAGTCCCACAGACTTCAGAGCCCTGAACAGCTCCAGCATGGCCCCATTCTGACAGCCCAGCCCCTAAAGCTCTGCATCTGACCCTCAGGCCACCACCAGAGGCTAAGCTAGGGAGGGAGAAACAAGGCCAGGCACATTCACACACCTAAAAGACAAATACCACCACTGCTGCAGCAGACTGCTGTGGGACCAAGGTGTAAGCAAACTACTTGCCCCACAGCTGCCTGCCTCCCCCACAGCTGCCTGCCTCCCCCACAGCTGCCGGCCTCCCCCACAGCTGCCTGCCTAGTTGTTCCTGCAGAGAGGGAGCACACTCCTCCTGGAGGCAGGCCTACAGCACAGTTGCCACTGCTTGTGCCGGAGCATTCTGTTAGAAGGCTGTAGACCAGGTTGTCCCTCTGTATCACAAGCGGTGCTTGAACCCAGGGGTCCCGAAGACAAGTCCACTGACCCAGTCACATCCACCAAGGACTATAAAACACTGTCTAGAAGCTTAAGGGTGAGATTTGCAATCTAATCTGGAGCAAGGGAAGGTGTCCACATGGTCAGAACTGAGGGAATGTGGGATGGGTTTACCCTACAGTGTGGGAATTTGGTGACCCCCCTGCTGGCTTCACAAGAGTGGACCAGGAGGGGTGTGGTCTAGGAGCCATAGTTTCTGTCCTGGACAGGGAGTCTCACAGCCTGGGGGAATTCTGCCATCTGAGGCGGGGTCCTGCTGACTGTTTTGGCTACTACTGCAGGCCACAGGTAAAACACCACCAAGATCAAGTGCGTGGGAACTAAGTGGGTCCCACTATCACCTTGTAGGCTGTGGGGCCATGGGCAACCCCTCTTTCTCCATGTGGGCTCTTTGGCAGGGTAGAAGCACCTCTGCTGCTCCCTAGAATGTTGCCCCAGCAGCCTGAGAACTGCTTTCTAATCCCATCAGGGCCGATGGTTGCACCCATTGCTGGGGAACTTGCAATATGGGCGTGCCCAACCCAAAAGTATCCAGCTTTGCCCCTGATACCCACCTCGGCGGCAGAACATGGGAAGGAACTCCTAGGAGTTCCACAGCCCCACCCATCACCTGAGACATCTCAGTACTTCTGGTTAACAAAGGTCAAGCATAAATCCCCATTGCTACTACCACAGCTACCTCTCTTGGAGTAGACACCTACTGGCCAGGAGGTCACCTGCAGAGCCCATTATAACCTCTGCTGGCACAACTGCATGGTGCTTGGGTGGGAGACAAGTTTTGTGCAACCTCAGCTACCAGCATGCCCCTAAACATCCCAGCTACTCAGCAGGCCCTGAGCTCACTGACCTGCCTGCCGCTACAACAGGCAGCTAAGGGCACCATGCGAAGGGCATTTATGACCTAGGAAATCACAGAGTCTACATCATTCCTGCACTCCCGCCCCCTCTCTCCACAGTCAGGGCTGGTCCTTGTGTCTGCCATTTGGGAGATCTGAGGGAAAGCCTTCCTAGTCCGGCCACACTTAACCCCCACTCTGAGGCTGAGTATGGAGTCCAAGCCACTGGGCATCCCACAGACCAGCCCATTGCCTAAGGTACCAGAGAGTTTCTTCCTCTACCGGCCTAGAGGTTGATCTGCACAACTCCATACAAAATCTGCTGACACAAATGCATAGCACTTGGGAACAAAATAAGCTTCTTGAGACTTCTACCAACCCAGCTCTGCAGGAGAATATGAGCCCGCCCACATGCTAAGTATATCCCAACTACAACCAGCATTTGAAGAAAGTGACCAGATTGAAGTTATCTATAACCAAGGAATTCATACAGAGCCTTTGCCACCAAAATCACCCTTAGAACCAAAGCCAAAAGACTCTAAACAACATATATTATAGTCACATCCTAAAAAAGGAAAAACTTGTATCCAAATTAAATTAAATTCCAAAAGAAGAAGAAATAGTATATGCAGATGATAAGGAACCAAAGAAACAATTCTGAAAGTATAAAAAAGGTGTCACAACACCCCCAAAGGACCACACTAACTCTCTAGTAGTAAATCCTAATCAAAATGAAATACTTGTAGTATCAGATAAATAATTTAAAATGCTGATTTTGAAAAAGTTCAATGAGATCCAAGAGAAAGTTTAAAACCAACACAAAGAAATCAAAAGAACAATTTAGAACATGAAGGAAAAATATACCAACGAAATAGATAGATATATTTTAAAACCCAGAACTTCTAGAAATAAAAAATTCATTGAAGGAAATACAAAATACAGTTGATAGTAGTTTTAACAATAGACTAGACCAAGTCGTTGAAGAAAGAATCTCAGAGTCTGAAGGAAGGTCTTTTGAATTAACCCAGTCAGACAAATATTAAGAAAAAAATATTTTTCTTAAATGAATGAAGCTTTCAAGTAGCATGAAGAAGTATGTAAAATGTCCAAACCTGGGAGTCAGAGGTATTCCTGAAGGAGAAAAAAAAGTAAAGAGTTTATAAAACCTATCTGAGAAAATTAGACACATGCACACATGTATTCACTGCGGCACTATTTACAATAACAAAGACCTGGAACCAACCCAAATGTCCATCAGTGATAGACTAGACAAAGAAAATGTGGCAAATATATACCATGGAATACTATGCAGCCATAAAAAATGATGAATTCATGTCCTTTCAAGGACATAGATGAATCTGGAAACCATCCTTCTCAGCAAACTGACACAAGAACAGAAAATCAAACACCACATGTTCTCACTAATAGGCGGATGTTGAACACTAAGAACACATGGACACAGGGAGGGGAGCATCACATACTGGGGTCTGTTGGGGGGGCTAGGGGAGGAACAGCAGAGGGTGGCGAGGTTGGGGAGAGAGAACATGGGGAGAAGTGCCAAACACAAGTGACAGGGGGATGGAGGCAGTGAGCTGCATTGTCATGTATGTACCTATGCAACAATCCTGCATGATCTGCACATGTACCCCAGAACCTAAAGTGCAATAATATATATATATACACACACACACATATGTATATATATATGAAAACAATTGAGAAAAACTTCCCAAGTCTTGCTAGAGATTTAGACATCCAGATCTAAGAGGCTCAAAGAACTTCAGGAAAATACATTGCAAGAAGTACTTGAGCGAGTCATATAGTCATCAGTCTAAAATCAGCAGAGAAAAGCATCTAGTTGCTTTTAAAGGAAATTCTATCAGACTAACATTGGACTTCTAAGCAGACACTTTATGAGCTAGTATAGACTAGTGTCTTATTTCCAGAATTCTTAAAGAAAAAAATTGTCAGCCACGAATGCTGTATCCTGCTAAACTAGGCTTCACAAAAGAAGGAGAAATAGTCTTTCCCAGACAAGTAAATGCTAAAGAAACTCATCACAACCAGACTGGTCCTAGAAGAAATACACAAGAGACGTCTAAACATTAAAATTAAAGTTCAATACTCACCATTATAAAAACACATGAAAGTATAAAACAAGTGTTTTAAAGCAATTACAAAAATGAGACCAAAAAGCAACTAGGTAACAATTAACATTATGACAGAAACAAAACCTCACATATCGATATTAGCTTTGAATCTCAGCACTTTGGGAGGCCAAGGAAGGAGGACTGCTTGAGGCCAGGAGTTCAAGACCTGGGCAATATAGTGAAATTGCATCTCTAAATGCTTCAAATAGCCAGATGTAGTGGCACATACCTGTCCCAGCTAATCAGAAAGCTGAGGCAGAAAGACTGCTTAAACCCAGAAGTCTGAGGTAGCAATGATCTGAGATTTGTGCTGTTGCACTATATCCTGGTCAACAGAGCAATACCCAGTCTCAAAAGCAAACAACCAAAAAAGAAACCAAAAAAAAAAGATAACTTTAAGAAAGGAAGAAAATATTTGCAAACTATGCATCTGATGAAGGACTAATATCTAGAATCTAAAAGGAACTCAAATAACTCAACAAGAAAAAAACAACCCCATTAACAAAAATGGGCAAAGGACATGAAGAGAAATTTTGCAAAAGAAGACATACAAATGGCTAACAAACATGAAAAGATGCTTAACATCATCAATCATCTGAGAAATGCAAATTAAAACCATGATAAGATACCACCTTACACCAGTAAGAATATTATTAAAAAATGAACAAATAACAGATATTGTCGAGGATGCAGAGAAAAGAAAACATGTATACACTAATGGTGGAAATGGAAAGTAGTACAACCTCTATGGAAAAGAGTATGGAGATTTTTCAAAGAACTAAAAATAGAACTACCATTTGATCCAGCAATCCCACTTCTGGATATCTTTCCAAAGGAAAAGGAATCATTATATCAAAAGAATATCTGCACTCATGTTTATTGCAGCACTATTCACAACAGCAAAGATACAGAATCAACCTAAGTGTACATCAATAGTTGACTAGATAAAGAAAATGTAGTGTATGTATATATGTATGTGTAGTGTAGGTACATATGTATGTGTAGTGTGAGTGCATATATGTGAGTGTACACACACACACTACTCAGCCATAAAAAAATGAATTAAGTCATTTCTTTTGTTTCAACATAGATGGAACTGGAGGCCCTTATTGTAAGTGAAATAACTCAGAAACAGAAAGTCAAATACCACATAGTCTCACTTACAAGTGGAAGCTAAATAATGTGTACACATGGACATAGAGAGTGGAATAATAGACACTGGAAACTGAGAAAGGTGGGAAGGTGGAAAGGGGGTAAGAGATGAGAAATTGCCTAACAGGTACAATGTACACCAGGAACCCCCAACCCCCGGACCACGGGACCCATACCAGTCCGTGGCCTCTCAGGAACTGTGTGCTCCTCACCTCCTGCTGTGTAACCCAACACAGCAGGAGGTGAGCAGCATTCCTTCTTGTTATATCAATGAGGCAATCAGATTCTCATAGGAGCATGAACCCTATTGTGAACTGTGCGTGGAAGGGACCTAGGTTGTGTGCTCCTTACGAGACTCTTAACTAATGCTGGACATTCTGAGGTGGAACAGTTTCATCCTCAAACCATCCATGGAAAACCTGTTTTCCACAAAACCATTCCCTGGTGCCAAAAAGGTTGGGGACTGCTGATGTACATTATTCAGGTGATGGTTACACTAATAGCCCAGGCTTTATCTATACATAATATATCCATGTTGACAAAACTGCACTTTGACCCCCTACATCTGAAAAATAAAATTTAAAAACATAAGGTAGCAGAGCTATAGTAGGCACCATAAGATTACTCATTTCATTGATCAACAAACATTTAGCACATATCTGCTATATAGTATGTGCTAGACCTTGTGACATAACAGTGAACAAGACAGACACGATCCTTGGCCTTCATCATTGGTATATTTTACCAAAATCCATTAAGAGAATGAAATCGGTGTTGCAATTTAAAAGGAAAATCCCAAGACCTTGATTCTTTAAGCTGAGGTTTTCTAGCATTCTAGAAATGAGAAAAATCTTTTTTATATTCTAGACATGCTTCTCTTCATGGCCTATCAATGTAAACAGGGGTCATGTCTTCTTCTGAGAACTTTAGGCCATCAGAAAAGATCCCCACACTCAGGACATTCCTATGAGAAGTAGTAAAGTAGAATTTGGCACCCAGACACTCATCATAGTTTCTTGAGTTGCGTCCTTGGCATGAGGGCACCAAATTTTGTGTGTTACTAGAAGGTCATTTCAACAGTCAGAAATTGATGATTTGTAATACAACCAACTCAACATGCAGTTCCTGGGAAAAAAAAGGTTTCCCTTGGGAAGAGAATTTAAAATGACCTGTTTTTTTAGGACTCAATGATTATATGAAGTAACAAGATAAAAATGTGCATTTCTTGGACAGTTAGAAAACTGAAATATTTGGGTTGGCAACAGAAAGTTACAAGTAAGTCAAAGGCACTATAGCTTCTGTCAGCTAGTGTGGCCAATTACTTTGGGAAAGAAATTTCACAAGCTCAACTATGACCACTCTACCTTTAAAACTCTACTATTAGACCCTCAATTGTAGAAACACTTTTGTAAAAGCCAGTGTGTAGTTCACTTACTTAGGTACTCTTACTTCTTCCTAATGCAACAGATACATGCATAGTTACTTCAATGAAAAACCAAGACTTCTGCTGCTCCTAGAAATAGACAGTGGATCTTAACAGGGAATGGAAACAATTCCAGAACTGATACAAATATTCCAAATGTTAAGGTTCTAATCTAAAAATTTCTACTCCAAATATACAGAGAATATATAAATAAAGTGGCATTACTTTCATTTTCCTTATAAAAGTCATATTTTGGAGATATTATCACAACAGTTTTTTTAAATCAATGTTGTGATGGTTAATACTGTGTCAACTTGATTGAAGGATGCAAAGTATTGATCCTGGGTGCATTGTAAGGGTGTTGCCAAAGGAGATTAACATTTGAGTCAGTGGGCTGGGAAAGGCAGACCCACCCTTCATCTTGGTGGGCACCATCTAATCAGCAGCCAGTGTGGCTAGAATATAAAGGAGGCAGAAAAAAAATGTGAAAAGACTAAACTGGCTTAGCCTCCCAGCCTACATCTTTCTCCTGTGCTGGATACTTCCTGCCCTTGAACATCAAACTCCAAGTTATTATTATTTTTTTTTCTTTTTCAGACTCCAAGTTCTTCAGCTTTGGGACTCAGACTAGCTTCCTTGATCCTCAGCTTGCAGATGACCTATTGTGAGACCCTGTGATAGTGTGAGTTAATACTCCTTAATAAACTCCTGTGTGTGTGTGTGTGTGTGTGTGTGTGTGTGTGTGTGTGTCCTATTAGTTCTGTCCCTCTAGGGAACCCTGACAAATACAAATGCACTGTACATATTTACGAAAACTTAGCTACATTTCTAATTTGGGCCTGAGACTGTAACTGCATCCCAGACTTGTTTGGATGTTCTTGCTACTTTCAAGGAGGTTTTTTAAAAGTTTTTTTTCCTTTTAGAAAGTGAAAATCAAAACAGCAAACAGCAAAAGAATCTATCAAGTGGAGAGAAAACACCAGATAATTGAAACAAATCATAACATTTCCCAGAGCTTTCTACTTATCAAGAAGTTTTCCAGAAATCAAGTAATAGCATTGGCAGTAGTAAATTAATGCCATTAAAGTCAAAAATTATTAGCTTTTGGAATACATGGGTATAACTTATCTAAATACAGTTAATGCCTCAACTTTCCGATAGTTCTTAATAATAACTCAACTCACTGGTTCTGAACCATTTTTTAGGTCTTCATATAGTTCATCTCCATATGACATTCCATTCTCAACTGAGCAGTACGACTTTTACATCCAAGGAAAGTACACCAGAATCTCCCTGGAGGCATATATTATTTGAAGAATGCCCCCTGAAATCCCTGGATGACTCTTTAAATGCCTCCCTGTCTCCTATTATAAAAATCACTAATTTAAATATTTGATATCAATTGTCTTTTTACATTAATCAGCATTTAAAATGTTAGTTAAAGCAACTCAATGATTTAGACAGTTTTACATGAAGGTAACTATGATAGGCAGAATAACGGCCCTCCCAAAGATGTCCACATTCTAACCCCACAACCTGGGAATATGTAACTTTATATGGCAAAAGGGACTTCGCCAATATGATGAAATTAAGGATCTTGAGATGAGAAGATTATCCTGGATTACTGAAGTGGGCCCAAAGTAATCACAAGAGGCCTTATAAGAGGGAGGCAAGAAGGCTGAGTCAGAGAAGATTTAACAGCAGAAGCAGAAGCCAGGGTGAAGCAAGGAAGGAACCAATAACTGAAGAATGCAAGTGACGTCTAAAAGTGGGAAAAAGCAAGGACGTGGATTCACCCGTCTAGCCTCCAGAAGGTAAGCATCCCTGTTGGTGCTTTGATATTTGACTCTCTGGCCTTTAGAACTGTAAGATAATAAGTTAGTTGTTCAAAGCCTCTAAATTCATGGTAATTTATTACAGCAATAATAGAAAGCTAATATAGTACCACTATGTCGGGAACTGTAAAACCTCAGAGCCATGCTAGAATTAACTTCAATTGTAGTAACCTGAACGTGTCTACATAAAACCAAGAAAAAAAAAAGCTGTTGGAACTGTAAGTTGTTTTTCCAGTGAAATGCTGGCTCCTCTTACACACTAGACAGTTTGAGTCTAGAGACTGAAAGCATTGCTATAAAATTGCATTAATAACAATTATAAAATTTTTATAAAACAATATAATAATCACCCATTTTTAAAGCCCTTCATTTAAATAATTTTGGCATAGTTTGCTGTGATATAGGGGGGCGATCACAGACCTACCAGTATTTGGTAGGTGTTATCACAGCAGCCTCAACTGTGAGATACAAATATGAGATGCAGTCACCAGGAGCACCATGAAGTGATTGTGAGCTAACTGGAACTCCTCAGTAGGAACCATTCTGTCATTTCTGATCTTAGTAGGTAATAATCGCTTTCGGAGAGTTACTTGTGAAAAATCAGACATGATAAATGTTATTCCTTAATCCATAAAATGAATTTTTAAATTTTATTTTTTTAAAAAAATGCACAGAGAAGATTCTGGGGCTGAATAGGTCAAGTTTATTTTTTGACCTTCTGTCTTTTGGGAGCTCAGAGATTTAAAAACAAAATATATGCTTAATTCAAACAGCTCCTGTCCTGGACATTCTGGGAAAACTATTTTCTACTAAAAAGAGAATAGCATTAAGCCACCAATAAAAACCAATACGATGTTTTGACCAGTTTTCTTCATAGTTGTGAATGATTTATGTCAGTTCATTAAAACTTTACCTCAATATTTCACTTACCATAACTCTGATTGGGAATACAGTTTGTGGCTAGAAAACTGATGAATGCTATGTGGTCCATTCAAGTACAAATAATTGTTGTTATTAGCATGATGATGGCTCCTTACACGGTAAGACAACCAACCTTATCACCACACTACCTTCAGCATTATCCTTCTAAAATGTCCTCTACAGTCTTTTGAATATTTATTATAGTTATTTATTCAAGTCTTTTTCCTTCTTTAGATGGTTTCTGGAGGGCGAGATTTATTGTCTCATTTATCTCTATACCTTCATTGCTTAGAAGATAATAGGGATTTGATAAATGTTGACTAAATTCACCCATCTACCTACCAGCACCTTCAATTTCCTGTTGGCCTACACCTGGGTGAAGCATATCCTAGAACAAATAACAGAAAAATCACCCACTGCAAGATCAGAATTTACATGGGTTTGCTTAAGCTATTTAAGACTGTCCTGTACATTCATAATGTGTTAAAAATTGTATCACTCGGTTTGAATATATGAAGTAATTATGACTAATCTTCCTGAGTACTCCTATTTATTTATTTATTTTTGAGATCGAATTGCTCAGTCGCCCAGGCTGGAGTGCAATGGCAAAATCTTGGGTCACTACAACCTCCACCTCCTGGATTCAACGATTCTCCTGCCTCAACCTCCCAAGTAGCTAGGCCTACAGAAGCCCGCCACCATGTCCAGCTAATTTTTGTATTTTTAGTAGAGACAGGGTTTCACCATGTTGGTCAGGCTGGTCTCAAACTCCCGGCCTCAAGTGATCCACCTGCCTCAGCCTCCCAAAGTGCTGGGATTACAAGTGTGAGGCACCGTGCCCAGCCAAATTTTTTAAATAACCAGAATAATTTAGTTGCCAGTGTAACCCACACCACTCTACAAAGTTCACGGTCAGTTAATATAAACTTTTCTACTTTCTTTCAACCTAAAAATATTTCTGAATCTTACCATATTTTCCTTCCAGCTTATTTTATTCATATAACAACAAATATTTATTGAGGGCCTGCTATGTACCAGACACTGTAATAGAAATGAACAAAGCAGTCATCTCTGTTCCCAAGTGTACTGAGAGAAATAAACATGAAAATTAGCTGTGCATTTCAATGTGAAATGTAGGTAGTAAGGGAGCCCTCAGCAGGAAGTTTTGACACCTATGGGTCTACAAGTTTAAGCTGAATCCAAAGTATGATTAGGAACTTTTTAGGTACAACAGTTCCACATCAATAAAGTTAGAGGCCTGACGTGAAGAAAAAAATAAGTTTGGAAAAGTATAAATAGGCTAATATAGGAGGTGCACATTTTGTGACAAGGGTAATGGAAATAAATTATGCTGAATCTTATAGACACTATTAGTCTCTCATAAATAAACAAATAAGCTAAGGCTTATATGTCATTCTAAGGACTCTTGGAAGAAAAAGTTAATCATAACCTCTCAACCCGGGGCAGTATCATTCTGCAGAGAACACTGAAGAATGTGTGGGGCATTTTTGGTTGGCATAATGGGGGATGTAGTCAGCAATTAGTGCCTGGAGGCCAGGGATCCCAAACATCCTGCAATGCTTAGTAGAGTCCTTCATAAGGGAAAACTGTTCCACCAGAAATGCCAACAAGGCCCCATTGAAAAACACTGCTCTAGGCCATGTGACATCAAATGGCCTTCCTCTCCACTTTTCCTTTGGTGCTTCATGATCTGGAGGCCCACCAGTTAAATAAGGTGCCCATCTGCAGATAGTAAGAGTCACAACTGCCTTCTGTCTGACCTCAAAGCCCTGCTCCTTTTATTAGTCAGGATAAAGCAGTGATATGAAAACCAAGCATAAAAGACAATGTTTTAGAAACAACAGAGCAGTAGTAGCATCAGAGTCTATGGGAAAGAGAAGGAGAATGAGACTGACAAAATCACTGTTTGCTTTGCCAACAAGCATGTTGTCAGCAACAGTCAGAGAATAGTAGCTTTATTACAAGAATACAGGAAGGGTTGATTAGGAAGTAGAAATTTCAAATAGGTAAAATGTGTGCTTTCAATAAAATTGACAATAAAAGGATGCATATTTAAAGTAGTTTGAAGAGCTTGTTAGTTGTAGCAGCAAGTTTTTGTTCTCACTCTTTTTGGTTTGGGCGGGTCACTATTTCTCTGAGGTGAGTAGGGTGTGTGTGTGTTTCATAAATGATAGGATGGACTGTTAGCAAGTGCCAATCAAAGCTGACTAAAGGAGAGTGTCTCAATAATGGAACAGGAAAAGATCTTCTGGGAAGGGGGATCTGACACTCAAGTACTGAAGTTCTTTTAAACAGAAAGTTTTAGGTGGCATCTATACTACTTGGCAGTTTCAGCCCAGAGATGGGGGGAAAAATAGACTGCACCAGTAAGCGGTAAACTTTGAGATTATCTCTGACACTAGTAGAGAGGCTCTTTGCCTGAGCCCACAGTATCTAAGAGTTAATAAAACTGCCTTTGAAAACAGCTAGGGCAGAGGCACTATAATTTTTGAAAGATCATCACAACGTACATCTAAGATAATCATAGCAACCACAATCACAGAAATGGCCTTCACTCAGAAACATAGTAGAGATGTCATTTTTCATTTATATGTCATATGTCATTCATCAGACTGTTACTACAATCTGTGGCATAATTTAGCTAAAATTTATAATAGTATTTTTGTTGCATAAAATTTGTAATATTTCTGACATACAAAATCACAGAGGGATCACTGTGCATGATATGGTTTCTAATTAACATAATCAAGCATTCTTCATTATATCAGAATGAGAATATGGTAATTAGGAAGCACATCAGTGTTACCTGAGCTATACTGAGGTGTAAATACCATTTCATGTTAAACCTCCCTGGACCTACTTGCCAGGGTCTCTGTGATTCCTAGTGAGTGCCCACATGCCACCTGAAACTTGACAAGCTGCACACACAGCCCACTATTTCCTCTCACCACCCTCCTTCCACCCTTGTTCCTTTTCTTAACTAACAGAAAATCCATTCACCCAACTGCCAAAGCTAGGAACATAAAATAAATGTCTGTCAAGTCACAGTAATACTCAATAAGGTACCATTGTTTATGACTGCTTTTTTATTGCTTTATAGATTTTAGTGGTAGAAAAGTAATGACAAATGCTACATGTGAATTTTAATTTTATAAAAATAACTTACAACTCTGGGAATTTTACTAAAAACAATTGTAGTTAAAGGGTTTTTATTTCTTTATCTCAAAATGCCTGTGAAACTTTACCTTATTTTATAATTGCTCAGAAAACCTTGGGTTAGTTAAATATTTTGAATTTGTTACTTTATTACATAGGTATTAGAAGGCAAATAATCAAATTCCTGTGATTTCTTCAAACTAAGTATGGAACATTTTTACTGAATAAATTAAACTATTCTTTCTAAATATAATTTTGAAAAAAATCCATTAAAAAGAAAAATTGCACTTGGGGACAACATTATGTCCTCACAAAATGAAACAAAAGCTCTATTCTTCTAAGAGCAGACTTGGACATACCAATGTACAGCTCAAGCAAGCTCAGGAAATGTTTCAGTGATATTCCATTATCCCTTGAGACACTTAACTTCAGTTCATGAAAATACCAGTGTCTAGGGGATGAAAATTACAATGGCTTCCTGTAGAAGCCCCCTCTAGGCTACAGGGCTAATTTAAACAATATGCAAAACTCCAACAAAACCTCATGCTTAGGTTAAAATGTCTTTTATTTAAAAACTGATCTCTGCATTTATCTGTCAACAGTACATCTTTTCTATTTCAAGTTCCACATGTTTTACATGTTCCACAAAAATAAACTATAATGTATTCTAATGTAATATTAATTTTTACTGTCTCTCAGTTTTCTTTGTAAGAAGGTTGGACATATCACCTTACATATGTATGTATAGATGTGTTAATTGACAATTTTATAATGCCACTTAAATAAACGCATAAATGAAGCTATGTCCTCTTTGTGTCTGTTGCATCGGCATAAGAGAAATGCCAACTTGGAAATAATCCTTGAAGTATTTCAAAACCAGCAATCAAAATAGAAGATAACAGCATACATTCCAAACTCACCAAACTATTAGCCTAAAATAAATTTAATTTAATTTACTGATTCATGAGCTATAGGAGAGAGCAAGCTAAAGTGATTTTTAATGTAGACAGACCTCCTACTGTCTGGGTATCAGTATTTGGGGGTGGGTGGGTGGAAGAGAAAGATCTGGTATATATTAATTCAAGCATACATTCTGAATCTAAGCAACTGGACCTCAGTTATAGCTACCACCTATCTGATGCTTGACCTTTATTAAGTTATCCAACCTCTCTGAGCTTTACCTCAGTAACCCTAACCCTAACCCTAACCCTAACGGTGGTTTTTTTTTACCATATTACCTCTGTAATATGGTAAAAATAAATACAGAAATGTAGAAAAAATATATCATAAAAATGGGAAAATAAATAAAACTGCCTCATAGAATTACACAATGGATGTTAGTTTCTTTCCTTCTCTCATTTCCAGCATTTGCTCCTTATACCCAGAGGTATACAGGTGAAAGACATTTTAGCATTTTGCTAACTTCAAGATTTCAGTCATAAAGAGAATAAGGACTTGCTGAAAGATGGAGAGCTGGAGAATGACAATGAAAGTGTTCAGGATTTTTACGATTTTCTCTCTTCCTTGTTCCCACACTGGTGACTGCCTTCCCAACATACTTTGCTGTGAGCTCTCAGACAACAGGCAGTGTGGATTTTGCAATCTTAGTGTGCCATGTGCTTCAGTTAACTGGCGTCTCTGGGCACTGGGTGTGCTTCTGCCAATCTCTCCAGACTCTGATTGAGTATGGCATGCGCCTGCTGATTCCCACTCTCCCAGCCCATAGTAAAAGACCAAGCCATGCTGGAGTTTAAAGCAGCTTATGAAGAGCATTCTCTGCCACCATCAACCCCAACCTTAATCTAATTCTTCTCATTCCGGATACAGAGAGTACCACAGAAGGTATGTATTTTCTGTCTGCCTTTTAGGCCAATTGTTCATTAAACACATACACACACGCACGCGGGCGTGCACATACACACACACACACACACATCATAGCACTTCATACAATTTTCCCTTTCTCACTCTGACATACACAAATGCACACATATAAATACATTCTCCCCTTAGGTTCAAATTTAAAGGAACATATTTTAACTTATTAAATTACATTAAAATAGAGAAAAATAAAAAGAAAATGGTAAAAAGTAAAGTTATCTCATGTTAACAGAACTAAGTCAAAAAAGCATGTCCTGTCATTGCATATTTAATTTTTAACAAGTATAGGAGATAAAAAGTCTCCCTGTGAAATGTTGGCAAATGTAGCACAGGGGTGGCACACAGTATAGGATATGATGACACTAACCACAGATGGGAAATTAGGCCGCTAGTATGCCCAAACCTAGAGACTGGGGAAATGCAGCAGTTTTAATTTGGTTCTGCCATATTTGATTCATATAAAAGTTTCTTGTTGGCTTTATATCTGGAAATGTGTTCTTCTTCAAATAGTTTTAACATTAATAATTTGCGGATTGAAATCTGTGGTTAAATACATTTTTAAGAGGGTATTTGCAGCTAGCAAAGTTTTGCGCAATGATCCATTGCAACTGCTGGAACCAGTCTAAGCCATACGACAGATTTCCAAGGAAGTCAAAGAAAGCCAAGATGCTAGAGAACTCCAGATGAGGCAACAAAGCCAAGATGCCATTTTTAATCCAAAGCCCAGCCTCCCTTTGCCTGTATGTATTTTCATCCTAAAATAAAATCAAGTTTCTTATTGGCCAAATAATGAGCTCCCTGCAAAGAAATAAATGACAGAAGAAAAGGGTAATCAACATTAATGGGAAAACAAGAAAGTTAAATGCAAAGTAATGGGCATGCAGAGAGAACATGGAAGAATATGTACCATATAAATGTAAGTTCCAAACTCTGTTTTCTGCATTTCCATGGAAAACCTCATGTTAGGGAAAATGATTTCTGGGCCCTCGATTTGGAAACTAAAAGAGGCCTCCTTGGAGCCTGATAAATAAAAACATCATCATGATGTTATAAAATCACAATGCATTCTTCTTCTAAAATATCTCACAATGTCTTACAGACATCTTTTTATTAATCTCTATTTTGAGACATATATGCAACATTTGACTGACTACAGATTTTAGTCACACAAAGAGGAATTATTTGCCAGTGATAGCTGATAAGTGGAGACAAGATTAGGATACAGGTCACCCAATTTATGTAACAGACCTCTATCCAGTAGGCAATGTCATTCTGAAGTACAGTAAATTCACAACAAAATTACTTGAAGTGAGCAGCATGATCCATGCATTTAAAATATCCCACTAAAAAAGATGACTATTTCCCAGAACTGTCCTGGGATTTGTTCATGTCAATGACATGTTTGATTTTGGAAGACAGAGAGTCTGCTATCAGCCACAAACAGGATCATATTATATTTGTCACACTAAAGAAAAATGTTTCCTATTTGGCCTTCAAAACAGAATTATTGGAGTTCTGGGGCAAGATGGCAGAATAAAGCCAAATTTGATTTTAAAACACATATCTGCTTTCAGAAATATATGTAAAACATGGGTGGGGAAAAGGATGATGAATTAGTCAAACAATTTTCAATATTTTGCCTCTTATAAATTGGACTTCCAGGGAAAGTAAGCAATGTGAAACTGAGCACAGAATCTTCCTTCACACAAGCCTAACAAATGAACAAAAATAGATTAAAACTGACCAAGAAAAATGTAGCAATCAAATGAAGGAGGAGGCACAATCTTAATGTTACTTTCTTTAAGAAACGATCACCAGAGAAGAGAAAGTGAAGATTCTAGAAAGTGTACAGTTATCTCAAACACATGCGACTCCTACATACACCCAAGAAGTAAGAAGAGAGGTGAATGCACAAAATCTCGAATTTTCCACTAATGTCATCGATTTATTTTAAAGAAGAAGCCTGAGCCATACCTGTCTACCTATTACCAGCAACTGTATTCTCAGATATTTACCCAAGAAAAATAAAAACATGCCCCCCAAAAGACTTGTATAATAATGTTCATAATCCCAAAGCCAGAAGCATCCAAATGTTCATTAACAAGAAGATGGATAAACCAACTATGGGATATTCATACAATGAAATATTACTTAGTAATTAAAAAGAATTTGCTCCATGCAAAGCATCGAACTGAGTGAAAAAAAAGTCGGGAGCAATTGAGTGCATACTTCATGATTCCCCTTACATGAAAAACTTACCCATGACAGCTATCAGAACAATGGCTGCCTACATGGTGGTAGGATTGGCAGAGAAGGAGCATAAAGGGAACATTCTGGGCTTACATGCTGGATGCATTTGTCAAATTCATGAAAAAATACATTTAAGACCTGTACATGTTACAATAGGTAATTGATACCATGATTAATTATTTAAGATACAAAATAAATAAAGAAAAGAAATGGAGTGAGGGGATAAGCAGACAATGCAGGGAAAGGTGTAGAAACGCCCCAACAGACAAAGAGTGCTCCTGTATGTCACAGGTTCAGAAATTTCCACCAAGTCTGTCTAGCTCATGTATTCCTGCCTAGGAAGAAAGCTAAGATGAAAAAGCAGAACTATCAAAACCAACCCACTTACTTTCCAGCAATAAAGAGGGATTTAACAGAATAGAAAAAATGAAAGAGAAAATAAGACGCAATTTTCTGAGGGAATGGGAAACCTTCAGAGAGAAACACACAGAGCTCCCTATGGAAATCCCCATACCTCTGTGAACTATAGACCATGTCCAAAACCCACAGTTTTTCCCTCACTGTGTCAGCAGTCAGGAGCCCCTCACTGACTAAGAGCTGCTGGGATTAATCAGGGCAAGTGAACACCTAGGGCCAATTATCTTTGAAAGCAGTGAAGGTTCTGGGAGTTCATCTTGACCCTGGAAGATCTGAAACTCAAAGGAATAAGAAAGTTCCCCAATTAGGTGGAGGAAACTCTAGCCCACTTTGTTTTCAATGGCCTTTAGGCAAACAGATTAGTCCACCACTGCCACAGCCGGCCACAGCCAGCCACAGTCTCTTTCAAATTCTGCTCTCCCCCATAACGTCAGGATAAGAAAAGCATATTGAAGGCCCTGGAAAGGCAGGTAAGAGCATGGCAAATAGGCCTCAAAAAGAGTAGAAACAAGATTTCATTTAGACCATATCAAACCAGCTGCAGGATAATAGAGCTGCCTACATCTAACATGAATAAGATGTACAGAGAGCATAGTGCACCACAGTTGTGCATACTGGGATCCCAGTAATCCTACTTTAACACTGTGTCAAACATCTGAAATTGTAGATTGCTCTGCAGCAAGGCTGTAAGATTCTGGAGAGTGAGCTACTGAGTGTACTGAATGATACGTTATAGAGGTATAAGAAGATAAAATGTTCTGCACTGATGCCTTTGAACAGAGGAAGATGGAGAGGAGACAGCAAGAAACTTCCATCTACACTCTTCATTATCATTTCTCCATGTCTTTATCTATCATATAACTAGCCAATGGAGAAAAGCAGAAATTAAGCATAGGAAAAGGCACTGCAACTTGTAGCAGCTCCTAGGTATGGGAAATTATGCAAAATAAGACTATAATAATAAATATCTTCCTGTATGGATCTAGTGAATTCACTTTTACACTTGAACGGTAAGTCCTAAGAGTAAGACCTGCTGCATGACTGCACTGTCTCTTGTAATTATGGTTTAACTGGTTATGAGCAAATACTCTTGAAGGCAATTCTATTCTTAACAATAAACAATCATATAATAAAATGTAATTCATGAAATGAAAGTAGCAATTACCAAAAGAAAATCTGTAGTCTTACAAAAAGTGAATATTCCACCAGGAAGGAGATCACAGAAACACAAACATCTGAAACAGGCAACCACTTCTAGGGCAACAAACATGCCATTCATATGATGCATGTTTATGTAATCACGCTTTCCATTATCTCAGAATAAATGGAGCACCTGCGGATGCTAAAAACATATATTTTTCCCACTCTCCCAATGACCCTATTTATTTTACCAAGTTTTCAAAACAATTTATCCCCAGCAGAAACCTGATGAAGCAAGCTTCATCCTTAGGAATTTTTTTTATTACAAAGAAAGTCACAAGAATGTAATTACTAAAAAAAGAGATTTGTAATTACTCCACATTACAATATAGCTATTTTCATTGAATAAAGACTGAACACATATACACACACATGAATCCTATACAATTATCGTTGATACTTAATCACCACTCGAAGGGCATGTTCCTCACTTACACAGGGGTGGGAAAATTTAATGACAGAAACAAATATTCCATACAAGGAGAGAAGACAGCATACAGTCCCTAAAAACAAGCTGTCTAATTAAAATGCAGAAAGACATCTGTGCTCTCCAAACATTAAGTGCACAAGAGAGACAATTTAAAGGTTCATAAAAATCTCTGATAAGAAAACTGGAATGAGTTTACAAAAAATTTAAATATGAAAATAATAAACTGATATAAATAGGAAATAAATAAAATAAGAAATACCAATAAATAGGAAATACCAATGGCTTTTCACCTAGTAAGCCACATGCTCTGAACCATGATTTGGGTCACATATAAAAACAAACTCAGACTTCATAGCTTTACATTCAACATATAGGACAGTCAATGTAACCCTAAAGGGAGAGAGCACTTCTCTATACAACCTGCTCCTATTAGAGCATTGTCAATTACCACAGAGTACAGCAGAGGTTGAGTAACATGGCTGATCTCTTTCAACAGTATTAAAGCTTTCCCTAGCCCAGTCCAATAAACACACGTTCCCAATAACTCCCCCAATGAATAAGCCCCTTTCAAAAGAGAAACGGGACTCACAGAAACACTAACCTCTTGATTAAAAAGCACATACTTAGTCAGTGGACTGTGAAGGTCTTCCCCAATTCGCACGCTTCAGGCTGCATTCACAATCAATTAGTTACATCAAATCCCTTTTTGTTTCCCTCCAGTGACTTTTTATCACCCTGCTATTTCACTCCTAAACAACTGCCATACCTGGCTTTCATCCAGATTCCCTGCAAAGTATGTCCCTCCCAAACCATAGGAGCCAGACTATTTATATGTGACCAACCTCCTAGAACTTCCATAATATGGTAGATAGAAAAATGTTTTCAAAATAGTTCCCAGTTCAATGAGGCATTTATATTTGTTTAACTGAAGAGGCTCACTCATTCCTTTTTTTTTTTAAGAGACAGGTCTCACTATGTTGCCCAGACTGGAGTGCAGTGGCTATTCACAGGCGTGGGCATAGTCTCGAACTCCTGGGCTCAAGTGATCCTGCCATTCAGTCTCCCAAGTAGCTGGGACTACAGGTGTGTGCCCCCATGATGGGCTGGCTTATTCCTTTTCTGATTTATTCTTGAAGTTTTTATGAAGTCTCTCTCTTTCATATACTCTAGAACTGCTCAAAAAAGAACACACTCAGCTAAGAAGAAAAATATCCAGGTGATAATCTCAGTTTAGTCAGTAAAAAGCTACCTGACCTTGAGAATCCACCCTGCCCTTAGCATCTCCGAACCTCAGATTGTTCTTCTGCCAAGTGGGTGAATTTTGGTAATTTCATTTCTATTTCAAAACAGCGTGAATTTGTGACAAGGGACATCCGAGAAGTGACCTTTTGATGTCAGCCATACTTTATCCCACATCGCTCCCATTTTAATTAAGTGTTCACCCACCCCTAAGCTTTATCCCTGAGAGACAATAAATTGGTGGCTAATGATTTATTCTAAACCATTCTTAATTCCTAGTATTTTCTTCAATACCTGAAGTTTCCAAACTCATATGAATGTATTCCTACTGACAATGTGATACTCAACATTCCTACCAGCATTTTTTCTAGTTACTACTTTGCCAGTTAATCTATTCCACTTTCCCTTCTCAACTCCAAGCTTGGATTAATAAAACTATTTCCTTTCAAGGATCACTGTGCATTCCACAGGGAATTACACATATATGCTAATTTGATCCACAACAGATATATGAGATTCAACTCCAACGGCTCAGTAATTCATTTCTTTCTCCCTGCCCCTCTTCTCCATTGCCTAAAAGTAGTGAGTAAACCTTTATCATTCACACTAAGCACTACAGTCCCTGACTCTCAACAGACACTGTCAGAAGGAAAAAAAAAAGTTAGCCATGAATTCCTTTAACCACCCTCTTCTTTATTTATATCATATGCGTTCTTTCCATCTTTCCTCCTGTGGTAGACAAACTGGTGTTAGAGTTGCTTTTCCTTTCCAAAGTTATACCCTTCTTAAGTGAATTTAAATGCAGCCCTTCATGTCTATTCCATAGCCATCCATCAATCTCATTTTTATTTTTATCAATGTTCTTCTACTACAAAGTCTTGTTTCCCCTTCTGCTCAGGATATATGTTCAACTACCCCAAACTTAAAATAAACAAATTATTTTCCATTAGACTTTCTTGAGGTTAGAGAATCTGGAAAGGTAGTTTCTGGCTAAGCATGTACTTCCTAGTAATTATTCTATAATATGGAATAGAAAGCACAACTTTTCAGCAGACAGAAAGTTGTCTCTATCACATCATGTCACTCACTGAGCTCCATGTGTAGCTTTTCTGAATCATTTTAACAAGTCTTTCATTACATTTTCTTATTCTCATATTTATAATTTAAGAGCTATATTGTAAAATTCTACTTCTATTGCACTTTCTTCTTGCTTTCCCAGCTCTAACTGGACTAGATCACCAGTTCCATAACTGTACCTGTCACCTCTCTATGAAATCTTTTACAGCTTTAACTCCAATCTCAACCTTTTTGCTAAGCTCTAATGCTGCATGTTCAATACTTTACCTAACACATTCTGAATCATCCACAAGCAATTCAACATGGAAGTATCAGTTAGGATGCTTTAGGTTACAAGTAGTAGGAAAACTCTACTCATTCTGTCTTAGGCCACAAGTAAATTTATAGCTCCATGTGACATGAGGTATAACAGGCTACAGGCACAGCTAAAATGTACATCAAAGCTCCGAATCCTTTTCTCTGCATTTTCCTTAGTTCTTCCCTCCTCTACATGTTGGCTTCATCCTCAAGCTGATGAAAAGATAGATGCGACAATTCTACATGTCACGTGCAGGCACAATACCATCCATAAAAATAAGTGCATTACTTACTGTAAGAGAAAAACTTTGCAAAAGTCCTATGAAATTAGGCCCATGCTCATTCCTATATCAATCATTGGACGGAGATTACCATAGTTAGCTTAGACCAAGGTTTTTCAGTCTTTGAAGTACTGACATTTAGAACCATATAGCTATTTGTTGTAGAGGGTTATCCTACGCACTGCAGTATTTTTAGCAGTATGCCTGGCATCTACATCCTACATGCCAGTAGCATTCCCCACATGGGTAACCAAAAATGTCTCTGGCCAATGCCAAATGTCTCCTGGAGGGTGAAATCACTCCTCCCAGGGGAGAATCAGTGGCATACACTAAGGGATCTATCCTTAGAGTATAAATGAGGGCCATTGCTATGGTCCGAATGTGTCCACCAAAAGTCATGTGTCGGAAACAATCCCCAATGTGACAGTGTTGGGAGGTGGGGCTCTGGGGAGGTATTTATGTCATGAAAGCAGAGCCCTCAGGAGTGAATTAATGCTACTATAAGGAGAGCTTATGGGAATGAGCTCACTCTTTCGCTCTTCTGCATGTAAGGAAATATTCACCTCTGTGGGCCCTTCCACCTTCTACCATGTGAGGAAACAGCAAGAAGATCTTACAGGTGCCAGCACCTTGACTTTGGACTTCCCAGCCTCAAGAACTGTGAGAAAATAAAAGTTGTGTTCTTTATAAACTACCTAGTCTGTGGCATTCTGCTATAGCAGCAAAGACTACAACATAGACATTGGGTAGGCAATCAATAGTTACCATTATAATATCCAAAACCAAAATTCTTTTCTACTCCACACCTCCAGAAATACATTTCTTTTTATGAATATCCAATACTAACATATAACTGTCTAGATATTCGATGGCCCAAAGAACCCTGGACTCATCTTAATACTTCAATCAAGATGAAGTTCAAAATGAAGTTCATTACCCATGTGTAACTGTCAGCAACTCCTAGCACTGCTCACTATGAAGCACTCCATGAATTTGTTCTCTTCTCTCCATTTCCACTTTCACCTAAATATCTCAGTGACTACTTCCTCACTGTTTGCTGCTTCCTAGGTGTTCCTCCAGTTTTGAGAGTTATCTTTTAAAGGACAAATCTAGTCTAATTATTCCCCAACTTAAAACTATTTTATGGTTCTTCATCACCCACAGAGCTAAACAAAAAATCTTAAGCGTGTTATGTAAAGCCCTTACTGACGTATCCCTTGCCCACTGCTATGCTCCGACTCCAGTCACCTTGCTTATTTTATTCTTTAGCCACTCTGAGATTATTTGTTGTTCCTCAAACAAGATGTGCCATTTGATACACTGGTAACTTGTTTGTGTTAAACTCACTGCCTTGAGTGGCCTCAAACTCCCAAATCTTCACCGTTCTTTGGGTCCTCCAAACTTCTCATGCATTATTTCATTTTTGCTGGCTTCTATTCTCCCCATGAGAAACTTAATTACTGTAACACCTGTATCACTATATCATTTAAAAAATTACAATTCTAATTGAAACACTTAATGCGTCATCTTATAGCTTTATTCGTGAGTCTGCATAGTGAGATCATGAGCTACTAAAGGTGTTGAATTACCTCTGTATCAACAGGGTCTGCCACCATATTTGGAACATAACAGGACAGCTCAAGTATAGGACTCTTGAAATTGATTGACTTGAACTCATTTGAATATTTGTCCCAAATTTTAATTTGGTACAAATCCAATCAGTGATTAAATCGAGTTGATTAAATCCAGTCAATTAAATGTATTTGTCTCTAGTAAGCAGCCAAATTATCTAAAACATTCATATATCTTATAAAATCTTAATAAATGCTTGTTGAACAGTCAGACAGCTTAAGTCCAAAAGGTGAATAGCAGTGTGACAAAAAGTCAGCTATAACACCTACCAAAACATCAAAACATTAAAAGGGATGATAATTTCCAACTATGTGATGATTTAGAGGGCCTGCTTACAAACGTGCATGCTTAGAGCCTATCCAAATCCCTCTGACTTCACACCAAATAACGAACAGGTTACGTTTCATGTTCATCTTGAAAGCCCCAGTGTCTAACTGCTTACTTTGATCATGGTGAACAGCACCTGTGGTTATCTGCCAAACCTTACTGGCCCCTCCTGTCCTTTGTAGAGAACCTTGATTGCATTAGCCTGTTGGCCACGGTGCAAGGGTACATTACAGTATTCTGGAATGCTCTGGGTTCAAGGACTTCCTCATTTTTAGCACACATAAAACTAATGTCTTAAACATTAATAAGACATAATTAGTGCCCTGATAACACATTGCTAAATCTTACATCTAAAATGGGATTTGAATAACAATGCTACAACATGGTCCTGTCCTCTCCGTCCCTCAGGCTCTTATCTAGCTTCATTTTCCAGGAAGAGCCCGGGATCCAGCTTTCACCTGTAATGACAAACTGCAATAGGCCTCAAGAAAGAGAAAAAAACTAGTGCGAGCACCAGAAATGAGCTGGATGTGCCATGACAGTCCTGCCTTTAACTAACAGTCTTGTGATCACAAACGCTGCCTTAATAAGGCCCTGCACTTAAATGTCAATCTTATTTTTGTTTCCTGCCCAGTCAGCTGGAATAAAATGATAGTTCCTGCTAAATGACTGCTGCAGAGAGGAAGCAAGTGAATATTAGTGATGGGTACATAAAAGGTATAATTTCTGAAAAAGATTAAGGCACATTCTCACACTGCCGTAACTTAGAAACACTTTATAGAGCTGAAGAGACATTACTTCTCCCCTGCCCTTCACCCTATTTACAAGTGCAAAAAAGATCAGGTTTCTCAGAAACTCCTGTTTTCATTTAGGTAGTCTAAAATGGAGCTACTGCATTATGAAACAAAAGCTCCATTTTTCTTCAGGACAAGAAAATCATAGCTAGCCATATGTCATCTTTATATTTTTGGATAGAGTCTGGATCTTTTTATGTGTTCCCTGTCTCTTTTAAAAAACAAAAAACATTTATACAGCACCTTTGATTTTTTTTTGAAGACCAGCACCCAATTGTGGTCTTCAAAATTTTATCAACTTAAAGTTAAAAGCTAAATTATTTACTTTTTGCTGAGGATAGCTTTAATATATACTCTCTGAAAAAGTCTAAATCCTTGTTTCTCTCGTCAGTATTCATCCCAAACACAGCTCCTTTCAAGCTTCACATTACCCTTTCAGTTCTTTCTCTGCAGAGAGTTGTCACGTTTTTGAGGTTTGGTGGAATCTATCTCTTGTAGTTCATTCTTCACATTATAACATCTGCCAGAACTCACTTCCCTACTGCAGAAGACTGCAAAAAAAGCCAAATGCTATCTATATGCATACCGTTTGAAACGTAACTTTGCCTCCCATCAAGAGGCAGTCTATCTCCTCACCCTTTGAATTTGGACCGGTCTTGTTACTGGTTTTGGCCAACAGAATACGGTGAAAGTGATGGTATGCCAGTTCCAAGAGTAGATCTTAAGAGGATTTGCACAATTCCCCTTGCTCTTTTAGAACCCTGTCAGCCACTATATAAAAAAGCCTAAGCTAGCATCTGTGATGGTGGGAGCCCCTAAGAAACAGAGTAAGCAATCCCAACTGAGGTCATCCCACAGCCAGACTTACCTGACTCTGCAGCTTAGCACACAGGCGTTAGTAAAACCAGACAAGACCATCTAGTAGAGTTGGTGGTTGCCTTAAAGCACCACATTTAAGTTATGTAATAATTTGTTACACAGCAAAAGCTAACCAATATAGCTGCCCATATACATTTTTAACAACCCAGACTCTTCTCTACCCTGCCAATTTTCTTTATATGATAGAAAAAATACTTCTCAACAATCAGGCTATCCTTTTATCCAAACATATCCTACAAAGTCCTTTCTTTTCTTTTTTTGAGACAGGGTTTCATGCTGTCACTCAGGCTGGTATGCAGTGGCACAGTCACAGCTCACTGTGCCTTTCCCTCCTGGGCTCAAGCAGTCTTCCCATCTCAGCCTTCTGAGTACCTGGGGCCACAGGTGCATGCAACCATGCTCAGCTATTTTTTCATTTTTTGTAAAGATGGAGTCTTGTCATGTTGCTAAGGCTGATCTTAAACTCCTGGGCTCAAGTGATTCTCCCAACTCAGCCTTCCAAAGTGATGGGATTACAGGTGTGAGCCACTGCACCTGGCCTATTATAAAGTCTCACAATGTAACGCAAAAAAAAGTCTCCTTATTCCCGAAGTATTTGTAAAGAGCATTCTTGGCCAAAATGATATTAAAGGAAATACTGTATAAAATGTCCCTCAAATGAAATATTTAAAATTCTGCTAATTCATACAATTGTCATATAATGTAGAAACAAATCCTTTCATATTCCTTTTAGGATTTTAACCTGCTATGTACCAGATACCTTTTTGAAACAGAGTTTTGCTCTTGTTGCCCAGGCTAGAGTGCAATGGTGCAATGTGGGCTCACCGCAACCTCCACCTTCCAGGTTCAAGCAATTCTCCTGCCTCAGCCTCCCAAGTAGCTGGGATCACAGGCATGCACCACTACACCCAACTAATTCTGTTTTTCTAGTACAGATGGGGTTTCTCCATGCTGGTCTTGAACTCAGGCTGGTCTTGAACTCCTGACCTCAAGTGATCCGTCCACCTTAGCCAACCAAAGTGCCTCCCAAAGTGCTGGGATTACAGGCATGAGTCACTGCACCTGGCCTGTACCAGATACTTTGGAAATTATATCTCTTTTCATCTTTTCTATGAGAAGATAGCCTTAATGAGGTTAAATATTTTGTTCAAGGTCAAAAAGTAAGTAATAGATATCATACTTAAATTCATGTCTTCTGATTCCAGAGCCCATTCTTTTATTATTATTATTAATACGATTTTAAATAAATAGAGACGGGGTCTCACTATGTTGCCTAGGCCAGTCTCAAACTCCTGGGCTCAAGTGATCCTCCCACCTCGGCCTCCCAAAGTGCTAGGATCACAGGTGTGTGCCACCACACCCACCCAAACCATACTGGCCATCTTGACTTTGAGAGTATTTACCCAAATTCCTAATGCCTGAGATATATTAAGTTTTGCATCAACTTGTAGAACACATTCCTTAAGTGTATTTGTTTACTCACTCATGCAAGTGGCAGATGCAGCATAAGGACTCTGATCGCTGAATCTTAGGGTTTACTTACCTTTTGTTTCTGCTTTGTCTCTTCTCAGAGGACATAACAATGAATTAAGTCACCTTCTCCTACCTGTTTCTACATGCTTTCCTGTCAAACAAATCAGCCATCTCCTCTAAAAATTCTTACTTTTTTCCAGCTCATCTTCTAATCTATGACTGAAATACATAGAGGAGTAAAAAGATAAAATGCAAATCAAAACATAGAATCTTCATCAAATGTAAGAAGCCAACTTACTGTCCTATAAGAGTCATCCTGGCCCTTCGTTATACCAGTTGTAAGCTTTCTGAACAAAGTGGGCTTCTTTCTCAATATTTTGACAAGATAGGTGTTTAGTAAATGTATGTTGAGAAATAATAATATAAAAAGGAGAAACTATATTTTCCCTCTCTGGCTTCATGTTGCATTCAAAGGAATTATCCTTTATGGAAGTTAACTTGAACTTTATGTTTTTTCCTTGCTAAGGGCTATTAACATCAATATTGCACCACAGAGGGGATTTCTGTTTTTCTTCTGATAGCCATCTTTCAACGAGCCTGGCTGCACGTAAATGAGATCAGCATTTCACGAGCCAACTATTGTGTGGCTTATTGCCTATACTTGCTAAACTTTTCGTTCCCCATAGTTTGCCTCTGTTTCTATCATGGACTTTATCTTGTAATGAAAATTAATGCCCTGATTTAAATGAGTGATATGAAATATGATCTATTATGCCTGCTGGCAAACAGTATGTTTCACCTCATTACCACATTCTTAAAGAATAATTAGCATCTCTAGGGATGAATTGGATATTACATATCCAACATTTGCAGATACCTTTATTCATAGTCAAAACACAGTGGTTCTTTCCTTTCCACACACTAAGCCTCAGTTATAAGTTTTATGAATCCCGAACATTAAAATTCTTCTCTGGGGAACACAGATTGTGTTACTGTTAAATCAGCTGCATACTAGTGGAGCCCAGAAACTCTCTACTTGCATACTTGTAAAATTGTCACTATTGTCTTATCTTTGCCTTGCTTCCAAAGTTTAACTTTAAACACTTTAACTGAAATTGATAAGTAAAATGGAAAACTGACATCATTTAACTGAAATATTTACTCACAAAGTTCACAAGTGTTCATGACATATTCAGATAATTGAGACCAATATTATGTCTTTGCTCAATTATTGGAGAGCTCACAAATCACTATCTAAATCAATCTCTCAGTTGGATATGGACACTGAAATACAAACAATGTAAGTTTAATGTACTTTAAATTATCTTTATATAGCAACAATGTAGAATGTAAATATTAACTGAAGCATGTTATTCACTAATTTCAAATAAATTTGAATCTAAAGTTAACTGCATAAAATACATTTCACGAAATCTACACATCAAAAAATAAGCATGGTTATTCAGAGCACGAAATACAACAGTAAGCCTTTGTTATCAGTCCCTTGGTTTAATTTATTTTAATGATTTCTCTGAATTCTTTTTTTCAGATCTGCTAGGATTTTCCTATTCCCTTAAAATATTTTGAAGCTTGTCTTATTTATTTAAAGAGAGGATTTTGTTTCATTTGCTGTCTGACAAGTATACAACTTTAACCTTTGTGGTTCTGTTTTGGTGGCTGGTTGTTTCTGCTGGTTCTTATTCTGGATTCCTAGATTCCTCGTGTGCTTGCTTAAACTCACCTGTAATTTGCCCAAGTTATTGATGGAACTATTTGGGAATTCTTGGAGGCTTAGGATTGGTATTTGCAGTCTATCAGACACACACAAAAGCACCACCTGTTCAGAACAACCTTAAACTAAACCCACACCTAGCTTTGTTTGAACTGTCTAGGTAAGGTGTATTTAAGCAATGAGTTCCTGAGAACACCAGTGATTAGCTAAAACTTCTCAAAGATCTGTTTATTTCATTTGGTTTGATTTTGGGACTATCTTCTGCTAAGCACTATAATGACTCCTCTTGCAGTTTCCTGAGAGGGCCAGGAGAGTTTACTTCTGGTTCACTGTTATCCTGAGGTATAGCCCTTGGGATCTCAGCTTTATGCAGGGAGAATGTCCCCTCTTAAACTCCCTACCATGGGTAGACCATGGGCTCAAGTTGGCCAGGTTATGCAACTGGCTAATTTCCTCAGGCAAAAGCAGCTTCAGCTTTCCAATGACCTCTGAGTTCTCATTTTCTTCTGAGGTTTTAGCCATGTGATTCCTTGTTATTTTTCAGCTTTTTCATGCTTTTAAGATTATATAGGTATTCACCAAAATTTTTTTAGCTGTTTTCAGTGGTAGGGTTGGTCTATCCTAGTTGACCATGTTTCCAGAAATAGAACCTTTCTTCGGTTTAATAAGCTTCATTAAACCAAACATATTAAAGTTGCCTAAAGTGTCTGTTATAATGATATATTTTAATTACAAATCACAAACATAACTCAAGCTGCCGTAAACACCTGGAGGTAGTTAGAGGATATGGGTACACAAGACCCCAGGAGTAGCTGAACCATCCAGACCAAAACAAGAGGAGGAGCTTTTTACAATGGACCACATAGAGATAAGAAGAATGGAGCAGCAGGAGCCTGTGGCCTTTGCTCCACCTTAAAAGTTCTCCAACTTAAGAGAAAATAAGGGTCACATAGATTAAAACACAGATTGCTGGTCCCCATCAAGTTTCTTGCATTTATTCTAAGTTCCCAGTTAATGCTGATGCTGCTGGTCCAGGGACCACCTTTTGAGAACCACGCCCTACTGCATTATTGTTCAAAAATGAAGTCTCAAGGTAAATTACTCAGATTCTGGCCCTAATTACCCAGCTACTGGATGTATGAACTCTGACATGTTATCGTGCCTCTTTATGCCTTGGTTTCCTCATCTTTGAACATGTAATATATATCTATTATATATTTAGAATATATAATATTAAATATATATAAATATATTATAATATAAATATATATTACATGTTGTTGCTATAACTGTTCTCAATAAAATTAAAGACTGTAATTAAGCACTAGACAAGGATGCCCTCTCTCACCACTCCTATTCAATATAGTACTGGAGGTTCTAGCCAGAGCAATCAGGCAAGAAAAAGAAATAAAGGGTATTCAAATAGGAAAGGTGGAAGCCAAATTGTCTCTATTTGCAGACGACATGATAGTATACCTAGAAGACCCCATCACCTCAGCCCAAAAACTCCTGAAACTGATAAGCAACTTCAGCAAAGTCTCAGGATATAAAATCAATGTGCAAAAATCACAAGCATTCCTATACACCAATAACAGACTTAAAGAGAGCCAAATCAAGAGCGAACTGCCATTCGCAATTGCTACAAAAAGAATAAAATACCTTGGAATACATACAACTCACAAGGAACGTAAGAGACCTCTTCAAGGAGAACTACAAACCACTGCTCAACGAAATCAGAGAGGACACAAACAGATGGAGAAACATTCCATGTTCATGGTTAGGAAGAATTAATATCGTGAAAATGGCTATACTGCCCAAAGTAATTTACAGAATCAATGCTATCCCCATCAAGCTACTATTGACTTTCTTCACAGAACTGGAAAAAACCACCATGAACTTCATATGGAACCAAAAGAGAGCCCGCATAGCCAAGTCAATTCTAAGCAAAAAGAACACAGCGGGGGGCATCACACTACCGGATTTCAAACTATACTACAAGGCTACAGTAATCAAAACAGCATGGTACTGGTACCAAAACAGAGATATAGACCAATGGAACAAAACAGAGGCACCGGAGGCAACACAACATACATACAACTATACAATCTTTGAAACACCTGACAAAAACAAGCAATGGGGAAAGGATTCCATGTTTAACAAATGGTGTTGGGAAAACTGGCTAGCCATGTGCAGAAAGCAGAAACTGGACCCCTTCCTGACACCTTACACTAAAATTAACTCCAGATGGATTAAAGACTTAAACATAAGACCTGGCACCATAAAAACCCTAGAAGGAAATCTAGGCAAAACCATCCAGGACATAGGAGTAGGCAAGGACTTCATGAACAAAACACCAAAAGCACTGGCAACAAAAGCCAAAATAGACAAATGGGACCTAATGAAACTCCACAGCTTCTGCACGGCAAAAGAAATAGTCACTAGAGTGGATCGGCAACCAACAGAATGGGAAAAATGTTTTGCAGTCTACCCATCTGACAAAGGGCTGATATCCAGAATTTACAAAGAACTCAAACAGATTTATAGGAAAAAAACAAACAAGCCCATTCAAAAGTGGGCAAAGGATATGAACAGATACTTTACGAAAGAAGACATATATGAGGCCAACAATCATATGAAAAAATGCTCATCGTCACTGGTCATCAGAGAGATGCAAATCAAAACCACATTGAGATACCATCTCACGCCAGTTAGAATGGCGATCATTAAAAAATCTGGAGACAACAGATGCTGGAGAGGATGTGGAGAAAAAGGAACACTTTTACACTCTTGGTGGGAGTGTAAATTGGTCCAACCATTGTGGAAGACAGTGTGGCGATTCCTCAAGGCCTTAGAAATAGAAATTCCATTTGACCCAGCAATCCCATTACTGGGTATATATCCAAAAGACTATAAATCGTTCTACTATAAGGACACATGTACACGAATGTTCATTGCAGCACTGTTTACAATAGCAAAGACCTGGAATCAACCCAAATGCCCATTGATAATAGACTGGATTGGAAAAATGTGGCACATATACACTATGGAATATTATGCAGCAATCAGAAATGATGAGTTTGTGTCGTTTGTAGGGACATGGACGAATCTGGAGAACATCATCCTCAGCAAACTGACACAAGAACAGAAAATGAAACACCGCATATCCTCACTCATAGGTGGGTGATGAAAAATGAGAACACATGGACACAGAAAGGGGAGTACTAAACACTGGGGTCTATTGGGGGGAAAAGGGGAGGGCCAGTGGGAGGGGGAGGTGGGGAGGGATAGCCTGGGGAGAAATGCCAAATGTGGGTGAAGGGGAGAAGAAAAGCAAAGCACACTGACATGTGTGTACCTATGCAACTGTCTTGCATGCTCTGCTCATGTACCCCAAAACCTAAAATCCAATAAAAAATTAAAAGACTGTAATTAAACTTCTTTATTCAAATTACTTACTATGTCATATAGACTTTATTCAAATATATTATTGAGTTCTTATTTCATGTGGTTCCTTCACATTAAGATCACCAGAGGTTGTCAGTACTACCTATAGTCACACCTCAGTAAGTGAATAAGAGACCAAAGAGAAACTTAACCCACACAGGGATAAAGTTCCAGGAAGTATATATTTCTACTACCTGTTTTTATGTTACTATTAGATCCATAGGTCAGAAAGCATGATAGAAGGGATGATGTATGAAAATCCATGCTACAGTCTTGAGGAGCACAGTAAATACCAACATGAGTCAAAACAATAATACAACTCTTCCTAAAAAATAGCATCAGATAAGAATTCTATTTGAAGTGAATTGCTCTAAAACATCACTTGAAATATTAACCACTATAACTCTAACTTCTCACAGAAATACTGGTTATGAATCAATCCTTCATCTACGGATTTATCACACTCTGCTGAACCCATCTGTCATGCTGAAACATAGCATCTACTGCACACTCTTTTTCTTCTTCACCCTCCATTTCACCATGCAAAGAAGTAGAAAACAGAACAGGCTTCTCTTCTCAAAATGACCCTTAACAAGTATGTATCTCTCCTGAACTTATTTTGTAGAATCCCATGAGTTAATTCGAGTTGGTTAAAAGAGTTGTAAACTACTTTTAATGTACGCATTTGTTTTTCATTCAGGAACTGGCTTCCTTCCCATGAAGAATGAGGACCTCTATCTCTACAGACTGTATCACAGGGTTAACAGTTCCTGGGTCCTAGAATGTATGTTCTCTTTCTGACCTGAACAAACAACTTGTACAGTCAATTATATATGAGTGTTTCTCATTATGTGAGACTGTCCTTATATAATTTAAACATTAAGTTAGTTTAAGAATGTTAAACATTTTATAGCATATAAAACTTAGAACATGAGTAAACTGGATAACAGAGAGCTATGTGTGAGTGACTTCAGGTGATTTATAGAACTTCTCAGAGCCTTACCTTTCTAATTTGTAAAATGGACATAAAAGTACCTACCCCATGCCAAAACTGTGAGTGTTAAATGAGATCATATACATGAACATTTGGCAAGTTTCTTTCCTTCTACAATGTATTAGATAACAGAGCTAGTGTTAAAATGTGATGTAGCTCTTTATATTTAACTAGGCATTTAAGAAAAGATATTATGAACCTCCCGGAAAAGCTACCATTAACTTATTCCAAAGCTAATTAATATAAGGAACCATTTTGCAGCAAAGGACAGAAATACTGGTAAAAGATATCATTTTAGATAAAATCATTTTTGTCTCTAAGGATAGCTTGATTATTTTGATCCTCCCTCAAGTGGATCTTTTCAGCAACTAAATCCTCATTTTTGAAATCTGCCTTTGTTTCCCTGTAATTCCTGCCAGGAATTGACCCCAAACTTCTCCCTTGGAACTTCCCCTTAGGCCTAAGTTCACCGTGTGGTTGTCAGCCTGTCTCTGGCGGCCCCAGTGCTGGTTCTCCGGTGTCTGCTTCAATGTCGCCATGTGCCTCTGTGCGTTTGCACCCAGACCTGGTGTCAGCTCTCCCTCACATTTTGCTGCAGAAAATAGAATCTCTCCAGGCGTGATCAATTTACCAGTGTCCTGGGTTTTGGGGCCTACGTACTCCTGGAATCAATGCTGCCCTTTTCCAGACACTCTCACTCAGAGGACAGATCTCTGTTCTTCTCACGCCCCTAACCCTGTTCCTTAACCTTTGGGTTATGATAGCTGCAGGTACAAAGAAAGAAACAAGTAAGTTAGCCAAGGGAAAAACTTCTGTGAGTTGAGGAAGACAAGAAGGACATGGACAATAGCATTGGACAAAAGAACAAAAATTGCTTTAAAGGTCTGAGAGTTTTACATAAACATCATCAGTATTAAAATACCTGGGACCTTGTGCTTTGTTTTTTTGAAACAGAGTTTCCCTCTTGTTACCCAGGCTGGAGTGCAATGGTGCGATCTCGGCTCACCGCAACCTCCGCCTCCTGGGTTCAAGCAATTCTCCTGCCTCAGCCTCCTGAGTAGCTGGGACTACAGGCACGCGCCACCATGCCCAGCTAATTTTTGTATTTTTAGTAGAGATGGGGTTTCACCTTGTTGACCAGGGTGGTCTCGATCTCTTGACCTCTTGATCCACCTGCCTCGGTCTCCCAAAGTGCTGGGATTATAGGCATGAGCCACCGCGCCTGGCCAACCTTGTGCTCTTAACCAACATCTAAATCTCCTCCACACTAAAAGATTTCAGTTTAGGACCCCAAGGTGTTTTATTTCCTTTAGGATATTGTTGACACTTTCATTATCAGGGACAGTGTGAAAAACTGATTCACTTAATTACATGTCTTTGGCTTATGGTCAACATTGCTGAAATTCATCTATCCTATCTTGTTAGCCTCTCTGCCTAATTTCATCACTAAGAGGGGTAAAATTTCATTCTCCTCTGATTAGTCTATTGCTAGACTGATAACATGACTACTTCTGGCTTCCCCACTTTTCTTATTTATTGGAAACCATGACTATCAGAGCTAAAGTTTCAGGATTAAGCTTAAACAACACAAGCACAAATTTCATTCAGTTTATTACAACAGTGTCCAAGTCATATTTTGAGCACCTTAATATAAGTTACAAGTACCCAGAGGATGTACACTCAAATATACACTAAGGCATTCATAAATGAAAGTTCTACATGACATCAGCAAAGCTTGTCTTGCTGAGAGCAGAACTTCATTGAAACAAATGATTGCCATTCATATAAAAAGTACATGGAGATCTTAAAACTTACCAAGGCAGCCCCCTCTTTGAAAAGTAACTACAATAACAGTTATTCCTTTCCAGGCAGAATTGAAATGTAGGTTAGAGTGTAAGTCTTCTCACAGAACAGAGAAAATCATTGTTCTAAAATACTCTTCAACTCTTTTTTACCTCGAGTATAAATGCACAAAGTATCCTACACAGAAATTCCTTTGGTTCCCTAACTGGTAAAGCTGGAATGCCTGCCGCAAGCCTGTTTAAATAGGGTGACGGTCCAGAAACTTATCCTTTGTACGTGGTCAGTTTTAAAGGTGGATACCAGTTTAAAATATGATCACGTATTTATCATTATTCTCTCTCATACTTAAATTTAGCATTCTGGGGGATTAATTACTATTAATAAAATCTAAAAAATTAATCTGAAAGTTATGGTCAGAAATAATAAATTACCCCAAAATTCCTTTTTATGCCAAAGTATTCATGTCCTATGCCACCAAAATGGTTTACCTGTCTAGACAAAGCAGAGTTGTGTTTAGTCAGGTTTCACACATTTTCACACAGTAACCTTGATGTTTACATAGTATCTACTTCCTAAACCACAAAGCGGTTGCCTAGTCTAGATAAAATACCGTTGTCATTTTAGCAATGTTTCATTTACTTTACTTGTCTGACTCTTGATGGATAAATTAGTGAACAGTGAAAGCACCAGTAAACAGGCAGCAGTACAAATGAAAAGTAAGAGTTGGTCAGGATACCACTGCAATACCACTTGAAGTTAACAAGCTCATGAAGAAAGGGTTTTGAGTGTAGACACATACAAACTGAAGAATAATGTCATAAGGAAAATGGGATGGAGAGTTAGGGTCTCAGGAGACAGATACTTGACTACTAGTAAGATCACAAGTCCAAACATCTTTAGCACATCTACATTGGGCCCCAGAAGAATTTCATTCCTCAACCAAAAACAAGCAACAACAGCAATAACAAAAAAGCTCTACCACCTCCCAACTTGAGTGTCTGACTGCTCTCCAATTTCAGCATCTCCTTTTTGCCTTTGAGTCTTGAACATGTTACCTCTGTCCCCATTCTCAATCCCTGCTACCACCACCTCCATTCTCCCCAGCTACACCTCTGCATCTGCCCCCAGGTCTTACCTCTGCTTGGGGAAACTTTTCCCAGGTCCTTGTCCTAGCCTCACACCCACTTTCCACTGAAAGTGGAGAAATAAATAAATGACAGGAAAATTAGAGAATATAATAATTACAGCTTTAGATTTTGGAGAAGAACTGGTTTCAAATCTTACTACGAGAGTCTGACAGTAAAACTTCACCTTCCTGGGACTCCATACACTCATACATGGAATGTAAATAACAACAGTAATATTTTGTAAAGTTGCCATGAGGTTTAAATTTGTTAATACATATAAAGCACTAAGAATGGTGCCTGATGCACAGTAACTGTTCAACAAGCATTACCTATTAGTATTACATCCATGAAACCTGGATTTTCCACATCATTCTATAATGATGTATTATATTAATATTATACTATAATTCCAATTATCTTAACATTACCTTCCACACACTGTAAGCTCTATAAGGGAAAGGACCTTGTCTATCACATTAGTTGTTGCATTCTGGGCACAGAATACTGTATAAGGCATAGAGTAGGCATGCGATAAGTATTTAATGAATAAATAAATTTTTTTTAAAGTGAGTTATTGTCAAACAATCACTCTGCCTCCACACCATGGGTCTATTCTTCCATGTTGGGGAATGTTGCTGTAACCCTGCAAGCCCACTCCCCATTGTCACACATGTCCTCCACTCACAACCACTAGCGCTCCACAGCTCTAAAATTACTCCCTGACTCTGTCTCACTGAGTTCCCCTGTGCATTACCTTTGAGACTTTTTGACTTGGGTCGGCTGTTGGATACTCTCTATTCAGCTTGATGACTGGCTCCTAGATGAAGCCTCTCAATTCTTAACACCTTCTAGGTGTTTGGACTTGGCTTGCTTTCGGGACTATTTATAAAACATTGCACCCTAACTCCACAAAATGCCTGTTTCAGTTTACCACCTGGACAAGTATTTCCTCAAATCTAGTCCATATCCTATCCCCACCAGGAAGTGAAGAAATTGGCAATATCATAACCCAAAACATGACTTTGCTCACCAATTATGAAACTCTAAAGAAGAAAAGAATTACTTATGAATATCAGCTAGAATTCTATCATTTGTTATTTTCTCATCGTTATGGAACAGTAACAATTGATGTTGTTAATAATGGCCTGATTCAGTGTATTCACTATCATTTTACTCTTCTGTGTTTATTGCTTATAATGTTCAAGAGTCTTCCATATTCACAATCCCATCACATTGTCCATGACTTGTAGTGAAAAGCATTTCATACTAACAAAATTATGGGATGATATTAGGTTAGAGACAAAAGTCCATGTCAAAGATACTAAAACAATGTTATTTCATCTGCTCATTTAAAAAATGTATTGAATTCCTACTATTGGCAATAGTAAGATAAAGGATAGAGAAGAAAGATGAATAAATAATATTTCATGACTTTTAAACTTCACAAGTTAGTGGATTTAAATTTCAGTTATAATATTACTTAAGCATTTGCAAAAAAAAGAATAGTTTTCCAATTTTGTTCTTCACAAACTTAAAAAAAAAAAAGATGCCATCGTGACCTTGATGGACAGCTGCTCAGAATAATCTCTTTTGATGTCTATTATGTCTGTTAAATCTCCCTAAATCTATATAGAACATATCCAAAAGGACTCTCTTCACTTATGACCTTTCATGCCTTGGTCAGGATAGAATCTAATAGAATAACCAGTTCATGATAATGCCCCTGTCTTAACATTCCAGGAAACTTCACAGGAAAGGCAGTGAGGGGAGCAAAGTTCAACAGCCATATGACTGAACTTTCCACAACTCTCCCCATCTGTGCAGTACACTCACATTACTGATATAGTTAAAACAGTGAAAATGTGTTCATATGGCAAGAAGGAAATGGAGGGGGGAAGGACAACATTCTCAAGTGTTTATAATCACAGACAGTACAAAAAAATAGGTTCTGGCCAAGTTATGTTTATATGTCTACATTTTTCTTCTAGTACAGCTATAGCCTTTCAGGAACAGATGTAATCTGTGCTTCTCAATCTTCAACCATGGCCTTCAGTAGTATTTCTGTTCTGTTTAATCTATTAATATGGTTCCAAGGGACACTAGAGCATTAGCCTGACATTAGCAGGAATACCCAGGTTTGAATCCCACCTCCACCACCTGTGAAGATTTTGTATGAACTATTTCACCTCTCTGATCTTCCTTTACAAAATGGAAGCAATAACAACTACTTTACAGATTTGTTGGGAGACCTAATTTTAAAAACTGCATGAAGATGCCTAATACATTTTGGCTCTCTAACTATTGAGTCAAAAATTAGTTTTTAAAAAAGGAAAAAGAAGAAGAATGGGAAGAGGAAGAAAAATACAAGGAGAAAGAGAAGGAGGAAGAAGAAAAGAAGGAGTAGGAGGAAGACAATAAAAGAGTTATTTGTTTCTTTGTTTCTGGTTTTCTGTGTTTGTTCATTTGTTTGTTTGAGAAAGGGTCTCCCTCTGTCTCCCAGGCTGGAATGCAGTGGTGTAATCAAGGCTCACTGCAGCCTCGACCTCCCAAGCTCAAGCAATCCTCCCACCTCAGACTCCCAAGTGGCTGGAACTACAGATGTGTGCAACCACGCCCAGCTAATTTTTGTATTTTTTGTAGAGACAGGATTTTGCCATGTTGCCCAAGCTGGTGTGGAACTCCTGAGCTCAAGTGAGCCACCCACCTAGGCCTTCCAAAGTGCTGGGATTACAGGTATGAGCCACCACACCTGGCCTGGAAAAGGTTTTAAATCACGAATGTCATCAAGAACAGAAATTGTAATCCTCTGGCTTCAAAAAGACATCAGCTATAAAGTTAAATTACTTTCTTTTAAAGTCATATGCTGGTGGTTTTCTTGAGTGTAAAAGTGAATAAAGAGTGAATTCATTTTACAAACTTAATGAGGCTGAGAAAATGGCATGGGCATGTTGAAGACAATCCCGAAAAATGTACATATCCTCCAACAAGCCTAGTTACAGTCCAAATGACATGATTGCCAAGACGTGTTGAGAAGTCTGGTGAGTCAAGCCGTAGCCATTTTCAGCACTGTCTCTTCTAACTGTATTTTAAATAATGGTGATATTTAAATCATTTTTACTTGATTCATTAATTCAACCAATTATTCAACACTTTCCCTTCAAGAGTCTGCTCTCAGCACCCCGGAGTCGAGCAGAGGAAATATAAGAATATCTATGTGTAATCAAAATCCAAGGAACATGACAATCCAGTAAGAAATGGAAATTAAATACAATGGGGACTCCAAGGAGGGAGGAATTACCTACAATAGGAGTAATCTGAAAGGTTTCATGAAGAAAACACTATTCATTCATGCCTTGTGCCAATATATTTTGGCATTTTCCCATGTATCAGATATTACTTAAAGAATTAGAAACATATCAGTTGATTAAGATAGATGAAATAGTACTCTAGGGGAAGAAAACAATAAATAAGCATATATATTTATATATAATAATGATAATAATTGGTCTTTGAATAATAATGACAATTGTTTTTGAAGAAATTAAAATAGGGTAATCTGATGGAGAACAATTAGGGGCAGCAGGAGGCAACTTCAGATAAAGTGGCCAAGAAAGATCTCTTTGAAGTTCAAGCATTTGAGCTGAGACCTGAAAACACTCTCTGCAGAGAGAATAAAGCCAAGGGTAAGGTCTTGAAAGGAGAATGAGCTGCGTATAACAGAATTTATAGGAAGATGAAATGTATTGAAGAGGGGAAGGATAGAAAGACAGAGCACAGAGAGGCAATGGGGCCAATCACACAGGGCCTCAGAGGCCATAGGAAGAAATTTATATTTTATTTAAAATCTGTGGGAAGCTTCTAAAGGTTCCTAATTTATAGATTATACGATTTATTTCTATTTTTAAAAGACTACTATGGTTATGATGTGGATGGAACCTAGAGCAGCAGAGACCAGATGGAAAGTTATCACAGACGTAAGAGAAATGACAGTGGCGAGGCAACAGCAGAAACTAAGAGAAATGGACAATTTCCAAGTGCATTTTGAAGTTAGAAGGAACAAACCTTTTAATTAGTGTGTGTTGAAAACAGTTTGACTTGACCATTTAGAAGATTGGTAGAGAGAGAGTGCAAATATCCTACCGTTTAGAATACAGGTAGATTAACATTGGTAGAATATTGGTTGAAAATATCTCCTAAGGAGAGAAAAGGGGAAACAAATCAATATTTATTGGTCGCTTGCTATGTCTGTAACTTGCTATGTCTTACTACAACTTACAGAGAAAGATATTATCATCACACCCCTTTTTCTTTTTTTTTTCCTCACCTGAGGTCAAATTAAGGAAAATGTGTTAAATTGCCCAAAATCCAATGACTAGGAAAGAAGAGTTCCAGACCCAGGTTCACCTGACACAAAGTATGTGTCCTTTTTTGATCTCCTGTCTTTCCCTGGACAATGAGAAAAGTGAATGTAAAGGCACACTGGAAGAAAAGATTTGAACAGGAAACTAACACTCAGTTTGACTGGAAAATACATGTATAAAAGGGAGTAGTAAGAACCCGAACTGGCTACAGTCTTTAACAACTATCTCTTCTCCCTAACGTTCACAATGGTTATCCTATTGAAAAAAAAAAAGTTGGTTTAAAGAATCTCTCCAGGTTTTAAACCCATTCACACTATCTTATTGACTTCTACTGTCATTGGTGAGTGCTTTTTGTCCATCCTGTGGATCTGATATTCTAGAAGAGCCCACAGAGCCAGGTACAGTTGGCATGCACCTGTAGTGCCAGCTACTCAGGAGGCTGAGGCAGGAGAACTGCTTGAGCTTAGGAATTTGAGGATTTAGTGCACCATGATTACAACTGTAAACAGCCACTGCACTCCAGCCTGGGCAACATAGTGAGACCCCAAGTTGAAAGATTTTAAAAAGAGGCCAAGCTTTCTAAGGCTGTAACACTGGAGATAGAACTTTGGTTCTCCTTTGCTCCACTCCTAGGTAGCGCCTTACTCCCATTCCCAGCTATCCGGAACTCCCTTCCCCACCCTATCCGAGACAAAAATGGAAATTCCTAATCCCTTCTTACTCTCATCAGGTGTGGCTGCCCTGTTTTGTCACAGTCCTCAGCCCACACCTGAACGCCAGATGTGGCTTCTAGGCATCTGTGTCCTCCTCAGTTAGCTGATGGAGTGATACTTGAGGCTTTTGCTCCAAGTTTCCCAGAATGTCCAATTAGCTCATAAGTGTCTCACAGCGGCTAAGGAGGAGTTCTGGAGCCTTAACCCAGCACTATGCCATGAGGCCTAGCAGCACTCTCAGGTGGAAAAGCAGTGAATGACAGCCTTTCAGATAAGATCTGACCAACTGTGATGCTGCTTGGCCTAGACATCACTGAGCCATCCTGGACAACCTCCTGAGTCAGCCTTAGGCCAAACTGCTTGCCCCACAGAGTGTGGCTTTTTCTAATTTCCACAAAGACACCTGGATCAAGAAAGATATTACCATGCAATAACATGTATAAATATACCAAGGAGATGTAATCATTTTAAATGTACACATCATAGCTTTACAACAGAGAATAAAAGATGGACCAAAGGACAAGCAGGAAAACACAGATTATGGTGGTTGATTTCAATGTATCTCTATCACAAACTGATAGCACTAGAAAATAAAAATAATTAGAAATATGGATTTGAACAACAACAATTTAGACATATATTCCAGGAGGCATTCTAAGCACTTGATATATTACTTAATTTAACCCTAAAAACAACTGTATGAGAAGGTACTATCATTATCCACTTTTTACACATGAAGAAAGTGAGGGTAGAGAAGTTACGCTCATATTCACAGAGCTAATAAGCAGCAGAGCAAGGATTAAAACTCAGATAGTCTACTCCATAGCCTATGTCCTTATCTATTGTTTACCTTTTTGTTTTATTATTTTTTGAGACAGGGTCTCACTTTGTCTCCTGGGCTGGAGTGCAATGTCACAATCACAGCTCACTGCAACCTCTGCCTCCTAGACTCAAGCAAGTCTCCTCCCAAGTAGCTGGGACTACAGGCACCTGCCACCATGCCTGGCTAATTTGTATTTTTTAACAGAGATAGAGATGTTGCCCAGGCTGGTCTCAAATTTCTTAACTATTGTTATATCACCTCTCTTTTCAATATAATTAACAACTTGATCTAAAACATATATGAAGAATTATACATCCAACAAGTAGAGGATACCTACGCTTTTCAAACATACTCAAAATATTTAAAAAAGAATCATTGACTTAACTGGTTGACCAAAGAAGTCTCAACAATTTAAAAAACATATGTATATGTTTGGAAAGCAAAGATCACACTTTTTAAATCAATTTTATTAAAATTTTTTAGGCAAATAATTAAACTTAGAATGGTCTGATTTATTAAGCATTGGAGAATTTTTTTTTTCAAATACTTATTTATTCCTCCTGTCTAACTGAAGCATTGTGCCTTTTCACTAACATCTTTTCATTTCTCCCACTCCCTACCTAGCCTCTGGTGACCACTGTTCTCTGCTCCTATGAATCTGATTGTTTTCAACTCCACACGTAAGTGAAAACATGTCATATTTGTCTTCTGGGCCTATTTCACTTAGCGTAATGCTCTGAGTTCATCCATGTTGTTGCAAATGTCAGAATTTCCTTTCTTTTTAAGGCTGAATAGTATTTTGTTGTGCACATATGCCACATCTCTTTATCCATTCATCCATCCATGGACATAGATTGATTCCATATCTTGACTACTGTGAATAACACTGCAATGAACATGAGAATGCAGATATCACTTCTACATGCTGATTTCAAATCATATATACCCAGAAGTGTGAGTGCTGGATCACCTATTCTATTATCAGTTTTACGGAAAACTCTGTGGAGATTCCTCAAAAAACTAAAAATAGAATTACCAGCAATAATAATAGAATTGAATTTGTTGTATTCAACAAAAATACAACAGATCAAAACTTTAAGACAAACTAAAATGGCTCATGAAGATAAATGTATGATGAATAATAGAATAGAATTATTCTATCCTATTGTTATTATTGCTGGTAATTTTATTTTTAGGTTTTTGAGAAATCCCACAGCATTTTCCATAGTGGTTGTGCTAATTTACATTCCCACCAACAATGTACAAGAGTTCCCTATCCACCACAACCTTACCAAGACTTATCTTTCATCTTTTTGATAGCAGCCATCCTTACAGGTGTAAGCTGATATCTCATTCTTGTCAAAAATCACACTTTTAAATAAAAAATAGTTGAGAAATGCACATCAAAACCACACCAAGATACCATCTCACACCAGTTAAAATGGTGATCATTAAAAAATCTGGAGACAACAGATGCTGGAGAGAGGATGTGGAGAAATAGGAACATTTTTACACTGTTGGGGGCAGTGTAAATTAGTTCAACCATTGTGGAAGACAGTGTGTCAATTCCTCAAGGTTCTACAAATAGGAATTCCATTTGACCAGCAATCCCATTACTGGGTATATACCCAAAGTATTATAAATCATGCTATTATAAAGACACATGCACATGTATGTTCATTATGGTACTGTTTACAATAGCAAAGACCTGGAACCAACCCAAATGCCCATCAATGATAGACTGGACAAGAAAAATGTGGCACATATTCACCATGGAATACTGTGCAGCCATAAAAAATGATGAGTTTGTGTCCTTTGTAGGGACATGGATGAATCTGGAAACCATCATTCTCAGCAAACTGACACAGGAACAGAAAACCAAACACCACATGTTCTCACTCATAGGTGGGGGCTGAACAATGAGAACACATGGAACAGGGAGGGGAACATCACACACTGAGGTCTGTTGGGAGGGCTAGGGGAGTGACAGTGGGGGTGGGGAGGTTGGGGAGAGATAACATGGGGAGAAATGCCAGATACAGGTGATGGGGAGATGGAGGCAGCAAACCACCTTGCCATGTATGTACCTACGCAACAATCCTGCATGATCTGCACATGTACCCCAGAACCTAAAGTACGATTAAAAAAAAAAGAATTGCTCAAAATAGACTATACTGCTATTCAATTTTGCAGTCAAAAGTTCAATCATGGAAATGCTATCAGATTCAGACATTATGCAAAATGTACTTCTTCATAAGTCAATAATAAAGACCTGAGCCATGAAATCTACTTCCAAAGCTTAATTTTATGTCTTCTTGAAATTTTATGCAACTGAGCCTTATTCTCTGAAATAAAACTTGGCACAGAATAATGAAGAAAAAAAAAAAGAAATGGTTAAAGTAGAAATTACAATGGAAATTGCAAAGTATGTGGAATCAAATGACAACTAAAATACAATATATCAAAACTTTAAGATCAACTAAAATGACTCATGAAAATAAATGTAGAATGAAGTTAAAAGCTTTTAAATCTGTGCATTAGAAAGGTAAAAGTAAACATTTAAGTTTTAAAGTTAGAAAAGAACAAGAGAAGAAAACTAAGCAAAGGAGGAGCTAAAAAAATAATAAAAATAGAGTCACAAATTAATAAAACAGAAAACAAAAAATTAGGGATGATCAACAACCAAAAGCAGTTTCCTCCCAATAGAAACACTGATCTAGACTAATCATAAGAAAAACAGATGCCACAAGTGATACTGGAAATGAAAACAGCCATTGGTATAGATACACTAGAGTTAAACTTTCTTTATGCTATTTTTTATCTTCACTGCAATTCCAAAGGGAAAAACTCTAGCATAACCATCAAATATAATAATAATAATTACTTTAGAGTTTTTTGAAGAATTATTTTTAGATTAAATAGGTTATTTTATATTCCTAGTTGGCTAAGAGTTGTTTCTTTGGTAATAAATGAATCTATAATTATATCAATTATTATTTATGTAACTATTGAGATGATTATATGATTTTTCTTTTTTTTAGCCACTAATGTATTATAATTATTTATTTTCTAGCATTAAACTAATCTTTTTATTCTTGGGATAAAAACAACCTGGTCATTACATCTGCTTCTTTTTATATATTGCTGGATTGGGTTGCTAATATTGATTTGGAAATTTTTGCCTCTAGGTTTATAAAGGAAGTTGCCCTATAATTTTTCTTTCTTGTAGAATCGATATCAGATATTTGGTACTAGGGTTATGCTAGCCTAATGGGAAGTATCACCATTTTTCTATTGCCAGGAAATAGTTCTGTACAATTATAATTACTTTTCCTTGCATACTTGGTAAAGACCTGAGAAATCATCTGGGCCTACAGTTTTCTGTATAAGCAAATATGTTACGACGAGAAAGACTTTCTTTTCAAAAAGAAAAATTTGGATATGGGGAAAGAATATAGAGGCAATGAAATATGTGAAGATATGAGAAGTGACCTTTCACATGACAAAGTTGACATGGAAGATACTCTTCCTCTAAAACAGAAACACTGGGCCAAATATGGAGTTTCCTTTTTAATAAATAGTTAAGATGGGGTGGTAAGAATAAGGGGAAATATCCCAATGTCTAAAATAAAAAGGAAGCTCAAAATGAAAATAAACTTCAACTGTCACCACAGCAGCACAAAAATCCTGACATAGGATTTGACTATTAAAGTTTTAAAGTCCATGTGAGAACAGTTTTTATGGTATCAGCCTTTTTGGGTCAGAGAGCTACAATACAGTACTCTTTTATAAAGCTGAGCACTATCAATTAAAGAAGGAAAAATTCCTTCCACTAACCCAAAAAACTTGTCAAGAAAGCTTGCCATCTGTCCAAAAAATCTCCAAAAGACGTTGAAACCCTAAGTCAGAAACACATAACGAATAATAGAGGTTATACTAGCTATATGGTTCAGGAACTCAAAGCCCAAATGTTACTCCACAAGCTGACTTTGGAATCCCAACAAAAGCAAATGCAAACCCCTCTGTAGAAAGACTGGTGGAGCACAAGCCAAGGTGCACCAGACTCCTTGTTAAAGATGCATTGACAGTAGGCAATTAGCAACCACACAAGGAAATACACCACAATGACAGACAGTCAGCAGACCAACTAGATGGGAGAATTTGCACCACTCTAACAAGTAGACTCATAATAGAACAATATGAAAGAGACTATAGTGTTACAGAACATATTATAAAAAACAAAATAAGCAGATGTGAAAGGAACCAAACGAAAAACAAAAAACAAACTATGATCATTGAACTGAAAACTCAATGGATGGCTTAAATAGTCGATTGGACAGAACTGAAGAGAAATGTATGAAAGATTCGAGAAAATCACTCAAACACAGCAAAGAGAAAAAGAAATAGAAAATATGAAAGGTAAAAAGGCTTAGAGAATGAGATCTAAAATACATTTAACAAGGTTTTACGAAGGAGAGATTAAACAGACAATGTGGAGAGGAAATATTTGAAAGATAAGAATTGTCCAGAATAAAAATCTGAGTCCTTAGGACTCCATGTTTGGGTCCCCTTCCATGAACACTCCCTTCGTGGAAGCCATCTTTCTCTCTCCTGGACTTCCCCTCTGGAGTCCCTTTCCGCACTCTCTCATGGAAGCCTGGCTTCCCTCCTGAACTCCATCTCTCTATTCCCTTCCACTCAGTGTGGAAGCTGCTTTCCTCTCCTCGATTCCATCTTTCTGGATTCTCTCACTCAGTGTGAGAGTCAGCTGTTTCTTTCTCTGTCCTTCTCCAGTTTCTCTCACTCTCTGTTTCTACAAACAAACAAATAAATAAATAAAAATAAAAATCTGAGTCCTTGAGCTGGGGAGGCAATCCAGGTTCCAGGCAGGAAAGACAAAATCAAATCCATACTTAGACACTAAATAAGGCACAGCAGAAATGGGAAGACAGAGATAATTTTAAAATAACCACGGAGAAAACACAACTTACCTAAATAAGGACAAAAATTAAACTGAGAGAATTTTCATCAACAACAAAAGTCAGAAAACAATAAAATGCTTCCTTCAATGGGCTAAGTTATAGAATTTTACACCTAACTGAACTACTAATCAAGAACGAAGGTACTATACATAGATTCTCAAGTAAAGACGAAAGGATTTCCTGCTTATATATCATCCCTGAAAAAAACGACTAGAGAATGTAAAGAATGTATGGGGTAGGTGGGACATAAGAATCCAAAATGAAGGAGTAGGAAGCTAGAAGCAACAATGAGTAAAAAAATCAACAAACAAGTTAGATCTAAGGAAACACTGACATGTAAACAAAATGACTAATTTGGGTGTGTTTAAAAACAAGATGAAATAAACCATACTACAGAGAGTAGGAGGAAGGTATCAGAATAAAGTCCTCTGAGGTCCTTATGTATTACACAGAAGCGTAAAAACAGTGATTAACTTCAAAACAACCAAATCAAGGATAAGCATTTTTAAAAGAGAAAGAGAGATGCAATTTGTAATTTCTAAGTCAATAGGAGGGGGAAAAAAACAGAATTTTAAAAAAACTCAACAGTAGGAAAAGAGGGGAAAAGATCAACAAAAATCACAGTAAATAGAAAACACAAAATAAAATCACAGAAATAAGTCTATATAAAAATCACAATAAAAGCAATAGGATTAAATTTGTCTATAAAAAACAGTTTGAAAATGAAGGGAAATGTATTTGATAAATACCAATCAGATATGCAACAATATTAATACCAATCAAAATACATTTAAAGGAAAATAGTATCACTAGATTAAAATGGCCATATATCTAAAGACAAAATGAACGAATCGCTAGAAAGATAAAACAATCCTTAGCCAGTATATACCTACCTTAAAGGCCAAAATTGACTGGAATTACAAAGAGAAGTTATCAAAATCATAATCACAATGGGAACATTTAATGCAACTTATTAAAAACATGATAGATCAATTGGGCAGTAACTGATCAAGAGAATATCTGAGCAACATAATAAGTTTTGTCATTTGGACATCGGCAGAACGCTACACAAAATGATTTGAACTTTTTTCAAGTACAAAAATAATACAAGTAATTCAATATTTCTTTAACCAAAAGAAGGCATTCATTGTATTAACTGCCTACTGTATGCCAGGAAACTTACATGAGGCTCTACCAAATGCAGTCATGAAAATTAAGTTCCTGCACTCATGGAGTTTATATTGAATAGAGAAGATAGAACTTAAATGAATGAATTCACATCACCTCTAATGACAACCAGTGCTAAATTCTAAGAAAAATAAAGCAGTTAATAAATGTTAGATTGGGTAGTCAGGGAAGGCTTCTTTGAGGCGGTGACTTTTAGCCAAGAGCCATATGAAATGATATGTAAGCCATGCAAATCAAGGATCTGGGGAAAGAGGGAACAGCAAGAGCAACGGCTCTGGAGAGGAAGTGTGCCTGATGGGAAGAAACAATACAGAGGCCAATATGTTAAAAGTGATGTGAATAAGGACATCAGAAAGGGAGGGTGGGAATAATGACACCTTTCATTCATTTTAAAAGGATCCTTCTGGCAGCTCTGGGAAGAACAGCAGCGAGACCAGTTAAAGTGGCTCAGTCTAGAGTAGCAGTAGTAGAGGGAGATGAGAACTGGTCAAAGTTTAAATGATCTTGAAGGCAGAGCCAAAAGAATTCGTGGAGAGATCAGTTGCAGGGTATGAAAGAAAAAGAGGAGCACAAGAGGCCTCAAAGAGCCTTGTCCCAAATAACTAAGAAAATGTAGCACCTGTTCAGAGATGAGGAATGCTGGAGAAGACATGTAGGGTGAGGAGGGGTTGATGATAAACATGAGATATCTATTAGATGCCCCATGAAGATTTCAGCAGGCAGTAGGTTTCTCCTTGTCCCACTTCCGTGTTAGTGTTGCCTGCCTGGCCTCCCTGGGTATTTATTTAATGTTGAAACTTGCCAAAACTGTCACGAAAATGAAAACACTCAATCCGCTTTCTCCATCACAGCTAATTCTACTCTCACTAACTCTACCCGTATAATAGACTTTTCTAAGCAAAATTAAACTTTTTGTGAATGACAATTATACTGAGTCCTTTCACAAATACTACATAAATATCTTTGTGGAGGGAATATTTAGGTGGCGAATGAGAGATGATTGTGCACATCTATTCCCAACTCTATATCCAGGCTTCATATTGGTGTTTGAAATGGGCCACGGAGCAGTGACACCACCATACAAACGGGCAAATGCTACAGATAAAGGCCTCTCCCTAAGCCAAGTTCCAGGGCCAGAGATTAACATTTATCAGTACACAAAACTGGCTTTACCCTTATTTTATGCAGAAAGAAACTGAGGTTCTAAGAATCTAGTTACCTGCCCAGTTACAGAGCCAGTACTCAAGTGTTTTGACTCTAGGTAAAGTGTTATTTCCTTTATAGGACACTCTCAGGTCCTTGCTCTGTGTCAGGCTTTGCACCAAATGTTTTACATGGATTTTCTCTTCTAATCCTTAAAACAATTATGCTAGGGAAGAATGACTGTTATTCTCACTTCACTGATACTCACTTTAATGATAAGGAAACTAAGGCTTTGAGAAGTCAGCAACTTATTAATAATCGAACACTGGTCTATTTGACATTAGAATCCATTCACTCAAAACCTATGCCATTCTAACTCTACTGAATTTCACTTTGTCAAGATAAATCAAATCCCCTGTTAATTTTCATTATGATGTAGAAGGATTAAGATGGGGTGATGTTATCAAAGACACAAATTAAGTCCGCAAAATACAATAAATATAATAAGAGATCTCAATATTAAAAAGAATGACACTTTCCCAATATTCCAGGAAAGTTTCTTGGCGGGTTGAAATTTCGGAAAATCTTTTGATTATGGGTAAGACATTGTCCGGCACATAGGAGACATTCCAACCTAGGGTGTGGCTGGGGAGAAAACTTCAAGGCAAAAGTGTGATGATGTGATCAAGGAGTGGTGAGCATGTTCACCCAAGAGGAGCAGGGAAGACCCTCTGGGGAATAGGAAAACAATAGAATTGAGGTTTTCTGTGCGCTCTAGCAAAAGGCTTTGAAGTGAAAATAAGGAGCTAAACAAAAAACATAACAGATTTCACTCCAAATTTTAAAAACTGAAATTCCAGATAGCAAAATATTTTTAATTTTGTTCTCTATTAGTGAAATATTGTATTTTCTTGACCTTCTATTTGTAAAATAAAAAAAAAAAATTAAGTACCCTTCCTTGTATTTATCTCCTCCCATCACCCATGCTTCTCACTTAACTCTCTCCCTGTGAGAACTTGGCAAGAGCATAAAGGTTGCCCTGAAGCACTTTTGGTGGTAATCAGTATGCCTTACAGCCTGAGAACATCAAAGAATTCCTTCCACCTGCTATAAAACAGTGCGCAAAGGGAACTTCTCAGAGATGTGGTGCTGATGGAAAAATTGCTCCAATCAGTATTTAAACTTTTGAAGAAAAGAAACCTGGGAGTATACAAAGTCAAAATATTTTAGAACCCATACATATTCCCAGAATTCCTACTTCCTATGTAACTTTCCCCATTTCAGAATTAAATATCTCAACATCACCAACAAAAAATTAAATAAAACTTTATTAAATGCATGCTTAAAAGTAACAGGGCCAGGTGCAGTGGCTCATGCCTTTGGGAGGCCGAAGCAAGTGATCACTCAAGTGATCACTTGAGGTCAAGAGTTTGAGACAAGCCTGTCCAACATGGTGAAACCCTGTCTGTACCAAAAATACAAAAATTAACCAGGCATGGTAGCACGCACCTGTAGTCCCAGCTACTTGGGAAGCTAAGGCTTGAGAATTGCTTGAACCCAGGATGTGGAGATTGCAGTGAGCCAAGATCGTGCCACTGCACTCCAGCCTGGGTGATGGATGAACTGAGACTCTGTCTAAAGAAAAAAAAAAGTAACAGGTTTTTAACAATACAAATTATTTCGAGGACTATAATAGCGCCCCAAACATTAATCCCTTTCTCCATAACTGACACTGAGAACTCTGTTCCTATCCAGTAAAAGGGATCAGAGTTCAGAGTCTATGATATTCCCTAATGCAGACATTTTGATCAGAAATTTTAGCACAGAGTTTCCTTAGCAAAAGAATTAAAGTTTTGGTTTTTAATGTTAATTGCTAAGTGATCTGCTGTGAGTTGAATTATGTCCTCCAAAAATTCTTATGTTAAAGTCCTATCCTCCAGCACCTCAGAATGTGACCTTCCTTGGAAATAGTCATTGCAGATGTAATTAAAAGGGGGTCACATTGGAGTATAGCGGGTCGCTAATCCAGTATGACTCGTGTCCTCACAACAAAGGAAAATTTGACACAGCACACAGAGGGCACCATGTGTAGACAAAGGCAGAGATTAGGGTGATGTATGTACAAGCCAAGGAACACCAAAGTTTGCCAGTAAAACATCAGAAGTTGGGGGAGAGATGATACACTTCTATCGCAGAAGTCACACCGTTTGTGGTAGTTTGCTATGGCAGCTCTAGGAGTATGCCCTGTCTTCTTGGGCATATTGAAACTGAAGCACAAAGATCACACAGCAAGTAATTGGTGGAACCAGACTTCCAAACCAAACATCAGACTCCAGGGACTATGCTTTCCTTTCATGAAAGAAACGTACTGTATTCACGAGCTCCATTTTCTTAACTCATCATTTTAGCCTTCTGTGGAAGCTCCACAATCAGTAGAACTGTCCTGTTTAGCTCCATACTGTTTACCCTTTATTTTCAGTAACTGTTCAAATGCACAGAGTTGACAACTTCTCCTGCTTAAAATTAATGACTTTTTAGATTTCCAAGCACTACTCATTCCCGTTTTTCCCCTATCTTCCTGGACACTCTTTTCCAGATCCCTTATGAACTTCCCTTTTTCTATCTTTTAAATAATTGTGTTCTCTGAGTTATATCCCGTCTCCTTCCTTTTCTCAGTCTGCACTCTCTCCTTGGATGATCTCATTTATTCCAATGGCTTCAGCTGTCATCTATATAAGTTTCAAGTGGACAGAACAGTTACTTGGCACGAGTCATACTAACACTGACAGTTGGAAATGCTGAGGAAGGATACCTGGAGACAGACAGGCCACCCAAACAGATCCACACAGAGAGACGTTTACTTTCATAAATTTACCATCATTGACCAAGGACAGGCTCTTGGACTTGCAAATTCAGAAATGTGAACTTGACACTGTCAGAATATTTTAAACAAGAGAGACTGATGTATATGACTACGGTGCCAAAATATGAGTTAACAACGAGGAATATAACTGCCTGGCCAACGTGATGTACGTGCCAGTCTGACTAGAGCCTTCTCTCCCCATAAGGAAAGTGCATGAGGCTAAATTTTCAGGAGGCTGTTTGGTGAGCATTCAATCAGAACAAGGAGTTAATAATATGATCCAAATATGTAATGCCATCATTAGAAAGACTGCTGGTTATTCGAGTATCGAATGAACTAACACCCTGAACTCTAGTTAGAACTTGGCTGTATACTGCTTAAGTCGGTTTCTGTGACTGTTTTTCATTGTCAATTCCCTACACTTTAGGTTGGCACTTTATCTTGAATAAGTTAATGTATGAGGAGCTTACAATTAGCACTTACTGGCCTGGGCATAACATTGTGTCTTAAGCTAACTTTGCATATCTTTTCTCTTCCATTGTATGCTAATTTCAAATTTTAACTTCCAAAAGACAATTATATTTCTCTTTTTAACATTCTTAGGACCATGTCCAGTTCATTGGACACTCTTAATAGCTCAGAAATCTATCCCCTTATCTGGACACCCAAGTCCTCTCAATGTTTCCCGCCAGATTGCTGTGATGGTCTCACATTTCATCTTCCAGCTCTCAGGACTCCCTTGTTCCAATTCATCCAGGAGATAGAGATCTAAACTAAAACCCAGTCATGTCACTCCTCACTTATAATCCTTCCAGCCTTCCGATAGCTTTCAGGATGAAATCCAAACTCTTCCATGTTTGATTAAACTGCTTTTATTCATCCACTTTCTTCAGGTTTCAGTCCAGGACACAACTCTTCCAGAAAATCTTTGCTGACCACCACTGTCTTGATTCAGGATCAGGCGCCCTGCTCTGGGTCTGCACAGCACCCTATGCTTCCTTCTGCTATGAAAGGTAGTACACTATAGTATATTGTACTGCATCTTGCCCTATTTCTCATGGACTTAAATCAAGAGCACCTGGCATACATAGTCCCTGACAAATGGTAAGAAGTCTGTAATCGACAGACTGAATAACCGAATGAATGAATGGATCTAATGACTTATCTTTGACTTTTTAGATTCTCTTGCTCATTTCCCAATTATGAGGCAGTGGCCTACGGCTCAAAGGGACAACACAGCAAAGCATACATGCTTCTCAAAGCACTGAATATGTGGGCATTATTAGAGTAGTTATATACCTGAACTGGTTTAAATCATCCTTTGCCTGCAGATTAACAGTCAAGTCATTTAATAGATTCTTTTTCTATTTTTTATTCTTACCATATAAGTTTTGTATTATTTTCCTTGATAATCGCCTTCCTTCCAGTGCCAATTCAAAATTTATAGACATATAAGGTACAGCAACACCATTTGTTCCATAGTAGTTTTAAAGGACTTTCACATTTAATTTAACCATGATACCATCACTAAGGTAGGAAAAACTGATATCGCATCTTACAGTTGACATAAGCCCATTTTAAAATTTTTCCTATTCTTCACAGTGATGACTCCTCATGGGACTATCAAAAACCATAAAAACCAAGGTTAAGAATCCATGCAGATTTGTGAGAACACCTATAATGGAGATCCTTTGATTGTATAGTGCTCCTTGGAAATTAGTTTAATTGTTCTAATATTCCTTTAGCCAGTCCAGTTAAAACTGGAAGGTAAGCAGACTGCCTTATAGAATGCAGCTGAAACATTCCAGACTGCATTTATATCCCCAACAAAATCACCTGCTTTAGAAACATTCAATCACTACACAAGACTCAATCAGGCATTATCTGGGTCATAATTATCCTTCCATTTCATATTCAAGCTTGGATAGGAGACATATTATCACCAAAAAGGCCTAATTAGCAAATTATTATGTTGTGAATTGTATTCTTCTACTTGTGAATTATAAAGTAAAATCATAGATACAAAAGGCAGTATAAAAATACCCAGAGAAATTATCAGGTTTTGTCTGCAGCATTCATTCATTCATTCAGGAAACATTTATTGAGTGGTCTACTATGTGGCTGTAAGATGAATCAGGTCGTCTTTGTCCAAGGAGCTTAATGTCTAGTCAGGGAGAAAGATGAGTAAGCGGAATTATCGAGAATGGTTATTGTCTCTATGATCAGAGACAAACCATACACAATGCCAAATTCTGATTTATCAGTAAAGTAGAAGGCTGTTCCTTAACTCATCAACAAAGGGGAAAAAACCCTTCATTTTGCAGGAGTCACAGAGGATTCTGTTAAATGGGAAGCATCTCTAACACATTTAAAATATCTGATTTACCAAACTTTTGTCCCTATACTGTAAGAGAAAGGCTTTGTTATACATAGCAAACCACCTCTACATATCCTCAGGAAACATCCAGGGACATAAGACTCAGTCCCTAAAGCTAAAATATTTTATTATTCTGAGAAATAAGAGTTAACCTTGTCCAAAGTCTCTCACTCTTAAATTTTAGTGCATTCTGTTTAGCTGAATTTCTCTTGGACATAACAGACCAATCATTTTGCTCATGAAAATCCTCCTTCCTGTAAAATGTGCTAGAGGCACAGGGAGACTAACAGCTTCTTGGCTCTTTTTCCTATACATATTGAAACAGAAACATTTCAATTTGAAGTTCAATTTGTATAGATGTGCATAGGTTTTCAAGGTCCAAATGTGTAATATATTCCTTGTAAAAATCTTTCTTTCATTATGGTTTCAAATGATCTTGATATTGCTCAGAAAAAAATATTCTTGGAGAACTGTTTTACTAAAAAAAAAAAAAAATCTTGGAGGATTTTCTTAACACTGTATAGGTACAGCCAAACTATACAAAGTCACAGAAGGCTGATGAACTGTATCAAAATTAAACTTTTATATTTAAAGATATATAATGCCGATATTTCTTCCAATGAATCAGGTCCTTGCTACTTTGAACTTCTTTGTAGTTGCTTACTTTTCTCTATATTATAACAATGTAAATCATGGACTTTGATAATAACCTACCAATGCACACTAATTCTATAGATGGAGAAACAGAGGGTCCAGCAAGGTGAAATGATTTGCTGAAGTGACAAGAATAAGGAAAAGAAGTCTTCTGTTCCAAACTGGATGTTCTTTTTACTTTTATTTGTATTCATAAAATATTTGTTGAATCATTTATCAAAACGAGGCTCAATTTTAGCCTCACGAACAAAGCAACCGTTCCAGTAGCTGGACATGGCAATATAATTACAAAGATTTCCAACTCCTCTTTTCCCATCCTCTTTGAATTCTCTCCAAACAGGCTTTGCCTCCCATCTCCTAAAAGAAACTATTCTTATTGAGTCACCAATGACTTCCACATTGCTAAGCTGATTAGCCAATTCTTGATCCTTCTTTGAATTGATCAATTAGTTCTTCCTTGAAACAGTTTCTTAACTTCTAGCATAACATATGCTTCTCCTCCTACCCTGACTTCAGTTTCTTGGTCTGCTTTGCTGAGTCATCCTCGTCTCTCTGACCACTAAACACTGGAGTCCCAGGGCTAGTTCCTCAGACCTCCTCTCTTCTCTATTTATTAGTCCCCCTTAATGGTTTTCATCTAGTCTAACTGTCCTAAATACCATCTATATGTATGTCTTTGGATCCCAAGACATCTCTCCTTGAACCTAAATCTCATATATCCAACTATCTTCTTGTCTCTACTTGAATATCAAAAGGCATCTCAAACTTTAACACCTAAAAATCAAGCCCTTTATCAAACCTGCTTCTTGCTCATTCTTCCCCGTCTCAGTGAAAGGTCATGCTACATTTCTATTCACTTGTCTTACTCTGTTCAGTGTAGCTATGACAGAATGCTTTAGGTGGGTAATTTTTAAAGAAAAATGGTGCATTAGGCTCATGATTCTGGAGGCTGGAAGGTTCAAAATCAGGCAGCTGCATCTGGTGAGGGCTTCATACTACTTCCACTCATAGCGATGATGGAAGTGGGGGGTGCAGAACTGCAAAGAGATCACATGGTAAGAGAGGAAGCAAGAGAGAAAAAACAAGGAAGCCAGACTCTTTTTAACAACTTTTTTTTTTTTGAAATGGAGTCTCGCTCTGTTGCCTAGGCTTGAGCACAATGGCCCAATCTCAACTCACTGCAAGCTCTGCCTCTGGAGTTCAAGCAATCCTCTTGCCTCAGCCTCCCAAGGAGCTGAGACTACTGGCATACACCACCATGCCTGGCTAATTTTTGTATTTTTAGTGGAGACACAGTTTCACCATGTTGGCCAGGCTGCTCTTGAATTCCTAACCTCAAGTGATCCATGTACCTCAGCCTCCCAAAGTGCTGGGATTACAGACATGAGCCATTGGGCTCCCCACACCACCCCGCTTAATCAACTTACTCTTAAAGGAACTAATCCATTCACACAAGACCAAAAACTTGCCCTCAAGGGAAGACATTAACCTGTCCACGAGGGATCTACCTGAACATTTCCTACTAGGCCCTACCTCCCAACACTGACATATTGGGGATCAAGTTTCAACATGAAATTTTTAGCATGGACAAATCACATCCAAACGATAGTATCCTTCAAGCCAAATCCTCTGAACCTATCTTGTCTTCTGTTTTTTTCTAAGACCTCACATCCAGTTCTTCATTAAATCGTTTGTTACAAAATTCAATCATTTCTCAAACCCACAGTCACTAACTTCGTGAAAGATATATCATCATCTTTGTCTGATTTATACAATAGTGTCCTGTCTATTCTCCCTGTTTCTGCCCTTGCTCTGCTTCAAACTATTCTCAAACAACAGAATGATTATGTAGATGCATAAGTCAGATCATGTCACTTCTCTATTCAGAACCCTAAAATGGCAATCCATCTCCCTCAGAGTAAAAGCCAAAGTCACCATGGACTACGAGCCCTTTCCTGAAATGACTCAACCATACTTCTGATTTCACCCTCTGACTTCTTCCTAACAGTCATTGTGTTCCAGACTCTCTGGTCTTTTCACTATTCCCTAAACATGTCCGGATGCTCTTATCATGAGAGTTTTTCATTTATTGTTTCTCCACCTGTAGCACTTTCCATAGATATCCTCAAATCTCCCTCCCTCACCTCCTTCAAGTCTTTGATAAAGTGTGACCTTTTCAACTGAGGACTTCGCTAATGACCACGTTTAAAATTCCAACACTGCCAATCCACCTCAAACTCCCCATCCCTTTTCTCCCTTTTTATTTTCTCCATACCAATTATCATCATAAAAAAAACCCTTGGTAAAATATCACCATTAAAAATACCATAGGTTTTAATTGTTTTCTTTATTGCCTGTGTCACTCCCCACCCCTCCATAAATTCAAGAGCTTTTATCTGCTTTACTCCCTTTTACATGAGGCAAGGTCTGAAACATACAGGTGAATGAATGAATGAATGAGATATCCTGGGAAGAAAGTGAAGACACAATTGTGAAAGAGAAGAGTTTTCTTTCTATAAAGTAACTCATTAAAACACACTGTCCTGTTCTCTCTCCTCCTGTCTCTGGTACCTGCCTTAAAAAGAGGAGGGGAAATAAGAGTGAGCAATAAAAGAAGCTATAGTAAAAAGAGAGATGATCAGCCCTCCTCAAAGTTGTATTTCAAGGAAGAGAGGAATACATTTTGAGTGCTATATAAAAAGCACAGTAAAAATTAATACATAAGAATCAAAACTTTCAATAACAGCATGTTGTACTAGCAAAGACATGGAATCAACCTAGATGCCCATAAACAATGGACTGGACAAAGAAAATGTGGTACAGATACACCATGGAATACTACACAGCTATAAGAAAGAGTGAAATCATGCCCTTTGCAGTGACATGGATACAGCTGGAGGCCATTATCCTAAGCAAATTAAGGCAGGAATAGAAAACCAAATACCATATGTTCTCACTTATAAGTGGGGGCTAAACACTGAGTACACATGGACACAAAGAGGCAAACAGACACTGAAACTTACTTGTTATTAGAGGATAGGAGGAGGATGAGGATTAAAAACCATCAGGTACTACGCTCACTACCTGGATGATGAAATCATTTATACACCAAATCCCAGTGACACGCAATTTACCCACGTAACAAGGCTGCACATGTGGCCCCTGAACATAAAATGAAAGTTGGAAGAAAAAAAAGAAGTTGTATGCTACATAAAGAGAATAATCTCCAGAATAGTTTACTTTCTATTTTTTGAATTATTTTAACTATAATAAGAGCTTTATAAATCTATGTGTTGTAATAAAGAACCTGTGTATTTTTCAAATAATAATAGTAATGTATTGAAGAGGATGTGAAGAAATTGGAACCCTCACACACTGCTAGTGGGAATGTAAAATGGTAGAGAGCTGCTTTGGAAAACAGCTTAGCAGTTTCTCAAACAATTAAACATAGCATTACTGGGCCAGGTGCGGTGGCTCACGCCTGTAATCCCAGTATTTTGGGAGGCCGAGGCAGGTGGATCACGAGGTCAAGAGATCAAGACCATCCCGGTCAACATGGTGAAACCCCATCTCTACTAAAAATACAAAAAATTAGCTGGGCATGGTGGTGTGTGCCTGTAATCCCAGCTACTCAGGAGGCTGAGGCAGGAGAATTGACTGAACCCAGGAGGCAGAGGTTGCAGTGAGCCGAGATTGCACCGTTGCACTCCAGCCTGGGTAACAAGAGCGAAACTCCATCTCAAAAAAAAAAAAAAACAATATACATATATATATATATATATATATATATATATAGAGAGAGAGAGAGAGAGAGAGAGAGAGAGAGCATTACTATGACCCAGCAATTCCACTTCTGGTTATATTCCTAAAAGAAATGAAAACAACTGTCTACACAGAAACTTGTACATGAATATATATATCATTCATAATAATGTTTTAAAAGATGGAAACAACTCAAATATCCCTCATAAACTAACAGATAAACAAAATATGATATATCATACAATGGAATATTATTTGGCCATAAAAAGGGGAATGAAGTACTAATACATGCTACAATGTGATTGAACCTTGAAAAACGTTATGCTAAAGTGAAAGAAGCCAGTCATAAAGTACCTTATAGAATATGATTCTTGTATAAAGTCCAGAAGAGAATAATATATAGAAGCAAAAAAATAGATTAGTTGTTATTTAGGACTGAGGGGAAGATGATTGGGGTATAGGAGACTGATAGCTGAAAGGTACAGGATTGTTTCCAAGGTAATGAAGATGTTCTACAGTGGACTGTGGTGATGTTTGCACCTATCTGTGAGTATACCAAAAAGCATCAAATTATTTAAGTGGATGAACTGTATGGTAAGGGGATTACATCTCATTAAATCCACTAAAAATCAACACATTATATGTGGTTATGAAAGTGGAAAATCCATCTTAACCATAGTTAACACCAAAATCAAAAGGCTGGCTTGCCTTTCCATGACCCCTCATTGCCTCTGGGACCTCCTTCCACTCTAGACACATGTGCTGCTAGTTCAACACAGCGCTTCTTACATGCACATATTCTGAATGGTCTTATCATCTCATTTTCAACTTGTTAGACATCCTCTACATCTATGTGATCCACGTGTTTTAAATTCATTCCACCCGCGCACACACATGCCTTGTCCCAAACTGTAATGCAGGACTCCAAAGCAATCATCTGCAAAGATCCAAAGGTTTATATCAAAAGACATAGAATATATCGCAAAATTTATCCATTATTTCACCTAGCTAAATGTGACAGTAGATGTCAAAGGGTTTATAAGCATTCAAGATTATTAATAAAATCATATTAAATTCCATACGTGATTTCTTTCCGTGTTAGTTGTGTCACCCACCCATAGGAATATATGTTACGAATTATGAAAATAATCATATGTAAAACAGACAGTCATAAACTGTCACAATTAGAAGAAATCTTAGAGACAGTCACATAGAATTCTCTTAATTTATATAGTTAAGGATATTAAGATTAAAAAGTAAATGTACTTTTCTAATGTCACTCACTAAGACAGCCAATCCCCATTTAAAGCCCTTCCTGTCATTCCAAGATGCTCATGCCTGTAATCCCAGTACTTTGGAAGGCCAAGGCAGGAGGATCACTTGAGGCCAGGAGTTCAAGACCAACCTGGGCAATGTAGTGGAACCCGTTTCACGAAAAAAATAAATAAAATTAGTCAGGTGTGGTGGCGTGTGCCTGTAGTTCCAGCTACTCCAGAGGCTGAGGTGAGAGGACTCCATGAGACTAGAAGTTTGAGGCTGCAGTGAGCCATGACAGTGATAGTGCCACTGCACTCCAGCCTGAGTGACAAAGTGAGACCCTATCTCAAAAAAAAGAAAACTACAAAAAAAAAAACCGCCAAAAACTCTTAATGATTATACACACACACACCCACAGAGGAAAAATATCACACAAAGTACTACAATCTAGCAAAGTGAATACTAAGGTTAACAGTACGTTTTAACTTTAATTTCGCTCTTTATCTTCAAAAATATTTTAAATAGCCTTAGATAACAAACATTTGGCGACTTCTCTCTACTTTGAATCACTATGTAAAGAGAATTAATAATTTTGTTGAATTATACACACAATTAAGTTTATGAAACCAATTTAAATTAACCATTTGCTCATATTACTGGATTCAGAAAACCTCTAACTTATTCAGTCATCTGTTATTAGCACGTCAGGTTTCCCCCACTTTAAATCATGATTGCTAAACTACAGGAAAGTCAACTACAGCGAAGTGCAAACTTTCCCATTTGGTAACAAGTGAAAGGCAGGGCACCACAATGCAATTCATCCCAATAAGTTTTCACATCACTTCCAAATAACGGGATGGTCCAGAATCCATTTACAAGTTGAAGCAATTCTTGTGTTCTGTTTACAGCAATATAATCTCATAAGAGTTCTTTGGAGAAAAGCAAATCGTGGTGTTAGAGAAAAACAAAATATTACTTCGTTTTCTAGCTAACCTTAGATTCATCCATATAGAAGAAACATATTTAAAGTATTCCAAAATAACGAACACCTCAAACTGCATCACCACTGGCATCTTGACATTGAATGTACTGATAATCGCAACATGAAGTGTCTTACTCAGACAGTAAGCACAGTAATAATCATTCAATTATTTAATCAAAGATAAATGACATTTCATGTTTAACCAATGTAGACATTACAAACATGTAATTACATATATATAACGTAATGTGTGTGTATGTGTGAGTAAATATATATTACCTATTCCAGAAGAGGACAGATTACTATTTTCATCACTTGAAGAGCATGAAAATGCAAAAGAGTTCTATTTCTCTTTAAATTTTTCCCAGTGCCATTTGTTAATAGTTAAAACCTGCCGCACTGAATACCTAGCAACAATTTGAACTCATATACCTTTGCTAAAGGCATAGGAAAGCATTTGAAATTGCCATTATCACACTCTTATTGTGAAGAGGTTGTGTCAAGGTCTTCTAGTGAAGGGGGAATTTCAAAAGCAGGAAAAACGTGGGAGAACAGTGGGGGAGGACTTTTGAGAAACGACTGCTTTATTTCTTCAAATAGGCAGCAACTTGTGCTAATGAAACTCAGGTGGACATTAGACCGCCAGTCCCAGGGCTCCCCTTGCAAGGCTGCCCTCAGATATGGCGGGGAGGGGGGGGCTCCTATAAGCCTCACAGAGAGGTGCTACTTTAAAGAGAAACTGAAAAAAGTAAATAGGATCATATTACAATGGAGCTGCTGAAACCCATGGCTTTAGGGCAAAAAATTAAGTTGTTTCGCTTCAACTACCTTTAAAAAGCACAGACATTCCGAATTACATGCAATTCTACTGCAGGAGACATCTGTGAAACTATCTAATGATGCCCCGGTGCAAAGATGAATAGATCCAGTTAAGAAATGATCGGTTTCTCTCTTTTCCTGTCTTTAGTTCCACTAGCAGTTAATACTTCCAGGCTTCCCTGTATCTCACAAAACAGGTTTTTTCCCCTCTTAAATGAGAGCTATCCTCAGCGTGTGCTTTCAATCTGGATGTGAGCCCCTAAAGCTTTGCGGCTGTAAATTCGTGTCCAAGTCTGCCTTCGTAATTAAACATGCTTTACTTCTAACATATAAGTGAGTTAAGTGATTTTGATGTCGTTGCTCCAGACTTTTGGTTTTTGTTTTTCGTAACTCTACATTTCCAGGTTTGAGGACCACTCAAGTCCCGTAAACAAGCCATCTCCTCCCGGGCTGAGACTTAAGTAGGTATCAGTGAGCAAACCCAGACGCCAGCAAGCAATTCTTTGTTACAACTATATTCAGCTGCACATTTTTTAAAAAATGGGTTTGAAACTTCCTAACAATTTCACTCACAGCAAAAGCAATAATGTAATCATGAGACATAGCAAAGACAAAGAATAAATAGTTCCCTTACCTGGGTCATGGAAAGGCACCAACGCAAAGTTGAAAAGAGGTCTCTTAGGTCTTTTCAAAGATGTCTCCAAAATTTTGGAAGCCCCTTCAATCACCTGAACTAAATCATCATACATCGAACCAGTCACATCAAACACAAAAGCCAACGTGGAGGCCCCCTCGGGAATTTCCTCCGCGCTGGTCTCTGACTGGGGGCTCGCATCTTGAGCTAGGGAAGAATAAAGAAGAGCCAACAGGAATGCCCTGTGGACCGCTTCCCGGGAAATCATTTTCTACTTTTCCCCCCGAGCGCCTAAGCACTGTGCTCAGTCCCCCTCAACAACAGGCAGAGGGTTTCCTCTCAGAGTAACTCATCAGACTCTTGCAGTCTCTGAACTGGCCAAAAGTTTGGCTCTGAGACTCAGACGGGGCAAGCACCAAACCCAAATCCCTCCAGGGGCTGGGCAGGGCAGGGATGCCGGCAGCTTTTGTCCGGACGCGGCTTCCTCCCGGAACGCTATCTGCCCGCGGGCCCCGGGCAGCCTGTGGCGGAGTGCCGGCGGCGAGCCGGGTCCATGCCCCGGGGGCAGCTTTGAGCCTGCGGCGCCGCGGCCGGAGTTCCGCAGTCCTCGCCGCCGCTGTTGCTCCGCCGGGCCAGCGACTGAGGCTCCCAACTTCCCACTGTTCGCAGCTCACGGGCGGCGAGGGGAAGCCTGGCTCGGCCTCGCCTCCTGATTGGCCGGCTGCCGCCCTCCCAGCTCTGCGCCGGAGGCCCCCTGGAGGGTGACTTTTCCCTCCTCCGACTGTCGGGTCAGTGCAGTACCGGGGAAGCGCCTACGGTGTCCGCTCGGTTCCCACCCGCACCGTCCCTAACCTGCAAAACCCCAGTGTAAACAATGGCTTTCAAGACTCTGTGGCAAAGACCCAAACCGAGGGGCACCACACCAGCACAAAGGGAATTCTGTTTTTCTATTGCGTACGACGCTGCTTCAGACACCTCGCTCCTAACTCTCCTCAGAGGTCGGGACGCCCCAGCCCACCCCTCAGCCCAGCCAGGAGGGGGAGCTGGAAATTTCTCTCAGCTGGGCTGCAGCCACGCTATGGCGCTTGGATCTCCTCAGAGACCGTGGGCTGCGGGGAAGGGGGGACGAGAACGCTGCAGGGGCAGGACGCCCAGGAAGAGGAAAGGGGCTGCTGAGAGAAATGAGAGACAAGAACCGGGAGTCACTAACTGTCCGCGGGGGGGGAATGTGAATACAGGATGGAAGCCCCGTGGAAAGGACAGGGAGGAGGGGCGGGAGGGGTGTGGGGAAAGAATGGGACATTGCATTCCTATTAAAGAGAAAACGGATTTTTGAATCGTATTATCAAGATTCACATTTGCTGAGCAGTTTGAATCCTCTGCGCAGCATAGTAAGGCGGAATAAAATCCCCGTGGCACGCTTCCTCCCCTGGACAGTCATGCCTCAGGTCTCAGCGCAAGAGCCATTAGGAAAGTGCTCCCCTCTATGGCATTTTCTTGCCAGTCAAGAAGGAAACCTTACCCTGGAAGACATGCCAACGTTTTTCCGTGTTGCGTTTGTTCTATACATTACAGTACCAAGGAGCCTAGGCAAAGAAAGCCCACCATGAACTAAGGATTATTTGCTTCATTTTAATAGAAACGCATTTCCTTCCTGGAAAAGGAGCTGTTGTCCAGATCCCAGCATTTAAAGAGGGGCAGACAGGCATCTTGATCCCTGTTTGGATGTATCTTAGACCACCCACCCAACGGGGCTGCAGCCTGAGGAAGAGTCAGCTCCCACCAACCTTTCCTAGTCTACAACTGTCTTCTCTCCCAGCCCCAGCGGCTGTGGAACCCGAGTTTATGATACCTATAAGTCATGTCACTTAAAGGAAGCAGACAAGCCATTTGCGCTGAGTGGGAATATGAGAGGAAAAGGGGAAGGTACTTCCTTTCCAAACAGTATTGAGAGAATGCTATTTGAGTCTCCCATTCCTTTGTTGATTTAAAAAAGGATTTCATTCTAAGTCATAGAGACCTGAGCTATTCCAGGTGCGCAAGGGAGGCCACAAAGCCTAGTGATTAAGAGTTCTGGGTCAGATACCCTGGGTTCAAAGCCCAGCTGTGGTGACCTTCAGAAGGTTACCAAACTTTTTCAGACCTGTATTTACTCAGTTGTAAACAGGAATCATGATAGCACCCACCTAATAAGGATTAAATGATCTCTTAATGTTCCATGTGCAATTGAAAAGAAGGCCGTAAATGTTAATTAGGTCAAGTTGTTTAATAACGTTAAAATCTTCTATGTCCTTAGTGAATTCTGCCTATTCTATCAGCTATTGAGATCTCTGATCGTAATTGTGGATGTGTGTATTTCTTCTTGCAGTTCTGTGAGTTTTAGCTTCATGTATTTGAAGCTCTGTGGTTAGTTACATAAGCATTTAGGGTTACTATGTCCTCTTGATGATTTGGCGCCTTTATCATTATGAAGTTGCTTTCATTGTCCCTGGAAGTATTCTTTATTCCAAAATATAATTTGTCTGATATTAACATAGCCACTGAAACTCTTTTGATTAGTGTTGCATGGTGTATTATTTTCTATCCTTTCACTTTTAACTTATTTTTTTCTTCATAAAGTGTATTTTAGGTAGTTACCCTAAAATTGGGTCTTGCTTTTTCATCCAGTTTAATGTCTGTGCTTTTAGTTTGTGTGCTTAGACCTTTTACACTCCATGTGATTATGGATATGGTTGAGTTTAAATCTGCCATCATGCTATTTGTCACATCTATTCTTTGCCTTCCTTTTGAATGTTTTTTATGATTCCTTTTATCTCCATTGCTAGCTTATTGGCCCAAAGTCTTTATTTTAGTGGTTGCTTTACAGTTCATAGTATGCATCTTTAATTTACCAGCCTTGCTTCATGTAGTGTTATACCACTTCATGTGTAAGAAGCTTAGCCTAATATATGTTCATTTCTCCCCTCCTGACTTTTTACTATTTTTATCATCTATTTTTATTATACGTTACTATATTTTAAATACCACATTACACTGAATTTTTTTTGCATAAGGAGTCAGTTATCTTTCAAAGAGCTCTAAATAAAAAATAAGTAGCATATTTACCCAGGTAGTTATCATTTTTGGTGCTGTTCATTTCTTTCTGTAAATCCAGATTTCCATCTGGTATTATTTTCCTTCTCCCTAAGATACTTTCTTTAATAATTCCAGTAATGCAGTTCTACTAAAGACAAATTCTTTCACTTTTGTATGTTTGAAAAAGTTTTTATTTCACTTTTATCAAAGATTTTTTTTCTGAGTAAAGAATTCTAGGTAGACAAGTTTTTGTTTTTCTTTCAGTACTTTCATTTGTTTTGTTGCTTGTATTGTTTCCATTAAAAACAAAATTTCTATCATATTTGTACTTACTTGATCTATATAAACCATGTCTCTTTTCTCTTGATGTTTTTAAGAGTTTCCTTATTATTACTGTTTTTGAGCAATTTGATTATGATGTGCATTGATGTGGCTCCCCTCATATTTCTTGTACTTTTTCCATCTGTTTTCATCAAATTTGGACATTTGGGGTCATTATTTTTTCTGTCTTCAACCTCCTATCCTTTAGGGGCCCCAATTACACATATATGAAGCTACTTAAAGTTCTTCCACAGTGCACTGATGCTGTGTTCATTTAGAGCACATTATTTTCTTTTATCACTATGTTTCATATTTCATAGTTTCCATAACTATTTCTTCATTAACCTTTACTTCTTCACTATCTAATCTGCCAGTTGCCTCATCCAATGTATTTTTCTTCTCAGACATTATAGTTTTCAACTCTAAAAGTTTAATTTGGACCTTTTTTATGTCTTCCTTTCCTCCCTTTAAGTGTATAAATGGATAGAACATAATTATAATAAACTTTAATGTATACACTTGATCATTTTAATATCTGTTAGTTCCGGGTCAGTTTCAATTGGTCAATACTCCTACTTGTTATGGATTGTATTTTCTTGCATGTTTTCGGGCCTCATAATCCTTGACTACCTAACAGACATTGTGAATTTAACTGTGTTAGGATAACAAGGATATCTTTATATTCCCATCAATATGCTTGGACTTTACTGTGGGACAGAATTAAGTTGCTTAGAAACAGTTTGATCCTTTTAGGGCTTGCATTTAAGATTTGTTAGGTGAAACCAAAGCAGTATTCAGTTTCTAGGGCTAAGTATTTCCACTACTGAGAAAAGACCTTTCCTTATACTCTGCCCAGTACTCTATGAATCGTGGGGTTTTCCAGTCTGAGTAGAGATGGTTTGGAGTGTGACCCCAGGGTACAGGCATGAGGGGCAGAGGTAATGAAGTAAGGAAGAAAGGATAGACGGTGTAAGAGTATCTTATAAAATTGATTGCTTTTAGGTCCTTTGTAGCCTCATTACCATCAAGTGGGTGATAGCACTTAAGAATGTATTTTAAATCCACAGGGCACTATAGTTGAGAAAGAGGCTGACAAAGAAAGGGAACATTTAATACCTAAAAGGCATTTTCACATGCATATGTATATAAGCAGAAATACACTTATATCTTCCATAATCCTCAATGCATCTCTTAAGTCTCATATATTGACAAATGTATGACTTGGGACACAGGAGGGCCTCTCATTCCTTTTCAACAAAGTTTGGTCTCGTATTAAAATGTAGCTCTATAGGGCAGAGTAGTCCCTGGACGGAAATCTTATTTACACTTTAGAATAAATGAAACCCTGAAATCAGATTTTGACAAGGAGTCAGCTGAGGATACCAAGAATATAAATCAAGAGAACATGATTGAGTTAGGAAAAGGGCCCAGCCCAGGATGAGAGCAGGAGGGGTTGGGATAAAAAACAGTGAAGCTCAAGTGAAAGTATTGCTCAGAATTAACAATATGCGAAGTGGTGAAAAAAAAGTGTCCAATAAACTGACCTAATCCAAGGAATTCTTGGGTATTATCCAATTTTACCCCTTACTTGACAAAGTCCATTAAAATGGCATAGTTAATAACCTGAACCCTCTATTGTCTCTGAACCCCAAATTGTACACTCAGTTATTTACTTATTCATTCCTCAAGGAATTTCTGGAATACCTATTATTTTGCCAGAGATTATACTAAGTACTAGAGAGAGAAAAGTCAGTCCCTGCCCTCAAGGAACTTACAGTTTTAAGGGCTGAGCAAACAGCTTAAGAATGTTCTGCAAGATTAAACCTAGCATTCTAAGGAAGCAAACAGGGCAGGCACCTTTCTCAGGAAAGGCAAATCAGGGAAGGTGTCCCAGAAAGTATGGCATCTCAAGTAAGTATAGAATATGTAGAAACTTACCAGGCCTCAGTTGGGGTTAAGGGTGAAGGGACATGACCATTTACAGAACTGCAGGTAAGGTTCACGTGGGGAGAAAGTACAAAAGGGAGCCAAGCATAAAGCGGCCTTGAGACCAGTTATAAAGGCTTAGATTACATTCTAAAGACTCGAAAGGACTTTAAGATGAGGGGTAAAAAGAGTGACACTTTAAAAAACCACTGGATGTATGAGAGATGGAATAAGAGAAATAAATTGAAAGACAAAAAAACAAAGAGAGTAGAGGCTAGGCGCAGTGGCTCACGCCTGTAATCCCAGCACTTTGGGAGGCCGAGGCGGGTGGATCACAAGGTCAAGAGATTAAGACCATCCTGGTCAACATGGTGAAACCCCGTCTCTACTAAAAATACAAAAAATTAGCTGGGCACGGTGGCACATGCCTGTAATCCCAGCTACTCGGGAGGCTGAGACAGGAGAATTGCCTGAACCCAGGAGGCAGAGGTTGCGGTGAGCGGAGACTGCGCCATTGCACTCCAGCCTGGGTAACAAGAGCGAAACTCCGTCTCAAAAAAAAAAAAAAGAAAGAAAGAAAGAAAGAAAAAGGAAAACAAAAAGAGTAGGTTGCAATAATAATATTGATGACATTCTTCATGTAAGGAAACTGAGACTTGGAGAGTTAAGCCATTTGCCTAAATTCTATGGTAGGGAGCAGTAGAGCCAAGACTTGAACCCAAGAAATCTCACTCCAGAGCCTCTGCTGTTCACTACTTTGGAAGGCTGCCTTCTGGCCATAAGTACAAGGAAGTGAACTAAAATAATAGTAATGGATAATGCAGGGAGTGATATGAATTCAAGATCAACATGATTTGGTAATTTTCGGTTGCTTTTTATGAAAAGATCTGCATAGGTAGCTCCAAAGAAGCACAAACCAAAAATATCCTTTAAAGGCTATGAGGATGGAGACAAGGAGAAAAGAGAAAAGTAAAAGACGTTTTCAGTTAATCAGAAAGTGGTATCTATCCTTTATCTTAGAAGTCCTAGGAGGAAGGGGATGAAAGTAGAGAAGGGAGTTGCTGCTTCCAGCATTTACATATACACAATGGTGGACTTTGCAGCAACATGTAGCAGATTATGGAACCTTTCTAGTTTCAGGATGATAATCACCAAATTATTCTCAAAAGTCTCCTTACATAGATTCTCACCATTAATGTTATATTGGATGGTGGGGACGGGGGAATGAGGCAAAGGAAAAGGTAACATTGTCTTTTAAGCAGTCCAGCACATTTCCAATAATGTCACTGATAAAATCCTGTCTTCAATTCCGTTTTCTCCCTTGAAAATCTGCTACCTGCTATGGAGAAGGTAGGACTGTGCTTACTGTTTAAGTATTTTAAGTGATCCCTTACTCGGAAGCATTTATCACACTGGGCCTGACAAAGCCTGGTTCAGAGGAGCTTTGAATTAATAGGGGTTGTGAAGATGACTGCTATGAAGCAGTATGCAAAAACACTGCTTTGTGGCAAACTGCCTCCTGCAGATCACTAAATGGCTTGATGTTATTCTCAATGATCCTTCCCAAAATGTCTTGTTGGCTACGTAATGAGGCCCACGGTTATTTTATGTTTACTTTAGTACATTTCCACAGGGCAAGTAACATGCTATTACCATGAAATTTAAAGTACAGTACTTTTGCACCAATCATAGTGGTTATACTTGGCAATGCTAGGACACTTAAAAAAAAAGAAGGATTTATTCTTCTCTTGTCTCCTTTAAGAAGGCAATAAAAGGACAGAAAGCCATCATGTTATAACTGGAAAACTAATCACACAGAATATTCTCTTATACTAATCAAGTTTAAGTCTGGAATTAGCTTATATAAAACAGATGTTTACATTCTTATTCTTCTTTGGTACTAAAGAGAAAAAAAGCACAGAATAACCCTCATGGCATACTTGGGGGAATATAATACTCAGCTTCTACATTTTTTAATGAAGCCAGGAAGCCTTTGGTCAGCAAGGGGAACAAGCAGAAGAGGGAAAAGCACCGAGGGCCTAGTCTTTTACTTCATATATAGGCAACATTCCCATCATAGAACAGGAAGTACACTGCCTTAGAAGAGAAAACTGGCTCGCAACACATGCAGGAGGACATAGAAAACATGGGTCTGGCCGCTTGTCCAAAAGGAGCCACCTTTTAGGCTCACCTGGGGCCCTAGTTTTCTAAGACTTGTGATTCTGGTTTGTTTATCAACTGTGGTCTTCTCTACAAGGACCTCAGCTCTCCATCCCAGCACACATACCCCAAAATAAAGATCAAGACCTTCAGGCTCTCCTCATACTACTTGAGGAAATGTCTTGTAAAGTCTAATGAATACTTAAGGAGAAATAAAGACTCGAACCAATAATATCTCTGCTTCATTTTCTGAAAAAAAGAGAAGAAATTAAAACTTACTCCCAATGACCCACCTCAAGATGTCCTCTCAAACGTACCCCCTCCTCTCACAGGGCCCAAGCAACTTTGACACCCAGTCTCTTCTGTTCCTTTACCCCAATTCAGAAGCTGGAAAAAAATGTAAAAATCATTTTTCTACTCCAGGACCTTACACAGAGAGAAAACCGAGGCCCAGAGAATGATTTGTCCAAGATCTCACAAAAAAAATTTGAGACCATGAAGAAGTATATTTTGAGCTTGTGATGATCACTCTTGCCCTTACCAGATGTCATAGCTAATATTTATTGAGTGCTTATTATGTCCCAGCCACTATTTTAAGTTATATGTGTATATATATATATATTTGATACAGAGTCTCATTCTGTCGCCCAGCCTGGAGTGCAGTGGCGTGATGTCTGCTCCCTGTACCCTCCACCTCCCGGGTTCAAGTGATTCTCCTGCATCAGCCTACTAAGTAGGTGGGAGTACAGGCATGTGCCACTATGCCCAGCTAATTTTAGTATTTTTAGTAGAAATGGGGTTTCACCATGTTGGCCAGGCAAGTCTCAAACTCCTGACCTCGCATAATCCGCCCACCTCAGCCTCCAGAAGTGCTAGAATTATAGGCATGAGCCACTGCACCCAGCCTTAAGCGCTTTCTATGTATTATCGCACTCTCACCTTTCATTCTCATTCCAAAACTATAAGATAGTTAACAGAATGATACCCATTTCACAGAAGAGAAAATTAAAGATGAAATTAACACAAAGAGGTTGGATCATCTGTACATGTTCTCACAGCTCATTCCTTTCCCCTTTAGTTTTATTCTCCTCCCTTTTCCTTTAGTCTGTTTTCTTTGACTTTACAGTAAAATCGAAAATTTTTAAGGTTTGAAATATACAATTATTTTATAATATATTGCAAAGTTTCATCATTAATATGATATATACATTACAATTATATGGATCTTTTCAGAAAAAACAGAGTTTTGGTTTCTTTTGCTTTGTGAATTATCCAGGAAGCATTCTTTGTTATTGAATGAGTTTTTCCTGCTCATGAGTATTTTTCTGAGCTTTCTCTCTTATTTACAAATTCAAAGTAATTTCATATTTTTCCCCAATGCCATAAACTCCTTGAAAATAAGGTCTGTGTTTTATTCATTTATATGAACACATAATATTTTATTCATTTTTACACACTATGTAAAATTTACATTTACACACTATTTTACACAGGAGGGATTCAATAATGTTTCTTTGATGAGTTGCCGAATTCATTATGATTAATAACAACCATAATAATAACTGCCATCTGAGTACTCTAAGCATATTATACATACATGCGCACGCGCGCGCACGCACACACACACACACACACACACACACACACATATATGTTTTCAGAGGTAGGGTCTTGCTATATTTCCCAGGCTGGTCTCAAACTCCTTGACTCAAGCAATCCTTCCACCTCAGCCCCAACTCCCCCTACCCCCTGTAGCTAGGCATGTGTCCCCATGCATGACAACTTGAAGCATATTCTTAACACATGGGTGAACACACGAATACATTTAATATCCACGACAACCTTGTAAATATTTCTACAACCATCTCAAAGATGAGCAAACTAAACTCAGAATGACAAGCAATTTATCCAAGATCACTTCCATGGCCTGTAGTACAGCCAGGAGTAAAACTCAGGTCACGCAGGACTCTAACACACTCCACTGCCCTCATGCAAAATAATTTTATTATTAGCCTAAGCATGATATTCCTAGAAAAATAAATGTTCTGTGGAGAAAGCCAACCATTCTAAGTTCAAAATCATCGTTTAAATCATCTTGTTTAGATGAAACATCATTACTTACTTCCAGATAGGTAATGAAAGAAGTGGGGACAATTTAGCAGAATGTAGTTTTGAAAATACAGTAAAAGCTTTTTTATAAAAAGATGAAAAGAATAGTATGAAGTTGGGAATATCTAGCCATTTATCTGTTTATGAAAAGGAAACATCCATTAGTGCTTATGACCAGTTTCCGTTAACATAAGGAGCTTGAAAAGGGGGCAGATCAATATTCTAGTATGGATTTACTTGATGTTGAAGAATATGAAAAGCTATTAGAGAACAGGTTGGGTAGTAGATATAATCTATTCTTTTTTTCCTCCTTTTTTAGATCTCCTATTAGAGAACAGGTTGGGTAGTAGATATAATCTATTCTTTTTTCCTCCTTTTTTAGATCTCCTTCTCATATCTTCAAGATAGGGATTTTCCTAGGCAAAGTCTTTAATTGTAAGTGGTAAAATTCCAGAATTGAGAGAGGAAAATAGAGTTTTGAAAATCAGAAAAACACTTACTATTCTAGACAACTAGGAATCTGTCCTAATTTTAAGGAACAGTCACTAATTTCTCTTCTTATCTTACATTCCAGCAATCAGTAGCTCTCTATATCACAGTATTTTCCCTTATATTTCTTCCAACTAAATTTAAGCCTCTTTCTTCTTGTTCTGTTTCCAGAAAAACTAGAGCTGGTCACAATCTTGCACATACTTTTTCCCATACCAATTAATGAAAGAAGAAAAGCGTTGGCTTTGATAATAATAAACGGTGTCCAAGTTTTCTGCCTTTACTTAAAAAAATAGGTCAGTCCATTTAAATCATACTAATCAAAAGGTAGTAAATAATTCCAGGTTGCTCTGGAGAAATAGTAGAATATATCATAAACACCAGTCTTCTTTCTTTCTTTTTATTTTCAGCCTACACTAAGTTAAAAATATTTTTTGTATTTTTTTAAGTAACAAGTCCCCAGGAGGCTGGAGTGATCCTTTGGTGGATGGAGTAGAACTGAAGACATGAGCATGAACTCATGTTTGACTTAATACAGACTAACCTGAGTATATAGTAATACTTACATATGTTAGTATGCACATGTATATTCTTGCTGTCAGCTGAGGTAGCCTAAAAGTAATGACACCTCAATAGCAATAAGCACAATTAGTGCCCAAATAGTGATTTTTTTTCTTTTTACCAGCTTGACTTCAAAATGTATCAAATATTGATTTCTAATGCCAATTTTCCATAAAAGAAACCAGGATTCCTCCGAGAAATGGTAGATTCTAAGGCTGGGACAGGGAATCTATAAGATAAGCATTTAGAGTGGCCAGAAATGAAGGAAATGCAAAAAATAAAAATGAAAAGCATGGGCACACACAATGGGATATGTTAAAGAGATACAGGTGCCAGTAAAAGAATGCCCAGTGAACAAAGCTGTAACAATGTAAGCAACAAAATAATATTAAAACTCAAAATATAAAATAAATATCCTGAGTCTATAAGGATGTAAGTAAATAATTGAATAAATAAGGGAATATAGATGAATCTCCCATGCAGAAGAATTCCAAATAGTATATATGATACTCCCTCCTCAGCAAGATAGAGGATGAATACCTAGGTATTCAAATATACCTGGGTACTTTTGAAATATACCCAGGTAGAAAATAACTTTACCGAGGAGAAGCCTGTCAAACACTACCTCCACCAGATGATCAAGTTTAATATCAGCAGTGATGTCATGTCAATAGCATGTACCCTTGATATGATGTGAGGAGAACAGCATCTATGGTCTTCCTTTCAAGAATCCTCCCAAGATTTGTCATAATCTAGAGAAGTCTGCTGTGTAATGTATCCTGGATAGAATATCGGAACAGAAAATGTATGGCTGAGGAAATATGAATAAAGTATGGAGTTTAGTTGATAATAATGTTTAATACTGGTTCACTCATAACAAATGCACCATACCAATATAAAATGTTAGCCATACAGGAAACTAGGTGTAGCATATATAGGAAGTCTTTGTTCCATCTTCCCAGCTTTTCAATAAACCTAAAACTATTGTAAAAGTTCATGTACAAATTAAACAAAAAAGTTGTAAAAAGTAGCCACCAAATCATTTTTAAGGATGCATGAACATAATCACATCAAGAAAAGCAAATGATTAGTCATTTGTCATCTATAAAATGAAGTTAATTAAATAATCCATCAAAATTTATGTCCACCTCAATAACAAACAGAGAGAGGCTCTCTGAAGGAAAATAATATTTATTTCAGAATAGGACATTGGAATAGGAATATGCCTGTCATAATAAACTATGTGTATTCAGGGAGGTAAAGGGAGACAAAAGTTTTTAAAGGAAAAATCAAGAGAATTACATAATTTTTGAGGTAATTATTCTTGGCTGCAAGGATCAATAAATAACTAGGGTAGCACCAGTCCAAGACTTACTGGGCAGATGTCCTCAAAGAAGAATTTTTTGTTTGTGTTAAGTTTGTGATGGCCCTTATACAAGATTGAACTTCTTGGAGTCTTTTTTTTTTTTTTTTTTGAGACGGAGTTTTGCTCTTGTTACCCAGGCTGGAGTGCAATGACGCGATCTCGGCTCACCGCAACCTCCGCCTCCTGGGTTCAGGCAATTCTCCTGCCTCAGCCTCCTGAGTAGCTGGGATTACAGGCACGTGCCACCATACCCAGCTAATTTTTTGTATTTTTAGTAGAGACGGGGTTTCACCACGTTGACCAGGATGGTCTCCATCTCTTGACCTCTTGATCCACCCGCCTCGGCCCCCCAAAGTGCTGGGCTTACGGGCATGAGCCACCGCGCCCAGCCTGGAGTCTTTTGTGATAGTTTTTTTATCTGGCATTTGTGCATGATAACCCTTCTGTCTTTGTCGTGGTTTTTTAAAAACACGAGTGACTCCATTTTGGGAAACTGACAACTTGCACATTTACAAGTGTATTTTACCCTCGGAATAAAGTCTTACACTTAGAAGACAAAACGTCTAAAAGAATTCGGTCAGTCCTATTGAAGATCCAACTAAAGGCACTGTAGAGCATAAATAAGCATTGGAAATGTGCCCTACGACAATAATGCTGTTGCTGCTTATGGCCATTGGCAAATTATAGCCATTAAGTCAAAGCTTGGAAAATATAGCATTGGATTCTGAAACACCGGGAGTAGAAAAGATTCGGCTATTTTTTTCAAAACCTTATCTATCGATATAATAAATTGCCAATGAGGCTGAAGTCATTAATATGTGGATCACTTAGTTTGACTATATTTGATGACAGAATCCAGTTTAATACTAGCTTGTTGCCTTGCAGCTGTCAGTCAATGCGGAACAAGAGTGTGCCTGCATCGGCATCAACCCAAATATTCCCTGAAAAAAAAAAAACGGCTTAAACAGAACGCCTTACTGATGGTAGATTAGGTTGTTATTTTCTTATGGAACTTGACCTTGTTAACCCAGCCAAGGAAACTTCAGCAGAGCAAAGAAAGTTACACTCTAAATGACTCTGATGGGAACACTTTCCTAAAATTTGATGGGCAAGTTTCAGAAAAATCCTTCCACTCACACTGCAGCTAATCCCAAATCTCCCTGTAGAGGATTTGCAATACTATATTTAAATCTTCTCTGCAAATTTCCTTTGCTGTGACTTGTAGTCTGGCCAAACACCTAAACATCAAGGGTACACAGAAGAAGGTTTCTTTCCACTAGGACTGTAGTTTTTGCCTTAAGGTGGAGTTTCTAAAAACAAATATATAATGAACTATTGGAAACATAAGACTCATTCAGTCATCCCCAGAGGGCATTCTCTCATGTTAAATATTTAGCTGTGTGGTGAAACAGAGCATAGATTTAGAAATGCATTTAACAGATGTTGAAACAAAAATTGGGCATAATGCCAACTAATTAATTCAAACTACCAATGTTGTTGCTATCATTTATGGCAGTGAAATAATAACTGCATACCAAAATTGAGAAAATAAGATACAGATACCAAGCAGACACATATTCACTCACAATTTGTATTGTATCTCTCCTTTTAATTCAGCCTTTAAAAAATCAGTTTGAGTCTTTCTGGCATTAGTTCTGTCAAGTGGCTCATTTAATTCAACTAGCACTTGATAAATAATATTTTCATTTTCCTAATCTTACTTTTCATAAATCCAGTCTAGCCAAATAGCTTTACCAATATTAAGTAAGGCTTGGAACTCTCCAATGGAAAGTTCAGCAATAGCATTCATCTTTTACTAATGCAAGCTATGGTGATTACATTCATTGATTTAAAGTTAGCCTAAAATTGCTAGAAAGACCAGAAAGTGTTTTCCAAAAGTGCTGTGTGAAACATTCAAAGAAGACATGCACAGAAATGACTGCATTCTAAATGAGAGGGGGAGTGTAAGAAGTTTTCATCCTACCCTTCACCTCCACCCTAAACCCATACACACATCTCTATTTGATCAGCATTTATTTACTCATAAGTTATTCAATGAACAGTCACTGAAAACTTTCTGTGTGCTGGAGAATAGAGAAATACCATAAAGAGATGGTAACCCTCCAGCTGAATTATAATCAGCAAATGTCTAGCATTTTCCTAGCAATGAAAATAAATAAGCTTAATTTTTATCAGAGATGTTGGAATTCTAATACTCAACATCATGCTTTATCTTTGCTTCTACTATGTTCCTGCTCATGTTTGCCAGGAACAAAAATACTTTAGAGCCTAAGATTTCTACCAAATAGCTGTTTTATACTTAAGGGTTTAAAATCAGGAGGGGTATTAGGAGAGTGTGAAAACTAATATTGCCCTCTGCTGGCAGATTCATCAAGTAAAAAGCACTGTGTTTTGCTGTTTGTTCCTTATTCCTCGTTCTTTTGTGGTGCATTTTGACATTAAGAGCTTAGAGTTTGCTTCTTGCAAGTAATATTTGGAATCTCTTATGAAACAGAGTCCAAAATGTCTAGGCAATGGAGATAAATATCTCATTAGCCCCAACCAAAATAAATACTTTAAAAAATAGAACTTCCCACACGATGTGAAGGCATTGTCTCACAGCACAGCAGCTTAAAACTCAAGGATATATATCTTACTGAATCTGAATCTAATTCTCCAAGACTCTCCAGGTTTCTACAAACTAGATAGCTCTGAAATTTAAGTAATCCTTATCAGAGCATATAATAGATAATTACGCCCCTCTCTATCATTGAGGTAAATGAATTCATTGCAGTTAAAATCTCAAATGTGGCATGAAATCTGGGGACATGACTATCTCAGGATATCTGATAAACTCTCAGTTTAAGAGGCTTTATGAATGAAGCTTCTTGTTAATCAAAAAGATTTGAATCATGTTTAGGAGTTGCTTCTATCATTATTTGATGAGTTTTTCTTTGCTGGTAAATATAGATGGATAGAAGCTTTGATCTTGAGCTCCGTGAGAGTGAGTACTCTCTTATTCTTTATATATCTACTGTTCAGCAGTGACTTGTATATAATACATATTTAAGGAAGGCTTATTGAATGGATAATTAAGTGGTCTATTCCATTCGCCATGCTTGATTAGATTAAGCCTATTTCCCAATAAAATGCCTAGGGTAGAATGCAGTATGGCATGGTAGGAAGAATGTATGCTTTTGAGTTGGACAGACAGGTTTGAATCCTAGCTTTGATACCCAGGTGTGTGACAGGAAAGCCACCTAATTTCTCTGAGCTGCAGCTTTCTTCTTGTGTTGTTGTGCAAATTATGTAAGATAAACTATGTAAAGTAGTTGAGAACGTGCCTGGCACATGAATACTGAAAAATTTAATTATCTTTCCTAAGATACATTGCTAATTTCTTTCTTTTCAATCAGTACTACAGAACAAAATTGTCTCAGATCCATTTTGAGAAGAAAGAGGATTTGTGGTAGTTATGCAATTTTCCCATTTTCAAACCTGTTTGTCCCCCACCAGAATAAGAATATGTACGCCCAAGCTCCCATATTTTGCCTGCTCGAGAGCTTCTATTGACTTCAGAAAAGGTTACCAACACTAGAAAAAGAAGTAGGGGAATTTGCTTTATTTACCATCATTCTTTAATTAGTAAAAGCGGAAAATTACAACACTTTCCATTAGATGAATGATTCACAGATTTCAAAACACTGATCTGTATTCTCTCACTGCAAGCTCACATTAGCCCCTATTTTAACGCTAAGGAAACTGAGGGAGGAAAAAAAGGGAGCTGCCAAATGTAGAGAATAAAACCAGCAGCTGTGAGTTCTGACTTGTCCAGGAATCATTCCTGACCCCACCCTAGGATGCACCGCATCCCTGTGTTCTCCTTGGTAACTGTCATTACATGCTCACCAGTGCTCCCTGCCCTCCACGTTGGATGTTGCATCCTGGAAGCAAGCCCTCTCCTCTTGCCAATGGGATTGTGGTCTACCAGTTAAAGGAGACAACCAAGTCATGAGTTGTGGAGTTCATTTGTTGGTTTTCTCAGTGACTCACAATAAGACATGTGGTGAGTTGTTCAGAATTAACTACTTTTCCAAGGTTTTACAAAGACTAAATGCCCTCAGCGGTTTTTTTTTTTTTAACAATTCTGGGGAAGTTCTCAGTTTATTTTCAACATTAAGGATGCTACAGCAAATGTGATTGGAATGGAAAAAACTGAAGCTCTTGTCTATAGGGGTACAGACTCAGTCTCCATTAGAAACAGCTGCGCCTGTAAGTTTTCTTCTGTGATGCATTTATTGACATTCTTGTTGCGTTGCCAGTGCTAGCTGGTGGCCAGCTATTCCCATCATATTTTAATTAAAGAAGCTCCCACACCATCAAGAAATGGTCTGTGCAAAGATGTGTGACACCTATTTGCTGCTCTTCCTGTCTAGACCTTAACTACGTGTGTAGATCTTAACAATATAATCCATTCTTACCCTTGCCATCCTACATTCCCCACAAAAGTGTTATTAATTTGAGATCCCTGTACATGTAAGGGAAATTTATCCTCCTGAAACTGTATGCAAAATTATGGAGGCATATTCTTATGAAGAGAAGGCCCATACTTCCAACAGATTTTCACATGAATTCACTCAGAAAGGGGGTAAAGAAAATTGACTGTAGACAGGTACCCATTTATATCAACTTTCAGTGGAAATAATAATTGTTTATCTTAAAAATTTCAATCAACAATGGAAGACTTCCAGGGGTATGTTAAATACTAAATAAAGTGGGAATAAAACATGGGAAAGAAATACAGATAGTAGCAGGAAAGGATGACAAGTTGCTTGAAAAGAGAAGGTTATAAAATAGAAATTTTACTACTATCATTTTGTGAACATTTCGCATACTAACAATCTGTATCTGGATGAACTCCTAGAAGAGGCTTTTAGGGAAGCAGTGGTCATCTTTAAGTTTACAAGCTCATGCTGTGTCCAAAAAGAAAGTACAGTAGTGATCTAATTTTAATAACTAATAATTTATAAATGAACTGATTATAATTTGCCACATCAACTGCTTTCCTGACTTCATCTTCCCATTAGCCAATTAAGGCAGCCGGTTCAGATCCATTGTCCCTCTTCCTTCTCTAACACAGCGCAGACAGAGAAAATAGGGTCACAGAAATTTGCATGAAATTGGCTTTATCATGCCCAACACCAAAATAGGATGTTGTATTGGCCAAAATCATTAATGCTGTTCCCCTAAATTGTCTCCAATCACAGAATTTAATAAGAAATCGGATTTAAGTTCCTACCCAAACCTCCCTCTAAGTGTATAAGGCATCCTAACCCCACCTTTACCCTTTTCCCTTCTTCAGCACTGCTCGGTGCTCTGCCTCTGCTCCTCGCACTTCTCCAAGCTCTTCTCCCACAAAAACAGAGAAAAATAATCATATTAAGAGTACACTTTTTCTGCAGGTAAAAAAGTCAGTCCAGGGTTAACTTACACAGTAACTGAAGAAATATTCTTGAAGATGTGGCAACAATTTTTATAACCTTATCATTTCTACATTCTTTATATGACTTCTGTTTCTTTTTTCTTCAGAATCTCTCTAAGAATTCTCTTCTAAGAAGCCCTAAGAAAAACAACCCTGTCACTCAAGCCCTCCCAAATCTAATGCACCTTATCACCTTCAATTTGGCTAATAATAAATTATCTGAGAAGAGAAATGACAGAGCCCAGCATAATGGCTCACGCCTGTAATCCCAGCACTTTAGGATGTCAAGGAGGGCAGATTGCTTGAGCCCAGGAGTTCAAGACCAGCCTGGACAACATGGTGAAATCCCATCTTTAAAAAGTACAAAAATTAGCCAGGTATGGTAGCACACACCTGTGGTCCCAGCTACTCCAAAGGGTGAGGTGGGAGAATTGCTTCAGTCTGGAAGGCAGAGGCTACAGTGAGGTGAGATTGTGCCACTGCACCCTATCCTGGTTTACAGAGTGAGACCCTGTCTCAAAAGGAAAAAGAAAAGAAAAAAGAAACAACAGGATTAGGCAAAGAAAACTGGAAAATGTTTATTTTTTTCTCCCTTTTCCACCCTGAAAGAAGATAGAAACTATTAGGCTAGGGGTAAAAGGATGTCAAGTAAAACAGTGGCAGTAAAATGTGTGTACACATACACACACACACACACACACACACACACAGTATTATGCACAGACACACCATTATGGGCAACATTTTGGTTGAAAAGACTAACAATGGTAAAATGAGGTCCCTCTTAGTTATCAAGTGACAATTTTAGCAACCTAGTTTTGGAAAAAAGTTACACTTGGCTTACTTACAGTGAAACCCCAATTTCTTGTGCCTATAGATTTATTAGCACAATAATGGAACACAACTAGGCAGTAAAAAGTTACTGCTTTGAAAAAAAAGTTGGGTTCTACAATAAAATTTGTATACTTTGCCTTTACAATGCCTGAGGCATTGTTTCCTGAAGTTTTTTAGCCTGGTATTATGTGCACACACAGAATATCAAAATAAAACTTCAAGTGAAAATTTTAGTAGGGTTATTTTTTTTTTTAAAGAAAACTAGTTTTAGTGTGAGTGGCATGCTAGCAGCAGTAAAAACGTTCACATTTACTACATAGTCCAGGACAAGTTAATAATTTGTTCTGAATTCTACTATACCTCTGTATATGTCAAATCTAACAAAATTCAGTCAAGAGTCATACAAAATGCATCAAGTGTTTTAAGACTTCCTGAAACGCTATCTCCTTCACAAAGATGTTTCTGTATAAGGTGGTAATTTCCTGTCCTCTCACCTTATCCTCACTTTTTCATATGACATTCATAAATCTGACCCTTTTGTCAGCACTTTTATGGAAATAACGGAGCTGTGCCTGAAGGCCAAAGATAGGCAAAGCTCTGGTTTTCAAAGGGGTGGAGAACAGGAGAAACAAAAGTAGGTCTTTGAAGTTAAAGACTGCATCTTATTCACTTTTTGACTGGCAGTACACGAATGAATGAATGATGAATGAATGAATATAATCAATTTAAATAGGTTCTAAAAACCCTGGCAAATATAGCATCCACATTCTGTTGAAATGAGAAATAAGTTGGTAAATTTTGGTCCCTTTAAAAAGAAAGACAGCCTGGATTCACTAAAAACAAATCATACCAGGTTAACCTCACCAGGATTCTGTTCTTTGCCCTGTCCTGATCAACTGAGATCAAAACATAATCAGCATGCTAATCAAATCTGTGAATATTACAAAGAGTGGTAAGGACAGTCAGTAGGCCAGAAAACAGAATGAAGATTCTAATTTATGTCAAGGGTCAGAAAAATGGACTGAAAATAATCCATTTGAAATTTTACAAGGATAAATGTAAATAATGACATTGAGCCTCCTGAAAAAAGATGAGAAAATCTGAACTCAATGGTATAAGAAATACAGAATGGTATGGCTTGAAAAATAATGCAAAAGTTTTCAACTGACCATAACTTAGTACAAGCCGATAATGTGATATGAGTCCTAAAAAGTGAGGATATATTTTAGTATTAAAAGTAATGTTCTATACAGATGATAAAAGCAAACAGTTAACTGATAGAACAGACATAATCCATCTTTGCCTTCTTGTGTGATACTTTAAGAGAAATGCTGACTAACTGGAGAACTTAGAGAAGAGCATGACCAAGATGATGAGAGGATGTAAAGGCCCACCGTATAAAGAGCATTTACGAAAGCTGGGGCATCCAAAGTGAGGGAAATGAATATTAACCTTCAGGTTTCTTTTTATTTGTTTATGAGACTTCAAGGACACCAAAATATAGTAATCATAAGAGTTGGTTTAAGACACATTCTCGGTGGCTCAAGCCTGTAATCCCAGCACTTTGGGAGGCCGAGGCGGGTGGATCACGAGGTCAAGAGATCGAGACCATCCTGGTCAACATGGTGAAACCCCGTCTCTACTAAAAATGCAAAAAAAATTAGCTGGGCACGGTGGCGCATGCCTGTAGTTGCAGCTACTCAGGAGGCTAAGGCAGGAGAATTGTCTGAACCCAGGAGGCGGAGGTTGCGGTGAGCCGAGGTTGCGCCATTGCACTCCAGCCTGGGTAACAAGAGCGAAACTCCGTCTCAAAAAAAAAAAAAGACACTTTCTCATCACTGATCCATGAATGTTTTAACTTATATTATATGATTGTTTGATGCTATTTTCAATAGTGCAGTAAGATTCCATGAACCTACCACCTAACAAAAAAAAACAAAACTTCGACAATAACTTACTTCCAATTTTGGCAGAGGCCATAGAGATAACTCCCATCCCACATGCTCGTTTTACAATGTGACAATGACCCCCTACCCACTGAATGATGGGGCTTATATACCCTCCTCTTGAAACTGAAAGGACCATTGTAGCTGCCTCGACCAACAGAGTTTACAAAAGGAACACTATGCAACGAGGTAGATCATGAAGATGCCATGCCCTTCTGCCTTTCTCTCCAGGAAACTGACTCTTAAAATCTAGCCATCATTCTGTGAAGAAGTTCAAACTAGCCCACACTGAAACTCTGTGTGGACAGGCCACATGTAGGCATTCCAGCCACCAGCCAGCATCAACTGCTAGACACCTCTGGATGATTCTGATCAACCTTTTGCTTTGGGTCCTCCCAGGTGAGGCAGTGACATCACGGAACAAGCACAATTTATTCCCATAGTGCCTTGTCTAAATCCCCAGCCCAGTGAATCTGTGAACATCATTAAATGGTTATTTTATGGCACTAAGTTTTGGTTGGTTCCTTATACAGCAATAATAACTGAAGACCAGTACGTGGTCAGCACTACTGAATTTTCCTGTCTCACTTTAGAACCTAAAGTAACCACCGTCTTGAATCCTGTGATTATCCATCCCTTCCTTTCATTGTATATAGTTTGATCTCATCTCCATATAACCCTAAAAGTACATTTTTCATTTTAACGGTTTCTAGATTTATTTAAAAGGTATCATATTTAATGTATTCTTTTGGAAATCTATTTTTCACTTAACATTATATTTGTAACATCTGTCCTTGTGTTTTAATAATTTTGACTGCTAATTACTATTCCATTGAATTAATATGCAATAGTGGATCATCTACTCTCCTGTCAATGGGCTGTTAGGCTGTCATAGGTTTTTGCTAATGTGAATAGCGTTACTGTAAACATTCTAACATAGGTCTCCTGGAGTATTTGTATGAGTTGATCTTGGGCATGTCAATGAGAATGGGACTACTAGAAGGTAGGCTATGTAAGTGTCTGGTCAAATATTTCATAGAATGTGGTAAGGAAGAGAACTACAATGCAGGTGCAATATAAAAACCTAGCCCTGGAGACAGATGACTTTAAGAGGAATTCAAGTTTCACAACTCAAAGATTGTAAGACTATGGGCAATTTATTATATGTTAATTTACAAGAAATTTTTCTTGAGATTTAATCTGATAATACGAAATCTCTTCACAAATTAAAGTGCTATAAAAATCTGACATTATTATAAAGAATAGATGTATTGGCCGGGCGCGGTGGCTCAAGCCTATAATCCCAGCACTTTGGGAGGCCGAGGCGGGTGGATCACGAGGTCAAGAGATCGAGACCATCCTGGTCAACATGGTGAAACCCCGTCTCTACTAAAAATACAGAAAAATTAGCTGGGCATGGTGGTGCGTGCCTGTAATCCCAGCTACTCAGGAGGCTGAGGCAGGAGAATTGCCTGAACCCAGGAGGCGGAGGTTGTGGTGAGCTGAGATTGCGCCATTGCACTCCAGCCTGGGTAACAAGAGCAAAACTCCGTCTCAAAAACAAAACAAAATAAACAACAACGACAACAAAAAACAAGAATAGATGTATTGTTTTTGTGTTACTACAAGGGGAAAAACAAAGAATTCTGACCAAAGGGTGGAAACTACAGTGACTCAGATTTTGACCAAAGACAAAAGCAAACCTTAAACAATTTAACCTACACAATAGAACAAGCTTCCTGGAATGGCCAAGTTAAGATCGGTCTGGATTATGGCTGGTCTGTAAGGGCCTGAGATCTTCCTGCAAAACCAGGTTGGGCAGATAATAGTCACAAGGTAAGAATGATGAGCTGAGGGGCTTCAAGCCTGAGAAGATATGGAAGATTCTTAGCCAAAAAGCCAAGAATAGAGCATAAGCAATGAAATATATTCAGGCAAATCTCTTAGCTCTTCTGGTTATACTGAGTGTTATGAGCTGAATTATGATCTCCAAAAGCATATGTTGCAGGCTTAACCTGTGGTTCCCATATTGTGACCTTATTTGGAAATAAAGTCTTTGCAGATGTAAACAAATTAAGAGGAGGTCATAGGGTGGGCCCTTAATTCCAGACGACAGATGTTCTTATGAGAGGAGATGACCATGTGAAGAGACAGATGCACAGGAAGAACACGCTGTAGAGAGGGAGGCAGAGATCGATGGCACGCTGCCGTAAACCAGGGAAAACCTGGGGCTATCAGAAGTTTGCAGAAGAAAGGAAAGATCCTCCCCTAGAGGCTTTTGAGGTAACATGGTCCTACCATGATTTCGAACTTCTAGCCTCAGGAATTCTGAGATAATAAATCTCTGTTGTTCTGAGTCACCTAGTTTGTGGGAAGTTGTTATGGCAGCCCCAAGAAACAAATGTAAGTCATAAAGAGCCCAAGGAGGGATAGCTAGTTCCCTATAACTGAATGGACGACTGTACATCAGTGATGATGAGAAACAAGTATCTTCTTTGAAAGAGAATTTGGATGTGATGCTCTCTGAAGATCTCCCCTGACTAAGATTCTCCACGTTTCCATCCAGTAAAGTTTACACACCAACAGATACATGAGATAAATATGTAGTTTGTAGTTAGTGGGCTAGAAAGGTGACACAACATATCTACCACATGCATGCATGCATTTAAACCTCACATGTCTTTTATCAGACATGCTGGGCTTCTCAGAACACAATAGGTGTCTACATATCTTCATATGCCAACCTTTCCTTAGAGAAGACATAGGAAGGAGATGGTGATAGATTAACTCCATGATAGTCATTTGGGGATTATCCGCTACAGTAAAAGTAGAAAATAAAATACAAATATTATGACAAATCTGTGGTCTTCTGTCCTACCAAAATATCTCCCGCCTAGAGTTTTTTTAAAAATAAAAAATATTGGGGTATATAACTCCACTTTCTGAATTTAGGGCTGGGAGTCATAGAGTCTAAATTATTCAACTATTCTCTGCACCATCATAATAAAGCAAGCTCATGATTTCCCAAAGGTAGACGGTACCATTGATATATTTTTTCTATGAAATATTCACAATGTTTTAGGAATGCTTTTCATGGTACATGATTTACATCTCTGTTTAATCTATGTTTCTGTTTCATATTTACATAGTTTTACATATGTCAGTATGTTCTCACTTTTACACGGTCTCTCTCAAATTGTAAACTATGAGAAAGATACTCTTTTTTATAGATACTTGGAGAATTTTTAAATATAGCAAATAGTGCTTTAGTTAAATTTCATTGTGTTTTGTCATAACCTGCAACTACTAGTGCTTTTTGATCCCCCCATGGGATTGTGGGTTGGTTAAATGTGACAGCTACGTCAAGGCACTAGCAAGGTGTCTAGCGAGAAGTAACTCTCCTCTAAATATCAGCTCCAGGTTTGATACTGAAACAAGTATTAAGAGTCAATATTTGTGCTTAAAATTAAACATGCAAAATTGTAAGATTCTTATTCTTGTAGTGATATGGTGAGTTAGCCCAGGCTTTAGAGCACAACAGTCAGAGTTTGGGCCATGGCTCTTATACTCAGTAGCTGTATGTCCTCAGGTGAGTTATCTGACTCCCAGATGTTCAGTTATCATGAAAGAGTTATCTTCGAAGTCATGAGAGATAGTATTTATAAAGCAAGTAATGTGACAGCCAACACACAGTAAGCATTCGATCAATAGGAGCAACAAATCCAAGGAGGGCTTCAGTCCATATTGCCTCATCTCAAAGGATTCCTCAAAATATACAACTCTTCTGTATACGTCTTATTTTTACCTAATAATTTTATTTTCCCTATATGGTTATTATATATTTATATAATACCTATACTACGAAAAAAGCACATAATTTTTCAATGTCTTAAATGCCCTGATAAGACATCAAATTTCAATTTTGGAAAAGCATCCAAAATTGAAAAAAGGAAGAAATGGAAAAGTAGATTACAAGTTCTCCCAATATTTTATGGGTTTAAGATTTACCCAAGGGATTATCTAGGAGAATATAATTGTTCAATTTACTGTAACTACTGATTAAAAGTCTCAAACTTAGTGACATTACCATGAAACTTGTCGAATTTTGTCCAGTAAAAATGCAAATAAAGTCTGATTTGTGGAACATATATATTGCAAATTAATGGTGTACTCCCCTGTAGGATATTAACAAGAATTTTTAAATGCAGTGTAACAATCTTATCCTGACATTCTTTTATTAAATTGCTTATAAATGCCTAAGTCCTCGAATGCTTTTTAAACCAGTGTAAACATCTTACTGATTTCTTCTTTGATAAACTGAATGAAATCTTTGACATGTTTATTTTATGTTTGCATGCAACTCACAGTTTTCATTTTCTTCAAATTATGTTAGTAGCCTTGAGAAAGCTTAGTGGAAAAATAAGTATCCTAGTTAATATTTTACAAAGTGAAAAGTTATTTAGCAACACGAATGATCACTTTCTAATTCGTCTCCCGCTTCAGCCTTTTCTATGTGTTGTCTCATATCACAGCATTCTCATGTTCAGGCCATTGGCGTGAGCAAGTACAACCCCACTTGCTGTAGCAAGATAAGTTGGCTGCAGTTCTAAAGTCTCTTATACAGCTGTATTAGGAATTAATTTAAAAATCACTGTAACAATTGCTATTGGCTTCCCTTTCTTTGCTTATTCCAACCTTTATTAATGGTCTGAGAGATAAGGCTTCTGTTAGCACATGCACACAATGTCTGGCTAGCTTCACCCATATGAGATACAGTTTCATTCCAGTTTTCCTGCCACCAGGGGAAATAAACAACAAAGCTGGACTCTGAAGGAATGGGCTTGTTGGATTAGGCCATTTTGCACCTTTTTACTTTGTAATACTCACCCACACAGTGACCATTTGGCAATACTTGGAGCCAGATTTCTGCTTAATTTGTAACTACTTTAAGTCATGGAAATTATCAGAGGCTTACATACCCAAAATTTGTAAGAAACAAAGATGTGGACAATTCTAATATGAATTTAAAATTCTATGAATTATTCAAAGTCTAATGATCCATATTTTCATGGACAAAAAGTTGAGGTATATGATGAATTCCATAGATTCAAAACAGGAAGAACAGAAATGGTATAAAAGGGAAAGTTATTCTCTCATAGAAATATTCTCCACTGTATAAAATAATTCATAAAAGACCTTTTAAGGAGTAAAACCCCCTAATACTCTAAACTTTTCTTTTTCTCCATACAGATGCTTAGAGCAGTGTGATACATTAAGCAAGATTTTGGCACTATTAGCAGTGTGTCACCTTAGAGAAACCTACTCATCTCACTAGGGTAGGATTTTCTTATCCAGGGAATAAAGCAGCAGGCCTAGTAGAACTCCAAGATTCCAGCAAGTTCCATTCCATGACTTACAGACAACTTTTTGAGAGGACACATTACATAAAATAACATATTCCTGAAGTAATGTGAGGAAAATAATTGCCAGAGGATGTCCATGGGGTCAGCTCATTTAACTTACAGAGAAAGGACCACGTCCTGTGATAGGTCTGCCCATGCTACTAACTCTGTTTGTCTAACAGACAATAGAAAAAGAACACCAAAAGAGGCAAGTTTTACGGGTCTTAATTAGAGCTTTACCAATAACTAGTTGTTTGGTATTGTGCATGTTACTTTGTTTCTTATAAAATGAAGACTTGAACTAATTCTCTGTTCCAGCACTAATTTTCATTGTCTACTCAACTGAAAGATATTCAGTTAGTTTCAGGGGTAGCTACAGCTAGCCTCTATTTTCCATTTACTGGCACCACCAATATGTTTTAGAGGCATGAATCTCAGCTCTGATGCTTACAAGCCTTATAACTTTGGGCAAACCAATTAACCTTGTAGACCCTCAGCTTCCTTATCTGTAAAATGAGAGCAAAGATGCTATTTATAGCATATATTTCAAAGATTAAATGGCTAAGTTATTTAAACTGCCTCATATGGTAACTAGTATGTAGTTTTCACTCAATAATCAGTTGCTTTTATTGTTACAGATAAAGTATGGTAAGACTTCTCAGCTAAAGAAAAAAAACTGCATAATTATGTTTTTAACTCCATCTTCAAAACTGTATATGCTCTTTTTGATTCAGTGTCACTCACTCATAAATTTAGAACAGAAATTAAATTTTGACTATCACAATAATTCTGTTTCATGAGTGTACAAAAAATTAATAATGTTTGTAATCTTTTATTATCTGCAAATGGAAAACACAACATACCTTTCAAGGCTTTTCATAATATTTTTTTAAAGTCACTAAGCTAAATGTTTGCATTAACAATTAGGATGGCAACAAGAGAGGATTAGGGTTGAACTATTGAAGAAGAAAGTCCCTTAGCAAACTGTAAATTATCTTCGGTTGAAATAAATATGTTTTGAAATAATGTTTGCATAATGTCAGCATGACTACTGATTCAGTGATGTGTTATTGTTTATAGGCCCTGAAAAATATCGGTGTTGTGGACTTTTAGAAGTCAATTTGAGTCTCCATTTTTTTAATTTAAGAATTAAGCCCAGGATCTCAAAAAAACATGAAATTCACATTAGCTAAGAATTGCCAAATTGTATAAATTGATTTATAAAAGTTTATCATGACTGTTGTCCAAAGTCCAAAATAAATAACTCTAAACTTAACACTGGTAACATTTCAGCTTTAGTTACGGTATATTTTCATGTAATAGTGTATCAGTAATTTGTCACTTTCCAATGTCTGACTCTATTATGAAACTTATTACTGCTGCAAGGGGAAAAAAATCCCTCTTAAGTGCACTGGGTCCAAAGGACATTTAGATTTTGAGAATGAAATGAATTTTCAAAATCATAAAAACGGGTGAAAATGACAATACTATAATTTATTGAATATTTACCCCTTATTGAGCACTCGCTATGAGTCAGATATTAAGTACACGAGCATTTAAGTTAATATTTCCATACCTGGTTAACGCCCACAGAAGATAAAAGTTATTTTCCCCATTTATCAGATAAGAAAACAAGACAGGAAGTTTAGTTACTTGCCCACAGCTACAAAGCTTTCAAAGGACAAGGCAGGGAGTATTTTTGACCTAAAGTCCATGCTTTCTTTACATTCCTCTTTAACAGATTACAGAAAAGCTCTGGAACCTCTCCTCTGCATTTCCACCCTACCCCCATACCTGTCCCAAGCTGTATCTTCTGGCTCATCTCTGGAAGAGGAGAGGAAAATAAGAGGAGAGAGAGCTGGGTTGCTCCAGTTCCTTTACTGAGCTGTGCCAGGATATGGAATGTGATCTTTCCTGCCATCCCACAATACTGTCTAATTCTGAAGTCCAGAACTGAGGGTGAAAGACAGCTCATATGTTCTACATTCCAAGTTCCTACCAGCATTTGGCATAATCCCTGCCACCACCAAACCCTAGAGAGTATTGCTATCATCATCTTTAAAAATCCATCCCTTTATTCAACTCTCTTGTGTGCTGGATCTTCTTTTGATGCAGTGTCATGGAGGCCCTAAAGGGAGCCAGAGAGGACTGGAAAAGAGACAAGCATAACCCCAGCAGCAGATTTAAAGCTGGGCTTTATATTAGATTTGGGTAAGGGGAAGCTATGGAAGGTTTCAGAGCAGGACATAACTAACCTCAACCTGTGCAAAATCTTGGGGTGAGACTGCAGATGGAGAGTCAGGCTTGAGGTGATACAGAACTGATGGGGTGGTGGTGGTTGGTTCAGAGCCAGGGGAAGTAGTGGGACTTTGTCCTTAGAAACTAATTGGAGGAAGAAGGACAGAGCTCACATCACTTGCATGGAGAGAAAGGAGGAAAAGATCACTAGGTGAGAGAGGGGGTGATGAGGGTGATGAATTATTGCTTGATTCTTGGGGCAGAGGACCAAGAAAGCATCCCTGGTCCCTTGTTCAGTTTTGAGTCCAAGCTGAAGTTAGAGAGAAACAAAGAGAAAAAGGAGGAGCAACAAATGGAAGCAAAGGTCATGGGTGAGGGCACTGCTAGGTCTTATAAGACTGAGAGAAGACATCATCTATGGTTTTGAGGAGAGAGTGTCTGTGAAAAGAGTTATTATCCCACCTTCTACTGGGGAGGTAGTGGGAGATTTTCCTTCCCGAAGGCAAATGAAAGAAGCTCTGAGAAAATCCTTAAAGGTGCCTGCAGGAATGGGCATTATTTTTTGGCAAGATCCACACTGGACTGTAGAGTGTGGATCCACAAATTCACATTCATCCTGGCACAGGAGCCAAGCTTGTTGAGATCATTCTTGAGTAAACAGCATTCTCAGAAAAGAAGTATGTGGCATGTTTGCTTTTACATTCTGCTTCCCAACCTGGAAAGAAGGGAGAGTTACTTAACATCTGCTCCTAGATTAAGAGATCCCAGAAGTAGGAAACCACATCTCTAAGGCTTGAAGGGATTGTTTTGTGATGTGTCTAAAAAGAAAACAGGGAAAACCTCCACTCCAACCCAGTTTTTCATGGCCCTTAGAGGATATATAATACAGTATCACTCCTCTCATTCCTTTGGCTTCATAGGAAAGTGCACAGAGATTAGCAGAAGAGCAGGAGCACCAGGGGATGCCCAGTCAGCCTGACCCAGAGAAGAGTTTAGAACTTTTCCTCTTGGCAGCAATAAAGGTGTCAAAATAAAGATGAACTGTGCCCCATAAAAGCCATCTGTAGTCCCCATACAGAGACTACTCTATCAGCAAAGGCTAACAGCATCAGACATAAACAGGCTAAACCAACATGAGGAGAGGACTCCTCTATCACTTGCTATCACTCGCTATTCAAGTGTGACCCTCCAACAGGCAGTGTCAGCATCACCTTGGAATTACTGGCAGTGCAGAGACTCAGAATCAACCTTCTGAATCAGAATATGTATTTTATTAAGACCAGTAGGGGATTCATATGCATATGAAAGTCTGAGAAACTGTGCTGTAAACTACAGCTGCCATCAGTTAGAGGAACAGAGCTTGCTCTCCCTTTCTACTGAGTTGCCTCCAGCAGGCACTGTGAGAACATACAGGAGTCTAGGGTCTGAGGAGAGGTGGGAGGAAAGTTCCAAAGAGAGGAGAAAAAGGAAAGTATGTAAAAAGTGCACATAATCCCTTTTATTTATTTTTGCTGTTGCAGCCTAGGCTTTTGATGTGATATTCAAAAAATCATTGCCAAGGCAAATGTGAATGAACTTCTTCCTATGTTGTATTCTAGTTTTACAGTTTCAGGTCTTACATCTAGGTATTTTATCCATTTTCAGTTCATTTTTGTGTATGGTATAAGATAAGGCTCTAATTTCACACTTTAGCTTGTGGAAATCCTGTTTTCCCAGCACCATTTATTGATGGAATTATCCTTTCCCCATTGTGTCCTCTTAGAGGCCTTGTTAAAAACAAGTTGACCATATATGTTTGGATTCATTTCTGGGCTGTGTACTCTGTTCCATTGGTCTATGTTTCTGTTCTTAGTCCAGTACAATACAGTTTTGTAATATAATTTCATTCAGGAAGTGGAGTGGCTTTAAATTTGTTTTTCTTTCTCAGTATTGTTTTGGTTCTTCAGGACTATCTGTGGTTCCATGCAAATTTTAAGATTTTCTTTTCCGTTTCAGAAGAATGCCATTGGAATTTTGGTAGGGACTATGTTAAATCTGTATATTTCTTTGGGCAGTAGGAAGATTTTAACAATATTAATTCTTTCAGTCCATATACACAGGATATCTGTCCATTTAGGTAACAACAACAAAATGAAAAGGCAACCTATGGACTGGGAAAAAAAATATTTACAGACCATATAGCTGATGAAAGGTTGATACCCAAAATTTATAGAGAACACTAACAACAAATAGCAAAACAACAAATAACCTTATTAAAAATGGGCAAAGAACATGAACTGACATTTCTCCAGAGAAAACATGCAAATGGCCAACAAGTATATGAAAAGGTGGTCAACATCACTAATCATTAGGGAAACATCATTTGGAAATGCAAATTAAAATCACCAGGAGATATCACCTCACACTCAATAAGGTGGTTATTATCAAAAAGACAAGAGATAACAAATGTCACTGAGGGTACAGAGAAAAGGGAACCCTAGTACAGTGTTATTGAGAATGTAGATTGGTAAAGCCCTTATGGAAAACGGTATGGAGGTTCCTACATAAATCAAAAACAGAATGACCGTATGACCCAGCAATCCCTCTTCTGGGTATATATCAAAGATGAAGTCACACTTCATAAAGATATCCATGCTTTTTGTGGCATCATTCACAGTAGCCATATATGGAAACAACCTAAACATCTGTCAAAGGAAGAATGGATAAAGAAAATGTGCCATATGCCTATAGTCCCAGCTACTTGGGAGCCTGAAGCAGGAGAATCACTTGAATCTGGGAGGCAGAGGTTGCAGTGAGCCAAGATCATGCCATGGCACTCCAGCCTGGGTGACAGAACGAGACTCTATCTCAAAAAAGCAAGCAAGCAAGCAAGAAAGAAAATATGCCAAACACACACAGACACAGAGAGGAATATTATTCAGCCCTTAAAAAGAAAGAATCTTGCTTGCTATTTGCCACAACATGGATAGACCATGCTGGAGGACATTATGCTAAGTGAAATAAGCCAGACACAGAAAGAAAAATACTGCATGATCTTGCTTATATGTGGAATCTTAAAAAAAAAAAGAGTCAGGCGTGGTGGCTCATGCCTGTACTCCCAGCACTTTGGGAGGCTGAGGTGGGTGGATCACCTGAGGTCAGGAGTTCAAGACCAGCCTGGCTATCATGGTGAAACCCCATCTTAAAAAAAAAAAATATATATATATATATATATATATATATATATATATATATATTTTTTAGTTGTTTAAACAGTTTAAATTTTATTGACCTCCCAGTTTTTAAAAAAAGTTAAATTTAAGGTCACACCTCTAAATTTGATGTACTATATACAGATCATGCAGAATATGAGTTAAAGAGATACAAATTAGTCCATGCCCAAAAAGATATACTAGAGTACAGAATCATCTTCATAAATACATATAAAATTCTTGTGAAGATAGAAGGGAACTGTCCAGGTTTTCTGAGACACTTTTCTAAGTGATTCAAGGCACAAAATGTACAACATTGTGAATACATACATTCTAGACTTTGTGCCCCTGACACAGCCCAAATATTTAGCTTCATGACTCTTATAAAACTAAATGTACTGAATGAGATTCTGCTTCTTGGGTGAAAAACCACAGGATATATATATATATATATATACATATACATAGAGAGAGAGAGAGAGAGAGTGAGAGAGAGAAGAAAAGGTCAACTATAAGAGATAGAGAATAAAACAGTGGTTACCAAGGACAGCAGTGGGAGATAAAAGAAGATACAGGTCAAAGGATACAAAGCAGTAAACATGTAGGATGAAGAAGCCTAGAAATCGAATGTACAACATGAGGACTCTTGTTAATTAAAGTGCATGGCATTTGGGCTTTTTTGCTAAATAAGTAGGTTTTAATTGTCCTTATCACACACACAAAAAAAACTATGTAAAATGATATGTTCATTCGTTTCACTATAGTAAGCATCTTGCTTTCTGCATGTATCCCATAACATCGTGATATAAACCTCAAATATATATAATAAAATTTATTTTTATAAAAAAGAGAGAGAAAGGCTAAGCACCTGCAATCCTATTATTTTGGGAGACCAAGAGGGGAGGATTGCTTGAGCCCAGTTCAAAACCAACCTGAGTGATGTAGGCAGACCCTATTGCCAAAACCTTAAAAAATAAATTAGCCAGGCATGGGGCATGCATCTGTGGTCCCAGCTACTTGGTAGGCTGAAGTGGAAGGACTGCTTTAGCCTGGGAGGTCAAGTCTGCAGTGAGCCATGATGGTGCCACTGAACTTCAGCCTGGGCAATAGAGCATGACCTTGTCTCAAAAAGAAAAAAAAAAGCAGTCAACAAACATCAAATTTCAGATCACCAAGTAGAGAGTGTCGAGGAAAGGAAAGGGAAGAAGTCTCAGATGATGTCTAAGAATGAAGCTTTTGGCTGGACACACTGGCTTATGTCCATAATCCCAGCACTTTGGGAGGCCAAGGCAGGAAGATTACTCATTTGAGGCCAGGAGTTTGAGGCCAGCCTGAGCAACACAGAGAGACCTCATCTCTACAAAAGCTAAAACAAAGAAACAAAAAAATTAGCCAAATGTGGTAGCACATGCCTACTAGCCACTTGAGAGACTAAGGAGGGAGGATCACTTGAGCCCAGGAGTTCAAGGCTGCAGTGAGCTATGATAGCCCCAGTGCACTCCAGCCTGACAGAGGAAGATCCTGTCTCAAAAAAACAAGTTTTCAAATGAACAGTCTTAAGTACTCAAATAAGACTGACTCAATAATCAAGTCAACAAGAATAACATGAAATGTAGCCAAAATGATTTTAAGATTTTTAAATGATAGCACATATTTTAAATCATTGAGTAAATACGATCACCCCTTCGTTTATATGTTCAATCTGTTGACAGTCCTTAAGAAGGTACTTCAACAGTGATTCATTTAACCAGAGAACATTTATTAAAACTCTATTGAATGCCAGGCACCATGCTAGCTGCTAGAAATGCAAAGAAACAAGACATGGCCGTAGGTAGGGACTTCAAGATGTTACGGGTGAGACACTCATTCACTTGGCAAATGTTTATTTATTGAGCCAGGCACTGTTGTGAGGGCTGGAAAATAAGAGTGAAAAACACAAGCATAATCACTATTTGACTTACATGGTAGGAGAGAAGACAGATAACAAATGCCACACGTAGAAAAATGTATAGTATGTGGGATAAAGCTAAGAAAATAAAGCAGTGAAGTTGGATCGGAAGTGTAGGAGAAGCATTGCCATTTTAGGTTGGTGGTCAGAAGGAAGCATGAATTTTGACCAACCCTGAAGGATGAGGGGAGCACACCACGTGGGTGTATGGAAGGAGGCACTCCAAGCAGACTGAGCAGTCATTCAAAGGCCCTTCTGTCCCAAGACCACCACGGAGGCCATGTGGCTGCAGCAGAAGGAGGACAGGTGATAGATGTGTTGAAGTTGGGGCAATAACACAGCCCAGTAAGAGTGGGTCTTGATGGCCACTATGAGGGAAAATCCCTGGTTTTAAGCAGGTGAGTAACAGTAATCTGATTTATGTTTTAACAGGATGAAACTGGTTGCTATGAAAGAGGAAATTACAAGAAGTTGTCAGATTCTGAATATGTTTTTAAGGTGGGGTCACCAATATTCGCTGTTGAATGCAAAAAAAAGATAATATATAAACAAATGAACGTAATAAAATATTACTGTGCTTTGTAACTAAATTCTGTAACTCAAGTCTCATATAAGTCCAAAGAGCTCTAGAGCTGATCCACACACAGCACATCAGGTCCACTCTTGCAGGACGTCATGCTTGAACTACATGTTCTTTAAGCTACACAGAGCACTGCTGTATACCCAGGGGACATCACAGAGCTTTTCTATATTGTGGTGAGAAAACTTGGGAAATGAAGTCACAGGAGTTGAAACCTGTTTTCTTTTCCTAGACCAAGTTAAACCCCATGTTGGGGTATTTCTTTTTTCTCTTTTAAAACCACATGGTGGTATGTAAATGTTGGAGTATTTCTTACAGACCTCCCCAGTGTTCTGATGTTGTAAGTTCTGAACCAATATATTCCATTCATTCAAGTTTACTAAAGATATAAGAAGATACAGTAATGAGGTTCCTCCTATTAACTCCCTCTATACTAGCACTAACTCAAAAGATGGTCTCCAAAAGCCTCTTAAATCCTTAAGAAACCCAAAACTAATTTTTCAAGGTGTTGAACAAAAGGTGGTAAACAAGGGTCTCAGAGAGAAAACATTCTGAAGTGCATTTAATCTGAATTATAAATTTCTAAATATCCAGTCATAAGTTTCAAGTTATTTTCAGACAATGTTCATCCATTCTACCTTTCTTTTTGAAAGAATCTATAAGCCAGGAGCATAAAATCACAAGAATTTACATTTTAAACCTGTAACCACAAGGTGGAGATCTAAAGCAAAGATTCGTTTTCACAGCAGGGCTCCATTTAGAATCCAGAACTTCTTACCTAAGATCATAGTTGTACCTATCCTCAAGAAACTGACTTATTTTAAGCTAGAAGAAAACACAGTGCTTATATATCAGTATTATTTTATAGAGATTAGAAACATATGGCATACAAGTATTTGAGGAAGGTTTAAGCAGTACTTTATCAGACAGCAAAGTGGAGACATTGATCATATTAGAAATGTCAAGCTTTAAATATAAAGTAGGGAGAACACTGTTGTTATATCACTTGATTATGAGTACATTTAACAAAGGCTAATGTGATTATTTTAGTCCAAATATTACATGGTTTATATGGAACGACTAATCCTTTAACCTGACAGATAGCACTACCGGACTAGTGGTTCTAAAGATTCTAAACCGTGAGTATGAATAAAACGCCCGCTAGTTTTATTCCATTTGTGTGTAGCAGTGGGACTGACTTACCAAGTGAGACCCTGGTGATAGCCGAAAAGTCTCACCTTCTTTTTAGATGGGTGGGTTTTATCAGTTTCCCTGATTATACACCAAACACGTGTGTTTAATTCACAAACTATGCTCCAGGTTTACTCATCTAGAAGTTTCGTTATTTTTTTAAAAATCCAAGTTTCCTTTTCTTTCGGTGTGAATAAGTATTCATCCCTATAGAAACAAACCACAATCGAAAGAGAAAATCTAAGCTAAATAACGATAGAAAACATGGTACGATCTTTTCTCTTTTCCGCTTATTCTACTTCCAGGCGCCTTTACTTAGAAATCGCAAAACAGAAGTTAATTAAATTAACTACCCTCTCCCCCACCCCCAACCGCAGCTGGAATTCTTGGCAGCTAGCGAATGCCTTAAAGCTCCTCTGCTATATTTTATTGTGATGAAAGAACTTATTGGTGGAAACTGTATATCCTCTTGGCTTACTCAGATTCCAAGGCCTCCAATCTTCAATTTATTGAGAGTTTTGGTCCCGTATACCTTAGAAAATTAAAAGGGAGGGCAAGCACAGACTCAAGCATTGTTGCTCTGAGCTCTCAGGTGGGAGTTTCCCCTCATTCCCCAGTGCTGATTTATCTCATCTCAGTCACCTGCCTGTGTTAACAAGGGGTGAAGGCGAGTTCCAAGTTTCTTGTTTACATAACGATCAAAGTTTGGGATCTGCACTTAAGAGACCTTTGATCCTGTGCACCTTGATTTAGAAATCAAATAGGGACCCTAACAAGAAACATTTGTCCCTTCCGCTACTTTCTGGTCTCAGGAGGCCGGAAATACCAAGAGCCGACCTCGCAGTGGTTTAGAACTTCCGCTTCCTGTTCTGGACGAAAGCGGAAGTGGAGAAACATGAACACGTTAACCAAAAAGCACAATGACCTTTTGCAGGCCACAACAACATTGAAGTTAAATTTAGTTCAAATGTTGCCTGTTGACATAACCAGTGTATGTTTATGTGACACCATTTTAAACCAAAACAAAATCTGTAGAAACAGCCTGGGCCACACTAAGAGACCCTATCTCTAAAAACAAAACAAACAAAAATCTATCTTTGAGCCGGGTGCGATGACACAGGCCTGTAGTTTCAGCTACTGGGGAGGCTGAGGTGGGAGGATGGGGAGTTCCAGCCCAGCCTGTGCAAAAATAGCAACACCGGCTCAAAACAAAAAGCTGTAGGAAGATTTCAGATCACCATGACTGATTTGCAGAGCAACCGGGGAGAGAGAAACAGTCTCCAGAAGTGACCCCTGGAATGCAAGGAGGATGGTTGGGCCAGACGATCAGTTACTAGCTTAGATGGCAATAGGGGCTGCTCAATTTTTCATTTATCTAGGTAGTGGTACTCAAACTTTGCATGCATCAGAATCACACGGAGGGCTCCTTAAAATGCAAATTTCTGTGCCTATCCCACCCTCACCCCACAGTTTCTAATTTGCTAAATTTGGTACTGGGTCAGAGAATCAACGTTTCTAGTAAATACCTAGGTGTTGCTGATTCCACTGATCTGAAGACTACATTTGGAGAACCAGTGCTCTAAGTAATTTGCCTGTGAAAATGGAAAAATATCTTAAACTTTAGCAAATATTGGGATCTCATTTTAAAGAGGAAATAAGACGAAAGAGTTAGGAGCATAGGATTTAGAATCAGCCATACTTGGGATTTGAATCCAGATTTGTCCAAAGCCATGAGTTTGGGCAAATTGCTTAACCTCCCTGAACCACAGTTTCCTTAATTCTAGAATGTGAAATAATAACCATATCTGTCACTGAGAACCAAATAAAATAGTCTATGTAGGTGTCTGACACATGATACTTCATAAATATTTTTAAGATTACAGACACTATTAGAACAAATGTTCATATGTAGATGAGATCTAGTCATGGGAGAAAGTTTAAACAGGATACAATCTGTGTTTGTACTGGATTTAGATTAAATGACAAGAGATTGATACAGCTTAAAGAACAATCTTTCTCCTTTCAAATAAATATCTCTCATAAGATCCCTGGTTCTTTCTTGAAACCTGTCCCTAATTCCCCTATCTTTATTGCCATGTTAAAGTTTATTCTAATTATTTCTCTATTCTGTCCCTTGCAGCCCTATTTCTCTACGCTGCTATTTACACCAAAAATAAATAAATAAATAAACAAACAAAAAAACGAAACTTTTTTTTAGCAAGGAAAAATTCTAATAGCCCTAAAGCTCCTATGATGTAATGGAGTTCACGCTTTCCAGTAACCAAATCAGAATTTGAACACAAAGAATAACTAATTAACTGATGAAAAGGAATAAAATTAACAACACCTGTTAACTAAACAAATGATACTTAATGTATACTGCCCAGTTTCATTGTTAATGAGACATCTGTGCATTTTCACCAAAGTAACAGTATATTGCATCCCAAAGCAAAGACAGAATTAGAATAAATTGAACAGCAATTCTCCATCTTTTCTAATGATTAAAAATGGGCTCAATCTAATGCATGAGCGATGTTTGCCAGATAAAATGGATAGTTCATTCATATATAAGGCAAATATTCACTGTGAGCTTACTCTGTGCCTCTTTCTGTGACACTGGGGATAGACTGGTGAGTAGAAGAGCCCAAATGCCTTACTTCATGGAGCTTTGTAGTCTAGTTTGGGAAACAGACATTAATCAAACAAGCACACAAATATACGAATAAAGAAAAACAGTAATAGGTGCAATGAACCAAAAATACAGGTTAAGTAACACCTGAACAGTGGGGGTTGGGGCAGCATAGATAAAAGCCCTCAGATGCTGTGCAAAGGCCAAGAAGTGACAGGAGCATGATGGCACACTGGAGGTGAGAGTGAGGAGGAGGGATGGACTAAGTCAGGACCATGGAGTGTCTTGTGAGCCATGTGAGTCTTCACCCTAGGAAGGATGAGAAGTCACCAAAGGATGTGAAGAAAATCGGCATGACCTAATTCACATTTTTAAAAGAGCACTTGGGCCTCAGTGTGTCAAATAGGTTGCTGGGTGTAAGAGAGTAGAAAAGAAAAGGGGGAAGGAATTGCAAGAATGGTAACAAGAGTCAGTGCAGTTTAGGGCATTACTGTTATAGTCCAGGAGAAAGAGAGATGATGGTACATTGTACTTTGTCGGGATGAAATTGCTTAGCTATTCATTGTAACCTTCTTTAGTGGAAGTTTGTGCAAAGAAAAAGATATCATTTTTTTAAGAGGTCAAAATATTGATGTGCCTAAACCTATAGATGGATCACGATTGTTCAAGGTCCTTTTCATACTTTTACATGATTTAGATGAATTTCCAACCCACACTGTCACACAACCAGTCTTATGAGTGGTACTTTGTTTTGCTTTGAGGCTACTAAACAGATGGCCCGAAAGATCCATCCACATGGGTGTCTGAACTCACCATTTGATGTTTCATTTTTGTGTGGTAAAAGCTTATCGTTTCTCAGGAGCAACTTGAATAAATATCTCCCAGAGGAAAATGTTTTCTAGGTAAGACACAAATGAGGATTATAGAAGAACTAGCTAAGAACAAACTTCTGGGAAAATAGGACTGAGGAGCTTCCCTCGGGAGGAATTGATTTTAATCATACTCCTGAAATATCCCATCTCAAATCCATAATCCCAAAAGTTGAAATCCATAAAATCTAAATCCCAAAAAATACAATTCTGGAAAAAAATTTTTAATTTTTTCAAAGATATTTATTTACCCTTTTTAAAATGAGATTTACTTGAAAAACATATTTAAAAACTAATAGGCCAGGTGCAGTATCTCATGACTATAACCCCAACTCTCTGAGAAGCCAAAATGGGCAGATCTCTTAAGCACAGGAGTTTAAGACCAGCCTGGGCAACATAACAAAACCCGATCTTTACAGAAAATACAGAAATTAGCTAGGCCTGGTGGTATGTACCTGGAGTCTCAGCTACTTGGGAGGTTGAGGTGGGAGGATCGATTGAACCCAGGAGGTCAAGGTTTCAGTGAGCCATGATCGAGCCACTGAACTCCAGCCTGGAAGACAGAGTAGGATCCTGAACCCCTGAAGTTTATAAAACACTTCATAGACTATGTTACTTTACACAATAAGACAGGCAATAATAACATAACTATTTTTGCAAGTATGAACACTCAGGTATGCTAACAGTCACACAGGTATAACAGTTATGAGCAGACAAATCATATTCATAAAGAAACAGGTCAAAAGAGAAATGTAGAAACCACATCACTAAGGTTGGTAATGGTATGCTCCCTGCTTTATAACTGTAGCCATCTGCAATACTGTGACAAGCAATATTATATTAAGTCGTTTGATAAGATCAGCCAAAACCTGCAGTGGGTCACCACCACATGTGCAGTTGCTCAAAGACCAGAGATCTTAAAAAATTGTATCCTTCACAAATGCAGATGTACAAAAAGGACATTTCTTCATTTATTGAGAACATTTCAATGTTTTTACACACATGCACAATACTTATCCACAAAGTGAACATTATAACACACTTTCGTGAAGTCAAAAAAAAATTTAATGCATGAAATGAATCAGAAGTCTCTAAAAATTCTACACAGTGTATACCTCCAGTATTGGAAATGATAGGAACATGAAATATATAGCATATCGAATGATTAAAAAATACTGACAATTCAAAATAGTGGAAAAAAACAAAATAAAGAGAAATGTTTTCATGATTATGATGATTATTATTTGTGATATGGAGTCTCGCTCTGTCACCCAGGCTGGAGTGCAATGGCGCAATCTTGGCTCACTGCAACCTCTGGCTCCTGAGTTCAAGTGATTCTCCTGCCTCAGCCTCCCGAGTAGCTGGGATTACAGGCACGCGCCACCACGCCCTGCGAATTTTTGTATTTTTAGTAGAGACAGGGTTTCACCATGTTGGTCAGGCTCGTGTTGAACTCTTGACCTCTAGCAATCCACCCACCTCAGCCTCCCAAAGTGCTGATATTATAGGCATAAGCCACCACGCCCAGCCAAGAAAAAGAAATTAAAAACAAAATTTAACTAAGAGAAAGTGAATTACAGGAATAGATTATGGGCAATTGCATAGAGATAGCATATAAGAGTTGCCAACTTTCATGATTATTAACTATATTTTGAAGTCTGGCATAATAAATAGCTGCTTTTTTCTTTTAGGAGAAGCCTCTTCTTGGAGAATACATTTACATTCATTTTCTGTATGGTGCCGCTCTTTTGGAAATTCTTCTGTGATTCTATATATACATCTGACGTGAATCCTATTAAATTTTATCATCTCCTGCTTAGGGATTTTGATCTTTTGGGATTTCAACATTCAGAACTATGCTGTTTGGAATTGTGTCTTTTGGGATTATGATCCAAACCCTTCCTTAGTAGGCCTATGTGGCAGAAGAGGGAGGGGTCCAAAGCAGAGTAGATAAAGAAGGAATGAGACACTAAAGACAAACTTCACCTCTTTCCTCAAGTTTCTCCTCCCTGTGAATGAGGAGTTATAGGAGGTTGTTATAGAAAGTATACTGTCATCTGTAATTGGTTTTATACAATGCCTTCCCTCTATTAAAGATCAGCTAAGAATGAGAATAAATCTCAGCCATATATATTGTAATTAGATGATTTATTATTGAAAGCAATCTCAGTAAAAACAGAAGCTAGGCATAGTGGCATACATCTGTAGTCCCACCTACTCAGGAGACTGAGGCAGGAGGATCGCTTGAGCCCAGGAGACAGAGGGAAGAATGTGTCCATGAGCATGGACTTCCTCTCCACAACAGTTCAGAAGGCCCCTACTTCTCCTTTTCAATTTGTTCCTGTGGTGAGAGTATTCTCGTGGTTCATCTCTTTTGAAGGTGAAACAAGTCCCCAAAACTGTGGCCGCTCCCAAGGGACCAGGCAGTTTATTTTCTCTCCCTTCAGGTAGGTCTGAGCCCTGACCCACTGTCAAAACGCTTTTACCTATGACGAAACCACTGCATTACTTCCTCTATTATTGCTCTCAACTTCTACTGAGAACCTCTCTTGTCTTCTGCATGCTGTTGTTACAGGGAATTTTATTGCCAGTGGGTCTATAAGAGTTTTCCTGGAGTTAAAATCTTCTAAGGCAGTGAACAGTTAACAACTTGAATCACATTTATCTGGAGTTAGCCTGTTTAAAATCACTCCAAATAAATGAGATTCAAATTGTCACTGGTTCACTGACAGGTAGAAATGCAGGTACTGGCCTGGTCCAAACCTACTGAATTAAGATCTGTATTATGATAAACACTCCAAGCAATTTCTGCTGTATTGTAGCTATGCTGCAGCACTATACGAAAGCACCGATCTATTTCACGGTAGTGGAAGGCAAGGGAGTGCGGTGTGTATAACCCTCAGCTGCCTTCAGTCATGAAGCAGCCTAAAGTCCTCCATTCATTTGGTTAGTCAAGTAGGTTGGTCCAGAATTTTGTCTTGGACAAAAAGGTTAAAATAGTTTCTCTTAAATTCATTTAGGAGTGAAATTTGAGTAAAGAGAGGATGATTATCATCTAGTCTCCACATAGATGGAGGTACCATTCTAGTGGGCATTTGGAAACATCAGAGGTGCGGGAGGGTGTCATATTGCTGACTGACAGCTGCTGTGGGTACTTGGTGGTGAGGGGTCTAAGACGCTAAACTTCCTGCCTTTGGGTGACGTCTTGCATAACAAAAAATTGTGTTGCCCAAATGTCAACCATACCCTAGGTTGAGAATTAGGTCCCTCAGTTTTGATGCCTCTATCATGAATTTGGAGGCAGATATTTGATATCTGGCACAGAATATTCTCCTTTTCTTATATACTGAGTTTAGTATGTGTATTTCTCTGCTGTTGAAGAGAATGTACACAAACTTCATAGCATAGTGCTTGTTTTATTCTCAATAGGTCTGGGAGTTTCAGATTTACACTGATTTGATCAATGAAAATAAATGATAGAGAAGGATTAATTATAATGATTATATTTTTCCTGGGACTTGCCAACTTGAACACAATCTAGAGTGAAAAAAAAACAGTGGAAGAAGGATGATATCACCTGTCTTAACTTACAAAGTTGGCATGAAACCTCTTGACTTCAGGAAAGTCCAGCATCTGGTTAGACCAGAATTCCTCATCAGCTTCCCATCATCACTAACAAGATTAGATTTTTGAAAGAAAGAAAGAAAGAAAAAGAAGAGAGAGAGGAGGAGGAAAGAAGGGGAGAAAAAAGAAAAGAAAGAAGGAAGGAAGGAAAGAAGGAAAGAAAGGGAAGAAAGAGAAAGAAGAAAGAAAGAAAAAGAAAAAGAAAGAAAGAGTGGGCAGAGGGAGAGAGGAAGGAAGGGATGAAAGGAGGGAGAGAAGGAGGGAAGGAAGGAAGGAATAGTAACTACATGAAGTGATTGGTATATTAATTGGCTTTATTTTTACAATGTAGATGTGTAAAAAAACAGCAAGGTGTGCATCTTAAATATTATTATTTGTCAATTCAGCAAATCTGAGAAAAAACCATTCAGTGGATTACAAACACTTTTACTGAAAGTTGGGAGGACAGAGTGCTTGTCATTGAAACACTGTGCATTGATATTTGGCCTTTGCTTTCACTGCTGTTAACTGTAGTTTTTAAGATACATTGAGCTTTCTATAAAAAAAAATAAATCCAGTGTTAGAAATCATAATTTGTACCAGACTCAGGGAAAAAAATCCTTGTTCCAAAAATGCAGTTGAAATGGTATTCTTGCCAGAAGCTATATACCATTCTGCAATTTATTTCCTCCTCAATAGAAGAAAGAACTTCAAAGCTGTAAGTATACACATATGTTACAAGCATGTCTAAAATCTAAATGTAGGAAGTCCAAGCCCACTTCCACATGATACAATTGGCAATTCCATAGTTTTTCCTGCAAGATAATATAAAAGTAACAAGAATTAGAGATTGAGAGAGGACACAAATTACACAAGCAAAGAATAGTGAGGTATAGAAAATAAACTTTCTAAAATACAAATGTGATCAATAACACCTATCATCTTTAGGATGAAATTCAAGTTCCTTGATATGTCCTGCAACTACTGCACATTCTGACCTTTCAAAAACTGACAAATCTTAATATATTATGAGCACTTGTTTGAAAAGCAAAGCAAAATATCAAAAAAAGGAAGAAAGAAAGAAAAAGAGTAAGAGAGAGAGAGAGAGCACTGCTCTGAGAGACAGAAGGAATGAAGTTCTAGTGTCCGCTTTGCCGCTGACTTTGTACAAGTTATTTTGGTCATCTGTGAAATTGCGAGAGAAACTAGATGGTAGCTGCTGTTAACAGTGTATGAATCTGCTAGAATGTCTAATTCATTGATGGAATTGCTAAGAATTTCAACAAGGCTTATCATTGGTCTGTTTCACTTCTTAGTTTTTTATGAATCATGTCATGGATTAACATAAATTTAAGAAGTAACAGCTAGTAGTTTGAATATTGATATCTTTTCAGAGTGGAAAAGGGAATTTTTGGCAGTGGAAAGCAAGCAGTGAAACTCATGCTCTCTTTTATTTCATGGGAACATAAGTTTTTAAAACTCGTAGTCCTTTACCCATCTGTTTCTTTGAACATTCATTTGAGAAAAATCTTTTAAATTTCAACTAAGCTGCAAAAAGTTCATTTTAACAATTTATCACATTGAAGCCATTCAAGTTTGTCCTAATTCTAAATATAAAGAAACCCTCCTTGTAGCAACTTATTAGAGGACATTCATATTTGGTGTCTTTCACAGTGATACTAAGGATATTTTTAGTACATGAGTTCTCCCAAAGGCTTTTTCAAAAGAAGTGGGTTTCTAAATAAACTTTCAAAAGAAATCCAATAAAAGCACAGATAGATGACAGGAGCTACTTGGGTGGGGGGGAAGCCTTCATAATTGGTCTATAAAGGTTTCTTTTGGGAAGTCCATGCTGTTTAAATGAAATTCTAAAAGTATCAAGATTTCAATACTTCTCTGCAAATTAGTGGACTATAAACTATATACACAAATCTATAACTGGCTCAAAATGTATAATCATTATACTGCCACTAGCTACTCTAAATTTCACCCAAAGCAATCCAGTCTCCAATTTAGTCCCAAGAAAATATACTTCTATGCATTTCTAAAATCTGAATTCTGCAAGAAACCAGCTTTCTGCAGTCCCCTGGTGGCTTCCAGCCCCACATCTTTTCATCTTGTCTACCCTCCCACCCAGAAGTTTCTTTCTCTGAGGACCTATATTCATCAAAAAGCCCCAGGAGGCTGCCTACTATGTATGAAGCACCCAGGCAAAATTCTCATTCCTAAACAGTGGAACTGGTGTTCCAATTAACTGCACACATTGTCAAGGCACTGATGATGGGATTTTGAAGTATGGGGCAGAACTGTGTCCTGGGAGAAAAAGAAAGAAGACCAATTTCAAGTGTAATAATTAGGATTGCATTCTTTTGGGAAACAGCATTGGGCAGAATCTCACCATCACCCAAACAGATGTTACAGGACCTATGGAATTTGCATCATGGAAGAGTAACAAATAATGGACCTTACTGGATACTTTCTTCCTGCCCCCATCGAGCTGAGAAGACTTCCATAGAAAATGGGAAAAGTCTGAAGTTTATCTGGATTTATATTAGAAGTCTACTGGCCAGAGGCAGGAATATGAAATAGATGAGTAAAGGATAAAAGGTGAAGATTCAAGACAGTGTATGTGAATGAAGTTCACAAGACAGATTTTGGCAGGAGAGAGATGGGAGAGAAAATTTGAAGAGGTTTACTATGATAAGAATGGTGGCCAACACCTATACTCCCAGTACTCTGGGAGGCTGAGGCAGGCGGATCACCTGAGATCAGGAGTTTGAGATCAGCCTGGCCAACATGGCGAAATCCTGTCTGTACTAAAAATACAAAAATTAGCTGGATGTGGTGGTGTGTGCCTGCAGTCCCAGCTACTTGGGAGGCTGAGGCTCAAGAATCACGTGAACCTGGGAGTTGGAGGTTGCAGTGAGCTGAGATCACACCACTGCACTCCAGCCTGGGCGACATGGTGAGGAATTTTCTTGGGACATTGCAATAAACATTTAAATTCCCTTGAATTAATTTTCGTTGCCTGATTGTTGTTGTTTTGAATGTGACACCATCTCCAAGGGATCTCTTGGTCTCTCTGGCAATGCTGGAAACCACAATCTTTCCAAAATGCAAATCTGATTATGTCATTCCTCTCTTGAAAATTCTTCAAAAGTTCCAAATCAGTCTGCTTAGCACTAGATGAGCTGGTCCCTAATTAGTTTCAGTCACATGTCCTACTATCACCTAAATTCTGTGTTCCAGCCATACATATAATGGATTGTTCTACAAATGCATTGTGATCTCACAGGTCTTCAGACCTTCACACTCACACTGCTCCCTCAGCTTGAAATGCCTCCTAGGTCATTCTGTTATACGTCAATTCATACAACAAACATTTATTGAGCACCTATTATGTGTTAAGCACTGTTCTAGGCTATGGGTGACCAACACAGCAATAACAACAACGAAACGGTGAACAAAACGCAAAATAAGCACCTGCCTGCATAGGGCATACATTCCCTTGGATAGTTCTTTATGCTATTCAAAACATACTCTGATATGATAATAACAAAAAGTAGGGTGTGGATCTTGTTCGAATCTTGTTTCAAGCACACTATCTTTTTAAAAACCATGAAAGAACAGAAGAAATTTGAATCTGACTGGATATTTGAAAATATTAAGAAATTATTATTAATTTCTAGGTGAAAAAATAGTATTGTAATTATGTTTTTTGGTAAAAATGAGATTCCCAATTTTTTATGGATACATACTAAAATATTTATGGATTAAATAATATGCGATCTGAAATTGGATTTAAAATAGTCTATTTAGCTGGGCTCCATGGCATGCACCTGTAGTTTCAGCTACTCAGGAGGCCGAGGCAGGAGGATCATTTGAGCCCAGGAGTTCAAGTCCAGCCTAGGCAATGTAGCAAGACTCTGTTTCATGTCATCAAAGAAAAGAAAGAAGAGAGACCTGAGCTAACACAGTCGCATGCTCGTGCTCAGCCCCTCGCCGTGTGATGCCTCCTTGGACCACCTCAGGACTCTGCAGAGTCCCCACAAGCAAGAAGGCTTTCATTAGATATGACCCCTTGACCTTGGACTTCTCAGGCTCCAGAACTATAAGAAACAAATTCCTTTAAATTACTTAAAATAAAATAGTCTACTGAGGGGTTGTAGGGAGTGAGGAAGTATAGATGAAACAAGATTGGTTATGTGTGGATAGCTGTTAAATCATCTCTCTACTTTGTATGTGTTTGAAAATTTCCATTACAAAAGGTTTTTTAAAAGGAAGACAAGAAAAAAGCCAAGATGCTTTTGGACTCCTGCCCTCCGTCAGGTCTTTTCTGGGGTCCCTGCTCCCAGGCCCATTCTCTGGGACCCAAGGCACCTGAGTGTTTTCCTAGTCACTTGACTCATTCCATCATCACATCCTGTTGTCACTGTTGGTCTACATCACCCCAATGAGACGGTTTGCCGTTTAAGGGCAAGGACCGTATGTGTCTTTCTAATCATTCTTTCATCAGCTCCGATGACAATGCCTGGTGAAAACATAGACACTGGACAAGATCTCTGCAAATGAAAACACAAAGGCTAGGAAAATCAGGTTTCAATGAATGCAACATTGATTTCAGCGGAACCGAAGCTTGGTGGCTGCCTTCCCTACTAGGCAAAATGATCTGACGGATGCAATTCCACTGGCTCAACACATATTTATTGAGCCCTCCACCGTGCGAGAGACACTGAGCTGGGTACCATATACTCCCTAGTAACAACTGCCTTCTTTCTTTGAGGTCTCTGTGAAAGACCAGGAGAAACTGCAAGGATATCTATGCACATGTGCTCACACACATAAAATTATTTTCTTATCATTGGGCACTTTAGGATCCAGTTGAAACTAAGGAAAATGCTAGTATCCCTGTAGTGGTCTAGCATTTGTGTGTTCATTTTATGTACTTTATTGATAAATGAAATTAAATGCATTGATATTTTAAATGGGCCAATTTAAGTTAAAGATTAAGTTAGCTGAGGAAAAGACAACTTGTGTTTCTTCCCTGGGGCTTATTTCCATGTTTAAAAAGTTAAAAGGGAACTATATATGCATATTATTTGTTCTACTAATGATATGAAAGTTGTAAATTCTGACAGGTTTAAGTAAGCAGTGGGTGACATGGGTCTCTACTCACTCTCTCCCAATCGCAAAGTACAGATCAACACATCAACCTCATGATAATGTAAGATAAATAATATGCTCTAGTTTTGTGATATTTTTCTCTTCGAGGCAGATTACCTACCTCAACTTCGAATAAAATTACAGTCTGCCAAGAATTCACATCAAATAAAGAGTATTTTCAAAGAATATACACTTAACTCCCTTTGCTCTTTTACTATAACTTTGAACTTAATTTTACTGGTGCTACTGCCGTGACAATATTTCAGAACATACGAAAATCGTGCTCAGTGATAGCACAGCTCAATAGCTAGAGCTGTCCTTCAACGCATTTAATTCCATCGATTTTAACGTAAACTATAGTTTGCAAAGCTATTAACAATGCACAGAGTATCACAAAGCAGAAGGCAGGATCACTGCTCCAGATGCGCCCAATCTTACATCATCTTCGCCGTCATGGTGTTATACAGGGCATGCCCCAAGAAGAAACCGAACACATTCTTATGGAATGAACAAGGGAACGAATCTTGTAAGTTTGGACCGATGAAGCAGGATCAAATACTAAAAGCCTATATTATGCAAGAGCATACATACATACATCGTTTCACCATTCTAAGAATACATTAAAGCCAAAATACTTATCTTGATCAATGACTTTGGATGACCCAGAGGATGTCTACAGAAAAAAAAAAAGACTGGAAACACTCGTTTAATGGTTGCCAAAATAATATTTTGATCAATTACCTGAATATAAATGATACATATAAATATTCAAGTATGTGTTCAAAATATTTAGGGCTAGTAATTTATAGCATTAATAATAATTTCCATTATCTGTGAAGTATCATATTAAACTGCCTACCAACTCCTAACTTGTAGCCTTCTCTAACATGGGGTTAGCACCTAGTTGGTGAAGTCAGAAACCTGGCTTGAACTCTGTATTGGACTCCCCTTTTTCCCAGCCCCATTGCCCTCATTGCCAAAGTGTATTGTGCCTATGATCTAACGATCTTTTCCTTTTGTCTGCCTGGAAACTTCCCACTTTTCCTTCCAATTCACAATGCTGCATTGCTAACCTGACTCTCCCAGACAGACTTAGGCCTTCCTTATGCGCACTATACCTTAGCCATACTTCTGTTGTATCTTATTACTACATCATTTTATCACAACTATTCAAATCTCTCCTTCCATGGGAAGGGGGCCAATTCAGGCTGAGCACATTGGTGGAGCACACCCAAGCCGATATCCACAAGAGGGAGCCATAAATCAGGAATCAGAGGTCAGAGACAAACACTAGCTCCAAGGGATCAGATTAAAAGGGTACCTGGAAGGCTGAGCTACGTAAGATCTGGGAAATGAGGGAAAGGATAGAAATGAGGGCAGGTGAGCTAAAGGAAAACAGTTCAGAATAACTGCCACAAATACTGGTGGGTCTGAAACTCACATTTACTCAAGGGAGTTCTGTTGCATGCAGATTATTAAGCTATTTTAACACAGCCAAGTCAGGGAAATCAGTCAAGATGTTCCATTATTTGCCAGATTATTTGTTAGCTATTTGGGAGGGTAGAGGTCTGATCTCTTCTCCCAGGTAAGGTGAAGCCAAGGCCGTGGCTCAGCTGGGATTCCAGAGCCGGAAGTACATAGGGAGTGAGTCTGTGGGGGCAGGCTGGTTGCTGTAGATGACAGCAGAGGGGAAGTGACATCTGTGGCTCAAGGAAAGGTAGAAGAAGCTACAGAGGCTCCAAAGGACTCGTTCATTTACTCAGTAAACATGCAGTGAGTGCTTTAATGTGTGGTAAGCACTGTGCCGGGGGCCCGTGACCTCACGGTGAAAGAGCGTGTTCATAAGTGAGAGTGTTAGAGAGGAAAGAACAGAATTTTGAAGGTCGTGTTCATCAGGGGTTGCTCTGCTGGTTGTTATGTTTAAGGACATGATGAAGACAAGAATGGAACCCAAACCAAGGGCAGGAGCAAAGAAGGCTCAGTGAACTGATAAGAAGAGTCAGTGGAGTTCAGGAAGCCAGCCTGGGAAGATGGGCAGAGGTAGCCGTGCATGCATGGAAATGAGCCCAAGGAGGAGGGCAGGTGAGGAGCTGAACCTGTTCACAGAGGCAGGAAAGATTCTTGGACACAAGTTCACCTCTAGACTGCAGCAAGAGCACGGTGGGCAATAAAACGTTCACTTGTTGAGTAACTTAACACATGATGAATAAATGAATGAATATAACTGTCCTCCCTATCACATTGTTTAATGAATTTGATCCTTTACAAGTATTTGAAACAGTAAATCTTAGACACGTCTGTCCTGATTGCCCAGGTTGTATAAAATCTGGCACCTTTTCCTCCTTTTACGGCTCTATTTCCTCTCCCGTTCCTTCTGACTCTCCTTGAACATTCTAGAGCTCTTCAAATCTCATGAGCAAAAGAAGGGAAAGGCAGTGAAGCCAAGCCATCAGATGGCATATTTGGGGCACATCATAGCAAAAGAACTTGTTTTAGGTTTTCATTGGGCTACATCATCCTTCTATTTATACCACAGGTGTAATAAAAATTGTTATTTTACTTTGCCAGTAGAGAGTGTATCCAAGTGTTTTACAGTTCACAGCTAAATAAAATGCTGTTTGGGTTCTTGTTAAAGCCTTGTCAGGATGTTACATAACAGAGGAAGAAGCTTAGAGGGACAGCAAGGCCACTTGATGCTCTGGAGCACGTATTATCTTCCCACTCATACCATGCCAATGCGAGTATGCATAGTTGGTCCTTCCAGTGAGCTCCAGACCTGCCTCTTCATATCCTTGGCTGTGTTACTGAGAATCTGTCAGCTCATTCTCCTAAGCCCTGCGGGGAATCACATGAGGAAGTTCAATCAGGGCCAAGGTGGCTTGTTACTCTTCCTCTTCAACGGATTTACTCTATAATCCTATTTGTCCTGCCAAATGAAAGGAAATCCTCATTGTCTTTTCACACTTGAGCTTCCCTAACGCAAGAGCTATCTTAGGAGTCGTGACTAAGTTACCAACTTACTTCACGTAGGTATTTGTTTTTTCCTGGCATGGTGATGGGATCAAGGCCCAAATCTACGAAACGGTTTGTGAGAATTTTTGGAACTATAAGGCGTTTATCAGGATGGATAGTGGTGGTGTGAGGTTGACCTTACTCCTTTTCATTTCTGTTATTCTCTGAGAATTTTAACCACATTACTTGAAACTTCATCACCAAAATGATTTAATGATAAAACTTACAGAAGAGCAAAGTGTTAATAAGCCCGAGTTCCTAATCTAGCCTGTGTCTAGTAATAATGTCTCAAAATTTCAGGATTATTAAAAATAAGGCTTCCTAAAGTTGCAATAAACCTTTCCGTTTCTTCAGATAATTGAAAGGATGCCACGTGTTATTTTAAATGCAAAAAAACTGGATTTCAAAGGATCCAACTAGCTCTCAGAAAAATGCTATCTAAAGAAAAACTAACAATAAAAATCACAGAATTATAAAATAATAGGATGAAAACGGTCTTAAAGGTCAGTGAGATAATTGATAGTCTTGTCCCTTTGCAGATGAGGAAGGTAAGGCTGCTCAGATGACATGATTTGTACATAGTGACAAAACTCATGAGTGGAGAACCAGAACACAAACGTGAATCTTCTATTCCCTGAAATCCAAGGCCATGTACAGAAAATTCCAGGCCACTCCACATCTTCCCTTATAATTACACATTTAGTAATACATGCTTCATATTAAAATTCCAAGCTCGTATCTGGATTGAAGGATATGTCTCCATGTATTTCCTTAAACATTTCCAACAGGTTTTTTTTTTTTTTAATTTACTGCATTCGGCCTTTATTCCCAAATCAAAAGCTTGGTATATGTGCGAGGTTTTTGGAACTTTTCAAAAGACAGAGAACTTTTTGGAACTTTTTAAAAGACAGAGATTTCCTCTGAGATCTAGGTTTTCCTCAGATCTTATTTCATCTTGGTGAGTTCAACTTTCCTCCTTAAAATGCCTTTATTTATTTAACTAAGGAAGTATGTCCACCATTTACCTTCTTACCTCTTGAAACATTTGTTCTGTTTAGTAATAAAAGTCCAAATGCAATTTAACACCTAATAAGAGAAGAGGTGCAATTATAAAACCGAAAAGGTTTTGCTAAATTGAGCAGTACTTTTTAAAAAATCTTAGGAAATATGAATTCTTCTATTGTGAGCTATGCACTTTTCACCACTGAAAGATAACTACCACTTCTCTAAACTCAGCCGGCGAGGTCTCTAATCCTAATGTCCTTTCACCAAGCTAAGAAATGGTCATTTCTCTGGACATTAAAAGACAGTAAATATATGTCAATTACATTAAAAAGATGAGGATTATTGAACTGATTTAATAAGGATTATTAGAGGTTATTTCTCCAGGCTAACTACAGCTCTAAAGGATGACTATAAAATAAAACTTACTAAAGAATTTTCAATTCAAATCAGTTTCATATTCTTGAGTTGTCCATCAAAAATAAATGCTGACATGTTATCATCCAACAAGTTCAAAGCACTGCCCGTCTGGTGAAAAAGGAGACCTAATATTCTGTATGATCATGCTGTCTTAAGAAGACTTCAGCTTTACAGAAGGTATTCTCTCCCCTACTCCAGAAATTGAAAGGAGGGAAAAGAGAAAAAAAAACGTTGTTGGGTAGAAAACTAATTCTTGCAGTATCATTATTAAATTTGACTACAAACAGTATCCGTATGCTTTATGCCCAAAATGGTATCACTGGAATTGCTTCAATGGGTGAATAATTACTTTGCAACATAACCATGGATTTTACCAAAATACCTGCCTTATGTAAGGCAAAAGTGAGCGAGTTGAAAAACAGCAACTCATGATCACCTGCTACTTTAAAAATCCAGTGATTTGCATACCATTTATTCAGAGGTTAGTAATGCCCTCTAGATCTCTCTTTTTATTCTACACCTTTGTCAACCAACCCACTTTGTGTCTATTAAGTCCATAAAGCTTCTGAATCGTCTACTGCTCATCTCGAAACAAAAGCTAACCACCTGACACGCAGGGCTGGTTGTGTGAAAACACAACAGTCCCTCTCCAAGACCGTGATAACCTGAGTCAACATTGGACACATTAGTAAAATACAATTGATGGTTTATGGAATAATTCCAGTTAGCCACTGAGCATGAGGTATCTTCTAATTCTTCCATTGTTTAAAGATTCATTCAGCTTGTTTGCCAGTAAGCCCAGTGGACATAAAAGATGAGACAATGAAATAATGAGTTGATCTGGTCCACCTAAAATAACTCCCATTACTTAAAAAAAAAAAATGTTTTTGCTTTCATAAACATATTTCAGTGGAAATTTTGAGCTATAATAAGCAGTAGTCTTCAAACTATAAAAAAAAGACTAAAATAGTTTATATCAAAATTTTTTATTGATGCATAGGACGGTCTAGATTTCCTGAAAGATAAATAAATAGACCTCTTTAAAGGTAACATAAATGTATACCACCACTACTTCTACCGAAGTAAAAAATACCGTACATCCTTTTCAACAAAATAGTTAAAGTCTAGGATAGCTGACCTAGATGGGAACCTAGAAGGCATCTCACCTTGCCCCCTGACATTTGATGGAGAAAAACTGTGGAGTAGATAGGTTCACTGATTTGAGGTAGACATGGGTCAATGGCTACCATGTAACTAAACTAGAAGTAGACTAACGGCCGCATGAATCTCTCTTCTCTACTCTGTGTAGGACAGAGTTCACTGTCATCCTCTTGCCTTCCCTTTTAGGATCCTCTCTACTATCCCCTTGTTACAAGTATCTAATCTATAATCTGTTCCTAAAGACTCCGACTTTCCCAGTTAACTCTTAAGTTTGGAAAATAATCTCTTAAACTAGAATTTAGTCTTAAACCAAAACGTAGCTATGGCATATTAATAGACAATGTCCAACAAAAGTATTCTCCGATCAAATTGGTTTGGAAAATTCTAGGTTAAGCAAAGGTTTCTTTTCTGTAGAATAGTTTCAGGTCTTCAATTTGCAGATGTGCATTGTGAGTCTTTGGGTATGCATATCTCAACCTTATTAGATTATGACATTTTTTTTTACAAAGAAGATATCATAGACACTATAATAAAGGGAAACACAATTTGAGAAATATCGTGACACAAGCTAATTCCTAATTATCTTGGATGTATACTTTCCAAAAAATGTAGGTTAAATAATTATTACTAAAATGAATTGTCATTTTGATCATTTAAAACACATAGTAGAAAATTAAGCTGACCTCTATTTATACTAGCTAATGATAAGAAGAGATCCAAGGCATTTTAAAATTGACTTTTGGATGATTAAAAGGGCTTTAAAATGTGAAGGAATTAAAACTTAAGATGGCATTTCATATGCTGTGAAATGAGATGCTGAGGCTGGATGACAGGAGGACTTTACCAGTTAACATCAGATGACCTCACGTCTGTATCTGCTCCCTTGTAAACAGAGGTGCCATTTATTCCACACTTGGTGCATGCTACACTGTGCTAAGCACTTTATTTACACCAGGTCTATGAGGTAGAGCCTATTACAATTCAAACCTACGCTGGTCAAGTTTCAAAACCTATGCTACTGATTTCACTGTGACACACCTTCCCCAGCCTATCCCAGTTAGCAAAATTCAAATAATTCACAGAACTCTGCTTGTGCCTCCATACTGCAACTCCCGAAAGTGCCAAGATGTAAGCCAGGATTCCACCTGTGTTTCAGAACCATTTCCCTCTTCTTCAAGCCAGGAGCGGGACACAGCTGCTGCTTGCTTGTAATTTTCTGTAAGTTATATGATTTCATTTTAGGACAGCACTTCCAATATATTCTCAGGGTTTATTACCATCATTCCTCACCAGTGTGCACACTTAGGCAGAAGAACTGATACCGCCATCAGCACACCGTTCATTTAGTTTTAAATAAAATGTGCAGTTTAAATAAGAATGAAGCAGAAAGTCAAGCAGAGAATAAGAAGTTTTATCATTTTGCTCAGTGAATGTCTACTATTTTAAAATTTTTAATGCAATCTAATTCTAAATGCATCTACTCAGCACAGCGAGACTAGACAGAAACAAGTGGACCTTTCTTAGAGTGTTTACCATCTTTACACCAATCCTACCTAACATGCCTCTAGAAATATTTTCTCAGACAATTGAAATTGAGATGCAACAGATTCAGTTATTTTACATAGAAAAATTGCTGTATTTTCCTACATATAGCTTGAGTGAATTAACTGTCATAGCCCATTCTTTCCACTTATTAAAAGAGAGGTAAGATACTTCTTTTGTGTTCTGTTCATTCCTCTGTTCTGCAATTTCTCTAGAGGAATTTTTGTCCATATCATGCATGAAAGACACAGTAGACAATGGAGCTATCACCCAACTGCATTAGACCTTACTGACTCTTGCCTCAATTACCTAAAACTTTCAGAAAAATGAGATGTTCTTGTTTTGCCTTGGTTGCCTCCATTTCTCCTATTTATTTTGTAGAAGTCTAAACATCATCCCATAATCTTTAAAACTGAGACCCCTTGAGATTGCATTTTTAAAGTAATGTTGAAAAAGATTCCACTGCTGAATATTTATTTTCGGTCTCTAATGAAGGAAGAGAGTAACCTTCATCTCTGACGAGTCGTGACAATGTAAACATAAAACGATTATCTAGCATTTGATCAGACAGAGGAGCACATATGAAAGTCACTAGAACGTACCAAATCCCGACCATGACCATAACAACAGAAACATGAGAAAAAAACGTGTCAGACGCTTAGGGCCATGTTTGCATATGGGTGGAGGAACAGAGAGGATGTACTGCTCCTCAGCTATCTTGAGCAAATGTTTGCTTTGGTCTATTTTTGCTTCCTCCCCACTTCCTACTAAACATGTCCCACTAGAGTCAGTCATGTCAATATTTAAAGGGACTCATTTAGCAGCTGCATTGTCTCCATTTCCCGTCATCACGGAACACTAATGTTAGCTGTTGTCTACTTTCAAAATAAGTTTTAAACATAGTTATCTCCATCCTTATGTCCTCTTCCCACATTTTCAAATAAAACCACTTTTAATTAACAGTTCATCAGTTCTGAAGTTCTATGTTGTCTGTGTTTCATATTCACTGTTTCAAATAAGCTGAAGAAAAGATATAAAATTAATGTATCAATTCAATTTACTGACTTTCTGAATCAGATCTCTCTAGAAGCAAACCCCAGGCATCTGCATTTTCTTATTTTTTAAATAATTGCCTTTTCTTATTTTAAACTTATTAATCAGGGGCCAGGCATGATGGCTCATGCCTGTAATCCCAGCACTTTGGGAGGCCAAGGGAGGTGGATCACCTGACATCAGGAGTTTGAGACCAGTCTGGCCAACATGGTGAAACCCCATCTCTACTAAAAAATACAAAAATTAGCCAGGTATAATAGCAGGTGCCTGTAATCTCAGCTACTTAGGAGGCTGAAGCAGGAGAATAGCTTGGACCCGGGAAGCAGAGGTTGCAGTGAGCCAAGAGCTCCATTGCTCTCCAGCCTCGGCAACAAGAATGAAACTCTGTATCAAAAAAATATATATATATTAAAATTAAAAATTAAATCTTTAATAATTAGATTTAACTATTTCGGACTCATTATTATTATTATTATTTCTTAGTGGTATTTTTTTGGCCTTTTGTTCTACTTTCCAGGAAATGCCTCAATTTTGTCTTCCAAACTTTTCACTGAATTTTTTTTCTTTTTTTTTTTTTTTGAGACGGAGTTTTGCTCTTGTTACCCAGGCTGGAGTGCAATGGCGCGATCTCGGCTCACCGCAACCTCCGCCTCCTGGGTTCAGGCAATTCTCTTGCCTCAGCCTCCTGAGTAGCTGGGATTACAGGCACGCGCCACCATGCCCAGCTAATTTTTTGTATTTTTAATAGAGACGGGGTTTCACCGTGTTGACCAGGATGGTCTCGATCTCTTGACCTCGTGATCCACCCACCTCGGCCTCCCAAAGTGCTGGGATTACATTTTCACTGAATTTCTTATTTTGCCGTCATATTTTTAATTTCCGATATCTCTTTTCTATTCTCCTAATGTTTCTTTTCTCATAGTGCCCAGTACTTTCTTCCCCCATAGGTACAACATTCTTTTCTCTACAAGGGTGTTGAAATTAGAGTTCCTTTGATGTTTTCTCCTTCTCCTTGCATTATCTCTAATGAAATTTGAAAATTTCAGTAGAGAATGTCTTTGTTCCTTGTTTGTCCTGAGGAAGAAAGAAAGTGGAAGCTTCCTTGAAATAAATGATGGACAGCGCATTATAAACTCTAATTCTTCCCCACTTCCTGTATTCAACTCATTGTCATGTGACTTTGCAGTTCCTCTCATTGGAGGCAGAATCTGTCTTCCGAACCCTTGACTGGGAGCCAGTCTTAGGACTTTCTTTGGCTAATGTAATGTGGCAAACATGACAATGTGCCAATCCTGAACCTAGGGCTCAAGAAACTTCACGTATTTCTGCTTATGCTCTCTCTTGTACCTCTGCCATCCCCATAAACCATGCCCAGGCTAGTCGGCCAGAGGACAAGGAATGCGCAGAACAGAGCCAAGTTGCCGCAGTTATTCCAGCTAAGTCCACTGTAGTCCAGCAAGGCCAGCCAACCTCCAGACATAAGAGCAACTCCAACCAAGATCAAGCAGAGCACACAACAGACCACCTAGCCAAGGGAACAATAACTGTGTCTTAAGTATGTCCTTGAGATTTTGCGGTTGTTGGTTACATAGTATGATCAGGCAATAGACAACTGATATGGAGCGGTGGTCAGTAGCCAGATGTGGAGGATCATGTATGATGTGCATCAAGCAATTTAAATTTATGCTTATAAAAAAAACTCTTGAGCGTCTTAAAAGGGGAAGAACATAGGCTGGGCACAGTGGTTCATGCCTGTAATCCCAACACATTGGGAGGTCAAGTTGTGCAGATCACCCAAGGTCGGGAGTTTGAGACCAGCCTGGCCAACATGGTGAAACTCCGTCTCTACTAAAAATACAAAAATTAGCCAGGCATGGTGGTGCATGCCTATAATCCCAGCTACCTGGCAGGCTGAGGCAGCAGAATCACTTGACAGAAAATAAGACTCTGTCTCAAAAAAAGAAAAAGTTGGGGAGGTGTGGGGAAGAACATAATTTGAGTTGCATTTTGGAAAAGCAACTTTGGCTACAATGTGTACGTTCAGTTGAAAGTAGAATCTCTTATGATAGTCCAGGTAACAGATGAGTTCCTGAATGAGGGCAGCATCAGTAAAGATGGTAAGGAGAAGACAAATACCAGAAATGCCAAAAGGTAGACATTACAGCCTATAGTAACTGGTTGGTTGTAGAGGAAGGCAAGGAAAGATTCTGGTATGTTTCCCAGATACAAGGTTTGGAGACCGTGAGGTGAACTGGAACTAAATTCAGGGAAGATACACATTAAGTTCAGTTTTGCTACACTAAATGTGAATCCTTATGGGAAACTCAGGTAGATGTTGGGTAGCTCATTTTATGTATAGCTCTGAAGGTCAGGACACAGCTCTTTTTTTTTTTTTTTTTTTTTGAGATGGAGTTTCGCTCTTGTTACCCAGGCTGGAGTGCAATGGCATGATCTTGGCTTACCGCAACCTCCGCCTCCTGGGTTCAGGTAATTCCCCTGCCTCAGCCTCCTGAGTAGCTGGGATTACAGGCACGCGCCACCATGCCCAGCTAATTTTTTGTATTTTTAGTAGAGACGGGGTTTCACCTTGTTGACCAGGATGGTCTCAATCTCTTGACCTCGTGATCCACCCACCTCCGCCTCCCAAAGTGCTGGGATTACAGGCGTGAGCCACAGTGCCCGGCCACAGCTCATTATTTAATAGCAATATTAATTTAGGAAACCACAGTAGATGGATAGTAAATAGAGCCATGAGTTTGGATGAGAACACTCAGAAGAAGGATATATATTGAGAAAACAGCCAAAGACAGAGGACCGGGATAAAGGATGTTTAAGATGCTTGCTGAGAATGAAGGGACAGCAAACTGGGGGGAGGTGGAGTGGGGAATCTCAGCCAGAGGAACACTTTAAAAAGAGAAGGAACAATGATGCCTGTTTGGTGTGAACGCTCTCTCTCCCATTAGCAATGCCTGTCTAAAATTTTAGAAAAAGAATTTAAAGATCAAGAGCACTGAAATGACCTCTGCAAAATTATTTTTCAAATGAAATAAATAATTTTGTATGCACTGGCCAAATGTGCAGGGACTTCAAGGAGCTTACATGTTCTGATCTTCGGTTACAGTGCCTCCATTTTAATCTTGCTATTTTACAAGACAGAGATTAAACATAGAGAAATTATTCTGCTGTGGTAGGGTTGTTTTGTTCTGATTACTGTAAACTCCCCCAAAACTTATGAGCTTCCCCTTATAATGAGTGTGAAAGTGACACTCCCAAGATGTAAGGAAATCCATCCAGTATTTAGAAGTCATTCAAACCGAGGATTATTGAACGCTGCAGTTATACCCTGTCACTGCAGTCTAAGTTGTGCAGATTTTACCAACACAGTACATTTCAGAGAACAGTGGGGCTTTACAAGTGATGGACTAAGTAAGATTCATTTTAGGTCTCCCACCTTGAGGAGGAAGGAGACTACAGCAGCTGCTCTAACCACTGGAGGGGGCCATTTCATCAAATTCAAGCCTGCCTATAATTAAGCAAAACCATTTTTTGTGATTGGCAGGCTTCCCATCTAGTGGTGAGATGTGCTTCCTTACCATTTTCAAATGAGAAGAGCTGGGACCCTCCCCTGGTTGGGGCTTGTATTGAGAGGGTGTGTCAAACCCTTGATCACTCCTGTTAGGACTGGAATAGGACCGGCAAGAGTGCGGTGGATTCATGAACACTCACCCGCACCTTCAGCAGCTGTTCAGGTCTTCTAAGTGCTACGTGCTCTCGTATGGACAAACTAACACACTGCTAAGGTGCAATACTCAACACATTCTCTATGGAACATGTGCCCGAAAAGCAGCTCATGAAACTTGAGGGCAGGTGAAGAGGGATTCTGTTTTAAATTTACTCACATTATTTCACCAGCATTTCTCCAAGATCCTTGGAGATATTGGTAGTTAGAACAGGAGCTTTTTAGTCATATAATGTCTGTGCCTGTTTCAGTAGCCAAGAACAAAAGCCAACTCCAAGTAGTTTAGGAAAGATAAAGAGACATATATTGGGTCACACAGCTGCAAGGCCCAGATATATACTCCCTTCAGGAACACCCGGATTCTGAATTTAATGTCTTGAGGATGACAGTGCCTTGTCTCCAACTCCTAGCTCAGCTTTCTTGGGTGCTGACTTCAGTGGCAGGCAGACTTTCTTCTCGTGGTAGCAGGTAGGCCCGGCCAGCTCCAGGTTTAAATGGCTTTTACACCCATGGATCCCTTTTCCAGCAGCTCCAGTGAAAGTGCAGGTCTCAGTGTGGCTCAGACTACCTTGGGACATGTGCCCACCTAGGCCAGGCCTGCATCCTGTGCTCTCCCATGATTACCACCACTACAAAGCCTAGAGAAAGAGAAGGGTAGACTGCATGGAGTGGACTGCGTAGAGTGAGAATGAGGAAGGGATGGTCTCCTAAAAGAAAAATAAAGAGATTCTTTTTGAAATAAGGAAGGGTTGCCAGACATACAGAAGAGCTTCATGTCTCTTACAGTTTGTAAAGCACTTACACAGTGCTTGGAACATAAAAAGAACTTTAAAAATAGTAGCTGCAAGAATTACTAAACTAATTATAATGATGATGATGATGATATTTCTGAGACTCAAATAAGTGATAATATACTGTGAAGATCAGATCATTGCTAGTCATTTCTGTATAGAACCCACTGTTCTTTGTACAACTTATTAGTCGATCTATTTAATTGCAAACTTGGATGCAAATGATGTCAGTGGTATATGATTATTATTAAGAAATAATGAAAAGACAAAGAGAGCATAGTCAGTGACTCGAGAAAATTGGCATTTGAGCACAGATAATTTTGTGTTCTAGCAACTGGCTGGTTGAGTGGGGACTTGAGGAACCTGGTTTGTCTTCCTCCTTCGGCCATTATGATGTGCCATTGGATAAATTTGTATCTCATTTACCTTTGAGCAGAAATCCCTGTTTCAGGCAGGAAGCCCATCAAACATGACTGCCAACCACTGGGCATTTGTTTAGGGGGTCTTCCCAGCCTAAAGGGGGTCCCTTCTCCTCTCTGCCTATCCAAAGCACTCTGCAATTGAAGGCCACCTCTGCTTTGCATACTGCTCCAACTGGCATTAACCTCCTCTATCTCACAGTCCTGTAGAGTCACTGAAAAACCAGAAACTTACTTTAGTGAATTTCATGTCTATAGCACGGTGTTGACCCTCCATCTTGTTCTTTGTATTGTCCCTGTATATTTTTCATGGTGTACCTTATTCCCCATGTCTACCCCTTTGAGTTTGTGTTTGGTGATTCTGAAGTACTTATGCATCTTTTAAACATGCTAGACTTTATTTTCTCTTTGCAAAAGCACTTCTTGAATATGGAATGGGATCCTACAACCTGCCAACCTTTTCCCCACTTTCACTCTTCACCTGATTACATCCTACTCATCCTACCTAGCTTAGATGTCCTCTCCTCTGATAAGTCTTCCGTGACCCTAAAAGTTAGGACAGAGCCTCTTCAGCAGTTTGGGTATACATTTTCCTTGTGAATATTATCAAATGCACAATCTTCAATAAGCCTTTGATCTACTTAACAAGTTAAAAATAGATCACAGGAAAAAAATTAGAGAGGATTTTAATCCTAAATGTCATTGTACTCACTAAAAGTACATAAGGAGTTCAACAAAGGGAAAATTAAGGAAGATTTTAGGGAATGATGTGTTTCATCCATCACAGTATACTTAGCCCTGTGCTCAGTACTTAGTACACGTAGATAACAGATATCAATACCCAGACAATCAAATAGAATAGTGAGGACTTGGACAAAGCCTGAGGGATGGAGGGAAAAATGGACGGAGGAATGGAGGGCAGAGACATCTAATGCAGTGCTAAGTGTGAACTGCATTTGAACACCCAGCACTGAGTAAACTATTATTGTATCTGGTTTGCATTTGTTATAAAACTAGGTGAATTATACACTCCTTGCTTTAAGGCAGAGGTGGGAAAAAAACCACTTTTAAAAAAGAAGATATGAAAAAATCAACAACAAGGTGGTATGTGCCTGTAGTCCCAGCTACTCCAGAAGCTGAGGAGGGAGGATCTCTTGAGCCCGGGAGTTCAAGACCAGCCTGGATAAAACAGCAAGACCCAGTCTCTTAATTAAAAAAAAAAAAGCATGTGGAGCTTCACAGCAAAGAGAATAAAGGAAGTAAGAATGAGGAGCCACATCCACAGAGTAGCATGCTTTAAGTTTTATAGTCTTCCTCCTAGAATGTCTAAGAGCAAATACATCAGACCAAATCTGAAATTGTCTGCAATGGATTCTGTTTTAAAGAATAATTGTTTTTAATTGAGTCAAATGCATTCAACTTGGATCGGGCACTGAGAAATCACATAACTCTTATTCTAAACAGCATCTCTCAGACAAATCTGGAATGTATTTCCTGTGAAACAGAAAACAATGTATTAGTGGTGTGAACCGTAATAGAGAGCTCTGGGCGATCTATTGTTTAATCAGTCTGTATACATCGCTCGTGATGCAATATTCATTCTGCAGGAACTTAATGCAGTCTGGGAATGATTCTTGAGTGCTGTACCCAGGGAACCTAATAATGAAACTTGAACCAACTGTGTAAAAGAAACAGAAAAACAACCCAAGCTGTTATCTCTTATTGAGTCTATTTTCTCATAGAGAATCCTGAGAAAACAAAAGACATTTTGTTTGAAGTGTTTTTGCCTTCTTCAAGTCTGAGAAAAAAAAAAAATGTTTTTCCTTTGAAGTACTTTCAAATTAAACATTGGGAAGCCTGTTTCTTCCTTTATATCTGAAGTATTTACTAATTCTGAAATTAGAAAATGTTGCCTTTCAAAAAATGTTTAATTAGTGTCTACTTGTGCATGAAACTGGACATTGTAGGGAATACAAGGGAAATAAAATTACAACCGCATCCCCTGGGAGCGGGTTAAAAATGAGAGTTCTTAGGGCCCACCCAGACCTAATCAATCAGAATCTGCATTTTAGCAAGACCCCAGGTGATTTGTATGTGCTTTAAAATTTGAGAAGTGAAATTATAACTGCATATAGGATTTTGTTTTTGTTTTTAATACTGTTGCATGGATCTTGGTCCCAGAAATTTTTATTTAATTTTCATGCAGGTGCAGCCCAGCCATCATGACTCTTCCAAAGAACCCCAGGTGATTCTACAGTACAACAGGGTTTAAGAACAACTGCCCTGGGGAGCAGTGAAGCTACCCAGCCATTTTGATTCTCGCAGCCTAGGCACTTGCTAAAATGCAGATTCCGATTCATTTGGTCTGTGCTAGATCCTGAGAATCTGCTTTTCTAACAATGGTATGATTTTATTACTCTTTTATCTTCCACAATGCCTCCCTAGCTCCAGGCACAAGTAGAAGAGGCTCGTTAGAAAATTGTTCAAGGCCTATCTAATTGTTTTTCTTGAAACAGTTGTAGGTTATGGCTACTTTTCACATGCGGTTTTTTTTTTAAATGACAGCACAAATTTAAACCTCTAAGAAATCACAAGAAGGAAAATTAATGTTAACTGAAATGGTAGCAGGCCGTTATGTGTTGAATTGTGTCCCCTCAAAAGATATGTTGAAGTCATACCCCTGGAGCTTCAGAATGTGATCTTATTTGAACATAAATGTAACCGCAGATATAATTAGTTAAGATGAGGTCATATTGGAGCGGTGTGGCCCTTAATTCAAAGTGACTGATTTCCTTACAAGTGGAGGAGAAGAAACAGAGATGCATACACACACGGCACATGTAAGCACAAAGGCAGAGGTTGTAGTGATGCACCTACAGCCCAGGGAATGCCAGAAGCTAACAAGAGGCGAAGAAAGATTCCTCCCTAGAACCTTCAGAGGCACTCTGGCCCTGTCAACACCTTGATTTCAAGCCTCTAGCCTCCAGAACTGTGAGGGGGTAAATTTTGGCTGTTTTAAGTGACCCTGTTTGTAATAATTTGTTATGATAACCCTAGAGAGCCGGTCTTCTTATACTTTTACATAGGCTAGGGGTTTTGCGGAAGGTTTGTTTTATTTTGTTTTGATTCAGTTTTGCAACTAGGACATGCAGGCCACTGCCTATGTATAAAACTAAACTGATCTACCCACAGCCACCTCAGATTTTGGTGCATGATTTACTATTACAGACAGCATAGAAAGGAAAAAGAAGAAATGAATGAATGAAAAGAATTCTGAAAAATGAAGGAAAGAAAAGAGGGAAATGTCAAACTTCAGAAAAGAAAATATATAGACACTTACAGAGTTTATTATGAATAATTTTAAATTAGAGGGAAGGTGCAAAAGTTTACAGAAATGAAGTTATTTCTTAACAGAAATACATCACTTTGTGATCATACTGATTTTAAAGAAGTCACATAATGTTCATGAATCTGTAAAATGGAAACACTGCTGATAATACTTGCCTATAAAGGGTTCTGTGAGGATTATTAAGAGCTCAGCAGCCTGTCAGAAACATTCAGTATATAATAACTATAATTATTAGGACAGAAAGAAGGGCATTGAGCATAAATTATTTCAAGGAGCTCCCCTCTACCTCCTTTTCATTCATTACAAAATTAATAGGTTTATCATTTCATGGGCACAGCGGCGCTCATCTGTAGTCCCAGCTACTCAAGAGACCGAGATGAGAGGCTGAGCCCAGGATTTCAGGACCAGCCTGACCAACATAGTAAGACCCTGTCTCTGGACAAAATTATCTATCTATCCATCTGTATCTGTTCAGCTAAGTGCCACCCGGAACCCAACCCAGGGATAAAACACAAAATTGGTTAAAGAAAAATGATGGTAGAAACAGCAGCAAACACCACAGAAAGGAAGAGCCCTCAAGCTACCTCACCCTGCGCCATTACAGTCAAGCCCAGGACAGAGAGAACAAGGGAGTGGCACCTAGCGGGAGGGAAAGGCTTTTAAAATCGGGTACAGGGTCCATGCGCAGAGACACTGAAAACAAACTTCCTTTCACAATTCTCCCACGGGCCTTCAGCAAATAAAACGTATTTCCTTTCAGTATATTAAAAATGTGTCTGATCTTATTTCTGATATATATGTCCGAGCAAAGACCACAATTGATGAAAACTTTATTATGTATATATCTTTGTACAGAAAGAAAGAAAAGAATAAGTGAAATAGTTTACTTTTAACCTTTATTGTTAAATTTCAAGATAAGAATAAATTAAATCCAAACTTTTATTATCAAACCAAGCAAAATTCACTGTAATCCAGTGTTTTCATTTGTTAAATGTTTATTGAATAAGAAGAGAAAAATAATAATGTTCATTCTCCAGGCATGAAAATGAGAAGTTTATTTCCAATAAGAATACCTGTCCCTTGTGTGTGTGTTTGTGTGTGTGTGCACGCACACGCACACCTGTGTGTCTTTGTGTAAACTACTAGCAAGCAGACAAATAACTATATAATTTCTTTAACCTAGAAAATTATTGCAGAATAATCTAATTTCCTGGGTAACTGGAAGAATATAGTGCATTTACTAGATTAGGGAGGAATTTATTTTCTTGAACCATTGGCTTATACCTGTATTACTCCATTCTTATTGTTTTATTATGATATATCTCTTTACAGAGCTGAGTATCTGTAAGATCTTGAAGAATAAGAAGTACCTAATTCATAGTTATATTCTCGGAACCCTATAGGCTCTCAATAAATTTTTGTTGAATGAACTATATATAAAACCATGAAGTGAGGCTTGGGAAAACTGCAAGACAAGGGAGCTGGTATACTGGACATTTATCAACTTTTTGTATTTCCAATCACCTAAACCTTCTTCATATGTTTAAAGAATGTACCTCTGTAGAAAGCTAGATACTCACTTCCCTGAGCCCCTTGTAACCTGAACTCCCAATAAGCCACAAGTTTCTAACTGGGACATCATGGCACTGACAAGCAGAGACACAGTGGCATCCACCATGTTAGTGGTAGAGGCTGCCCTGACACATCCATTTTCCAAGGGGGGGCAGTGCCGCTAGCGTCAACTACCCCACAGGGTCCAGAGGTCTGTGAGAGTTACACCAGTGACTTCACAGGACTGGTTGTAAAATGTGGTGTTGTCTGTGAACCAGCAATCCCTTTTTTCTACTCCTTTCTGATGCTGGCTCTCCAGTCTTCCTGGAGATGTGAACTGTGAGTTGCCAATTTTATTTTCCTGCCTAAGTCACCCAAGATTTATTTCTGCACCCATAACTAGAATCCTTCTGAGTCCAACTGGGCTTCACCACTATTCAACAGAATAGTACTTAGGGTCACCTTAGGGTCACCTAGGTACTACGGGATTTTCAAAGATGATTGCTTTATAAACATCATCATTTTTTACTATATGTCTAAACTCCTTCTGGCTCTAAAATCCTTTGCTTCCATTAGGGCAGTTTCAGTAAGGCATATAAATACCATGTTAATCCAATAGCTGCATTTCTCATTCATTCGTCAACAAACACATGTGCCTATCAGATGAAAAAGTCAGACACCACAATTTTTACAGTGCTGCTCTTGTCTTCTAAGAACTTCAGTCAGTAGAGAAGTTCTGGACTTTTTGTATACAAATTATATTAAGGCCAACCCTGAGAATTGTAAAATATCCATGGATTATCAGCTGACTGAATCATATCTGCCACTAAATGTGTTACTGGGGGGAGGGAGAAAGATGTTCTTCAAACCCAACTTAATAATGATCTGTAGAGCTATCTGTTAAAGTGCCCTCAAGGGAGTTAAGTGTACCAGAGTGTATTCCCTTCTCATTCATGACTGTCACATGAATGAGAAAAAGTCATTCTTATCTAAAGAAGCATTGGCAATTCAGTTGCACAATTGCCAGGATTTTTTTTTTAAGCACTTATATATAAGGAAATGTCAAAGAAAGCCAAATGACACAGGGCTGGTTACCTGCCATCAAGCTGGCTATGGTTATCTTTTCCCTAGACTTTATGCTAACAAAGGGCTCATGTACTTTGACACTTATCAAGAAAAGGTGCTAATTTTCTTTTCACTTACACATAAGCTATTTCTTCTAGATGAGATTTAAGCAGGCGATTAGCATAAAATCCTTGGCCTTTCTTCTATTTCTATAATCTGGAAGCATTCAATGGAGCGGATAAGAGCACTTTCTTTGCAATTTGACATTAAGACAGCACCTTGGAAGGGTTATTATGAAGACCAAGCTGTTCTCCAAGTTTCATGCAGAGTGAATTATATTCTGTGACCTGTAATGAATTCACAAAAGCTCCAAGAAGACAGAATCCATACATTCTAAATAGCATATTTCCCAAACTTATTTTACATGTAAAGAATATTATTCATTTAAAAAACATACTTCCCCCTTTTTTCATTTTTGCTCTAAAAAAGGGTTAGAAGAAAGTATGTGAAATACAAACTATTGGTCTATTCAGAGTCTCATTCCCAGATTCTAAAGAACAACACTTAGCTTTGCATAACAGTCAATGGCCAGTTAATGGACCTCAAGCAATGTTATGCCCATTTTGTTTCAGCATTAGCTCTAGTGATACAAAGAATAGCCTTTACAATTCTGATTTAAAGGCTTCAAAAATCTTGAGTTCAAGCCATTAAACGCTTACAGAAAGAAGAGCTCGGCAGCTGCTACAGCCTGTCCCCTCTGGAGACTCTGAGAGTGCAGAAGCAGAGGGACAGAAGTCGGGACAAAAGTCAAGGACAGAAGGGATAGTGATAGGCTGTCATTCCCTGTTCTCTCCAGTGGTCAGCAGCCAAAGACATTTTGCTGTTATTATTATGATTATTATTTGAGTCAGAGTCCCACTCTATTGCCCAGGCTGGAGTGCAGTGGCATGATCTTGGCTCATTACAACCTCCACCTCCCGGGTTCAAGCGATTCTCTTGCCTCAGTCTCCCAAGTAGCTGAGATTACAAGCCTTTGCCACCATGCCCAGTTAATTTTTGTATTTTTAGTGGAGATGGGGTTTCACCATATTGGCCAGGCTGGTCTTGAACTCCTGGGTTCAGGTGATCCACCCGCCAAAGTGCTGGGATTACAGGCATGAGCCACCGCGCCCAGCCCAGAGACTTCTTAAATTAACCTTTTTTTCTGCCTGCATGAATTGAACACAGTTTAAAGAAAGGAAGGGGGGGGGAGCGGGCGGTATGCACGGGTGACTTTATTATTCATCTGAAAACTTCATCTCTACCAGAAATACAAAAAATTAGCTGGGCATGGTGGCAGACGCCTGTAATCCCAGCTATTCAGGAGGCTGAGGCAGGAGAATCGCTTGAACCTGGGAGCCAGAGGTTGCAGTGAGCTGAGATGGCCACTGCACTCCAGCCTGGCTGACAATGCGTGACTCCATCTCAAAAAAAAAAAAAAAAGACCCTCAAACATCCTTCACTTACTTAACAACCTTTCAGGGCATGGTCATTTTCAAACCTTTGATGCAATAGTTGAAAATATTAATGATAAAAGAGTTATACTTTACTTTGCGTAATGAAAAATTAAATTTACAAAAGGGAAACTGAAGGAGATAGTAAAAATGTGAAAAGGGCTACTCAGAAAAGAGTGCAGCATCAGGAAAACACCCCTGGATTTGGAATGAGAAGTTCTGGGATCTGCTTTCTTTCGTTCTTTCAAAAAAGATATACTGAGTACCTACTGTAGGCCAAGCCTTTTTCTGACTCTGTACTGGCTGGGCCTATCCTTGTGAGTCTGTTTTGTTGTGGACGAAACAGACTTAATTGTTGCCTTCGTGGAGCGAGTGGGGCATGAAACAAAAACTTATTTAATGACAATTATATTAAGTACCGCAAGGAAAATTACAGGGTGTAATTAGAAAATTACAGGAGGGACTTAATGCCGAATTGGGGGTTTAAGGAGAGCCTCTCTGAGGAAGTGACATTTAAACTGAAGGATGTACATGACTTAGCCAGGCAACTTGGTGACGAGAGCAGCCGGCAGGAATATTCAGTCAGAGAAAACAGCATGGCAAAGGCTTTGAAGCAGAAACAAGCTCGGCGTGTTTGAGGAACACAGAGGTTCATGGCTAGAATGTGGTAGACGGAAAGAGGGTGGAGGGCTGAAGAAGTATTTGAGCCTGTAAGTAGTGAGTTACTGCGGCATGGAAGGATTTAAAGTGTAATGACGAGATTGACTTTTAGCAAAAGAACCCTCTGGTTGCAATACAGAAATAAATTAAACATAAAAAATAAGAAAAACTGCAGAAGAACCTGGAGTCTGGAATTACAGTGGAGATGAAAAGAAGGGATGGGTTAGAGATATTATTGTCAAGACAGAATCCAAATAAGTCGGTGATAGATTGGAGATGGGAGGGAAGAGAGAAGGAAGGCATAGTCAGGGAATGCTCCCAGGTTTGTGGCTTAAGAAACTGGGTAGGAAGTGCTATTTAACAGATGATTAAAAACCAGAACAGAAAGAAATTGGGGAGGAAAACAGAGAAAGAGAAAACCTTACGTTTTGTACATTAAATTTTAATGTCTGCAAGACATTCCGGTAAACACTAGAAGGCTGTTGAGTATGTGTACCTAGATATGCAAGAAGTCTGGCTCCTTTTCCGTTGGAGACTTTGGACGAATCACTTAAAACTCTGAGCCTCCATTTCATTATCTGCAAAATGAAACCCATCATCTGTCTGCCTCAACAGGGTAGAGGGAAAGATGGATGAGGTAGCATCTATGAATGGCCTCTGTACGCTATAATTCAGTATAGACGTGCAAGAGCACTTAGTCCAAGATAACTTTTCACGTCGACAGGGAAAATGTGAAATAAGGGTATACATTAAGTTTCAGCATTCCAATATGCCCCAATTGGCGAATATACATTCAGTTATGGAAAGAAGGGAAGGGAAGGAAAGAGGAGGGGAAGGGAGAGGTTGGGAGGGAAGAGGTGGAGAGGAAGGGGAGAAAGGGGAAGAAGGGAAAGGGAAAAGGGAGGAGGGAAGAGGGAGAAGGAAGAAGGGGAGAGGGAGAAGGAGGAAAGGAGGCAGGCAGGGGAAACAAATGGAAAAAAAGTATTAGCAATTTTTATGCACACATATTTTTTAAAGGTTAACTTTTAAGAAAAAAAGTGAAATTGCTGGGCATGGTGGCACTTCCCCATAATCTTGGTACTTTAAGGTGCCAAGGAGGGAATATGCAAACATTAAATGTGTCACCGATTTCTCTTAGCCCATTAATGAAAAACTTGGAAGGCAAAGACAGTGATAGCAATACCCAGTCCAATGGAGAATCTAAAGAATAAACAAATATATATAATATATGGGTCCAGGAAAAGGTTAACATAGCAGTCTTGGGTTATTCAAACCCTGCGCATTCCAAAGAAAGGACTGGTCCTTGGCGGACATCCAGGAGGTGACCTCTGAGCTCTCTGCTCCTGCCGGCTGGGACTGTTTTTGTATGTCTGAGCTGTTGAGCAACACTGCATCAGTTGCTGAAGCACACTGACCTCTAGGGGCTGGAGACTGAGTAGCTTAGGTCCTGTGGCCACTGCATCTCTTTGTAACTAACCCCAATAAAAATCCTTGGACACCAAGGCTTAGATGAGATTCATAGGATGGAAAATTTACATGTGTGTCACATCATTGCTGAGACAATTAAGTGCTGTTTATGCTGCACCTTTGGGAGAGGCCAACTGGAAGCTTGTGCCCTGTTTCTCCCAGACTCTGCCCTGTCTACCTTTTCCTTTTGCTGACTTGAATCTATAGTCTTTCACTCTAATAAATCATAAACCTGAGTATGACAGCTTTTTCTGGGTCCTGTGAGTCCTTTCAGTGCACGAAGCCTGAGGGTGGTCTTGCAGACTCCCAACACATGAAGCCATTGGAAATGCTGAAAATGAATCTACATCTATTAAAGATGCAAATGAGGTGGCTTTTACAAGACGAAGATCATTTTCATTTCCATTGAATAAAATGATTTGCATTACTCTCAGTTTTTTTTCGATTTACAGAGTTGTAAAACAGGTCAAAAACAATGAAAGACGTAGACCTTTATAGACTCAAATAACTCTGGCGGGTACACCAGACAAAGCACAGCATTCTATTGAAAAGACATTTCATAGTATTTCTAATAGTTAGTAGTGTTTTTGCTCATTTCAAAGACTTTATAATTTTCTCTGACACATTGATTAAACCAGTACTTCCTTAAGAAGTCTAGGCAATGAGGACTCTCAAGAGGCTTAAATTAAGTAGTTATTTTTTCTAGGTGATTCTTATTGTAATGTATTTGATAAAATCAATGCCACTTTACTTTCCAGTTTATGAACCATAAATTTCCTAATGTAAAATAAAAATCTGTTCACTGTATTTTACTTGAAAAGGAGTCAACAGTTTCAGGTTATTTGAAAGAGAAACATGTTGAGAGATCCAAGATGGTTGATTACTAGCAGCTCAGAACTATAGCTCCCAGTGAAAGTGCAGAGAATGAGAGGACATCACACTTTCAGATGAATTTTTGTTGCTCACGGACCAGGAAATTCCCAGCGGAGGAGCCCCACGGGACACTAGAGCAACTCGCCCCGGCATGGTGGTTCTTGATGCAGAGTAAACAGGACTGGGTCCCCTTTTGGTTGATGTTTGGAGCTCTGGGAAGGCAGAGTCACCTATTCAGCTGATTGAAAAAGGGACTCAAGAAGGAAGCCAGACTGGAGATTCCCAGGCAGAAAAGCACCATCAATCTTAACACCGCTGTTTTAGCTGGCGCAGTGAGTGGGTTGCTCAGATTCCGGTGGTGGGAATCAACAAGTTGGACATCCACTCAGAGACCTAACTTGAAAGTTGGTAATTACAAAGACGACAGGTGGATAAATTTACAATGATGGGAAGAAACCAGCATAAAAAGGCTGAGAATACCCAAGACCAGAATGCCTCTCCCTCTACAGGGGATCACAGTTCCTCATCAACAAGGGAACAAGGCCTGATGGAGAATGAGTGCATTCCATCAACAGATTTAGGCTTCAGAAGGTGGATAATAAGAAACTTCTGTGAGTTAAAAGAACATGTTCTAGCCCAATGTAAAGAAACTAAGAACCTTGAAAAAAGGTTTGATGAAATCCTAACGAGAATAGACAATCTAGAGAGGAACATAAGTGAATTAATGGAACTGAAGAATACAATATGAGAACTCCACAAAGTATGCACAGGGTTTAACAGTCAAATTGATCAAGCAGAAGAAAGGATATCAGAAGCCGAAGACCAATTTTATGAAATGAAATGAGAAGACAAGATTAGAGAAGAAAGAGTAAAAAGGAATGAGCAAAGTCTCCAAGCAATATGGGACTATGTGAAAAGACCTAATTTAAGTTTGATAGGTGTACCTGAATGTCATGAAGGAAATGAATCCAAGCTGGAAAATATTCTTCAGGATATTATTCAGGAAAACTTTCCTAATCTAGTAAGGCAGGACAATACCCAACTTGGGGTAATACAGAGACCACCACAAAGATATTCCTCAAGTAGAGCAACCCAAGACACATAATCGTTAGGTTCACCAGGGTTAAAATAAAAGAGAAAATTCTAAGGGCAGCCAGAGAGAAAGGTCAAGTTACCCATAAAGGGAAGCCTATCAGACTTACAGCAGATCTCTCAGGAGAAACCCTACAAACTAGAAGAGAGTGGGGGTCAATATTCAATATCCTCAAAGAAAAGAATTTTCAACCCAGAATCTCATATCCAGCCAAATTAAGCTTCATAAATGAAGGAAAAATAAAATTTTTCACAAACAAGCAAGCACTCAGAGATTTCATCACCACCAGGCCTGCTTTACAAGAGCTTCTGAAAGAAGCATTATAACCAGAAAGGAACAGCCAGTATCAGTCATCCCAAAAACTTACCAAAAGGTAAAGAGTGTCTCCGTAATGAAGAATCTATATCAATTAATGGGCAAAATAGCCAGCTAGCATTAAACAACAATATTAAACTCACAAATATCAATATTAATCCTAAATTTAAATGGATTAAATGCCCCAATCAGAGACACAGACAGGCAAATTGAATAAAAAGTCAAAACCCATCAGTACGCTGTATCCAGATCCATCTCATAAGCAGGGACACACAAAGACTCAAAACAAAGGGTTGGTGGAAGACTTACCAATCAAATGGAGAGCAAAAAAAAAAAAAAGACAGAAAAAAAAGAAAAAAAAACAGGAGTTGTAACTTTCATCTCTGACAAAATATACTTTAATAGTAACAAAGACTAAAAGAAACAAAGAAGGACATTACATACTGGTAAAAGGGTCAATGCTTTTTGACATTGACAGGAGTCAATGATTATAAATATATATCAACCCAATATAGGAACACCCAGATACATAAGACAAGTTCTTAATGACTTATAAAGAGACTTGGACTCCTGCACAATAATAGCAGGAGATTTTGACACCACATTGTTAATATTCGACGGATCAATGAGATAGAAAATTAACAGGGACACCTATGATTTGAACTCAGACCTGGAACAAGTAAACTCAGTGAATATTTATAGAATTCTTCACCCCAGGTCCACAAAACATACATTTTTCTCAGTATCACATTACACCTATTTTGAAAGTGACATATAATTGGAAGTAAATCGCTCTTCAGCATTTGCACAGCATTTCACAGACTTAAATGAAATATTGGTTGGCTGTTTGTTATTTTCTTCCCTTGTTCCTGCCTGTCTCCACTGTTAGGCACAATTATCAGCATAAAAGAGGTTTCTAATACCTATTTTTAGATTGCATTCCAGCCTGGGCAATAGAGCAAGACTCCTGTTCCCTCTCCCCCTTTCTCTTTCTCTTTCTTTCAAAAAAAAAAAAAAAGTAAGAGAAACATGTTTTTAAAAGAGTAGCATGTGTGTGTGTGTGTGTGTATTCAAAACTGAGGAGACTTAGAGACTAAATAGACTTAAGCCTTTGCCTTTATTATCAAACAATTATTGATGTTTAGGAAACTCTTTTAATGGTATAACTCAAAGAAAGTTTTGAATAGAACAAATCATCCTGGAAGGAGATGCCACACAGGAGGGTGTACTAACAAGACTGCTTGAGTTTAAAAGACAAGAAAGGGACGACAGAATCCAAACAGGAAAAGCGATTGCAGGAATGAGACCAAGCCTGCGAACTGCAGGATGCTAAACTATGGGGGCAACACTTGAGGCCTGCTGTTCAATGTTCCCCAGTCAATACGCTTTAAAGCCTAACAATATGGCACTTGTCTGCCTACCCCAAGGGCTGACCATTACCTGCAGGATAAATTTCTTCAGTTGATATACAAAGTTTGTCCCAAATCTAATGTTGTGCCATTACTTAATAATTGTCTTCTACTCCAGCCACCAATGGTTCCCAACTTGGAATTACTTGTGGAGCGTTTAAAAAATGTACTGCCCAGGCCTGGATTGATCAAATCAGAACCTCTGGGAGGTGCAGCCCAGGCATTCAATGTCCTTTTACAGCTCTGCGGGTAATTTCAATGGGCAGCAAAGGTTGAACATTTCTGAACTAACAGTCTTGAAATCCATATTCTGGAGTTCTAAGAAAACATGACTCTACTGAGTCTTTTCTCTCTAAAAGAAATGGTAGAATACAGCTAACTTGGGTTAACTTTTTCCTTTTGTAATATTATTTTAAAGGCTTTGCACAAAGGATGAAAAGTTACAGAACATAGTTAAACCTCTCATTCAGCAACAAATTCCTTTCCAGTCAAGCCACATTCTTTCTATCTCCACACCCACATGGACTTGGTGGAGTAGAAATGACAACAGTGCTACGAGCCACTCTTGTTTACTTTGGTTCCTATCAGTAAGTGCTGTACAGAGTTATCAGGTGTCTGTTAAATTTACCCATAGGAAAATGACTATTTCCCTGCCAAAGACTGGCTATGCAAATAACATGTGAAACTGATATTAAGACATGACATTTAAAATAGTGTTATGGACATTTTCTTCCTCACAATATTTATCATTATTTTAATAGTCCACAGGTGCTCCTAACCCCCCCACTTTTTTTTGAGAGGAAAAAAAGGAAACAAGGAAAGAAAGGAGGAAGGAAAGATGGAAGGAAGAAAGGGAAAGGAAGGGAAAGAGAAGAGGGAGGAAGAAAAGGAGGGAGGGAGGGAGGAAAGAAAAAAATGGAAATAAAAATGGAAGAAAGGCATTGAAATAATTCAGGTGTTAATCTTGGATTTTACTGTGCAAATTATTGCAAAGAAATAGGTCTTGGGCTGGGCACTGAAGCACAGGCCTGCAATCCCAGCACTTTGGGAGGCTGAGGCAGGCCGATCACTTGAGGTCAGGAGTTCGAGACCAGCCCGGCCAATATGGTATAACCCTCTCTCTACAAAACATATAAAAAATTAGCTGGGCGTGGTGGTGCACACCTGTAGTTCCAGCTACCCAGTAGACTGAGGAAGGAGAACTGCTTGAATCCAGGAGGCAGAGGTTACAGTGAGCTCAGATCCTGCCGCTGTACTCTAGCCTGGGTAACAGAGTAAGACTCTGTTCTGTCTCAGAAAGAGGAAAGGGGAGGGGAGGGAAAGGGAAGCGGAGGAGGGGAAGGGGAGAGGGGAGGAAAGAGAGAGAAAGCAAAAGAGAGAAAGAAAAAAGATAAAGAAAGAGAGAAAGAAAAGAAAGAAGAAAGGAAGGAAGGAAAGAAAAAAGGAAAAGGAAAAGAAAAGAAGAGAAGTCTTGGGCAGTCCCATGGGAAAGGCTCTCTAGTTTGTGGCTATCCCCACCTTGATATCTGTACCTTTTGCCTTTTTTTCCTCTTAAATAATCTTCCTACCTGAGGTCTTTCAAAAAATGTTTCATAGGGCAGATAAATGGCAAAAATCATGCTATCTACTAGCATGAAGAAATACGGGGTATGTATTATGTATAAGTAAGTAAAACAATTGACAAGTTTTAATTGATTCGAGGCCAAGCTTTTGCCGTCTATTTCTACCCTAAGCCAGTTTAAGTGTCTTCTTTTAGTTCTACTAATGCTACAGTACTAAGCGTTTTCTAGTCTCTCTAGACTGTACATTGAATTTTAGGCCCAATTTGTACCCTAGTCATCTCAACATGTTCTTGCCGAGGTATTCCTCTCAGTTAGTTCCTGCCTTTTGGGGGTTTATAGCTGTCAATCATTTTTCCTAAACGACTTCAACGGTAGATTTTAAAAACTATATATGTTCTTTTCAGCCTTCAATAATAGGATTGAGTCAACTGGCTTCCACCTTTTCCCATAACACTCTCATCTTTAAACAGAATATCCTACCGGAAGATTTCTGTTTTCACAAACTTTCCATTTATTCCTTCTCAATCAGCTCCTAGATTTTGTCTGAGTGCCTCTTTGTGGCTTCAAGTTGTATGTCCCTTAAAACAGTAGCTTCCTCAAAGCCCACATTTATTAGATTGGTGCAAAAGTAATTGTGGCTTTTTGCCATTGAAGTAGCAAAAACCACAGTTACTTTTGCAGCACCCTAATAATCACAAGAAGATCCCACCTTCCTTGACAGGGCATACTTTAACTCTCCCACACTGCGGAAATAGGGATTTTTATTATAATCTTAAAACCAATAGGATTGTCTGAATAATTTGAAGAACATAAAACAAAATCTAGTGTTGATTTTTAGATCTTTTTAAATGAGGAAGAGAATAAAAGAAAACTTTAACAAACCAAGTATGGTGGCTCACGCCTGTAATTCCTGCAATTTGGGAGGCTGAGGCAGGTGGATTATGAGGTCAGGAGTTCAAGACCAGGCTGGCCAAGATGGTGAAACCACATCACTACAAAAAATACAAAAATTAGCTGGGCGTGTTGGTGGGTGCCTGTAATCCCAGCTACTTGGGAGGCTGAAGCAGAGAATTGATTGACTCTGGTAGGCAGAGGTTGCAGTGAGCTGAGATACTGTCACTGCACTTCAGCCTGGGCAACAGAGTGAGACTCCATTAATAACATTAGATAGAAGAAACTAGAAGCAAAAAGGTACTAAAATGAGGGCAGTGTTCTTCTGAGATGAGGAAACCTTGGAACATGAAGTAGAAATGAACTATAGTTCCTATGAGCTTTTTTATAAAAAGCATTATATGGTATGCAAAGTACAAGATTCAAATAGAATAAAAGGGACACATAGAATTATTTGTGATTAAAAAATAAAGCTACTTTAACAAGTAGCTTAAGAGTACTTCAACTTCACCAGAAGAAAGGTGATCACGAAAGTCAAGCTCAATTCTGCCATCTGCTGCCCAGCAGCAGAACCATGCATGCGGGAGACCTGAATCTATGCCTCTACCCCAGGTCATTGCTGGGGCACTGACGCCCATTTAGAAAAAGATGGGATGAAAGCCACTGAGATGATATCCCAGAGATACAGCAAGGTTTCCATCCACAAATAACAGATACTGGGTTTGATTTAACCCACTTAATAATTAGACAAAGTCAGGGTTTCTAATACAGCGTATGTATAACTAGTTATAGTCTACCCCTTTTTAAAACTTCAACACTATTGGAGTAAAAGCTCAGTTTATACAACCCCTTTGAATACTCAACAACATTATGGAAACACAGCTGCCCCATTTTCGTTTTCTCAGTATGTCTTGGACCTGAAAGTGACAAACTATGCCCTCTTCCTTCACTCTTCAAGGGAAGATGAATCTTTAGATGTCAGAGTAGGAGGTGAGGTGCTATCTCTTCCAGGTGATCCGTGCTCTATTCTTCTTAAACAGGGACGTCATTAAAGGACCCAAATATAGAGAACATAATTTGAAAAACTGTATGGTTTTGCCTTTCTGAAAAAAAGAAACGACTTTCATATTAAACTATTCTTCAAGTCATATTTGACAACAAAACTCACAGCATATTTTATTTGTAGTCAACAATAATACCTCTTGTTCATATAGAAGAAAAAAAGTAGGGGATCACATTTTCTGTCTCTAGATTCCTAGTTCTCATAGTGAGAAGGAACAAGATAAACTTTAGCCTAAAAATTCTGCAATTATCATGTGTCGATAATTTCTTGTCAGTTGCCTAGACTTTAAAATAAAAGCAAGAATTTTGGAAAGATTGATTCAACTCAGGAAGCTGTGGTGGGAAAATCACTTGAGCTCAGGAATTCAAGACCAGCCTGGGCAACATTGGTAAGACCATCTATAAAAATAAAAATAAAAACAAAGAAAGGAAAATGAAAGATTGATTGAAAAGTAGTGATTAAAAGCTCACGCTTGTAGTCAGGAAAATATGACTTCTGATTTCTGGCTCTATTGCTCATGAATTGTTCAGCCTTGTCAAGCCTTAGCTTCCTTCTCTGTAAAAACCTCCCCTGTAGGATTACTATAAGGATGAAATGAGATCACATATGTAAAGGATTTAGAACAGTGCCGGCACAAAACAAATCTTCAATGAATAATCATCATTGTTGGTATTTTTATAATCAGTTAGGCTTCTACTTTTGATAGTCATAACCATAACCCCATACTTTTGGCGATACGTCATGACATCCAAAAAGAAAATGCTTATATTAGCTCATTTAATTTTGTTTAATCCTCACAAGAGGATTAAACCTCTGAGACAAATAGGTATGATTATACATCTCTTTTAATAGATAGAGAAATTGAGACTCAAAGAAGTCAAGTGGCTTGCCAAAAAGTTCACGGCTGTGGGGCGGCGTCACGCAGACCCTGCGCCCACACCTGCATCTTCCTATGTCGCTGCAGTTGCCCCAAAGAGAGAAGATCTGACTACTGAAACGTCCCGTCTTGCTCACACTGGTCTTGCTGAGAAACATTCTAAGCCTGATTACTTTTATCCTACCCTTCATATGTCCCAAGGCAGAGGGTTACAGTTACTAAGAAATTTTTTCAGTCTCTAAGAAATAATTGGCTCATTATAACCCATTATCCAAGTGTGTAAATCAGTATATGAATCCATTTGTCCATCGAGGTTGGTTTATAAGCATTGAACAAATGCTTAGATGCCTCTCTCATAAAATTCCAAATGGCACCTGGCTCTGATTATGCTACTTTCTCTGAAGACTCCTATCTACGGAAGGAAATCCCAAGTGCAAAACTCGTGGCCCTTTGCTATGTCCACCTCTTTCTCTAGCCACTCTCCCCGACCGCTCCCAAAGTACCATGTTCTCACAGCATCAGGCCTTCCTCCTTCCAAACTCCACCTCCCCAGCATGTGATTTAAGGCTCTGCTCAGACATCCATCCTCTCTAAGGCTCACATGAACCACTCTCCCTTTTAAGATGAATTGCTTTCTCACCCACACTCCCATGGCAGCTAAAGGAAATAAAAATATTCTGGGCTCAAATATATTTCTTTGGCATATTTTGGGATGGCTGTCAGAGGGTCAGCACACATAAGTGGCCCTGCAAAGCTGTCTTTTGTGGGAGAAATTTACATCATTAGACAATCTACATGAACACAGTCAGGCCTTCCCTAGTCCAGATCTGGGAAAGATTAACTAAGAGTCTGCCACCTTGAAAGACGTGAAAGAAACATTTGCCATTTATTCTCCCTGAAGGCTGCTACCTGTGAGGTTTCATCTCCATACCAAGACCACTTCTGCTAGCCAAGCCTCCCCTTCTCTTCCTCCCATAACCTGTACTGCCACTAAAACCTGACTCACCACCACCTGGTTTGGGCTACGCTCTGAGCTCCTGTTCTTCCTGTAACTTCAAGATGGTACGTAAGCTCCTGCACTGAGGGGTTGAATCCTCATTCTGAACCCTCCTGCGTCATGGGAAACTATGATCAGATGAACTATGGTCAAATAAGTTTGACCACGGTTTCTTTTAGTATCCTTTTTCTCCTATGAATCTGCCTTTTGTGAATTGAATTTTTCAGAGAACCTTCTGAGAGTGCAGGGGAAGCTTTCCCTTCACCCCTACATAGTTTACCACATTCCTCTTTACATTTCATCATCAATGTTTGTTTGTGCATCTGGATTCTCCACTGGACTGAGGACTCCTTGAGGGCAAAAATCCTAACCATTTAACTTTAGAGCTCCAGCACCTAGAATGCAAGTGTTTGATCTGTGAACTACGCTGGGTTTAAAAGCTGCAGGTGGCATGCTACAATTAATTAACATTCCTCCTCAGACCTCTAAGAAAAACAGATCTTTGCAAATCTCCATGTGTCTACTCAGAGAGATCTACATAATTGCCAACCGCCAATTCAAAGGTAGATGCGTGATCGAGAAAGAGAGATGATGTCCCACAGGATGAGGAACTGAAGTGTAAAAGAACTGATCTGCTTATAAATTATACAAAGCAAAAATAAAATTATAAGGGCCCTCAACCATCTGGATGGACTTCCTCCTCAGTTAGGGCTTTTAAAACTTTACCTGAAAGACTGTTTCAGGCCATGACAGGAAGTGGGGGTTGAACATGCCTCACTATATCTCCCAGGTATTAACATCAACACCGACTTTAAGTCTGATAAGAAGCATTTTGTGATCATTTTCTCAGACGCCTGCTAGCTAAAAGCTTCATCTACATAGTAAAACTTTGGTCTCTATGACCTCTTATTGCAACCCAGACATTCCTTTCTAATGATCCCAGGTCTTTAGACAAACTCAATCAATTGTCAACCAGAAAATACTTAAACTTACCTATAGCCTAGAAGCCCCCACTTTGAATGGTACCGCCTTTGTGGACCAAACCGATGTGTTTCTTAAATGTATTTGATTGATGTCTCATGCCTCCTTAAAATGTACAAAACCAGCAGCACCCAGACCACCTTGCGCACATGTTCTCAGGACCTCCTGAGGGTTGTGTCACCTGTGGTGGTCACTCATATTTGGCTCAGAATAAATCTCTTCGAATATTTTACAGAGTTAACTCTTTTCATTGACAGTTATGTTATAAAAAAGCATAATCGTTCAAGTTTTCAGCAAGTAATCATAAAAATTTAAATAAATCAGGGTGCTTAGTATATATAATATTTTATCTTTAGATCATTGTATAGCTTTGAGTGAAATGAAGGAATTAACAAATTTGTCATGTTTGTAAGTCTCAAACAATTGTTGGTGTCTCTGTTAAATAGATTTTGGGACAATAATTTTAAAGACTAGAGTTTTGTGGAGAGTGTAGTTGACAGAAGAATTTAGAAAACACGGTGTCTTACTGCTGCACTTGGCACAGGCATAGCAGGCCTTACCACTTCAGTTGTCACCTTATGCAGCCTTTCTGATGATTCCTCTGCTAGCGCTGCAGCATTACCTCAATCACTCCCCTTCTTCAAGCTCAGGTCAATTCCCTGGCTGCAGCTGTCCTCCAAAACCACAGAGGTCTTGATTTGCCAACTGCTGAAAAAGGAAATGTTTGCCTATTCCTAAAGGAAGAGTGTTGTTTTTATGTAAACTAGTCTGGCCTCATATACGATGCCATCAATAGATTAAAAGACAGAGTCCAAAAGCTCACTAATCAGGTAAATGGCTATTCTGGACCTGGCTGGACCGGCTGGATACCCTCTAACTGGGTGTCATGGTTTCTTCCAATACTTAGTCCTCTGATACCTATCTTTCTCCTTCTCTTATTTGGGCCCTGTGTTTTCCAATTAATCTCTAAATTCCTGCAAAATCGTCTACAAGCAATAACCAGTCAGTCAATACAGCAAATCTCCTTCTAATAACCCCACAATATCACCCCTTTCCCCGAGATCTCCCAGCAATCTAAATTCTTTCCCATTTTTAGGTTTCCGTACTGTCCCCAGTCCTGCTCAAAGAAGCCCTGAGAAATATCACCCCATCACCCCTCTGTGCCAGCCTTCCTAATATTCCACCACCCTCCACTCTTCATTTCTTTTTCCTTTGTATTACTAATATAAAAAGACAGGAAAATACGATATTTTAGGCCGACTGACTATGCCATGGATGACATGGTAACCTCTGTGACCTGCATGTACACTCCAGACGAGTCCTGGAACTAGAAAGTCTGAAGTAACTGGAAAACAACAAAAAGGAGAATGATCAACCCCTGCAGTGCCTAATTAACTTTGAGACTTTCCTCTATTGTTCCTTATTCCTATCTCAACTGATAAGGCAACTGGACTTTGTAACCAACTTCGGTCAACCTCGTGACTCCAGACCTTACAACCCCCTCCCAGCTTGTAAAAACTGCCTGAACTATAACTTCTGTAACTTCCCACTGCCTACCCCAAACCTATAAAACCAACTCCTATCCCACCGCCCTCCACTGACTTTCCTTTCAGACTCAGCCCTCCAGCACTTAGGTGAATAAACAGCCATGTGGCTCACACAAAGCCTGGTTAGAGGGTCTCTTCATTCAGAGTGTGTGTTTAACAGTATCTCGTGTTACAGTATGGACGTCTCACGTGAGATAGTAAAAGAGGAAAATCTTTTATGTGCCCCTATTTTTAGGAGCTTAGCATTCTCACTTTTACCTTCTTTGAACCATGATGAATGGGTAACTCTTGCTTTTTTTAAATTTTTGTTTAAACCCCTTCATTTTTGGTAAACTTTATTATTCAACACCTCAAAATTTAAAGTATATATGCTCCTATCTTTGAAACTGCAAGTCTTTTTCTCCATTATTTTCTTTATTTTAATTACTGTTAACCTAGGGTCTCACAAATCCATTTGGCATTTACCCACACATTTTCCTGAAGATTTAATTTTAAAATTTTTGTAAACTTTTAAAGTATCTCCAAAAGAACAGCACACCCACATCTGTCTATTGAGTCGGCTGTATTTCTAAAAGAAATATATTATTTCATGGCAGCTTCCTTGGTAAACTTCTGGTAGTCACCATGAAATGAAAGGAAGTGGAAAAGGTCAGGGAGGTTAGAAAACAGCTGAAGAATCACAGGTTATCACATACTTGAAAGGAATAATCCTGAAGATTCAAAACTTCATGACTCTTTTTGCCCCTGTGGTCCCTAGTGAAAACAGTCTGCGTTAGACAGAAGCAAGCTCACAAAGCTCATGAATAACTCACATTCTTATGCCAGAGAACAGCCAATTACCCTGGGACCAAATTCCTGTTTACTTTGTAGTGAATGTGGGAGACAAGCTGCCTGCCAGTAGCAGTTAAGGCAGTAAAAACACAGCCAGAGGCCATCACAAGGAGGAAATCACAGAGCAAGTTAATTTGTGAACTTCAAGGACAGAGATTAAATATTGTGCAATGAAGCTCATATGGCGGCTGTCTGAAAGCAGAAGAATCTGGGCTGAGAAGCACCCTTAAGAGTTAGTGGAATATTTGCATAATGAGCGACGCATCGTTTCCAGGCTTGCTTTTTGTAATGATTGATATCCTTTAAAATTTTCTTCCAAATAGGTTATTGATTCCCTGTTTGGGAAATGCAAGTTTGTTTCACTCTGACTCTCTCATTCCAATATATCTGGTACAGAAAGAATTATAGCCAAAAGGACAGCATTTGGGGTAAAATTCGGAAAATCTCAGACCCAATTTGGAAACCAGGATAGCTCATTATACCCTGTTGTTTTTAGACCTGCCATGTTCGGTATTTTGGGGACTTGAGGCTGCTCTGAGATCTCTTATTTGCATTCAGAACTTGAGTAGTTTTTGACCAAGGAAAAAAAAATGAGAACTGCCAAACCTATTAGCTTGCCCATAACCCCAAATAGTGTACTACCCTATCATACTCCCCAGAGGAAAGAGCTTACCCTTGAAATCCTAGGAATTACACACTGACTACTGGTTCACTCCAGCCTCACTATGATACCCTTAGATCACAGGTCATGAGTTTTACAGTTGTTTGGACATAGAGTTTATAAAAAAATTAAAATAAAATGAACCTTTGGATAGAGTATAATGCTAGGGCTCAGAAAGCAATAACCCAAACACTGGCGCTATGACAGGCTAAGAGGCCTTAGACACAGCTCCCAAATCAAGATCCCTCTAACTTTGCCTTGTCCCACACCTCTTGCCCCAAGCACAGGGAGGGATTCTCTCTGAAATTTCCTTCTCTGACCAAGAAAGCTTGTTTCTAAGAGAAATGAATTGTCTTCCTCCCTTCCCTGAAATCTCATTCTCCATCTCAGGAAAGAAGACTAAGGAATGCAACCACAGGGAGATGGACTTTTTCACAATATAATATGAGCCTCTACGGCTCATTCAAATTCCAAAGAGAATCGTTTACAAGTTCGTTGTTCTCCCTAATAATCATTTGGTGTCCCTCAAAGGAATTGCTTACATTCCCCATCTCTCCCCTGCCCTGTGGAAAAGAGCATATAAGCTTCTGTACCACACCGGGTTATCAGGCAATCATTCTCCTCCCAGCGCTATGCATGTTAAAATAAACTTTTGTATGCCTTTTCTCCTATTAATCTGTCTTCTGTCAGTTGATTTTTAGTGATCCTTCACAGGGTGAAGGGGAAGTTTTCCCTAGGTTCCTACAATAGGATGGACCAGTATTACACTGATTTTCAATGCCATAGTTAATCCTATTATATTGAGGTTCGTAAAACTAATGAAGGCTACTGAGATCAGGATTATGGGAGGGGCCCGAATTCTGCTAAAATATATGTGCTGTTTCTACAATCCCTTACTGCTCAGGAGTCATGTGGCCAAAGGTCACAAGATTGGTCACTTCCCCAGCTGCACCTACAGGTAACATCACTATTGTAGAACCTAAGAATATTCTTTTGAGATGTTTTTCAGACTTACACAACATGGACTAGTCACTCGTGACTCATCAGTCCTGTGGGCCCCCACTCACCCCACTGCTGTCCATCCAGAGACAGACTCAATGCACAAAGACTATTTTCCATACATCTCAGATTGCATCCCCCGTTCTTCTGCATAGCTGGGCTTGTGCTCATTAATTCATTCTGTACCACAGTACCCTCAGTGAACTAGTTTTGTTTGTGCAGTGGGCAAGAAGAACCAGTCAGGCAACAACTGTAATGCCATGGAAAACTGAAATGCATCTTGCACGTGTCCCATGTTAAAAGAACTTAGAGATGTTTTTCAGTGTTTATCAGAGAACATAAGAAACAGCCTACCAGGCCCAGAATCCAGAAGCTTTATCCATTAGCACTTTAAACCTAGTCAAATGGAACATACTCACCAGTGCTGAGAGACCTAGGTGCTGAAGGAAAATAAGCACAGCAATATACTAATAGAGGACAAATATTCAACCCACGATAAAGCTTAAGGCTTTAGAAAAACACTATCTTATTATGGTTTCATTGTTGTCATCATTGTGCATTTAGCTTCATCAAGTTAAAATAGGTCTCATTTTTATGCTTAAGTTCAAATGTTATTTCCTTTCTTGAAGGATACTAAAGACTAATAAAAATATTATTCAAGTCTATGCATAGTTAAGATAATTAATAAACCAACCTCCAATTTTTCTCAAAAGTATTCTTTTTATTTTTTGCATACTTTTCTCTCCTAAAAAGGACATTTTTGACATTTTACAACCAGAAAAATAGTCAATTAAGTTTCCTGGAATGGAAGCCGAACCTGATGAAGTGTATTTGCTTACTTATTTATTTCTCCATTTCTTTCTTTTTCTTGTTTCTTTTGAAAACTCAAAGTAAAATCCTAAACTGCCCCCCCACACCCAAATTGACTAAAAGGACCCCTCTCAACCAAGGGGACCCCAAAGAAAACTTAAACACTGAGTTCCCAATCGTGATGGGATGAGAGGTCAGACATCCCGTAGAAAGCCCCTTCCTGATTGATCTTGAACCAGAATTCTTTCCTAAGAAGTAAGCAGAAGCCAGAACTAGAAAAGAAGAAACAGACAACTCATTTCCTTACCATCTTCTGCCAGTTCTCTGAGGCTGCTACCAGAATCCACCTGCCTCTCTGCAGTTTTGACATGACAATTCACCAGTTTCACAATGCATCTCTTCCTAAAAACTGACCACCATGTCTAGAGCAGTTTTGGGCCACTCACAGAGGATGTGCAGTATGGGTTTTTGTGTCCTCTGCTTCACCTTTTGACATCAGAGTGCTGAAAACTCCACTCTCAGATCATGCTAACACCACCATTTTTTCATGACTCATGAAAAGGAATAAAGTTCTATTGCACATTTGCATATTCTCCCTTCATAAATATTCATGACTTATCCATTAGCTTACTGAATATGTATATCTGGCTACCCTATTCAGCATGAATTCCTGTCTTACACTTTCCCTTCCTGAAGTGCCTGTTATCAATTTCTGTCAGAGACTACACTTCCAAGCCTGTCAGAAAGGCCACCTATAGGCTACAATCCTTTACGAGAAATAAAGCTCGCCTTTCCTCCTATAACATCCTCATTCTTCAATTGACACTCTCAGTTTTCCTGGCGACAGTGATTCCAAAGTATCACGGAAAGGCTTGGTTGTTCTTGCCATAACTTTTGGAAGTTAAAGTGTCATATTTTTTATTTGGAGCCTACTATGAATATCGTACATGAATTTATCTTAACCCTTTTGTTTTTGTTAAGCTGTTTGTTTATACTTTTAGCTTGGGACGGCTCTTGAGATAATGAGTTCCATGTCCCATGTGAGAGAAAATTATTTATCTCTTACAGATAGAGTAAATAGGCTGGGAAAGGAAAGGTTCAGATAGGCTGGGAAAGGAAAGGTTCAGGACATAGTTTTCTGTCTTGGGAATCCAGACCTGGACCTGACCTTGAAGCAAAAGGACTCTGGGCAGCTGAAGAATATTCTGTAATTTTTGGTTCATTTGACTTCCCCCTCCAGTCAGACCTGTGTCTTCATACTTTCAACACACAATAGTATCTAGCATATACTAGACCCACTATAACTGTGCTGTGGAAAAATTATGAATGAATGGATGGATGGATAGATGGAGAGAGGGAGGGAAGGATGCCTGGCATGAGGAACTGGAGGGAACAGGAGTGAAACAATTTTCCTACTTCATAATTTTGGAAATAGAATGTTTCTCTACTAAAATCTCAACTTCTGAATTTCCCACAAAGCTCATAATCGATAAATATATATTTCATTCCAGAAGTCTGCTCTTCATATTTTACCTTTAAAATGTGCTTCTTTTCTGTATATTCCTTTGCTTTAATTAATAACTGAAGTACAAATATTTTAGCTGGGAATATAAGAAAATATAAAGTTAAAGTGAATTTAGAGAAATAACAACTGATTACAAGAAATATATCATTTTAGTCTGTAAGCCCATCAGTTTGGGAAGACAAGGTGGAAGATTTACTTGAAGCCAGGAGCTCAAGACCAGCCTTGGCAACAAAGCATTTCTACAAAAAGATAAAAAATTAGTCAGGCATGGTGGTGTGTACCTGTAGTCCCGGCCACTCATGGAGCTGAGGTGGGAGACTCACTTGAACCTAGGAATTTGTGCAGGAAATCGGTCAGAATGGTTGGAGAATTATAGAAAAAAACAGAAACCTTCTTGGAAGGCCACAAGGTTTTACAAAAGCCTCAGGAGAGGGTTATGGCTGAAGGAAGCCTAATTCTGTTACCTTGAGCTAATAGTGAAGAGCACATAACAAGGGAATGTATAGGAGTTTATCTAAATAGCTTGTTTACGAAGACAGACCTTTGATCATCTGCAGGCAGAACTGCTCTCTACTCAGGGGTTGGCAAAATAAGTTAACTACCCAGTAATGGTGTTTACTTGAGACCTTTGTCATTAAATCTGTATTAAATAAATACGGAGCCTCTCCGGCTGATCAGGGCAGCACAGCGGGACCCACTCTACAGCAATGCCAAAGCAGTCCTAAACCCCTGGCTGCACTACTTCAGGCAAAAACCTGCATCAGCGTAATTTTTCATCTGTCACTTGGCCAGAGTCTGCTGAGCAGACTTGACAAATTTGAAACTGCAGTGAGCTATGACTACACCGCTGCACTCCAGTCTGGGCAGCATAAGACCTCTTTATTAATAATAATTATAAATAAAAATTTTTTAAAGAAATATATTATTTAGTTACTGGGCACACCTATAAATAGGAATGAGCAAGAAAACAACTTAGAGAAAATTTAAAAAAAGAAGCTGAGCAGGCTGGAACAGCAGCAGGGCAGCACTGACTAGGGAAAAGTTTCCATCACTAGCTATAATTCTGCCTAGCTTGGGGAAATCAGTTAAGTTATGATTCCAAGTTCCTCCTCAACAAAATAAGAAAAATAATATCTATTTTGTAAAATGCACAAAATTGGAGTAAGGATCCAAATTAGATGATGTTCAGTAATTGAGCCATTAGCTTCCCTTTGCATGTTTCTCAAGAGCAAGAATTCTGTTTCATTCACCTTTATATCCACAGTTCCTAACACATGCTCAATTAGTCTGTTCTCATGCTGCTAATAAAGACATACCTGAGACTGGGTAATTTGTAAAGAAAAAAGAGGTTTAATGGATTCACAGTTCCATATGGCAGAAGGCAAAGGAGGAGAAAAGGCACATCTTACATGGCAGCAGGCAAGGGAGCATGTGCAGGGGAACTGCCCTTTATAAAACCATTAGAACTCACTATCAGGAGAACAGCACAGGAGAAACCCACCCCCATGATTCAATTATCTCCTACCAGTTCCCTCCCATGAGATGTGGGGATTATGGGAGCTACAATTTAAGATGAGATTTGAGTGGGGACATAGCCAAACCATATCACATGCCCAGCATGTAAATGCATGAAAGTTGTTTAAGGTGTTTTAATCATTAGGCCATAGATTGTCAAGTTGAGATCAGAGAAGAAATGCCAAAAACAAAAGACAAATTTTTCTAAGTCAACATTGGTGTATGTGTGCATGTGTGTCGTAATAAAAGAGAAAGGAAAAGAGAGGAATGTAGGGCAATTTGAGTAGGGTGGTCAAAGAAAGAATTATCAAAAAGAGACATAGCCTGCATGAGCAATATGGCAAAACTCCAGCTCTACAAAAATAGAAACATTAGTTGGATGTGGTGGCATACACCTGTAGTCCCAGCTACTCGGGAGGTTGAGGTGGGAGGACTGCTTAAGCTCAGGAGTTCGAGGCTGCAGTGAGCCATGATTATACCTCTGCAGTCCAGCCTGGGTGACAGAGTGAGACACTGTCTAAAAAAAAAAAAGAAGAAGAAGACACATTGCTGCCTGATTTATTATGACAGCAGTATTAAAGACATTGTGAGGGGAAGAGAGATTCCATTTGTAAAGGAGGAAAATCCAGCTGTCCAAAGGTAGTGGGTTATTTCAGTTGATTGTTCAGTCAGTTACACATCCAACTGCTTGCTCTACTCCTTCCCCTATTCTCAGCACTACACTTGACTAGTTTTTAAAGAGTGAAAAGGAAGAAGAGCAGAGGGACAAAGGGAAGGCATCTTTACCTCATCTCTCACCTTTCTTCTCCATTTATCCAATGTATGTCCCATCTCCTGAGTGATGCTTTTCCCAATGGCTTTATTCCATATGGATGTCTACTTTCTCTCAACTCCTAAGTATTTTTTTTTTAACAATTTCCACCTCTCTGTGTGGCATGTACCCTTGCTGTTTTCTCATTGTTTTCCCTCTCTGATATTTTGTCAGTCTGCTAATTGTCCATCAAAATCCATTCTTCCCTTCCTTCATGGTTCCTGTATCCCCTTGCAGTTAGGCAGCTAAATGATTTTGTTATTTCCAATGGAAAGAAAGTAGAAGTAATGTATGCCACTGCCAGGCTGGGCCCATAAAACCTCCCAGCCATTTTTTTTCCATGTTACTCCCTGTTCCTAAAGCTGAATGGTGTCAATGAAAACCAGAGCAACATGTTGAAGATGGTCGGCTTTCCAGCACTTGGGATCCTGAATGATTACACTGAGCAGAAGGCTTCCACCATCCCATAATAATCAACAATAATCTTAACAATTACCCAAGAGAGAAATAACTTTCTATCGTTTTGAGACATAACACTTCGGTTCTCTTTGTTACAGTCTACCCTAACTAATGAAGATAGGTATATCTCTTCTCTCTGTCCTCCAAAAGACCACCAGGAGGGCTAAATGGTAGAAAGGGGAGCGTTATTGGCAATGTCAGTTTGCAGACCAGGAAGAGAGAATCTCCAGAATGAACCAAAAATGCCATCTTTGAAAAAGGAACAGGTAGGTCAGGTTTTATGCCTCACAATGTCAACAGAGTCATATATATTCAGCAGCTTTCGGATCAAGCTGTACATATTTATGAGAGGAGTCAAGCACATGTGCAATGGGGACACATATACGTAATGTACATCCAACGCTCGCTTTGGGGTGAGGTGTTAGCGTTAAAATGAGGTGGAATTTGTCTCTTTGCATCAAAAGGTGAACTATAGGACACAAAGATGGTTTGTGCCCAGCCATTATAGATGGACTACAGCTGCTTACAGTCTGCAGTTGCTTATCAGAAAAGAATGTTCACAAGGCCAGTCCCTGTCCAGTGAGAGTTGGAGTGGTTTGGGATGTAAGTCAGGGCTAGAAAAGATCTGGCAATTTGGCTGATATTTCCTATTGTCGGGTCGTTTAGCAAGAGTGTAGTTTGTTTTTGGAGCCATAGTATTTAAGAAGTTGCCACGCCAGCCAAGCCTTCAACTGTCAGCCTGTAGATAACTTTTGTTTCCTTAACCTTAGGCTTCATTTCAGTTGATAAAGGGGTGTCTATTTGGGTCTCTGGGACCACATCTCCAACTGGATAACATTTCTTTTTTTTTTTTTTTTGAGAAGGAGTTTCGCTGTTGTTACCCAGGCTGGAGTGCAATGGCGCGATCTCGGCTCACCGCAACCTCCGCCTCCTGGGTTCAGGCAATTCTCCCACCTCAGCCTCCCGAGTAGCTGGGATTACAGGCACGCGCCACCATGCCCAGCTAATTTTCTGTATTTTTAGTAGAGATGGCGTTTCACCATGCTGACCAGTATGGTCTCGATCTCTTGACCTCGTGATCCACCCGCCTTGCCCTCCCAAAGTGCTGGGATTACAGGCGTGAGCCACCGCGCCCGTCCTGGATAACATTTCTTAATCACGCCACCCACCCCAGCACTAAGTACATAACAGGAAAATGATAAACACTAAAAGTATTGATATTTAAAAAATTAAAAGTAAATATTGCCTGTGAATCCAGAAAATCTGAGACAGGTCTCAGTCTATTTAAAAAGTTTATTTTGCCAAGGCTGAGGATGTACGCCTGTGACAGCCTCATGAGGTCCTGACAACATGTGCTCAAAGTGGTCAGAGCACAATTCGGTTTTATACATATACAGTGAGATATTAGGGTCCACACTATTCAGAGTATTTCTACTAAGAGATTGGAAATGGGAACGGCTTTTGCTAGCCAATCACAGAAGAATCCACTTATTGAAGATGTGCACCTCTGACATAGCCCAAGGTTGAGGATGTACGCCTGTGGCAGCCTCATGAGGTCCTGACAACATGTACTCAAGGTCGTCAGAGCACAGTTTGGATTTACATTCTAGGGAGACATAAGACATCAGTCAACACATGCAGCAAGAACATTGGTTTGGTCTGGAAAGGCGGGACAACTGGAAGCAAAGGCAGGAAGACTCGAAGTGGGGAGGGGGCTGCCAGGTCATAAGCAGATAAGAGACAAATGGTTGCATTCTTTTGAGTTTCTGATTAGCCTCTCCAAAGGAGATAATCAGATATGCATTTTTTGTTTTGTTTTGTTTTAAAGATGGGGTTTCTCCATGATGGCCAGGCTGGTCTTGAACTCCTGACCTCAGGTGATCCACCCACCTCGGCCTCCCAAAGTGCTAGGATTACAGGTGTGAGCCACCGTGCCCGGCCTTCAGATATGCATTTATCTCAGTGAGCAGAGGGTGACTTGGAATAGAATGAGGGGCAGGTTGTCCCTCACAGTTCCCAGCTTCACTTTTCCCTTTAGCTTAGTGATTTGGGGGGCCCCAAGACTTATTTTTCTTTCACATGTCAAATTAAAAATCAGTTAAACAGAGGAAAAATAAATTTACAGCTACACATTTAGGATAGAGAATAGCATTGGTGATGAAACAGAAGATATGGGAGACAGGCATACTGCTCTGGAAAGATAGAATTTAGGAGATATTAAAAATATTACCGTTACTGCCATTTAGGTAGTATTCCTGTGCTTCCTAGAACTGCTAATAGAGATTCAAAAACGTTCAGGATTTTGGTAAAGCATATGGATTCTTTAAGAGAAAAACTGTACTACTTCTCTTAAGATATTTATCGGAATATTTGAAAATGAAATATTAGACATGTCAAAAACCATAAGCAGTCATAAATCCCATGGAAACTACTGAGCTGGATTTTTTTTTCAAGTACCACTACAAAGCCCAGAGGCCAGAGGCCTTTGTGCCTGTTGACTTGTGTTACTATCTGGATGATCTTAGTTTCCGTTAATGTTTAGGTCATGATTTAAATTGGGCTTTTACCTGTAAGTGTTATTTAATTAGAAATGCCTCTGGGCACAGTGGTGCACACCTCTAGTTCTAGCTACTTAGGAGGCTGTGGCAGGGGCACCAGTCCAGACCAGGAACTGAAGCTGAGGTGCACCAGGACTGTGTCTGAATAGCCACTGCACTCCAGCCTGGGCAGCACAGCAATACCTGTATCTTAAAACATAAATGATCAAAGATCTACACATTCTCAAATCTTTGGCAGATAGGATGAGATTCCTACAAACAAAATATAAAGATTGCTAGCAGTAGTACTGTAAAAAGCCACTGAAAAGCCACTGGTAACAACCCTTCCTAAAGTTGAAACAGATTTACTATTTAAATCAATCTCCAATTTATTTAGCCAAATATTACCAGCCTAAGATTTCTACGTTGAGAGGTCTGTAACCTATCTGAAAACAAGCAAAACTGAGCATCCTGCGTGGGGACTGTAGGGCTCTTGACAAGTTTTTGGCTCAAACATAAATCCTCAACTTCTCACTGACAGGCTAGTAAAACAAATTGACTTATTTAAAAAAAAACAAACTTATTTGACTTGAGAGCCAAGAAAGGGAAAACTAACAACAACAATGACAAGCTGAAGAACAGAGGTTTGTTTCCTCTCCTCAGTGAAGGTAGAAGGCGGTGTTCTAGATACAGAGGCAGAAGTGAGATATTCGGGTCCACAGTATTCAGAATATGTCCACTAAGAGACCGGAAATGGGAACAGTGGCATTCTTGAGCCAATCACAGAAGAATCCACTTATCCAAAGTTTAAAAGGCTAGTGTGGCTTCAATACCTAATTCCAGCAAATCTGATTAATTTGTGAGATTGTTGAAGGTTAATTTCTCCAACGTTGCCAACAGCATGGAGAAAACATTGTGCTGCAGAATTACTTACCTCCAGCATCCCGGCAATCTAACGATGAGGAGTTCTCTGATGATGCATTTCAAGGTTCCCCACTGCGCTGTTGTGTAAGTGTAAGTTGGCGCTTTGTATCCTCAGGTTCTGCATCCATGCAAGTTCAACCAACCATTGGACCAAAATCTTGTTTAAAAACCAAAACAAAAAAATAAGAATGCATAATTAAGAATAACACACATAGGCTGGTCTGAATGCAGCAGTGTTGACAACTAATTGGTCACAACCACTACAGATTTCTTTGTGCCTTCTCCACTCCACTGCCTCATTTGACTAGCCTTAAAAAAATAAATAAAATAGAAAGTAAAAGTAACACAATTCAGCACAGCAGCTGTTACACAGCATTTACACTGCATTAGGTATTACAAGTAACCTAGCGGTGATTTAAAGTACACAGGAAGATATGATCAGGTTATATGCAAATATAGCCAAGCCCTGTCCGACAACATTTGGGTCAAGGACCTAAATAAAGAGTGCGTATAGTCCGGTGGTCCCGTAGATAATAGTAGATTTTTACTGTACCTTTTCTATGTTTAGATATGTTTAAGTAGATAAATACTACCTACATATGATGTTCACACAACTACAAAATTGCCTAAGGACACATGTCTCAGAACAAATTCCCTTGTTCATAAAATGACTGTACTATGCTATTTTACGTAAGGGATTTGAGCATCCTCGGATTGCGGTGCGTTCACAGGTCCTAGGACTAACACGCTGTGGATACCAGGGGATGGAATTTATATTGGAGCCCTTGTACTTCTCAACTAATTCAGATTTATTCTTTTAGTAGCTCAATAAAATATCCTGTCAACTGACACACCATGGCACAAAACTTAAATTGCTTTCCCTATAAATAGCAGGCAAAGTACATAAACAACATTTGTCTTGGTGGACACTAAAGAGCATATCCTTTCTATGTTCTCACCGGTTAGTGTTTTTTTTTAATTCCAGAAAGTTATTTTATAACCACATAATATCTCAAGAACTGTTTGGGTTTGAATTTCAGCTCTGCCTTATATTAACTCTGGGATCTCAGGCAATTTATTCAACCTTTCCAGGCCTCAGTTTCCCATTTATAAGATGATTAGTATATATGCAGTACTGCCTTACACATAAAAATAGTTCAGTGAACCACAGATGACTCCCAAAATAGAAACTCTATTCCATACTCTGTCCTGTTGAACCACTTGCTCTAGCACGACCACAGCAACATTTAAGTATTTTGTGGGAATCTTAAACACGACTTGCCCCAATCACACTCATCATCTTCTGACTGAAAAATAGATCTTCCATTGACTCCGTTTTATTTTCTGAATTAGAACTTAGAACTCAACTTGCATCCCCAATTTTGGTACAGTCACCACATAGTTTTCTTACTCCACTTTAAGGGTAAAAGGATTAGAATTAGACCACAAATCTGAAATCTGGCACAGAATTTTGTCTGCAAAGAAAACTGCATAGAAAATTTATAATGGGATATTTAAAGAAAAAAGTGGCTTGTCCTGAACAGCATCAGAAGCTTCATTTTTTCTGTGCTGTTGTAACTCACCAGATCATGTTTACGTTCATGTGTGTGCCCTCCAACACAAGTAAGTATCATTACTAAATAATATTTTGACATTAAACTTCTTGTTTAATGGGTCTGCATTATGATTCATGTTAGAGGCTTTACAAAAGTTTATGCTTTGTCTTTTAGTGGCAGTTTAAAAAGAAATAAACATGAAATCCCAAATGAGCCACAAAAATAAACCAGTATGTCTAAATTTCAGAATGAGAAACAAAGATGCAACTCTCTCCTCAGACCAAACAAAGCAGAGACTTTCAGACTGCAGGGGTGCCATAGAAAAGACTAGATACTCAAGCATAGTGAGCTTAGACTTACAGCTAAAACAGAAAGTGATTCCTCCAATGCCAATACCAAGTCCTCCTATTATTCCAGCCCCCACTATGAAGGGAATACTTGGGGTTCGAGTATGGTGTAGCCTTGGCAAGAGAAAACTCTGCACCTGAGAGTCGGTGTAAATCGTCATGGGGGGCACTAGGAAGGAGGGGAGGCATATTTCCCCAGGGGTATTGTTCAGGCAGTGGTAAGCTGAGGTGCCTCAAACAAAGAATAAGCCTGGTGCTAGGCAGTTGAGGCCTGGGGATAAGGCAACCCAGTTCTGGCATAGGGAAGCACTGGAGTTGTTAGGAGAATTCACACAAGTGAAGTTTGAGGTAGATGGAATTTGTAGGTTGGTGACCAAGGGACCAATAAGCCCCGTATGATTTGAGAAAGAGTTGGTTATGTTCCATGAATATGGCACTGAACCAGGATGTATGGTTTGAAGCATAAGAGAATGCACATCCAACAGTCGGGGGGGTTGCTGGGGGACGCCTCGTGTATTCCTGCGAGGATGGTGTTAAATAGGCTGAGTATACAAGAGTGTGTACGAAGGGTCTCGTGTAACAGAAAGATCCAGGCTCTTGTACGGACTGGGGGTACTTTGCAGTTTGCTTAGACTAGAGACTACTTCCCGATGACACCGTTCCTGTGCCTGACCTTGAACTCCACCCACATCTGACATTCCGACATGGGAAAAATATGTCCAACAGGTGGTGGTTCCCTTATGGACAATTCTGTCCAGTAGGTGTGTGAGCTGTGTGTGCACAGGGAATATACTTGTATGATACAAAATAAGGTGCATCTACTTGTATGATACGAAAGAAGGAGGTGGTCGATGGTACCTTCAGAACCAGTCTTAGAGTGAGAAATCGTGGGTGCTTCTTCCAGGAAGATTATAGCTAGTACTATGAGCTTTACAGTTACATGTAGGCTGTGCCTGAGTTGACAGGAGAAGTGGGGCTAAAAAGAGGACAATAAGAACCACAAGAAAGGTCATGGGAAGGGAGTGATCATATCAGAGGAAGAGGAGGGCTATTGGAAGTATAATTAGGCAGTAAGCCACGGACAAGGAGAGTTTATGAGATGTTGGCCAGTCCGTAGGGGCAACCACATAGAGTCTGGTCGCAAATAGTAAAGTTAAGAGTGATAGTCCTGTAGATGCCAGGATGTAAGTTAGACTCACGAGTAGCTACTTTTCTGGGAATTTCATTGGAAGAGCAGACGTAGATCCTCTAAAGGCTCACAGGTGTACGAAGGGCTGTCTTACAACTTCAGGCTGTGGAGTGGAAGGTCTGTGATTTTCTTCAGGAGGTGTCTGAGGCTTCAGCCAAGTGTGACAAATCCACAAGCCACTTCCCACCACCGTAACTGCCATCAGGGTAGACAGAATAACCAAAAATCATCCTTCCCAAGATGAACCTAGAGAGGGAGAGTCTGAGGGGAGAGACTTAACAAGCACTGAGTCTCCAGGGCAGAACAACTCTTTCCCCTGTTCCCTGGGGTGTCCTTGAGGTAAGGTCCTAAGAGCCTGTTGGTACTTAGCCAAGGAGGTTATATCTTTTATTAGATCTGCTGCTTCCTTGTCTAATACAGGATGCTTAGTAGGAAAACGCCATCCATAAAGCATCTCACAGGGGCTGAGTCCTAATTTCTGAGGAGAGTTTTGAGCTCTTAAGAGTCGCCATATGAAAAAATGCTCATCGTCACTGGTCATCAGAGAGATGCAAATCAAAACCACATTGAGATACCATCTCACGCCAGTTAGAATGGCGATCATTAAAAAATCTGGAGACAACAGATGCTAGAGAGGATGTGGAGAAAAAGGAACACTTTTACACTGTTGGTGGGAGTGTAAATTAGTTCAACCATTGTGGAAGACAGTGTGGCGAGTCCCCAAGGCCTTAGAAATAGAAATTCCATTTGACCCAGCAATCCCATTACTGGGTATATATCCAAAAGACTATAAATCGTTCCACTATAAGGACACATGCACACGATTGTTCATTGCAGCACTGTTTACAATAGCAAAGACCTGGAATCAACCCAAATGCCCATTGATAATAGACTGGATTGGAAAAATGTGGCACATATACACCATGGAATATTATGCAGCAATCAGAAATGATGAGTTTGTGTCGTTTGTAGGGACATGGATAAATCTGGAGAACATCATCCTCAGCAAACTGACACAAGAACAGAAAATGAAACACCGCATATTCTCACTCATAGGAGGGTGATGAAAAATGAGAACACATGGACACAAAAAGGGGAGTACTAAACACTGGGGTCTATTGGGGGGAAAAGGGGAGGGCCAGTGGGAGGGGGTGGTGGGGAGGGATAGCCTGGGGAGAAATGCCAAACGTGCGTGAAGGGGAGAAGAAAAGCAAAGCACACTGCCATGTGTGTTCCTACACAACTGTCTTACATGCTCTGCTCATGTACCCCAAAACCTAAAATCCAATAAAAAATTAAAAAAAAAAAAAAAAGAGTGCTACTGGTAACAGAGAAGGCCACGGGAGGTACGTTTCCTGTGTCAGTTTACTTAAGGATCTCTTAAGAATTTCATTCATTTTTCTCCACTTTTCCTGAGGATTGAGGCCTCCAAGGACAGTGGAGATGATACTGTATTCCTAACACTGGCCTCCAAGCACAGTGGAGATGACTTTGTATTCCTAACACTGGCCTCCAAGCACAGTGGAGATGATACCGTATTCCTAACACTGGCCTCCAAGCACAGTGGAGATGATACCGTATTCCTAACACTGGCCTCCAAGCACAGTGGAGATGATACCGTATTCCTAACACTGGCCTCCAGGCACAGTGGAGATGATACCGTATTCCTAACACTGGCCTCCAGGCACAGTGGAGATGACTTTGTATTCCAAACACTGGCCTCCAGGCACAGTGGAGATGATACAGTATTCCTAACACTGGCCTCCAAGCACAGTGGAGATGATACTGTATTCCTAACACTGGCCTCCAAGCACAGTGGAGATGATACTGTATTCCTAACACTGGCCTCCAAGCACAGTGGAGATGATACCGTATTCCTAACACTGGCCTCCAGGCACAGTGGAGATGACTTTGTATTCCAAACACTGGCCTCCAGGCACAGTGGAGATGATACTGTATTCCTAACACTGGCCTCCAAGCACAGTGGAGATGACTTTGTATTCCTAACACTGGCCTCCAAGCACAGTGGAGATGATACTGTATTCCTAACACTGGCCTCCAAGCACAGTGGAGATGATACCGTATTCCTAACACTGGCCTCAAGGCACAGTGGAGATGATACCGTATTCCTAACACTGGCCTCCAGGCACAGTGGAGATGATACCGTATTCCTAACACTGGCCTCCAGGCACAGTGGAGATGATACAGTATTCCTAAAACTGGCCTCCAAGCACAGTGGAGATGATACCGTATTCCTAACACTGGCCTCCAAGCACAGTGGAGATGACTTTGTATTCCTAACACTGGCCTCCAGGCACAGTGGAGATGATACCGTATTCCTAACACTGGCCTCCGAGCACAGTGGAGATGATACCGTATTCCTAACACTGGCCTCCAAGCACAGTGGAGATGACTTTGTATTCCTAACACTGGCCTCCAAGCACAGTGGAGATGACTTTGTATTCCTAACACTGGCCTCCAGGCACAGTGGAGATGACTTTGTATTCCTAACACGGGCCTCCAAGCACAGTGGAGATGATACTGTATTCCTAACACTGGCCTCCAAGCACAGTGGAGATGATACCGTATTCCTAACACTGGCCTCCAGGCACAGTGGAGATGATACTGTATTCCTAACACTGGCCTCCAGGCACAGTGAAGATGACGTTGTATTCCTAACACTGGCCTCCAGGCACAGTGGAGATGATACCGTATTCCTAACACTGGCCTCCAGGCACAGTGGAGATGACTTTGTATTCCTAACACTGGCCTCCAGGCACAGTGGAGATGATACTGTATTCCTAACACTGGCCTCCAAGCACAGTGGAGATGATACTGTATTCCTAACACTGGCCTCCAAGCACAGTGGAGATGATACCGTATTCCTAACACTGGCCTCCAGGCACAGTGGAGATGATACCGTATTCCTAACACTGGTCTCCAAGCACAGTGGAGATGATACTGTATTCCTAACACTGGCCTCCAAGCACAGTGGAGATGATGCCGTATTCCTAACCCTGGCCTCCAAGCACAGTGGAGATGACTTTGTATTCCTAACACTGGCCTCCAGGCACAGTGGAGATGATACTGTATTCCTAACACTGGTCTCCAAGCACAGTGGAGATGATACTGTATTCCAAACACTGGCCTCCAAGCACAGTGGAGATGACTTTGTATTCCTAACACTGGCCTCCAGGCACAGTGGAGATGACTTTGTATTCCTAACACTGGCCTCCAGGCACAGTGGAGATGATACCGTATTCCTAACACTGGCCTCCAAGCACAGTGGAGATGATACCGTATTCCTAACACTGGCCTCCAGGCACAGTGGAGATGATACCGTATTCCCAACACTGGCCTCCAAGCACAGTGGAGATGATATTGTATTCCTAACACTGGCCTCCAGGCACAGTGGAGATGATACCGTATTCCTAACACTGGCCTCCAGGCACAGTGGAGATGATACTGTATTCCTAACACTGGCCTCCAGGCACAGTGGAGATGACTTTGTATTCCTAACACTGGCCTCCAGGCACAGTGGAGATGATACCGTATTCCTAACACTGGCCTCCAGGCACAGTGGAGATGACTTTGTATTCCTAACACTGGCCTCCAGGCACAGTGGAGATGATACTGTATTCCTAACACTGGCCTCCAAGCACAGTGGAGATGACTTTGTATTCCTAACACTGGCCTCCAAGCACAGTGGAGATGATACCGTATTCCTAACACTGGCCTCCAGGCACAGTGGAGATGATACTGTATTCCTAACACTGGCCTCCAGGCACAGTGGAGATGATACCGTATTCCTAACACTGGCCTCCAGGCACAGTGGAGATGACTTTGTATTCCTAACACTGGCCTCCAGGCACAGTGGAGATGATACCGTATTCCTAACACTGGCCTCCAGGCACAGTGGAGATGATACCGTATTCCTAACACTGGCCTCCAGGCACAGTGGAGATGATACCGTATTCCTAACACTGGCCTCCAGGCACAGTGGAGATGATACTGTATTCCTAACACTGGCCTCCAGGCACAGTGGAGATGATGCCGTATTCCTAACACTGGCCTCCAAGCACAGTGGAGATGATACTGTATTCCTAACCCTGGCCTCCAAGCACAGTGGAGATGATACTGTATTCCTAACCCTGGCCTCCAAGCACAGTGGAGATGACTTTGTATTCCTAACACTGGCCTCCAGGCACAGTGGAGATGATACTGTATTCCTAACACTGGTCTCCAAGCACAGTGGAGATGATACTGTATTCCTAACCCTGGCCTCCAAGCACAGTGGAGATGACTTTGTATTCCTAACACTGGCCTCCAGGCACAGTGGAGATGATACTGTATTCCTAACACTGGTCTCCAAGCACAGTGGAGATGATACTGTATTCCTAACACTGGCCTCCAAGCACAGTGGAGATGACTTTGTATTCCTAACACTGGCCTCCAGGCACAGTGGAGATGATACTGTATTCCTAACACTGGCCTCCAAGCACAGTGGAGATGATACTGTATTCCTAACACTGGCCTCCAAGCACAGTGGAGATGATACTGTATTCCTAACACTGGCCTCCAGGCACAGTGGAGATGATACCGTATTCCTAACACTGGCCTCCAAGCACAGTGGAAATGACTTTGTATTCCTAACACTGGCCTCCAAGCACAGTGGAGATGATACTGTATTCCTAACACTGGCCTCCAAGCACAGTGGAGATGATAACGTATTCCTAACACTGGCCTCCAGGCACAGTGGAGATGACTTTGTATTCCTAACACTGGCCTCCAGGCACAGTGGAGATGATACTGTATTCCTAACACTGGCCACCAGGCACAGTGGAGATGACTTTGTATTCCTAACACTGGCCTCCAGGCACAGTGGAGATGATACCGTATTCCTAACACTGGCCTCCAGGCACAGTGGAGATGACTTTGTATTCCTAACACTGGCCTCCAGGCACAGTGGAGATGATACTGTATTCCTAACACTGGCCTCCAGGCACAGTGGAGATGACTTTGTATTCCTAACACTGGCCTCCAGGCACAGTGGAGATGATACAGTATTCCTAACACTGGCCTCCAAGCACAGTGGAGATGACTTTGTATTCCTAACACTGGCCTCCAGGCACAGTGGAGATGATACCGTATTCCTAACACTGGCCTCCAGGCACAGTGGAGATGACTTTGTATTCCTAACACTGGCCTCCACGCACAGTGGAGATGATACTGTATTCCTAACACTGGCCTCCAAGCACAGTGGAGATGATACTGTATTCCTAACACTGGCCTCCAAGCACAGTGGAGATGATACTGTATTCCTAACACTGGCCTCCAAGCACAGTGGAGATGATACTGTATTCCTAACACTGGCCTCCAAGCACAGTGGAGATGATACTGTATTCCTAACACTGGCCTCCAAGCACAGTGGAGATGACTTTGTATTCCTAACACTGGCCTCCAGACACAGTGGAGATGATACCGTATTCCTAACACTGGCCTCCAAGCACAGTGGAGATGACTTTGTATTCCTAACACTGGCCTCCAAGCACAGTGGAGATGACTTTGTATTCCTAACACTGGCCTCCAAGCACAGTGGAGATGACTTTGTATTCCTAACAATGGCCTCCAGGCACAGTGGAGATGATACCGTATTCCTAACACTGGTCTCCAAGCACAGTGGAGATGATACTATATTCCTAACACTGGCCTCCAAGCACAGTGGAGATGATGCCGTATTCCTAACCCTGGCCTCCAAGCACAGTGGAGATGACTTTGTATTCCTAACACTGGCCTCCAGGCACAGTGGAGATGATACTGTATTCCTAACACTGGTCTCCAAGCACAGTGGAGATGATACCGTATTCCTAACACTGGCCTCCAAGCACAGTGGAGATGACTTTGTATTCCTAACACTGGCCTCCAGGCACAGTGGAGATGACTTTGTATTCCTAACACTGGCCTCCAGGCACAGTGGAGATGATACCGTATTCCCAACACTGGCCTCCAAGCACAGTGGAGATGATATTGTATTCCTAACACTGGCCTCCAGGCACAGTGGAGATGATACCGTATTCCTAACACTGGCCTCCAGGCACAGTGGAGATGATACTGTATTCCTAACACTGGCCTCCAGGCACAGTGGAGATGACTTTGTATTCCTAACACTGGCCTCCAGGCACAGTGGAGATGATACCGTATTCCTAACACTGGCCTCCAGGCACAGTGGAGATGACTTTGTATTCCTAACACTGGCCTCCAGGCACAGTGGAGATGATACTGTATTCCTAACACTGGCCTCCAAGCACAGTGGAGATGACTTTGTATTCCTAACACTGGCCTCCAAGCACAGTGGAGATGATACCGTATTCCTAACACTGGCCTCCAGGCACAGTGGAGATGATACTGTATTCCTAACACTGGCCTCCAGGCACAGTGGAGATGATACCGTATTCCTAACACTGGCCTCCAGGCACAGTGGAGATGACTTTGTATTCCTAACACTGGCCTCCAGGCACAGTGGAGATGATACCGTATTCCTAACACTGGCCTCCAGGCACAGTGGAGATGATACCGTATTCCTAACACTGGCCTCCAGGCACAGTGGAGATGATACCGTATTCCTAACACTGGCCTCCAGGCACAGTGGAGATGATACTGTATTCCTAACACTGGCCTCCAGGCACAGTGGAGATGATGCCGTATTCCTAACACTGGCCTCCAAGCACAGTGGAGATGATACTGTATTCCTAACCCTGGCCTCCAAGCACAGTGGAGATGATACTGTATTCCTAACCCTGGCCTCCAAGCACAGTGGAGATGACTTTGTATTCCTAACACTGGCCTCCAGGCACAGTGGAGATGATACTGTATTCCTAACACTGGTCTCCAAGCACAGTGGAGATGATACTGTATTCCTAACCCTGGCCTCCAAGCACAGTGGAGATGACTTTGTATTCCTAACACTGGCCTCCAGGCACAGTGGAGATGATACTGTATTCCTAACACTGGTCTCCAAGCACAGTGGAGATGATACTGTATTCCTAACACTGGCCTCCAAGCACAGTGGAGATGACTTTGTATTCCTAACACTGGCCTCCAGGCACAGTGGAGATGATACTGTATTCCTAACACTGGCCTCCAAGCACAGTGGAGATGATACTGTATTCCTAACACTGGCCTCCAAGCACAGTGGAGATGATACTGTATTCCTAACACTGGCCTCCAGGCACAGTGGAGATGATACCGTATTCCTAACACTGGCCTCCAAGCACAGTGGAGATGACTTTGTATTCCTAACACTGGCCTCCAAGCACAGTGGAGATGATACTGTATTCCTAACACTGGCCTCCAAGCACAGTGGAGATGATAACGTATTCCTAACACTGGCCTCCAGGCACAGTGGAGATGACTTTGTATTCCTAACACTGGCCTCCAGGCACAGTGGAGATGATACTGTATTCCTAACACTGGCCACCAGGCACAGTGGAGATGACTTTGTATTCCTAACACTGGCCTCCAGGCACAGTGGAGATGATACCGTATTCCTAACACTGGCCTCCAGGCACAGTGGAGATGATACCGTATTCCTAACACTGGCCTCCAGGCACAGTGGAGATGATACTGTATTCCTAACACTGGCCTCCAGGCACAGTGGAGATGACTTTGTATTCCTAACACTGGCCTCCAGGCACAGTGGAGATGATACAGTATTCCTAACACTGGCCTCCAAGCACAGTGGAGATGACTTTGTATTCCTAACACTGGCCTCCAGGCACAGTGGAGATGATACCGTATTCCTAACACTGGCCTCCAGGCACAGTGGAGATGACTTTGTATTCCTAACACTGGCCTCCACGCACAGTGGAGATGATACTGTATTCCTAACACTGGCCTCCAAGCACAGTGGAGATGATACTGTATTCCTAACACTGGCCTCCAAGCACAGTGGAGATGATACTGTATTCCTAACACTGGCCTCCAAGCACAGTGGAGATGATACTGTATTCCTAACACTGGCCTCCAAGCACAGTGGAGATGATACTGTATTCCTAACACTGGCCTCCAAGCACAGTGGAGATGACTTTGTATTCCTAACACTGGCCTCCAGACACAGTGGAGATGATACCGTATTCCTAACACTGGCCTCCAAGCACAGTGGAGATGACTTTGTATTCCTAACACTGGCCTCCAAGCACAGTGGAGATGACTTTGTATTCCTAACACTGGCCTCCAAGCACAGTGGAGATGACTTTGTATTCCTAACAATGGCCTCCAGGCACAGTGGAGATGATACCGTATTCCTAACACTGGTCTCCAAGCACAGTGGAGATGATACTATATTCCTAACACTGGCCTCCAAGCACAGTGGAGATGATGCCGTATTCCTAACCCTGGCCTCCAAGCACAGTGGAGATGACTTTGTATTCCTAACACTGGCCTCCAGGCACAGTGGAGATGATACTGTATTCCTAACACTGGTCTCCAAGCACAGTGGAGATGATACCGTATTCCTAACACTGGCCTCCAAGCACAGTGGAGATGACTTTGTATTCCTAACACTGGCCTCCAGGCACAGTGGAGATGACTTTGTATTCCTAACACTGGCCTCCAGGCACAGTGGAGATGATACCGTATTCCTAACACTGGCCTCCAAGCACAGTGGAGATGATACCGTATTCCTAACACTGGCCTCCAGGCACAGTGGAGATGATACCGTATTCCTAACACTGGCCTCCAAGCACAGTGGAGATGATATTGTATTCCTAACACTGGCCTCCAGGCACATTGGAGATGATACCGTATTCCTAACACTGGCCTCCAGGCACAGTGGAGATGACTTTGTATTCCTAACACTGGCCTCCAGGCACAGTGGAGATGATACTGTATTCCTAACACTGGCCTCCAAGCACAGTGGAGATGACTTTGTATTCCTAACACTGGCCTCCAGGCACAGTGGAGATGATACCGTATTCCTAACACTGGCCTCCAAGCACAGTGGAGATGATACCGTATTCCTACCACTGGCCTCCAGGCACAGTGGAGATGATACTGTATTCCTAACACTGGCCTCCAGGCACAGTGGAGATGATACCGTATTCCTAACACTGGCCTCCAAGCACAGTGGAGATGACTTTGTATTCCTAACACTGGCCTCCAAGCACAGTGGAGATGATACTGTATTCCTAACACTGGCCTCCAAGCACAGTGGAGATGATAACGTATTCCTAACACTGGCCTCCAGGCACAGTGGAGATGACTTTGTATTCCTAACACTGGCCTCCAGGCACAGTGGAGATGATACTGTATTCCTAACACTGGCCACCAGGCACAGTGGAGATGACTTTGTATTCCTAACACTGGCCTCCAGGCACAGTGGAGATGATACCGTATTCCTAACACTGGCCTCCAGGCACAGTGGAGATGATACCGTATTCCTAACACTGGCCTCCAGGCACAGTGGAGATGATACTGTATTCCTAACACTGGCCTCCAGGCACAGTGGAGATGACTTTGTATTCCTAACACTGGCCTCCAGGCACAGTGGAGATGATACAGTATTCCTAACACTGGCCTCCAAGCACAGTGGAGATGACTTTGTATTCCTAACACTGGCCTCCAGGCACAGTGGAGATGATACCGTATTCCTAACACTGGCCTCCAGGCACAGTGGAGATGACTTTGTATTCCTAACACTGGCCTCCACGCACAGTGGAGATGATACTGTATTCCTAACACTGGCCTCCAAGCACAGTGGAGATGATACTGTATTCCTAACACTGGCCTCCAAGCACAGTGGAGATGATACTGTATTCCTAACACTGGCCTCCAAGCACAGTGGAGATGATACTGTATTCCTAACACTGGCCTCCAAGCACAGTGGAGATGATACTGTATTCCTAACACTGGCCTCCAAGCACAGTGGAGATGACTTTGTATTCCTAACACTGGCCTCCAGACACAGTGGAGATGATACCGTATTCCTAACACTGGCCTCCAAGCACAGTGGAGATGACTTTGTATTCCTAACACTGGCCTCCAAGCACAGTGGAGATGACTTTGTATTCCTAACACTGGCCTCCAAGCACAGTGGAGATGACTTTGTATTCCTAACAATGGCCTCCAGGCACAGTGGAGATGATACCGTATTCCTAACACTGGTCTCCAAGCACAGTGGAGATGATACTATATTCCTAACACTGGCCTCCAAGCACAGTGGAGATGATGCCGTATTCCTAACCCTGGCCTCCAAGCACAGTGGAGATGACTTTGTATTCCTAACACTGGCCTCCAGGCACAGTGGAGATGATACTGTATTCCTAACACTGGTCTCCAAGCACAGTGGAGATGATACCGTATTCCTAACACTGGCCTCCAAGCACAGTGGAGATGACTTTGTATTCCTAACACTGGCCTCCAGGCACAGTGGAGATGACTTTGTATTCCTAACACTGGCCTCCAGGCACAGTGGAGATGATACCGTATTCCTAACACTGGCCTCCAAGCACAGTGGAGATGATACCGTATTCCTAACACTGGCCTCCAGGCACAGTGGAGATGATACCGTATTCCTAACACTGGCCTCCAAGCACAGTGGAGATGATATTGTATTCCTAACACTGGCCTCCAGGCACATTGGAGATGATACCGTATTCCTAACACTGGCCTCCAGGCACAGTGGAGATGACTTTGTATTCCTAACACTGGCCTCCAGGCACAGTGGAGATGATACTGTATTCCTAACACTGGCCTCCAAGCACAGTGGAGATGACTTTGTATTCCTAACACTGGCCTCCAGGCACAGTGGAGATGATACCGTATTCCTAACACTGGCCTCCAAGCACAGTGGAGATGATACCGTATTCCTACCACTGGCCTCCAGGCACAGTGGAGATGATACTGTATTCCTAACACTGGCCTCCAGGCACAGTGGAGATGATACCGTATTCCTAACACTGGCCTCCAGGCACAGTGGAGATGACTTTGTATTCCTAACACTGGCCTCCAGGCACAGTGGAGATGATACTGTATTCCTAACACTGGCCTCCAAGCACAGTGGAGATGACTTTTATTCCTAACACTGGCCTCCAAGCACAGTGGAGATGATACCGTATTCCTAACACTGGCCTCCAGGCACAGTGGAGATGATACTGTATTCCTAACACTGGCCTCCAGGCACAGTGGAGATGATACCGTATTCCTAACACTGGCCTCCAGGCACAGTGGAGATGACTTTGTATTCCTAACACTGGCCTCCAGGCACAGTGGAGATGATACTGTATTCCTAACACTGGCCTCCAAGCACAGTGGAGATTACTTTGTATTCCTAACACTGGCCTCCAAGCACAGTGGAGATGATACCGTATTCCTAACACTGGCCTCCTGGCACAGTGGAGATGATACCGTATTCCTAACACTGGCCTCCAGGCACAGTGGAGATGATACCGTATTCCTAACACTGGCCTCCAGGCACAGTGGAGATGACTTTGTATTCCTAACACTGGCCTCCAGGCACAGTGGAGATGATACTGTATTCCTAACACTGGCCTCCAGGCACAGTGGAGATGATACTGTATTCCTAACACTGGCCTCCAGGCACAGTGGAGATGACTTTGTAATCCTAACACTGGCCTCCAGGCACAGTGGAGATGACTTTGTATTCCTAACACTGGCCTCCAGGCACAGTGGAGATGATACTGTATTCCTAACACTGGCCTCCAGGCACAGTGGAGATGATACTGTATTCCTAACACTGGCCTCCAGGCACAGTGGAGATGATACCGTATTCCTAACACTGGCCTCCAGGCACAGTGGAGATGATACCGTATTCCTAACACTGGCCTCCAGGCACAGTGGAGATGATACTGTATTCCTAACACTGGCCTCCAGGCACAGTGGAGATGATGCCGTATTCCTAACACTGGCCTCCAAGCACAGTGGAGATGATACTGTATTCCTAACCCTGGCCTCCAAGCACAGTGGAGATGATACTGTATTCCTAACCCTGGCCTCCAAGCACAGTGGAGATGACTTTGTATTCCTAACACTGGCCTCCAGGCACAGTGGAGATGATACTGTATTCCTAACACTGGTCTCCAAGCACAGTGGAGATGATACTGTATTCCTAACCCTGGCCTCCAAGCACAGTGGAGATGACTTTGTATTCCTAACACTGGCCTCCAGGCACAGTGGAGATGATACTGTATTCCTAACACTGGTCTCCAAGCACAGTGGAGATGATACTGTATTCCTAACACTGGCCTCCAAGCACAGTGGAGATGAGTTTGTATTCCTAACACTGGCCTCCAGGCACAGTGGAGATGATACTGTATTCCTAACACTGGCCTCCAAGCACAGTGGAGATGATACTGTATTCCTAACACTGGCCTCCAAGCACAGTGGAGATGATACTGTATTCCTAACACTGGCCTCCAGGCACAGTGGAGATGATACCGTATTCCTAACACTGGCCTCCAAGCACAGTGGAGATGACTTTGTATTCCTAACACTGGCCTCCAAGCACAGTGGAGATGATACTGTATTCCTAACACTGGCCTCCAAGCACAGTGGAGATGATAACGTATTCCTAACACTGGCCTCCAGGCACAGTGGAGATGACTTTGTATTCCTAACACTGGCCTCCAGGCACAGTGGAGATGATACTGTATTCCTAACACTGGCCACCAGGCACAGTGGAGATGACTTTGTATTCCTAACACTGGCCTCCAGGCACAGTGGAGATGATACCGTATTCCTAACACTGGCCTCCAGGCACAGTGGAGATGACTTTGTATTCCTAACACTGGCCTCCAGGCACAGTGGAGATGATACTGTATTCCTAACACTGGCCTCCAGGCACAGTGGAGATGACTTTGTATTCCTAACACTGGCCTCCAGGCACAGTGGAGATGATACAGTATTCCTAACACTGGCCTCCAAGCACAGTGGAGATGACTTTGTATTCCTAACACTGGCCTCCAGGCACAGTGGAGATGATACCGTATTCCTAACACTGGCCTCCAGGCACAGTGGAGATGACTTTGTATTCCTAACACTGGCCTCCACGCACAGTGGAGATGATACTGTATTCCTAACACTGGCCTCCAAGCACAGTGGAGATGATACTGTATTCCTAACACTGGCCTCCAAGCACAGTGGAGATGATACTGTATTCCTAACACTGGCCTCCAAGCACAGTGGAGATGATACTGTATTCCTAACACTGGCCTCCAAGCACAGTGGAGATGATACTGTATTCCTAACACTGGCCTCCAAGCACAGTGGAGATGACTTTGTATTCCTAACACTGGCCTCCAGACACAGTGGAGATGATACCGTATTCCTAACACTGGCCTCCAAGCACAGTGGAGATGACTTTGTATTCCTAACACTGGCCTCCAAGCACAGTGGAGATGACTTTGTATTCCTAACACTGGCCTCCAAGCACAGTGGAGATGACTTTGTATTCCTAACAATGGCCTCCAGGCACAGTGGAGATGATACCGTATTCCTAACACTGGTCTCCAAGCACAGTGGAGATGATACTATATTCCTAACACTGGCCTCCAAGCACAGTGGAGATGATGCCGTATTCCTAACCCTGGCCTCCAAGCACAGTGGAGATGACTTTGTATTCCTAACACTGGCCTCCAGGCACAGTGGAGATGATACTGTATTCCTAACACTGGTCTCCAAGCACAGTGGAGATGATACCGTATTCCTAACACTGGCCTCCAAGCACAGTGGAGATGACTTTGTATTCCTAACACTGGCCTCCAGGCACAGTGGAGATGACTTTGTATTCCTAACACTGGCCTCCAGGCACAGTGGAGATGATACCGTATTCCCAACACTGGCCTCCAAGCACAGTGGAGATGATATTGTATTCCTAACACTGGCCTCCAGGCACAGTGGAGATGATACCGTATTCCTAACACTGGCCTCCAGGCACAGTGGAGATGATACTGTATTCCTAACACTGGCCTCCAGGCACAGTGGAGATGACTTTGTATTCCTAACACTGGCCTCCAGGCACAGTGGAGATGATACCGTATTCCTAACACTGGCCTCCAGGCACAGTGGAGATGACTTTGTATTCCTAACACTGGCCTCCAGGCACAGTGGAGATGATACTGTATTCCTAACACTGGCCTCCAAGCACAGTGGAGATGACTTTGTATTCCTAACACTGGCCTCCAAGCACAGTGGAGATGATACCGTATTCCTAACACTGGCCTCCAGGCACAGTGGAGATGATACTGTATTCCTAACACTGGCCTCCAGGCACAGTGGAGATGATACCGTATTCCTAACACTGGCCTCCAGGCACAGTGGAGATGACTTTGTATTCCTAACACTGGCCTCCAGGCACAGTGGAGATGATACCGTATTCCTAACACTGGCCTCCAGGCACAGTGGAGATGATACCGTATTCCTAACACTGGCCTCCAGGCACAGTGGAGATGATACCGTATTCCTAACACTGGCCTCCAGGCACAGTGGAGATGATACTGTATTCCTAACACTGGCCTCCAGGCACAGTGGAGATGATGCCGTATTCCTAACACTGGCCTCCAAGCACAGTGGAGATGATACTGTATTCCTAACCCTGGCCTCCAAGCACAGTGGAGATGATACTGTATTCCTAACCCTGGCCTCCAAGCACAGTGGAGATGACTTTGTATTCCTAACACTGGCCTCCAGGCACAGTGGAGATGATACTGTATTCCTAACACTGGTCTCCAAGCACAGTGGAGATGATACTGTATTCCTAACCCTGGCCTCCAAGCACAGTGGAGATGACTTTGTATTCCTAACACTGGCCTCCAGGCACAGTGGAGATGATACTGTATTCCTAACACTGGTCTCCAAGCACAGTGGAGATGATACTGTATTCCTAACACTGGCCTCCAAGCACAGTGGAGATGACTTTGTATTCCTAACACTGGCCTCCAGGCACAGTGGAGATGATACTGTATTCCTAACACTGGCCTCCAAGCACAGTGGAGATGATACTGTATTCCTAACACTGGCCTCCAAGCACAGTGGAGATGATACTGTATTCCTAACACTGGCCTCCAGGCACAGTGGAGATGATACCGTATTCCTAACACTGGCCTCCAAGCACAGTGGAGATGACTTTGTATTCCTAACACTGGCCTCCAAGCACAGTGGAGATGATACTGTATTCCTAACACTGGCCTCCAAGCACAGTGGAGATGATAACGTATTCCTAACACTGGCCTCCAGGCACAGTGGAGATGACTTTGTATTCCTAACACTGGCCTCCAGGCACAGTGGAGATGATACTGTATTCCTAACACTGGCCACCAGGCACAGTGGAGATGACTTTGTATTCCTAACACTGGCCTCCAGGCACAGTGGAGATGATACCGTATTCCTAACACTGGCCTCCAGGCACAGTGGAGATGATACCGTATTCCTAACACTGGCCTCCAGGCACAGTGGAGATGATACTGTATTCCTAACACTGGCCTCCAGGCACAGTGGAGATGACTTTGTATTCCTAACACTGGCCTCCAGGCACAGTGGAGATGATACAGTATTCCTAACACTGGCCTCCAAGCACAGTGGAGATGACTTTGTATTCCTAACACTGGCCTCCAGGCACAGTGGAGATGATACCGTATTCGTAACACTGGCCTCCAGGCACAGTGGAGATGACTTTGTATTCCTAACACTGGCCTCCACGCACAGTGGAGATGATACTGTATTCCTAACACTGGCCTCCAAGCACAGTGGAGATGATACTGTATTCCTAACACTGGCCTCCAAGCACAGTGGAGATGATACTGTATTCCTAACACTGGCCTCCAAGCACAGTGGAGATGATACTGTATTCCTAACACTGGCCTCCAAGCACAGTGGAGATGATACTGTATTCCTAACACTGGCCTCCAAGCACAGTGGAGATGACTTTGTATTCCTAACACTGGCCTCCAGACACAGTGGAGATGATACCGTATTCCTAACACTGGCCTCCAAGCACAGTGGAGATGACTTTGTATTCCTAACACTGGCCTCCAAGCACAGTGGAGATGACTTTGTATTCCTAACACTGGCCTCCAAGCACAGTGGAGATGACTTTGTATTCCTAACAATGGCCTCCAGGCACAGTGGAGATGATACCGTATTCCTAACACTGGTCTCCAAGCACAGTGGAGATGATACTATATTCCTAACACTGGCCTCCAAGCACAGTGGAGATGATGCCGTATTCCTAACCCTGGCCTCCAAGCACAGTGGAGATGACTTTGTATTCCTAACACTGGCCTCCAGGCACAGTGGAGATGATACTGTATTCCTAACACTGGTCTCCAAGCACAGTGGAGATGATACCGTATTCCTAACACTGGCCTCCAAGCACAGTGGAGATGACTTTGTATTCCTAACACTGGCCTCCAGGCACAGTGGAGATGACTTTGTATTCCTAACACTGGCCTCCAGGCACAGTGGAGATGATACCGTATTCCTAACACTGGCCTCCAAGCACAGTGGAGATGATACCGTATTCCTAACACTGGCCTCCAGGCACAGTGGAGATGATACCGTATTCCTAACACTGGCCTCCAAGCACAGTGGAGATGATATTGTATTCCTAACACTGGCCTCCAGGCACATTGGAGATGATACCGTATTCCTAACACTGGCCTCCAGGCACAGTGGAGATGACTTTGTATTCCTAACACTGGCCTCCAGGCACAGTGGAGATGATACTGTATTCCTAACACTGGCCTCCAAGCACAGTGGAGATGACTTTGTATTCCTAACACTGGCCTCCAGGCACAGTGGAGATGATACCGTATTCCTAACACTGGCCTCCAAGCACAGTGGAGATGATACCGTATTCCTACCACTGGCCTCCAGGCACAGTGGAGATGATACTGTATTCCTAACACTGGCCTCCAGGCACAGTGGAGATGATACCGTATTCCTAACACTGGCCTCCAGGCACAGTGGAGATGACTTTGTATTCCTAACACTGGCCTCCAGGCACAGTGGAGATGATACTGTATTCCTAACACTGGCCTCCAAGCACAGTGGAGATGACTTTTATTCCTAACACTGGCCTCCAAGCACAGTGGAGATGATACCGTATTCCTAACACTGGCCTCCAGGCACAGTGGAGATGATACTGTATTCCTAACACTGGCCTCCAGGCACAGTGGAGATGATACCGTATTCCTAACACTGGCCTCCAGGCACAGTGGAGATGACTTTGTATTCCTAACACTGGCCTCCAGGCACAGTGGAGATGATACTGTATTCCTAACACTGGCCTCCAAGCACAGTGGAGATTACTTTGTATTCCTAACACTGGCCTCCAAGCACAGTGGAGATGATACCGTATTCCTAACACTGGCCTCCTGGCACAGTGGAGATGATACCGTATTCCTAACACTGGCCTCCAGGCACAGTGGAGATGATACCGTATTCCTAACACTGGCCTCCAGGCACAGTGGAGATGACTTTGTATTCCTAACACTGGCCTCCAGGCACAGTGGAGATGATACTGTATTCCTAACACTGGCCTCCAGGCACAGTGGAGATGATACTGTATTCCTAACACTGGCCTCCAGGCACAGTGGAGATGATACCGTATTCCTAACACTGGCCTCCAGGCACAGTGGAGATGACTTTGTATTCCTAACACTGGCCTCCAGGCACAGTGGAGATGATACTGTATTCCTAACACTGGCCTCCAGGCACAGTGGAGATGATACTGTATTCCTAACACTGGCCTCCAGGCACAGTGGAGATGACTTTGTAATCCTAACACTGGCCTCCAAGCACAGTGGAGATGACTTTGTATTCCTAACACTGGCCTCCAGGCACAGTGGAGATGACTTTGTATTCCTAACACTGGCCTCCAGGCACAGTGGAGATGATACTGTATTCCTAACCCTTGCCTCCAAGCACAGTGGAGATGATACTGTATTCCTAACCCTGGCCTCCAAGCACAGTGGAGATGACTTTGTATTCCTAACACTGGCCTCCAGGCACAGTGGAGATGATACTGTATTCCTAACACTGGCCTCCAGGCACAGTGGAGATGATACCGTATTCCTAACACTGGCCTCCAAGCACAGTGGAGATGATACCGTATTCCTACCACTGGCCTCCAGGCACAGTGGAGATGATACTGTATTCCTAACACTGGCCTCCAGGCACAGTGGAGATGATACCGTATTCCTAACACTGGCCTCCAGGCACAGTGGAGATGACTTTGTATTCCTAACACTGGCCTCCAGGCACAGTGGAGATGATACTGTATTCCTAACACTGGCCTCCAAGCACAGTGGAGATGACTTTTATTCCTAACACTGGCCTCCAAGCACAGTGGAGATGATACCGTATTCCTAACACTGGCCTCCAGGCACAGTGGAGATGATACTGTATTCCTAACACTGGCCTCCAGGCACAGTGGAGATGATACCGTATTCCTAACACTGGCCTCCAGGCACAGTGGAGATGACTTTGTATTCCTAACACTGGCCTCCAGGCACAGTGGAGATGATACTGTATTCCTAACACTGGCCTCCAAGCACAGTGGAGATTACTTTGTATTCCTAACACTGGCCTCCAAGCACAGTGGAGATGATACCGTATTCCTAACACTGGCCTCCTGGCACAGTGGAGATGATACCGTATTCCTAACACTGGCCTCCAGGCACAGTGGAGATGATACCGTATTCCTAACACTGGCCTCCAGGCACAGTGGAGATGACTTTGTATTCCTAACACTGGCCTCCAGGCACAGTGGAGATGATACTGTATTCCTAACACTGGCCTCCAGGCACAGTGGAGATGATACTGTATTCCTAACACTGGCCTCCAGGCACAGTGGAGATGATACCGTATTCCTAACACTGGCCTCCAGGCACAGTGGAGATGACTTTGTATTCCTAACACTGGCCTCCAGGCACAGTGGAGATGATACTGTATTCCTAACACTGGCCTCCAGGCACAGTGGAGATGATACTGTATTCCTAACACTGGCCTCCAGGCACAGTGGAGATGACTTTGTAATCCTAACACTGGCCTCCAAGCACAGTGGAGATGACTTTGTATTCCTAACACTGGCCTCCAGGCACAGTGGAGATGACTTTGTATTCCTAACACTGGCCTCCAGGCACAGTGGAGATGATACTGTATTCCTAACCCTTGCCTCCAAGCACAGTGGAGATGATACTGTATTCCTAACCCTGGCCTCCAAGCACAGTGGAGATGACTTTGTATTCCTAACACTGGCCTCCAGGCACAGTGGAGATGATACTGTATTCCTAACACTGGTCTCCAAGCACAGTGGAGATGATACTGTATTCCTAACCCTGGCCTCCAAGCACAGTGGAGATGACTTTGTATTCCTAACACTGGCCTCCAGGCACAGTGGAGATGATACTGTATTCCTAACACTGGCCTCCAAGCACAGTGGAGATGATACTGTATTCCTAACACTGGCCTCCAAGCACAGTGGAGATGATACTGTATTCCTAACACTGGCCTCCAGGCACAGTGGAGATGATACCGTATTCCTAACACTGGCCTCCAAGCACAGTGGAGATGACTTTGTATTCCTAACACTGGCCTCCAAGCACAGTGGAGATGATACTGTATTCCTAACACTGGCCTCCAAGCACAGTGGAGATGATACCGTATTCCTAACACTGGCCTCCAGGCACAGTGGAGATGACTTTGTATTCCTAACACTGGCCTCCAGGCACAGTGGAGATGATACTGTATTCCTAACACTGGCCTCCAGGCACAGTGGAGATGACTTTGTATTCCTAACACTGGCCTCCAGGCACAGTGGAGATGATACCGTATTCCTAACACTGGCCTCCAGGCACAGTGGAGATGACTTTGTATTCCTAACACTGGCCTCCAGGCACAGTGGAGATGATACCGTATTCCTAACACTGGCCTCCAGGCACAGTGGAGATGACTTTGTATTCCTAACACTGGCCTCCAGGCACAGTGGAGATGATACCGTATTCCTAACACTGGCCTCCAGGCACAGTGGAGATGATACCGTATTCCTAACACTGGTCTCCAGGCACAGTGGAGATGACTTTGTATTCCTAACACTGGCCTCCAAGCACAGTGGAGATGATACTGTATTCCTAACACTGGCCTCCAAGCACAGTGGAGATGATGCCGTATTCCTAACACTGGCCTCCAAGCATAGTGGAGATGACTTTGTATTCCTAACACTGGCCTCCAGGCACAGTGGAGATGATACTGTATTCCTAACACTGGTCTCCAAGCACAGTGGAGATGATACTGTATTCCTAACACTGGCCTCCAAGCACAGTGGAGATGACTTTGTATTTTTAACACTGGCCTCCAAGCACAGTGGAGATGATACTGTATTCCTAACACTGGCCTCCAGGCACAGTGGAGATGATACTGTATTCCTAACACTGGCCTCCAGGCACAGTGGAGATGATACCGTATTCCTAACACTGGCCTCCAGGCACAGTGGAGATGATACCGTATTCCTAACACTGGCCTCCAAGCACAGTGGAGATGACTTTGTATTCCTAACACTGGCCTCCAAGCACAGTGGAGATGATACTGTATTCCTAACACTGGCCTCCAGGCACAGTGGAGATGATACTGTATTCCTAACACTGGCCTCCAGGCACAGTGGAGATGATACTGTATTCCTAACACTGGCCTCCAGGCACAGTGGAGATGATACCGTATTCCTAACACTGGCCTCCAGGCACAGTGGAGATGATACTGTATTCCTAACACTGGCCTCCAGGCACAGTGGAGATGATACTGTATTCCTAACACTGGCCTCCAGGCACAGTGGAGATGACTTTGTATTCCTAACACTGGCCTCCAAGCACAGTGGAGATGACTTTGTATTCCTAACACTGGCCTCCAGGCACAGTGGAGATGACTTTGTATTCCTAACACTGGCCTCCAGGCACAGTGGAGATGATACTGTATTCCTAACACTGGCCTCCAAGCACAGTGGAGATGATACTGTATTCCTAACACTGGCCTCCAAGCACAGTGGAGATGATACTGTATTCCTAACACTGGCCTCCAAGCACAGTGGAGATGATACTGTATTCCTAACACTGGCCTCCAAGCACAGTGGAGATGATACCGTATTCCTAACACTGGCCTCCAGGCACAGTGGAGATGACTTTGTATTCCAAACACTGGCCTCCAGGCACAGTGGAGATGATACCGTATTCCTAACACTGGCCTCCAAGCACAGTGGAGATGACTTTGTATTCCTAACACTGGCCTCCAAGCATAGTGGAGATGACTTTGTATTCCTAACACTGGCCTCCAGGCACAGTGGAGATGATACCGTATTCCTAACACTGGTCTCCAAGCACAGTGGAGATGATACTGTATTCCTAACACTGGCCTCCAAGCACAGTGGAGATGATGCCGTATTCCTAACCCTGGCCTCCAAGCACAGTGGCGATGACTTTGTATTTCTAACACTGGCCTCCAGGCACAGTGGAGATGATACCGTATTCCTAACACTGGCCTCCAAGCACAGTGGAGATGACTTTGTATTCCTAACACTGGCCTCCAAGCACAGTGGAGATGACTTTGTATTCCTAACACTGGCCTCCAAGCACAGTGGAGATGACTTTGTATTCCTAACACTGGTCTCCAAGCACAGTGGAGATGATACTGTATTCCTAACACTGGCCTCCAGGCACAGTGGAGATGATACTGTATTCCTAACACTGGCCTCCAGGCACAGTGGAGATGACTTTGTATTCCTAACACTGGCCTCCAGGCACAGTGGAGATGATACTGTATTCCTAACACTGGCCTCCAGGCACAGTGGAGATGACTTTGTATTCCTAACACTGGCCTCCAGGCACAGTGGAGATGATACTGTATTCCTAACACTGGCCTCCAAGCACAGTGGAGATGATACCGTATTCCTAACACTGGCCTCCAGGCACAGTGGAGATGACTTTGTATTCCTAACACTGGCCTCCAGGCACAGTGGAGATGATACTGTATTCCTAACACTGGCCTCCAAGCACAGTGGAGATGATACCGTATTCCTAACACTGGCCTCCAGGCACAGTGGAGATGATACTCTATTCCTAACACTGGCCTCCAAGCACAGTGGAGATGACTTTGTATTCCTAACCCTGGCCTTTAGGCACAGTGGAGATGATACCGTATTCCTAACACTGGCCTCCAAGCACAGTGGAGATGATGCCGTATTCCTAACACTGGCCTCCAAGCACAGTGGAGATGACTTTGTATTCCTAACACTGGCCTCCAAGCACAGTGGAGATGACTTTGTATTCCTAACACTGGCCTCCAAGCACAGTGGAGATGACTTTGTATTCCTAACACTGGCCTCCAAGCACAGTGGAGATGACTTTGTATTCCTAACACTGGCCTCCAAGCACAGTGGAGATGACTTTGTATTCCTAACACTGGCCTCCAAGCACAGTGGAGATGACTTTGTATTCCTAACACTGGCCTCCAAGCACAGTGGAGATGATACTGTATTCCTAACACTGGCCTCCAAGCACAGTGGAGATGACTTTGTATTCCTAACACTGGCCTCCAGGCACAGTGGAGATGATACCGTATTCCTAACACTGGCCTCCAGGCACAGTGGAGATGACTTTGTATTCCAAACACTGGCCTCCAGGCACAGTGGAGATGATACTGTATTCCTAACACTGGCCTCCAAGCACAGTGGAGATGACTTTGTATTTTTAACACTGGCCTCCAAGCACAGTGGAGATGACTTTGTATTCCTAACACTGGCCTCCAGGCACAGTGGAGATGATACAGTATTCCTAACACTGGCCTCCAAGCACAGTGGAGATGATACTGTATTCCTAACACTGGCCTCCAAGCACAGTGGAGATGACTTTGTATTCCTAACACTGGCCTCCAGGCACAGTGGAGATGATACCGTATTCCTAACACTGGCCTCCAGGCACAGTGGAGATGACTTTGTATTCCAAACACTGGCCTCCAGGCACAGTGGAGATGATACTGTATTCCTAACACTGGCCTCCAAGCACAGTGGAGATGACTTTGTATTCCTAACACTGGCCTCCAAGCACAGTGGAGATGATACTGTATTCCTAACACTGGCCTCCAAGCACAGTGGAGATGATGCCGTATTCCTAACACTGGCCTCCAAGCACAGTGGAGATGACTTTGTATTCCTAACACTGGCCTCCAAGCACAGTGGAGATGACTTTGTATTCCTAACACTGGCCTCCAAGCACAGTGGAGATGATACCGTATTCCTAACACTGGCCTCCAAGCACAGTGGAGATGACTTTGTATTCCTAACACTGGCCTCCAAGCACAGTGGAGATGATACTGTATTCCTAACACTGGCCTCCAAGCACAGTGGAGATGATGCCGTATTCCTAACACTGGCCTCCAAGCACAGTGGAGATGACTTTGTATTCCTAACACTGGCCTCCAAGCACAGTGGAGATGACTTTGTATTCATAACAGTGGAAATTCCTTGGGTCACTGCAGCTTTGAAGGCAAGGCTGTTAGCACTTTGAAGACAGGGAGGGAGTCTGAATCTAGGGATTATTTCATTCATCAGGACTCTTACAATCTTTTGGGCTTTTTCTGTTCTATGGGGGGAAGCCTCAACCCAGTTTGTGTAGGAATCTACACATACCAACAGGTATTGATATTCCTGAGACTTAGGCATATGGGTAAAGTCCATTTGCCAGTTCTCACCTCGGTAATGACCGGTTTGCCGTTCCCCAGGAGGAGCTTTGCAATCTGCCAAAGGATGATTTTTCTGGCATATTCACATCCTTTGACTATTGGTTGGACAGCCTTGAAGAGACCTTTTTTGGTAAATATAGATTTGGCCATTTGATCTGTATTCTCTATGCTCATATGGAAGGTTTGATGCAGGGTTTTAAGTACTTTCCACTGGCTGGCAGCAGGTAGGAGTACTCTTCTCCCCTCAGTAGCTAGCCATCCTAAAGGAAGATTATGTCCCTGGGAGATTGCCCACTCTACCTCCTCTGATGAGTATTGAGGTCTAGTTCCCTGGAGAGGGTTTTCCCATATTAAGGGCCCTTCTATAAATTCTTGTCTAGCTGCCTGTTTTGCCTCTAGGTCAGCTCGGCGATTGCCCTCTGCTTCCTTCTCATCTCCTTTCTGGTGACCTTGGCAGTGTAAGACTGCTGATACCTCTTTGGGTTCTCGGACAGCTTGTAATAAGTCTAAAATTTCCTCATGATATTTCATGGGAGTTCCTGCCAAGGTTAGGAATTCTCTTTCCTTCCATATGGCAGCATGGGCATGCAGAACCAGGTAAGCATATTTGGAATCAGTGTACATGTTCATTCTTTCTTTTTCCTAATTTTAGAGCTACTAGTTCTGCCAGTTGGGCACCAGTTCCAGGAGGAAGGGAATTACTTTCAAGCACTGTTTGATCACTGACTACTGCATATCCTGCCTTTTGAACTCCATTTTCCATAAATGAACTTATGGCAGTGCATAGGTTAAGGCCGGGATTGGCTAGGGGAGTTTCTAAGAGATCCTCTTGAGCTGCATAGTTCTGGGCTATAACTGCTGACAGGCATGTTCTCTGTCTGTCCTTTTCTTTCCTCAGGAAGAAAAGTAGCTGGATTGAGGGCTGCACTTGTGCACAGCTGAAGTACAGGCCCTTCGAGCGTTAAGGCCTGATATTTGAGCAAGCGGTTGTCAGACAGCCATAAGCCTCCTCTAGAGGCCAGAATTCCAGCTAAATTATGTAGCTCCAACCCACACAGGGGAAGGCCAGTACGGGTTGGAGACGTTCTCCATCAAGGGCCCGCGTGCCCTCAGACAAGACAAGCCCTAGGTATTTTACCTCTTGCCTACAAAGTTGGGCTTTTGATTTGGAAACCTTATATCCACAGGTGCCTAGAAAGTTTAGGAAGTCCTGGGTGGCCTGCTGACACTGGGTTTCTGAGTTAGCGGTTAAAGGCAAGTCATCCAGATACTGAAGAACCGGGATGCCTGAATGTGAAAAATGACTAAGGTCCTAAGCTAGAGCCTGTCCAAACAGGTGGGGCTATCTCGAAAGCCCTGGGGTAACACTGTCCAGGTGAGCTGAGAATTCTGGTCTCAAGGGTCTTCAAAGGTGAACAGAAACTGGGAGTCAGGATGTAATGGAACATAGAAAAAGGCATCCTTAAGGTCCAGGGCTGTAAACCATGTGCCTTTCCTGGTATTTTAGAGAGCAAGGTGCATGGGTACAGCTGGGTATAAAGGAATCACAGCTTCGTTCATAAGCCTGAGATCTGGCACTAGCCTCCACTGTCCATTAGGTTTCTGTACTCCTAAAATTGGAGTATTACAAGGGCTGTTACAGGACCTCGCTAGACCCTAAGTTTTAAGTTCTTTACAATATCCTGTAGGCCCTTTTTGGCTTCCAGTCTCAGGGGGCACTGTCTTTGGTAAGGAAAAGAGGTGGGACCCTTTTAGCTTTATTCAAATTGGGCAAGCATTATTTGCCCACCCAAACTGTCCCTCCATTGCCCAAACCTTGGGATTAATCTCTTCTTCAAATAATGGGCAACAGAGAGGGATCTCCTCCTTGATGTTCATACAGATAATGGCTCCTGCTCTGGCTAATAGGTCCCACCCTAGTAAAGGACTGGGACTTTCTGGCATGATGAGGAAGGCATGGGAGAAGAGCACATCTCCCCAGTTACAGCTTAGGGGCTGGGAGAAATATCGGGAGACTGTTTGTCCCTCAATAGCACATGGAGAATTCTTATGAACTGTAAGCAATTCAGATAAAAGGCTAAAAAGAGGGAGGCTGGATTCATGTACTCCTCTTTGAACCTCAAATGCACACAGTCGCGTTAATCTTCTTTGTCATTGCATGCTATCACCACAGGCTCACAAAAGCTCACAGCCTTGTTTAATATATTTTTTCTCTTCAACCCCATTCCCATTCCCATTTTCCTTCCTCGTGTAGAGGCACTCACTCTATTTTGTTTAATATATACCGTGTGTGTGTGTGTGTGTGTGTGTGTACATAATCATAATTATTACTTGCATCTTTATACAGGTAAATGATACTGCATCATTGCTCAGATTCCATTTCTTATTTTTTTCACTCAGCACTGACTTTTTAGATGTATCCATGTTGCTACATGTGTATGTAAGTTATTGCTTCTGACCGCAATGGAATATTCTATTGCATGCTTCCAATGTGTTCTTTATCCATTGTCTAGTAATAAACACTTAGTTGCTGTCTACCACAAAGACGGATTGAGTATACTAATAGATGATCTCTAATGTGTTTCTCTGGAGAAAATAAACAGAAGTGTACCTTTTGGCTCAAATAGTATATACAGATCAAATTTCCCTTTATGCTGCCAGATTGCTTTTCCAAATAGCTGTGCCGGTCTGCACTCTCTAGGGAAGTGTTAAGAGTGTATTCTTTTTGTTGTCTACTTTTGATTTCGTTTTTCATACAAGGTCTCACTGTCACCCAGGCTGGAGCATTGTGGCGCAAATGTAGCTCACCCAGCCTCACCATCCCAGGCTCCAGCAATCCCCCATCTCAGCCTCCCACCTCAGCCTCCCAAGTAGCTGGGACCACAGGCATGCACCACCACACCTGGCTGATTTTTAGACTTTTTTGTAGAGACAGAGTCTTACTGTGTTGCCCAGCCTGGTCTTTAACTGCTGGGCTGAGCAATCCTCCAGCCTTGGTCTCCTAAAGTGCTGGCATTGAAGGCATGAGCCTCTAGGCCCAGAAAAGAGTGTATTCTTAACCAGCATTGGTTATTGTCAATCTGATCTGTGTCAATTAGGAACTTTAAAATTCTCATTTATCTATTTGTAACTGTAACAGGTTTATTTGCTCGGTGTGCAGTGAGTCAGCAAACTGAGACGCTAAGGATACAGCAGAGAGAGTTTAATAATTACAGGGCAGCTGAATGAGGAGACAAGAGGAAACTTCAACTATGTCTCCCCACGAGTTCTGGGGATAATGTTTTTAAGAGGTATTAACGGGGGTTGAAGTGTGGGAATCACTAATTAGACGAGAAGCTCAGAGTGACATCTTGAGACAGGGAGATGAAAAAAACACATTTTTGTTCTTAGTTTCTGGATGGGTGGGGGGTCTTCAGACTGGTTGGCCTCAGACCAGCTATAATTTGAAAACACCATAAGCTCTTGAGCAAAAAGCTCCTATGGTTCTGGCATCAGAAATTCTATCTATAGGAACAACGGGGGAGCAGGTATGAGGTGGGCAGCATGCTAAATGACCCTCAGCAGTTGCAGAAAAGTGGGTCACAGTGCACCAATGCACACTCTGAATGATGCCTAATGGTAATTCTGCCCAAAGCCTGGCTTCTAATTCTTGTTAACCCAGTGAGAGTGGTTTCATAATTACCATTGAACTTGACTTTTTTTTTTTTTTGAGACAGGGTCTCACTCTGTCGCCCAGGCTGGAGTGCAGTGGCACAATCTCGGCTCTTTGCAACCTCTGCCTCTTAGGCTTAAGAGATCCTCCCACCTCAGCGTCCAGAGTAGCTGAGAACACACGTGTGTGCCACCATGCTTATCTAACATTTCGGTTTTTGTAGAGATGAGATTTCACCATGTTGCCCAGGCTGGTCTTAAACTCCTGGGCTCAAGTGACCTGCCCTTTTGGCCTCCCAAAATGCTGGTATTACAAATTGGAGCCACTGTGCGGGGCCCTCATCTCTTTTTACACATGCTAACAATTTGGGTTTCCTCTTCCATGACTTGCCAATTCGTATACTTTCCCCATTTTTCTCCTTGTTTTCTGTCTGTTCTCACTGGTTTACAGGCATTCCTCACATACTGTAGATCAGAGGTGTCCAATCTTTTGGCTTCTCTGGGCCACATTGTAAGAAGAATTGTTTCGGGCAACATATAAAATACACTAACACCAACAATAGCTGATCAGCTAAAAACAAAAATCACAAAAAAATCCCACGTTTCAAGAAAGTTTATGAATTTGTGTTGGCCTGCATTCAAAGCTGTCCTGGGCCACATGCAGCCCACGGACCACAGGTCGGACAAGCTTCTCTAGACAGCAATCCCTTGACATCCTTAGACAGTTGTTGGAGTGCAGAAAATGGTCCTTTAAAACATGGTACTTGGGCATGCTGAGTGCTTTTGAAAATTGAAAGGCCTCAGAAATAAGCCTCAGAATCAAGGTTCCTCTAACCCTGTCTTGGGTCCCACACCCCTAGCACAGGGAAAGACTCTGGAATTTCCTGATCTGACCAAGAAAGCTTCTTAACAACAACAAGAAAACAAAAGCAAAACAAGAAATCTCTCTCTCTCTGACTTTCTGTCTCTGCCTCTGTCTCTGTCTCTCTCTCTCTCTCTCTCTCTCTCTCTCTCTCTCTCTCTCTCTCACACACACACACACACACACACACACACACACACACAGGCCTTCTCTGTCCCACCCTCCACCCCACCCTTACTTCCTTACCTATTGTGGAAAAGACAAAAGAATGCAACCACACCTGAATGGACTTTTCTACAAGATAAGGCTTGCTTCTCAGGCTCATTCAAATATTCAGATTCCAAAGAGATTTATTTCCAAGTTAATTTCTGCCTTGGGTCCATTCATTCTCCCTAGTAATCATTTACTGCCCCTCAGAATAATTGTCTCTATTTCTCCACCTCCACAGCCCCCATGAAAAAGGATACATAAGTATCTGCACTTCATGGCATGGTGGGGTAATTATTTTGTGACTTTCCCCCCATGAACATTAATACATTTGTATGCCTTTTCTCTTGTTAATTTGACTTTTGTCAGTTGATTTTCAGGGAACCTTCAGAGAACAAAGGGAAACATTTCCCTTGGCCCCTACAACTTGCAACTGTTCCCAGCCCGTCATCTTTCTTTTAATGTTATGGTGTCCTCTGTCGCACAGAAATGTACCTGTGCTAGAGTCAAGCTTTGTTTGTCTCCTTTCACAGTACATTTCGACCTTGTGGAAATAAGGTATTCCAGTCCTAATGAGGAAGGAGACCCCTTCCTCTTAAGCTTCTAAGACCACTTCCTCTGAGCCTTCTACATTGCATTTCAAAAGGAGAAGTAAAAGTTGAAAATAGAAGGCACAAGGGCAGTGGAGGAGACAAAACCAGGGCCACTAGCCAGACCTGGAGGTTACATATCAACCCCACCAACCCCAGTTCCTATCCTAACTATAGATCACAGGCGTGGTGAGGAGGAATCTTCCCCGGAAGGCACTGTTCTTGCTTAATCACAATTAGTCGCCCACCTAAGTCACGTACCCCTGGCTTTCCTCATCGATCACACGTCTCTAATATGTAGCCTCTAAGATTGAGAGCCTTTAAAAGAGGCCAGGATTTTCTAGTTGGGGAGCTAGGTTCTTGAGACGTGAGTCTGCCAAGACTCCTGGCCAAATAAAAAGCCACTTTCTTCACAAACCTGGTGTCCAAAAGGTTTTGTCTGCGGCGTGTCCTGCTACATTTCTTGGTTTCCTGACCAGGAAACGATTGCAGTTGGCAGAAAACCGAGACAACCTCTTAGGTAGTTTGTCTTGCCTTGGCAGGAGACGCTGGCCCACTTGGGCAACGCGGGTCCTGAGAGTGCTCCCAGATAGGCATCCGCCCTAGTAGAACGCTTTGCCAGAGCAAATGCAAAAGAACGGAAATCGTAACGAACAGTCTCTTAGACCGCAGTGCAGTCAAATTAGAACTCAGGATTAAGAAACTAACTCAGAACCACACTCATGGAAACTGAACAACTGGGTCCTGAATGTCAACTGGATAAACAATGAAATGAAGGCAGAAATAAAGATGTTCTTAGAAACCAACGAGAACAAAGACACAATGTACCAGAATCTCTGGGACACATTTAAAGCAGTGTCTAGAGGGAAATTTATAGCAATAAATGCCCACATGAGAAACGAGGAAAGATCTAAAATTGACACTCCATCCTCGAAATTGAAAGAGCTAGAGGAGCAAGATCAAAAAAATTCAAAAGCTAGCAGAAGGTAAGAAATAACTAAGATCAGAGCAGAACTGAAGGAGATAGAGACACAAAAAAAAAAAACCTTCAAAAAATCAATAAATCTAAGAGGTGAAAAGATCAAAATAGACAGATCACTAGCCAGAGTAATAAAAAGGAAAAGAGAGAAGAATCAAATAGATGCAATAAAAAAACGATAAAGGGGATGTCACCACTGATTCCACAGAAATACAAACTACCATCAGAGATTACTACAAACATCTCTATGCACATAAACCATTAAACCTGGAAGAAATTGACAAATTCCTGGACACTTGCACCCTCCCAAGCCTAAACCAGGAAGAAGTTGAAACCCTGACTAGACCAATAACAAGGGCTGAAGTTGAGGCAGCAATTAATAGTCTACCAACTAAAAACAGTTCAGGTCCAGACGGGTTCACAGGCGAATTCTACCAGACATAGAAAGAGGAGTTGGTACCACTCCTTCTGAAGCTACTCCAAACAATACAAAAAGAGGGAATCCTTCCCAAATCATTTTATGAAACCAACATCATCCTGATACCAAAACTTGGCAGAGACTCAACAAAAAAAGAAAAATTCTGGCCAATATCCATGATAAACATACACGCAAAAATCTTCAATAAAATACTGGCAAACTGATTGCAACAGCACATCGAAAAGTTTATCCATCACGACCAAGTAGGCTTCATTCCAGAGATGCACGGCTGGTGCAACATATGCAAGTCTATAAACGTAATCCAACACATAAACAGAACCAAAGACAAAAACCACATCATTATCTCAATAGATGCAGAGAAGGCCTTTGACAAAATTCAACAGCGCTTTATGCTAAAAACACTCAATAAACTAGGTATTGATGGAACATATCTCAAAATAATAAAAAGCTATTTATGACAAACCTATAGCCAATATTATACTGAATAGGCAAAAACTGGAAGCATTCTCTTTGAAATCCAGTGCTAGACAAGGATGCCCTCTCTCACCACTCCCATTCAATAGAGTACTGGAAGTTCAAGCCAGAGCAATCAGGCAAGAAAAACAAATAAAGGGTATTCAATTAGGAAAGGGGGAAGCCAAATTGTCTCTACTTGCAGATAACATTATCGTATATTTACAAGACCCCACTGCCTCAGCCCAAAATCTCCTTAAACTGATAAGCAACTTCAGCAAAGTCTCAGGATATAAAATCAATGTGCAGAAATCACAAGCATTCCTATACACCAGTAACAGACTAACAGAGAGTCAAATCAAGAGCGAACTCCCATTCACAATTGCTACAAATAGAATAAAATACCTAAGAATACAACTAACAAAGGATGTAAAGGACCTTTTCAAGGAGAACTACAAACCACTGCTCAACTAAATAAGAGAGGACACAAACAGATGGAAAAACATTCTGTGCTCTTGGTTAGGAAGAATCAATATCGTGAAAATGGCCATACTGCCCAAAGTAATTTATAGATTCAATGCTATCCCCATCAAGCTACCAATGACGTTCTTCGCAGAACTGAAAACAACACCTTAAACTTCATATGGAATCAAAAGAAAGCCTGCATAGCCAAGACAATCCTAAGCAAAAAGAACAAAGCTGAGGGATCATGCCACCTGACTTCAAACTATACTACAAGGCTACAGTAATCAAAACAGCATGGTACTGGTACCAAAACAGAGATATAGACCAATGGAACAAAACAGAAGCATCAGAGGCAACGCCATACATCTACAACCATCGGATCTTTGACAAACCTCACAAAAACAAGCAATGGGGAAAGGAGTCCCTATTTAATAAATGGTGGCTAGCCACATGCAGAAAGCAGAAACTGGACTCCTTCCAGACTTCTTTAAAATTAACTCCAGATGGATTAAAGACTTTATTAAACATAAGACTTAACACCATAAAAATCCTAGAAGAAAACCTAGGCAAAACCATTCAGGACATAGGTATAGGCAAGGACTTCATGACTAAAACACCGAAGGCACTGGCAACAAAAGCCAAAATAGACAAATGGGATCTAATTAAACTCCAGAGCTTCTGTACAGCAAAAGAAACAATCATTAGGGTGAATCGGCAACCAACAAAATGGGAAAAAAAATTTTGTAATCTACTCATCAGACAAAGGGCTAATATCCAGAAGCTACAAAGAACTAAAACAGATTTACAAGAAAAAAAAAAAAACCCATTCAAAAGGGGGCAATGGATATTAACAGACACTTTTCAAAAGAAGACATATATGAGGCCAACAAACATGAAAAAATGCTCCTCGTCACTGGTCATTAGAGAAATGCAAATCAAAACCACATTGAGATACCATCTCATGCCAGTTAGAATGGCGATCATTAAAAAAATCTGGAGACAACATATGCTGGGAAAGATATGGAGAAATAGGAACACTTTTACACTGTTGGTGGTAGTGTAAATTAGTTCAGCCATTGTGGAAGACAGTGTGGTGATTCCTCAAGGATCTTGAAATAGAAATTCCATTTGACCCAGCAATCCCATTACTAGGTGTTTACCCAAAGGATTATAAATTGTTCTGTTATAAAGACACATGCACATGTATGTTCATTGTGGCACTGTTTACAATAGCAAAGACCTGGAACCAACCCAAATGCCCATTGTTGATAGACTGGACAAGGAAAATATGGCACATATAAACCATGGAATACTATGCAGCCATAAAAAATGATGAGTTCATGTCCTTTGTAGGAACATGGATGAATCTGGAAACTATCATTCTCAGCAAACTGACACAAAGACAGAAAATCAAACACTGCATGTTCTCACTCATAGGAGGGTGTTGAACAATGAGAACACATGGACACGGGGAGGGGAGCATCACATATGGGGTCTGTTGGGAGGCCTAGGGGAGGGACAGCAGTGGGTGGGGAGGTTGGGGAGAGATAGCATGGCAAGAAATGTCAGATATAGGTGACGGGGGGATGGAGGCAGCAAACCACATTGCCATGTATGTACCTATGCAACAATCCTGCATGATCTGCACATGTACCCCAGAACCTAAAGTACAATAATAAATAAATACATGATATTTCTTATTCTAAAAAAAGATTTGCTGCAACATCACAGTAACAAAAACAGTATAGTGGTATAAGAATAGACATAGGTACTGATGGAATCAAATAGAGTCCTGAATAATTTACTGAAGCCTAAATATTAAGTGTCTTTCAAGAGGGAAATGACAGGACGATGACTGGAGAAGTCCAAAGGAACTAGAAAGATTTCCTCTCAGGTGGGAGAGCAGTGAATACATTTAAATGCTGCAAGAGAAAAGTCGATAGAAAAGGAAAGGAAACATATAGCAGAAAACTGGAAAAATCAATAAACAACATTTTAGATAAAGAGGCAGGATAGGAGGATCAAAGGTGGAGAAATTCTACTCAGACTAAAAAGAGAATCCCTGCTCTGAAAATAGCTGTAAAAACAGATTGATTTGAGTTGAGGTCAGATAGCCTTGATAATTTTTTCCAAAGAAGCAGCAGATCTTTGTGATGAGAGAGAAGAGGTGTGTGGTACAAGTTTCTAAAGACAAGGAGTTAACAAGGGGGAGAGGAAGAATGTTCCAAATTAAGAGAAGACCATGAACAAAATCAAGAAAGAAGAAAGCTTAGCACACAGAAAAGCCACAGCTTAAAACCTCAACTATTGACACAGAAGCCTGGTGAATGATGCAGTATGTCTGGGTCTATACATTTAAGTTATTTGTATCATGATGAATGGAAGATTAAAAATAGAATACAGGAGATATTCCAATGAGAGCTCTAATTTGTGACTCTGAAAGTATGATCAACATACATCCTCGCTTCACTCCATAGCTATGTAGTAGGCTTTCCTTTTTTTTCAAGAATTTAACTGATTATTTTTGAAAGATAACACCCTTAAAACCTAATGATTACAAGGACAGCATGCTTTATTTTTTTAATTCTTGTAGTTATATAGGTGTCTGTATTTATGGGGTACATGAGATGTTTTGATACAGGCATGCAGTGCATAATAATCACATCATGGAAACTTGGGTATTGGTCCCCTCAAGCATTTATCCTTTGTGTTACGAACAATCCAATTATATTCTTTTAGTTATTTTGAAATGTGCAATTCAATTATTATTGACTATAGTTCCTCTCTTGTGCTATCAAATACTAGGTCTTATTCATTGTTTCTATTTTTTTCAAGCCATTACCCATCCTTACCTCTCCCCAACTCACCCTCAGTATCCTTCCCTAACTCTGGTAACCATCCTTCAATCTCTATCTTCATGAGTTCGAGTGTTTTGATTTTTAGATCCTGTGAGAAAGTGAGCATGTGTGATGTTCCAATTTCTGTGCCTGGCTTATTTCACTTAACATAATGACCTCTAGTTCCATCCACATTGTTGCAAATGACAGAACCTCATTTGCTTTTTATGGCTGAATACTATATACAGTCCATTGAATATATATACCATGTTTTCTTATCCACTGATCTGCTGATGGACAGTTAGGTTGCTTCCAAATCTTGACTATTATGAACAGTGCTGCCAGAAACACGGGAATGCAGATGTCTCCTCACTACACTGATTTCCTTTCTTTTGGGTATATACCCAGCAGTGGGATTGCCGGACCATATGGTAGCTCAACTTTTAGTTTTCTGAGGAACCTCCAAACTGTTGTCCAAAGTGGTTATATTACTTTACCTTTTCACCAACAGTGCAAGAGGGTCCCTTTTCTCCACATTCTCAGCAGCATTTGTTACTGCCTGTCTTTTGGGTATAAGCCATTGAACTGCGGTGAAATGATACTCCACTGTAGTTTTGATGTGCATTTCTCTGATGATCAGTGATGCTGAGCACTTTTTCATATGCCTGTTTGGCAGCTGTGTGTCCTGTCTGGAGAAATGTCTATACTAATCTTTTGCCCATTTTTTAATTGGATTTATGAGGTGTGTGAACTTAAGCAAGTTATCCCTCAGGCCTTCAAAATCATCATCCATAAAATGTGGATAATCATTATACTCGCTTCTTAGGTGTTTTGTGAGGCTTAAATGAGATAACGGATGCAAAGTAAGCGGCATAATGATAGCTACTCTGACGATTGCTATTTTTATTCTCGTGAAGAGTTTCTCCTAGAATGTCATTACCAAAAACTTTAACTCAGTTTGTTTGAAAATTTTTTGCCATTTTTTTCTGCCTCTTGCTTTGAACAGTAATTGACAATAAATGAATGTGTTTTCATTATATCTTGACTGAATAACATAACACCAAAGAATCTGCAAGAAATTACAATCGCCAAAAGCAACCATGAACAGAATGCGGTACTGGAACAGACTGACGAGCGGTGGGAATTCTGTAATATAATTTCGAAGCATTTCTTCTCCTGTGGGACAGTAACACTCGTTAATCTCAGAGACTCTGCCAAATAGATATACTATTTATAATTTCCACATTGAGGCTGGACTTTGCAGATAAGCCAATATGTAGTGAGTTAAATAAATTAACGTCAAGAATTTTGATAATTTGGTGTAGATACTTGTGTGTTGTGTTGTGTAAATGAGGTTGGCAAGATAACTTCATTCTTTAATAAATCCCACAGCCGGCCGGGCACGGTGGCTCAAGCCTGTAATCCCAGCACTTTGGGAGGCCGAGGCGGGTGGATCACGAGGTCAAGAGATCGAGACCATCCTGGTCAAAATGGTGAAACCCCGTCTCTACTAAAAATACAAAAAATTAGCTGGGCATGGTGGCGCGTGCCTGTAGTCCCAGCTACTCAGGAGGCTGAGGCAGGAGAATTGCCTGAACCCAGGAGGTGGAGGTTGCGGTGAGCCGAGATCGCACCATTGCACTCCAGCCTGGGTAACAAGAGTGAAACTCCGTCTCAAAAAAAAAAAAAAAAAAAAAAAAACCCACAGTCTGGGCTATATATTAAGTACCACACCCTATTTGTAACTGAGTGATAAAATCTGTCCTGATTTCTATTGTAAGTAGGGGATGAAGTGTCTGAGCTTGACTTAGCCTTTGAGATGTCCCTGGTGTCCCATAACTGCATAAAGGATATACAAAGGATTGCAAGCATTTTTGGTGAATTTGGTAGTCACAGAGAAATAGAAAACCTGAAGAATTTATGGTATCTTACTTAAAAATGTTTAAAATAATTATTGGTTGGATGATGTTCCAAAATCTTTTTTTTTTTTTTAACTTTTATTTTAGATTCAGGGGTACATGTGAAGGTTCATTACATAAGTAAACACATGTCATGGGGGTTTGTCTTACAGATTATTTCACCACCCAGGTATTAAGCCCAGTACCCAACAGGTATCTTTTCTGCTCTACTCCCTCCTCCCATCCTCCCCACTCAAGTAGATGCTAATGTCTGTTGTTTCCGTCTTTGTGTTCTGAAGTTCTCATCATTTAGCTCCCACTTGTAAGTAAGAACATGTGATATCTGGTTTTCTGTTCCTGCATTAGTTTGCTAAGGATAATGGCCTCCAACTCCATCCATCTACCTGCAAAAGACATGATCTTGTCCTTTTTTATGGCTGCATAGTATTCCATGGTGTAAATATACCACATTTTTAAAATCCAATCTGTCATTGATGGGCATTTAAGGTGATTCTGTGACTTTGCTATGAATAGTGCTGCAACCAACATTCGTGTGCATGTGCCTTTATGGTAGAATGATTTCTATTCTTCTGGGTATATACACAGTAATGAGGTTGCTGGAGCGAATGGTAGTTCTGCTTTGAGCTCTTTGAGGAATCTTCATACTGCTTTCCACAATGGCGGAACTAATTTACATTCCCACCAGCAGTGTATAACTGTTCCATCTTCTCTGCAACCTCACCAGCCATTGTGACTCAGGAGACAGTATCTCCTTGTGGTTCTGATGTGCATTTCTCTAATGTTCAGTGATGTCGAGCTTTTTTTCATATGCTTGTTGGCTGCATGTATGTCTTCTTTTGAACAAAATCATTTTAACATTGAATTTTTGTTAATTGATATCTAGAAATAAAAATATGTTGTGTGCATACATATGCATGCATACACACATTTACATTTCACATAAAAAGAGGAAACACTGTATAACTTATTTTTCTTTTCCTGAATTCTTTATCTTTTAAGAATTCTTCATTTGTTTTTACTTGCAGACACCATGCCAGTCTTTACCTTATAGGTCATGAAATATTGTTTAATATTTAATGAGCACAGCAAACTAGAAATTCTGTAGCCCACAGAGATTTTACAGGAAATACTGTTGGCTGCTTTTGCTAACACTTAAGTTAGTATACAGCATGCACCTTGACTTCAGGGATGGTGGCGTCTCTGTATGCTCAGCACCTAGCTCGGTGTGTGGCAAACTGAGATGAATGAATAGATGACTGAAAAAGTAAGTGCATGATTACACGAATGAAGTGATAATGACAAGAGTGAGTAAACAAGTTTTAGCTTTCTGCAGGTCTTAAAACGTCTAATGAAAATCATGCTTGCAGTATATTTAATGAAGAATGTACCTGAGAGATGGAACAGAGAGGTCCCACAGTTCCGGACACCAAAGAGTGTAAGGCAGTAGCCACTGGATGATCTAGCAGGTCGCCAGGCTGCGTATTCAAACCCTCTTATTAAACGTGAATCTCTATGTGTCTATAACAAGTCTCTAAATTGAAGAGAATGCAACATAATATTTGGTCAGGCTGATTTTGCGTGTGTGTGTGTGTATTCAGTTGCTATTTTATTTCTTTCTGTGTTTTTTGCTTGTCAGGAAAGAGGCATCACCATATCAAAGCCTTTAGCCTTCCTGCATCATGACAAAAATTTGAACTTGGTGTTTGAAGAACATGAAAAATGAGGAGGAATAAAATAATCATGAATCTTCTAGTCATTAACAGCAGAAAGTTTGGGCTGGTCACTTAAGCCATTCCTAATGCGTCACTTCAGAGTACAGCAGTAGATACTTAGTAAATTCCCTTCAAAATTCATATTTAATGATTTCTAATTAAATATACATTTGGGGACAAATATACAAAGCACAGTAGTTGGGTTCTATATTTACTTCCTCCCTCACTAATTTAGTGGCTCACTGCAACGTCCACCTCCCAGATTCAAGCAATTCTCCTGCCTCAGCCTCCAGAGTAGCTGGGATTACAGACGCCTGCTACCGTGTCCGGCTAATTTTTTGTATTTTTAGCAGAGACGGGATTTCACTATGTTGGCAGGCTTGTCTTGAACTCCTGGCCTCAAGTGATCCACCTGGCTTGGCCTCCCAAAGTGCTGGAATTACAGGTGTGAGCCACCACGCCTGGCTTTAAAAACCAAACTTTTTAAATGTTAGAACAGTTTTAGGTTTAGAGAATCACTGCAAAAGTAGTAGACAGAGTTCATTTCTATCTCAAACCCAGTTTTCTGTTAGAAATTTCTTACAGTTCTGGAGGCTAGGAAATCCAAATCGATGTGCCAGAAGATTCAGTGTTTGTTGAGGCCTTTTCCCCTCTTCAATGACGGTGCCTGTTGCCGTGTCTTTACGTGGTAGAAGGGGCAAAACGGCCTAACTCATTCACTTGATCTCTTTCTTAGGAGCACAAATTCCTTCCATGATGGCAGAGTCCCCATAAAGGCCTTACTTGTTAATATGATTGCACTGGGGATTAAGTTTCTACATGAATTTTGGAGGGACACATTCAAACCATAAAAAGAAGCATTGCTCAGGTTTTCTAGAAAATCCTTCACTTTAGTTTTGCCCAATATTTTTTCTTATGATTTAACTGGGGTTATGGCTTTAAATGCCATTCTTTGATAAGGGTACATCACATCAAGGATACATGCTATGTACAAGACTTATCACTGATGGTATTAATGTGATCATCTGGCTGAGGCAGCATTCGCCAGGTTTCTCTGTTTTAAAATTATTTTCCCCTTTCCTTTCTGTATTGTGTGGAATCGAGACACTAAGTGTAGTCCACATTTGAGAGGTCAGTATCTATATAAACTATTTAGTTTTTTTTGGTATGGAGATTTGTCTCTTTTATCCTATTCATTTATTTAGTCATTTATTTAGATTAGTATGGACCCATTTAATACTTTGGGTTGAAATCCCAAAGTCACTTATTTTGTTGCCTAAATTCCTTTTCATGGTTGAATTTATTTTTCTTGAACAGAATGTCCTGAGAAGCTCAGAATTCCTCAGGCTGCCTTTGGGGCCCTTCCCATTAGCCCAGAAGACGAACTTGGAAGAAGTTCCTTGTGTGTCCTTGTTACTATCTCTTCTCAGGTACATTTTTGTTTGTTCATTTGTTTTGAGTTAGGATCTCGCTCTGTCACCCAGGCTGGAGTGCAGGGGTGCAATCACGGCTCACTGCAGCCTTGACCTCCTGGGTTCAAGCAGTCCTCTTGCCTTGGACACCCAAGTGGCTGAGACCACAAGTGTGTGCCACCATGCCCAGCTAATTTTTTAATTTTTAGTAGAGACAAGGTCTTGTTATGTTGCCCAGGCTGGTCTCGAACTCCTGGGCTCAAGCGATTCTTCTACCTTGGCCTCTCAAAGTACTGTGAGCAGGTGTGAGGCACCACGCCTCGTGCTAGGTACATACATTATATTTAGATCCCAATCCTGGCACCAGGAAGCGTCAACTGTGATAGTAAGCCACTGCTTAAACATTCCATCCAGAGAAAACATATACAAATGTCAAGAGTCCTTGACGCCAGGGATTTTAACTAGAGGCCGTACCCCGTATGGTTTCATGGCAGCAAGAAGGCCGGTTGGCAAAAGGCATGCTAGTCTCCTGGGTAGGCTGTAACAGAATCAGGACAAGAGCACTGAGTGTCTGCACGTCCTAACCTTTTGTTCCATTATCTATTATTAGTCTGTTTTAAACACAAATTTAAGATTTGGATGCCATTCTAATGACTCCGAAAATTACATCCTTGCTTGAAAAGACAGCAAATAGAATATCTTAAAAGATGCATATTGTCAGGATGACTGCGTTTTTAAAGTGTGTCCCCAGTGCCAAAAGTACAATTTAAAATCCGCGTTTAAAAATACTTTTAAACTGTCATATCAATCAAAACGTGTTAAATTCTATAACAAATAATCTCAACATCTCAGTAGATTAACACAACACAGGCCGATTTCCACTTCAAGTAAAGTCTGATGTGGATACTACCAGTCAGACAGTTCTCCTGTATGGCTCCAGGCAGTCACATGGACAGGAAGGAGAGAACATGTACACACATCACCCACAGTGCTGCAGGGGCCTGCGTGGAAGTCACGTCACTCCCACCTCCACCTCCTTTCTATTGCCCGTGCTCAGTCCCACGCCCTAACCAGATGCAGTGGAGGACTGGAAAATAGTAGTCCTCCCGGTGCCCAGGAGACAAGAAAAAACAAAAAGGAACTGTTAAACAGAACATATGTCTGCCACAGCCGCATAAATTATTTTCGTAAAAGGAAAATAGATTCTAACAGTTCTCTTGTTTCCCTTCGGAACATTTCCGTCCTCTCTTACCATTTTTCCTTTCTTCTCCCCCACCCCTGGATGATCTTCTTCTGCCTCATGAGTTGATGCTGTCTGTGATTCTACCCTTGTGCAAGAACTCATCTCTTCTCAGCCTCTGTGTTCTCCCTCAGTGATCGCGTTCATTTCCCTGGTTTCAACTACTACCCATCTGCTGGTGATTTCTACTTTCCTTTCCCCGCTGCTTTATGTTTTCAAGTGCTTACCAGGCATATCTACCCAGATGGCTCAGAGGCACTTTTTTTTTTTTTTTTTTTTTTGAGACAGGGTCTCACTCTGCTGCCCAGGCTAGAGTGCAGTGGCACCATCTCTGCTCACTCTAATGCAGCCTCCTGGGCTCAGGCGATCCTCCCTCCTCAGCCTGCAGAGTAGCTGGGACTGCAGCACGTACCACTACATGTAGCTAATTTTTGTGTTTTTTGTAGAGATGGGGTTTCCCCATGTTGCCCAGGCTGGTCTGAAACTCCTGAGCTCAGTGATCCACCTGCCTCAGCCTCCCAAAAGTGCTGGGATTACAGGGGTGAGCCTGGCCAGAGGCTCTAGAATTGGGCAAATCACAAGCTGTATTTATTGTCTCCTCCTAAATTTTACTCTAGTTTATTTCTTTTGCTATTTTAGGGAATGGACCAGCTCACGGTGGTTTCTCATACCCTAAACTGGGGGTTATTCTAGATTCTTTGCCTTTCCTTTCACGATACATCTAATCTCTACATCCTTTCATGGATACCCTCTAAATGGCCCTTTAAATCTCTCGTATTCTTTCTGTCATCACTGCTAAGTGCCTTAATTTAGCTCTTATTATCTCTCATCCAGACTATAATAACCACCACCCAATCATTATTCCTCTCTTAAGTGCCTCCTCCTCAATTCCATCCTTCGATATGGCTCCCAAAGTCATATTTTTAGACCCAGATTTGATCAGCTCACTCCCCTATCTAAAATCTTTCACTGCCCCCATCTGATGGAAGCTGTGAGTCTTCTCTCAAAGGAAAAAGTGAGACTGTGGCGAAATGGCAACCATTCCCCACACTTTAAGCTCATTTTCCCTGCTTCCCAGAAGGGCCATTGTGTCCCTTCCATAACCAGGACACTGAGGGGGAAGCTTTGTTCAAGCCAACTCATACTGTGAATGGTAGAAAGTTAAAAACAAGGTAAGTATCACTTAGTATAATCAAGAGTAAGAAGCCATGAAAACTAATTGTAAACATTCAATCCAAAGGGTTAGTGGCAGCCCTGAAGTTCATGTTACAGCTGTAAAGACAACACTTGAGGCCAGTGAGTCAGAGCATGTGGGGAACAGCAGAGAGAGTCTGAAGCAACTGGCTCAAGCAACTCTGGGGCACCCACAGCTGGCCTTTTATAGTTCGTTACCAGGCTCATGGCTATTTGAGGCAGAGACCATAGGAAATAAATGGCAGCCATAGAGAATGCTTTGAGGTGAGCGAATTTAAATTCTAAGAGAATCCCGGTCAAAGCATTGTCATATTGCCCTAGGACAGAGAAAATTTTAAAGTCTAGATTACTTCAAGAACCACTCACATCTGAAGTGGTGTGAGGCTGAGGACTACATTAGTCAGGGCTCTCCACAGAGACAGGATCAATAGGATGGATGGATGGATGGATGGATGGATGGATGGATGGATGGATGGTTGGATGGATGGATGGATGGATGGTTGGATGGTTGGATGGATGGATGGATGGATGGATGGATTGAATGGTTGATTGATTTATGAGAGTAGATAAGATTTATTAGTGAACTGGCTCCCATGATTATGGAGTCTAAGTTCCATGACAGGCTATCTGCAAGCCAAAGACCACAGGGTGCCAGCTGAGTGGCTCAGTCTAAGTTCGAAAGCCTCAGAACCAGGGAAGCTGATGGCATAACACTCAGAAGACCCAAGAACCTGAGGAGCTGCTGGTGCGAGGCCTGAAGCCCAAAGACCAGAGAACCTGAAGTCCTGATGTCCAAAGGCAGTAGAAGAGTATCCCAGGCTCCAGGAAAGAGAGGAAATTGCCCTTCCTGTGCCTTTTTTATTCTATTCAGGCCCCCAGTTGAGTGGATGGTGCCTGCCCACACTGAGGACAGACCTTCCCCACTCAGTCTGCTGACTCACCACTAATCTCACACACATACCAGAAATAATGCTTTACCAGTTCTCGAGATAGTCTTAATCCAGTCAAGTTGACACCCCAAATGAATCATTATAGGGACAGATATAATCTGAAAGGAAACTCACCTCTGTTTAGAGATGAACAGTCAAAGAATTACCATCACTTTCACAGTTGTTTCTCTTTTTTTACATTGTGGATACAGAAACTTAAATAACAGCATTAAACATTTACCCAATACTATGCACTGACTTTCATTTCAACATTCCAACTGCTAGGACAATGAAGTGGTTGAGATCTTCAAGAAGGACTCCCAATTTACAGAATTAAATAATATTACTTTAAGAGCAGAATACTAACATCAGCCTCTAAATTTTGAATAATTGAGTTTCAGTTGGGATTTTTTTTTTTTTTTTTTTTGCAAAAAATAAAATACCTAATACCTAATACAATAGTGGCTGAAGCAAATTAAGAGTTTGTTTTTTCCTCATATAAAAACCAGAATTAGATTGTCCAGGGCGGTTTGGAGTGCCACAGTGCATAAGACTAGGCTTCCGTTCACAACTTCACCTCCTTGCCCAAGATGTCTCCAACCTTTGTTAGAAAGAGAAGAATGAGGACTTCTCCCTCCCACCCCACAGATACTTTCGGTACACTTGCTGGAAGCTGCATACTTTCATTCACATTCCACTGACCAGAGGTTGGGCGAATGGCCACACATGGCTGCAAATGAGGATAAGAAGTGTAGTCTTAATTCTTAGCAAATATGTGCTTGTCTAAAAATAAGAGGTTCTATTGCTAAGAGAAGGAGAATAAATATTGGAAGACAAAAGCAATGTCACATTCAAATGCCTCACTCTCTTCCCCATACCTATCAATCACTGAATTTATTCTTATACTCTACATTTCTTCAAAATTGAAAAGAATGGAAGATAATTTATTTCTACAATGGAACTATATGAAAATCTTGCTACACCATAGTTTGTTTCATTAGCAGAATATAAACTTTTACAAGAGTAGAATATAAACTTTTAAAAAATAAATGTTGATAATAAGTCCACAGAGGCACATTTTAACATAACATAAAATAAAATATGTAAATGTAAACAAAACCAACAAGGAAATCAAAGTACTGAGAACAAAATACTTCCAAAAAAGATACAACAATAAGCTCAAAATATAAACCAGAATTTCCATATGCACAGCTATCATTTTGCTTTTGTACCTAGGCCTGTCTCCTCAAACTATTTCTCTGTGCATCTTACCAACATAGCAATTATCTCAAACTCTAGTGGCAAAAAAATTCTTTCTTGAAAAAAAGAAATACTATTCATGAAAAAAATGAATTTTCAGTATTTGAAATATTTTTGGTGTTTTAATTTATTATCTTACTTTATGATTTAACACTTATTTCGTTAATTTAGTTTCTACTTTGCATGGGGCATTCTGCTGTACTACGATGGGAGGGAAAGCAAGGATTGATATAAAGATAAGTCATGGCCTTCAATAATCCAAATTTGGAGAGATAAGACATTTGAAAAAAATAATTTAAATAGAACAAAAATGATAAATGCCCTAACTATGGAAGTTTAGAGAAAACTATGATCATCTTAACATTTTCAAACATATGTTACCAATATGACCTTATCAGCTCAAAATACAGTTATTTTGCCATTATAATACCAATTACTTATTAGCAAGTCCGGTATTTTCCTTTAGAAACCACTGCTTATTGTTAATTATACAAGTATCTTAATGCTTGTTCAGCCTCAAATGGTCATTTCTACTTCCAAACCATCAAGCGGCGAGAACCAGAGTCTAATGAGACCGCTAGTATACTCACTCAGTAGCAACTCCATCGACATAGTTACTGAACACTAGGTGCCCAGTGGATGCTTGTCCAGCTACAGCGATTTCCTTGATGATCCTTGCTGCAGTTGTTTTAATTCATAGTCAAACATTCCATCATTGCAGCTAAAACATGATTCCAAGCATATGCCTTGCTTAGTACAGAACAGCTTCTACCAAATCCACGTATGGCAGACATGTGCCATCAACATGCAAACCCGGTGTTAAGACTGGGACACTACTTCTACACATTTCTTAGGAGATTTTGGAGTCTTTCCCACCAGCGAACTTCAGTTAGCTGAACTCTACCAGTGATGGTCTAATAATATTAAAACTCAAAAGAGATGAGGTCAGTTTCTTGAGTCTTCAGTCCTAGGAGTTTCCTTGGCTCTTATGCAAAATGTACTACCTCCTCCCCGCCAAAACAGGTCTGCCTACCAAGGGCTATTATAAGGGGCTTCCTTTTACTAGCCATAGAAAGCACCATTATACATAGTTATTATTTTCCCTAATATTTGAATTTGTTTTAAAATTACTTTGCATTTTTGTTGATTCTCTAGGGAGTTCCAGTGTGTTTCTGAAAGTTACATTTTGCTACTACTCAGCTGTTTTTACTTAGGGTATATGGTCTACATAAGACCAGAAATAAACCATAATAGATGCTATGTGAGGATTGCTATGGAATGTATTTGATGTACAATTCATTTTACAGGCACTCAGCTGAGCAGTTTGCCAAGGAAAAAGAAAAGTAGCTCAAAATAGTTATTTTTTTTTTTAAAGAAGGGGCAAATAAAACTAGTAAGTTTATGCATAGCTGAGAGGGGAAATGTGATTGCTAAGTTGGTGTGCTACTACTGAGGAGAAGTACATCACACCTGTAATTTCTGTCCGTCAGCAGCAGCTTTGTGAGCCACAATGACCATTTTTACCCCATTTAGGAGAAAGTAAGAGATTAGGTGCATGGAACTCAGGTTCGCAAGAGAACTAAGTAGCGATAACTGAGGAAGCTGAAGACAGTCATGGTAAGGAAGTCAACTGTTGTAACAGAAAGGAAAAACTATGTAGCAACGTTATTAAAATCTCAGCTTAGTAGAAAAGCCCCAGAAGAATTTTTGGGCAAGTTAAGGATAAGCAGTTTCTTTCCAGACTAAAAATAGACTAGAGATGAAGTTTGATTGACAGTAGCTAAGGATCATCAACGAAGGTGCAAAACTCTTTTTGTTAACATCTTTTAATGTTCTTTTAAGTTTGTTACTTACTTTAAAAACAGTAACCATGTTTCATAATTACGGTCAATGTTTCTGCTTTGCTAATAAAAATTACCTTTTTACACATTAAAGTGTGCAACTCTAAGGTTTGGCAAAATCCAGAACTGTTCGGCGAAATATCTACTGGAAAGCAAAGCATACAGAATCAGCTTCTGAGAATCAGTCTTTCAAATCCATAATTGAACCAATGAACAGAAGGCAAATGTTAGGCAGATTAAGAGTAGAAAGAATTCCAAGCCTCTTCAAAGGTTTATGTTTGCATTGTAGGTTTTGTGCTTTTTATTGTTTTGTCACAGAAATACTGTTACCAGCAGAAAGCAAACACATAAATAACACATATTTTAAAAAATTGATAACCAGGCAATTTTTTAAGGAATCTATAACAAACTCAAATTTTTGAGAAATAAACATGTTTATCTGTTTATCATATAGTTATTTCCATCTTTCTTTGAAGTCTTAATTTTTTTTAATGCATTTTGCTTTGTAACCAACACTGAATTGTTAGACTTTTGTTTGTGATTGCCAGTAATTCTGCTTGGTGTTAAGTAACAATATCAAAACACACGGCACCATAGCCGAACTCACAGGCCAGGTAGGACTGGCTGCAAAATAATGATCTGCAGGAATTATTTTTTGCCAAAGTTATTGCCTTTTAATGCTGAAAATTAGAACAAAGAAAGCAGGTAAAATAAAACAATAAGGTTTCACTTATGGATAAGAACAAAGGATTCTTTCTAGAAAATGAATATTTGAGATAAATGAGCCAATTTGATAAGTAGCATTTCAATGTTCCTTTTATGTGAAAAATGTGTAGTAACAGCTCCTTCCACAACAGTCAAGGTGCTTATTTCACAAATTCTCTGGAGAAATATGGGAGTCGATACCAAAGAACGAAAGTACTGAAATCAAGCACTGTCGTGAATCAAGAGGAACTGGCCAAAAGTCACACTTCTGCGGTAAATAGATCTTCCATGCAAATTATCTTTTAATATTGCACACATGAAAAAAAATTATACCTAAGCCTGTCTCCTGAGGTACTTAAAAGTAGTATTGGGGACTCCAACAATTATTTTTAATGTTCCAAAATATCAAATGAAAATCACAGTTTAATCTTTTTTAGAATTGCTTGGGATGAGGACAACATCTGTTGCTTGTGGTTGGAATTCAGTCAACTCGGTACTGAAACAACATCTAACTCTTAAGAATATTTTTATTTATAAATACTGAGGAATGATCTATAACATATTGTTTGTGGTTTAAGTGACAAAAATCTTTCACACTATGGGGTGGCGGATAATAAAGAGGTCCCTGGGTGGAGCTCTGGGTGGTTCCTGCTCAGCTTCGACAGCCAATGAAAACCTATCGCAGAGGCTGGGAGGAAAAAAACGTGATTCTCCAAACCCCAGGGGATTTGCATTCAATCACCAGCTGAATGGTAGAAACAGAGCATTTCCCTGGAGTTCAGAGATCTGGGAATGGCAGGACCCTTCAGGAGCTGAAACCAACCTGTATAATGACCCTCAGTCTCCTTTTCATGAATGTATATTCTAGTTTCTTACAGCTTTAAGTCCAACAGTGAGAACTTACCAATTTTTGTTCTTTTTCAACAATTTTAAAAATAAATATATATATGTATATGTCTGTATGTGTGAAAATTTCTGTCTCTCTCTCTAGAGATAGATAGATATAAATATATCTCCAATCAGATACTGGAGCGGCATAAAAATTACAAAAACGTTTTCCCTATGCTTCCGCATTAGCAAAAGAATTCATTTTCATTACTTTCCATAGAGTTAATGAGTTAATAAAATACTTTTTTTCTGCAAAGACTTTGAAAAGAATGTATGTTGAAAGGCAGAAATGAGAGAGTCAAACTTTATCCAAAGCAAGACCATGTCACCCTTCATATCTGGCTATCGATGCCTACCTTCTCCATTCTTATTTTTCACCCCTCGCATCTTCATTATGTGATACTGGGTCTGGGTCTGCAAGTCAGCTTAACCTGCTGCCTCCCTGTCAGCCCCGCCAATAGCAGCTGCTAGAGGGAGGTTCACGGCTGGCTCCTTCTTGTTTTCTTCCTGTTCCTGTCATCACCCTAGCAACAGCTCTGCATCCGGGGATGGGCAATTGGCTTCAGTCTCCTCTTTTATTTCAGTGTTCTATGAACTCACCTGAATGTGCCCTCTTAGAGGCACAGGTACCAGCACTAGCTGGGAAGTCTTCCCAGCTCTTCTGAGCTCCTGAGGTACCAGCACGTGCTGGGCAGCACCCAGGCCTGCACCACCTGCCCTTCCCCCACTGACATATAAGGATCTTTGTTATAGCTCTCTGGGCTGTGAAGACAGGACTTTGAGAGAGACTGGATGTGTGAGGGAGAGGCAATGAAGACAAAGCCTAAGATTCTGATCTGGAAGGTAGCAGCTTCTTACAGTCGCTCTGTCTTTGTGACCTCGCATCTCTTCTTTGGGTCTTTATTTCTCCAGTCCTGTTTAACCAGCTTCTTATATTAAATTCTCACTGTTGAAATGCCCAATGCAGTTTCTGTTTTCCTGACCAGACTCTTGTCGATACACCATATACCCAGAAAACAACTTTCTTTTGGGATCTAAAAGAATTAGATGAACCAGCATCCACGTAAACTAAATCATTAACGAGTATGAATAAGCTCCTTAATGTACAGGCACAAGATATGAGGAAAGTGACAGACATAAAATCCAGGCCTGGCTTCTACAGACTTCTCTTCTCATTCAGCCATCATGATCCAGCCACACTGGCCATCCCTCAGGTCCTCAGATGCTCCACGCTTCCTTCCAGCTCAAAGTCCCCACACAGGCTCTTCCCTTTACCAAGAATACACTTCCTGACAATCAACTGGTTCATACCTATTCCTTTTAAGACCTAAATTCATTGGCCACTTCCTTAGGGGAATCTTCCCAAAACTTTCAGGGGGAGGCAGATATTTTTGTAGCACCCCGTACTTCTGAAAAGATTCGTATTTAAATAAATAATTGGCTAATTTGTTATTAAATCCTAGAATGTAAATTCTACTGGGGCAAAAACAATTTCTTGCTGTGCTTCAATTGACTCTCTTGCCCTCTGGCTCCCTGCTGGGTTTGGCAGAGCAGATACTATTTCTGTAGACTATTACCTGTTTCATAACTGTTTCACCAGTTCTTTTAACTAAGTAGTAGTTACATTACAAGAGTACAAACTATATGAATTATTGAACCCTAACTATGTGCCAGGCACTGTACTACACACATTGCGTGTATTATTTCATTGAATCTTCCCGGCAACTCTAAAAGATAGGTACTATGATTACATTGAACAGACAAGGAGCCTAAGGCATAGCGATGGCAGTGGCTTGAACGAGGTCATACAACTCACAAGTGATAGAGACAGGGTTCCAGCCACTCTTACTCCAAGCCTATAAATAAGTGAGTACAAGAACAAAGCTGATAGTCTAAGTGGGCAAATGAAGCTTCTACGTAACAGACAGGCAGCGCAGGCTAAGTTTGAAAAAGCTAATGCAGACATTCTGTATTACTAGAGCACAGAGAAAGGGCAAATCTCCAAGGCAAGGGCGATAAGAAAAGTTTCACAGGGTGGCTGGGACTTCAGCTGGACCTTGAAAGCAGGGCTGTATGAGATAAGGAGAAAGACGAAAGGACATTTAATGCAGAGTAAACAGCTCAAGAAAATGTCCCTCAACCCCTTCACCCTCAGGTGACCTTCAAAAGTAAAGAACACTATTGGGAAAATTTTAAAATGTGTGTGTGATTTTTTTAAAGGACTAAGTTTCCTTTTTAAAAGGACTCCCTTTTCAAAAGCCAAATAAACACAGTTACCAGTTAATTGTAAAGCACTTCTCATCTGAAAAGGACCATCGCAGAGAACCCCAGTACACAGGGCTATATGCCAGCGTGCAGCTGAGCAAGTGGCAGCCTGCATCAGAGGGCACCAGGACATGATGCCTACCTTTGGCCACTGCAGATACAGTGGAACAAAGCCACGAAAAAACTGGCAGAGCAGCATTTGTCCTGCAGAGACAGGCAGGAAATTGATGTTCCAAACTGACACTGGGCTGGAACTCAGGATTCCTGAGCACTCTTAGGATAAAGCCCTGAATACAGAGAAGGAATCAGGATTTAACTGACAAAATTATTCCAAGGCAGAGCCAAATAACTTGCTTATAGAAATGGAGCAGGGAGTTGAGTTGTTACTATTAGCAAAGCATACACGGAAATAGGTTCTGTTGAAGGACAGGCTTATAGAAAATGACAAAGTTTAAGGAAGGACCAAAAGATACCTGGATCCAGCCTGACTTCCAACTTCAATCAGGGAGAGTAGAAAGTTCCTCAGTAGCGTGGTCCTTTACGGGTTCAGGCTCAAATACACCAAGCTGGGGTTTTCTTCTAGTAAGCCACCTTGATTTTGATATTTATTTCTTCACAAATGATAAAATTTGTCCTACCGTGGGAAAAAATTATCTACTTTTGCATGGTTTTAAAATTTATTTATTTAATTTTACTATTTTATATTATGTTTAAAAGAAATATAATTTCATTTGATATTTTGTTAAAAAATTCTTCCAGACATTGGTATATGAAATACACTGATGTATGAACATAGTTCTATAAAAATGAAATTGTATATGATATGTTGTTTTTTAAACTCCTCTTTCCACTTAGCAATGTGTTTGGACCTCTCTCTATGAGAAAAAACGCATTTCTTCATCATTTACCATTTATTTTCAGAATGGGAAAACTGAAACCCAGGGGACTAAAATGACTATTCAAAGCTCCAAAGGAAATCATTTAGAAAAAATGAATTAAACATCCATTTTTATGTAACTACCCAAAAGAAGTTAAAACCAGTGTGGACCTTAATCACCATGTATTTACTGTATAAGAGAAACACAGAAAGACCCGCAAAAATTATAAAGCCTAAAAAATCAGATACCTAAAAATATTCTTAAAGAAGTTTACGGTTTATAGAACAGTTTTGCAGAAATCATCTGAGTTTTCAAAACAATCCAATGAATTAGCTAAATCTACTATTTTTGATAAATAACATTGAAAAGTGTCTTCCTCCCTACTGTATCATTTCCACTTACAAAAATTCCTCATTTCTCTGCTCCCCACTCACAACAAACCTTATTAAGTAATTATTCAAAACATGCTATCTCTATTTCCTTATTCAAATATTTACCCTCCAACCTGCTCCCATCTGGATTCCAACCTTAGTGCCTGACTGACTTCCACTTTGCTAAATCCAGTAACAAATGAGACTTTTCTGTACTTACCTTTCGAAACCTTTCAGCAGAATTTCATGTACATTACCACCTCCTTCTGAAATCTTTCTCTTCTCTTGGCGTCCATGATACTACATTCTCCTGATTTTTCTTCAGAATTACTGGCTGCTTTTTCTTACTTTCTTTTTCTAAATTCTATGCAATCTCTTGAGTGCTTCTGGAATTTTTTCTGCTTTTCTCTATCTGTACTTCTGTCTAGTTATCTCATCCAATCCAGTGGCTTTAAAGGACACCCTCACGCTGGTGACTACCAAAGTTGTGAATCTAGCTCTAACCCAAGCTCCAGACTCATATTCCTGACAGCCGACTGAACAACTCCATTCAAATGTCTAATAGAATCTCAAATTTACCAAGTCTAAAATACCCCCTTGAACAACAAAATCTGTGTTTCTCTAGTTTTCACGAACAAATTTTATCACCATTTACCCCACGGCTCAAACCAAAAACCTAGAAAGCACTTATATTCTTCCCTTTCCATCACACCCTCATACTTGTCTCTCCATGGGACAATTAGAATTGGAGAAATTCTAATTTCTTACAGTTTTCATATCTGTCCTCCTGTTTCTGTGTCCACTGCTAACATCTAACTTCAAGAAATGTTGGAGGTCACACTCTGGAGCGTCTCTATTCACTTGCATGGCCTTGGGCAAGTTACTCAATTTCTCTGTGCCTCAGCATTTTTAGCCATAAAAGACTCATTTCATAGTATTGATAGGGTAGTGAGAATTAACGAGTCAACATGTATAAACCGCTTAGAACAGAAATTGGAGATTTTAGGTTACGACAAAGTGGCACTTAGTGGACAAACATTTTTGCAGAAAACAATGCTAAATTCTGGACCAAATATTCAAAAACCATTTGATGAAGGTGCTGTGAAGTGCCCAAAAAGCAGACAGAAACTGTAGGGGAGTTGACACTTACAGGAAGAGAACATGGAAGCTTTCTTATCTTTTCATGTTTAATCTAGAGCCGTCCCATCAGTCTGTGTCACATCATGTGGGTTAAAACTCAGCTAGAAAATTAAGATTTACTGTCGAAAGAACCTGAAGATAGAGTTCAAGGCAGCCATAACAGCTGGAAAGTAACGAGAGAAATTCTAGAAAGCAGAGAGACATGAAAGTGGAGCCCCAGATTCCGTGTGTATATTCTAACCAAATCTCTGAACCACATACATGTCGGGCAGATTCCAAGCAACCAAGATAAGGGTAAATTAAAAACTTATTTAAGATTTCAACTGGCACTTATTTCAGGTTAGAAATGATTTTTAATATAGGTTCAACCATGTTAACTTTCTGCTTAAAAATAATTTAGTTAAGTTGAAAAAAATTGAGGAGCAGGCCAGGACAGCTGATGAGAAGCAGCGGCAGTCCATAGCCCTCATGGAGAGAGGAAGAAAAACAGTGAGTGAATTTTGTACCTTCAGCTGAGGTATCCAGGTCCTTACACTGGGACTGACTAGGCAGAAGGCTCAACCCATGGAAAGCAAGGAAAAGCAGGGTGGGGTGGTGGCCCATCCAGGAGCTGTATGGAGCCAGGGAAGCCCCCACCCCCAGCCAAGAAAAGTGGTGAGTGATTGTGCAGCCCTGCCCGGGAAACCACACTTTTCCCATGGATCTTTGCAACCTACAGATCAGGAGATCCCCTCATGAGCCCGTGCCATCAGGGCCTTGGTTCTGAAGCACAGAATAACGCAGAGTCTCAGGGAAGTGGCCACTTGGGCATGCATGGAGATCCAGGAGTTCTGCACACTCCACCTCTGGGAATTCTGACAAGGTAGGAGATCCATCCATGCATTTCCCTAGGAAGGGGACTGAATCCAGGGAGCCATGCAGTGTCATTCTGCAGGCCCCATTCCCATAGCACCTCACAAATTAAGACCCACTGGCTTGGAATTCCAGCTCACCAGGCTGGAGACTTCCTGAGATGGACCAAATTCCCAGCTGGAGGGAACTCCATCTCTGCAGTTGGAGTCAGCTGTTCTAGCCTGCTGGCTCCAGGGAATTCAAGCAGGACCAGAACTCTGATCTCTCCCTGGGATGGAGCTTCTAAGGGGAGGGGTGGCTGCAGTCTCTGTGGTTCAGTCGACTTAGCCTTTCTAGCCTGCTGGCTCTAGAGAGTCTGGGTGGTCTAGTCAAGAGGTGTTTCCCTCAGCACAGTGCACCCACTCTGCCAAGGGGAAGCCAGACTGCTTCTTCAAATGGGTCCCTGACCCCATTTCTCCTGGCTGGGTGAGACCTCCCAACAGGGGTTTCTGGACACCTCCAACAGGAGCATTCAGGTGGTATCAGTTTGGTTCCACCCTGGGATTGAGCTCCCAGAAGAAGGAGCAGGATGCCATTTTTTGCTATTTTGCAGACTTCACTGATGATACCTCCAGGTGCAAGAGAACAGAAGTGACTAGAGTCTGGAGCGAGACCCCAGCAAACCACAACAGCCCTATGGAAGAGTGGCCTGACGAAAGAAAAACAAACGTATAAAAAGCAACAACAGCAGCATCAACAAAAAGACCCCGTAAAAAACCCATTCAAGGGTCAGCAACCTGAAAGACTGAAGGAAGATAAGCCCATAAAGATAAAAAAAAAATCAATGCAAAATGATGAAGTCCCAAAAAGACAGATGCTGCTTCTCCTCCAAATGACTGCAACACCTCTCCAGAAAGGGCATGGAGTGGGCTGAGGCTGAGATGGCAGAATTGACAGCAGTAGGCTTCAGAAAGTGGTTAATAATGAACTTCACTAAAGGAGCGTGTTCTAACCCAATGCAAAGAAGCCAAGAATCATGATAAAATAATATGGGAGATGGTAACAAGAATAGCCAGTATAGAAAGGAGCATAACTGATCTGATATAGCTGAAAAACACAACACGGGAGATTCACAAGGCAATCACAAGTATCAATAGCAGAAGAGACCAAGTAGAGAAAAGAATCTCAGAGCTTGAAGACTATCTTTCTGATATAAGACAGAAAGACAAGAATGGAGAAAAAAGAATGAAAAGGAAACAAAATCTCTGCAAAATATGAGAACTGGACCCCTTCCTTACGCCTTACACTAAAATTAACTCCAGATGGATTAAAGATTTAAACATAAAACCTAACACCATAAAAACCCTTGAAGAAAACCTAGGCAATACCATTCAGGACATAGGCAAGGACTTCATGACTAAAATACCAAAGCAATGGCAACAAAGACCAAATAGACAAATGAGATCTAATTAAACTCCAGAGCTTCTTGTACAGCAAAAGAAACAATCATTAGAGTGAACCCACAACCAACAGCATGAGAAAAAAATCTTTGCACTCTCTACCCATCTAACAAAGGCCTAATATCCAGAATCTACAAAGAACTAAAGCAGATTTACAAGAAAAACAAACAAACAAACCCATTCAAAAGTGGGCAAAAGATATGAACAGACACTTTTCAAAAGAAGACATTTATAAGGCCAACAAACATATGAAAAAATGTTCATTATCACTGGTCATCAGAGAAATGCAAATCAAAACCACATCAAGACACCATCTCATGCCAGTTAGAATGTCGATCACTGGCCGGGCATGGTGGCTCAAGCCTGTAATCTCAGCACTTTGGGAGGCTGAGTCAGGTGGATCACGAGGTCAAGAGATCGAGACCATCCTGGTCAACATGGTGAAACCCCATCTCTACTAAAAATAAAAAAAAAAATTAGCTGGGCATGGAGGCGTGTGCCTGTAATCCCAGCTACGCGGGAGGCTGAGGCAGGAGAATTGCCTGAACCCAGGAGGCAGAGGCTGCAGTGAGCCGAGATAGCACCATTGCATTCTAGCCTGGGTAACAAGAGAGAAACTCTGTCTCAAAAAAAAAAAAAAATGTCGATCATTAAAAAATCAGGAGACAACAGATGCTGGAGAGGATGTAGAGAAAAAGGAACACTTATACACTGTTGGTGGGAGTGTAAATTAGTTCAACCATGGTGGAAGACAGTGTGGTGATACCTCAAGGATCTAGAAACAGAAATTCCATTTGACCCAGCAAGCCCATTACTGGGTATATACCATAGGATTATAAATTGTTCTACAATAAAGACACATGCACAGGTATGTTCATTGTGGCACTGTTTGCAATAGCAAAAACTTGGAACCAACCCAAATACCCATCAATGATAGACTAGACAAACAAAATGTGACATATATACACCATGGAATACTATGCAGCTATAAAAAAATGACAAGTTTGTGTCCTTTGTAGGGACATGGATGAATCTGGAAACCATCATTTTCAGCAAACTGACACAAGAACAGAAAACCAAACACCACATGTTCTCACTCATAGGCGGGGGTTGAACAATGAGAACACAGGGAGAGAAGCTTTACACACTGGGGTTGGTGTGGGGGGCTAAGGGAGGGACACTGTGGGGAGGGGAGGCTGGGAAGGATAACATGGGGAGAAATGCCAGTTGCAGGTGATTGGGGGAAGGAGGAAGCAAACCACCTGGGCAAATATGTACCTATCCAACATGTCCTGCATGATCAGCACATGTACCCCAGAACTTAAAGTACAATAACAAAAGAAAAAAAAGAAATATGAGATTATGTAAAAAGCTTGAACCTATGACTGACTGGAGTACTTGAAAGAGATGGGAAGAATGGAATCAAGTTGGGAAACATACTTCAGGATATTCTCTAGTAGAAATTCTCTAACCTAGCAAGACAGGCCAACATTCAAATTCAGGAAATCCAAAGAACCCCAGTATGATACTGTACAAGAAGATCAACCCCAAGACACAAAATCTGCAAATTCTCCAAGGTCAAAATGAAAGAAAACATATTAAGGGCAACCAGAGAGAAAGTCCAGATCACCTACAAAGGGAAGCCCATCAGACTAACAGCAGATCTCTCCACAGAAACCCTACAAGCCAGAAGAGATTGAGGGCAAATATTCAACAGTCTTAAAGAAAACAATTTCCAACTCAGAATTTCATATCCAGCCAAACTAAGCTTCATAAGCAAAGGAGACATAAGATCCTTTTCAGACAAGCAAATGTTGAGGGAATTCAATTCATCACCAGCAGGCCTGCCATGCAAGAGCTCCCGAAGGAAGTATTAAACATAGAAATCAAAAAAACCATTACCAGCCACTACAAAAACACTCTGAAGTACACAGACTAGTGACACTATGAAGCAACCACATAAAAAAGACTTCAAAATAACCATCCAGCATCATGATGACAGGATCAAATTCACATATAACAATATTAACCTTAAATGTAAATGGGCTAAATGCCTCAATTAAAAGACACAGAATGGCAAGTTGGATAAAAACCACGGCCCATCAGTATGCTGTCTTCAAGAGACCCAGCTCATGTTCAAAGACACATATAGGCTCAAAATTAAAGGATGGAGGAAAATTCACCAAGCAAATGGAAAACTGAAAAAAGCATGGGTCACTATTCTAGTCTGATGAAACAGATTTTTAAGCCAACAAAGATGAAAAAAGACAAAGGGCATTATATAATGGTAAAGGCTTCAATTCAATAAGATCTAACTATCCTAAATATACATGCACCCAATACAGGAGCACCCAGATTCATAAAGCAAGTTCTTAGAGACCTACAAAGAAATTTAGACCCCTACACAATAATAGTGGGAGACTTCTGACAGTATTAGACAAATCATTGAGACAGAAAATTAACAAAGATACTTAGGACCTGAGCTCCGCCCTGGATCAAGTGGACTTGATACATAGCCACAAAGCTTTTCGTCCAAAGACAAAAGAATATACATTCTTCTCATCACCACATGGCACTTACCCTAAAACTAATCACATAATTAGAAGTAAAATACTCCTCAGCAAATGCAAAATAACTGAGATTATAACAAATAGTCTCTCAGACCACAGTGCAATCAAATTAGATCTCCAAATCTTAAGAAGTTCTTTGAAAATTAATCAAATTATCACTCAAGAAGTTCTTTGAGCTGGGTGCGGTGGCTCAAACCTGTAATTACATCACTTTAGGAGGCTGAGGTGGGTGGATTACCAGAGGTCAAGAGTTCAAGACCAGCCTGACCAATATGGCAAAACTCCATCTCTACTAAAATACAAAAAATTAGCTGGGCGTGGTGGCACGTGCCTGTAATTCCAGCTACTCCAGGACTGAAGCAGGAGAATGACTTGAACCGTGTGTACTTATCCAGTGTTTCTGAATTTCCTTATTGCCTGTCTTCTGAACTAGAGTTTGATAAAGGTAAAGATTTTTCATTCTCACCACTCTTGTCTTACGAGAGCCCAAAATGTAGTGGGCTCTGATTAAGCATTAAGTATCTTCATACCATATCCAAGTTATTAAATTACAGAGCTGTCATTCAAACCCAATTGTTCTGTGGGTTCTTTCACAGACCAAATGAGTAGGGAGAAATTATACTCCATGATTTCTATCCTTCTGGAGTTTTAATCTAGAAAAGTTAGAATACAGAACCAGAGTAAGTTAGAACTGGTTCCAAGCTCCAGAAAACACCACACTTTCTTCTCCCACCATAGAATCCATCACTAAATCCTGTGTTATTTTACTTCCTACGTGTATCTCTGTTCTCCACTACCGCTGTACCATACCAGGCTTTGTCATTTCTCTAGGTTACCACAACCAGTGGTCCCCGTTCCTCCATGTTGCCTCTATTCTCTATGCTGCATTCAACGTAATCCTTGGAAAGGTAATATATTCTTAAGGGCACTTTCATTCCTATGGAAACAGAAAATCACCAGAGATGCCAATTTTGGTATGCAGAGGGTGAACAATAAATGATAGTAGAATTTAATTTAATTCTCAATGAAAAGGAAAAGATGGAGGAGGATTTCCAAAGAGTATAGGCATTTAAATGACCTTAAAACTTGGAAAGGAATAATCAAACAAATGCCTGTTAGACTAAAGGAAATTTTTAAAGGAGTTGGAGAGAGTTTGAAAACATGCTTTGTGATGGATTCTAGCTCTGTCACCCAGGCTGGAGTGAGTGGTGTGATCTCGCCTCACTGCAACCTCTGCCTCCCGGGCTCAAGTGATTCTCCTGCCTCAGCCTCCCAAGTAGCTGAGACTACAGGTGCCTGGCACCATGCCCAACCAATTTTTGCATTTTTAGTAAAGAAGGGATTTCACTGTGCTGGCCAGGCTGGTCTCGAACTCCCAACTTCATGATCCGCCTGCCTTGGCCCCCTAAAGTGCTGGGATTATAAGTGTGAGCCACAGTGCCCAGCCAGGTTAGGTCCTTTTTGCACAGACTAAAATGCCACAAGGAGCTGAAGACATTATGTGATGCCTTGCTCTCCTCCAGTTCACTTCCCACTTACTTTCATGCAGCATACTCATAAAAGAGAATCAGTCATCCTGAGGTCAGTCATCTTGCCCTTAAAATATATTCATTCTGTCTTGCTTTTCTTATTCTGTATTAAAATGCTGATGAAATAATGTGAAAGAGGCATTAGGATGAAATAAGTACTTCATAATCTTTAGAAATAAATAATACTTAAATGTGAGGCAGCAGGGAGCAGTGAGTTGCCTCTGTCTTTGCACATCATAAGTTGCCCAAACAACATTTCCTTTGTGGTAAATTGTAAAGAAAAACAAGAAGTGAACATTTTACTATGTCATATGCTGCAGTATGTGTACAACACATCAATGAAAAAGGAAGGGAGAAGTATAAACTCCATTTTTTTGCTTACATAAATAGTTACCCTAACAGTTTATGAAGTAAGAAAAGAAATTACTCAAGCAGGGAAGAAACTATTTCTTTTAGATATTAGAATCTATTCAAAAATTAGGTCTTTCCATTAGACTTTCATCTGTCTTCCAGCATGTCAAATCAGTATCTTTTAAATCACATGTTGTTTTTTTGTAGGTCAGATAGCTTCAGACTAGGCTTAATTTACCTCTTTTCTCTATAGAATCATGTGCCTTACAGTTCCACTTTGCCACATCTTTCATACTTTATGTCTCACATTTTATATTTGGGAATCCATATTTTAGAATAAAAAGCTGCAAAGTCAAACCAACATCATCTTTTCTTTTTCTTCTTTTTGCTTTTTTTTTTTTTTTTGAGACAGAGTTGTGCTCTCTTGCCCAGGCTGCAGTGCAGTGGCATGATCTCAGCTCACTGTAACCTCTGCCTCCTGAGTTCAAGTGATTCTCCTGTCTCAGCCTCCCGAGTAGCTGGGATTACAGGCATGCACCATCATGCCCAGCTAATAACTGTATTTTTTTTTAGTAGAGACAGGGTTTCACCATGTGGGCCATGCTGGTCTTGAACTCTTGACCTCAAATGATCTGCCACCTCAGCTTTTCCAAGTGATGGAATTACAGGCATGAGCCACCATGCCCGACCATCTTTCCTCCTTGGGGTTTTGCTCTATATGTATAGACCTTGAGAAAGTGCTTTCAAAATAGACTTTATCCATAATCAACATCTTAGAATCTTTTTTCCTCTATGAATATCTTCAGCATAACTGTGCATCAGGTTCACTCCTGTTTTAAAGCAAAATGTAGCATAAACTAGACAAAACCCAAATAAGCTCTCCATTTCCTGCAGCTTTTGTTGCTCTGGCAGTCTATTCTATCGCTGGGCAATATATTCAAACCTTCCACTGATTATGTTATCATAGCTGTTTAAACTCCATTCCATGAGTTTGTGTATGGCAAAGATGAAGCTGTTTGTTTAATTCAACAATTTCTCTAAAAATGTACACAGTATATTTTGAGAACACAGTGAGACTCTGAACTTGCTTCCACAAGGGCATTTTGCTCCCATCCCCATTCTGGCACAGTTTTCAACATTATCCCTCTTGAGTTTTATTTCTATGTTATAAGATATCTCAACAATTGATATCTAGCATTTTGTATTTAATGCATTGCCATAACTCTAGTTGACTGTGGTTCATTTCATTGTATGCTTTCTTCTTCATGCTTCTGGACAAGCTTTGTTTTTATGGCCTTTTATAAAAAAACACCATGGCTGTTGTCAAACACTATATAAGGAAATGGTTTCCTTGACAGCCATAACCACAAGCAAGTCAGCTGCACCTCTTCCTCATTGCATGGTTTGTGTGAGTGCTAAAACACTTCAAAACATTTTTATTCAGAGTCAGGTATTAAATACCTAAATTTATAGAGCAAGCTGAAAGCCGAGCAGGTGATAAACTATCAGAACAGTTGTAAAGTAGTAAACTCTAATCGTTTTCTGGTATTAGAGTTCAGCCTCGTGACACAGCCTCTGAAAGGACAAACTTTGAGAGGTTGATATTTAACAACCAAAATGAGTAACTCCCTCAAGGACGCAAGTTAAAAACAAAAAGTGGCTAGCAATGCCAAAGAAGTGAAAAATATTGCTTAAATGGAAAGTGACACTGCAGTTTTATTCATTCATATAAACATGCCAAATGCTAATTCTCTAACAGGAAAGAGGTCAGCTTCAAGGTGACCTCTTCAGAACACCAGATATTTGGTCAAAAGTGCTTCTAAGACTATCTCTCTTGACAAAATTAAGCACAATGCCTAGGGAGTATCCATTTAAAATCGTTTTTGAAAATTTTCTTTGGTAAAACAAATGTCTCCTAGCTCATATGATTTAAAAAAAAATCTACTTCTGGGAACTTCTCAGGATAAAAAGTATTTTCCCAAATAACAGTTTTTTACAAGGAAATATAAAGCTTGCATGGATTACAATAAAAAAAGTTGATTAGAGCAACAGGAGATTGTGTACAGTGTGATAAGCATCCAAAGAAAAAATCACTAACGAGGGCATATAACTCCATACTGGTCTAGTCTCCTAATATCTGTCAAAGACAGGATATAATAAAGAACCATGTACTGTTCTCACAGCCCCATCTTGTCCAAAACCATGGCTAGGCTGGAGATGTCTTCAGATTGGTTGGAATCAGAGTAATTTGACTGAAATAAATAACATAAATGATCATATTTGTGTTCATGCATGTTTATAGAAAATAATTGTGCAAAAATATGAACCCGGACATTTAATCAAGAGAGGTAGTGGTAACTCTTATGAGACACTGGAGATCCGGGTTACCAGGTAGGTTGAGCAGCGGGTGAAAAAAAATTACACAGAGAGTTACTACTTATGGAATTTTGCTTAACAGCCTATGAGGTTAGGTATGAATTACAGTGGGGGAAAGGCAGGCATAAGGAAGGAAGGAAGGAAGGCAGGGGAGGGGCGGGGAGGGGAGGCTGAAAGAAAGAAAATGAAGAGAGAGATGAAGGGAAAACATGGGCCAAGCTGCTCAGAGTGGGGTGGTGGTCACAGAGCAACTGAAGTACAAGTCAGGGAGTGAGTTAAATGGAGGTCCCGGGTACCATTCTAAGCGATTTTGAGAACAGTGTTAAAATGAAGCCAGAGAGATGTATCTGAGGCCTGGTCAAAAAACAACCCAGTTCTCCATGGACCCAGAGAACTCAAAAAGAGTTTAACTTTTTTCACATACTTCAATTCTTACCATAATGTTCTACAGGTTTAGGATGTTGGGGCCCTTCCATTACTCCAGGCACTGGGGAAGAATCGGAATTGTGAGAAGAGCTTTGGCACTGCCACAGTCATTCCTTGGCCCACCCCCAAGAAAAGGCAGGCTGGCCTCTGTTTAGGTGTTGTCTGTGCTTGCATTTCCAACATGCACATGAAGAATTATCAATGAGTTCTGGACATAATCAGCCACAGAGCAGAGTGAATTCCAGGAGGTATGTGTCAGGCAGGATCTCATCAAACTCATTTCTTTCAATACTTCAAAAGCTTGTTTTAGAAACACCATGATGGAGAATTGCCTGAAGGACAGAAAATCCAGACATTCCCCTGCATACTCCAAAATCTGTCTTTGGGTTGTTCCAGGCCAGCAGAGATTTTCATACCTAGACTGTCTCAGTTAGTTCTTCCCATCTTTTGAAGACTTTTTAAAATGTGTATATTCATACCTTACTTTGTTCTGTAAAGAATTTAAGATAGGAATTTTTATTAAATCGAGCTTGAATTTATGTCATCAGCCTTTATCTGAGGAACATTATGGGAACCACTTCTATGAAATGCCTGTCAAGATACTATTGGGAATGTGGGTCATTACATTTCAAAGTATCCTCCTCATGAAGACCCGCTGGAAAAACTTCCCCCTTCCCTTCATACAAAGTAGCATTGAGCTTCTCTTCTGAGACTGACTTGTTGTATCTTATAGGCACTGATTCATGTATTGGACCATGTTTTCCTCTAGGTACAAAGCCCAAGCCAACTTGGGGCCCTTGCCCGTCTACCACACAGAACCTCTCAGCATGCATTTTGATTCACTTCTGGATTTACCATTCTTTCCCTACCCCTATTTTTTCTATATTCAAAAATCTCCACTTTGCACATTTTAAAATTTGCTAATCTGTATAGTACACTAAGTAAATATACCATGAGTTCAGAGTAGTACCTATCCTGCCAGAGGATGGAGAGAGGCAACATACCCCACTGGGCTGGACACATATTCTACCCATTTAGATCCAGAAAGAAACCTGAGTCTCTCTCCTCACAGAGAAGGAGCAGAGTAAAATCACAGCCCACTGCCACCTGTCAGACCACCTTCATCCACGGTAGGGCAACCCGTAGGGAAAGTATTTTGGAGTGTCATGTAATACTACCCAATTTTCCTGTAGACTCGTAAGATTAAAGACTCAGTACTTTTCAAAAATGAAAATAAGAAACATTATTAAACTCTAATGTTTACTTTATCCCTTGCATAGGAATGAAAACAATCTACTCATCCCTGAAGGAAAGTGCCGACTTCCTCTATGGGCTCTGTAAGTCCTGGGGCAGGTCGCCCCTGCAGCAGACGGAGCTGAATGAGAAGACCCTTACTTTTAGGGAAATAAAATAATAGTAAAAATAAAGAAATAGAATTCTATTCTAGAATTCCTGGGAGAACTGCACCTCATTAGCCACCTAGAATGGGCCTAGCTTGTTCTAATTTCATTTGGCTCCATGCAGAACACTCTTCACTGTCCAAAACTTTGGGTGGCTGTGAACTTCAGCCTTGCTCCTTAACTCTGTTCTGGCCTTTTTCTTGACCCACTATTTTTCTCACTTTATTTTTTGCAATATATACTTGGCTTGGGCAACCAAAAAAAACTCACTCCTGTCCAAGTCATGGTTACTCCCCTGAGCTCAGCTGAACAGCTCACCCTGGCTTTAAAACTGGAAGTCCCACATCCCTGGAAACTTCTCAGTCCTAGGCAAAGGAGGGATGGTTGGTCACCCTACTCCCAGTCCACACTGACTGTGCAGTAAATCAGTGGCAGAACCAGAACCTTACTTATTTTATTCCTTTATATATTATATAGCACATATAATAAAATATACATGACTATAACAATTATATGTTATATAACATGTATTATTAATTATATATTTTGAGATGCATACAAAAATATACAGGAATATAATAGATAAGTATATATATATATAAAGGAATAAAAAATATATGTATACAGAAATAGACATTCACAAAATTCACATATGCATGTATATTTTACAGTATATAACTTCTTAAAAGACAACTCTGAGCAAATTTCACAGAGCTAAGCTATTTAACTGTGTAGGAACAACATGGCATTATCCATAGCAAAATATTCATCTCGTTCTCTTCCCCCGTGATCCTTTATGCTTCGGAAATGCCTCTGCTGCCTTTTTACCACTGTGTGTTCAAGTAATAGGAATAAATGTCTAAAATTAGTTCAAAGAAAATGAAGTTAAGGAAGTATACCTGTTGTCTAAAATAAACTATGAATTCTAACCCCCCAAATGATTTTAGGATTATCCAGTTTTGTCAAATTTTTCTCTCTCTCTCCTCCTTCCTTTAGTGTAAACAACAAGAGTTGCCTCTACCTCCAAAGACAGAGGGAAAAGCGAAACTGCCCAGGGAGACCTTACTTTACAAGCCAAGTGACCAAATTTCTCAGATACGATTTTCATAATCTCTGATCAACAGAAAGGAAGTTCTGGAAGCATGAGTGGTCAGTCCTCACATCGCAACAGGACTCACACAGCACAGATGAGTCATGGATCCCTATGACCCAATTTCAGAAAATATGTTTACATACAGACACATATTTTTGCCGTTTTTTTAATGCAACCAACAGGAAAAACCTATCCACGTATGTCCATTATGATCCTCTCTGATGAAGACTGTCTCTTAATGTTGTTTACACAAGAAGAAATTAATGCATGAGAATGCCAAAGATCTGAGCTTTAAGTTCCTGTATTCAGTATATTGAATAAAAGATATATGTAGTATACATTGGAATAGAAAGAGATGAACTCAGTGAGGCCTTGTGCACCTAGTTCTGGAGGTGGTATAATCATTCTGTCATGTATGATGGATGCCTGGATAGATCTCAGGATTTGGAGTCTCGGGTTAAGCTTCTAGTTTATTCCTCTAAATCTCTAGGGCTTTAAATAAAAACAATCTCTTATATCTTCACTACAAGATTCAAGTGTGAAGTGCTTCAGTTGGCCTCAGAATTAATTATGTTTGGTAATCGACTATGTGTCCACATTATCTGAATGTAGGAGACAGATGCTGACCCTACTTTAAAATAATAGAAAAATTGGTTTCTAGAAGAAAGCTTCTGTGAAGGGAATGTCAATTGATTGCAGACATTTGTAATAAAAAAGAAAAGTCGGTCATTTTTCTTAAATGAAAACTAGAGTCAGACACAATAAATCTGTTGGCAATGGAAATTAATACTATATCAATTTAAAAGGAACCACATATTTTTTTTAAAAAAAGGAAGAAATCTTAGTTTTTAGAGCAGTTTTAGGTTGACAGTAAAATTGAGCAGAAGGTATAAAGATTCCCAAATAACCCCTTCTCCACATATGCACAACCTCCCCATTGTCAATATCCCCCACCAGAATGGTACAGCTGTGACAATTATGAACCTACATTGGCACATCATTATCACCCAAAGACTGTAGTTTATGTTAGGGTTCACTCTCAGTGGTGTACAGTCTATGAATTTTTGCTAATGTCTAGTGACATGAATCCACCATTACAGCATCATACAGAGTAGTTTCACTGTCCTAAAAATCCTCTGTGCTATACCTATTCATCCCTTCTCGCTACCCCTGGCAACCACTGATCATTTCACTGTCTCCATAGTCTTGCCATTTCTGGAATTTTATATAGTTGGAAACCTTCAGTGAGTAGACTTTGCAAATGGACTTCTTTCAGTTAGTGATATGCACTGACATTTTCTCCAGGTCTTTTTGTGGCTTGATAGCTCATTTCTTTTGAACCACACACATTTTTTAAAAATGGACATTCTTCTGTGACTTACAACTGTGGTTTCTGTGGTTAGATGTAGAGGTTGAGTTTTACACATTGGTAAATACATCTTGGAGTAGTTAAGCCCTGGATTTAGAGACTGCATCTTGGAGTAGTTAAGCCCTGGATTTAGAGACTGCAGTCGTGGGTTCAAGTTTCAGCTCTGCAATTTACTAGGATGGGAACTAGGAGAACTCACTTAACCACTGAGGTCAGTGAAGGATGAACATAAAGAGGCTTAATTGTCCATGAGGTGATCCAGCTTCAGCTTTCGCCCAATGGGGTACCCTAGACTGGGGGGGGGCAGGGAACACACTGAGCCAGTCTAACCCCCTGTCTTACAAAGTTGAACCAGCAGATAAATACATATAAGAAATAGGGAGACATTAAGTTTGAGGGGACTCAGAAGATAGATCACAGAGTTGCTCTTGAATCCTAAAATAAATTCAGTTCCATCCATACAGTGAAACAAAATGTAGTCAATATAATTCATTATTTGAGACATGGAAGATTTTAACAAGAGGATCACTCTCATAAGTGATTACATGTAGGAGGGGTAAGCTGTAAAGATATAAAAATGTATACACAGAATTAGGCTAAATCTGTAACTCATGACTTTATCTGATCCCACAGGATAATAAATAAAGGTAGCTAAGGAGATAACTCCAACATTATTACTCATATTTACATCTAAGTAGGGATTATGACTGTACCATCATGGGTTTCAGCAGAAAACTGATAAAACTTGTACACTGAGTAATTTAAGGAGCGTGTCTTAAGGGATTACTTGTGAGGTATGGGTAAAGAATGGTACAGGTTCCTAGGGTCAACCCTATTAGCAGCCTCAGCCAGAAGGGGTTGGAGGAAGGCATGGTTTCCTGAACCTTTAGAAAGAGGGCTGCTGGACAGAGCTGTGCCCTTCAGTCAAGGCACACAGGCAGCAAGCGGCAACCCCACAGGGAGGAAGTGAGGCCCAACTTCACTCACAAGGACAAAACTCCAGGGAAGTCAGAAGGCAAGGGGGCCTTTGGACACACCTCAGCTTCCCCAGGCACTCAGCAAGGTGGAAAAGGATGGGTGCAGACAGCAAACAGGGGGATATGATCTAATCCTCTTTATTCTTGTCTGAATGTTCCACACTTTCTCCAAGGAACATGTAGATCAGACATGTATTTCATGGTTTTAAGTTACTTTCTCCTGTCGCAGTCCATTTTTGTTATTAATTGCAGAGTGTTGGATAAAAAATAAAATGGAGATGTGGGTCAAAAGGAAAAAAAGACTGAAAATAAACAGAAGGGGATAATAAGAGATTCTGGGAAAAGTGACAGAAGTCATTCTGGGGACATAAAAAGTCATATTTGGTGGCAAAGCAAATGGGCCCCCAAGTCTCACTGTCCCAGCTCCATGGCATTCTGCACATTAAAGACTAATCGTAATGGAAATAATAGTCATCTCGAAGGGGATTTTTTTTTCAAATGGACTTCCCTGAGTCTGCTTTGACATACAAATTAGCCTTAAATGAAAACACCATCTCAGAGTTGCCAACGCCTCTTTCAGCATTCTAAAGCCATTCTGTCTTTTCATGTCTCTGATCTAAATGTATCTGCTTTCAAACCACAAATGGTATCTTTTGTGCAAGTGTACCAAACTGAGCAGAACCCACATCTGGCAGATCTCACAGATGTGACCAGTTTCAGTACAAGCAGATGTCAAACCAAGCAAGCTACTGTCACTGGCTATGTGCATGAGGTGAACTGAGGATAAGTTCTGTGGTCGCCACTTCCTCAGAGCTCAAAGGCTCACACGCAGTTCATCGGAAGTACCCACAGTGTATCTAGGACTCCTGTGCTGATCCAGTAGATGGCAGTGATGGTTCCAGGACCCCCCAGTGAAGGCAGGACTCTAAGGCTTTATCCAAGCAAGAGAGTCACCTGAGTTTACTTCTCTCATCACACTGTGGTCTGTGACTACTCCCTTAGTAACCCTGCAGCTGCCTCCAGCAGTCATGGGAAAAGGCATTATGACCTTCATCTCCATCTGCAACCCTGAAAACGAAAGCCATAGCACCTCTAGCCTCCACAGTATCAGATATACAGCACAATTGTCTGGTTGTGTATTTCAGGCCCAAGGCAGCCTCTGAGTGAGGTAGGTAGGGGGCTCCTCCCTTCAAGGAGCAGCAAAGGAGCCTGTAGGTCCCAAAAAGGACATTTAAACCTAAGCAACAAGGGATCTGAAGCAGAAGACAATCACTGCTGGTCCTCAGAAGGTCTAGGACTCTTTAATTAAACAGACCCCCCTGACCTGAATTAAAGTTAATGCAGGACAGATGAGCTTAATTATGAACGAGCAGAAGCATGTTTCACTTGCACATAGTAAATAAGCTGTGGAAATGATTTGCATGGGTTATCAGGTGGTAGACACCTTGGGAGATTTCAAGTCTCCAGGAATTTCTAAAATAATGTATTTACATGCTTTCAGTTAACAAGCTGGGGAAGATGATGCAGCAGGTTTCCCAGTGCAGCTTAACTTTTCTACTAAGGAAAATAACTTGCACTGCACCATTTATATGCAATCAGGAGTTAGTCTTCCTTCCAATGGCATATAAAAATAGAAAGCATTATACATGTTAGAGCAAGAAGAGATGTTAGATATCACTGTTTTAAATTTGTTAAGCAATGGAATCCTTTTTAAGATAAATGTTATATGCAACCTCAATGTATCCAGAACAGATAAAAATATTCTATTAATACAAGTTTATTTTATAAGTTCACATTTCTGTTAAATGTTATAAACTCAGTCACTGAGAACGCGGAATTTTTTTAGATGAAGGAGATCAGGGTTCATAGATGACCCATAGACATACATCAGTTTCGGATTATAATTTACTTTGGTTTTGTTTTTGCAATGACTTTTGTCAGTGATGACAGTGATTCCACAGACAAATCACTGCAAATGGTAACAAATGTTTTTGTAATAGCCTTTCTTGCAACCTTAAGATATTCTTTAAATAAAATGAAAGAAGCTTCATTCCAAAATGTGCACTGAAACAAGTTATTAACATTGGCAGCATATTAGTAAGCTGTAGAATCCAAAGAGTTAAAAGCTATTTTAGAAAACTGTGGTAGAGACAGATAGCTGTGTCCTTAACAAAAATCAGCTCCTTTTCTTCCTGGGTTCACAGCTCAACCACATTTATCAGCCTTCCTATGGCCATTTGTCTGAGCTCCAGCTAGTGACTGTGAGTAGAGCTGACATGCGCCACTTCCAGACCTGGCACCTGCAAAGCTTCCACGGCAACCCTCCAACCCTTTCCTCAACAACTGGATGGCTGGAAAGGACTGAGGATCTGGAGGAGGACAGAGCTATAATGTGGAAGGAGCTTGGTTTCTGAAGGACCATGTAGCAAGCCACCTGAAGGACGGGAACATCCTCAATAGGTTTGGAATAGCAAGAAATATACTTGTCTCATGTTAAACAACTAACGTTTGGGTCTTTGTTACAACAACTAGCATTATTCACCCCTACTAATTAATACTGTAGATATCATGGTTAAGATAAATATGAAAACTTTTTTTTTACACTGCAAAAAGATCATCTATTTACAGAAGAGTGATTTAAAGACATTATGGTTTTCTTTACAACAGACGTAAGAACAGGAACTGTCCACTTTTAAAAAACTCTACATTTCAATCCTCCACTATTACAGTCCACTGAATTGCCTGTATCAAAGGCAGTTTTTTGTGTTTCTTTTTTTATTGACGCTCTAAGTAAATTTGCATCATTTCTTCATCATCTGTTGGCTGGCTGTCCTGAAAAGTCTCAGGGCATAAGTCATAGGAGGGCAGGTTTTTGACCTGCTACTAAAAATTAAACCATCAAAAACTGGAGATTGAAAACGTTTGAATCAAATGTTTGCTGAACCCCTAAAGCACCTGTCCAGAAACCATGGTTTGAAAAAACAGTTTTGTTTTTGTTTGTTTGTGATAGAGTCTTGCTCTGTCACCCAGGATGTGAAGCAGTGGCGCGATCCAGCTCACTGCAACCTCCTCCTCCTGAGTTCCAGCAATTCTCCTGTCTCAGCCTCCCATGTAGCTGGGATTACAGGTGTCCACCACCATGCGTGGGTACTTTTTTGTATTTTTAGTAGAGACGAGGTTTACCATGTTGACTAGGCTGGTCTGGAACTCCTAAGCTCAGGTGATCAGCCCATCGTGACCTTCTAAAGTGCTGGGATTACAGGCGTCAGCCACCACACCCGGCACTAAAACTAGAGGTTTGATCCAAACTTCTATAGAGAGGCATGACTCCCTTGCTGCAGGGCAAAATGAACTCTTACTGAAAGCCACCAAAAAGTTGGCAGGGCTTTTAGCAAGTAGTAAGAACAATAATATGATCAAGATAACCTCTATTTTTAGGCAGTAGTGTGACAGAATTAAGGCCCTGTTCCCTCCCAGCAAAACACATCATTTCTGTGGCACACTCATCCTCCATGAGCCTTAGGGGACTAGACGCTGCGCCTGTGGTACCTGAGGGTGTGAGGCAGAGCATGGCCTCTCTTTTCTTCCAATAAATCCCTGCAACAGGAGGCACCTTCTCTGACATTTTATCCCTACTGAATTTACCAATTTAAGAGGGGAATCTGTAGACTAGTAGGAAGACCAGCAAACTCAGAGTCAGAAGTTCCAAATTCAAGGCCCCGCCCCGCAACTTCTTCCTAGTTAAATGAACTTGGGCAAATCTCTAAACTTCATCTGCAAACTTAAGAAGTGAGATCATTGAAAACAGTTAACTCAAACGTATGTAAGTTCTTTAAAAAAATGAAAGAGTATATGAAATACAAAATATTGCAGTTACTGGTGACCCAGAAGAACTTAGCAGGTCTATAGTCATTTCACCAAGGAGGCATTGTGATAAAATGCTACAATCAGGAAATTTAGTATGAGAAAACATAGGTTGGCCTCTTTTTCTGCTATGAATTTGTTAAATTCTATTTGGTTGTAAGTGACTGAAAAATATAATGGTGGGGTAGTTCTCTCATGTATAAAAGTCCTTGGAGACTTCTTAGGGTAGGGACAGTATTCCATGGTGGGGTTCCAGTTAGGGCTGCCAGCTACAACACAGAATACACAGTAAAATCTGAATTTCAGGTAAACATTGAGTGACATTTCAACACCGGTAAGTCCCATGCAATATTTGTTCATCAGCTTGTATTTCTATTTGCGAAATCTGACAACTATAGACCAGGCTTCTTCTTTCAATTTATTCACTCACTTTCCAAGATGATAGCATTCATATTCCAGGGGGAAAAAAGGAAGAGAAAAACAAAGTGCTTTATTAAAAGCTTTTTAAAGAAAGGTTCCTTAAAAGCACTAGCTGATTCTGAAAGGCGCCCGAGTGAAGGCGGCAGGCAGCTGACGGCCGGAAGGAAAATGAGTGAGTCTTTGGTGGTTTGTGATGTTGCTGAAGATTTAGTGGAAAAGCTGAGAAAGTTTCGTTTTCGCAAAGAAACGAACAATGCTGCAATTATAATGAAGATTGACAAGGATAAGCGCCTGGTGGTACTGGATGAGGAGCTTGAGGGCATTTCACCAGATGAACTTAAAGACGAACTACCTGAACGACAACCTCACTTCATTGTGTAGAGTTATAAATATCAACATGACGATGGAAGAGTTTCATATCCTCTGTGCTTTATTTTCTCCAGTCCTGTTGGTTGTAAGCCTGAACAACAGATGATGTATGCTGGGAGTAAGAATAAGCTAGTCCAGACAGCTGAACTAACCAAGGTGGCATTTGTTTTTGACTTACTTGTTAAGATAATGTTTTCCTTTAGACTGTAGAGCAATAGCTAACATAGTCAAAAGGGGTATTTTTAAAATACAGATGAAGTTAGTTAGCCAAAGTCTTTTAGTAACTGGAGATAGAAATGTTTGAACCAAAGTGTTTTTTGGATAAGCTGGTTGGAAGAAATCACATTCAAAATATAGGCAGTTTTAAAAAGCCACTGCAACTATTAAATCTACTGAGAATTATTTTATCTGCCATAAGATAATTTCTAATAGATAAAGGTCACCATTGAAGCTTCTTGGAGTCTTTTACCATAATCTAAAATGAACCAAGTTCAGTGCTGGAATTCAGTATTATGCAGTTAATTGTATTGTTTCCAAATATAAAATTATTAAGAATATTAATAAAGTTAGAACATTATATATTAAAAAAAATAAATAAATAAAAGCACTAGCTTTTAATACAGGCTCCCCCAAAGCAACCACTCTACAATTTTATATGCATCTCAGGGCCCAGAACTTAGCAAATGGCCATGCCTAGTTGCAACGGAGCATGGAAAATCTAGTCATTATTTTGGGCAGTGGTATGCTCACCTAAAAGTCCCATTACTGTGGAAGTAGGAAGGACTTAATGTTGCAAAAACAACAGTTAGATTCTGCCTATAGTTAATATAGGCAGTCTTAGTCTATTCTTGCTGTTATGATAAAACACCATAGACTGGGAGCACTCATGACTTAATCGCTTCCCCATGGTTCCTACCTCTTAATATTCTCACAGTGGATATGAGATTCTAACATATGAATTTTGGAGGAATACATCTATTAAAACCATAGCGTATGCCTCTTAGAAAAATTTTATTTTGTAAAAATCACAGTTTACTTCTCTAAAACACAGTTCACTTATCAATGCACTTGACTTTTTGAAGATGAAAAATGGAATAATGTGTATAGACTTTTGCTTTATTACAAGGTAAACAATTAACTATGCCTTTATTCCTTCACAGATGGGGTGTATAGGCAATAGCAATGAAGTCAGGAATCTGCCACTGTGAGGGTTAGAGATGGATGCGCAGGTTAGAGAGGGCTCCTTTCTGGAGTGGAAGGACTTAGCCTTGATGATGGGTAGAATCTGGAAAGCTGCAGAGTAGTGGAGAGGACATTTGCGGGAGGACAATGGCTTAACTGAAGGCGCAGAGTTAGAAAAAGTCACCACCTGTTCAAGGCCTGAGGAGAAGCTAATTTGACTATAATAAAAGAGCTATTACATAGAAGATTTCAATATTCCCATTATTCCCACTCAGAACTCTGCTTCTCAACTTATTAATTACATTTCTTATTTTTAGGAATGGCTGATAACTTGATTTTTAATGGACTAAAAGAGCAATTTCTTTTAGTTCTGCTATTTTAGCTGAAACACTTCAGCAAATATTTATTGATCATCTCTGATGAGCTAAGCACTGGGGCTATATAAATTAGTGAGACGTTTGGTCCAGAAAGATGTGTGAACAATGAAAAGATGACATGGAAGTGCTACAATGGGGATATGTATAAGAGGCCGCCAGAGCTCTGGGTAGTAAGCCTCTAACTCTGCTCATGGAACCTGGACGAGGCTTCGCAGAGTAAGTGAACTTTTCTTGCAGTTATGAAAAAAAAAAAATAGAAAAATGGGTCAGGAAAAAATGAAGAGGTGAGTCAGCCCTTTTGGTAGAAACAATCAAAATGCAAAGGCATGAAATCATCGTAGAACAAGGGAAGTTATGGGTGGAATGACAGACAAATGTCAAGAATGTCGGGAATATAAACGGAAAAGGTTGACTTTGAAATACTGTGATTACTTCAAGTAATAAACTAAGCTCTGGACATCAAAGCATAAGTTCAGAAGACTCGGGCTCAATTTTACTCTCTGCTAATTACAAAGCTACATGATCTTAAGGACAAATCATTTAATTTTTTTTTAGATGGAGTCTCACTACACTGCTACAGGCTAGAGAGCAGTGGCACAATCTCACCTCACTGCAACCTCTGCCTCCCACGTCAAGCTGCCTCAGCCTCCCAAGTGGCTGGGATTATAGGCACCTGCCACCATGACGGGCTAATTTTTTGTATTTTTAGTAGAGACAGACAACTTCACCATGTTGGCCAGGCTGGTCTTGATCTCCTGGCCTCAAACGATCTACCTGCCTAGGCCTCCCAAAGTTCTGAGATTATAGGTATGAGCCACCATGCCCAGCCCCTCATTTGAATCTTTTCTGAACTTTAGTTCCCCTACCAGTGAAATGGGAGAGACACCAATGCTAATTTGGGCTGTTATTACTATAAATTTGTGTAGCAGAAACCTTTGGCATTTTTAGGCAGGGGTATACATCAGAAAAACATATCTAGAGGCAATGCAGAGCATAAGCTGTAAATGCAAACGACTGCAGGAAAGAATAACTCTCATACTAATGAGAATGTGAACTAAGAACTAACAGGGGTAGGCACAGATTTGCCAGACAAGTACTTGAGAATCGTGAGGAAGACAATCAAGGATAACTGAGCTTTCCACCCTTACGAGCACAGAGATATTATGGATGAGGTAGTTCCAGTAGAGCAGGACCTGTGAATGTGATCTTATTTGGAAAAAAAAAAAAAAAGTCTTTGCAGATGTTATTAAATTAAGGATTTTGCCAAACATGGTGGCTCACACCTGTAATCCCAGCACTTTGGGAGGCCAAGGCAGGCAGATTGCTTGAGTCCAGGAGTTTGAGACCAGCCTGGGCAACACAGCAAAGCCCCACAGATATGGCGGTGCATACCTATAGTCTCAGCTACTCGGGAGGCTGGGGTGGGAGAATCTCTTGAGCCACTGCAGTGAGCTGAGATCACACCACTGTACTCCAACCTATATGACAGAGTGAGACCCTGGCTCAAAAAAGAAAAATTAAGGAATTTAAGATGAGATCATTCTGGTGGATCCAAGCAGGCCCCAAATCTAATAACAAATGTACTTTTAAAAGAAAGGCAGAAGATTTGACAGAGAGACATGGGGATGGAAGAGAAGGTCACAGGAAGACAGAGGCAGAGATGGTGCCTATGCTGCTGCCACAAGCCAAAAAACACCTGGAACCACCAGCTGGGTAAGGCTAGGAAGAATCTTCCCCTAGAGCCTTTGAAGGGAGGGGAGCCAGCCAACACCTTGACTTAGAACTTCTGGCCTCCAGACTGTGAGAGAATGAATTTCTCATTTTAGGTCACTCCATTTGTGTTAATGTATTATGGCAACCACAGAACACAAATACACTGATTCATACATATGAACTTTTTCACTCATTACAATCGTCAAGATCCGGTTATTATTCCCATCTTAAAGACGAAGGCAACGAGACACCAAAAACTTAAGAAAATTTCCCCAGGATCACACAGCTAGCTGTTGACAGAGCTGAGATTTTGCTTCGGCTGTCCTGTCCCAGAGCCTGGGCACCTCAGGGTATGGGGGTGGAGGCACCTGACAGGTATCCACATGGAGGCAGCTAAAAGTACAGAAAGATGGATCTAAGTTTCAGACTTACTGGTGTCTCTCATAGTGAACTGGCTTTACTTATTTATTTATTTGAGATGGGGGTCTTGCTAGGTTGCCCAGGCTGGTCACAAACTCCTAGTCTCAAGTGATCCTCCCACCTTGGCCTCCCAAAGTGTTAGGATTACAGGTGTGAGCCATCTCACCTGGCCTAATAAAGAGGGTTTAGATGAGCCAAACCCTGTAAATTATTTACACAGTTGCACAGTGTACAGGAAATGTTCAATAAATCTTAATTACCTATATTACTATTATATGTAATTCAAATACAATATTGGTATTGTATTTGAAACTGCAAGAGTGGCATTGTTCTTGCCTGATAAGAAGACTTGATTTATTGAAGGGTAGAGAGAGTAAGTTAAATCAAAATCAAATCTTGAAGTCATAGGGGCTATGAAAAATGAAAGAAAAAAGTGAGTTTCACGTCAGTATCCACAGACATAGCTAGAGCCCTCCAAAACAGAATGCAAAGGTAGTCAGAAGAGAACTAAAGAAAAGTTCCTAACATAAGCAATAAAGAAGGGGTGGAGAGAAAGACAGATCAGACAACATGGAAATAAAACAATTATCTAAATAGGCAAATACTGTCTTATCAAAGGTCTTGGCATTTACACTCTGAACATTAAATAATTCCACTCAAAAGCTACGAAAAAAATAAAATTACAACAATGAGCTTGGTACGTAATTAGCTTAGCACGATTCACTCAGTTCAATCTGATTGGAAGTCCACAAGATACAAGCAGTGGTAAGACCTGAGACAACCTTCTTTTACGTTCTTAGGTCCAGGATGGGTTACACCAGAATACCCTTGACAACAGCCCTTGTCCTAGCTCTGAAGTCAAAAGATACAAGTAATTTGTTGGTCAGTTCTGTTTATATACTCATGCTCTGTCTTGTTCATTCACTTAACAAACATTAAGTGCCTATACAGCGCTGTCTAAGCCCTGGGAACATACAAATAACTTGAACATAGCCCCTGCCCTCAAGCAGCTGTGCAAGTGAGAGGCGGGCATTGAAAGATGATATGACAATGTAACAGCACAGTATAGAGTTACGCTCTGGACATTAACGGAAGTAGAAAGGAGAAAATCTGGACACATCTAACAAAGGGGATTCAGAGCAAGTTCAGTCCATTTGGGCTGCTATCATGAAATAACCTAAACTGGATACATTATAAACAACAGAAATTTATTTCTCATACTCTGTGATTCAGCAATTGGTAAGGGCTTTCTGGTTCACAGATGATCCCTTCTGGCTGTCCTCACAAGGTGGAGGGCAAGTGGTCTCTCTTGGGCCTCATTTCTAAGGGTGCTAATCTCAATTATGAGGGCTCCGCCCTCTCTCACCTCCCAAAGCCCCAATCCCCCAATACAATAATCTTAAAGGTTAGGATTCCAGTGTATGAACTTTGGGGAGGGGCAAACATCCGGATCACTCCCTGGAGGGCAAGCCCTGGGTTGGCATAACCAAAGACACAAAGGTGAAAACCACAGGACTGTGGTAGAAACTTCCCATCTCAGTGCTGTTGCAGTATCAAAAAATTCAACTGCACAGGTACGTCGAGGTCACATTACAGACCTTTCATGTCTTAATGCTTTTAGGTTTCATCAACTTCTTCCTAGCCCCTTGACTTGCTTCCTTCACTCCAAGGCTAGTAGATTTCAGCCAAGAAGCATTAGCAAGAGGTGGAAGAAAGGCCTAGGAGAGAAGATGCTGATGAGATTTGCTGCTGTGTGTACTGGCAAAAACAAACATCAATCTATAAATAACGGCAACCTCCCAGGAAAGTGCTGTTCCTGCAGAAGGCCTGCGTTGTTGTTGTTGTTGTTGTCGTTTTGCTACCATTATCTACCAAGAGACTTGGTATTTAAAAAAAGAATGAGAAGGTAGATTGATCAGGGACCATTATGGGAACAGCTGCTCTGAACTCAGCCTTAAAGATAGGTCCTCGGAATCCATCACTTTCCCCTGTTAAAACACCACTTCCAGTACCAAAAAGAAAACGAAAGTGTGCAACTTTATGCAACAAAAATATGCTGTTGTGACAGGAAAAACTAATTAGATGCCTGTGGTGAAGGGGCGGCAGGGGGATTCTGTTGCAAATTCATAAGGAATTTTCAATTCTCAATGTGTGAGTATTCTGTAATACAGAAGGAGGCAAGTGAAATGAACATTAGATGCCATCAGAAAAATAATTTGTAAATATTTGCTTTTTGATAAAGCTAAATGCTTTTTTTAAAAAAAATAAAGTTGTTCCTTGGTGGTATAAATAACTAGAACACAAAGTAAAGACATCCCCAGAGAACAGACGTTTTAAATGCTAATCAAGAAATCAATTTACATATAATACAAAAACTAACATTGAGAGGAAAGAGAAAGGTCAAAATAAAGATAAAAAGTTTTCCTTGAAATATTGAGGGGAAAGTCTTTTAATGTAGCCTCTGTAAAATACAAATTATATTTTAATAGTATTTCTCATCATTGATAAAATTGTAGGTACATTTAGGGAACACATTAACATACTGATAGCCGATTTCCTTTTCCGAATGTCTGACTTTCCAAAAGAAGAATCACATCCGCCCAAAGCCCCGCAACTTGCTTTTTTCCCCTTTTAACCTCGAATATCACACTTTACAAACTGAAAACAGACTCTAGGACACAAGAGCAATATATCCGGGATCCCAACACAAGGTAATTCAAGGCCTAAGGAAGCTGAACTTCGGTCAGCAGCTTTTTGTTATATTTATCTCATTATCCATCAGTTATTGTCGCTATAAATGGCACTTCATTAATTCAACAAATATTTACTGCTCACTCACTACATGTAAGGTTGTAAGGTGCTCTTCTAGGCGCTGAGTTTGGGGCAGCAAAGAGAATCTGCATGTCCCTTTTCTCTCAGAGTTTACAACCTAAACTAGAGACAGGACTGCAGAGAAAAGGGAGAGATGTTTCCTAGTTGGAGACACTATTGGCATTTGAGATCAAAATTGCTGGATATGGTGGCTCAGGCCTATAATTCCACCACTTTGGGAGGCTGAGGCAGTGAATCACTTGAGTCCAGGAGTTCAAGACCAGTCTAGGCAACATGGCAAAACCCCATCTCTACAAAAATTAGCCAGGCCTGTGCACCTGTAGTCCCAGCTACTTGGGAGGTTGAGATGGGAGGCTGAGGTGGGAGAATCCCTTGAACCCAGGAGGTCAAGGCTGCAGTGAGCCAAGATCACACCACTGCACTCTGGCCTGGGTGACAGTGACCCTATCTCAACACAGACACACACACACACACACACACACACACACAGAAACAAACTCTAAAGTCTGAAGTCTGAAATCTTGAAAACTACAATCACATCATATTGTATCATGTTAGGTGGAACTATTACCTCATTATTATCTCTATTTAGAAATTAAGTATGGTTTAAGGAGATGTATATGGGTGCCAGGTTGACAAGGGGTGGATTTGTGGATTTAATGTTAGCTTGTCAATTTGACTGGATTAAAGAATACTTAGAAATCTGGTAAAGCATTACTTTGGGTATGTCCAGGAGGGTGTTTCCAGCAGAGATTAGTGTACAAGTCTGAGTGTATAAAGTGGGGAGCATTGGCTCTCAGGGTTGGTGGGTATCATCCAATAGGCTGGAGCCTGGAGAGAATGCAGAAGGTTAATTAGTCTCTCTCTGAGAACTGGCACAGGGTTTTCTTCTGCTGTCTTGGACACCAGAACTCCAGGCCCCCTGGCATTCGAATTCCAGGACTTACACCAGTGGCATCCCGGTTCTGAGTCTGTTAGCTTCAGACTGAGAGTCGCACCACTGGCTTCCCTGGTTCTGAGGCCCTTGGACTTGGACTGGGCCATGCTACCAGCAATTCCAATGGTCTCCAGCCTGCAGACGGCCTGTCATGGCACTCTTCAGCTTTCATAACTGCATGAACCAATCCTCCTAATAAGTCCTCTCTAGAATATCTGTACACAAACGCGATTAGTTCTGTCTTTTTAGAGAATCCTAATACAGATTTGGTACTGGGGAAACCAAATATCTTTCCTTCTTCCTCTATTCCTTACAACACAATGGCAGAGATCTGTGAAATTGTTCCCTTGGAAAATGAAAAGGCAGTGATAACTGTATGAGGCTACTTAATGGTAAAAGATATAAAAGCTAATTATTATGGGTGTTTTGAAAGCAGAAAACAGCTTAATTCCAGTGGCCAAGCAATAGCCACAGTTTCTAATGAACAGCGTGTACTTAACAAAATGTGTAGGCCACAGTCATTCTCCAAATACAAGTGCAGTAAGTGTTTCAAAGAACATAGAAGTGAAAATGCAGGTGAAAAATACAAGAAATCTCTCCTGCCAAATTATTCAATCATGTATCCGCCTCTTCACACATAGTGTAATGGTTGCTTTCAAAAACACTTATTCAGGAGAGATTCAAGATGGCACGGTAAGAACAACTCAGGATTGCAGCTCTCAGTGAAAGCGCAGAGGGTGAGTCAAAGCCACATTTCCAGACGGATCTTTGTTGCCCACAGAACGGGGAAATTCCCAGGTTTAGGAGAGACACAGGACGCAAGCACAGCTGTTTTGGCTGTTGCAGCCACTTCGGCCAGCACTGCAGCGCAGCGGCACTCCGCAACACTCCGCTCAAAACACACTGGTCCAGGTGCCCTGTTAAACTGACAATCTGAGATTTGGGAGGGCAGATTAGCATATCTATCTGATTAAACGGGACTTGGACAGTGAGCCAGACCAGGAGATTCCTGGGAAGTGGCGTTTGAGCCAGCACAATGGCTCACTGCACAGGAAATCACACAGCTAACAGCGGGCAACAAAAACACCTGGGACAGAGCCATCCATTCAACTTAAAAAAAAAAAAAAAGAAAGGCACTCTGAGGCAGGGAGCCAGGCGAACGGGCTCGGCGGGTTTCACCCCCACAGGGACAAACAAAACGGCAATTTGAAATGCTCCGGGAGGAGAGTTTCACTGCGGGCACAGCTGAACGCAGGATGGTGCAGCTCGGTGGGGGGGGGGCATCCGCCATTACCGAGGCAATCCACCCCTACTGAGGTACACTCCCATTGCTGATGCAGCCTGCTGTTGCCGAGGCAACCCGCCATAACAGAGAGACTCCGCTGCAGGGCGGAGCTGGTGGCAGCAGAGCAGAGCCTGCCACGGAGTCCGCGGCTGCAGGGCAGAGCCCAGAGCAACAGGGCTGACACCACATCAGCAGGGTGGAGCCTTGGCAGGCAAATAGTGACTAGACTGCCTCCTAGCTGGGCAGGATAGTGCAACAGACACTCATAAAGAAAACCCCAACTCCCCGAGACAGAGCATCTGTGGGAAAAAAAAGGGGTTTTAAGAGTTCTGCTGCAGCAGACATAAACGTAGCAGCCTAACAGCCCTGAATGAACAACGGAGCTCACAGCTCAGCACTTGAGCTCCTATAAAGTACAGACCATCTCCTCAAGCAGCTCCCTGACCCCTGTATATCCAGAGTCACCTCAAAAAGGACTGATCAGACTGACAGTAGGCGGGCATCATTCTGGGACAAAGATAGCAGAAGAAGAAACTGGTAGCATCCCTCACTGTTCTGCAGCTGCTACAGGTGTACCCCAGACAAACAGGGCCTGGAGTGGACCTCAGCAGTTGTACAGTGGAGAGGCTAGACTGGTAGAAGGAAAACCAAGTAACAGAAATACCTCATCATCAACAATCTGGGCGTCCACTCAGAGACCCAATCGAAAAGTCAGCAACTACTCAGACGACAGGTGGATAAATCCACAAAGATGGGAAGTAATCAGCACAAAAAGGAGCAAAACACCCAAAACCAGAATACTTCACCTCCTACAAAGGACCAAAACCCCTCACCAACAAGGGAACAAAGCTGGACGGAGAATGACTGTGACGAAATGACAGAATCAGACTTCAGAAGGTGGGTAATGAGAAACTTCTGTGAGCTAAAAGAACATGTTCTAAATCAATGCAAAGAAACTAAGAATCTTGAAAAAATATTTGAAAAAAGATTTGAGGAAATGATAACAAGAATGGACAACTTAGAGAGGAATATGAATGAACTGAAGGAGCTGAAAAACACAACACGAGAACTTTGCAAAGCATGCACAAGTTTCAACAGCCAAATTGACCAAGCAGAAGAAAGAATATCAGAAGTCGAAAATCAACTCAATGAAATAAAACGAGAAACCAAGGTTAGCGAAAAAAATACAAAAAGGAATGAACAAAGTCTCCAAGAAATGTGGGACTATGTGAAGAGACCTAACCTACGTTTGACACGTGTACCAGAAGTGGACGAGGTTAACAAATTCAGGCTGAAAAATACTCTTCAGGACATTATTCAGGAAAATTTCCCCCACCTAGCAAGACAGGCCAACACTCAAATCGAGGAAATACAGAGAACACCACAAATATACTCCGCAAGAAGAGCAACCCCAAGGCACATAATCGTCAGATTCACCAGGGTTGAAATGAAGGAGAAAATACTAAGGGCAGCCAGAGAGAAAGGTCAGGTCACCCACAAAGGGAAGCCCATCAGACTCACAGCAGATCTCTTGGCAGAAACTCTACAAGCAAGAAGAGAGTGGGGGCCAATATTCAACATTCTTAAAGAAAAGAACTTTCAACCCAGAATTACCTATCCAGCCAAACTGAGCTTCATAAGTGAAGGAAAAATAAAATCCTTTGTGAACAAGCAAGTATTCAGAGATTTTGTCACCACCAGGCCTGCTTTACAAGAGCTCCTGAAAGAGGCGCTACACATAGAAAGGAACAACCAGTACCAGCCATTCCAAAAACACACTAAATGCTAAAGAGCATCAACAAAATAAAGAATCTTCATCAACTAACAGGCAAGGCAGTCAGCTAGCATCAAAATAGCAGTATCAAATTCACACATAACAATATTAACCCTAAATGTAAATGGGCTAAATGCACCAATCAAAAGACACAGACTGGCAAATTGGATAAAAAACCAAAACCCATCAGTGTGCTGTATCCAGGAAACCCATCTCACATGCAAGGATACACAAAGGCTCAAAATAAAGGGATGGAGGAAGATTTACCAAGCAAATGGAGAGAAAAAAAAAGCAGGAGTTGCAATTCTCATCTCTGATAAAATAGACTTTAAAGCAACAAAGATCAAAAGAGACAAAAAAGGTCATTACATATTGGTAAAAGAATCGATACAACAAGAAGAGCTAACAATCCTAAATATATATGGACCCAATACAGGAGCACCCAGATATATAAGGCAAGTTCTTAATGACTTACAAAGAGACTTAGACTCCCACACAATAATAGTGGGAGACTTTAACACTCCCCTGTCAATATTAGACAGAGCAACAAAACAGAAAATTAACAAGGATATCCAGGGCTTGAACTCAGACCTGGAACAAGCAAACTTGATAGACATTTACAGAACTCTCCACCCCAAATCCACAGCATATACATTCTTCTCAGCACCACATCACACCTACTCTAAAATTAACCACATAATTGGAAGTAAAGCACTCCCCAGCAAATGCATAACAATGGAAATCACAACAAACAGTCTCTCAGACCATAGTGCAATCAAGTTAGAAATCAGAATTCAGAAACTAACCCAGAACCACACAGCTTCATGGAAACTGAACAACTGGTTCTTGAATGTTGACTGGATAAACAATGAAATGAAGGCAGAAATAAAGAAGTTATTCGAAACCAATGAGAATGAAGACACAACATACCAGAATCTCTGGGACACATTTAAAGCAGTCTCTAGAGAAAAAATATATAGCAATAAGTGCCCATATTGGAAGAGTGGAGAGATCCAAAATTGACACCCTATCATCAAAATTGAAAGAGCTAGAGGAGCTAGATCAAAAAAACTCAAAACCTAGCAGAAGACAAGAAATAACTAAGATCAGAGCAGAACTGAAGGAGATAGAGATACAAAAAACCCTTCAAAAAATCAATATATCCAAGAGCTGGTTTTTTGAAAAGATCAACAAAATAGACAGACCACTAGCCAGACTGATAAAAAAGAAAAGAGAGAACAACCAAATAGATGCAATAAAAAATGACAAAGGGGAAATCACCACAGATTCCACAGAAATTCAAACCATCATCAGAGAATATTACAAACAACTCTATGCGCATAAACTAGTAAACCTGGAAGAAATTGATAAATTCCTGGACACCTGTGTCCTCCCAAGCCTAAACCAGGAGGAAGCCAAAACCATGAATAGACCAAAAACAAGGTTTGAAGTCGAGGCAGCAATTAAGAGCCTACCACACAAAAAAAGTCCAGGTCCAGATGGGTTCACAGCTGAATTCTACCAGACACACAAAGAGGAGCTGGTACCATTCCTTCTGAAACTATTCCAAATAATCCAAAAAGAGGGAATCCTTCCCAAATCATTTTATGAGACCAATATCATCCTGTTACCAAAACCCGGCAGAGACCTAACAAGAAAAGAAAACTTCAGGCCAATATCCATGATGAACATAGATGCAAAAATCTTCAATAAAATAATGGCAAGCTGATTGCAACAGCACATCAGAATACTTATCCATCATGATCAAGTAGGATTCATCCCGGGGATGCAAGGCTGGTTCAACATACGCAAGTCTATAAACGTAATTCACCACATAAACAGAACCAAAAACAAAAACCAGATGATTATCTCAATTGATGCAGAGAAGGCATTTGACAAAATTCAACAGCCCTTTATGCTAAAAACCCTCAATAAACTCGGTATCGGTGGAACGTATCTCAAAGTAATAAAAGCTATTTATGACAAACCAACAGCCAATATCATACTGAATGGGCAAAAACTGGAAGCATTCCCTTTGAAATCCAGCACTAGACAAGGATGCCCTCTGTCACCACTCCTATTCAATATAGTTCTGGAAGTTCTAGCCAGAGCAATCAGGCAAGAAAAAGAAATAAAGGGTATTCAAATAGGAAAGGTGGAAGCCAAATTGTCACTATTTGCAGATGACATGATAGTATACCTAGAAGTATACCCCATTGCCTTAGCCCAAAAACTTCTGAAACTGATAAGCAACTTCAGCAAAGTCTCAGGATGTAAAATCAATGTGGAAAAATCAAACGCATTCCTATACACCAATAACGGTCTTAAAGAAAGCCAAATCAAGAACGAACTGCCATTCACAATTGCTACAAAGAGAATAAAATACCTAGGAATACAACTAACAGCGAATGTAAAGGACCTCTTCAAGGAGAACTACAAACCACTGCTCAACTAAATAAGAGAGGACACAAACAGATGGAGAAACATTCCATGTTCATGGTTAGGAAGAATTAATATCGTGAAAATGGCTATACTGCCCAAAGTAATTTACAGAATCAACGCTATCCCCATCAAGCTACCATTGACTTTCTTCACAGAACTGGAAAAAACCATCATGAACTTCATATGGAACCAAAAGAGAGCCCGCATAGCCAAGTCAATTCTAAGCGAAAAGAATACAGCGGGGGGCATCACACTACTGTATTTTAAACTATACTACAAGGCTACAGCAATCAAAACAGCATGGTACTGGTACCAAAACATAGATATAGACCAATGGAACAGAACAGAAGCATCGGAGGCAACACAACATATCTACAACTATACAATCTTTGATAAACCTGACAAAAACAAGCAATGGGGAAAGGACTCCCTGTTTAATAAATGGTGTTGGGAAAACTGGCTAGCCATGTGCAGAAAGCAGAAACTGGACCCCTTCCTGACACCTTACACTAAAATTAACTCCAGATGGATTAAAGACTTAAACATAAGACCTGGCACCATAAAAACCCTAGAAAAATAATCTAGGCAAAACCATCCAGGACATAGGAGTAGGCAAGGACTTCATGAAAAAAACACCAAAGCATTGGCAACAAAAGCCAAAATAGACAAATGGGACCTAATTAAACTCCACAGCTTCTGCACGGCAAAAGAAACAGTCATTAGAGTGAATCAGCAACCAACAGAATGGGAAAAAATTTTTGCAGTCTACCCATCTGACAAAGGGCTGATATCCAGAATTTACAAAGAACTCAAACAGATTTACAGGAAAAAAACAAACAAGCCCATTCAAAAATGGGCAAAGCATATGAACAGACACTTTACAAAAGAAGACATATAAGAGGCCAACAAACATATGAAAAAATGCTCATCGTCACTGGTCATTAGAGAGATGCAAATCGAAACCACATTGAGATACCATCTCACGCCAGTTAGAATGGTGATCATTAAAAAATCTGGAGACAACAGACGCTGGAGAGGATGTAGAGAAACAGGAACACTTTTACACTGTTGGTGGGAGTGTAAACTAGTTCAACCATTGTGGAAGATAGTGTGGTGATTCCTCAAGGCCTTAGAAATAGAAATTCCATTTGACCCAGCAATCCCATTACTGGGTATGTATCCAAAGGACTATAAATCATTCTACTATAAGGACACATGCACACGAATGTTCATTGCAGCACTGTTTACAATAGCAAAGACCTGGAACCAACCCAAATGCCCATCGATGATAGACTGGATTGGGAAAATGTGGCACATATACACCATGGAATATTATGCAGCAATCAAAAATGATGAGTTCGTGTTGTTTGTAGGGACATGGATGAATCTGGAGAACATCATTCTCAGCAAACTGACACAAGAACAGAAAATGAAATACCGCATATTCTCACTCATAGGTGGGTGATGAAAAATGAGAACACATGGACACAGGGAAGGGAGCACGAAACACTGGGGTCTATTAGGGGGAAGAGGGGGAGGGATAGCCTGGGGAGAAATGCCAAATGTGGGTGAAGGGGAGGAAGGCAGCAAAACACACTGCCATGTGTGTACCTATGCAAATGTCATGCATGTTCTGCACATGTACCCCAAAACCTAAAATGCAATAAAAATTAACAAAACAAAAAAAAAAAACACTTATTCAATGAATAAAAAGAATTTGGCAAGCTCAGTGACCTTCTGAACCAAAGACACTGGCTGGTTTTGAGGTTCCTCCTGTGTTACAAAGCATATTAAATAGTGAACTATTCTTGATTAGGCATTTGACTGTTGAAGAAAATAGGTTTTTTTTTCACCTTTGCCACTAAACCTAACACAGAAAAACCAGCACATGCTTCACTTTGGCTAGAGGATGGCACTTTCTTTTTTCTTCCACAACGATGATCTTAGGAAGGATGGCAATTTCAAAACTGTCCCTGCTGTTTTTTGTATTTTTGTGTGTGTGTTTTTTTTAAATCAACTATGCACAATTAATGCTCCTGTTGGATCTGAAAAATTCTGAACTTATCTGCTCAGTTATGTATTAATGACTGGAGTAAAGTACTTTATAAATGCTGATTTGAAAACTTTGTGGCTTTCTCCTTGCATCTTCGTTTTGGATCAGTCACTCTGGAGGAAGCCAGATGACATGTCATGAGAACACTCTAGCAGTCCTATGGAGAACACCACATGGTGAGGAACTGAGGCCACCTGCCAACATGAGTCACATTGGAGGCAGGTCCTCCAGTCCCAGCCAGGCCTTCAGAGAACAGCAGCCTGGGCTGACATATTCAGTCAAGCCTCATGAGATACCCTGAGCCAGAATCCCCTAGTTAAGCCACTTTCAGATTCAGACTCGTAGAAAACATGAGCTAAAAATGTCCACTGTTTTAAGCTGTGAATTTGGGGTAATTTGTTTCTTAGCAATGGGTAACTAATATAAGTGTATTCTTTGATCATCAAAGTCTAAAGAGAAACCTAAAGTTCCTAAGTTATTGTTAACCTTCCATATTGCAAATCAGTGTGACCCAGGTGTCAGGAACAGCTCCTGTCTTTAGGACATCTCAACATAATTGTCTCAACATAACTGTCAGAGCTTAGTCAGCTCCACAGCTATGAGTTGTGAACTCCATCCTGGGGCATCATCCTGAATACAAAGTACTTCCCTATCTTCTAGACTTCTGTTTTCACCTAACCAGAGATCATCAAGGCATTCCTTTCCAAATAAAACAGTGTTCTTCTTCAGAGGAACTGAGTTAAGTACAACTGTCTCTATCTCATTGTTCAATACCTTATCAGATTTCAATGCATAGATTTATAACCTCTGAATCAGACTACTATCAACATATCCCAAAGTATCAGATTCATTTAGTGGAACAACACCCTGTGCCTCCAGTTGTTACTATGTGTGAGGAGCAGCTTGTAAGATGGCTCCCCCAATCCCCACTTCCCGGTATTCATGTCCCTGTACAATTTCCTCCCTTTCAATGTGGGCTGGGCTTAGGGACTTCCTTCTAACAAACAGGCTGTTGTGATCATGATGGTATGTCACTTCTCAAATAAGATTACACAAAGACTCAGCCTTCCACCTTGCTCACACTGATGACAACCAGATGTCATGTTGCAAGCTGCCCTGTGAAAGGCCCATGTGCCAATGAACCAAGGGAGACCTCAAGTCAACAGCCAGTGAGGTACGGAGGCCCTCAGCCTAATAGTGACAAGGAACTAAATCCTGCCAACAACCACATATGTGAGCTTAAAAGAGGATCTTCCTTGATTTAGCTTTGAGATAACCATAGCCCTGGTCAGCACCTTGGTGTAGCCTTAAGGGAAACCCTGAGCCACAGGACCCAGCTAAGCCACACCCAATTTCTGACCCACAAAAATGTGAGATAGTAAATGTTGGTTGTTTAAGCTACTACATTTGCGGGTAATTTATTACACAGCAATTGTTAAGTAATATACTGTGGGGAAAGAACGAGTTATAAAACATAAATTGTAAAGCACACAACAGGCAAGTGTTTCTAGAGCATATTCAGCTTGTTAACCCAAAGCACTAAATAATATTTGACCAAGACTCAATAACACCAAAGTGTAGGTTACAGGATGCAAATTTATCTTGACATGTGATTTTTCTCCGTGGTAAGTTTTCCCAGATTCATCTTTGATAATTTATAATGAATAAGAATTATGCATGGGAATATAAACACAGTTATAGAGGATTAAAATGCTTTTTAAAAACATTAAGTAGAAGCAGATCTGGCAAGTACATAGCTTCTGATCTCCTTTCTTGGGTTTATGAATTCACTACCTACCGCATGGTAGATGAGCATTTGTCACACTTAAATATGTACAGGAAAGTAAATTTGGAAAGCCCTTCATCAGCACAATTTGTTTTAAACCCCTGAATTGAAAAAGGAGAAAAGTAGCTGAGTTTTGAATTTTTCTCTAAGTTGGCATTTCTCTAAGTATACAAGTTATTTAGGGATGGTATATAGTTTTTAAAAGGTTCCATTGTCAAATAAGTTTGAAAAAAAGCTTGGTGAAATTGAATTAAAATAGGCTACTTTTTTGCAGAACACTTCTAAGCCTTCCCTCCCACCCCGTCCCCACCCATACCCCCACTCTTACCCCCACCCCGCCATACCTGCTGCTGGGTCACCTAAGCATAAGTATTGTGAATCTCTAAAAGGAGAGTATGTTCTGAAATTTCTTTTTAACTTACTTGGTTGAATGACTGATGCTTCTTCTCCATGAACATTCCCTGAAATTACATTTTGGCAAAACTGTTGAAAATTAAGAGCTTAACTGAAAACTGACATCTGAATGTTGCATCCAGCTCCTTCCTATTAGCAGATTCCATTTTTCAAATGTTACCAAAGTTCCCCCCTACCCCCACCAACTTCCCTCATGGATTGAAGCTTTATTAGGTAAGAGGCTGGAGCTACACACTTAAATAGGTTTAATATTTCTCACCAGTAGTGGGTTTAGCTTCATTCACAGTTGCAACAGACAACATTACTAACTATTTATCTGTTCATAAATTGTAACAGTAAACCCACAGTAAATGTTAACTATGTGCCAGGCACTATTTTGAGGCAAAAAAAAAAAAAAAAAAAAAAGAATATCTGTACTGGCAGATGAAAGAGTTGACACCCAGGAAGGCTAAAGGCACCAGCGTTTAAATAGTACCACCAATAGCTGTATGCCAAGTCTTCATGCTGGGAGTTACTATTGTAATATGGATGGTGCCTGCATGGGTTCAACAATTCAATGCAAATTATTTTATAAAAGATCAAGCACAAATTAATGTTATACTCTATTAAAATTGATCTCAGTTTGCTGCGGAATTTTCCCCTATTGGTTATTAGTTTGTAACAACTGAAACAATGTTGACATAACATTCTCAAACAAATTAATATTAATGCAGCAAGGATTATATTGTCAATACCAAGGTCTAACAGATTAATATTCCATTAGTATTTTTTTATCATCTTTGAAACTAAATTAGCTATGAAAGTCACAAGCTTTACAATTTTAACGTGAGATTTTTTTTTTTTTTTCTGGGAGCTTCTATAATTCTAGTGAATATACCTTTGAGTTTATATATAACACCAACCAGCAAGAGCTCTTACAACAGCCTTTGGCTCTTGTTAATGCCTGTAAATCCACATATGTTTTGCACAATGAACATTAATGCATATAGACTACATGTGTTTTTACAATTAAGTATTTATTGATTTTTGAGAGGAAAAAGTTTTAACTTTTAAAAATTACACAACTTATATAATTTCTCTAGTTGTTAAACTTTTAATTGAATATCAGAGTAAAGTTTTTGCAATTGATAGCAAAATCAGATCAAATACTCATTGTTTAATCTAGAAGGGACCCAGCTGTATCTCAAAGTTTTATCATATGTTGGCTGGGCACATTGGCTCACACCTGTATTCCCAGCACTTTGGGAGGCCGGGGCGGGCAGATCACCTGAGGTCAGGAGTTCGAGACCAGCCTGGCCAACATGGTGGAACCCCCCCCTCTACTAAAAATACAAAAATTAGCTGGGCATGGTGGTGGGCAACTGTAACCCCAGCTACTTGGGAGGCTGAGGCAGAAGAATTGCTTGAACCCAGGAGGTGGAGGTTGCAGGGAGCCGAGTTAATGTCATTGCACTCCAGCCTAAACAGAGTGAGACTCTGTTTCAAAAAAATAAAACATAAAAAGTTTTATCATATGCTGTATGCTTTACCTTATGATTACACACACACACACACACACACACACACGCACACACACACACACACAAAGAATTTCTTTGGAGAGAAGCAGAAAGACTATATGGAACCTGCCCTTTGTCATTAAAGCACAGATGTAGTAAAAAGAGTTAGATTTGCATTCAAATTCCACCTCTAAGTGTTTTACTTTAGTTACTTAACCTCTTGAATTATCTATGAATTGATGGTGAGCGGAGTGGTGACACAAGTAGAGACAAAATATATGTGCCTAGCACACAGTTCGCACTTGACCAAGTCCTGGAAACACCATCATTACTCAATTTAAAAGGCTAATGCTGAAACTCATTTTTTTTCCAAACCCTCTGTGAATCTGTCTTAATAAAAAGAGAAGGAAGTCCTAGCTGGTGAGTAAGCATATATATGGAACTTGCTTGATATGACACAGTGAACCTTAACAGACTTACCGCCATAGTTTAGGGAAAAATCATGAGCTATTTAGGCATCTAATCCTTAGAACGGGCATAGAAGGTAGGAGCAGGAGAGAAGATCAGCAGGTTTGGAGATGAACCTGCACAGAGCAGGTCAAGAAAAGAAAGCTGAGAGTGAACTGCCTTGTGAACTGGACTAAGCACACTGACTTGTCTGTGTCTGTCTCTGCTGCTAGCTCAAGAGCAACTTAGGATGCTGGGACTGTGCCTCCTTTAATCCTGCTGGCCAGCATACCTAACACAGACCTTTAAACATGGTGCTCAGTAAAGTGTCAGGTGAGTGGGAAGAAAGAATGAAAAGGTGAGCAGGAGAAACTGGAGAGAAAGGCACAAGAAAGAAATGGGCAGACGAGAAGCAAGAAGAGATAAGGAAGAGGAGGATAAGGAATTGGTTACTCTCTCAAATGGGAACCAGAAACTTCTACTCTGTAAAGTTTGCTCACATCTATGTTTTTGTGATTTTTTTAAAAAACTTTTTTCTCATTTAATTGGCAACAGTTCTTTGGTTCAACCAAACTAAGACCAAGAAAGCTCTGCATAGTTAGAAGTATTGGAAGAAGAGTTATTGGATGGTGACAGCAGCTATACCAGTTCCCAAGGGTGGGCTGGGACAGCGAGATGGGGGAACCAGACAGCCGTCCCATGAAATGTCCCTCTGTGATGGCTAATCCTTCCCACCAATCTCATTACAGCCTGCTTACATGAAGGGCACAACCAGCTCTTACCCATTTCTCTGTGTAATCCCTCTGAAAGTCTTTTCTGAGCCTCAATCTTTCTGGCTACACTCAGTAGATTCTGAGATCCTGAGTTCTTTGCCTTCAGCTCCATTCCATACATAGCTGTAAAACCTTTTGCTGCCATCCTCCCTGCCTCAGAACCTTCATTAAGTCCTTTGTCCTGGCTTCCTTACCTGTCACACAAAATTTAAGTTGGGGAGATTCGTTTTGATCCTAGTACTACAGAATCTATGGCCAAAGGTTAAATACCAGAAAAAGCTTATAAATTCCTGAACGCACAAACCTTAGAGCATGAAAGGAATTCTAACAATGACTTAACACAACCCTTTTATTTTACAGAGGAGATTATTAAGGCCCAGAAAGATCAAGTTTGCACTGAACAACAACAACAACAACAAAGCACGGCCACAGAATGATTTTAAATCGTAGGCAATCATCTTGAAAATGCTTGTATTTCCAGAAGTCAGGCAAGAATGCAGATTACACCACACAACGGTCACCCTCCTGGAGGAGGCTGAAAAACCCCAAGCCCCTGAATTTCTCTTCTTCCAATTGCCAGTCCCTCCCACTGAAGTATGTACCCTAATCCTTAGCCCCAATTCACATCCCTTTCTTTTGTCAACTGAATGTTGAGGAAAGGCCTGAGAAAGATCTCAGCTAGCGTATGTAGTATGGAAGTGAGACACAAAAATTCTGGAGACAGATGGGGCTGGAGTTCCAGCTCTTAGCTGCCCCTAGCCCTTACTTCCGGCAAGTTTCTTAACCCCTCTAAACCTAAGTTTTGTAGCTGGAAAAATGAGGAGAATACTAGGTCCTACTCTCTAGAGTTTTTGAGAGGCTGAGGCGAGCAACCCTGATCCAGCCTTCTGCTATAACCACAAAGGCCCTTGTTTGTAAAATGTGGCACAGCCTAGTTTTCTCATATCCCACAGTGAGTTTCCTCCTGGATGGGAGAGATCGGGTCTCCTCTCCTGACCAATGACTTCAGCGAGGACTGCTTCAGTCCGTCAGGGATGTTCTAACAACATTAAACCTCAAAAGAGAAGAAATTAGGGTCTCAATCACTTTTACTCCCATAAGTTTCTTAACACGTGTGGAAATATGCTTTCACCCTCCCCACCCTACATGCACCAACCAGCAACCTCATATGCCAGGAGCATAGAGGGGCAGTCTTTGGCCAAATAAAATATTGTTCTACTGCCATAATTCATCTTCATTTCACGTGCTTTCTTCACCTTTACGCCATATTTTCCTATAACGTGGATCATAAGTATTTGATCTTTCATATTCAGTCACGTATTCTTTTGGTTAAGCATTTGTTACCATAAGCATTTTTACATTGCTGCATAAATAGGCATGCCTGTTACTATACATTCATATTTCTGAAAAGAGCCAAATATTCTTCCCAGAAAAAGATCTGATTCCAGCTGATCTGATATCTCCAACCCCAGAACCACACTTTTAAAAAGCAGTTATTCTCTGAGGGTTCCCACATTCCTTCTTAGTGGGCAATCAACGCCATCAAAATGATAGTATCATTTATTATGTTACTATTGTGTCCTAAGCATTTTCCAAGTGTTACTTTATTCCTCAAATAATCTTAATTTTAAGAGACCAGCACTGTTATTCCTATTTTTCAGATAAGGAAACTGAGTTACAATGGCAAAATGTCACTCAGCTAGCAGATCATGGAGCCAGGATTCAAAACAAATCTATATGGAAATGTCAGAGGCATTCGAACCAGAGCAACTCCACCTTGAATAGGAGCTGGGTAAAATAAGACTGACACTTCTGCAGCCGCATTTCCGATGGTTGGGTGTTCTAAGTCACAGGATGAGATGAGGGTCAGCACAAGATACAGATCATAAACATCTTGCTGATAAAACAGGTGCAGGAGAAGCCGGCTAAAGCCTACCAAAACCAAGATGGTGATGACAGTGACCTCTGGTCATCCTCACTGCTACACTCCTGCCAGTGCCATGACGGTTTAAAAATGCCACGGCAAAGTCTGGAAGTTACCTTCATGGTCTAAAAAGGGAAGGCATAAATAATCCACTCCTGTTTAGCATATCATCAAGAAATAACCATAAAAATGGGCCCAGCAGCCCTCAGGGCTGCTCTGTCTATGGAGTAGCCATTCATTTATTCCTCTATTTCTTAATAAACTTGCTTTCACTCTACTCTATGGATTCACCCTGAATTCTTTCTTGCAGGAGATCCAAGAACCCTCTCTTGGGGTCTGGATCAGGACCCCTTTCTGGTATCAATTCTATAACTCATGCCTACATCATCTTAATTTATACAATTCTCCATAAATGAAATATAAGCCAATGTCTTAAAACGTGTATTAGTCCGTTCTCACACTGCTAAAAAGAACTACCCAAGACTGGGTAATTTATGAAGAAAATAGATTTAACTGACTCACAGTTCTACAGGCTGTACAGGAAGCATGGCTGTGACGTCTCAGGAAATGTACAGTCATCGTGGAAGGCAAACGGAAAGCAAGCACGTCTTACATGGTGAAGCAGGAGAGACAGTGAGTGAAGGGGGAAGTGCCACACACTTCTAAACCATCAGATCTCATGAGAACTCACTATCACAAGAACAGCAAGGGAGAAATCTGCCCCCTTGCATGATCCATTCACCTCCCATCAGGCCCTTTCCAAACATTGGGGATTACAATTCAACATGAGATCTGGGTGGGGACACGACCCAAACCATATCAAAAGGCCACGGTGGCAGAAAGTTTTAGCCTATGACTCAGAAACTCAACAGCTGTTTTGTGGCAGAGACGGTGTACGGCAAAAGCCCAAGGAAGTGAGTTATGTTTAGGGGGCACTCGCCAATGCCCATGGGCTGCAGGGGAAACACTGCTGTTCGGCTTCCCGCATTGTTAGAGCCCTTATTGTTTCCTCACTGACAAGTCAGCCCAGTATTAGGGAGATCCACAGAGGGGCAGAAGTCTTGAAAACTTTCCATGAGACACGGCATGTTGTAGTTAAATCTAGTTAAATCTGTGTTAAATCTAGTCACAAGCTGAAAAAACATGTATAAAATACAAATATTATCAACATGATTTTAACTCAGAGGCTGTAACATTTTAAAGGAAAATTTTTGAAAGAAAATCCTAAGTAATATATATGTACATGTGTGTATATAGATAGAATTTATATAGATATACATTATACATTATAAATATCTACAAATGAGGAATATACATGTATACACATATATGTACATATATCCCCCCCATTAAAAACCACCTGTCAAGATTAGATAATCTGTTTATGTTAGACATGACAAATGCTTTACCAATGATAGCATTAGAAGCACTTGAACTTTGGACCACCTACCTGGGCAGCTACACCAGAGAACCTGTGATCTCAGTAAGCCGGAGTTCCTGGGAGAAGGGCCGCACAGCAGTCAGGAAACTCCCTGGTCCAGGCAACAGATACCAGAGCAGTAGTGCAGTCCTGACAAGGATGTTCATCCAGGAATCCATCTGGCATTTGGTCAGAAGCTACTGAATTTCTTTAGGGCACTCTGGACATGGCTTCCTCTGTACCTGGAGAGTGTGAGCAAAAACAACAGGTGGCTATAGTTGAAAAGAGCATCCCCCAGAATTCCTGGGCACTGTCCTTCCCTTGTTCCTGTTTACGAAACCAGATTTCTGATTAACTTCAGCCCATCTTCAACCCCTGGCTCCTGTTTCTTGCCTTTGTTTTCTTTAATGAGGCTGATGCTCAAGTCTGTGTCCAATCTTCAGTCCCATGAGCACGGACTCTTTCTTTGAGCCAGCTCTATCCCTGGATCTTGGCTCTACCCTGGCCTTGCCTTTGTTCTCAGCTCTGCTCTATACCCTTCTAGCATCCCACCCTCTCCAATATGCCCACCTTCCACCAACCTCACATCTATCTCCCTATCCCTTTCCCAGGACTTGGGCTCATGCTTGCCCACATCTGATGTGAGTTCCTAGTTCCTATTCAGCTGGAGCTGGCTCAGCTCCCCACCCAGCTGTGTGATAGCCAGAGGGCTGCTGAGTCTCAAAGTAAGGCCCCAGCAGAGCCGAGGAACCATTCTTCTTCCAAAATTCTTACAAAATACATAAGGGAGTCCCAGTAGCCTTGCCAGAGTCAAAGAGAATTCCCATCTCTACAGCCAGCTCTCTAAATCTCTGTTCTTTATCCCATCACATTGTACACACAGTCAGAGAAAGCAAGGGCTTCCCTTAGAAATCAAGACGGACCCTGCAGCCCCAATCTCAGTCACTAACCCTAAAAGCCATAATGTCTTCAAATTTTTTATGGTACAGGCTCACAATGGATGGAGAGGTGATGGCGTTATATTTAAATGTCAAATAAACGTGCCATATTTCTCTAACTGAGAACTATTGAGGACTAAGGTGATATCATTGATTAAAATTTATACCAGAAACAAAACTAGTTTCTGAAAACTTAGTTCTACTGGAAGTAAAGTATAAGAAAAAGAAAAAATAAAAGAGGAAGGGAAGGGAGAAGAGGGGAAGAAAAAGAAAGTGACAGGTCTTGGAGCAGCAAAACCTACTAGGAAAGCTTGGAGAATTTTCCCCTCATTATACAATTAATACATGGAGATTAATAAAAAATTTTGAAAAAAAAAAGGCAATTTTTAAAACTATTCCACCATCACAATACATCTGAATTTTATGTGTTTTCTTCATCTTTATGCTATATCTGCCTTATAAATCATAAGTATTTCATTTTATTGTATAATAAAAATTCAAATGTGAATTTTTTATTATTTTATAAGCATATGATGTTTACATAATCTTTATGATCATTATTTGAATGTCTGCATCACATTCCACAGATTCCACAGACTGATCAAACGGTTTTACCTAGTTGTTACCAATTACCTAGCTAATAAATTGGATATTTAGGTTGTTTCTAATTCTTTCCTGTTTTAAGTAAAACTGCTAGTAATAACTTTACACAATTTTTCAACATTTAGAATATTGTTTTAGGCCAAATGGATTAATGAGAAAGGGTATAAACACTTTTATGGTGCCTAATCTACATTCCTAAATATCTTTCAGAATGAATGAATTTTAACCAACTTACAGAAAAAAGTTTGATTTTATTGGACTCTCAAAATTAAACATCGATATTTAAAAATTCTTTTTTACTCAATTAACTCATTTTTTACTTTAATTTAGCTTTCTTTGATTTGTATAGAGAATGAAAAAAATTCATACCTTAATTCTTGTGTATAATTTAAATGCTGTTGTAGGCAAAGAGAACACTAAAGGAATCGCAGACACTTACCACAGGATTGCTTCCCTAAATGTTAAATTGATTTTACCAAAAGTTAAAATTTGGAATGCTCTTCAGTTTGAAAACCCGAGATCTGAATTCTCTTTCTTGCGTCTGTATTTAATTTAGCATCATTTTATATAGTGCAAGTTGATCTTGAAAGTGTTACATTTGATATTTTTTGGTAGCAGGAGGAGGAAGAATAATATGTTAGAAGCACCACCATTGTAGATTTGTACCAATGGGCTTATCTTACAGAAGATTGGGTGAGGCGACTTAATGTCTCATTACTCTGGTCTTATAATCAATATTCACTTGGAGGCATTCATTTTATTGTATCTTTTGCCTTCCTCTCCATGCATAAAATGTTTACTTATATGGTTTCCTTTTTAAAAAAAGTTTTAAAAATTATTTTGAGAATAGGCACTTGCCACCCAAAGTCACTCACTTGGCAATCGTAAAGAACAGGAGATGCTGAGGGACAGAGCAAGAGAAAGGATCAGAGAGGCGAGGTTACCAACAGAGCTACGCAGAATTATCAGGACATATGAAAGATGAGAAGATGCATTTCAAAAATTTTGGCTTAAAGAATATGAAATATCAATGTTAAGCGCTGAAAGTAATCGGCAGTGCACTTGAGCAGGTAAAGGGAAGAGAGGGGAGCTGGCAAGGAAAATGGAAGGCTTAGACAAACAGTAGCCACTCCATGTTCCTGTAATTAATTGCAAGCCAACCAGAATCTCAACCACACACCTTGAGCCAAGTGAAGTAACAACGCGTACTCAATGTCCTAAACCTCCTGTGAACCTCTGGTGAGGCCAGGGCTTAGGGCTTTCCCAAAATGATCTGTAGATGCGCAGAAGCAGCACATGCCACCTTCTGTCAACAAAGAGAGCCATGAAAACAGCACCGGCCTTTATGTCCACTGGCCTATGTTCTCGAAAAAGTCAACAAGGAACTAAAAGCAAACAAGCACCATGCCAAAAAAAATTAAGTAACAGGCTTTTGACACATTTTATGACTTCCCGTATTTTGTGTGTTTTTAAGAGAGGAATTTATGTTGTTCATTAAAAAATGATTCATTGTTTTCCAACAATATATATTTTTTTAAATGTGGTATATTCATTTAATGAAATATTTATAATCTTTAAAATACATAATGACATGGAAAGATTTTTTTATGTATTTTCAAGTAAAAAAGAACTATTATAAACCAGTGGAAATTGTTATATAACATTTTTAAATGGGTAGAACCATGAGGCTCCTACAGATGGAAAATAAACACATGTCAAAAATTTGCTATAACTCATTATTAGTAAACGAGAGAAACAAACATATGTTACAACCAATTCAAAGGAGAAATTAAAGAACTGAAAATTTACATGCAGCAAATGAATGTTGAAATACATTTACAAATGAACACAAAACTGGCTTTTTCCTGGGGATGCAGAGGGAGACTGTCTTTCCAATGGACAGAAGTCATTTGAAGGTCCAGAGACAAGAAGTATTTGCATTTGTGATAATTTGTCAGTAATCCACAAATTACAGAGTTGAAAAATAACCTAATGAAAGACAAATCCCACATCCCTACAGCAGTGTTTCTCAATCTTTTTTTGATTATTGCCTTCCTAAGAAGATTTTTTTCAGATATTTTAACCTAATCTCCCCTACTTGGTGTCCTCAAAATTAAATACTAAGGTATAAGATTTCACTGGGTAGATTTGAACTTTGGAGGGCCACAAACCGTTTTAATTGCTGTGATGCTTTTCTGCCCCTCAGATCGAATTTTTGTCCCCTCTGGGGCAATTAAAAGTCCATGTCATTTAGGACAGACAATCCCCAGAGTCCACTGAAAGGAATGTCTAGTAATCTCTGTAGCCTGTTGCAGAGTTTTAAATTACCTTTACAATACAATATAATGATACAATGATGTCATTCTTTAAAGCCACTATATATGTCTGTGTAGGTGGGGATGGGGGTGGGGGGGGAAGGGGGAGAGGTGTTAAAGTGCATAGCAGGAATCAACAAACTACAGCTTACAGGGCAGAATCTAATCCGCCCATTTTGTAAACACAGCTTTATTGGTGACACACAGCCACACACACCGTTTCTAATTGTCTCCTGTGTTCCGTGGCTGCTTTCACACCCCAACAGCAGACTTGAGCAGTTTTGACAGAGATCACAGGTCCACACGGCCTCAAATATTTATTATTTGACAGAAAATGTTTGCTAATCTCTGGTTTATACTAAACCACGGATAGATATTATCTCTAGGTAATAAGAGAATAAATTAAAAATAAAAACTGTTTTCTATAAATGTTTTACTAATTCATGACACAAAAACTCAGTTATTTGTTACACACCAATTGTATGCACAGCACTTGAAGCATAGAAATATACAACATGGTTTCCGCCTTGTAAAAAGCTTCCAATTTCATGTTGCTGGGATAAAGTGATATGTTTGCTATCAGAGTTGCATTCTTTTGCTGAAGTAAACTAAAAATAGAAGTAGATAGGGACTACTAGAGGGGTAAAAGATAGTATTTGTAGATAGGACCCAGGTCAATGTCAACTTCTAGGTTAAACTTTGGCCTTCTTAGTCTTAAATAATAAAGGAAAATCAGACTTAATAGTTTATCATGACTGAAGTATTTGCTTCAAATTATTATAAAAATAATAAAGAGTGTGCTTGTTCTCAACTTCTAGAGAACAGTATTTTCTCTCCATTCAGATTTTATATTCATTGAGGTCATGAAATTCAAAGTTACCCTAAAAACCACTGTGAGAAGATGTCTTCTAGATAGGTAATAATTCAAGACTTAAGCTGCCCTGATTCACATAAATTTCTAATCTTTTCCTGTCCACGTTTCAAGAGGTCATCGCTTAACAGAGCAGCTCAAGGCATGTGTGGCATTCTTTTCCGTTCATTCTCCAGCTTCCAGAAGCTTACTTTCCCAGGGACTTAACCTTGGATGGGTCTCTTTTTTTTTTTTTTTTTTTTTTTTTTGAGACGGAGTTTCGCTCTTGTTACCCAGGCTGGAGAGCAATGGCGCGATCTCGGCTCACCGCAACCTGTGCCTCCTGGGCTCAGGCGATTTTCCTGCCTCAGCCTCCTGAATAGCTGGGATTACAGGCACGTGCCACCATGCCCAGCTAATTTTTTTTTTTGTATTTTTAGTAGAGACGGGGTTTCACCATGTTGACCAGGATGGTCTCGATCTCTTGACCTTGTGATCCACCCGCCTCGGCCTCCCAAAGTGCTGGGATTACAGGCATGAGCCACCGCGCCTGGCCAGGATGGGTCTCTTTAAAACATGAATGACAATATCTTTGTTCCCATTGTAATATAATTCAACCAGGCACCTTGTATATCTAAGGAAGGCACTGTATATACAAGAAGCTTGTATATCTAAAACCCTCAAAACCCAGATTTTTCTCATTGCTTAATTCTAGAAATTTGAGAACAGTGTCCTCCAAACCAACATATTTACAGAATAAGAATGTTACCTATTTGTAAGATTTAAGAAGTAAATAGATAAATAAATGAGTCTTGGGGGATCAAAAGAATTAAATTTTTTGACTGAAAATTCTCCAGGAAGTAACTATAAAATCACCATTAAATCCAAATCAACTCAATAATTGGTTTGGACCTAATGTATCAGCCTTTCCCAACCATGTTGTCATAAAACACTAATGTGCTCCAGTCAATTGTGTTGTGTCTCCAGTCATCTGTCTCTAATCAAGACGAAAGTACTGAAGTTTCCAAATTACTTACTACTGTCAGAAATGAAAACTGATTCAGGATGACCCCTATACTAACCATTCTCACTCACTTACCTTCTAATACATGTTACTGGATGAGCAAGAAAGAAGAGGTGAAGGTTAATAATATTCATATAGAGGTGCCTGGCATGTGAACAGTATCTGTCATTTATATCATGGTGAACGAATGAGGTGCAAACTTACAGCTGAATGCAAAGAATCAATGGGGAAAGAGAAAAATGGTGGAGGAGGGAAAGACAGAGGATGAGGGGGTGAAGAAGCAGGCAAAGAACAACAATTTGAGGAATGAGAAAAGAGAAGAGCCCCAGTGGAAACAAAGCAAAAAGAATCAAAAACCAGGAGAGAGGGGCTAATGGAAACCACAGGAGCAAAGTCTCTGAGAACAAAAGAGAAGGTGTAGTGGGCAGCATCAACTCCTGCTGAGAAATTAAGTAACCTTGCTGATGTGAGGCCATCAGATGCCCTTAGGCTGACGTTAAAGCCTGAATTTAAGAAAGGGTTTAAGTGGGGGAGACAGAGCATCTGTAGACTCTCTTCCTTGCCGAGGCTTGGCCTTGCTGAAAAAGAGAAAGAGAAAGGATGATGTTTAGAGAACAAGACGTGAAGGCACTCACTTTTAAGAACTGGAGAGACCTGAGTATGTGCAGAGGCTCCAAACAAACAAACAAGGATAGGTTAAAAACTGTCCTACAGGCAGGAAATACCCGATGGAACAAGGTTCCATTCCCAGAAACAGTAGAAGGGGATAGGATCATGAACAAGGTTTGGTCTTGAACAGGAAAAGACATATCTCTTCCTCATAAACTGGAAAAGAGGAGACAAAAGCGTATGTATTTGGAGTTCAATTTCTTGTGGACAGAATGCCATAAGATTCACATCCTATAGACCTGAGAAAAGTCATCCACTGAGTGGGAAGAGGACTGTAGAATATGAATGGCTGTGTAGAACGTGGGAGAGGAAGACGACAAGAAAGAGGTAAAAGCAGTGCTCCAGCCCCTCACCCCACCCCCAAGGCCCTGTATACATTTTCCAGAAGAAAGGAAGGAGGAGCTAACAAAGCCATTGGAAAGAAAATGGTCACAATACTGGGAAGAAAGCTGCATTGCAATAGAAGCCTTGGTGAGAACACTTAAAGGAAAAACTAAACAGGGAAAAGAAGGAGCTGATCAGTGGAATGCAAAACCGCGAAGAACTTTGAAAGATAAATACAGAGGAAACGTCACTATACTTGGCAACAAGGAGGTTATTAACAACTGAGATTTTCTATAATGGAAAAGATGAGACCAGATCTCACGGAGGGGTAGTGATGAACTGAAGTAAGTTATGGGACCATTCCGCCTTTTCAGGAATTTTAGAAGAAAGAAAACAACACATATTTGTGTGTATGTGGCAGAGATGGAGGGTATGTGCTGAGTGCCACTATAACTCAACAACTCAGCGACCGTACAGAATTATTGTAAGAATTAAATAAAACTCTCTATCAACTGAAAATCACCATACTAATATGAAGTGCTATTTTCATTATATACGGATTCTCATTTATTGATGGTACAAAAGACGTTTCTTGCCATTCAAAATTCCATTTAGTGTGTTATGTGAATGCAGTCAGGAATCAATGAACTTTATCATCAGAGCTCTCTCCTTGTAGCCACTGAAATTCTTGACAGCTCTGAAAGATGAAATCTCCAGACAAATGAAACCAGCGGTTGCCATCTCAGAACCTCAGCAGAGAAAGATGGGAAAATTACATTACGCTGATTTCTATGGTCCTCAGACACCTGCAGGTTATGGGGACAAAACACTGACTTTGGGAATCAGCTTACTTTTGCAGCTGGCTTTCAGATCTGTTGCTAATTTTGTTAAACCCGTATTTCTGCTGGGCAAGACCCAGGTAAGTCTTAGGTCAAGTTTTTAAAGCCAAGCCTTTTATCACACTCTGACAGCTGGGAAAATGGTGTCTGGAAAATGCCATTATCAGGAATAAGTGGTGTGTTTTGCTTTCGGCTCTTCGGCCTGAGGTTTTCTGCACATTTGAAAAACCCCAAAGGAGCTAAGCAGTTTGCAGCTAATAATAGCTAGTAAAGTAATTAAATTGTGTATTTGCCAAAATAAATAAAATTCATTAATTAGGACTGCATATTTTGGCCTAATATTTCAGCCATAAGGTTTTTTTGTAAGAGTAGGTTCTCAAACTATCGGCTCTTGATATGAAACCAGTGGGCCTTTGGAACAGAACAAACTTCCTGTTTTGCTGCTGTTTTATATAGTTGCAAGCAAGTAATTTAACCTGCTGGAATGTTAATTTCTTCATATAAAATGTAGATAAGAATTATAGTCAGATGTCCCTTGACAGCAAGGATATGTTCTGAGAAATACACCGTTAAGCCGTATTTCATCGCTGTGTGAACACACACAAACGTAAATGGTATATAGCCTACTACACACCTAGTCTGGATGGTCTGCCACGATATAGATACTGCAGGCAACTGTAACACAGTGGTAGGTATTTGTGTACCTAAACATATGCAAACATAGAAAGGTATAATAAAATACAGTGTAAAAGCTTAAAAGTGGCACACCCATACAGGGCACTGACTATGAATGGAGAGTGCAGGAAGTTGCTCAAGGTAAGTGAGTGAGTGGTGGGTGAATGTGCAGGCCTAGGACATTACTGTACACTACTGCAGACTTTATGAAAACTCTATACTTACGCTCCACTCAATTTATTTTGAAAAATCTTTCTTCAACAATAAATGAACCTTAGCTTATTGTAACTTTTTTATTTTACAAACATTGAACAATTTTTAACTTTTTGATTTTGTTGTAATAATACTTAGCTTAAAACACAAACCCGTTGTACAGTGGTACAAAAATATGTTCTTTCTTTATATTCTCACTGTGTTTTTTCTGTTTCTAAAACTTTTTTTTGTTACTTTTAAAACTTTTTTTTGTTAAAAACTAAGACACAGACACATCCATTAGCCTAGGCTTACACAGAATTGGGATCATCAAGATGTCACTAGGTGATAAAAATTTTTCAGCTCTACTACAGGCTTATAGGACCGCCACCTTATATGCAATCTGTCGTTGACTGAAATGTCACTATGTGGCCAAATGACTGCTTTTGTAAAGAGGAACATTTGCACCTTTGTTCAGCGCAGTGAGCACTGGGAGTATCATCCTTGTCTTCACAGAGCTTTGGATATTCAAAACGCAAGGTTACTAAAATAGTGTTTCTAGCTCTTAAACATTGAAAATGTGGCACTCAGAGATTAGCTATGGGTTTTGAAACAGAGAATCTGTGGAAAACGTGGCATTAGAACAGAGGCCGCCATAAGTGAGAAGGGATACACAATGGACTCCTAATGCAGGTCTCTCTGGGAGAAGGCGGGGACAAGATGGAATGTGGCGTCGAGAAGACTGAATGCTATTTTAGTGCATTTGTCATGACACCGGGTTCTGCAGATTTTTAGAGTTTTCATACTTATTTAAATATTGATTTAAATAATCCATGACTCTTTACTCCTTTCAGTACAAATCAATACAGTTTGTTGAAGTCGTACCTTCCGAATCATAAATAAAGATAACTTTATTTTAACCCTTATTAATTTAAGTGAGGCAGCTTCAAGTTGGAAGCCTTACATAAAATGATCAAATGTAATACTTGGCTGTCTCATACGTCTAGTGAATTTCCTGGGCTGTCAAACCCCCCCCCAAAAAAAATCTGGTTTGAGCGAAAAGATGTTTAGTAAGGAACGAGGACATTCTTCTATGCAAGTCTTACATAAGAATCACACTGGCAGCAATTCTTCCAAGCCATTTTCATCACATGCTGCTATCTGGTAAAGACAGGAACAGTGCTGCAAACTGCAGAAGAGCAATGAGTCACAGGCAATATCTGCCACACGCCTTATCCTCAAGGTAAATGCATGTCATGAGACAAGGCCACAGAGTCCCAGAATAGTCTGAGCCTGTCACTTGGTACCCAAAATAATTATTCAAGAAATAATTGTTTCTAAAGGGACAAATTACCCCATCAGCATAAAATGACACTGTCATGAGACTGTTGGATGTCTTTCTTTTAAATAATTTCATGCTAATCACTCTGACACAAAAATTATAAATTAAAATGACATCAGTTAAAGGGAGTCAGGAATTGTTTCCTAAATCTCTTCTCAGTTCCAGTCTAGGTTTGAAATACTTCCCACAGAAGGACCGCAGTAGGAGCTGGTAAAGAGAGTCCATGGGAATCAACTATGAGGAAAACTGAAAGGCAAGTACTTCAGAAAGACCAGAGAGACTGGAGGTTCCCCATGGGGAGAAGTCAGGAGAAGAAGCTCCAGAGCTCAGATTTTCATGGCCACACCTGCTAGAGAGCCGCGTCCTGTTAACAGAGCACATCAAAGGGATGGCTGAACACAGAACTTTAAACATAGCTGAGGATGAGCTAATCTGAAGTTTGCAATGTGTATTAGTTTCCTGGAGCTGCCATAACAAATGAGCACCCACTGGGTGGCTTAAAGCAGCAGGAATTTAGTGTCTTGAAGTTCTGAAAGCTAAAAGTCCAAAATCAGGAGGTTAGCAGGCTTGGTTCCTCCTAGAAGTGCTGAGAGAGAGTCTGCTCTATGTCTCTCTCCTCGCTTCTGGCAGTTGCTGGCAATTCTTGGTGCTCTTTGTTGTAGGTGCCTCACTGTATCTCTGCTCCCATTGTCACTCGGTGCCCTTTTTGTGTCTGTCCAAATTTCCTTCTTTTTAGGGTACTAGTCACTGAATTAAGGTCTACCATAATCCTGTATGACCATGTCTTAACTTGTTTACATCTGAAAAACACTATTTCTAAGTAAGATCACATTCACCGGTACCAGGGGTAAGGATTTGAACATATATTGTCGGGGTGGGGGGACACAATTCAACCCATAATACTAGGTCTCTCAGAAGCGAGCTAGTTGTATACTACCACAATTATCTGGAACCTTCTGGCACAAGGCGAGGAAAACACAAAATGGTTAAAAGCTAAAGGCAATCTTAGCAATCACCAAACCTAACCATCTTACTTCACAGATGATAAACAGATATTCCCAACGCCACAGTTTGTAACCAAGCACACTATTGAGAGCCAGGGTACAGAATCTATCGTAAGAGATAAGGCAAGTAAATGATGATTTTTTAAAAACACTAAGTAGTGAGGATGATTCACGTTCCCTGTGCACAAGGATAGATGAACAGCTGTACCCATAACGTCCTTACTCACACTTACTTGTGTTTTATGTGTTGGAGAGTCAAGAGGGACAGATACAGCTAGAATTGCTGAGAATTGTCTGTAATCCACATGCATCTTACCTCTGCTTCCAAGATAGCATATCAAGCATGAGAAGGTATCCCAGTACATAAATGGCTAAAAATTCACATTCTGAAAAAAATACTTTAGCAGGCAAAGACTGTGTGATGCACCCATCCACTGCCCAGTTTCTGGACGGGTACAGAAGAAACAGAAAGGGGAACTTGAGAGAAATATTCAACAGTATACATAGGAGAGCACAAACTCAAACGAGGTGGCTTAGACAGGGTTGAAATGGAGAGCAAAGAAAAGGAGTAAAACGTAGACTCAAAGGAAAATCTTCAGAAGGTGCCACTAAAGACCCTACCCAGAGACAAAATGACTGTCTTCAGTCTTCTACCTTCTAGCAGGAGGAAAAGAAAGGTGAAGAACAACCTGTACCTTTGCCCTGCTCACCTGAGAGGCACTATAGCAAAGCGCTATGACTAAAGTTATCCACTCTAGGAATTACATCAGTTCTGCTTCCTGAAGCCTGTGTGACCTCAAGCAAGTTACTTTAACTCTCTGTGCCTTGTTTTTCCCATTTATAAAATGAGGATAGTAATGGTAACTGAGGTTGTCTTAAGGACAAGGTTAATAGAAATAAAAGGCTTAGAAGAATTTCTGGCACATAGTAAACACATAGTAAATAAATACTAGCTACTATTTTTATAGTCTTTGTGAGGATCAAATAAGACATTTATAATTTCTGAAAGCTATAAAATTGACATTGTTATATCAGTAATAAAGAGAATGATATCTTCCTTAAATCAGATTATTCTATACTTGACAAATATGTATGAGGCTCTTTTGACATATTTTCTTGAATTTAAACTCAGTTATACAAGCTAAATACTACTTTTTGAAGTACAGGTAATTTTAAAATCTTAAAATTATTTAATATATTGGCCAATGTATAAGTATAGACTCATTATTCTGGAGTCTTGGAGTCTTTCTAAATGCTCTCTAAATGCACCATATGGGTAAAAATCACATTAGACTGGTAACAAGAGTTCGGGGTTTAAATTCTAGCCCTGCCATAAACAAACAAAATGTCTTTAGGCAAGTTATCTGGCCTCTCAAAAACCACAGTCTCCTTATACATAAAATTTCCAGACAGGAGCAGATAATCTGTAAGGCCACAAACAATTATAAAATTCCATGAGTTGCAAGTTAGGACAAACATCATTATCCTTGTTTGCTTTGGGATACATTTTAAAGGACTTACCTGAAGTCAGACATTTCAAATTTCAAACAAACAGAAAACAACATTCTCCTGGCTCCCAGATGGAAACTTTCAGTTCACTGAACCTCCAACTTTTGAAATCGAGATGCCATAGAACTCCTTTACTATGTTAAAATATTGAAAAGAAAAACAATGGAAGAAAAACAAACTCACAAGTCTCAGCAAGTTGACATCACCTGAAAACACCTTTTCTGTTTTAATCTTTCCTCAGGCAAAAGGATACTTCTACTAGTTTGGCAGAAGCAAGGTCAAAAAAATTTCCAAAGGTAGATAAAGCCAACTCATCCTATTCATGTAGACTGAAACCAACAAACTAATTTTGCTGCTAGCCTGCACTGGTCTCAACACTGCCCGATTTTAAAACCGCAATGGCCACCAGTACATCACTCTACCTGTGCCTCTCCAGTGTATTGAACACTACCTGACAAAAGTCAGCAGGAGGGACAGTGACATGGTTCGGCTGTGTCCCCACTCGAATCTCATCTTCAACTGTAGCTCCCGTAATTCCCACATGTTGTGGGTTGGACCAAGTGGCAGGTCACTGGATTGTGGGGTGGGTACTTCCCATGCTGTTCTCATGATAGTGAATAAGTCTCATGAGACCTGATGGTTTTATAAAGGAGAGTTCCCCTGCACACACTCTCTTGCCTACCACCATGTAAGACATGACTTTGTTCTTCGACCATCTTCCACCATGACTGTGAGTTCTCCCCAGCAATGTGGAACTGTGAGTCCATTAAACCTCTTTCCTTTATAAACTACCCAGTCTTGGGTATGTATTTATTAGCAGTATGAGAACAGATTAATATAGTAAATTCATGCCAGAAGTGTGGCGCTGTTGTAAAGATACCAGAAAGTGTGAAAGTGACTTTGGAACTGGGTAACAGGCAGAGGTTGGAACAGTTTGGAGGGCTCAGAAGAAGATAAGAAAATGTGGGAAAGTTTGGAACTCCCTAGAGACTTGTTAAATGGCTTTGACCAAAATGCTGATAGTGATATGGACAATGAAGTCCAGGCTGAGGTGGTCTCAGATGGAGATGAAGAACTTCTTGGGAACTAGAGTAAAGGTCACTCTTACAATGCAAACAGACTAGTGGCATTTTGCCCCTGACCTAAAGATCTGCAGAACTTTGAACTTGAGAGAGATAATTTAGGGTATCTGGAGGAAGAAATTTCTAAGCAGCAAAGGGTTCAAGAGGAAGCAGAGCATAAAAGTTTGGAAAATTAGCAGCCTAATGACACAGTAGAAAAAAAAACCCATTTTCTGGGGAGAAATTCAAGCCAGCAGCAGAAACCTGCATAAATAACAGGGAGCCAAAAATGTTAATCACCAAGACAATGGGTAAAATGTCTCCAGGGCATGTCAGAGGTCTTCACAACAGCCCCTCCCATCACAGACCCAGAGGCCTAGAAGGAAAAAGGGGTTTTATGGGATGGGCCCAGGGCTCCCCTGCTCTGTGCAGCCTAGGAACTTGGTGCCCTGCATCCCAGCCACTCCATCTTCAGTTAAAAGGAGCCAAGGTACAGGTTAGGCTGTTGCTTCAGAGGATGCAAGCCCCACACCTTGGCAGCTTCCACGTGGTGCTGAGACTGCAAATGCACAGAAGACAAGAATTAAGGTTTGGGGACCTTCACCTAGATTTCAGAGGATGTATGGAAATGCCTGGATGTCCAGGCAGAAGTTTGCTGCAGGGGTTGGGCTCTCATGGAGAACTTCTGTTAGGGCAGTGCAGAAGGGAAATGTGGGGTTGGATCCCCCACACAGATTCCCCACTGGGGCACTGCCTGGTGGAGCTGTGAGAAGAGGGCCACTGTCCTCTGGAGCCCAGAATGGTAGATCCAACAACAGCTTGCACTGTACATGTGGAAAAGCCACACAAATTCAATGCCATCCCATGAAAGTAGCCAGGAAGGAGGCTGTAACCTGCAAAGCCACAGGGGTGGAGCTGTCCAGGACCATGGGAACCCACCTCTTACATCAACATGACCCAGATGTGAGATATGTATTCAAAGGAGATCATTTGAAGCTTTAAGATTTGACTGCTCCGTTGGGTTTCAGACTTGCATGGGGCCTGCAGTCCCTTCATTTTGGCCAATTTTTCCCATTTTTAATGGATGTGTTTACCCATTGCCTGTACCTCCATTGTATCTAGGAAGTAACTAACTTGCTTTTGATTTTACAGGCTCATACATGAAAGACACTTGCGTCAGATAAGACGTTGGACTGTGGACTTTTGAGTTAATGCTGAAATGAGTAAAGACTCTGGGGGACTGTTGAGAAGGCATGATTGAAATGTGAGGGCATGAGATTTGGGAGGGGCCAGGGGCTGAATTATATGGTTTGGCTGTGTTCCCACCCAAATCTCACCTTCAGTTGTAGCTCCCATAATTCCCATGTGTTGTCAGAGGGACCCAGTGGGAGGTAATTAAATCATGGGAGCAAGTATTTCCCATACTGTTGTGGTGATAGTGTGTAAGTCTCACAAAATCTGATGGTTTTATAAAGGACAGTTCCCTCACATATGCTCTTTTGCCTGATGCCATGTAAGATGTGACTTTGCTCTTCATTCACCTGCAGCCTTGATTGTGAGGCTTCCCCAGCCATGTGGAACTGTGAGTCAGTTAAACCTATTTCCTATATAAAATACCCAGTTTTGGGTATGTCTTTATCAGCAGTATGAGAACAGACTAATGGTGACAGTATACCGGTAAATGATAAAAATGAACAGAAAGCATATTAAAGTCAATTATTTTCTTAGTGGTTATAGTATCAGACAAAGTAGACTTCTAGACAAGAAATATTATCAGAGATAAAGAGGGACATTCCATGATGATAAAGGGGTCAATTTATTAAGAATATATGGCAATCTTAAATATATATGCACCTAATAACAGGTCTTTAAACCGCATGATTCAAAAACTCACAGAACTAAAGAGAAAAAGAGACAAATCCATAGAGTTTGAGATTTTTAACCATTCTTCTTCCATCATTGATACAACAAATGAGGAAATCAATAAGGATACTGAAGATTTGCTTACTGCTTATCAACCAACTTTATCTATTTGATATTTATATAACAAAATGACCAACGCCTGCATAAAATACTTTTATCAAAGGCACGGGGAACAATTATCTAGCAGGACCATGTGATGAGGCATAAATCAAATCTCATTAGCTTTATAAAGTCTACTTCAATTCCTCAAAGTAATCTTGTCCTATTTGAAAGTATGACATTCTAGCTAAAGCTTTGGAAAAATAACCAGTATTTCCACTATATCCTGTTACCAAATTTAAAAAAAAATTCTTATTGAACTTATGCAAATAACTACATAGTCACAAAACAAGAATGTTCATGAATAGTTTCCAGATTTTGGATAATTCAAGTAGAGAAAAAAAAGTAAATGTTTCAGTTTTGCTCATAATAGTATATTTTACCCAACTGCTGTAAAATATAAATAGCTCAAAAGAAAAAAATGTTTTCTTAACTCTGGAAAACAAGATATAAAAAGAATCATCAATGTTTCAAAGAAAAAGTCATGAAACATCACTTTAGTCCTCCATCAGTTTAGTTCCACAAAATTCTTGTTCTGCTTCGTGTTGGGTTGGCAATTTTGATGAATACATCAGGGGTTTTTTTTTTTGTTAGAGTTCTGAAGTTTCTGGTCCATTGATCTTAAAGTTATCAGAAATCTGTGTTCAAGAACACTTGTTAGGGTCTTTTCAATAAAAAGCATTTTGGACTATAGCTGATTGCAAATAATTTTAGAGAAGAATTAAAAACATTGATTGTAGATGATAAAAAATTAGAATAGCCATTGCTAAAATCTGATGCAAGTTCCTAATTGATAAAGGAATGGAGTTATTTCTATTATATGTAGCATTTTAAGAAAACACAGAATCATGACTAACAGCATTACCTCAGGACCCTTAAACTTTTATAAATTTCATAAGATCTTTAGAATCTTTAGAATATTCACATTAATAATATATTCACTTTAGAAAAATTAAGAAAAATTTAATATGACAATCAAAATTATAAATAACAACATATTAGATTTTTACAACTTATATACCTTTTGGAACTTTTTTTTTTGAGACAGAGTCTTGCTCTGTCACCAGGCTGGAGCGCAGTGGCACGATCTTGGCTCACTGCAACCTCCACCTCCTGGGTTCAAGCAATTCTCCTGCCTCAGCCTCATGAGCAGCTGGGACTACAGGCATGCGCCACCATGCCCAGCTAATTTTTGTATTTTTAGTAGAGACGGGGTTTCACCATGTTAGCCAGGATGAGCTCGATCTCTTGACCTCGTGATCTGCCCACGTTGGCCTCCAAAAGTGCTGAGATTATAGGCATGAGCCACTGCACCCAGCTGGAACTTTTATATCAATAACATACCCATAAATATAACTGATTTAGATCCTGAGGAAAACTGCAGGATATCAAAGTTTCAAAACACATGATCAAAATGTAATCACAGGTCATTGTAAAATAATATTTATTTATTTAACCAGAGTCAAGTAGATTTTAACAGCAGTACAGGAAGTTACATGAATATAAAAACATTAACCCTTTTAAAACTCAGTTTTTCTAAGTAATCAAAGTCCTAATAAAGACAATATAGAAGTTATCTTGATAAAAAGAAGTTTCAAAAAGAAAGATTACAGGATTAAAAACTGAAATCTCTTGCAATTTTATTAAGAGCAAATCAATACTAGGGACCAAAATTTTTAGTTGTGTATTTGTGTATTTTTAATATCAAACTTCATCTTCAGAAAGACATGCATAATTTTCATTTAATTATAGCCAACTTGATCATGCACAAAATTTCTTTCATAAATTTTATTTTCATAAAGTTTATTTTTACTTACTCAGACCATTCACAATATGCTTGGACTTTTTGATTTATCCTTCATTTCCTCTTTCTTAAATAGCTAGCCATTTTACTGTAGGAAAAACATTTACAAGATTCTTTTTCACACAAAATTATTCTCCTCACTTTTTAACTTTCCCTACCAAAAAGACATCTCCATATCCGTAACTTCCTTTACATCTTTTTCTCTCTCCTGTTGACTGGTTCCTTTTAATCTTGTTTCTATTTTGTTCCTAAATCTATATTTTGATGTTATCATTAGGTAACCTCCAAATTCTATACAATTATTCTTTTTTTCAATAAAGGACACATTTTTATACCTTCTGATAATATTTTCTCATCAAAAACAAATCTTATTTTTTGGTCCTTTTTATATAAAGAGTTACATGTATTAATTAGAATTTCAAATCTTAGTAACCTTACATTTTAGTGAAAACCTAAGAGGCAAGAAATCTTGAATTATCTGTCACATATCAGTATTTTATAGATGAGAATCATTTTATAACTTCTAGAAACATGCTTTCTTATAACATAAATTTTTACCCTAAGTGGAAATGACCCAGATAGTTAATGATTATTATTTAACATAACTTTGAGATTTCAAATAACATAAAAAATTCATATAAATTATCTTATTTACATTTACTTATTTAACAATTTATCTAGTTTACTTATGATAGATATTAGACAAACATAGTCATCATTTCAAGTTATTTACCTGTTAACCATTTTTATAGCCTATGAATATAACGTGTTCACTCAAGAAAGGCTATTAAAGTTAAATATTTGGGTGTTTTGCCAGTAACTCAGAAAACACAGCTGTTTTCATTAAACCAACAATATTAAATTAATGTTATTTACCAAAAGATTTATTCAAGTCCTGTGAACTTGGAAAATATTTGGGCTTATTTATGAGCACTCATTTATTTATAGGTCAAGTTAGTATCATGTAGACAATATACAAAGACAGACATGTACACACACAAATACAGATAAATATTTATTATAGCTTTGAATTTAAAAATTTAGTCATGAGTCAGATAAAACTCATTAGTGTAAAAGGAGAGTTTAGTTAAATTGCGCCTCTGAGAAGAGAACAAGTTAATCTCTTCTGCATGGCCAAAGCCCGTACCAAGTTTTAGGAAAAGCAGGGTAGCAAATTTATATCTCAAAGCATGGAGAAAGAATTTAATCTTTCCATAAGGCCAGTGAAGTTTTACATCTCCAAAGGACAGCAAAGTCCAACAAGGCATCTAAACAGCATTATGTAATATTGTTTAAAAGGTTTAATCAATTTTGCTTCCACTTTAATGAGGATGGCTGAATATATTTCACCAACATGAGTAAAAATTGGGACTATAAGTGGTCCAGCACAGCTCGCAATAAATTGTCAATATCACTCATTAGATCTAGTTTAGGTAAATTCATTGGATCTGGATTTTTATGATCTCAGTAGTTTTATCATTCTGAATTGTTCCATTTTCTCCTCTTTTTCCAAATTTAAATACATTTCCCCCTTTTGAGAAATTCCAAAAATCTCTGTTTAACAGATGTATGGGAGTTGAAGAAACATGCTGAAAAGAATGATTTCAGATAAGGAAGAGTATGAAGGCACAAAAGAATGAGGAAGAGCATTCAGAGACAACAGGGAAAGAGCCTCTGAGGTCTTGTCTAATTTAGAAATAATTTCAATGGGAAAGATATGATCAGTTTTTATAAATCCTACAGCTGAGCAAAAAGTTATGATCATTCTTTATAAATGCCGCCATCTGGGCAAAATGTTAACAATGTAGCGGTTTTCCTATGAGACTATTACATGTCATGTACAGTTCATCAGACACCTATGTTCATTTTTGTTTCCCAAGAATCAATTGGCAAAGTTTCTTTTACCTTCAGAGCAAGAGTGTCCTCATGAGATTAAAAAAAAAAAAAGAAAGAAAAGAAAAAGAAAGAGAAAGAGACTGCTTAAAAAAAAAAACAAAAAACAAAAAACTAAGGTTATCTTACTTCAAACCTCCAGGGAAACAATTCACAGAGCTCCTATTTTACCATGGCCTAGAACTAAAAAAACAACTCTTACCTTGAATTCAGGGGAGTAACTCTAATTTTGAGAGAGTGTTTGTACCTCTTAGCCAAGGGGAAAAAACCAGCTTCAGTAAACCAGAACTCTAAACAACATGGGAGGTTTACTGATTCTGGGAGGAGCCCATCTGTAGTACCCAGCAAGGGTATCTGAGTTCAGGAATACAATGGGTCCATTGCCAGTAACAGCACAAATGCTGGAAGCCATGTTGAACGGTCTAGGGAGGTCACTGTGAAATCCTACCAGCTATGCCAAAATGTTGACTTAAGTTTGTTGAGTAAGAAATAATTTGATAAAGTTTTACTGGAAGCCAAATGTGAGGACTGACCTGGGAAGACACATCAACAAAGTTGAGAGTATTCCAGAGTCTGCTACAAACTGGAAAACTTTTATAGGAGTGTTTAGAAAGAATAGGAACTCCTCATACCAAACTGTTATATTTCATTAGAAAATAGAATACAGAGGTTACAATCATTGGACACAGGTTACAGTATACAGGCTAAAATATCTGCATATAAGACAAAAAAAACGGTATAATTCAGAAATAAATCAGCACCCTTTCTAGTGTCAGTACACTAATCAGTACATCAACAATTTGAAGAACTCATGATAAGTTGCTTTTTTAAACTTAGAGACAGTATGTTTTCATGAACCACAAGACCTTATCAAGGCAACTCAATTCGGAAGCCTGTTTTCTTTTAAAGAAATCTGTCAAATGTGAACTGTAAGTTATCAAGTGTAATTCACATAACAGTATCATATTAAAAGCATTAGAAAATGACAAAATTCAAATCAATTAATTTGGAAATAAGAAACATAAAGGAAATATCTTTAATATGAATGAGATACATATACAGCTAAAAAAAATACGTAGCTAACATTATACTTAGTGGTAAAAGACTGACACATTTCTCCAAAGATCAGGTAAGAATGGATTTTTCTTTATCTTTGAACTGGAAGTCTTAATAATAAAGCAAGGAAAGAAAATTTAAAAACAGAGATTAGAAAAGAAAAATTAACATTGTCTATATTTGTCCGTGACATAATTTTATTCATACACAATCCTAAGGATCCATAAAGAATCTGATCAGCCATAAAACAACTGTCAGAAAATTCAAAAAAACCAAAACCATACCAGCCACACTCTTGGACCATAGCACAATAAAAATAGAAATCAAGACTTAAGAGGATTACTCAAAACCATACAATTATATGGAAATTAAACAATCTGCTCATGAATGACTTTTGGATAAACAATGAAATTAAAGCAGAATCAAGAAATTCTTTAAAGCTAATGAACACAAAGATACAACATATCAGAATCTTTGGGACACAGCTAAGCAATATTAAGAGGAATGTTTACAATGCTAAACTCCCACATCAAGAAGTTAGAAAGATCTCAAATTAAAAACCTTACCACACCTTATGACACCTAAAGGAACTAGAAAAATGAGAGCAAACCAATACTAAAACTAGCAGAAGACAAAGACAATGAAAATCACAGCTGACTGAATGAAATTGTGTAGTGAAAAACCATAAAAGATCAACAAAACTAGTTATTTCTTTGAAAGAAAAAATAAGATTAATAGACTGCTAGCTAGATTAATAAAGAAAAAAAGAGAGATCTGAATAAACACAATCAGAAATGCAAAGGGGACATTACCATTGACCCCTGCAAAAATACAAAAGACTCTCAGAGACTTACTATGACCACCTCTGTGCACACAAACTAGAAAACCTACAAGAAACTGAAAATTCCTAGAAATACACAACCCTCCAAGATTGAACCAGGAAGAAAGTAAAACCCTGAACAGATTAATAACAAGTTCCAAAACTGAATAAGTAATAAAAAGCCTCCTAACCAGGAAAATCCCTGGACCACACAGATAGATTCACAAGTGAATTCTACCAGATATAAAGAAGAGCTGATACCATTCCTACTAAAACCATTCCAAAAAATTGAGTCGGAGGGATTCCTCTCTAAATCATTCTACAAGGCCTAGTCCATTCTCATGCTGCTATAAGAATATACCTGAGACTGGACAATTTAAAAAGGAAAGATGTTTAATTGACTCACAATTCCACAGGGTTGCATAGGCCTCAGGAAACGAAATCACAGCAGAAGAGGAAGCAAACACATCCCCACAACAAGACACAGAGGCAGGAAGGAGAAGAATGAGAGCCGAGCAAAAGGGGAAGCCCCTTGTAAGATCATCAGTTCTCATAAGAACTTACTCACTCTCATAGAATAGCATGGAAGAAACTGCCCCCATGACTCAGCTGGTTCCCACTGGGTATCTCCCACTATGGGAACTACGTATCAAGATGAGATTTGGGTAGGGACATACCCAAACCATATCATTCCACCCCAGGTCCTTCCCGAATCTCATACCCTCACATTTCAAAACACAGTCATGCCCTTCTAACAGTCTCCCAAAGTCTTAACTAATTCTAGAATTAACCCTAAAGTCCAAGTCCAAAGTCTCATCTGGGACAAGGCAAGTCTTTTATCTATGAGCCTGTAAAATCAAAAGCTGTACTAACGGGGCTAAGGGCATTGGGTATGTAAACCCATCCCAAATGGGAGAAATTGGCCAAAAAGGGGATACAGGCCCCATGTATGTCCAAAATCCAACAGGGCAGTCATTAAATCTTAAAGTTCCAAAATGATCTCCTTTGACTCCATGTCACACATCCAGGTCATGACGATACAAATGGTGGGCTCCCATGGCCTTGGGCAACTCTGTCCCTGTGGCTTTGCAGGGTACAGCCCACCTTCTGGCTGTTTCATTGGCTCGCTTTAAGAATCTATGGCTTTTTCACATGCATGATGAAAGCTGTTGCTGGATCCACCATTCTAGGGTCTGGAGTACAGTGGTCCTCTTCTCATAGCTCCACCAGGCAGTGCCTCATTGGGAACTCTGTGTGGGGGCTCCAACCCCACATTTCCCTTCGTACTTCCTAGCAGAGGTTCTCCACGAGAGCCCCACTCCTGTGGCAAACTTTTGCCTGGACATCCAGGCATTTTCATACACCCTCTGAAATCTAGGCAGAGATTCCCAAACCTCAATTCCTGTCCACTGTGTACCGGCAGGACCAACATCACCTGGAAGCTGCCAAAGTGTAGGGCTTGCACCCTCTGAAGCAACATCCTGAGCTGTACTTTGGCCCCTTTTAGCCACAGCTGGAGCTGAAGTAGCTGGGCTGGGACACAAGGCACCATGTCCTGAGGCTGCATAGAGCAGGGGGTCCCTAGGCCCAGCCCTAGAAACTATTTTTCCCTCCTAGGCCTCAGGGCCTATGATGAGAGAGGCTGCCATGAAGTTCTCCAACAGGCTCTGGAGACATTTTCCCCACTGTCTTGGTGATTAATACTCAGCTCTTTGTTACTTATGCAGATTTCTGCAGCAGGCTTGAATTTCTCCCCAGAAAATGGGTTTTACTTTTCTACTGCCTCATCAGGCTGCACATTTTCCAAACTTTTTGCTCTGCTTCCTCTTGTTTCTCTCACCAGATACCCTAAATTATCTTTTTCAAGTTCAAAGCTCCACAGACCTCTAGGGCAGGAGCAAAATGTTACCAGTCTCTTTGCCAAATCACAACAAGAGTCACCTTTGTTCCAGTTACCAATAAGTTCCTCATCTCCAACTGAGACCACCTCAGCCTGGACTTCATTGTCCATATCGCTATCAGCATTTTGGTCAAAGCCATTCAACAAGTCTCTAGGAAGTCCCAAACTTTCCCACATCTTCCTGTCTTCTGAACCCTCCAAGTGTCTAGGAAGTTCCCAACTTTCCCACATTTTCCTATCTTCTTCTGAGATCTCCAAACTGTTCCAACCTCTGCCTTTTACCCAGTTCGAAAGTTGCTTTAAAGCAGTGCCCTACTACCTGGTACCAATTTACTGCATTAGTCCATTCTCATGCTGCTGTAAGGACATACCCAAGACTGGGCAACCTACAAAGGAAAGAAGTTAAATTGACTCAGTTCCACAGTGCTGGGAGGCCTCAGGAAGCCTATAACCATGTCACAAGGGGAAGCAAACATGCTCCCCTGCCCCACCCCCGCCACAAACATGGCAGCAAGAAGGAGAAGAATGAGAGCTGAGTGAAGGGGAAACCCCTTATAAAACCATCAGATCACCAGGTGCAGTGGCTCATGCCTGTAATCCTAGCACTTTGGGAGGCCAAGGCTGATGGATCATGGGGTCAGGAGATCAAAACCATCCTGACCAATATGGTGAAAACTGTCTCTACTAAAAACACAAAAATTAGCCAGGCATGGTGGCCTGTAGTCCCAGCTACATGGGAGGCTGAGACAGGAGAATCATTTCAATCTGAAAGGTGGAGGTTGCAGTAAGCTGAAATTGTGCCACTGCACTTCAGCCTGGGTGACAGAGTGAGACTCTGTCTCAAAAAAAAAACACCCATCAGATCTCATGAGAACTTACTTTATCATAAGAATAGCATGGGAGAAATGCCCCCATGATTCAATTACCTCCCACAACACATGGGAATTATGGGAACTATAAGTCAAGATGAGATTTGGGTGGGAACACAGCAAACTGATATCATCCTGATATAAAAATTTGGCAGGGACACAACAGAAAAAAAATCTTTGGACTAATATTTTTGATGAATGTAGATGTAAAAATGTTTAACAAAATACTAGCAAACTAAATCAAAAGATTCTTCAAATTTCTTGAAGCACATCAAAAACCTCATCCACCATGATCAAATAGGCTTTATCCCCAGGATGCAAGGTTGGTTTGATAAATGCAAATCAATAAATGTGATTCATTATATAAACAGAACTAAAAACAGATATTACATGATTACCTTAAGAGATGCAGAAAAGAAGAAAAGGTTTTCGATAAAATTCAACATCCCTTCATTTAAAAACCCTCAATAAGCTAGGCATTGAAGGACCATACCTCAAAATAATAAGAACCATATATAAAAACCCACAGCTAACATCATAATGAATGAGAACCAGAACAAGACAAGGATGCCCATTCTCACCACTCCTATTCAACATATTACTGGAAGTCCCAGCCAAAGCAATCAGGCAAGAGAAAGAAAGAAAAGGCATAGAAATAGAAAGAGAGTAAGTAAAGGTATCTGCTTGCAGACAATACGATTTAATACTTAGAAAACCCCATAGTCTCTGTCCAAAAGCGTCTAGATCAGATAAACAACTTTGGCAAAGTTTGAAGATACAAAATCAAAGTACAAAAATTAGTAGCATTTATATATACTAACAAAGTACAAACTCAGAGCCAAATCAAGCAAGCAAGTCCATTCACCTTAGCCACAAAAAGAATAAAATACCTCAGAATACAGGTAACCAGGGAGGTGAAAGATCTCTACAATGAGAGTTACAAAACACTACTGAAAGAAATCAGAGACAACAGAAATGAACAAAAATACATCCCAAGCTTATGGATAGGAAAAATCAATGTTGTTAAAATGGCCATACTGACCAAAGCAATTCACATATTCAGTGTTATTCCTATCAAACTACCAGTGACATTTTGGGAAACTGGGGCGGGGGGGGGAACTATTCTAAAGTTCATATAGAACAAAAAAGAGCCCAAATAGCCAAAGCAATCCTAGCCAAAAATAACAAATCTGGAGGAATCACATTACCTGGCTTCAAACTATACCATAAGGCTACAGTGACAAAAACAGCATGGTAGTAATAAAAGAATGGACACATAGACCAATAGAACAGAATGGAGAGCCCAGAAATAAAGCTTCACATCTACAACTATCTGACCTTCAACAAAGTTGATGAAAACAAGCAATGGGGAAAGGACTCCCTATTCAATAAATGGTGCTGGGATAACTGGCCAGCCATATGTAGAAGATTGAAACTGGACTTCTTCTGCATTAGTCCATTTTCATGGTGCTGACAAAGACATACCTGAGACTGGGTAATTTACAAGGAAAAAGGGGTTTAATGGACTCATAATTCCATATGACTGGGGAGGCCTCACAATCATGACAGAAGGTAAAAGGTGAGTCTCACATGGTGGCAGAGAAGAGAGAATGAAAACCATGTGAAAGGGGTTTCCCCTTATAAAACCATCAGATCCGGTGAGACTTATTTACTACCATGAGGACAGTATGTAGGAAACCACCCCCATGATTCAAATATCTCCTACCGGGTCCCTCCCACAACAGGTGAGAGTTACAGGAGCTACAATTCAAGATGAGATTTGGGTGAGGATGCAGCCGAACTATATCACCTTCCTTATATCTTACACAAACATTAACTGAAGATGGATTAAATACTCAAATGTAAAACCCCAAACTAGAAAAACCCTAGAAGAAAACCTAGGAAATACTATTGTAGACATAGACCCTGGCAAAGATTTCATGATGAAGATGCCAAAAGCAATTGTAACCAAAAGAAAAAAAAATTGTCAAATGAGATCTAATTAAAGAGTTTCTGCATAGCAAAGGACCTATCAACAGAGTAAAGCAGCAACCTACAGAATAGGAGAAAATATTTACAGACTATGCATCTGACAAAGGTTAAATATCCAGAATCTATAAGAAATTTAAGAGGAAAACAACCCCATTAAAAAGCAGGCAAAGGTACGTGAACAGACACTTCTCAAAGGAAGTCATACACACAGCCAAGAAGCATATTTTTAAAGGCTTAACATCACTGATCATTAGAGAAATGCAAATCAAAACCACAATGTAGTATCATCTCACATTAGTCAGAATGACAATTATTAAAAAGTCAACAGATGCTGGTGAGGTTTCACAGAAAAGGCAATGCTTGTGCACTGTTGGTGGAAATGTAAATTAGTTCAACCGTTGTGGAAAGCTGCTTGGTGATTTCTCAGAGAACTTAAAACAAAACTACCATTTGACCCAGCAAAAGGTAGTTTGCTGACTTATACCCAAAAGAATGTAAATCATTCTATCATAAAGACACATGCACACTTACGTTCATCATAGCATTACTCACAATAGCAAAGACACAGAATCAACCTTAATGCCTATCAACAGTAGACTGGATAAAGAAAATGTGGTACAAATATACCACAGACTACTATGTAGCCATGAAAAAGAAAACGATCATGTCATATTTCGCAACATGCATGAAGCTAGAGGACATCATCCTAAGCAAATTTATGCTGGAACAGAAAGCCAAATATCACACGTTTTCACTTGTAAGTGGGAGCTAAACACTGAGTACACATGAACACAAGGATGGGAACAATAGACACTGGGACCTATTTGGGGGCGCAGGGTGGGAAGAGGGAAGGGATCAAAAACTACCTATTGAGTACTATGCTTATCACCTGGGTGACAAAGTTATCTGTAAATCAAACCCCAACAACACACTATTTACCTAAATAATAAAACTATACATGTAACCCTGAACCCAAAAGTTTAAAATAAAAAAAATTTTTTTTAAATCCTAATATATATATTAAAGTGGATATTAAAGATAACAATAATTGTATGATATTTACAACTGCCAGGAACCAAGTTAAAAAAAAAGGCTAATATAAATAACAGAAAATTTTGCAAGGTTTCAGGCTACAGGGTCCACATTAACACCATCAATTATATTTCTGTATATTAGCAGCAAGCAATTAGAAAATAAAGAATAAATTTAACAAAAAAGTGAGAGACTCCCATAGTGACAACTGGAAAACAATGCTGACAAAACTTAGAAGCCCAAATAAATGGTGAGATATATAATGCTCATAGATTGGAAGACTCAATTTTGTTAATATGGCAAATTTTTCTCAAATCCATCTATGGATTTAACAAAATCACATTTAAATCCTTGCCAGGCTTTTTAAAAATAGAAATTAACAAGACGATTCTGAAAATTTGGATGAGAATGTAAGGGATTGAAAACAGCTAAGAATTCTTTTTAAAGCAAAAAATTAAAGTATACTGTCTAATTTCAAGGCTTACTATACAGTCATAAGATGGTACAATATTAGCATACAGATAGTCAAACAGGTCGGTAGACTAGATAGTTCAAAACAAGATAGGTGCTTGATGGAAAACTGCTTGCTGACAAAGGTGTTAATGCAACTGAATGAGGGGAAATGGTACTAGGAATACTGGATATTCATATGGGGAAAAAAATAACCCTGAACTTTTTTCTCACACCATACAAAAAGAGATTGATCATAAAAGTGAAAACTATAAAGCTTCTAGAAGAAAATAGGCAAAGACATTGTAGACAAGATTAAAAAGTCTAAGCATAAATAAAAAATTTTCAAGTCAGACTTCAACAAAATTAAAAACTACTGTTCATCAAAAACAAATTAAGAACATGAATAATCCACAAACAAAATATTTGTGACAGCTTTATCTGATGAAAGATTTATACCCAGAATATGTAAAGAACTACATGTCACAAACCAATCATAGAAAGATAACTGGCTGGGTGTGTTAGCTCACACCTTAATCCCAGCATTTTGGGAGGCCGAGGTGGGCAGATCACCTGAGGGTGGGAGTTCAAGACCAGCCTGACCAACATGGAGAAACCCTGTCTCTACTAAAAATACAAAATTAGCCAGGCATGGTGGCATATGCCTATAATCCCACCTACTCAGGAGGCTGAGGCAGAAGAATCACTTGAACCCAGAAGGTGGAGGTTGCGGTGAGCTGAGATCACACCATTGCACTCCAGCCTGGACAACAACAGTGAAACACCATCTCAAATAAAAAAATAAAGATAACCCTATTTTTTTGATGGGAAAACTTGAAGATATACTGGAGGACAAAGAGGATACACATGGCCAAGAAGCAATGGCCAAGACAAATGGCCAAGAAGCACATGAAGAGGTACTCAACAACATCAGTCATCAGTGAAATGCAAATGAGAAGTACACTGAGAAATTACTACGCACCCTCTCAAATGGCTAAGATGCTGAAACTAACAATAGGAATATTGGCAAGAATGTGAAACCACTGAACATTCATATATCACTGGTAGGTGGGGAAACTGCAGCAACCACTTTGGGAAACCATTTTTTGGTTCTTTATAAACTAATATATATATATATAGTTTATATATATTATATTACAATATATTATATTATAATAGAATAACATTATATAATAGTATTATATATATTAAATATTAATATAATACATATTATAATATATAAATGTACTATATAACATACATATAACATAATATATATGTTATATATTATATAATATATATTATATATAAATATACATTATATATATATTATATATATAATTATATATATATAAATACAAGTAGGGATATATACATATATATTTTTTATATATATACATTATATATATAATATAAATTATATATATATATAAATACAAGTAGGGATATATATATAATATATGTATATACATTTAATATTTACACTCCTGGAAATTTACCCAGGACAAATGAAAACACAAAACTTTTTATATGAATGTTCATAGCAGATTTATAATATCTAAAAGTTGAAAATGATCAAAATGTCCATCAGTAGGAAAATGGTTAAGCAAATTGTAATGTAATCATATAATGAGATACTGCACAGCAACAAGAAAGAAATAATGATACCCACAAAAATCTGAATGAACCTCAAAGATCTCAAAAACACCGTTGAGCAAAAGAATCCAGGTGCAAAAGATATTCCATTTATAGCCAGTTCAAGGATAGTATCAATTGAACTATAGTAATAGAAATAAGAACATCAGTTGGGAGGTACAAAAGGAATTGACTGGATAGGCACACGAGGAATCTTTAGAGATTGATGGGAATATTCTGTATCTTTATTGGGATGTGGATCACATAGGCACATACATTTGTCAAGACCTATCAAACTGTACAGTTCAGATCTGGGTACTTTATACATTAATTTTTTAAAAACTAGCATTTTCAAATACTTTATCTGATGTGAAATATAAAGCAGATATGTGCTACTTTTTTTTTTTTGAGATGGCATTTCACTCTTGTTGCCCAGACTGGAGTGCAATGGCACAATCTCAGCTCACCGCAACCTTCACCTCCCAGGCTCAAGTGATTCTCCCAACTCAGCCTCCCAAATAGTTGGGATTACAGGCACCTGCCACCACACCCAGCTAATTTTTGTATTTTTAGTAGAGAGGATTTTGCCATTTTAGTCAGTCTGGTCTCAAACTCCTGACCTAAGGTGATCTGCCTGCCTCAGCCTCCAAAGTGCTGGGGTTACAGGCGTGAGCCATTGTGCCTCGCCATGTGTTGCTTTTAAGAAAAATAAAATAACTACATTGGGCTGTGAATAGAAAGATGATTTTTACTTAAGACACTTGCTTGGGAGTTCCTCTGAGTAAGATGATCCCTTAGTACACTGAAAATATTAGATTTGCAAATATATAGTTTAAAACAGCTTTTTAGGATCACAAATCCTGCATAAAGGATCAGCTCAAAAATTGGAAAGTGTCTTAGTTCTTGGTTACAAAGAATCTCTCAGGTTTTAACAGTCCCAGAAGTAGGTAACTTGAGATGATGTTCCAAGAAAAGAGTCCCCATAGTAGACACATCACAACTGATGAGCTACCTGTGTCAGTTTATCTTAGCACACAGGGAAAAAACTGATTCAATAGGTTCAGAAGAAATATAGGAAGAAAATTCTATATTTACAAGCCAATCTGGCTCTATATGACATTTTTCTGCATGGGCAAGCACCTTCAGTTTTATCTTGACATATTTATTGCCATCTTTCTAAAAGCTGCTTTTGCACATGAAAAATTATAAAATTGTCATTTCACACATAGTGAAATACTTTAAATCTCCTTCACACATATAAAAAAAGTCATGTAATCTCTGAAAAAATGGTTATATTTTTATCATTACTGAGAACTGATAAAATTAAATTATATAAGTTATATAAGTCTATATGAGGCTTGCATATTACTAACTAGCTGGGGTAGATATGATCTACACACACACACACACACAAACACACCTTGTTATCAAAGGTGTTTCTAACTGCCTGTTTTCCCAATGTCCTAATCACTAACTCTTCAAAGTCTAGTCATACCATGATTTACATAAAGATCAAAAACAAAGGATTGAAAAGATATGGTTAGGATGCTGCTACCTGGAACAACACCTTTTCTCCCCAGTAACAGACAGACACTAATACTACCAATGACATTCAATTCCATAAATCAGTGAGGTAAGTGGCACCTCTTCTTGGATTCAGTATAACTTGTCACTGCCATTGACCCTGACTCTGCTGCCTTTGCCAACATCAGAGCTGATGGCCACTATTGGGCAAGAAATAGAAGGAAACTTAACAAGAGATACACGGACCTGTCCGTAGTGCTGGCCTAGATTTTGTCAAAGAGAAAGATGTGCAGTGCTACATCCAAAAACCTGATTATTCACTTCCTTTTTAGCTAATACTGGGTGTCGGGGTAGAGGAAGCAATTTAACTCGTTCAATTAAGACACTACGTTGAAAACTATTTGTTAACAGGAGGAGTTGGTGTATAGCTGGCCCATCTTGAACTGTATCCAGTTTAGTTACTGAAGAACCTGGGGTGCTTTGTAGAAAATGTCACTGTGAAAAGCAGTGTCACCTATTTGGCCCAACTCTAAAAAAGGAGTTACGGAACACTAGAATAATTCCTAGCATACAGTAGGCTATCAATATGTATTTGTTGAGTGAATGAATGGATAAATGAATGAATGAATAAAACAAGGCTCTAGTATATTGTTAAGAAGCTTTAATGCTGATGTATATGGTTAAGCCTAATTTATTAGTTTCCTTGGACAAGTATATACATATAAAATAACAATACTAGCTGTCATTTGTCAAATACCTGCTACATAGCTGAAGGAAAACAGATAATATTCTGAAAATATTAAGCTAGTAGATATGTCTTGCTACTCCCCATCTAGTAAAAGCAAGAGCATTTAATACTTTTAGGGAACAGATAAAGAAAAAAATCAAGTTATCATTCAGTTTTAACTTGCGTATAATATTTGCTACTTCCATTTTTAGTTTTGATAACCAGATTTTGTTGAGAAGGGATGAAAATTTCCCAATTTATATCAGACAAAACAAATATTAAAGCAACAGCAGTTTAAAAAGACAAAGAGGGACATAACATAATGATAAAAGGGTTAGTTCAATAGGAAAACATCACAATCCTAAATACATGTACACCTAACACTGGAGCTTCCAAATTTATAAAAGCATTACTATTAGACCTAAGAAATGAGATAGGCAGCAACACAGTAATAGTGGGGGACTTCAGCATTCCACTGACAGCACTAGAGAGGATATCAAGACAGAAAGTCAGCAAAGAAACAATAGACTTAAACTATACCCTAGAAGAAACGAACTTAACAGATATCTACAGAACATCCTACCCAACAACTGCAGAATATACATACATTCATGAGCACATGGAACGTTCTCCAGGATAGACCATATAATAGGCCACGAAACAAGTCTCAATACATTTAAGAAAACTGAAATTATATCAAGTACTCAGACAACAGTGGAATAAAATCCATGCAAACACATGGAAATTAAATAAACTGCTCCTGAACGACTATTGGGTCAGCAAGGAAATAAAGATGGAAATTTTTTTTTATGTATTTCAGTTTATTATTCTTGTACTCAAATCATTTTCTTAGGTCATTCATGGGTGTACATTCATATAGGAGTTCATGTCTTTTATTTTAATTTTATTTATTTTTTTATTGCATTTTAGGTTTTGGGGTACATGTGAAGAACATGCAAGATAGTTGCATAGGTACACACCTGGCAGTGTGATTTGCTGCCTTCCTCAACTTCACCTACATCTGGCATTTCTCCCCTTGCTATCTCTCCCCAACTCCCAAGGCCCCGCTGTCCCTCCCCTATTTCCCCCCAACAGACCCCAGTGTGTAGTGCTCCCCTCCCTGTGTCCATGTGTTCTCATTGTTCAACACCCACCTATGAGTGAGAACATGCGGTGTTTGATTTAAAAATTCACTCGCCAAACAATGTGCTCTTTAAGGCTTCCCCTGCTAGGAGACCTCCAGCTCTCTCTCCTGGCCTTGCCTCTCTCTCTTTCTGTCCTTCGTTGTTTTCACTCTCACTTTCTCTCTCTGGAAGCCTTTTCCTGATTTACACTGACAGCCTGAAATCCTATAAATTCAAAGCTGCCACACTGTGTTCATAGCAAACATGTAATCTATTATTTCGTTCCTTTTCAATTACAAAGATATTTCCTTGAAAACAATCATTCACAGGAACTTAGCCTTGTTTTAAAAATGGGAAATAACGAAGTAGTCAAGGAAAGCCTCAATAAACAGGCAGGGAGAGCACAAAAATAAAATAAAATAAAATAAAAATAAAAATTCTTTGAACTGAATGATAATAATGACACAACCAGTCCAAACCTCTGGAATATAGCAAAGGTGATGCTAAAAGGAAAGTTCATAGCCTTAAATGCCTATCAAAAAATCTGAAAGAGCACAAATGCACAATCTAAGGTCATGCCTCAAGGAACTAGAGAAAAAAGAACAAACCAAACCCAAACCCAGCAGAAGGAAAGAAATTAACAAAGATCAGTGCAGAACTAAATGAAATGGAATCAGACAAAAAACAAAAAATACAAAAGCTTTTTTTTTTTTAAAGCTGGCTCTTTGAAAAGATAAACAAAATTGATAGACAATTACCAAGATTAACTAAGAGAAGAAGAGAGAAGATCCAAATAAGCCCAATTAGAAAGAAAACAGGAGATATCACAACTGATATTTTCCATTTCACAGAAACACAAAAGATTATTCAAGGCTACTATGTATACTTTTGCATGCATAAACTAGAAAACTTAGAGAAGACAGATACATTTCTGGAAATATGCAACCCTCCAAGATTAAACTAGGAAGAAATAGAAACTCTGAAAAGAACAGTAACAAGCAGCAAAACTGAAATGGTAACTTTCTAAAAATGCCAACAAAAAAAGTCCAGGACCAGACGGATTCACAGCTGAATTCTACCAGACATTCAAAGAAGAATTGGTACCAATCCCATTGACCCTATTCCACAAGATAGAGAAAGAGGGATGCCTCCCTAAATCATTCTATGAAGCCAGTATCACCCTAATACCAAAACCATAAAAGGACATAACAAAAACTACAGACCAATATCTCTGATGAATATCGATGTAAAAATCTTTAACAAAATACTAGCTAACTGAAGCCAACTGCATATCAAAGAGATAATCCATGTGATCAAGTGAGTTTCAAACTGGGAATGTGGGGCTAGTTTAACATACGCAACTCAATAAATGTCATACACCACATAAACAGAATTAAAAACAAAAATCACATGATCATCTCAATAGATGCAGAAAACACATTTGACAAAATTGAGCATCCTTTATGATTAAAACCCTCAGCAAAATTGGCATAGAAGGGACATAACAGCATAATAAAAGCCATCTATGACTAATGCACAGCCAACATAACACTGAATGGGGAAAAGTTGAAAGCATTTCCCCTGAGAACTGGAACAAGACAAGGATGCCCGCTCTCACCACTTTTATTCAACATGGTACTGGAAGTCCCAGCCAGAGCAATCAGACAAGAGAAAGAAATAAAGGGCATCCATTGTTAAAGAGGAAGTCAAACTGTCGCTGTTTGATCAATATGATCATATACCTAGAAACCCTAAAAGCTCCTCCAAAAAGCTCCTAGCACTGATAAATGAATTTGGCAATGTTTTAGGATACAAAATTAATATACACAAATCAGTAACTCCGCTATATACAAACAGCAACCAATCCGAGAATCAAATTAATAATTCGACCCCTTTTACAATAGCTGCAAAAATAAATAAATAAATAAATAAATAAAATACTTAGGAATATTCCTAACCAAGGTGGTGAATGACCTCTACAAGGAAAACTACAAAACACTGCTGAAAGAAATCACAGACAACACAAATGGAAACACATCCATGTTCACATATGGGCAGAATCAACATTTTGAAAATGAGCATACTGCCAAAAGCACTCTACAAATTCAATGCAGTGCTCAACAAGATACCACCATCATGCTTCACAGAACTAGAAAAAACAATTCTAAATCTCATATGGAACCAAAAAAGAGCCTGCATAGCCAAAGCAAGACTAAGCAAAAAGAACAAATCTAGACGGATCACATTACCTGACTTCAAACTATATTATAAGGCTATAGTCACCAAAACAGCATGGTACTAATCTAAAAAAAAGTACATAGACCAATGAAACAGAATAGAGAACACAGAAATAAGGCCAAGTACTTAAAGACAACTGATCTTCAACATAGTAAACAAAAACATGAAGTGGGGAAAGGACACCCTATTCAACAAATGGTTCTGGGATAATTGGCAAGCCATGTCAAACCACATGTAGAAGAAGAATGAAACTGGATCCTCATCTCTCACCTTATACAAAAATCAACTCCAGATGGATCAAGGACTTAAATCTAAGACATGAAACCATTAAAATTTTAGAAGATAACATCACAAAAACCCTTCTAGACATTGGTTTAGCCAAAGACTTCATGACCAAGAACCCAAAAGCAAATGCAACAGAACCAAAGATAAATAGATGAGACTTAATTAAACTAAAAACCTTCTGCACAGCCAAAAAATAATCAGCAGAGTAAACAGACAACCCACAGAGTAGGAGGATATCTTCACAATCTATACATCTGACAAAGGACTAATATCCAGAATCTACAAGGAACTCAAAAAAAATAGTAAGAAAATAATAAACAATCCCATCAAAAAGTGGGCTAAAGACATGAATAGCCAATTTTCAAAAGAAGATTTATAAGTGGCCAATAAACATATGAAAAAAATGCTCAATAGCACTAATAATCAGGGAAATGCAAATCAAAACCACAATGTGATACCACCTTACTCCTGCAAAAATGACCATAATCAAAAATTCAAAAAGTAATAGATGTTGGCATGGATGTGGTGAAAAAGGAACACTTCTACACTGCTGGTGGGAATGTAAACTTGTACAACCACTATGGAAAACAGTGTGGGGATTTCTTAAAGAACTAAAAGTAGAGCTACCATTTGATCTAGCAATCCCACTACTGGGCATCTACCCAGAGGAAAAGAAGTCATTATACAAAAAAGATACTTGCACACACTTGTTTTTAGCAGCACAATTTATAATTGCAAAAGCATGGAACTAGCCCAAATGCCTATCAATCAACACACACCATGGAATACTACTCAGCCATAAAAAGGAATGAAATAATGGCATTTGCAGCAACCTGGACGGAACTGGAGACAATTATTCTAAGTGAAATAACTCAGAAATAAAAAACCAAACATTGTATCTTCTCACTTATAAGAGGGAGCTAAGCTATGAGGATGCAAAGGCATAAGAATGATACAATGGACTTTGGGGACTTGGGGAAAAGGGTCGGGGGGTGCAGGATAATAGACTACACATTGGGTACAGTGTACACTGCTCAGGCAATGGGTGCACCAAACTCTCAGAAATCACCACTAGAGAACTGATTCATGTAACCAAACACAACCAGTTCCCTAAAAACCTACTGAAATGAAAAAACAAAAACAAAAAAACAACCGAAAAAACTACAGCTCTTATATCCCATATCCCATTCCAGCTAGAGTCTGGAAAAAGCAATTTACATTTAACAGGTCTAATTTCTCATCTTTTAAATTAAAATTTTATCAAACTGATACATGCAAAGGTCTAAAACAATAAAAATTAAATAAATGGAAAATAATGATGTATTATGTACCAGACACTATACTAAATTCATTATGGTTATTAATTCATGTATTAATCACAACTATTCTATGAAGCAGACACTATTTTTTTAACCTGAATTTCTTTTTTTGTAATGTCAATTTTTATTTTAGATGTGGAGGGTACATTTGCAGGTTTGTTACAAGGGTATATTGCAACCAGGAAGTGAGCATAATATCCAATACGTAGTTTTTCAATTCACACCTCTAGCAGACCACGGTGTCTATTGTTCCCATGTTTATAACCGTGCATGCTCAGTGTTTAGCTCCCACTTCCAAGTAAGAACATACAGTATTTGCTTTTCTGTTCTTGTGTTAGTTTGCTTCCTGCTCCATCTATATTGCAAAAAGGACATGACTTCATTATTTTATGGTTGTGTATTCTACGATGTGTATGTACCACATTTTTGTCTAATCTACCATAGATAGGTACTATTTTCATACCTACTTTACAAACAAAGAAATTGAAAAACAAAATCCACAGCTAGTAAGTCATAGAACCTGGACACACACTAGGCAAACTAGCACCAGAACCAGTACTCTTAACTCCTCAGGTAAACTAAAGCTGTATTTTTTTCCTTGCTTTTGTTTTTGTTTTGTTTTTTGAGACAGGGTCTCTGTCACCCATGCAGTGGCATGATCATGGCTCACTACAGCCTCATCATCCTGGGCTCAGGAGATTCTCCCACCTCAGCCTCCCAAGTAGGGCACCACTGGAGCATGGCACTACGGCAGGATAACTGTTAAATCATTTATTTATTTATTTATTTTTTAGAGATGGGGTTTCACCATGTTGCCCAGGCTGGTCTCAAACTCCTGAGCTCAAGCAATTCTCCCACTTTACCCTCCCAAAGTTCTGGGATTACAGTGGCATGAGCCACTGCACCTGGTCTAAACCTATATTTGAAGAAAATTGACTTTGCAGACTAGGAAGCAGCCTATCTGGATTTAATACAGTCATGTGCTGAACAACCCCATTTCAGTCAATGATGGGCTGGCCATACATATGAGTGTGGTCTTTTAAAATTATAATGGAAGTGAAAAATTCTTAAGGCCTAGTGGCATTGTAGCCATGGTAGTGTACTGTCACATAGCATTACGTGCTTGATGTTTAGTTTAGGTACACAAATATTTCCCATAGTGTTACAATTGCTACAGCACTCAGTACTGTAATATGCTGCACGGGTTTGCAGCCTACCAGCAATAGGCCATACCACATGCCCTAGGTGGATAGTAGGGCATCTAGGACACCATCTAGGTTTGTGTAAGGACACTCTATGATGTTAACATAATGACAAAGTCACCTAATGACACTTTTCTCAGAACATATCCCCACTGTTAGGTGACACCTGACTATACATCCATGCGTCTATCCATAATTAGATCCACGGTCTAATGGTTCTGCTAACAGAACCACTTTTGCTTACCTGCACTTTTTCATAAAGAGCTATCAATCGAGGATCCCCACCCAAACCAGCCAGTGAACCCTACTAACCTTAAGCAGTAATTGGTTACAGGGCCAGCGAAGGACCCAAGCAAGACCAATCAGCATCCTTTTCAGAGGTTGAAACAGACCAATCCTGGAAGAAAGAAAGAATCTCTCCTCCTTTAGGACTGTAAGCATTGTGGTAGACAGTTATTCTTCTCAGTAACCCAGAATCTAAACCACCATCAGGTTTCAGGAATTCACCACCTTAAAGGTAGAGAATGAGTCCCATTAGAGAAGGCAAACCTCCCTTTCAACCGCCCTTGTGGCTATTGTGCAAGGACAAACCCCAAGCCAACACAATCAGACATACAGACTCTAGGTTTTGATAGAAGTGGAGACTGCACAAAATCAGTTTTTGGAGAAGGTGTTATCTGATAGCATCTACATCCATTTTCCAGAAAGAACCAAGAGAAGATGCACTTCTAGCAATGGTGTTTGATGCCCAGCGTCCAGTACTGGCATCAGCAGGGCAAGCCACAATAAGGCTGTGGGCCAGTGGCGTCTGCAGAAGATGGTGGTGCCGCTTGTCCTGCTGATACCAACACTGGACACTGAGCATCAGACATTGTTTCAGTAACTCTTCTACTTAAAATAGTCATTTAGTTCTTGTGCTTGCATGTAAGAACCTGCTTTAGTTTTTTATTGCTGCTATGGTGACAAATTAACACAAACTTTGTGGCTATAAAGAACTCGGCTGGGCATGGTGGCTCACACCTGTAATCCTAGCACTCTGGGAGGCCAAAATGGGAGAATCACTTGAGCTCAGGAGTTTGAAACCAGGCTGGGAAAGTTAGTGAGACTCTGTCTCTACAAAAAATAAGAGAAATTGTTTTAAAGAACACAAATATTCTCTTAGAGTTCTACAAGTCAGAGTCCTAAAATGAAGGTGTCAGTAGGGCTGTGTTTCTTTCTGGAGGATCCAGAGAAGAATTCCTTTCCTTTCCTTTCACATATGTTAGAGGTCTCTTTCCTCCATATTTAAAACCAGTAATGTCGTATCTCTTACCATTCTTCCACATCTTCCCTGACTTCTACCTTCCTCTTCTACTTTTAGGAACCCTTGGCTAGGTGTGGTGGCTCATGCTTATCATCCTAGCATTGTGGGAGTCAGGAGGCTCCCAAGATTGAAATAGTGATCATCCATTAAGGTTCTATTTGATTTCTATGACGAAAAAACTCTAGGTCTGGGAAACAAAGGGCTGATTTGAGTCACTCTAACAGGAAGCCGCTCTCCTATCCACTTCTCTGAACTGAATCATTCCACAGGAAATAAAGGAAAGGCACTTCTGAGGAAGAAACCTACAATGACATGAAAACAAGTACTGTACATCCTCCTGCTAGCTTTTCCTCTGGAAACTTTGGAACCATGGCCATTTGCCAAGACAGCTATGCACTGGAGAAATGGGAATAGTCAGTCCTCTGAGTCTTTCTTGAGACTGGCTCTACACCATGCTAGTTCCCGGAGCCCCATCCCGTGGTACACCATTCACAGTTAGGGATTATAGTACCAGACAGGTTCACCTACTCATTGGCCTAGGGTGACCCAAAACCTATCATATCTTTGTATCACCAGGCCTGAGTGCACAGTTGAAATAGGTATGCCGAGAATTTGTCAGAATCTGCACATTAGTTCCCCAAACTGTGGTGTCTTGCAATAGAAATGGACAAGTAAAAACTCTTTGAACTCCTACTGGTAAGACAGACACTACTTCCACCATCAAAGACTTGTAAATGCAGGGGTGGTGCATCTGGCATCCTCATTTCATTTATCTCTTTGATCAGTGCAGTGGGCAGATGGCACTTACATAATACAAGTAGATGATCATGAATTTAATCAAGCGGCAACTCTAACTGTACCTGCTACTCTAGATACAGTCACCTTGCTTAAGTAAACCAAAACCGTCCCGAGTTCCTGATATGTAGTTATTCATCAGGAAAATGCTTTGTTTTCTTTTTATCAGTATGCAGACACCAAAATCCCTTCTGGGAGGGGTATCAATACATCTTCATCATCTTTCTCGCTTATGTCAACCTGCCGGCTCTGTGCGAAAATGCAGTCCATGTATCCCTTGATAACACCATCTCTTATCTCCTGGATCTCCCATGTGACATCAAGAATTATATTATTCTAGACGTTTTGGTGATGCAACGTATATAAAAAGAAGAAGAAAAATAATTTTCAGAGAATATTATGATTAGAAACTTCAGTTTCTGGGAACTCAATGATCTGGGACAAGCTGAGGTAGTATCCTCAGAAAAAGGGTAGAGTTGCTAACTTTGCACCTTCTCTCACTGAAAAAGAAGCCAACCATTTTATGGATCTCTTTGGATTTGGGAGGCAACATTTCTGTGTATGTGCTGGCTGTTCCAGTCTATTTACTCGATGACCTAAAAAATGGCTAAATTTGAATAGGTCTACCCCTAATCAATCAAGGGCTTTCTGTCTGGTTTGAACCATAGCTCCAGCAGCTCTGCTACTTAACCTTTATGACCCATCAGGACAGACAGTACTTAAAATATCAAATGAAACAATAAGGATGCTAAATAGAGCTCACAGCAGGTCATGTGACATCCCCTAGTGCTTTGGATAGAAGCCATGCCCTTTTCAGCAAGTAATTATTCTTGTGAGTAACACCTTGCTACCAGACTCTGACAGAGACTAATAACCAGATCATGGGACACTTGGCTGACCATTGTGAATGGGTTATCTCAGGTCCCTCACCACTGAGACCAGCAGACCATTGTGAATGGGTTATCTCAGGTCCCTCACCACTAACTGACACCAGCCGACCATTGTGAATGGGTTATCTCAGGTGCCTCACCATTAACTGAGTACACCTTGTAGCATGTTATCATCTAATGGAGATGTTTTTCTACAGGCCAAAGCACAAACACAAACCTATGCTTATTCTGAAAGCATAAGTTTCATGAGCAAGTGGTTCATACTTCTGGAATGTCTACTTCTGACCTAATGCTAACCCTTCTCAGCTCTCACTTACGACTTCAAGAGAATGGTCTATGAATCATCGACTACAATAAAAAACAAAAAAAGTCTTGAACAGCACCTGGAGAAGGCTGTGTGTGATATTCCGGCAGCATCTGAAGGTTTACTGAAATGTTTCACACCATTTCGGCATGCTTCTGGAGGACTATGAAAAAGAGAAACCTCCCTGTGAGTAGAAACTGGAGAGCCTTTTGTCCAATTTGCATGTAAATAGCAATGGCTTGAGGTTAAATCTATACAGGTTCATAGGAATGTGCCTATGGTTTGGTTGGATACTCAGATATTTGGGAAGAATGGGATTGAAGGAATGGAAGTAAGGTTTGGAGAAAAGTAAATAACTCTCCTACTGGATCCAGCTTGTAAGGATACCTATGGCCTACAGGAGCACACGCCAAAAGACCTAAGAAACAAGGATATTCCAACCCTGTGAGACCCAGGTACTGTCCTGCCTCCTCCTTCTTGCAGTTACTTCCCCAACACCAGATGGTTGTCTCTCACGTGTGCACTGATCAGTACTTAAACACTCACGGGGTTCCTCCAGAGATCTCTGAAGTTTCTCTCTTTGCAGAGTCCTTCTTCTTTAGTACTCCACTCTGAAAATTCTAGAAGCCATGACTTCCCCAGACTCCGGTCTCCATCACTTCACCTCAGCAAGATGACCAGAGACCACCCCTACCCTCACCGTCACACCTCTTGCGGATAGGAATCTAGTTCAATCTTAGCACTTGTCTTATCTTCTTTCTCTCAAAAATCAGTCTTGTACTACCTGTTGTCCAACACCTGAAACCGTTAATTTGTATCATTCCTCCGGTACTTCGCTGTTTCAGGCAGTATGGTAAATCCAAACTCTGTTACTCCGTGTTGGCTGTAAGAAGTGGGCGACCTCATCTTTAATTCCATTAATGGATGTACCCCGCTGGGCTATGTGTATTTGGTAGGAGAAACCATCCCTTGTTGACTGCTATACCCAAAGTCTGAGGTATGATGGAATTCGACAGATGGCAGCTCTCAATAAACAATGATTAACTGAACAAATTAACGTTGAAGCTGCTTCTACTTATTTCTTAGTATAAGAACATTAACAAAATAAATGGACGTTTTTGTAACAAACCTTTATCAGAATCCTATAGTAGTCATGATTACTTTAGGATACATTTTGGTAAGCACAAATACTGCCTCAAAGAGAAGGCAGATTTTAAGGCATTAATGTTTACCTCCAAATTGGCCAAACGTAATCAGTTTACATCTTCATTAGCTAATAAGCTTTTAATGAAGGCTTATTTCTCTGTATCCCTGACTCGATTGAATATTCCACTTAAAAATATTCATTAATTTCATAGGTTTTAAAAAGGCTTATATTAGTTGTTACTTTGATTTCTTTGATTAATATTGAAGTTATTGAGTATTTGTGTTTTTCTTTTTATCTGTAGTCCTTGAGCAATTTCATTGTTTAAAGTTTTTGTGAATTGTCTCTTCATCAAGTAGATAATGGGAACTTTTAACCTCTACAACATTCACTTATATTCAGCGCTACATCCACAGCTCAGAGAGATATTTGGTTTTTAATCACCGCTTTTCTACTGCCATGTTTAAAACAGCTCAAAGCCAGAGAGCTCATTTGCTGCTACAAAGAATGGACAGTATGTTCAAAGGATCCAGCAGTCTGGTAGAATCAAAAAGCAAAGAGGCAAAGAAAAGAACTGTAATTAAAAGCACTTTTTCACAGGTCAAAAGTGTAAGCTCATTAATGTTTTCCAGAGCAGATGGCATTAATGAGCAGCCAAAGATGCATGCTCATTATTATTGTCCCCGTCATTATTCCTTTGACATAAATGGCTGAGTAGATGTGAGACGCTTATCCTGATGATGAGATTTAATAATTAACATGGTACCTGGTCTCTTTTCCTAAAGAAACACTCAGTAGGGTCGATAAAGGAAAATGCATGAAATTAGAATAAGAAACATTCTCACTATAAAAGACATAACTTACCTCAGCATTATTTATACTTACAAAAACATTGGAAATTTCCAATAAGTAAATGATTAACTAAATTATGAGACTACCTCTAACTAAAGAAATATGCTGCTATTAAAATACTATTTTTCCATAAAATTGCTAACAACATGGGAAAGTGTTCAAGACATGTTAACTTTAAAAAAAGCCAATTGTGTATGCATTACAATCTCAATTACATAAAATATGGACAATTATAAATATATGCATACGTAAAGGACTACAGATTGTAGAAAACATCCTAAAATATTAATTTATCTCTGTGTAGGACGATAATGTGTTTCTGACTTTATTTTCTTCCCTTTACTGGTACAATAACCACATATTACTTTTCTACAACACAAAAGACTACTTTTTTAAAGAGAGAATTATATATCAAACGGGAGTTTGATCATAGTAAGGGTGGCAAGACTGGGAAGTTGCTGTGTCTGTAGTATCAGAATACTTAAAAATAAGAATATGCTCCTCTATTACTTATATAATGAAAATCATTTATTTTTTAACAAGGAGAATTGTGGAATATGTTTTGAATATTTCCTTTGTTTTGTTCCTTCATATTTAATATTCAAGTGTAAGCCTCCATTACAACATTGCAATTTAATATAGTGAAAATGTGAAAAGCAGTCACTAGAATCAGAGAAAAACCTTGATTTTTAACCCAGGTCTACCACTTACTGTGTGACCTTGGGCTAGTCACTTAACCTCTCTGGGCCCCCAAATTGTCATATGTAAAACATTAAATTGCTATTTTCCTGCCCATCAACATGATTCTTATAATTCTTATAATTTATAGGAATGCTTATGAGCTGTAAAAATACTCCAATGCAAGGCATCATTTAACAGAAGCAAAAATGCATTGCCACTGAACAGAAAGGACATTTTTCAAAAGTTATTTAACTTTACCTTCTAGACAAGGGAAATTCAAAAAGTGAGGGAGCAGACAATTTAAAGAAGCAGAATAAGGGAAGCATGAAATTGGGAAGAAGTAAACTCCCCTTACCAAAAAAAAAAAAAAAAAGGAAAATAGAAAAGCTAATATTTCTCTCTCTTCCTTTCCCCTCTCCCCCACCCGCTTCAGATGAAGAAACTAAAGTTCAGAGAAGTAACTTGTGGGAAATTCTCATGGAACTGATATAAGACCCCAGACTTCCAATGTCTGACACACCGAAAGTACCAAGCTCATGTTAATATGCTAGATTTCGGCAAGTGTTCTTGAAAATTCTATACAAGACTTGCAGCTCTTCACATCAGCCCTTACATCCTCTTAACTGACATGTGTTCCTGTTACTACAGATGAACTGCCCAAGCTCCTGGGCGGTCCTGGGTAACATGCTGCCCTGGCATAGTTATCAATGGTACCCTCATTTCAGGTTAAAATACGCCCTGGTCCAGATTGCAAAGCACATGTGATGTATAGGTATATACGTGTGCAGTGAGAGAGCATCCTGCTCACCGTCAGCACCAAGTCCTGAGTGTGATGAGCACTGGGTCAGTATCTGCCAGCTTCCTTCAGCTGCCAAGGAGTCACTTCAACTGGGAGAGGAACTAAAAACTGCCCAGTGGAAGGCGCCAGTAGCTCATGGTCCATGTTTCACCTCAGATTTCTCACACCCTCTTCTCTCACCAGCCAGGGCTCACTGAGACCACGCCCCATCTCTACCATTTCCTCTCTCTTAGCCCCCAGACCTGCACTTCCACTGATGGACATTTTGAGTGAGATTTGCTGCAACAACTTGGTATATCTAAAATCAATTATCACCTGGCCTCCAAAGCAGCTCTCTCCTCAGATTTCTGCCTTCCTATGAATGAAGCCATCTGCCACCCAGACCCAGGTTGCAGAGTCATCCTCCGTGATTAAGCCCACCACCCTCACCTCAGCCAGCTGCTCAGCTGCATCGGTCACCAAGCAACTTCAGATGGATGTGACTGGAAGACTCTAGAGACCTCTGACCCTGGTCTCTGCAGAAGCTTTATTTGGAAAATCTTCTACAACACTGCTACAATGACACCGCTCCCTTTCCAGCACGTGCATCCTCCAGAGTCCAGCCCAACTCACACCTCCTCAATAAAAACCTTCCCAACTCCTGCAGAAAGGTGTTCCTCCCTCCTCTGGACAGCCATCAGGCCTCTTACCTGTAGCCTGAGCTCGGCATTCTTACCATCAGCTACTGTTGTCTCTTCTCTTAGTTAAAATACGGGATTTCTGAGGGCTAGGGTCCTATCTCAGACATTTTTTTAAGTCTCCTGCAAATCTAACACAGAGCTTGATGTCAGATGTTCTGCCATAAGCTGAAGCACAACCAAATTAGATGATACATCCACTGAGAGAGCTTCAGCGACAAAACTCGGAACAAAGCGCAGGCCTCTGAGAACACCTCTTCTATCTTCCTTATAAAAGCTATAGAAATATCCACTAGATTAGTCACATACTCTAATTAATATCATCAAGCCCCTCTGAGAAGAAAAGATTCTCTGTAATCAATACATCTGAACAAATAGTTTCGAAGATGAAAATACGTGATTCATTTGCCCTAGGCAGCACAGCTAGACTTTTTGATCTTCTGGAGCATATTTTTTATTTAAATATGTCTTCATTCTTGAAATAGTTACCTGAATTTATAAGTGCTTAAAGGACAACGCGTATAAGTTGCCTGAAAGAAAAGAAATGAACATTTTTGACATTCAATATATCCATGAAGTACTATGCCATTTAGTTCGTCAATTATTTTGAAACAGTCATTCAGGAAGCCTTCCGGTAAAGCAGGAAGAGAACTGCTCACTGAATGGAATGCATTCCAGTCTCTCTGTCTAACATTTAGCACCGTCTAAACCTAATACTTTGTCCTTCAAGCATTTCTGTTATGCTTTTTCCATGTCCCCTTCTAACTGAAATGTGATCTTCATGAGAGCGGGAATATTGCCACTCTGCTTCTCCAACAACAATGCTTGGTGCTTGGGTGGTGAAATTTATCAAATCATTTAGTTTCATTGGGTATTGGTTTCCTCACAGGAAATTTAAAAAGTTGAACTAGATGAGCTCTAAGTTTTCTCTTAGGTTCAAAAAGTCCTATTTAATGAGAAGCATAAAAGAGAAGGCTAGGCCAGGCAAGGTGGCTCACACCTGTAATCCCAGCACTGTGTCAGGCCAAGGTGGGTAGATCATTGGAGGTCAGGAGTTCAAGACCAGCCTGGCAACATGGTAAAACCCCGTTTCTGCTAAAAATGCAAAAATTAGCTGGGTGGTAGTAGTGTGTGCCTGTAATCCCAGCTACTCGGGTAGCTGAGGCAGGAGAATTGCTTGAGCCTGAGAGGCAGAGGTTGCAGTGAGCTGAGATCAGGACACTACACTCTAGTCTGGGCGAGAGAGTAAGACCCTATCTAAAAAAAAAGGGGGGGGAGGTGAGAAGGCTACTTTGGGGTTCACAGTAACCAAAAAACTTCTCAGTCAATTAGGGCAGCAGCTGTTCTAGTTAATTGGTTATATTCCATGAAATCTTTACTTTTCATGCTTAAATCACATAGCAATATAACCAAGCAACCTTAGCCATATAATGCAGTTTGGCTATTTACTTCCAGACTTCTCAGGGCTAGACCAGATTGTTCTAATGCCTAAGATACTTTAAAAGAGTCAGCTACTCAGAAGGTTGAGGTGGGAGGATCCCTTGAGGCCAGGAGTTTGAGGCCACAGTCTGCTAACATTATGCCTATGAATAGCCACTACACTCCATCCTGGACAACTTAATAAGACCCTGTCTCTTTCAAAATAAAAGTTATTACCTTATTTCCTATCTCTTCAAGTTCACTGAGGTCTTATTTAACAGACCAAGGTAATTTTATTAAATGGTCTACAGTAGTTTGTAGTTTTAAATTATCTCCTTTTCTAAAAGCCTTCTCACCACCCAATTCTCTATCCTTCTTCCCATCTGCAAAAGTAAAACATTAAAGTTGGAGATAATAAATGATTATTTGCATTGTAAAAGGCTTTGTAATTCCCCTCGTCCAAGGAAAGTACTTGTAAAATTCAGCTAACTAGTAAGCTATCTTAAAATCTTTAAGAATTTCATTTATAAAAAAGAAAATCAGTTTTAAATGTAGCAATTCAAGGAAATAAAAAACAATCGAACCATACTTTTATTTCAGGCAAGAAGCTGCAAATTCTGTCTTATGAAATGGATGATACATGATTAGAAAAAACGTATGAACAGATTATCAAAAGGGTGACGAGCTCATATAGAAGGAATAAATGATTAACAGGAGCCATGTGAATTCACAAAGAATTCTAACTTCAACTTACTCATTTCTTGAGTATTAGGTATTGTTTACCTGTGAGGAAACCAATGCCCAGTGAAACTAAATGATTTGATAAATTTCACCACCCAAGCACCAAGCATTGTTGTTGGAGAAGCAGAGTGGCAATATTCCCGCTCTCATGAAGATCACATTTTAGTTAGAAGGGGACATGGAAAAAGCATAACCAACTAAATTGAAAGATCAAAAGAATACTATTGTCACGAAAGGATCTAAATTTCAGTATTTCCAGATAATCTTACCGAAAGCATAGTGAAATGTGAGCTGACAATCATACAGTTAGCTGAATTCATCACTGAGGGCCAAGAATGCCAATCAGTACACTGATGCCAATTCAAAGGGGCTTGATAGCATGTTTTGTCTTTATCCTTGTATTATGGTGCTTGGGGATAAATGACATACTAAAGAAATGAGTGTGTAACAAGAAGTCATGTGGAATAGCAAAGTCACAAGATGACAAAGCAGCTATCCAAAATAAATTCAATAGAATCAAACCAGAGTTAATTTTACATGAAAATTATGTGACTAACCAGTCATCAGGAAATTGCAAATTAAACAAAGGAGATAATAACACTATGCACATCTTTAAAATGGCTAAAATTGAAAGGACTTAACTAGCGCTGGAGAAGATATGGAAAACTAGAACTCTACACCTTCCAAGTGAGAATATAAAGGGCACAGCCAGTTTGAAAAATTATTTTGCAGTATGTTCCAAGCAAAATATATATTTACTCCAGGACTCAGCAATTCCACTGAGTATATAACCACCAGATATGAGTGCCAATTTCCAAAAGATATGTACTAGAATATTCGTGGTAGCTTTATTTTTAAAAGCCAGTTGAATGAATAAATTGTGGTATAATTCACACTATGGAATGCTACATAGTTATAAAAAAGAGTGAGTATTTCTGCCTCACTCAACAACATGGACAAATGTCACAGACGCACACATGAGAATTGGAATTGTATAACTATATTTATATGAAGTTCAAAATAGGCAAAATTAACCTACAGTAATAGAGATCAGAATAGTGGTTACATTTGTGGGATACTAACTATGAGGGAACCTGAAACCACCTTTAGGGTGGTAGAAAAATTCTCTTTGTTGATCTGGGTGGTGGTCAAATGGATGTTTACATGTGTAGAAATTCTATCAGCAGTACACCTCAGATGAGTGCCTGTTACCCTATGAAAAGTATTCCTCATCAAGAAGATTATATATATATACACATGTGTATATGTGTAGATATCCATGTATGTATATGTATATGTGAATATGTTTTAAAACTGCATTTAGATTCAAATAAGCAACTATTGGATAGAGGAGAAGAACCTAAACTGCTATACAAATGAAAACATTAACAGTTGCCTACATACATGACACGAGTAAATGGCAAGGATAATTAGCTAATGAGATCTTACTTTAAATGTGGTGTCAAGAACAAGTCCATTGGGCCTTCTTGGTAGTGTTTAGGCCACACCTCTGGTTCTATGCTTCTTTCTTTTTGCAAAGCTTTAACATCACAAATTGGTATGCTTCTAGAGAAAAATCATCATATGTTGAACATCTGAGGCAAGTCTGAAAGAGCTAACTAAGGCATTTCAGCCTGGGGAGGAAAAAAAAGATTCAGAGGGGAACCAGATTTATTCTATACATACTCAGAAGGCTGAAGTAGAATTAATAAGTAGAAGTCGCAAGCAGGTTGATGTTGTTCTACTATAAGGAAGAACTTTCTGTATAAAGCTTCCATCAGATTGCCACAAGAGGTAATGAATTGATCAGACAATGACCAGACATACGTCTGTGTATTTAGAGAAGGTACTTTTCTCAGCTCCTCGGTTAAATAAGAAGCCCTCTAATATCCCTATTAATTCTGTGATTCCATTATCTTCACAATCAACATCAGTTTATATACAGGAAAATTTGGCAGGAATAAAGGAAATCCACAAGCAGCTTATTCTGTGCAGAAAGTCACTGATCATATCTTTCCACTCAAACAAGAAAGACCTCTGTCCTACGGCTGTAGACTTAATCACCATTCAAAGACTTCATTACTTAGAAGAGCTTTTCAAAGTAGATAAAGCACATTTCTGAGGATGATAAAACCGAAGGAAAGTCCTGACAATGATTGATTGACCTGATGGCCCATAATTTAAACTGTAACCCTCTTTTATAAATTGTTTTCTTTTTTGGTATATTTCCTTGATCTATACATCAAAATGTAGATTGTAACTGAGTGAAAGGGCAAAATATGTTGTATTGCTCTCATCATAATTGAGAACCACTGGAACAATTTAACTATCACTAGCAACATACAAATAGATGCATTTTTCTCATACCTCCATTAACATTGTTTTTTTTCATTGTAATTAATTTTTTGCGAATTTAATAAGATATATTAGAGCTCTGGGTTGTTTCGACTAACATTTACTTAATTATCAGTAAGGCCAGACACTTGAAAGTATTGAAGGACTGGGAAAAAATGCAATAAGCAATCCCACAGTAACGCCATAATGTCCATTTTCCATTGCACAATTTGCATCTGTTTGATCCACACTGTTTACTGTCGTAACAAGCCAAGTGGATCCACAGGAGGGGAAACACACAGCCGGTACCATTTCTCCTTGACATTAGGTGGACATTACACTGTGGTCTTACTGCTTCCTCATTATGCTGCTATACTTTGTCTCAGGACCAATTTTTCCATCCATGGTTATAGTAACAGCAAATGTCATTACATAGGTCCACAGTGGACAGCACTCCCATAAAGACTTCAGAAAATGCAACGCATAGCAAAGAGAACATCGCTACAAACCAAATTGTTAACAGTGGTTGCGTCCATTGATAGGATTGGGGGTAACTTTTTTCTTTTGTTAGTCTGTATTTTCTAAGTTTTCAATGGTGAACATGGAGTACTTGTACAAGCTTTTAAAAGTTGTCTTGATGGGAACAGTGACAAGTGGCAGGAATGTGAATAGAAAAAAGGAAAAAAAAGATTTTATCTCTAAACTATATTCCCTTTGTTGTTGTTTTTTTAAAAAGCCAAATAAACAATTCCCAAAATAGGCTCCACTGATGCATAAACTGTTAGAAGCCATATATCAAAGTGAAGCAAAGCGTGCAGAGTGGAGTTCCACGAAGATTTTGGGTTGTATTACTGAAAAGGCACCTGCTTTTCTCAGGCAGGAGTAGGGAAGAGAAGACATGTCCATAATAAACCACTTCAAAGCCATTGAATATTGGATTTTATGCAAATATTTTTCTATTTCATTGCTGAAAGGCTTGAGCAGCAAGTTCATTGTCTTTCACCAAGAAATACTAACATATAATGGGACAAAAGGCAGGCAGAGAACTCAGAGCACTTTAACCTCATTGAAGGCCACTTAATAATCTTTCTTATTTGCATGCTCATATGTGATTAGGCCTCGAAGGAAGTTATAACTGGAAAAAGAAATCCAACAATCGTCAATGGGTTATCCTCTCTAAGCTATGACAAGGCATTACAGCTCCCAAAGCCTGACCCAAGCACGATTCAAGGCATGTGTGCACGTCCCCTTGTGAAACACACAAGATAAAGACCCTTCCCCACTCCTTAATCCTTCCCCATGTACTTGCAACCAAGCCAGAATGCTGGGTGAGGGGGCAATTCCAATGAACTTTTGTTCTAGAGCAGCAGAAATATCATAATTATTAGGGTGTACCTCTTTTTAAAAATAGAGCTAAAATTACTTTTAACTGTAATTACTTCAGTAAAAAATCTGACACCTCAATTCAAAGTTCAAAATGTAAATTTTAAAATATTCAGCGTGCTTTTTATAAAGCCATTTAACCTTAGATGTAGCACAAATTACCCTTTTAAAAAAAGTAGATATTGGAAACATAGACTAATGAAATCAGGGGGTTCAGATACCTCTAAGAAAATTATACACAGAGGGTGAAAATTTGAAAACAAAAAGACCTTTCAGAAAAACTTTAAAAGAAACCTAATTAACAAAATTCCACAAAGATGACCTTCAATTGGGTTGAATTTTCAAAATCTATTAAAGTTGTACAGTCTATCATAGAGAGGACTTGGGACATCATGTCAGACATTCATCAGGTCCCAGGGCTTAAGACGTAAAAAATGAAAAAAAGGAAGTATTCCAACCCGTTTCTAGAAGGTTAGGTGGTGAAGTCTTGTAAAGAGAGATAAGGTTCAGGCCAGGTGCTGTGGCTTACACCTGTAATCCCAGCACTTTGTGAGGTGGAGGCAGGTGGATCACCTGAGGTCAGGCGTTCAAGACTAGTCTGGCCAACATGGTGAAACCTCATCTCTACTAAAAATACAAAAATTAGCAGGGCATGTTGGTGCATGCCTGTAATCCCAGCTACTCAGGAAGCTGAAGTGGGAGAATCACTTGAACCCAGGAGGCAGAGGTTGCAGTACACCGAGATCATGCCACTGCACTCCAGCCTGGTTGTCAGAGCCAGACTCTGTCTCAAAGACAACAAAAACAAATAGACAGTTTCAACAGAGAACCGGCAGACTAGAATAGACTAGAAATTCAGAGCGTTGCTAGAGGAGAGAAATATGCAGGCAGAGCCAAGGTCTCCGCTGAACACAGCAGGGCAGGGCGCCTGTGCCTGCGGCAAACACAAGGTGAGCCAGCAAAGTCCAAGGGCAAGAGCTGGAGATTGCTGACTGGCTGGTGTTAGGGCGGCTTCAAGGAAAACCATCCCAGCCGCTGAAGGGATAAGTCTGGGCCCACACCTGAATGGACTTTGCTTCTCCAGAAACCTCAGAAGCAGAAGCAAAGAAACAGGTTAGCGGAACCAGTGCAGTCCAGCTCTGGAGATTGGGGGTCAGGGGGAAACAGAGAAGAAGAGCTGGGGGATGTAGAGGCTGGGGTTACCGGTGTGCGCATCCTGGCTTCCCTCAGCTCAGCGGACGGGGCAAAGCAGGAGCTTCTCAATCATTAACTGCCTCTAAACTAAGGAAGATAAGAAGGAATGTGTGTAATCTGTTCCTTGAAATTTGCTTTCAGTAACAAAGGGACTGTTGCAGTAAAATCGGCTGAGGCAGATGATTTGTCTGTTTCTCCTCTGCAAGGGTAAACTGCATGAGGGCACAGTGCACCCATGCCTCACAGAGGCCCTAGCCAGCAGGAGAGTAGATGCTGATCCACTGAATGAAGGCAGAGGGACCCACAGGTAGAATAAGTCTGTCTCAATGGGGAGTGAAAGGGGTAGGCTTCAAATCCCAGGTGGGTTTTCGGGAGGCAAATCCCCTTCAATGCCTCTTAAGGGTAAGCGTTACCCTAAAGCAGCAGCACTGGGAAACCTGCAAGAGAGCCTTCTGTTTCTATGAACCTTCTGCTTTGGGGAGTCTATTCAGCCCACAGCTGACATGCGCCAGTCCCCTAAACATGGCAGGCTTGACATATATCATCACACTTTCATGTTTTGCAAACCTGCTCCGAAACATGACTTCCCTTTAAACAAAACTACAAAGAACCCTTTTTATTACACATTTTCTTTGATTCTGCCTGCGTTAGCAAGCCAGCGAGAAACGTGGGCAGTGAAACGTCCTGATGATAGTGCTGTCCTGCTCCTCCCATGTCTCTGTGAGTTGATTCTGCTGCACTGTCGCTTGGGAAGCAAGCCTTGCAGCATCTACGTGGCCAGCATTAGAATGGAAAGTTCAGTCCCTCGGCAGACCTGCTATTGCTATAGCCCACGACAGCAAAAGGAAGATTACAAAAACACAAGTCAGATATTGTAAACACTTCTTTGCATAAGACATTTCCCTGGCTTATCACTTTTAGAATACAATTCAAACTCAGCGTGTCATGACCTCCGAAGCATTCAACAATCTAGTCCTATCTGCTTTTCCAACCTTGTGTCCACATCTCTTTTCTCACTCTCTCTATCCAAATAAGCTTGAATATGCTGTCATCCAGGAGACTGGCCTACAACGAAAGACCTCACCATTCTTTCTCTTAATTTACCAATTCTTTTATTTATTTATTTTTTATGTTTTAATCCTTTATTAGAAACCATGCAAACTTTGATACAAAAAAAAAAAAAAAACAAGTGCAATAAGAATCTTTGTGTCAATACAGTTCCCAGGATTTCTCCTCACTGCAGCTATCCCAAGGCCTAGCTAGGACGTCCTCTGCGGGCTGGGCCCCTCCTCCCTCCCCTCTCCAGTCAGGGCATTAAGGGAAGCAGATTGCCTTAGTCTCATGCCTTTTATTTTTACATTTCCAGACCGGCTTTCCCACTATCTGCATGAGGCTCCCCTGGACATGAGGGCGCCGGTCTGAACCAATTCCATTTCCTGGGGCCTTTCCTGTTCTCTAGCCCTGGCTTTGTATCCTAGGGCTGACCACCAGATCCAGGGAATGGGACCGAGATGCCAAAACCAGCCTCTTGGTTAGAAAAGAAAAGCAGCACACACACAAAATGGCAAAACAACCAACCAGTCACCGCTCTAAGAGCCCCTTGTGTGCCTGACCCGGTCACCAGCCACAGCCTCTGCACTCCTCTTCCTGCCACGCCACCTCCAGGGCTCTAACTGCCCACATCCTCCAGTGGGGGCAGCATAAGGATCTCCCTGCCCTGTTCCCTCTAACACTTACTGAGGACTTTCATGTAGACATGGCTTCAACCTGCAGAACTATTTTGCCAGTTTTTAGGTTATTAGAAAAAAAAAATAAAAGGACAAAACAAGAAAAAATGTGACAGCAGCTAGGCGGGTATGTTAAGCATGGGGACAGCACTGGCCCGTAACTTGGGGCAGGGCAGCAAAACGGGCCTGATGCCACCTGTGGGGGGGGGGTGCCTTTGTGAGGCCAAAGGGAGAGGCAGTGGCTTAAGCCCCTGGGTCAGCGTTCTGTCACCACTTGGAATCCACCTCCACCCTTCCCTCCAGGTAGATCCAGGGAGGAAGGGCGTGTTTCTTTTGGGTTTGGACCAAAAGAACCAAAGATGAGGGCAGAATCTGGTTCTCCCCTCCTAGATCCCAACTTAGCCTCAGCCACTCTAATCCCCTCCCAACTTCTCCACGGAGCAGTGGCGCAGTGATGGGACAAGACCAAAGCAGGAAGCTGGGCCCAGCCCGGAGTGAGAGGTGTGGGTGGGGCTGCTGCTGTCCCAGGGCGAGAAGCAGGAGGGAAGGCGAGCCTAGCGGGCTGCCGGTGCATAAGCGCTCACTGGTCTAGTGGACAGCCCAGGAAAGGGGGCCAAGGACCTGAGAGCCTGAGTTGGGGCCACCAGGGAAGTGTGCTGGGCAGGAGACAATGTCGGCCCGGTGGTCGGTGCAGGCCCTGGCGTTTGCCCAGAACGTCACCCTGTAGGTCTCAATCTGCAGTGACATGGGAGGAGGGAAGGGAGAGGGGAACGAGGGAGACAGGAGGGGAATGGGGGAGACGGAAGACGAGACCAGAATGTCATCATTAGATGCTTGTCTCCTGGATCTGGCTGTCCAAGGTCTGGGCCTCCCTTTGGTCACCACCCCTTGACAGGGTGGGATGGCCACTGAGGCCACTGGCTGAAGTGGGGCCGCCAGCTTCAGGTGCTGCCTCAGAGATGGCCTGCTCCTCCCCAGCAGGGGGGATGGGCCCCCCCCCCCACCCTGGACACAGAGGAGCCTCGCTGCCACCACCCTCAGTCTTCACGGCACCTCCGGCACGTAGGTGGCCCACATTATAGAGGGATCCCACCTTGGCCTGGGCCTTCCCCTTGAAGAATTCTTTTTACATTTTCATTGTTCCAAAAACTTTGAACACAGCTCTCAATCACCATGTAATCAACATAACAAAAAATGTAGGCATGCAGTTATTTTGACAAGCTTGGGTGAAAAGCTGCGTTTCCAGTCTTGGTTTATGATTACTCTGTCACTTACATCTTATCCCTTATTATCAATGGACCTATCATTCTCAGCTTCTAGTAATCAAAGGGCCAGAGATGGTCACAGCTAAGACCTACAGAGTAGACATCAACACTTCCAGAAATATCACTGAGCAAGTCTGCCCTTAAAAACCAGGATCATCCCGCAACAGAAGAAGAAGAAGAACATTTCATTATTTTAACACAGCACAGCTTTTCCTTGCTAAAAGGCCTATTTGGTCTGCAGGATGGTCTGGTTTGGTTTTGAACTGCAGTGTGTGCAGGCGGTGCCCAGCTCACAACTGGGTCTTCAAGCAGGCTCACTGCCCATCTCACCAACTGCCGCATTCTCTCATGGCTGCCAGGAGAGAGCATTTTGCAGTTTCAGCATTCCAGGAGAGCGTGCAGAAAACACAAACTCCAGGACCTTATAAATCAGGTTTCTTCACATGCTCTCAGTATGGACACAGCAAGCTTCAAATGCATCACAACGGAGTTCAAGCTTTAAAATCTCTGGCTGGTGACCAGAGGCCTGGTGAACTCGAAATGCCCATGTTTAACCTGATGGTAGGTAGAGGAGATACTTCACCATTCAGAGAGTGAACTTCATTTCTCACCACCCTCTCTTCAGGGCTTGGTAAGAGCAGCAGAGGCAACAGCAGGAGCAGGCTGTTCTCAGGGCCCAGACAAGTTGGCTTTCTCCCCAGCCTTAGAGGCATTCTGTGGTTCTTCAAGGTATTAGCCCATTTTCCAGGGCCTCTCTCTTTTCCGCTTCGGAGGAAACAGCCAGATACTGTAGGGGAGGCTGGTAAAATGATTTGTTTAAAGTGTCTACTAGACCCTTTGCCTCCACTTTAAACCCAGCTTATCCACCACCCACCATGCAGCCAGTCACTGACTAAAGGAAGCTGCTGTTCACGGATCAGCGTTTGACCTGCTGGCCTTGATTGCCCTCCATTCCACTTCGCCAGGCTCTGACCCCTTAGTCTTAATCTTGCATTCCTTCTCCTGTTGGCCCCAAGATTTCACCACGGAGTTTAATCTCTTCCCCACGACTGTCACCGTCTCTAGGACACAGTTCATGTTTGCCCTCTCTCCTCCCCTCCTGATCTATTTGACCAACTCTCCTATCCCTTCCCCATAGTGGTTTCCAGCCCTGCTAACGAGTGGCCCTTGAAGATCAATTCAGAAGTAAAGATGTCAACAAAAAGACTTAACTTGCCAGCTCCAGCGACCCTGAAAGCGACATCTCCAGCCCTTCCTCCCTCCCATTTTCCTGTATCTTTTGTGCCTGAAAGCCATATTAGAATCAAAATTCTCTTTCCTCTAAACCCAGATTTATTCTGGATGATTTCTCTCTTTCTGTTTCAATACCATCATTCTTCTGCTCACAGAAGAATGTGAGCTGGTCATTCATTCTCACAAAGGTCGGCATACCAGCCTCCTTTTCACTCGTTTTTCAACCCAAGGACTTCACACAGCTGTTCCCTTTGCCTGGACTGTTCTTACTTTCCTTCATTCCTGCCTCACTCCAACTCATCCATCAAGTTTCACTGTGAGCATCCCCCAAACCCTTCCCGATTGCTTATTACACAAGTGTCCATTCCCCTGCTAGCCTGTATTACCACTATGATCTAAAACAAGCTTGTCCAACCCGTGGCCCAGGATGACTTTGAATGTGTATGGCCTGACACAAACTTGTAAACTTTCTTTAAACATCATGAGGTGGTTTTTTGTTGTTGTTGTTGTTGTTTTAGCTCACCAGCTATCATTAGTGTTAGTGTATTTTATGTGTGGCCCAAGAAAATTCTTCTTCTCCCATTGCAGCCCAGGGAAGCTGAAAGATTGAACACCCCTGATCTAAATATTGACTGGTGGAATTACATGTAGAATGTCGGTAAACTACACCTCCCAGGACAGCAGGCATGAGCCACTAGACTGTTAAGCACTTAATATGCAGCCAATCCAACTAAGATGTAAAACACATACCAAATTTTGAAGACTTAGTATAATAAAAAAGAATATAAACTATCTCAATAACTTTCACATTGATTACATGTCATAATATTTTTAGCTATATTGAGTTAAATGAAGTATGTTAGTAAAATTAAGTTTACCTGCTTCTTTTGGCTTATGGACAATGATGGAACAGAAAATAATAAAAGAATCTACATAGCAAGAAAGGATTTAAGGGTGATTCATTTGATCTAAGCCATTTTCACAAACATGATCTCATGAGTAACAGCTCATTTGCTTTTCCCAATCCTTGGTATCAGAATGTTCCTAACCTGAATTCATTATAAGGCAAAACATTTAACACGTGGGAAAACGTTTAAATGTGGGAAAGACTAGAGGGTCTAAAAAGTCTAGTGACGTCCTGAAAGACCATTTTTCTTCCACATCAGTTGGTTCCCTCACATCCACGAATATGACTGTCACTGTGAAGTGACTCAGCAGTTTCAAGTATCTGTATTGCATTACACCAAGTTCCCATGGTTGGCACTGATAGCACATTGCTCGAGGAAGGAAGAAGCCAAGCTGTCCTGTGATCCTGAAGACTAATCCCACAAGAGAAGCACTGGTTAGTCACAGACAAGAGCACAGGGATTAGAAGCTGTTCAACCAGATGTATCAGGTGACAACTGGAAGAGAGCTGCTGAGAGCTGGGATGCCGAGAAAGCAATCAAACACCAAGACTCTTCACACAAACATCCATTTCATCTGAAGCATCAAGCATTCCTTACTTGGCAGTATCACTGCCTTCCCCAATGACAATGGGAACAAAAAACATAACTGTAATGAGGTTTACAGAGGCGGAGAAAGCTACGACTCCCTCTTTCTTTCCTTGCGTTTCAAAATCCACAGAGCTGAGAGACAACCAGATGGTATATCCTCAGAAGTGTCACAGTCAGCCCTAAGCTTTCCCAAGAACACAGAAATAGTACTGGGCTAGAAATGAGATGCTGGGATTCCTATCCCTCCTATTAAGTCTTAGTTTGAGAATCATTGAGTTGACATATGTTACACCTGTTGTTCTGAGTGGTGCCTTGGGACCCTTCTCACCGCAGACGGTTCAAACAGCAACAGCCATATGACAGGATACCCAGCTTCCCTGTGGCTGAGGCTCCCTTTGCTCCCAGAAAGTCTTGGAGGAACACGAGACCCAACTGGATGCCTTTGTCTCGACGAGATCTTACCACCTTTACATCTATCTTTTCCCACTTACCCAATAAGGACTCACACATTTTAGAGTAAAATTAGAGAAAGGAACAAAAACCTCAATTTTTTTTTAAACAAAGGATAGGGACATGTAAAAAGGGTACACAAGCCAAAGGCCCTAAGCAGGAACAGGTTAGCAACAAAACAAATAATAGTAGTATTGGATTTTAATCCGTGGACTAAAATAAATACCTGTAAGTCCATACTGAGTAAATAAATAAATTGGGGAGAAGAGACAGCTCTTCCTTACAGAAAAATTTCAATTAATGAAAGTAGAACAGGGAAACAGAAAACAGCCGTTAGAAAACCACAATAATAATTACCACAGACAAGATCCACAGATAGATGCCAAAATTAATGGGCAGAAGGTTGAGGAGAAACAGGATATGTATAATGTCTCAAAATATATCTCCCAAAGTATTTATAAATTTTAAAAGGGAAAACAGTAACTTTCCAGAAGAGAAACCCAACAGATACCACCTTAACTAAGAGATCATGGCTAACAGCACCAGTAATAAGATACACTGATGGCTGGGCATGATGGCTCACACCTGTAATCCCAGCAGTTTGGGAGGCTGAGGCGGGAGGATCAGAAGGTCAGGAGATCAAGACCATCCTGGCCAACATGGTGAAACCCCATCTCCACTAAAATACAAAAAAAATTAGCTGGGCGTGCTGATGCGTACCTGTAGTCCCAGCTACTGGGGAGGCTGAAGCAGGGGAATCACCTGAACCTGGGAGTGTAGATTGCTGTGAGCCAAGATCACACCACTGCACTCCAGCCTGGTGACAGAGCAAGACTCTGTCTCAAATCAATCAATAAACAAACAAAATAAAATACACTGATGTCAGGAATCCCATGTTAGACACACTGAGAAGAGCACTAACATTCTAGAATCCAGTCACCAGGCTGAAATGTGATTTCTTTTTAACCAAAAATACAGAACCTCAATCTACTCACAAGAAAACATCCCAAATAGAGGGGCATTCTACAAAATATTTGACCAGTACTTGTTGAAAGTGTCAAGGTCATGAAACACAAGGAAGGCCTGAGGAGCTGTCATGGTCGGAGGGGATTAAGGAGATAACTAAAGGAGGTGTGGGCTCCTGAACGGGCTCAGAGAACAGAAACACAGTGCTAGGGAAAAACCGGTGAAATCCAGAGTCAATAGTTAGTTGATAGTATTGCACTGACATTCATTTTTTAGCATTGAAAATTGTATTATGGTCGTCTAAGATGGTAACAGCTGGAGAATCTGAAAGAAGAATATACGGGAACTCTCTATATTGGCAAATTTTATGCAAATCAAAAATCATTCCAATTAAAAAGTTTCAAAATAAAAATTAAAAATTTGAAGGAAGGTTGAATCCTAAAATTAAAAGTGTCAGAAGATATTAAAAATGTAAAAGACCAACATATTCAACTAAATTCAATTTCAAGGAGATAAGTTCATAGCAGAAGGTCAATCAATGCACTGCTTCCTTCACTGAGAAAGTCTTGTATAAACAAAACATCAGACAAATTAAACAGCATGTCTAGTGACCCAGCTGATTGACATTCTGACACAAACTTCTAATCTCGTCATAGACTGGTAACAGACTGCAGACCTGAGTAGCACTATTGTAGCCCATTATAAGATATTTGACTTGCATGTAGTGGGATAGGGAGTCCATTGCAGAGTTCTGAACCAAAGAATAATTGATCTGACTTATATTTCAATAGAATCACTCTAACTCCTGCACTGAAAAGCGTTGGTGCTCCTGAAGTGGCAGGTCATATTAAAAAAAAGGAAAACACTGATGACTTGAGTGACGTGGACCACAGTTGGATATAGTGGAGATGGTGTGAGGTGACTGGATTCTAGAAATATTTTGAAGCTAGAGTCAATAGAATTTCCTGACAGGTTGAATGGGTAACAGACAGAAAAAAAGTCAAGAATGACACCAAAGTTTTGGCCATTGCAACTGGAAGAATGGATAAAGTTGCTGTTCATTGAGATGGAAAGACTTGGAGCAGGTATGGAGACAAAGATAAGGAACTTGCTTCTGAACATGTGAAGTCTGAAATGCATATTTGACACCTAAGAGAAGATATCAAGTAGGTAGCTGGACATAAGGGTCTGGAGTTCAGGAATGTATTCTAACACCCTCCTGCTTCCCAATCTCCAGTCTCTTCAGACCAGACCTAGGTCTAATTAAGTTATTTCTTGTAATTACCATGGGAATTCTTAAAACTATTTCTAGATGGAAATCACTAGGAGTCACTTTTCCATTGGTTATTCCTTTTAATCCCCACCACTTGCTCAAAGGGTAGATACTATTATCCCATTAAGGTAAGGAAACCAAGGCTTAGGGAAGACAAATAATTTTCTCAAGGTCACATAGCCAGGAGGTAATAGAACGATGAGTTAAAAACAGTTCTGTCTGTCCCCAGGCTCCTGCCCTGTCGAATGCCTTGCTGTTCAACTGCTGGACAGTCTCCCCTGGGAATGTGGTCATGGAGGCTCTTGCCCACATGGGCAGTTTGGCTGGGTTAGGCTAGGTGACTCTGAGATGTTTCCCAGCTCTACAATTCTAGGTTTCTAGAAAATCGATTTTGAAGTGGAAATAGGTTTTGAAATGTTTTATGTCTTCTTTTTCCCCTAGAAAAATCTCTGTAGGAAGGAAACAGTTTCCAGTTCAAGAAAGGGAGTAGGTACTTCAAAATGATGATGAGCAATGGACAGTTCCTCTTCCCAACCCAGCTGCAATCCACAGGCCTTTAAAATAAATTTTAAAAGGGGCCAGGCATGGTGGCTCACACCTGTAATCCCAGCACTTTGGGAGGCCAAGGCAGGCGGATCATGAGGTCAAGAGATTGAGACCATCCTGGCCAACACGGTGAAACCCTGTCTCTACTAAAAATACAAAACAATTAGCCAGGCGTGGTGGCACGCACCTGTGGTCCCAGCTACTCAGGAGGCTGAGGCAGAAGAATCGCTTGAACCCAGGAGGCAGAGGTTGCAGTGAGCCCAGATTGCACCACTGTACTCCAGCCTGGCAACAGAGCAAGACTCCATCTCAAAAAAAAAAAAAAAAAATCAAGACCATCCTGGCCAACATGGGGAAACCCCGTATCTAATAAAAATACAAAAATTAGCTGGGCATGGTGGTGGGCACCTGTAGTCCCAGCTACTTTGGAGGCTGAGGCAGGAGAATTGCTTGAACCCAGGAGGCAGAGGTTACAGTGAGCCAAGATCGAGCCACTGCACTCCAACCAGCCTGGTGGCAGAGTGAGACTCCAACTCAAATAACAATGATAATAATTTATTTTTAAATCCAGTGGTAAACATATGGATTATATTGAAAAAAAATCTAATGATATTATTACCACTCCCTTCAGTAAACATGTACAAACACCCTCAATTTTCTCAGAAAGCAAAGACAAAAAGTGAAGACAGCTGCTATTTGAATAAAGATCATAAATTGCTGCAGGCATATTCTTTAATAACACCCTTTCCATCTTCTTCTCCTTCCCCCATGACCCTCCCATCAAGTAGCCCTTAATGACAGTTTCACTGTTCTTCACACCAAAATGGCTTTCAAGTGTAGAAAAGTATCAGAAAGTCCCTGCTGGGCTGCCAGCTGGGCAAGTGTCACAGGCCACCGAGCTCTAAAATGAGCTGTCTCTGCAACAAAGGGCCCCTTTCCCTTGGAACAACTTCAAGGAGATGGCACACTGCAGCCCTCCTCACTCCCTTTTGTATTCCAGTTTGATTAAACTGGGAATTGTTCTGTGCTCACCGCTGTTGAGAACACCAGGTGGTGGATTCTAGAGATAAAGGATTATATAGATCCTTTGTTAGAAATAGACGTCTCTATTGTATGACTTACAATATTTGAGCACAAATGCCAGAAGCTTCCCAGACAGCCTAGCGCTTATGCACAGGAGACAATCAATAAATCCTCTTCCCCACTCACACATGGCAAGCAGGGGCTGCTGGTGGCTAAACGTGGTCTAGCCACTGGCTAAAAATGAAAGAAACTGAAAAATGAGTATTTACAAAAGAAGTGAACCAAAGCAAGGAAGGGAAAAAGAAATGTGTCCAAGATGTAGTAATGGTTGATCCTCATAGAACCTGGATGTCAGGAAAACTTAAAGAGGATTTCATCTTGACCAGAACTCCTTGAGGGGCTGAAACCACACTTGCTCAGCATGGTCACCCCAGTCCCTTATGCAGGGCATTTGCTGAAGAGGTCTAATAAACAGAATGGCGATAGCTAACGTGGATTAGAATCGTTATTTCTGACCATATTAGTTTTCTTTTGTTATTGTTGTGTTTTTGAGATGGAGTCTTGCTCTATTGCCCAATCTAGAGTGGCCTGATGATCATAGCTCACTGTAACCCCAAACTCCTGGGGATCATAGCTCACAGTACCCCCAAACTCCGGGACTCAGACCATCCTCCAGCCTTAGCCTCCCAAGTGGCTGAAACTGCAGGTGTGTGCCATCATACCCAGCTAATTTTTTTTTTTTTTTTTTAGTAGAGACAAGGGCTCACTATGTTGTTAAGGCTGGTCTCAAATTCCTGGTTTAAAGCATTCCACCCTCCTTGGCCTCCCAAAATGCTGGATTATAAGTGTGAGCTACTGCACCCAGCCTTTTTTTTTTCTTCTTTTGAGACGGTGTTTCGCTCTTGTTACCCGGGCTGGAGTGCAATGGCGCGATCTCGGCTCACAGCAACCTCCGCCTCCTGGGTTCAGGCAATTCTCCGAGTAGCTGGGATTACAGGCACGTGCCACCATGCCCAGCTAATTTTTTGTATTTTTAGTAGAGACGGGGTTTCACCATGTTGACCAGGATGGTCTCGATCTGTTGACCTCGTGATCCACCCGCCTCGGCCTCCCAAAGTGCTGGGATTACAGGCGTGAGCCGCTGTGCCTGGTCCCTTTTATTACTTTTCTATTGCTGCGTAACTAATTACCACAAACCTAGTGACTCAAAACAACACACCGTCATCATCTTACAATTCTGTAGTTCTGAAGTCCAAGACTTGACTGGACTTTCTGCTGCGAGTCTGACAAGGCTGAAGTCAACGTGTCAGCCAGCTGGACTCTTTTGGGAAGGTCTGAGAAGAATTGTTAGCTAAATTTAGTTCCCTGTGGCTGTAGGACTGAGTCTCCGTTTCCTTGCTGGCTGTCAGCCGTGGTGTCCCTTACCTCCAAAGGTGTCTATTCCTTCTCACTTGGTGCCCTCTCTCCTCAAAGCCAGAAATGGCACATCAAGTCCTCACACTTGGAAACTCTCTGACTTCCTCGTCTACCAGCAGCTGAAGAAAATGCTCTGCTTCTAAAGGCGCTCATGTGATTAGATTAGGCCCACCAGAGACTCTCCTATTTTAACTCTACTGTGCCTATATAACAAGGGCGAGTGGTGTTTCATCATATTCCCAGGTTCTGGGGATTAGGGGAGAACATCGTTGAGGCCCATTTAAGGAATCTCACATATGTCAGTGGCAGACATTGTTCCAAGTGTTTCACATTGAATAATCCATCCATTCTCACAACAGCCCTGTGAGGCAGGCTCTACTATCTTCCCCACTTTATAGATGAAGCACAGAGAGACCTTAACTGCTAAGGTCTCCCAGCTAGTATATGGCAGGGCCTGGATTTCAACTCAGGCAGGCTGGTTTCAGAGCCTTACCTCTTATCCACCATTGCACTTTTCTATTCAGTTAACTGTTTCTGGAATTATTGAATGCATGAATAATTGCATTTGGTATGGGACTTGGAGACAGTGCGAAGGGCGAGTAAATTCCTTAATTTGTATGGAAAATTTTGTGCATAAATTGTCTGCTAATTGTGCAGGGAGTCTGCAGAATCTCAAAAGCTTAGGTCTTGGAGAAGTGCCTACACCTGAGAACTTCCTCCAATAAAACGCCTTGCCTTTTCAGACTTCAGCTGCCAGTGAGCAACAACACTAAACACGGAACTGCAAACAGCTGAGCCAACACGGGACTGTTGCAACTGCTTTCGACACTAGACAGTCTCTGCCCTCTGTCACTTTCCTCCTTGGCCGTGGCCCAGGACAGATATTGACCATCATGAGGACAAAGCCAATATGCGAATTTGGATTCTAGAAAAACAAGAAGAAAAATTAAAAGGGTCAAAAATTGAGGTGAAACAAATGCAAGAAAGGAGAATGACTAAAAACTGAAGTCCTTCCTCAAGTCTCACATTTATTTCACATGCTGCTGGCTCTTTCTGTGAGTCCCATTGCCTACCGCAGGGGTGTCCAATCTTTCGGTTTCCCAGGCAACACTGGAAGAAGAATTGTCTGGGGCCACACATAAAATACACTAACAATAGCTGATGAACTAAAAAAATTAAAAATTGCAACAAAAATTTCAAAATATTTTAAGAAAGTTTACCCATTTGTGTTGGGCCTCATTCAAAGCCATCCTGGGCTGCCTGAGGTCGGTAGGTCATGGGCTGGACAAGCCTGTTCTATTGCTTACCTGGGGTGTAGTAGAAACAACACTGGATTGGAAGTCAGAAGATTTGAGTTCCCGTCCTGGCTCTGTTTCTTGTTGTTTTGTTGTTGCTGTCATTGTTGTTTTTTGAGACAGTCTTGCTCTGTTGCCCAGGCTGGAGTCACTGGCACAATCTTAGCTCACCACAACCTCTGCATCCCTGGTTCAAGCAATTCTCCTGCCTCGGCCTTCCAAGTAGCTGGGACTGCAGGCAGGCACCACAACGCCTGGCTAATTTTTTGTATTTTCAGTAGAGACAGCATTTCACCATATTGGCCAGGTTGGTCTCGAACTCCTGACCTCATGATCTGCCGCCTCAGCCTCCCAAAGTGCAGGGATTACAGGTGTGATCTTAAGTCACTTAATTTTCTGGATCTTATTCATCCCATTTGTAAAACACAAATCATATCTACCTCACATAATTTTAGAAAGAATTAAATATGATAGTGAATGGGTTGTGTTCCTTTTACGAATTGTAAAATACAATACAAATGTCACATGCCATTATTGCACCAGCTAACCAAGGAACTGCCGGAAGGAAGGGATAGGGCATGCAGAGCCACTGGACAGAGAGGGTACTTCTCCCTGTGTGATGATCTACAATAAACATTGGCTGAAGAAGAAAGAGAGTAAGATCAAGAAGCTGTAGACTACTCACTAGGCTTCTGAGCATGCATTTTGCCAGATAAGATACACTTAAAGAGTAAAAAATAGTACTGATATCATCTTTAGGGGGGAAATGGAGGCAAAGAAAAACCATTTGCACAAGTGGCAGAGCTGAAAGTCCAATCTGGATTCATGGACTCTCAATGCAGTGCTTGAAGGCAAACTTAAATGTATCCATTCTATGTCCAAAATGTCAGGGGGGAAACAGTCTGCTGGTTAAGAGAAGAAATTATGTTGCTTCAATAAATACTAAGACTCAGTTGCATCAAATTAGATTGAATACCAAAATGTTCATCCTCTCAAATCTCTACAGCAAAATGGTCAGGTGTGAGTGTCAAGTCATGATTTTCCTTAAAACAGTCATATAATCTACATCAGAGAGGAGAAAATAGTTCTCATGTGCACTATCTCTCATGACATTTTCATTTTGTCCTCGTGAGACCCTGAGCAGAAAGCCTTGTCAAGCCTGCTCAGATTTCTGAGCTCCAGGACTATGACAGAATGAATGGGTGTTGTTTTAAGCCAATAAATTTGTAGTAATCTGTTACACAGCAGTTTGTCTCAACACTCCTTTTTTTCTTTCCACATAGTAATAAAAAAATTAAAGACAGTCACCTTGAGAGCGCTTTAAGTAAAAGTAATAACTACAATTCATCAGCTTCTGGGAAACTCACCACTGCTAACCAGCAGGTTCTGGAAACCCAGTGGGGGAATGTACATGGCTTAAAGACAGGCAATCCAGAGTTCTCCAGTAACACCCTATCACCAATGACATTAACATGAACATAACAACTGTTGTACTATGAAGCTAATCATCCATGCAAAACAATTCAAGCCTATAGACTGTCTTTATTGTCTGATAAAAATACTTAAAACACATTTCTAGAATAATCTGCAATGGCAACCAAAGCAGCTCAACAAGGTGGCTACTTTGAGTCGACTTTGAAGAAGTCCTGACAGTCATGCTTCGTGGAGAACTTCATGAGAAATGGTACTACCCCCTGACACACACACACACACACACACACACACACTCCTCCCACTCAAGGGGACCACCTCAAGGGCAGAGACTGTGCCTTAACATCTTGTAATATTATCATGCCAAGTGTTATGGATATTAACAAAGTTTAATGGTACTTACTACCCTCACATTTATGGCCCTCTGAATAATGAATAATAAGGTCAAAAATTTCTATAAACATCCTTTTCTATTTACCAACTTTCACCTAAGTTTAACATTGTACACACTTCAATACTTGTGGATGTCAGTTAAAGTAATTTTAAAGAAGAGATAGGTCCAGGCGCGGTGGCTCACGCCTGTAATCCCAGCACTTTGGGAGGCTGAAGCGGGTGGATCACGAGGTCAAGAGATCAAACCGTCCTGGCCAACATGGTGAAACCCTGTCTCTACTAAAAATACAAAAAATTAACTGGGCATGGTGGCATGTGCCTGTAATCCCAGCTACTCAGGAGGCTGAGGCAGGAGAATTGCCTGAACCCAGGAGGCGGAGGTTGCGGTGAGCCGAGATCGCGCCATTGCACTCCAGCCTGGGTAACAAGAGCGAAACTCCGTCCCCCACAAAAAAAAAGAAGAAGAAGAAGAGATAAATCAGAGAGCAAGGAAAGGACAACTGAAAGAAAAAGTTACTGATTTGAACTACTTAAGGGCATGACGTGCTTAACACAGAAAGGCTTTAGTGTTAACTTTGAGGGACACAAGATGATATGGTGAAAAGAGAATGCCCCAGAGATACAAACTCCAGGGGTGGTACTCTAGGTGCACACTCTAGGTTGTCTTCACAACTCATGAGCATTGCAACTGGAGGCAAGTCCTCACCTCCCTGAGATGCAGTTTTCTCCCCTATAAAGCAACAATAACAGTAAGTGAGTGTGGTTGTGAGAATTCCCTGAGAGAACATATATGGAGGGCATCACAGAATGCCAAGCACACAGGTGGTGTTCAGCATATTTGAGCCATTTCTTTCTGTTCATGATGATATACTAAGAATCCATCTCCCTCTTTCTGTGTCCCATCCCCCTCAGCATTGACAGAAAAGGTGACCGACCCACCAAGTGAGCAGAATAATACAATGATATCACTCACCAGAAGAAAAGAATAGATACTTCTCTGTACATACAAGGGCCAAGAGAATGGTCAAATAAACGACAGTTTAAAACCTGGCTTTAGCTCATGTACTAGTTGGGAAAGTTTTAGCAAGTTATTTAACCTCTTTGTACCTCAGTTTCTTCTTCTGTAAAATGGTGATAAGAATTATGATTATCTCATAGAGTTTGTGTGAGAATTAAATGAGCCAATAGATGTAAAATCCATCCTTACAACAGTGCTGAGTACAAGCTCAAGACTGAATCAACGTTAGCTATTACTGTTAACGATTATTATTACTCACAATTGCCTCGTATGTGCAGTGCCTAAACGGGAATGAAGAAAGAAGGCTGGTTTCTGCCATGAGGTAAAAGTGCAGAAAAGGTGTAGCAGCAACAGCAGACTATGCTGCAGGAGGTAGGAGCCAGCACGCAACGGAAACATGAGCTAGAAAGAGAGTAGTAATAAGAAGCTGTGTACTGTTCATTATGTGCCAGACACTGCTAAGTATTTTATATATATCAACATGTTCAATTCTCCTAACAATCCTTTAAGGTTTTGACTCATTTAATCCTTGAAACAAGCCTAAGAGGCAGACACGGTAATTATTCTATTTTTCAGATGAGAAAACTGAAGAACAGAGAGGTTAAGCAACTGAACTGGAGTCACACAGGAAGTGGCAGAATCAGGATTTAATCACAGATAATCTGGCTCCAGTGTCTGGGCTCTGAACCACATCATTAATGTAGACTATTAGCTGCAAGATAGACTCACTGACACACTCACCCCTATTCCCTCAGAGACAGAAACAGGTCTGGGCTTATTTTCAGTGTGAGAAATGAGAGTTCAAGCCATTTTTCAAAGAATGATCAAATAAAGCCAGATGACCTGAGATCATTCAAGCTAGAGACATTGTGGAGAGAGAAAAACAGGTTGAGATGGATAGGTTTATGACAGGATTTCCTACAGGAATCAAATAAATAAAATTACTCATTGTTGCAAAAATTAGTATAAAAATTACATACTATAAAATTGTATTTAATTATTTTGAAATAGTGATGGAGTACATGTAAAGCTTAGTTTTCTAGCTTTGCAGCCTCTCTACTGCTATAAAGAACTGCTGGAGTCTGGGTAGTTTATAAAAGAAAGAGGTTTAATTGACTCACTGTTCAGCATGGCCGGGGGACCTCAGGAAACTTACAATTGTGACCTAAGGTGGAGGGGGAAGCAAGGCACCTTCTTCACAGGCGGCAGGAAGGAGAATGAACACCGAGGGAACTACCAACACTTATAAAACCATCAGATCTCGTAGCAACTCACTCACCATCACGAGAACAGGGAAACTGCCCCTAGGATTCTATTACCTCCACCTGGTCTCTCCCTTGACACATGGGGATTATGGAGATTACAATTCAAGACGAGATTTTGAGGGGCACAAAGCCTAACCATTTCACAGCCTAACTTTCTTCCTACTTGAAATATCAGTTAAGAAGGAAATATGGCTTGAAAATTATATTCTCCCTTTACACTTACAATGAAATTAGACTTAATCTTAAAATATTAGGAAGACAGATTCCCAATTTCCTTTTCATCCCCAGAGAAGAGTCAGCTGACCCCAGGGAATGCTCAATCCCACGGGGTCAGGCCACACCCCTTGAGAGCCTCTCTGGGGGGGCCCTCCATAAGCACCAAAAGCAATGGCAGCTTGGATGGGATTGAGAAATACTGACTTCTACCATAGCTTCCCAACTATTCACCTGCTCCTAGATTCATGCCCAGCCACAATCGTCCTCCCCAAAACCTTCCGTCATATTTCTAAAAGACAAATCTGATTCTCTTCCACTTCTGCTGAAAATCTTTCAAAGATTTGCCATCAACTATGGGAAATTAGTCAAAATATTTAGCATAGACAACAATATCCTCCCTAGGCAATCCCCCTTGGAAAGCTCGTCTTTCTCATCCCCGGTGCTGGGTGCCACGCAGTGGGACAGAAAGGAATGCTCGCCACATCAGCAAAATTATTTGCAGATTGTGATGTTTCTTAACCAGCTTTCTAGTCTTAATTTACGGAGGCTTTTGAAAAGGGACTCTAAAGATTCCAGTGGGGATTCACTGGGCAGGGAAAAAAAGCAGAGAGTAGGCATTAAATCATAAAACACATTTGTAAAAGTTGTCCTAAAGCTTCCCCATGTGTTCCCTAATGGATAATAAATGACTGTAAGAGAATCTATACATTCTTTTACAGTCGTTTATTATCCATTAGGGAACACATCTTTTTCAGATGTAAAGATGTAAAAAGCAAACATCTTAACTCCCCATTTTTTTTAAGTTCGGGTCTTTTAAAATTTAATCCTAAGTTTTTGCCTTTTTGAATTCTGGTGAACCTGGCGGCAGTGGGGGCTAATCTCATTTAGAACAGCTGTCTTTTCAGAGACTGACAGTCAGAAAGGAAAACGTCAGTTGAACATGGACTAAGGAATGCCCACATTGTTGGTGGAGAAAAGATGACTAACCTGCTAGGTGGGCCTCATTATCACCGGGAACCTGGGTCCAAACACAAAACAAAATAAAACCAGCATAGGGTTACTGCAAAAACTCTTCTGGGCATTAACATTAATATTTAATATACAACAGTGATTCGCTGAAACTTATTTGTACTATCTGATAGATACCTTCCTGGGCAAAAAGAGTAGCTCCAGGTTGTTCTAAGTTACAAACTCTGTGAAAACTCAGAAGATGCTAATCTCATTGACAGAATATTAACTAACACTAAACTTGTTTGGAACTATATTTAGTACAGTAGTGAGACCACAGGCACCGACTAGCAAAGCACGTGAGTTTTCCTTTCGGCTTCTCAGCCTTGGCAGCGCAGAGTGTTACAGCAGTGAGAAAGGCCTCTCGCTTCACCTGAACCATCCATCAGGAAATGTTACGACAAGCCTCAGAAGCGACATTTTGCACCTTCTCCATGTGGCACTGAGCCATTTCACACTGGCTGCAGAAAATAGTGTGCCTGTTAACAACATTTTTCAAGGAAAAATTAGAAATCAACTCTGAAGCAACTGTAAATAGTACCCGTCTACCACAATTACTGTGCCTCCAACTAACACGTAGTTCCCAGGCACAGAAAGGTAACAAAAAATAAACTGAAAAAGGAAAAAGGGGCCAGGTGCGGTGGCTCACACCTATCATCCCAACATTTTTGAAAGGCTTAGGTGAGAGGATCACTTAAGCCCAAGAGTATGAGACCAGCCTGAGCAACATAAACTGAGGTCTACAGACAGCAGAATTCACCGGAAAAGAATGTGAGGAAATGCTCCAGGCTGGGTCAGAAAGGACCACAGAAAGTATATGAAGCATGTCTTAATAATCTTAAACATCTGTCTCTAGGTTTCTTTCCATCCCTATGCTTGAACTTAACAGGTAACCCACTATTTTGAATTATGCTGATTTGGTTTGTCTGGTAATTTCAAATGCTGCCCATCCTCCAAAGTCATTAACTGGATTTTACCAGTGGATACCCAGGTCCCAGGTAATACCCTAGTTCCCAAAGCAAGGCTCTGGAACTGATAGAGTAACATATGATAGCAACCTGTTACTATCACCATAGTTAGTATGTTTTACTGAAGCATTCCAGTGAAGCCGGAAAAGAGAAGACTCTGAAATCCCTTCAGTCATTTATTTGGGTGTTGATGTGCCGCCCTTTCCATATCACCAAATTAGACCGAAACAGGGTTTTGGGGCAGCCCCCATATACTCACCGTATATCAGTCAATGCCAAGGAAAGCATCAAAAATAGCCTGGATTGAAGAGTAAACATCTTGGTCTCTAATACAGAACCAAAAAATGACAAGGATAAGAAAAAGTTTCCTTTTCCACCTTGAGTTTACTCATCCTGTTCAAAAAATTGTTAGTGATTAGTGCAATGTGAAAGCAAACTTTTGTACTTTGGATTCTCAGCCATTTACTCTTCAGTAAAGCCCAAGAGGTGGGGGTGGGGAGGAATTTGATCAAGATTTTAAAACATCACCCTGTAACCTAATATTGAAAACTTTAGAGAGCCTTATTGAAATTACCATTACTAAAATACAGCAGCCAAGCCTTCTGTATAAATCCTTGGGCCGTGCTAAGTCAATGTAAGGGACGAAATCAATTACATAGGCTTAATTTGCAAAGAGAGAAAATTTAAGCATCTAAATTAGGATTACTTAGTTTCACAAGATATATCCAGTTATTAAAGTTTTTATGAGCCTTGCATAGAATAAGTCCCCAAATATTTGTTTAATGAGTTAACTAGTGAATGAGAATCAATGAATGAAAGTAAAGAAGGGAAGGAAATTCAGCTACAAGAATTAGCAATGCATAAATATGCTTTGAGTATTAGACATTAAATACAATTTAAATCCATATCAGTATCCAAGTAACTGATGAGAGACGGCTGATATAAAATGAGCTATCATCTCAATGAAACTATTAAGAGAGCGAGTGACTAGAAACCAGGTCGTAGCACACAAGGCTTCCTTCTTCCTGATCCTCATGCTCTTACCTTCTGTTTTTTGTTTTGTTTTGTTTTTCCCTCTTCTCCAGCTTCACTTCTGTAATCTCTGGTCCCTAATATTTCTTTTAAAGTACCCAGAGAGGTAAAGACTCTTCATTCCCTTTCTGCTAGCAACGCTCACACCTTAAGCTGGATGAGTCTGTTCAGTTGTTCATTCGTTGCTTAGTTGACTCAACAGCAACTGATTGAGCTGGGTGCCAAGCACTGTTCTTGGGCTAGGGTCAAAAAAAACCAAGAAACACACTTGGTCCCTACCCTCAGGCTGCTTAGAGTCTTTGTGGGGACATAGATGAGTCAAGAACCAATTACAATACAGAGGTAGATTTGGAACTCTGGGAAAACATGGCCTGATGTTAGAATTCATAATCTAGTTGCAGAGGAAGAACATTTGACATTTAAAAGGAAATGAGTATTGCTTAACGGTTCAAGAGAACCACTATATATTAGTGGTTAAAGGGATATTGGCAAAAGGAGGTAAAATCTAAGATGGAGTCTGAAGATGAGAATGCATTTGCCAGGTGGAAATGTAGGGGAAAGATAAGGGAAACATAGGAAAGGTAAATAGAACTAAATGCACATGTGAAGGACCGGAGCTGATGGATTAGTATTTTGAGGGAATCTGTCTGGATAAAATCTGTGCTTCACATCAAACAAAGCAAACTCACTTTGCTATGCACAGTCCCATCATGCTTGTCTGTCTCCTCACCAATGGCCACATGGGAATACCCTTCCCATCTTGCCCCGTCCCACCCTTCAAGGCATAACTTTGCAATTCATCATGTCCTGTGTTAAAACCTTACATTTCTATGGCTCTTCTTAGGGTTCACATACGTGCTTTGTCAATGCTTGTGATATCTGTACCGTTTCGAATGACCATCTCCTCATCTAATAGATTGTAAGCAGTTCCTTAAGAACAGGATCATCTTAAAACAACCTGATTGGTATAGATGGCCTTTGTCTTTGTTCCTATACAGCACTTTGCCAGAGCAAATACTTACTATTTATTACTTGTTTAGTAACACAGTTTAGGTAAGCAAAAATAACAAAATTACCAACCCGAAACAACCTAGTCATCCAGGTTCTGGACTATTCTCAAGGCAGAAATGGAAAGAACTGATTGTTCTTGGTGTCACTTCCAGTGGATCTATGTGGGGATTCACTGTGATGAGAAAAACACACAGGTTCCATTCCATAAACACTACACATTTGGACTAGGGGTCCAAATTGTTAGGTCAGCATGACACTAAAACCATTTTTACTTAAGAATAATTCGGGCTTGGGGTTGAATATTTATCCTCTTTGTTGAGATGCCGCTGACACCTAAATCTCCAGTACCCCTGCAATTTTCAGAGAAAAGGATGATTCTCTTCTACTACCAGTTGAAAAGAGAGATGTGCTTGGGGCATGTGGCAGTAAATTTTCAAAAGATCGATGCCCAGAAATTGCAAGCAAAATTTCTAGTCATAGTAAAATGATACATGTACTAGTTCTCTTAGATAAGTTTTTGAGACAAAAAAAAATTAAGATTGAACTTTGCGAAAGATTCTTTTTCTTGAGGCAGCATCAGAGGACTTTGTACATTTCTTCAGTTCACTGATTTACAAAGTTGTGCCTGCATGTAGTTCAAAAGAAGTTCCAGCATTCTGTAAGAAATGCTCAACGGCCACAGCACCTGTTCCATTCATAGGTATCCTTTTATGAAATGGACATTTCCACTGAAAGTAAAAATGTTATCATTGTATGCATACCACCAGGAGACAGGGAAATACTGGGTAGAAGAGGGTCCCTAAGTGAGGACAGGTGTTTCTGTTTTCGGGCCCAAAAAGTTGGCTTTTGGCCCACCATATCCCCCATCCTGCCCATATATAAACCTGAGACACAAGAAGCTGAATGTCAGGACCAGCATACCAGTGACAGTGGAACGGTGTGACAGAGAAAGAGAGAAGAGAAGGGACCTCTGGAGGCTGAGGGGAGTTTAGCTGGGGGCAGTCAGAGAAGAGTCTGGCCACGGGGCAGCCCAACCTCAGGGGAAAACCACCCTCCCACTCCATCCACCACTTCCAGCTCCCCATTCATCTTGCTGAGAGCCACCTCCACCACTCAATAAAACCTTGCACTCATCTTTTGAGCCCACTTGTGATCCAGTTTTTCTGGTACACTGGGCAAGAACCTGGGAAACAGAAGGCTGTCACATTGGCCCCCTGCCCTTGTGAGAAGGCAGAGGGTCCACTGACCTGATTAACACACAAGCCGTCTGCAGATGGTAAATCTAAAAGAGCTTGATAACACATGCCCACCTGGGCTTCGGGATTCGCAAACACCCACCCCTAGACACTGCTGTGGGGTCGGGGCCCAAAAGTGCTCACACCGGCCTCTGTACCTGCCCATCTGCGTGCTCCCCCTAAGGGTTTGAGCTTCCGGTCAACCAAGCAGACCACACCCTGTCACCCATCCTGCAAGGTGAATCAGGGAACTCTCGTTTCAATACCAGCATACCAGTGCTGATTATATGATAGACTTCAAATGCATTTCCACATGGGGGACGATCTAGCAGGATCTCCTCCTACAGATGATCACTGGCATTTGCCTGATAAGATAAGGGGCATATTTTGCCATTTAGGGCATTGCAGACTTTGTTAAAAAGGAAAAGTAGATTCTCTTGCAGTATTGACTATTCTTAACATATTGTCTCTGAGAGGCTTGTGGGTTTTTTTTACTAACTCAACAAACATTTATTAAACATCTATCAGGTTCCAGGGCACGGTTGCCCAAACAGAATCCCATCCTCTCGTTGATCACCCTCTAGCCATAAAGTTAACACTCCCCAAATGTGTTCAGAACTCCCAACCATGTGTCTCTTAGGCACAGTATATTGCGTATAATGAGAGCTCACTTACATTTGTACAATGAATGAATGAGTTTTTCTACTTTTATTCACTTTATCAGGCTTTTCTCTCTGTGTCAAATGATATTTCCATGTCTCCCTCTTTTTCCTCTCCCACTGCAATTCCTGCTCCACGATTATATCACCTCTTAAGCCATATTAGAAGGGAGATGGTATAATAGAACGAACAAGCATTCTGCAATTAGACATCTCTGGTTCAAGCCCTGACAATATCACCTTATCAAGTCACGCAATGTCTATGACTCCCAGTTTTCCATCTGTAAAATGAAAGTAATGCCCCTAATATATAGTATCGTTGTGAGAGAAAACAGGTATGTCTCAGGTTCCTGGAATGCTTTCGTGTCAAGCCTCTACTCAGTGTGCAATCAATGCTAATTTCTTTCCTTTTCTCAGGATCCAACTTAAATTCCTGCTCTTCTGAGAAGCCTGTCTGCTTACCCACTTAGAATTTCTCTCTACTGTAGCACGGGAGTACTTCCCCAGTTTCTGAATGCCTCTATGGGGAAAAAAAATCTACCATTGAGAAACTTTAGATATTATAGAGAAAATAAGATAGGAAACTGAGAGCATTGTTAAGCCTGAAGTGTTTCAAATTCAGTAAAATAAAACCATAACCCAACTTGCTAGACAAAAACACTATCAGTGGTGTTTATGGATCTTAAATTAGCAATTATGCCTACTCTAGTATTAGTTTTCATTTACCACTCCTTGCTCCTTAGACGATTCCTGAAGAGTTCCTTGCCTTGTAATTTATAAAGCTGCTTGTAAATCCATTTCACTTTGAGGCAAATAATCCACATACTGCCAGAAGCTTGTTTTATCTACAGCCAAATATTCGATGCCTATATGATTTTATGGCTCTTATTATTGACTCCTGTGTCTCAAGTTCCAACATGGTCTCCAAAGCGAAGAAGCACATAGGGCTTGAGAGGAAAAGAAGCTTTCGGTAGGCTCTAATAAAGCACAGTCTTTTGCTAGTGGACAGTGCACAACCCACTTTCAGTGCTCAAGATAATGCAGTTTTCCTGGGTCTGTGATAATCCCAGGCTTAAAGCTTTCCTCACTTCCAAAGCCCAAGGCTGCAGCCTGAAAACTGAACTTTCCTCAGCCTCCTTTATCAGCCTCTTCCAGCGGTGAAATCACGCTGTTTGTTTTTTCCTTCTTCTTTACATGGTCTGATGTCAAATTAATGTGGCTTGATCAAGGCCCCACAGGAGTCACCACAATTGGGTGGAATCACTGAGAGAAGAGCAGAGCCTCCAGGTACCCCAGGCTCCTTTCCCTTAACCTGTCTTTCACTGAGAGACGTAGTCCTCCTTCCAAGGACACGACTAAAAATGTGATACACAAGAATTTTAAAAATACAATTCTGAATCAAAGCATTAACAACTCTGTGCAGTATTCTGCTTTCTGACAGAGAACAACTAAGACCATTTTGCAAAAGACATCTACAGCTGCCCACCACAATCCTTCCTGACTTTCAGGGAACTTATATGGGACCATCATTCACTAATGTTTCACATGATTGTAGAACAATTCATGCTATCCAGGCAGAAATTTCTATAGATTTTTCTGTACTTTCTCCAATGAACACAAAAAGCAACTTTTCATGTCAAGATGTATCTTCTTCTGAATCATTCAACAAACACTTACTGAGTTCTGACATACTGCAGAGTTCAAGATAGACAATGTCTCTTTTTCTCATGGTGCTTAAGTGTCAGGACAGGACATGGGCAATAAACAAGTACAGTTAGCCCTCCATATCCAGGGGTTCCATATCCTTGGGGTCAACCAAGCTCAGATCAAAAATATTCAGAAAAACATGGATGGTTGCATCTATACTGATCATGTGCAGACTCTTTTTTTGTCATTATTCCCAAACAATACTGTATAACAACTATTTACACAGCAGTTTTATTGTATTAGGTGTGATAATTAATCCAGAGATAATTGCAAGTGTGCAGGAGGTGTGTGTAGGTTATATGCCAGCAGTCCACCAGTCTATATGAGGGACTTGAGCATCTGTGAATTTTGGTATCTAAGGCAGATTCTGGAACCAATCTCCCACAGATACTAGGGTACTGAGGGATGGCAATAAGCACTTAATTGCAGATAATGATAAGTGCTGTGAAGAAAATGAGGCAGGAAGATGTGTGTGTGAGAGAGAGTATGAAGTGGGTATACGGGAAATTAATGCAGATGAGGTCATCAAGGAAGGCCTCTCTGAAGAGGTGACATGTAGCCAAGACCTGAATACTGAGAAGCAAGTATGCATATTCCAGACAGAGGAAATAGTGAATGTGAAGTCTTCAGGTAGGAACGAGATGAAGGAACTCCTGCCCTGGGAGAGCTCACTGTTTTATCTGCTTCTTCATGACTTTATAAACTATACATGAATCCTATTAACTTTAATCTTTGTGGACAAGATAAGTGCAAATCTCATCGATGAGTTTCTAGCCCTTTTGGTTCTTTCTGGCACATTCCTACCAGGGCGAGCTGCAGACGACCAGGAATACCTGTTGATGATTAACACCCACAGAGGATGAAAAACAGATTTTGCTGGTTGGTCAGCCATAAAATCTTAAGGAAAGCTGCAGGAGATTTAGCACAATCCTTAGGTAGCTGGGCCACTCATTTCTGTATAACTCCTACCTTACCCCATCCCTCACCCCATCTTACCCATCCCCAGGAACATAATAGCTGTGCTGAGTAATAACCTTTCTTAATCTGTGGGAAGTCAATAGTTAACAACTGAGGATTGTCTTTCTCATTGCTTTATGCTGAAATACGCCTAAGACTCTTTGATGTCATTTAGAAAAAGCTCTAAAATTTAACCTGATAAAGTAATAATTTACAAAAAGACAAGCTTTGATAGACATTCCTGATGCTAGCATAAGCTGCACTCTAGGCTTAAAAAGCATTGTAAACAGTTATGAATACAAACATATGGTTAGATAAAAGAAATAGTTCTGTTTGATAGCAGATAGGGTGACTATACTTAGCAACAATGTTATGTATATTTCAAAGTAACTAAAAGAGAGGACTTGAAATGATACCCATACATAAAAATGATACTCAAGGTGATGGATACCACAATTACCCCGATTTGATCGTTACATACTCTTTACATGTAAAAAACACTCACAGTACCCCATAAATATGTAAATTAATATCAATAAAAGGGGGAAAACACCATAAAATAGAAGTACATCATATTCCATATTAGTGATATTACATCTTCGCATTAAGAATGGATATGCTTTCTTTACATTCAATTCATTCATTATTCACACAGATGAATTCATCAGGCCTTAAATATACCAGTGTCTTAGACTTTTTCCCTAACCCAGTATAAACTGCCACATTCCCAAGGTTATGGGAGCTTCCTTAATAACACTAGGGTGTGATACTCTCTTCCACTCACACAGTCACTCATTGGTACACATAACTCTGGAGAATGGTAGGATCTTTCACTTGGATGTTTACAGAAAGCTATCATAGCCTCTTACTGAAGACATTTTTAAAAATACTCTGAAAGTCTGTGCTGTCCTAAATTGATGCAGTCTACTCCTTTCTGTCCTGAAGCTTAAGCTAATGTTCAATCCTGGAGACATTTTACTTCTATGATGATATAATTAAGTGCCAAACATACTCAAGAGACCTAAATTCCAGTCCTACATTCAATTCTTCACTCAACAAACACTTATTATATATATTATGCACCAGACTTTGCCCCACTGATAGGTTTTATTCACTAAATTGCTTTATGCCCCAGTTTTCTTATCTGTACATATCTCTATAAAAAGATCACTTACTGGCCAGGCACGGTGGCTCACACTTGTAATCCCGCACTTTGGGAGGCGGAGGCAGGAAGATCACGAGGTCAGGAGTTCAAGACCAGCCCTGTCCAATATGGTGAAACCCTGTTTCTACTAAAAAATACAAAAATTAGCTGGGCATGGTGGTATGTGCCTGTAGTCCCAGCTACTCAGGAGGCTGAGGCAGGAGAATCGCTTGAACCCAGGAGGTGGAGGTTGCAGTGAGCCAAGATCATGCCAGTGTACTCCAGCCTGGGCAACAAGAGTGAGACTGTCTCAAAAAAAAAAAGAAAGAAAGAAAGAAAGAAAGAAAGAAAGAGAGAGAGAGAGAGAGAGAGAGAGAGAGAGAGAGAGAGAAAGAAAGAAAGAAAGAAAGAAAGAAAGAAAGAAAGAAAGAAAGAAAGAAAAGAAAAGAAAAGAAAAAGAAAAAGAAAAAGAAAAAGGCATTTCCCAGATAATCTCTAAGGTCTTTTGCAGTTCTAAATACCTTTACTTCCAAATCCAATTCTAATTTCCATATTGTTTCTGAATCATACTTGTTTCAAAGTAAACTGAGTTCGTCTTATGGAAATTTCCCATTAAAATAAAGATAAGTACTGGTTATTTCACCTAAAGCATTAATATAATTTCACTGGTTGGGAGAAAAAAACATAACAATATTTTTGGAATTCAGATGAATATTTTCAAGAATGATCAATGAAGAAATTATACTTTACACACACACACACACGCACACACACGCACGCACACACACACACAGAGTGGCCATCCGTATTCACAAGTTCCACATCTGTGGATATGGAGGACAAACTAAGAAACTTGTACAATCTGGGAATTTGATATCCTGGTGATAGAGGGTCCCGGAAACACTTGTCTGAAGTTATGGAAGGCTTCATTGTATATACGTTCACAAGTGTTAGAAAACAATACACGTTACCAATGTCTTAGAACCAGTTTCCCTAAGCAAAAAGAGAAGTGTATGAAAACATACTTACATTTTAAAAGTATACATATATTTTGCTGGTCACATTGTATATTCTTTCTCAAGACTAATTTGATAATATATAACAAGGATCATAAAACTGGTTGTGTAGATTAATTATAAAAATTACCTTAATTCTTCATCTCTTTATATATTCTTTTTGTTTGGTTATGGTGTAATGAAATTTTTTTTTTTTTTTTTTTTTGAGACGGAGTTTCGCTCTTGTTACCCAGGCTGGAGTGCAATGGTGCGATCTCGGCTCACCGCAACCTCCGCCTCCTGGGTTCAGGCAATTCTCCCGCCTCAGCCTCCTGAGTAGCTGGGATTACAGGCACGCGCCACCATGCCCGGCTAATTTTTTGTATTTTTTGTAGAGACGGGGTTTCACCATGTTGACCAGGATGGTCTTGATCTGTTGACCTCGTGATCCACCCGCCTTGGCCTCCCAAAGTGCTGGGATTACAGGCTTGAGCCACCGCGCCCGGCCTGTAATTTTTTTTTAAATTTTACTTTAAGTTCTGGGATACATGTGCTGAACATGCAGGTTTGCTACATAGGTATACATGTGCCATGGTGGTTTGCTGCACCCATCAACCCATCATCTAAGTTTTAAGCCCTGCATGCATTGGGTGTTTGTCCTAATGCTCTCCCTCCCCTTTCCCCTGACAGGCCCTGGTGTGTGATGTTCCCCTCCCTGTGTCCATGTGTTCTCATTGTTCAACTCCCTCTTATGAGTGAGAACATGCATGTTTGGTTTTCTGTTCCTCTGTCAGTTTGCTCAGGATGATGGTTTCCAGCTTCATCCATGTCCCTGCAAAGGACATGAACTCATCCTTTCTTATGGCTGCACAGTATTCCATGGTATATATGAGCCACATTTTCTTTATCCAGTCAATCATTGACAGGCATTTGGGTTGGTTCCAAGTCTTTACTATTGTAAATAGTGCTGCAATAAACGTGTGTACAGGTGTCTGTATAGTAGAATGATTTATAATTCTTTGGGTATATACCCAGTAATGTGATTGCTGGGTCAAATGGAATTTCTATTTCTAGATCCTCAAGGACTCACCACACTGTCTTTCACAATGGTTGAACTAATTTACACTACCACAAACAGTGTAAAAGGGTTTCTATTTGTCCACGTTCTCTCCAGCATCTGTTGTTTCCTGACTTTTGAATGACTGCCATTCTCAACTGGCGTGAGCTGGTATCTCATTGTGGTTTTGATTTGCATTTCTCTAATGACCAGTGATGATGAGCCTTTTTTCATATGTTTGTTGGCCACATAAATGTCTTCTTTTGAGATGTGTCTGTTCATATCCTTTGCCCACTTTTTGATGGGGTTGTTTTTTTTTCTTGTAAATTTAAGTTCCTTATAGATTCTGGGTATTAGACATTTGTCAGATGGATAGTTTGCAAAAATTTTCTTCCATTCTGTAGATTGACTGTTCACTCTGATGATGGTTTCTTTGGCTGTGCAGAAGCTCTTTAGTTTAATTAGATCCCATTTGTCAATTTTGGCTTTTGTTGCAATTTTAGTCATGAAGTCTTTGCCCATACCTATGTCCTGAATGGTATTGCCTAGGTTTTCTTCTAGGGTTTTTATGGTTTTAGGTTTTATATTTAAGTCATTAATCCATCTTGAGTTAATTTTTGTATAAGGTGTACGGAAAGGGTCCAGTTTCAATTCTCTGCATATAGCTAGTCAGTTTTCCCAGCACCATTTGTTAAATAGGGAATCCTTCTCCATTGCTTGTTTTTGTCAGGTTTGTCAAAGATCAGATGGTTGTAGATGTGTGGTGTTAATTCCAAGGCCTCTGTTCTGTTCCATTGGTCTGTATCTCTGTTTTGGTACCAGTACCATGCTGTTTTGGTTACTGTAGACTTATAGTATAGTTTGAAGTCAGGTAGCATGATGCCTCCAGCTTTGTTCTTTTTGCTTTGGATTGTCTTGGCTATACGGGCTCTTTTTTGGATCCATACGAAATTTAAAGTAGTTTTTTTCTAGTTCGGTGAAGAAAGTCAGTGGTAGCTTGATGAGAATAGCAGTGAATCTATCAATTACTTTGAGCAGTATGGCTAATTTCATGATATTGATTCTTCCTGACTCACCCATGTAACTTGCTTTGGCCAATGAGCTTTCTCTCTTTCCAATCAGCCTCCTTTGCTATAACCATGAGAACATACACACCTCAGCCTGATGAGTGAATGTGAGAGACACCTGGAGGAAAATCAAGTCATTTCAGCAGGGCCCAGTGGCTTATGAGTTAAGAAAATGGAGCTGAGAGTCCAGGAAGGCTAAAGCAATTAGAATCTGAAGGCAAAAATACCAAGAGAGAATACTGCAAATGTGCAGTGTCCCTCTCAAGTCTGTGCAGCACCTGACAAGTAATGATCAGCACATGTGTGTGGGGCAACTACCCACTGTTTAGGAAACAACCACTCCCAAAACGATTAGAAAAGACCATCCCTAGAGCTCACACAGAGCCAGAACAGTTGTTGTTCCCACTAGGTAAGTGAAAAACTTCGTAATTCATGAGGCATCAAATAGCATGATTGGAAGGGCATGCCCTGTGTAGTGGGCCAAAATCAACCCTGGACGAAATACTGCTCTGCTGTCACCTAGCAAAACTTAAAAGCAAAACAGAAAGAATCAGCCTATTTCCAAGTAACTTAACTCTGCCCTAGAACAAATCTAAGAATATTTATAGAAATACAAAAATATCCAGTTCCCAACAAGGTAAAACTCATCATTTCTGCATCCAGAGAAAACTTACCAGGTACGTTAGTTTGCTAGGGCTGGTGTAACAATGTACCACAAACTGGGTGATATTTATTGTGTCACAGCTCTGGATGCCAAAAGTTCAAGGTCGAGGTGTTGTCCGGGTTGCTTTCTTCTGAGGAATGGAGGGAAGCAAGGAAGGCTCTACCACAAATTTTTATCAGGCTGCTGGAATTGCGGTAGGAAGAAAGTAGAATGGGGCCAAAGAAGCCACTGAGACAGAAATGAAATTCAATTTTTAAATAATCTATGCCTTTTACGAAAGAATGTGAAGGTGTTCAGCAAGACACACACAATAATGGAATTAAAATGTAAATGGGAAGAAAGCCATGAATGTCTGGAGGAAGTAGATATGTTAGCCATAAGTGCTAACTTAGTTGCTACAATCATTAATAAACATGGCTTGGAGCTTCCTGGCAGCTGTAGCCAAAGGGGAAACACAGTTTGTAAGAAATTGTGCTTTGTGTTAGGGAGAAAAAAAATTATTAATTCACAAATACTCACTGCTTTCCTCTACCCTTTCCCTAGGTGTTTTTAAATCTTTCTTCTCCCACTTAGGCTTTTTTGATAGACCCTGGCATTGGCAAGGGGGGATCAAGAATATACACAGAGATGGCTGGGCACGGTGGTTCACACCTGTAATCTCAGCACTTTGGGAGGCCGAGGCAGGTGGATTTGGGAGTGCTGAAGCACCTGAGGTCAGGAGTTCAAGACCAGCCTGGCCAACATGGCGAAACTGCCTCACTACTAAAAATACAAAAATTACCTAGGCAGGGTGGTGTGTGCCTGTAATACTAGCTACTGGGGGCTGAGGCAGGAGGATCGCTTGAACCTGGGAGGCAGAGGTTGCAGTGAGCAGAGATTGTGCCACTGCACTCCAGCCTGGTGAACAGGGTGAAGCTCCCTCTCAAAAAAAAAAAAAAAAAAAAAAAAGAATTGAGTGAGGAAACTCAGGTGTTCTATGTCACTGTCTGAAGGAGGAATCATACATTTTGGTACCCAAAAAGAGAAAGTAGGTTACCCCTTTCAAAGCATATATAAATCCTTACTCCATCATTTTACAAAGGATAAATGCTTTATTTACCTTTGTCGATGAGCAGATAAGCAAGTGCTCTTCTGCAAGACTATAAATAATCAGGAGCCAAAATGGTGAAATGCTGAAATCATCATCTGCAAATTAGCAATGGCTATTTTTATGTCAGGTTTTGATTTTAGGAGAAAGGAAAATTATATTCTGATCCACTTCCTAGGAACAGCTGTAATCAGCAGATGATGGAGATGACAAAACTCCAGTAATTAAACGTCTTTCTCATTTAAAAATCGATTCAACAGCAAAAACAAAAAAGACATCAGTGAATTTTTACTTTTGACTCCCAGAAAGTGTTCCATCTCTAAACAGACTATCATTAATTTGTATAATATATATGATTAGGCAAACAAACAAAAAAGGAAGGAAGGAAGGAAGGAATAAATATAATTACCTTCGAAGAGAATGTTTTGTAACTTATTGTTTCTTTTATGGCCTCAATATATAGAAAGATATGTGACTATGGAACATCGGTCTATCTCTTTTTTCTCTTACACATTACTGTTAAGTCCTGCAGAATGCAAGATGGCATTGGAACACTATGTTCCATTGTGTTTCATCAAGAGACTGAACCCATTATTAGATTTCTGACTCCTTTTGCTGGTCCTTTGGCAAATAGGTAAATAAATTGCTGGAAAAAGTCCTCATCAGTCATCTGTTGATTAAACAAGTATTTATTGACCCTACTAAGAGCCAACAAGATTCTATTAGGTGAACAAAACAGTCTAAAATCCCTGCCTTCCCGGAGTTTACATCCTAGTGGAGGAAGGACAGTAAAACAAGCAATCAGAGTTAAGTCATATGGTGATGAGAATGGAAGAAGAATGGGTTGGGGAAGAGGGCACTAGGGAGGTGGCAGAAGTTTTAAAGGGTGGGAAAAGGCCTCCATGAGAGTATGACTCATGACATTTGAGCAAAGATCCAAAAGGTGTGACAAAGGGAGGCATGGAAATAATGTAGAAAGAGGCTCCCAGACAGAGGGAGCAGCGCTGTCAGGGCTGAGGAACGGCAAGGAGGTCAGTCTAAGGGATGAGTGTGATGAGCTGAGCCAGGGATGTGCCAGACAGAAGATGGCAGATTGTGGAGGGCACTGTGCTATTGTTAGGACTTCGACTTTCACTCTGAGGCAGATGGGAAGTCACACAGAGGTTGAACTAAGGAGGAGCATAACATGGCACAGAAATTTTAAGTTTATGGCCATGGTGTTGAGCACAGACTATAGGGGATCAAGGGGAGAAACAGGAGGCTCTGCAGGAAGCTGCTGCAGTTATCCAAGCTAGAGAGGATTGGCTCAGACAAGGGAGGGTGCAGTATCCATGGTGAAAAGACCCCTGCATCCACCCAGCCATCCATGGGATTAAGAGATGCCACGGGTGGAGTCATGTTTTCTTGGAAAAGTTTTTCTTAAAAAATAGTCATTGTTGGCCGGGCATGAGTGGTAGAAGAAAAAAGTAACTGGAAAATATGAGGCAAGAACTTTTTGATAAACATGAGGCACGACAGAAAATATGCAAAACTTCACAATGTATGCATAGAAAAAAATTCCAAAGGGATGCTGCAAACATAGGGTATTCGTTTTCTAGGCTGTCGTGACAAAATACCGCAGACTGGGTGGTTTAAACCAGTGGTCCTCAGCCTTTTAGGCACCAGGGACCCATTTTGTGGAAGACAGTTTTTCCACAGCCTAGGGGTGCGGGACAGTTTGCAGGTGATTCAAATGCATTACATTTATTGTGTACTTTATTTGCATTATTATATTGTAATATGTAAGGAAATAACTATACAACTCACCACAATGTAGAATCAGTGGGTGCTCTCAGCTTGTTTTCCTGCAACTACATGGTCCCATCTGAAGGTGATGGGAGACAGTAACAGATCATCAGGCATTAGATTCTCATAAGGAGCACACAGCCCAGATCCCTCACATGCATAGTTGACAACAGGGCTTGTTCTCCTAGGAGAATCTAATGCCACCACTTATCTGACATGAAGCGGAGCTTAGGAGATAATGCAAGCAATCGGAGTGGCTGTAACTGCAGTTGAAGCTCTCCTACCACCAGCCTCCTGCTGTGTGGCCCAGTTCCTCACAGGCCACTATCAGTCCGTAACCTGGGGGCCGTAGACCCTAGCTTAAACAATAGTAGTTCATTTTCTCACAGTACTGGAGGCTAGACATCTGAGACCAAGGTGTCAACAGGGTTGCTTTCTCCCAAGGCCTGTCTCCTTGACTTGCAGATGGTCATCTTCATGTCCACTTTGTGTGTCTTTCCCCACCACGTGTGTCTGCATCTACATTTCTTCCTTTCCTTGGCTGTCTTCTCCCTGCATCCCCTCACATGGAGTACTCTGTGTATGCACACCTGTCTCTAAATTTCCCCTTTTATAAAGACTCCAGTCATAGTGAATTAGAGCCCACCCTAATGACCTCATTTTAACTCTTTAAAGCCCCTATCTAAATACAGTCACATTCTAAGACCCTGGGAGTTAGGACTTCATTGTATGAATTGAGGGGCAATACAGTTCGGCTCATAAAACACACCAGTCTTCCCAAAGCCTTCCAGGCATTGTTACTTGTTAACTGCTTCATGAACTATGATTTTTGATAGTTTGAGCACCAAAAATATGCTAAGCCCAGAATATGGCATTTGTCATACTTACTCTATTCGTGTGTGACCCACCAAACCCGTGGTAGAAAGGAACGGGCTGGAGGCGCTGGAATCTCATATGCTTTCTGTTCAGCTCTGCCTTCAAGGAGTAGTCATTAGCCTCAGTACGTGTCTTATGGAGACTGTTTCTTTACCAAGTGCCCCAATATCTTGCATAATTCAAAAAGCCAGGTAGAAAGAATTGCTTTGTGTTTCCTGAAAGACACTTAAAACAGAAAGAGACACCCCTCTGAGCTTTATTTTTCCAACTAACACTTCAGCTTCTATCTGGGCCACAGATATGGAGTCCAGATTCAAATCAGGGCTAACATCAGACAGGAGTTCACGGTGGCCATCGCTAATTATTTGTGACTCTCACGAGCCTGGACCTAACTTCATAATCTTTCTCAACACAGCCACTACCAGTTGACTGGGGTTGACACATGGCGTAAAATTTATTTGGCATCTTTGGTCCAAACCAAGTAGGCTGCCAGAAGCCTCTTTCCATAAGCCGTCCCTGCAGCCGAGGATTACCAAACCACTCAGTCTTAATTCTTGACTGGCTAAGCTGGAATTGGTCTCTGTGTTCATGAAAACCATTCTAAAACTACTGGTCCAGGCAGGTTTTTATGAGCCTGAAGCATAAAATTTGGAAGAGGAAACTCCTTTAATGAAAAAAGTGAAAAATTAAAAATTAGAATTTCTAGAGCCTCTCCTGGGGCCTTGGAAGAGTTCCATGCAAGTGAGAGGCCTAAAGCTTACGTTTCATTAGCTTCAAACCTCCTGTATCTGCCCCGCCACACACATACACACACACACACACACACACACACACACACACACACACACCCTGCCTCAAAACCAAAACTCTTCTGTAAAGAGAATTCTTTCCTTCGCCCCCACCCCTATTCACACACAGCCACCTCCTTCAGCTCCTGTAAGTCTGTATCTTGCTCTAAGTGGTTTCTATTACTATAGGCTTTCTTTTTCCCCGAGTCAGTTTTGATTCGTAGGTAGCCACAGGGTGGGCGAGTTAGGAGAGTCAAGACTAGGGCTGGGCTTGAGAAACACTCAAGTCCAAAGGGTATTGTCAGCCTATTTAGAAAGGGACATGTATTTGGTTAGCTCTGCTTCTGAGGTTAAACAGAGGTCATATTTTCAGTGAATTAGAGACAAGTCTCCAGGATTTAGCAGATAAAGACAAGCCAACCCTCTCATATACAATTGAGAAGTTGAGCTCTGAGGTTTCTGGAAATGTGGTATGTAATTTACACAAAGAGCCCAAAGCCTTCTTAGGAAAATGAATCAATATTGCTGTGCACTTCCACAGGATATTCAACGTCATGGAAGCAGATGTGACAGACTGAAGAGGCTTTGTCCAAGTCTGAGGGTCAAAAAAAGGCAACGAGACTCTTGAGGGAGAAGAGGCTTTAAGAGTTGAAGGAGATTGAGACAGACCGTGGGTCCCTGCTCTAAGATGGTCAGAAGGGACCTTGGTTCTGGATCCACCTAGACTTCAGAGAGCTCACACTGGTACCCCAGTACCCTTCTGAAGTAGCTACGAACAAGTGGGCAGGCCAGGAGACCACTGTTATTACAGAGCTGGAACTCAAACCGTCTTTAGAACACAATGTTCATAGCTGAACATAAAACTGATGAGAGAGACACATATTTCACACATTTGCCTTTCCCTTCCCCCGGCCTCTCTTTTCACAGATACCATTTTTTTTCCATAGCATTTCCTGAAGCATCCAGGACCCTCTGAATCCAGTTCTTCCCACAAGGGGCAGTGGTAGCGTTTTTGGTGGCAGCAGCATGCCTGGGATTCTGTTGCACCCGCAGCATCTGAAGCTTTTTAGTACAGTGGGAAAGGCGTGGATGTAGAAATAAAGAAAACCTAGATTTGAACCCTGGCACCATCATGTACCAATTGTAAGACTATAAGCAATTTAACTTATCTCAGTTTCTTAATATGTAAGCTGAAGTCATTGTGGGCAACAACCAAGTAGATTTGTCTAACAAACATAGCACGATCCCCAGCACAGCAGGTGCTCAGAAAATATTGGTTCCATAACTTTGCACTCCCAAAGGCTTCCCTGGCAGTGTTTGACCAATAACAAGCTTTAATTTGGAGTACGGTCAAATTTAGAGTGCAGTCGAAACATGTCCTTTTATTATCACCATCACCTGTACATCACTGTTGTAACCCACCAGAAGCCATGGTCACACCGTTTTAAGGAGCTGTGGATGATAAAAAGGCCATGGTCGTCACAAATGGGGTTTAGGTTTGAACACTGAATAAACACCGGGAAATGAGATAAGAATACAAGGCATCACTCAGCTCGGATTGGATAATAAAAAACAAACCTCCAAAACACAGATATGCAGTGTAAATAAAAACCGAAATGGAATCAATGACTAGAACCCAAAGTAACTTGCTTTGGAGCAGACAGGAAAGCAAACAAGCAAACTGGCTTCCAGAAACTTTCCTGGCAGTTCCCGCCTTTGATAGACCATTTACTTACCGTGAAATCTCTCCACCCTTAAGTATACAGGTTGGGCCGCCTCACACTACAATTAATCTGTGTTCACTTGTCATTCTGTTTCACGTTTTAGCTCCCTAAATTAATTGTCAATTCCACCAGGAAAGAAATAATAATTTGTTTCTTTGGCATGCTCCCTTTGGGTGGGAACACAAGAAATAAAAAGAAAAAAAGGAGCAAGGAGGAAGAAGGAAGGGGACAAGAAGGAAGAAAGAAGTAAAAAGAGAACAGAAAGGAAAATCTGCTTCAAAAGGAAGGCTGAGCTTCACAGTGAAGTGCCCTGTGGTGAAATATCTCCATGCTAGGAACCTGGCCAGCTGCAGACTGCTCTTGGCTGTTCCATTGAACTTGATGCAACCATTTTCCTATAATAGATACTTGCTGGAGGATTCAGCATAAGGCACCATCTGCCATGTTCGACCTGAATCATCATCAATAAAGCAATAAACTCTTTTACAGCTTGTATTGGTCATTAGTGACTAATTAAATGTGGGAAACAAATGCAGTATTTTCCAGGACAGCTGTTATACAAAGGGACAAGGGAGCAGAAATAATTGCACAACTGCTTTTATGAAGAGCTTTGTCTTTGAATCTAAATCCAGGCATTTTCCTATGATGGCAATAACTAAAACAAGAAATGAGTAACACTGGCAGGAGAACGTGAGAATGAGCAGTACTCCAGTCCCCTTAGACCCCACACCACTATGATAGAAGGGATCCTTTCACCTGCCCAAACATGCCGCCTTCTAGAAGCAACCCCTCCCACTTCTTCAATTCCCTCAGCACACAACTCATGAGGCTCTTACTAAACACTGCACTGGATTAATAATCCTCTGTGTCTGTGTCTTTGTATTTCTACCATTTGTAGATTCTTTAAGGCAAGGACTTTTCCACATTTAACTCTGAGCCTTATGTAAGACCAAACCTAGTGCTTTTTAATGAATGTACAATCAAGAAATATTTGTTGCATAAATTAATAAAATTTGTATTGTTTTCTAGTTTGAATTTTTTTCTCTTATCTATTTTTTTCATTTGGACTTGAGCCCCCACATCCAATAACTCCATGTAGACTTTGTTAAACAAGCACCAGACAGCATGGCCTAATAGCGAAAACACCGGGTAGAAGGTCAGGAAACACGAAGTGTAACTATGGTACTTTTTCTTTCCTTTTTTTTTTTTGTGATGAGTCTCACTCTGTCACCCAGGCTGGAGTGCAGTGGCTCAATCTCAGCTCACTGTAACCTCTGCCTCCCAGGTTCAAGCAATTCTCTCCCTCAGCCTCCCTAGCAGCTGGGATTCAGGCATGTACCACTATGCCCAGCTAATTTTTGTATTTTTAGTAGAGACAGGGTTTTACTATCCTAGCCAGGCTGGTCTGGAACTTCTGACCTCATGATCCACCCACCTCAGCCTCCCAAAGTGCTGGGATTACAGGTATGAGCCATGACACCTGGCCTACGGTACTTTTTCTAAATGTAAAAGTGAACTTTGGTAAGTCACATAACTTTTCTACACCTTGGTTATCTATAAAATGAGAAAAAATAATATCTGCCCTCCAAAGAAACGAGAGGGAAAGGGAGGAGACATTTACTGGGAGCTTATTATATGCCAGACACTGGGTTAGGTGTACACCTATGAATCATCTCATATGACTCTCATAATAATTTTGTGTTTGTTTTCCAGCTATACAGATGAGGAAACTGAGACTCAAGTAAAGTAACTGGCAGAAAGTTATTCAACTAATAATTAACAAAGTGAATTATTACCTAGAGAAACCAACTTCTTATTCAACACTTAGAGCCTCTGAGCTGGCACTATTATAATAGCCAAGGATACAAGATAAACAACAGAAATCTTACTATCAAGAAAAGGGAACATATAAACAAGTAATTATATGCGAGTAAGCATTTAAGATTCCTCCCAACTGAATCTGCTGTTTTTAATGAGACTGTGAAAGATCAAGCATGTAAAAGTATGTCACCGACTCAAAAGGTATATTTTTAGTAACTGTGCCTAACTAATACTATTTCCACTAGGAAATAAATATACTTTAAGTAAATAACTCTTGGTCACTGTCCTCAGTGACCAAGAGTAAGAAGCTTACAATCTTACTGAATATATCAGTGCTTGAAGTGGTGAACTTCATCTAGAAAACTCACACATATGAAATAATACAGTCTATTAAAATAACAGGCAAAGTTGATATTAATAATTTTGCTTTTGAGACTGCTTGACAACTATAACGATGAAGACCAGTGTCTTTGCCATACAATGAATACAGCATTATCACACATCCGGGGCTAAGGTTTTCTGAATATTATGTCATCTACTTATAATTAATCTCCAGGTTTCATTGGGTTTGTAGTAGGAAATATTCTACCACCCATATTCTGGGCTTTGGCCATGTATTCCTCTATAATCCCAGGTACTTTCTGATTAAACAATATTTTAACATTTTCATAATGGCTCTCTCACTTGAAGCAGTTTTATAAAATCTCCCCTTCTTCCCATGAACCTGAGAACTGAGAAGAGTACACACGAAATTAAAATAACAAAATGCATAAAGGAAATTTCAAAAGAAAGTCAAGCCAAAAATATGGCATCATTAACTAGAAGCTACAAAGCAAATGAGTTATAAAAAGATGTTTCATGTTATCTTTCCTTTAGTACATCGCTTTTGTATTGCTATGGATGTTTTACAAGCATAATTTTCTTGAATCTCTAGTGTTACTGTTGAAGTGGTATATAAAGCATCTACATATAACCCATGAGCTTAAATTCAGTGACTGATACTTATATATTTATTATGTTAAAAATATGTGCAGTTTCAGAATGCTTCTCTCTCTAATGTATTGTGAGGATTAAATTTTTGTCCCTCTTATAAAATAAGAATTGATTCCTTCTTTGTTCTGTAAGCATTTGGAAGAGAAAGTCTCAAAAAATAATACGTGGAAACACTCACCACCACCATCTTCTAAAAAATAGATTGAAACATGTACACCTCTCTCTTCTGGACAGACAGAATTCCACTTATTAGCACAGTGAGCCCATATTTAATATTTCACAGTTGTCCTGTAAAACAGTATGCCCTCTAGGAGTGCCTTGAAGCTTCTTCAGGTATTAACAAAACTTTAAGAAAAGAGGGGTTTACTACAAGCTCAACAGTCTGTACTTTGGTGATTGTTTAGGAAAGTTAATGGCTTATAAAAGGAATCATGAAAGAATGGGGCTAGAATTTTCAGGAGCTAAGTTAAGAAAGGTCCCACGTCAGAGACGTGAGGGTCTAAGGCTCTCCATCCCTCCCCCGGAGAGCCCTTTGCATGTGGGCCTCAGAAGCTTCCAGATGGAGTTAGGTGTGTCCCTCTTTGCTCTTCGTCCTCTTGCTCTGAATTTTGTAGGGATAAATCACATAGGAGAAAAAGCCTGGGACCCAGATTCTCTTTATTGAAATTCACAGGGATTACCCAAGTGATGCCTGAACAGATTATGCTAAAAGACAAATTATACAATGCAGATCTTTTTAAAAATCTGTCAAAAGGCTGAGCACAGTGGCTCACATTTAGTAGAGAAGGGGTTTCATCATGTTGGCCAAGAGTTTCAGAGGAGCCTGGCCAACATGATGAAACCCCATCTCTACTAAAAATACAAAACTTAGCCAGGCATGGTGGCAGGTAATTTTTGAGTAATTTCAGCTGCTCGGGAGGCTGAGACACAAGAATCACTGGAACCCAGGAGGCAGAGGTTGCATTGAGCCAAGATCACGCTGTTGCACTCCAGCATGGGTGACAAAGCAAGACTGTCTCAAAAAAAAAAAACAAAAAAACGATTGCAAGTTTCAAAAAGTAAAATTTTGATCCATTTATATTTTAAAGATAAAATTAACCAGCTAGCTACCGTTCTGAATCACAAATCCAAGTTGTTGTGCTTTCAGTTAATATAATGAAATAGTCCCTGATTTGTATTTAAAGACCAGCAAAGTCCTTTTCATTAAGCAGAATTTACCTCTCCTTCTCTTCCAGCAGGTATTTTTTAAAGCATAAATTTACTAACTTGATAGCAAAAGGTCTTCTTGTGGTCCTTATAAAGAGTGCTTTACTTTTTAAATCAACAGCTCTCATCCTACCTCTGCCCCATGCCAAGTCATAACATATGAACCTGGCAAAGTCATACAGCATGAAGAGGTCGCATGGTGAATGGTCTCCCTGTCCTGGCTATCCAGCCACCCTCTTCACTGACAGCCTTCCCCAGAGTAATCACTTTCTCCAGTTTCTTTGTATCATTCTCAAGATACTTCTGAGACATAAACGTATGTATCACTTTTTAAAACACAAATGGAAACATCACAGTAATATTAGTAAGAGTTTCAGGCCAAAATCATCAATGGATGCTCAAGTTAGTGGACAAGAAAGTACAATGAGTAACAGGATATTTGCATAGTCTCAAATTGGCTCCCCACAAGACACTTGCTACATACAGAACTGTGTCCTTCCAAAATTCATACAGTAAAGCTCTCACCCCTCCAGTGTGATGCTATTTGGAGATAGGGCCTTTGGGAAGTAATTAAGTTCAAATGAGGCTATAAAGGTGAGGCCCTTAGGATGGGGTAAATGTCCTGATAAGAAGAGACAGCAGAGAGCTTGCTTTCCTTCTCTCTCCACTGCGTGAGGACAGAGCAAGAAGGTTGCTATCTGCAAGCCAGGAAGAGAGCCCTCACCAGAAATCAAACCCTTCTGGACCCTCCTGGATCTTGATGTTGAACTTCCAGCCTCCAGAACTATGAGAAAACAGATTTTTGTTGTTTAAGCCACCTAGTCCATGGAATTTTGACATGGCAGTCCGTGCTGGCTAATTACAAAAGAAAAATAAAATGACCTGACAATACAGAACCCTGGCAGGTACCACCTTAACCAAGTGATCAAGTCAACATCTCCAACATCAACATCATGTGCCTCCTGATGTGTACTGTGAAGAGCTAACATCATTCTTGTGGTATTCTTGCCAAAAAAAAAAAAAAAAAAAAAAAAATTAAAACCTGTATCTAATCATGAGGAACCTTAGACAGTCCCATTTTACAAAATATCTGATGAATGGTCTTCAAACGTGTCAAGATCATGAAAGGAGAAGAAAGATGATGTACTGGAGGAACTGTCCCTGATTAACATACACTGAAGGGCATTAGTGGAGCAATTGAAAAAAATCTTTGAAAAAAAATCTAAAATGGTCTGTGGATTAGTTGTGATTTCATTAATGTAATTTCCTAGTTATGTAACTTTTTATAAGTATAGTTATTTTAAAAAGAAAAGTAAATTTTAAAAATTAAAAACACAAGTGGTTGTGTTCTGTGTATGCTGTTTTCCATCTTTCGTTTCTCATCTAAACTATGTCGTAAGCATCATCCCATATCAGTATAGATACTGCATTTTGAATGGATGTGAAATGTTCACTGTATGGTTTAAAATGTCTTTAACCAGTTCCCTATTAATGAATACTTTGAGCTCTTTCCTAGCTTTTGCTATTACAGTGTTGCAGTTCACATTCTTTTCAACAAGATGTTCGGTGCACATGGTAAAGCCACTCTAAATGCACAATAAACCAGTGTCTCCCTTCCTTTAAGAGAGAGGTTCCCCAGCCTTTTCAGTTTTGCGGAAGAGAATTTTTCCGCAGACGGTTTTGAGATGACACCATTCCACCCAGGCATTAGATTCTCATAAGGAGCTCACAACCTAGATCCTTCGCATGCACAACCTAGATCCCTTACCATAGGGGTCACGCGACTGTGAGAATCTAATGCCGCAGCTGATCTGACAGGAGGCGGAGCTCAGGAGGTAATGCTTGCATGCCACTGCTCACCGCCTACTGTGCAACCTGGTTCCTAACCGGCTACGGACCAGTACCCGTCCATGGCCTGGGGTTTGGGGAGCCCTAAGGTAAGACTTAGAATTCATGCCAAGCAAGTGTTCAGGACAGAATAATATATGTGGCCAAGTTCTTTAACAAATCCAGATCTGAGAAAAATAATACATGATTTATTTTTTGATATTATAAATTCTCAATGTTGTGGTTAAAATGAACCAATTTTTAAGACTGTCTTATACATTGAAAATATATTCCTTGGCATTTTACTTCTCTTCTAAATTATTTAATTTAGGGGGTGAAAAAGCGAAATTATCACAAATGTTATCAGTTCAAGCATTTTAAACAAAATAGATGAAATTAATCCTAAATTTCTTTTTTTTTTAGACAAAGTCTTGCTCTGTCACCAAGCTGGAGTGCAGCGTCACAATCTTGGCTCACTGTAACCTCCGTCTCCCTGCTTCAATCAATTCCCCTGCCTCAGCCTCCAAGTAACTGGGATTACAGGTATGCATCACCATGCACAGCCTTAATCCTAAATTTAAAATTCTAATGCACCCCTCTTTTCTGGTAATTAAGACTCCAACCAAATATTTAGTGTGCAAATCAGCTGTTTTAAAGATCTGAATTCTAGAGTTTAAGATAAACTTAACAGGCCGGGCACAGTAGCTCACACCTGTAATTCCAGTACTTTCAGAAGCAGAGGCAGGTGGATCACCTGAGGTCAGGAGTTCGAGATTACCCTGGCTAACATGGTGAAACCCTGTCTCTACTATAAATACAAAAATTAGCCTGGCATAGTGGCACACACTTGTGGTCCCAGTTACTTGGGAGGCTGAGGCAGGAGAATTGCTTGAACCTGGGAGGCAGAGGCTGCAGTGAGCCAAAATTGCACCACTGCACTCCAATCTGGGAGACAGAGTGAGAATGTGCCTCAAAAAAAAAAAAAAAAAAAAGATAATAGATAAAAATATGTAAATAAATGCTAAATGCTGCAATAAAATGCTAAAATGCACTTATCTACAAGAAATATTGTATCAATAACCAGAAAGCTCTGAATACATGATCCCTCTTTTCTCCTTTCCTTACTGCAAACATAACCTTGCTTACTCTCCAACTGCCACCTTAACTTACTTCAGCAAATAGTCAAACAAGGCATTCTGATCCCAAGGCCATGCTTAAGGACAGAGGAGTGATACTTTGAACTTGTTCTTTCCCTTTTAAAATCTTCCACGTTTTTTACCATTGAAACAGCATCAAGCACTATGCCGGGTATTTTGCAAAGCCAGTGAACAGTTCCCATCCACTTTTTAGCTTATAACAACAAACTAAGAGCAAATATAATACAGCAAACCAATAAACGTGGGTTTTCCTTGGAAGGTCAAGTAAATAGAGCACTGAATGAGGCGAAAGACTGCTATTAGGGGTCCTTCATTTTTTTCAGGAAGGTCTTCATGGAAATTTCAAGATATTAGGAGTCATTTGAAGAAAAAGGAAGCCATATTAATGTCCTCTGGTGGTTGTAACAAATGATTACAAATAATAATAATTTGGTGGTTGGAAAACAAAGGGAATTGGGCATTTATTCTCTTGAGACCAGAAGTTCGTCACCGTGGCTCTAGGGGAGATTCTGTTCCTGCCTCTTCTCACATCTGGTAGCTGCCAGCATTCCTTGGTTTGTGGCTGCATGCCAGTATCTGCCTCCATGTTCACACTGCCTTCTCTTCTGTTTGTGTCAAATCTTCTCTCTCTCTCTTATAAGGACACTTGTGACTGGATTTGGGGCCCAAATGAACTGCATAACCTGGAATAATCTCCCCATGTCAAAAATCTCTTACTAAATCACATCCGCAATGACCTTTCTTCCATTTGTGGTAACAATGACAGGTCCCAGAGATTAGGATCTGATATCTTTGGAGACTATTATTCAACCTGCTCGAGTTCCTTCCCTTTTGTGGGGAGCAGCGTTCTAGGAAGCTTGCAATCAAAGTAAGGGAAGTCAGCCGCTGCAGTGGCTCACACCTGTATTCCCAACACTTTGGGAGGCTAAGGCAGGCAGATCACCTGAGGTCAGGAGTTCAAGACTAGCCTGGCCAGCATGGTGAAACCCCATCTCTACTAAAAATACAAAAATTAGCTGGGCATGGTGGCGGGTACCTGTAATCCCAACTACTCGGGATGCTGAGGTGGGAGGATCGCTCAAATCTGGGAAGCAGAGGCTGCAGTGAGCCAAGATCATGCCACTGCACTCCAGCCTGACCATCAGAGCGGGGCTCCATCTCAAAAACAAGTGAACGAACAACAACCTAAGTAAGGGAAGTAGAGGTTCTCACCAACACAGAAATAAAACGTTTGTGTTTGTGTTGCTTTTGTTGTTTATCAGAGTATCTAGCTGAAGCCTTGAAGGAGAAAATACTGATTGAGATAAAATTTAATTGGCAGGGGTTCTGGAGAAAAGGTGTGGTCACCAAGGGAAACGCAGGTATCACAGATCTCAGACTCATCAAGACTCAGACTCACCATGGGCTGACAACCAACAGTATTTTCAGCTACTTATTATGGCTTTCCTAGGGTCTACCCTGACACCAGACCATCTTAGCCTCCCACCAGCACCCCCAAGACTCACACATACTCCGGAGACAGCCACAGCAAAACCCCCACCCTCGCCCACCCTCCGTGCTCCTTACGGATGGCATTCTCCTTTCACAACTCTGTTTGCATTCCATTTCATTCTACTCTTTCCACCAGATGGTCTGCTTATTCTTATTACAGCTAAAAAAGAATTCCGTCAGATTAAAATAAATCCTCTATAGTCATCACCTAAGTGTTAATTTAAGCCCATCGCTTGTCTCAAAACCAATTTTTCTATTTATGGTGTAAGTACCATGTCTTGGAGGTGAGAGACGGGTGAACAGGATGACAAACTGCATGTTTTCTTTATATCCTTTGAATGAAACTAAGAGACTAAGCAATTTGACTGGGGGACTAATGATTTTAAGTTCTTTTTCTATAACTGAGGTGCTACATAATATCCTCCACACGACAACCTGAGAACAGCCACCAGTTCTGGTTATAAGGGACTGACTGCTCTCTAGGAAACAGGAGATGTTCCAGGAGATGCTTCAGAGAGAACTCATGTGTGGCTTTGGCCTCTTGCCTACAAAGCACTCCGGCATGGTGCACAATCCCTGGGTTTCGCGTCAGATCACCTAGGTTCAAACCCTGCTCCAACACTCACCGTTCTTGTGATTTGCTTCACAGGGATTGCTTTGAGGGTTAAATGAGATACGCATGTTTTATGTGTCAATTTGGCAAGGCTACAGTCTCCAGATATTCAATCAAACATCAATTACAGTGCTGCTGTGAAGATACTTTATAGATGTGCTTAAAGTATATAAACCTGACTATAAGCAAGGGAGATTATCCTCAATAATCTGGGTGGGGTTGAGTCAATCAGTGAAAGGCCATAAAAACTAAATTGCAGTTTCCCAGAGGAAAAAGAAATTCTTCTGTCTATGGAGAGTAGCCTCAGCTCATGTCCCAGGCTTTCAGCCTGCCCTTCCTAACAGCCTCACCTACAGAGCCTTCACAATCACAGAAGCCAATTCCACTCATTAAATGTCTTAATATTTATGTCCTGCTGGTCTTGTGTCTCTGGTTGAACCTTGACTGATGCAAGACATAAAATGTGCAGAACAGACACTGACACAGAGTGCTCAGAGGGTTTTTGCTTCTATTTGTGTTGGTGATAGCCGTGGTAGTGGTGACAGTGATGGTTGGATTATATAACGTGAACTGGAATTTTCCTATTGTGTTCAGAATTCTGTTCCACTGACCCCAATAAGTACATTCTTTTTTGTCAGATCATGTGACTCAATGTTTCATTCAAAAAAAACACAGCCACTAAAAATTCTCCACTTAACAGACAAAACAACTCCCATTCCAACCCACGTCATATGATTTCCACATCCCAATAATTAAAACATGTCCCAATAGAAATATGTGCTTTAGACAATCATTAACTTGGAGAAATTTCCCATCCCTTGAGTGTTAGAACAAATTCTACATTAACATTTAAGTGTTTTTAAAAAGCCAAAGAATTATATTATTTCCTTCCACTTGCTCTCCTTATATTTTCAAAATTCTTTCAAATATATTAATTCTCGCCTCTTCCTTTCTTCCTCTGCTATTTTTCACTTAACATGGCAGAATTACTTCAACTCCATGAAGCTATCTGCATACAGCTATAATTCCCTGCTAACAGATTTATTCTACCTGTAACTGACACAAGTTTGTGGCACATGAGCAACTCTTAGACCTGATGACATCACATTTTCCACTTACCTAAATGGCCTCTGCAAATTTAAAATACAAGGTCCTTTATACTTTTTTTTTTCTAATAGTCTCCATTACTTCATGAGTACGTTACCTTCCATAAGCATGCTTTACTGGTTCATTTGAAAGACACTTACCAAGCACCTGCTATAGGCAAAAGGAATGTGTCACCTCTCCTATTCTCATTGTGTTTTCAACATATATGAGAGATAAACACAAATAACTCTATTAGTTAGATGTCGATAACTGTCATGAGTGTGGTTCAGACAGTGTGACAGTGATTCTGAGAAGTGAAATGTCACAACTGGTTGATTGGGTGATTACCTGGAGAACAGCCTAATGACAGCTTGTGAGATAATTCTTAGAATGTCTAGGATTTCAACATGCTGACAAGGAAGTAAGAACCATTTCAGAGAATGAAAATAGCACATAAACATTGAAAAGTACTCCCTTTATACATGAGGAAAGTAAAAGTCAGACAAGAATTTGCCCAATGGAGTACAGCTAGTCAGTTACAAAAAGAACCTCTAGCTGGTGGACCCCTAGCTGAGGCCTGAAACCCCATGGAAGCTGATACCGCACCTTCCATCTGCAGCTTCTCGGCTCCCCCTAGTTACAGAATGAGACCTGAACTGCTGGGCTTTCTATGAAGAGGCCGTCAAAATGAATTTCTCATGCTTTATTCCTTTTAACTCAACCACTCTCAGAAGCCTAAAGCGCTGTCATCCATCCATTCATCTCCCTCCAGTCTGGATCCCACACTCCTCCATCCATTCTCCCCATCTTCTCTATCCTCTCCTTCATTGGGCCATTGGGGACTCTCAGTTGGCCTTTGCCTTTTTTTCCTAATTGAAACCTTTTCCTTCCTGTAACCACAAGGAAAGGTTACTTTTTTCTTTATAACCCACGAACCAAGAGCCTGGTTGATGTCTTCCTAGCTCCCAGTACCATTTTCAAAGCTTTCTTTTGCCTCTCCTTCTTTAAAATATCCAATGCATACCACTAGACCACAATTCACTCACATGTCCCTCCTTATAGATGCTATCTACCAACCTCCTGATCACTCCTCCACTCACTGGCGACATTTTTTTCCAGTCCATTACCTTCATGTCCTCTCTGCCCTCTGTGCCCAGATTCCCGCTTACATGCAAACTCTTTTAATTAGTTTCCACCCCCTCCCTCCTTCTGACTTCCCCAGAAAACCTTCAAACCTGATTAAGTTTAACTCTGGTTAAATTCTTATAACTGAATTTTGCTAAAGAAAACCACTTAATAACACTAAATCGTTCCACCATCAATTCATGACTCAAAGTCACAAACGGACACCTGACACTTCCCCAGGGCGCTTGTTTTCCAACTCTCACCTACAGCTATTTTATTCTTTCTCTTCCTCAAACATCCCTGACTCATACTGGCACTGACCTTACCTCCCATTTTCCTGAGAAATTAGAAGCAATTTAAAAGGGGTCACCTTATCTTCTCATCACCACATCTATGTATCTCTTTTCTTCTGTGCCTCTGCTTCCTACCTTCTTTCCTGCCGTTACTAAGGTAGATGCGTATTTCTTCCAAAAAAGCTCACCTATTCCACTTGGGATCTCTGAATCCACGTCCTCCGCTGCTTTGCAATTATACCCTCTCTCTCATATCACCCTATTTCTCCCATGCTTCTGAATCTGTTCTATCAGATCCAGTTTCTCTATTTATAAAATTCACCCTCCCTTGACCCAAGATACTCTCTAGTTATTACCCCATTTCTTTCCTTCTCTTTATGGAAAACACCCCAAAAGAATAATTCTATCTCCTGTCTCCACTTTCATACCTCCCATTCTCATCTCAACCACTCCAGTCAAGCCTCCATGTTCTTGCTGAGGTCACCAATGACCTCCATGTTGCCAATTCTGTGGACACATCCTGTGCCTTCATCATGCTGAACGTCTTGGCAACATTTAATGTTACTGACAACTCCTTAACTTTCTGAAACACTTTTCTCTCCCCAGGAGAGTGTCACCCCACTGTCCTAATTTTCCTCTTAGTCTCACCAGTCTTTCACTCTTCAGTTCCTCTTTTCTACCTACCTCTGAACTTTGGAACAGTCTTGTATTCTCTTCTTTTTCTCTGTTTACATTTGTTTCCCTGGTGACTTCACCTGAGTCTCTGGTTCCAGTCACTTCCACCAGCAGAGTACAGATCCCTGGCTAGGCCTCAGAGTCCTTAAAGGGACAAGCAAGGATGATCCCAGACAGAAATTAGGCTCCACTCAACCAAGTGTACTCTCCACCAAAACTAGACAGGGTTCCCAAGGTCACATCCTGAGGCTCATTCACATACTCGCTGCTCCCTATGCAGTGGTCTTTTCCCAGGACGGGGCATCACACAGACGTATCCAGCGCCATCCTTTGTGTTTAACTTTCACAATCCCTGCTCTGAAGCCGGGAAATCTCTCCTTCCTCCTCTCCCAAGTCCGCTTTCTGTCACAGAGTGAGTGAACTGCTTTCGGAGCACAGACCCCAACCACTCCTGTGTACACAGACCTCCTGATTCTGCATCCAAGATTTCCTTACACTGTCAGACCCTCACTTATACGTTAAGTTCCATTTTACACCACCCTGTATATACATTGTTTGCACGAAATTCTTATGCTCTGCAACCACCTTCCAAAAAATAATTGACCATTCTTTCCTGTGTGGCCCCATAAAATACTAGCAGGTAATGCATTTGTGGCACAGAGAAACTGATTTTTCCAAACAGGTAAAACAAAAAGCTTGATTTAACAATAATAAGTACTTTACATTTGTACATACAAACAACACACAAAAAATCATATTCTTCTTTGTTTTTTTTTTTGCAATAGTCCATTACTATGTCATATTTCAAAACAAAAGCTAGTTTCCATAGGAAGGGAAAACAGATTAAGTAAAACAATGAAGAAAGGAGAATGTGTATTAGGTTTGGATCTGAAATCTTACATAGCTTTTCCAAAAGTACCGATTTGGCTGGCACTTTACCGTCTTTAATCTTGAATGTGAAATTTAAACTTCTTTGGAGATAAAACTACGTATCTATAAACAAAACAAGCAAAAGAGTGATCTCTTCCTGATCGAACTTAGGATGAACTTCTCTTGCAACACTTTCAAATTTGAGTAATGTACCTTTTTCTCTTGCCATATTTAAATAGATTAGATTCTCAGCTCACAAGGGGTCAAGTGACAACTGAGCTAAAAGAGGGTAGGAAGAAAGGTCCCATTTCATGTTCCTCAAAGCATGTTCCACTGGCAATTAGTGCATTGGATAGTAATAATGTTTATGACAAAACCTATACTATTTTTGTTTCTGTTATGAATGATTTATTTATGCCCTTTAATGAAAACCAGACATTGCCTCATCACTGTCCCATCCAAAAAGTATGTCCTGCAATGCATTCTAGCAATATCTATTTTTCCCCCATTAGAGTGGTATGCATGTTAAAAATTAGAAGTGATACTATTAGATGATCTGTCCAGGTCAATGTTTCTAGGACTATAAATTCATGGCTAGTAGGTACCAATTCATGTTATTATAAATTTGGAGACTATATAAGAAAGAAGTACTAGAGTAGTCAGATTCCTGACTCTTGCCATTATTAAATTATGGACATAGGAAGGGGTCACAAAACAGCTGTGTTCCAACTTGGAGTGTCTTAAGAGCTCAGGAGAGGTAGACATGCATTATTGAATACCATATCCATTTGCTATTTGATCTTTGTGTTCAAGGAATATTCTTGAGCTAATAGTTCAATTGGATAGTGAACTATGATAAGGGCAGGAATGAGCTTGGATGGCATAAATGTTTGGAGTCGGGTAGACCTATGTTTTAATCTCAACTTCTTAGGCCTTAGGTGACTTAAGACAAACTGAATAATCTCTTAGCTTCAATTTCTCCTTCTGAAAATCAGAGGGCTAATACACAACGTCAGTAAACACGCAGTTTGGGTTGAATGATGTAAATGTTGGTACAGTGCCTGGTTTCTCTTTTTATTTCTTTTTTAGCCTGGAACTCCTTCCTGCCAGTCCTGTGGGTTGGTCCCTGGGCACAGTGAGCAGAATAGAGGTAAGACAGGTTAGGCCTTTGGCCTCTGGCAGATTGGAACAGCTGGGACCAGGGAACAGCAGGCACAAAAGTCCAAATGCTGCCACTTCAGGTGTGGCCAGTGCTCAGCCAGGGTGCAGGAGGTGGATGGGGCACCGTGGTTCTCTTTTGGTAAAGGCTTCACCATACTAGTGTTTCTTCTCAGGCAGCTGCTATGACCATTTGATGCTTCTAGCCAGGAACTGCTGCACCCACCACTCCACCCAGGCCAATGGGCACAAAGCTGTGCAGCAGGGGGTCGGGGTCTTCTCCATTCTGCATAGGTCTTGGCCCACTCACCGGCTGCGCCACCATCTGGCCGCAGTTCTACCTGCCGCCAGGCTCCGGTCACCAAGTAGACATTCCCCCAGTGGGTACGATGTCCGACTTCTAGTTCCCTTCCCTTGAACAATTTTACATCAGGAATCAGTGGTAGATTCCATCATCTCACAACTGCTCACTGGTTCACTTAGGTATTCAGTGGATTATTGGCCTATATGTTGCCTCTTTAGAGACAAAAAGATTTCCAGAGCTTTAGAGCTCAGTGACAAGCCAATCTCCATCTAATGACCCATTTCATGGATAGAACTTATGGCTCATAAATGGTTTTGAACTAAGATAATAAAAATATTAAAGCCTTTCTGCAACAAAGTAATGCCTGTGGGCCCAGCTAGATTTTTCAAATTAGATGTAGATTTCTAACACTCATTGAGTTCACTAATGCATATGCTCCAGAACAAAGGGAGGGAAGATTTTTTATTATTATTAATACAGAATAGACAAGAGTAAGAGTATACACCACAATAATATTTTTGGGGCAGGGAGCTAAAGTTTGGCAAATTCATTAAAAGGTTAAAAATGCTCTATGCTTTACACTCAACAAATAATATATTCTCATGAAATAATCATGGTTGTGCACAAATTTTACCTATAAAACTGTTCAAAATGCAACATTTGTAATCATAATAAAAAACTGAAAACGAGTGCTCCAAAAGAGGATTAATAATTAAATTATGTTCTAGCCACACAACAGAGCTGTACGCAGCCACCAAAATGATGTTGTTGAATACTGTAGAATATTGTCGAACACTGTAGAATATTGTCAAACACTGTAGAATATTGTCGAACGGATGTTGCAGAGATATGTTAATAACTGGTTAAGTGAAAACAAGTTATAAAATAGTATGAACAGCATTCTTCCAGGAAGGAAGGAAGGAAGGAAGGAAGGAAAAAAGGAAGGAAGAAAGGAAGGGAGGGAGGGAGGAAGGGAGGAAAGGGAAGGGAAGGAAAGGAAGGAGGGAAGGAGGGAAGGAAGAAAAGAAGGAAGGGAGGGAGGGAGGTAGGGAGGGAGAAAGGGAGGGAGGGAAGAATGAAGGAAGGAAGGAAAGGAGGGATGGGATAGAGACAGGGAGGGAGGGAAGAGAGGGAAGAAAAAACATCAATATTAACAGTAGTTTGTTTACTCTGGACAGTAGAACTTTGGGTGTTTTTTTAAAATTTGCTTTTCTTTTGATAATTATCTGTTTCTTACAATGTGTTGTAATTATGTATTCAATTATGCATAAGTATGGTAGTTTTGAGCTATTTTTAAAGACAAAATAAAGTGTCCAAATAGGCCAATCAGTTAAAACATCATGAGGATAAAGAATGACAGGCCGAGTGAGGTTGCTCACGCCTATAATCCCAGCACTTTGGAAGGCTGAGGTGGGAGGATCGCTTGAGCTCAGGAGTTCAAGGCCAACCTTGGCAACACAGTGAGACCTCATCTCTACAAAAAAATTAAAAAATTAGCCAGGTGTGGTGGTGTGTGCCTGCAGTCCCAGCTGCTCCTTAGGAGGCTGAAGTGAGAGGACTGGTTGAGTCAAGTAGATAGAGGCCACAGCGAGCCATGTTCACACCATGGGACCCTAGCCTGGGTAACATGGGTAACAGAGTAAGACTCTGCCTCTAAAAAAAGGAATAACAGAAGGGAAAAGATAAAAGATGAGAACTCGTAAAACATAGACTACTCCCTGACAAATGTCTAGAGAAAAATCTTTAAACATGTTTTGTGAAAAATTGGACATTAGTTAATAATAATTAGATAATAATTTTTTTGCATGTGGGGTTTTCCAGTGAAAGCAGAAAATCTAGTATATAAATTCTGAAAGAGCTGTAACATCATTATAATAATATTAATAACAAATATTCTACTTTCTTTTTTTTTTTTTGAGATGGAGTTTCGCTCTTATTACCCAGGCTAGAGTGCAATGGCGCAATCTCGGCTCACCGCAACATCCGCCTCCTGGGTTCAGGCAATTCTCCTGCCTCGGCCTCCTGAGTAGCTGGGATTACAGGCACGCACCTCCATGCCCAGCTAATTTTTGTATTTTTAGTAGAGACGGGGTTTCACCACGTTGACCAGGATGAGCTCGATCTCTTGACCTCGTGATCCACCCGTCTCGGCCTCCCAAAGTGCTGGGATTACAGGCTTGAGCCACCGTGTCCGGCCTATACTTTTAATAAGGTGATTTCAAACTAACCACCTCTTTATTGATGTGACTGTATAGTTGATCGAAACATGCCACAGCCACCGTGTACATAGATTTCAGCAAAGCATGTGGAGCTTCTCATAATACTCACTGGAGAAGATAGTGAAAATAAACCTAAGTGGGTTATAAATTTGCTGAACAACTGAAACACTCAGGAGATTCAAACACGTATGTACTTAATAACTGCTTATGTAGACCTTCCTACACCCCAGACACTGTTTCAGAAATATTAGAGGCTTCAGAAATATTAACTTAATTCTCACAACGATAGGAGATGAAAAACCCTATTACAACTTCCTCTCTACAGAGAGCAGGTTAGGTAACTTGACAAAGGTCAGAGGGCTGGTGAAGGGCAGAGCCAGGATTAAAGCCCAGGCAGCCTGTTTCCAGAGTCGGTTCCCCTATTGTGAACATCTTCACAGTATATGGGCAATCCAACTTTAAATCTTAAATTTAGGACCAGAAAATATAACACATTATATAAATACAAAATGAGAGAGACAGCTTTATATATAAAAAAAAGTTTGGATTTATTTCAGGTCTAAAATAATAATAATGTAGTAGTTAAGAAAAAAAACGAATTAATAAATTTCCAGACTTCATTATAGGGAAGAAGTAAGGGAGAAGAATGGAAGAAAAAAGAACTAGCTTTGTTGATCGCCTACTGTATATCAGATCATTTGCACATGATATTTATTTTTCATTAAAACTCTTGGAAGTAGGTATTTGTGGTCAATTAAATGCATTATTGGCTTCAATGGCCTCCCTCTATTCACATCCAATGCAATGAGACTTTTTAACTACTCCACCCTCATCAAGAGATGAAATCTTCAACTTTTGAATCTAGGCTAGACGGACAGATCACTTGAGCCCAGGAGTTCGAGATCAGCCTGGCCAACATGGTGAAACCCCATCTCCACAAAAATTACAAAAAATTAATTGGGTATGGTGGTACATGCTACCAACCCAGCTACCCAGGAGGCTGAGGCAGGAGGATCACCTGAGCCAAGGAGATTGAGGCTGCACTGAGCCATGATCACACCACTGCACTCCAGCCTGGGCAACAGAGTGAGATGCTGTCTCAAAAACTCAAAAAAAAAAAAAAAAGAAAGAAAGAAAGAAAAAAGAGTCCAGCCAAGATCAGCCAATTCTCCCATAGTCTCTTGGGAAATAATACACAGATATCTTTTAAAATCATTACACTTTACGGTGTTTTGCTACCCAGCAATTGCCATATAATACAGTATTTTTTTTCTCTTCTAAATGTAGAAATTGAGGCTCAGAGAACTATTTTACCCAAACTCACCCAGTTTGTAAGGGCAGAAGTTGGCCCCAGTCTGTTTTATTTCAAAGCACAATCTCCTAACACTGTACCCTATGTATAGCCCTCAGATGTTAGAATAATTATCTCACTGAGCTCTATACTAGGCTGGCCATATATGAAGTATATTTAATTCTACACAACCTAATATGAATCCAGAAGAAAATACAAAGAATTTTATGATGTCCATAAACTACAAAAAAAAAAAAAACAAGAGAAGGAAAAGTTTGCTGGCTGGGTACTGAAGGTCACACCTATAATCCCAGCAATTTGGGAGGCCAAGATGGGAGGACTGCTTGAGGTCAGGAGTTTGAGATACACCTGGGCAACATAGGGAGACTCCATCTCTACAACAAATAGCTAAGCATAGTGATACACACCTGTAGTCCCAGCTACTCTGGAGGCTGAGATGGGAGGATTATCTGAACCCAGGAACTGGAGGCTGCTGTGAGCTATGATTGTGCCACTGTACTCCAGCCTGGGTGACAGAGCAAGACCCTGTCTCCAAAAAAAAAAAAAATTCAAAAAACAAAGAAATAGAAAGGTCTGCTTAGGCTGGAGAAGATAATGCTCATGGAGGACATAGAAACATAAGTAGAACAGAGGGGCAGATTTTTTTTCTGTTGCTCCTGTCTCATCTATTCGATTCCTTTAAGCAACAGCTCCCTACCACTCAAGAAGAGACACATCTAACCCCTCATGCCCATCTAACCCCTCATAACATCTCAGTCTTCCTGGTCTTCATCACATAAGGGTCTACTCAATACTTATAGACTCACTTTGAGCTTCTAGACAGCCTCTTTCAAGTCCATCTCTGCATCTGACCACAACTGTATTCTCAAATTCCTTTCTAGGTAACATTCTTCCCAACTAGACTTGGCCTCTAAAATTGGCCTCTTCTACCACAAAACACACACACATTGCCTTCCCTGGCCTTGCTCCGAGATCAATGGCTAAAGCTAACAGGATTTCATCAGATTTTAGCTTACTACAAGAGAGATGTACCTACCAATGACATTTGTCAAGTAAAAGCACTAGGCCTTCATGACCATAAAGACCCAATCCCTGGAAGCATGGTATGCTGCATAAGGGAATCCTCCTCATGTGATAACTTGGATAATACAAGGTACTGAAACAAACAAAACCCCAAATTTTAGTAGCTTAAAACAATATAATATTCTGTGTCACTCCTCTATCAATCCAATGAGAGAATTTCTAGTTGGCTGACGGCTTTCCTGAATGTGGTGATTCAGGACCCAGTTCCTCTGTCTTGTGGCTCCACCATACTCTGAAAATATGGAGCATTTGTTTGTTATTTAGTCCACCTAGGAGGCAAGAGAAGACAAACTAGAAAATGTATTTATTTTTTCAACCACTTCAGCCAACAAGGAATCTGACCTGTGCATGTCAGATTCCATTAGTGAGGCCTAGTCATACGTCCCTACCTAGATGTAAGGGGAATTGGGAAATGCAGTCCTTGGCTGGAAAGCCATGTCCCAGTAATTATTTCTCACTACAGAAAGGGAGTATAAATATTGGGTGGGCAGACCACCATCTCTACTGCCATTGGTAGCAAAAGACATGGGCTCTAAGTTCTGTTTTAACTTCTATGTTCACAACCCTCAACTTTCGCCAAGGTTCAGAAAAAGAAAAAAACCCACTTAAAAGTATCCATGCTCTTTTACCAGACCCTAAGGACTTGGAGGGCAAGAATTGACTCCTTTAAACTGTATGCCAAGAGCTTCCCATATACAGTAGAACTGGGCGCTAGGTTATCCAGGGTCCTTTTTATTTTAAGTTGGTCTGCTTTTATTTTTATATTTATTTACTTATTTATTTTTTAACTTTTTTTTTAAGGCAAGACCATTGAGACTTTTTTATATATTTATTTTTATTTTTGAGACAGTGTCGTGCTCTGTGGCCCAGGCTGGAGTGCAGTGGTGTGATCTCAGCTCACTGAAACCTCTGCCTCCTGGGTTCAAGGGATTCTCCTGCCTCAGCCTTCCAAGTAGCTGGGACTACAGACGCATGCCACCACACCCTGCTGATTTTTGTATTTTTAGTAGAGATCGGGTTTCACCATGTTGGCCAGGCTGGTCTCAAACTCCTCGGCCTCCCAAAGGGCTGGGATTATAAGCGTGAGCCCCTGTGCCCTATTTTTTAACTTTTAAGTTCAGGGGTACAGGTTCAAGTTTGTTATATAGATAAACTTGTGTCATGAGAGTTTGTTATACAGCTCATTTCATCACTCCGGGTATTAAGCCTAGTGCCCATTAGTTATTTTTCCTCATCCTTTCCCTCCTCCCACCTCCACCTTCCGATAGGCCCCAGTGTGTTTTGCTCCCCTTCATGTGTCCATGTGTTCTAATTATTTAGCTCCCATTTATAAACAAGAACACGCAGCATTTGGTTTTCTGTTCCTGTGTTAGTTTGCTAAGGATAATGGCCTCTAGCTCTATCCATGTGCCTGCAGAAGATAGGATCTCATTCCTTTTTATGATTGTATCTTATTCCATGGTGTACATGTACCACATTTTCTTTATTCTGTCCACCATTGATGGGCATTTAAGTTGATTCCATGTCTTTGCTATTGTGAACAGTGCTGCAATGAACATACATGTGCATGTGTCTTCATAATAGAACAATGTATATTCCATTGTGTATATACTCAGTAATGTCATTGCTAGGGTGAATGGTATTTCTGTTTTTAGCTCTTTGAGGAATCACCACACTGTCTTCCACAATGGTTGAACTGATTTATACTCCCAACAATGGTGTATAAGCATTCTTTTTTTTCCACAACCTCACCAGTGTCTGCTGTGTTTTGAAATTTTAGTAATAGCCATTCTGACTAGTGTGGGATGGTATCACATTGTAGTTTTGATTTGCATTTCTCTAATGATCGGTGATGTTGAACTTTTTACCATATGATTGTCGGCCAAATGTATGTCTTCTTTTCTAAAATGTCTGTTCATGTCCTTTGCATACTTTTTAATGGTTTGTTTTTCTCTTGGAAATGTGTTTAAGTTCCTTATACATGCTGGATATTAGACCTTTGTCAGATGCATAGTTTGCAAAATTTTCTCCCATTCTGTAGGATGTTTGTTCACTCTATCCAGGGTTCTTTATACAAAATCCACTTAAACTCATATCCTGAATTCAATGTTGGGGATGTTGTTTCCCGAGATGAACTTCTTCTATGCCGGGCTGTTCCTGCAATGCTGAGATACTTGTGGTTCTGTGAGCATGCAGTATTTTGGTCCTTCATTCGTTTCCAGATACAGTCTCCTTTGCCGAGGTTGCCCTACCCCATATTCACCTGGAAAAGGCTTTCTCCTTCCTGAAGTGTAGGCTCAAGAACCACCAACTCCCCTCCACACCGTGTACCCAATTTTCCCGGCAGACTTCAGCACCCCTTCCCCTGTGCTTCCACTCTGACCATTACTATTCTTACCTTAATTTATAGGAATTACACATTTATTTTCTGTCTCTCCATTAGGTAAGGGTAGGAACCATGGCTTTTCATATTTATATTGGCAAAATCTTGGCCACTGTGTGACATATCAAAAAGGCTCAATTAATATTTGTTAAATTATCATTGTTTTAATCTATTCTAAACCTAAATAAAAACCATACTAATGTCTTGAAAAATGATATGCCTCCCTCTTTTACACTCTTTGCCCCAAACATATAATGGTCCTATGTATTTCAACAAATCAGAGATGTTGAAAGCAGAAAACCTTCCATACCTTATTTAAGGTGATAAACTTCTAGTTCCATTCATACTACAATGCCTATGACTCTAAGCACAGCAATACGTTATCTGTTGCATTATGTTACAGCTTCAAACTTCAATGGAACCTTAACTGGATATTACATAGTATTTTGTCCATGTGTTAATCATTTTGTACATATTTTTACTATTTTGCATTTGTGCTGCAAAATTTACGAAGTTCACTGCCTTTGAACTAAAACGCTTAATGTTTTAGATATTATCAAAGGAGATAAGAAAAACGGAAATTAAAATTAACAGAACACCTATGGGGGAACTTGGTTGGTGTCAGCACTTTACATACCTAACTCACTAAAATCTTACATCAATGTAATGAGAGATAAACATTATTAACACCATTGAGAGAAATCTAAGGCTTAGATAGAATAAAACATTGTTACAGCCAGGATCCAAATTCAGATGCATCAGACTATGTACTGGGCTGAAGGGTGGTCCCACAAGATGTCCACATCCCAATTCCTAAAAGTTGTAAATGTTACCTTACATGGCAAAGTGACTTTGCAGATGTGATTAAGGATCCTGAGATGGAAAGATTATACTGGATTGTCTCAGTGGATCCTAAATACAATCACAGTGACCTAACAAGAGAGAGAGAGGCAGAGAGAATTTGATTACGGTAGAGGAGAAAGCAGGGTGAGCATGAAGGCAGAGACTGGAGTGATGCAGTCAGCAGCCAAGGACCGCTGGTGGCCTCCAGAAGTGGCAAAGGTGAGGAATAGATTCTCCCAGGCAGCTTCCAGAAAGATCCAGCCTTGCTGACACCTTCCCTTGATTCTAGCCTTTTATGATTCATTGGGCCTCTGACCTCCAGAACCATAAGAAAATAAATTTATGTTGTTTTAAGTGTGGGATTTGTTGCAGCAGCCACAGGAAACTAACATACAGGCTCCAAACTTAGGGAGATGTTTGATTAAATCAGTTTAGAGCAATAAACAAGGCTGAGTACTTAAACACCTCCTCTAACAGGAAAAGACAACAGCTGGAGCCACGTCAGACCACATAAGGAAGTTCCAAATGTGAATATCCTCCAAGAACACTTGAGCCATCCTCATGACTATTCCAAAGTAATATCTGGAAAGCTTTAGCCAAGTTCTCCAGCAGATCTTCCCAGCTGGGAGGAAGGAACGGCGTGAGGGCCAGTCCCTCAGATAGCCAAGTCGCAAACCTTGCAGAACTAAACCAAAACTTTGAACTGAACCCATGAGCCTGAGGTGGCCAACACAAACCTCAGTAGAACTCGTTGTGCTTCCAGTAGCAAAACAGTTTTAAGCAAGGGCCATATTCCATTTGCAGCTCTTGAGGTAAAGCTTTGTCTATGTCCTACAGTAGCCCAAGACTGGAATTTACCATGGAGTGAGTAAGTCAGAAAAACAGTGTGCAAACTTTGTGCCTAGCCCAGATGGAAAGACAAGCTCCTGGCTTTAACGCAGTACAAACTCCAGACCTTGTGCCAGCAATAGCCTCCTCCAGGACTGCATTTGGCATAAGAATGGGAATTAGAGTGGTGTGAATTACACATATTTTCCAATGCAAAATAAGGACTGCCACAGATTGAAATCAAGTTTGTGTACATCTTCTGTTGTTCATGAAGACAATTCTCACTGGCTCGCACGTGTGCTGTCCAGGGCTACCCTCTCAGGGGAAGTGACTCAAGTGGGAAACTAGCGCCAAGGCCAGGAGAAAACACAATCTTCTGAATGAAACTAGCTTTTGTTTTCCTGCCCCCTTTTGACCTTGATGGATATTTCCACATAACAAAATTTTAAGTCTTAGCCTTCTAAAATATTTGGAAAGGTGAGGCTCAGAGGTCTAAGCTTAACATTGTATGTGTCGTCAGTAAGTTTCCCTGGCAGAGGCAGACTGTGATCTGATTAAAAGGAAAGCGAAAACATGACAAGAAGCTGAGGGCAATGTGCAGGAATTTTTAACAATAAAGCGTTGAAGTAATGAAATACATCACTGCAATCCTTAATGATATAGCTAATCTCAAAATTTTAAAATCCATCCATTTCTTCACCAGTCTCTGAATCACTAACACTGTGGGTGTAACCATTGTCCGAAGTCCCATGACAAGTACCTTAAATGCCTCAAAATGATCTTGACTATGACTTTTATATCAGATCAACTATATCTTGGAAACTATCTCCCTCACATTAATTAAAATTAAATCAACAGGTAGTCATTGAGCATCAGTTACTCAAAATGGTGTGGGAAGTACAACCATCAAAGGCAGTGCCTTCTGCAGCCTTATCATCTACTAAAGAGAAAAGCAACAAACAAGCAAAACATTAAGTAACAAAGTTTCAAATATGGGATAAAAAGTAGAAACCCATCACAAAGCAGTACGTGGTCAGTCAACACATGATTCCAGAGGTAAGGGCTGGGGTGGGAGTTAAGAGAGAAGGAGGGGGCCGGGCGCGGTGGCTCACACCTGTAATCCCAGCACTTTGGGAGGCCGAGGCGCGTGGATCATGAGGTCAAGAGATTGAGACCATCCTGGTCAACATGGTGAAACCCCATCTCTACTAAAAACACAAAAAAATTAGCTGGGCACGGTGGCACTTGCCTGTAATCCCAGCTACTCAGGAGGCTGAGGCAGGAGAATTGCCTGAACCCAGGAGGCGGAGGTTGCGGTGAGCCGAGATCGCGCCATCGCACTCCAGCCTGGGTAACGAGTGAAACTCCATCTCAAAAAAAAAAAAGAGAGAGAGGGAGAGAAGGAGGTTAGAGCAGCAAGGCTAGATGGAGTCTAGAGAATTCAGTTGTTCCCATTTTATCTCAGTGTGGCTAAAGGCAGTAGGTAACTGGTGTGATGGGAAGTGTCAGACATCATCTACAACTTGCCAGGCTCAGACCTTGACAGTTACTTAAACACTATGAGCCTGGTTATCTTACTCTACAAAATATAGATCAAGCCTACCTCCCAGGTTGCACTGAGGTTAAAGTGAGAAATGTATATAAAAGTCTCAGCAGATCGTAGATGCTCAATAAATATTAGTTGGTTTTTTTTTCTGTGCTTATGTAGTCTTCAATAATTTTTTTTTTCTGAGACTGTTGTGATATTTGTTTATTGTCCACAAACCCAAACATGTATTTTATCTCATAGGTCTCTTGAAGCATTATTTATGTGTAAATGCTAATTACTTCCTGGTGAATGTTAGGTTCCAGAAAACATGGAGAGTCCTGTTTAAATTTGCCAACGCACCTTAAGCTGAGAGTGAAGTCAGTAAGCGCTACCTAGTTTAAAACACCTGAAGTTTTCCCTGACTTCTGGGCACTCACGAAAATCTCTTTTATGTTTCAGGCTTTTAAAAATTCAGTTCTTCTCTCATAGGTACTGGTCTTGCCACACGTTTGCTCTGACTCATTAAATTAACTTTGCAGCATCAACCCAATCAGATAAAACTGAGTGCCAACGAGACCATGGCCCCCTCTCAGGCCTCCCGTCAGTTCATGAGCTTTGCGCATTTCCATTGTCACACAGCATATGGAGAAGGCTAACCATCTGTCTTAGAATTTCTTGCCCATAATTACAAGAGAGACTGGGTACGACAGTATGGATACAATTAATACATATCTATCACCATCTCTCTACCCACACCAGCCATTTGTGTGGGGACTCTCTCCTGCTGATAGCTGGGCAGAGGCTCAAGGCTGAAAATCAGTGAGAAATGAAAAGGAAATCATTTCTATAAGCCAAAATTCAAATAAAAATGAAAAATCTGTAATTGATTATGTGTTCTGCCAAATGCAGTCTTTTCCTCCCCAACCAAGCCAGGCGACAGAGCTGGCCCTCTGCTCTTCACTCTCCCCCACCCCATTCTCAGTCCCAAGGTGGCCTATGCTCTTCTCTTTAATGTGGATTTCGCCTAATGGGAAGAACGTATCTTTCTCGTTTCAAAATATTGACATTCATTTCATTCAGCCTCACAACTATGCCTCAATTCTGCTACCCCTTATCTACACATGCTGCAGTTTATGTCAACGCCCTATGGAAAGGGAATAAGGCCTGTGAAGAAGCCACCATGGCAATGAAGATGAGACCGCAGAGTACTTGACTTCCCTCAGCCAGAAGATGGCTAATGGGCTTGCCTGGATAGTCCTGTGGTGCTCCCATGACTGCCCAACGACGTGCAGGATTCCAGCTTGATCATCACGTACACCACACAGAAAGCAACTCTCCCCTCAGAAACATTTTTGAAACTCCTGCCATGGCTATGGGATAGAAAGAAGCCACATATTTCCTCTCTTCTGTGATGTGTGTCTCTCTCTCACTTCTGGAACAGGAGTGTGGCTTATGACTGACATCCAAAGAAACTTGCCAGGAATGTCTTTCTCAAGAAAATGTTGCTGTGAATATAGTGCCTTGTTATACAATTAATGGCATCTTCACACGGAGGAAATACGGTCCTTCCACCAAAGAGACTGGAGTTTCAGTAGAGAACAGGCATGGACTCAAGTTTAGAGGCAAAAAGCCCACAGATTCATGCCACAGAGCTCCACACTTAAAAATGGTTAAATTAATAAATTTTATGTTTTATGTATACTTTTTAAATTTTGGTATATATATATATATATATTTATATTTATATTATATAACACACATATATATTGTACATATATATACACCAAAATTTAAAAAAGAATAAGCCACAGAATCCCTAACTACCCCTGGATGAACAGTTCAATATTGTGCAAGTGACCAGCATCATGCAGGGCTTATTGGAAAAAAGGCAAAGCCTTCCATAGGAAGCAACTGGTTCATTGCCTCCAAGTTCGTTATTTGAGGAAAAGCACAGGAATAGGCTGAGGCAACTCTACAATTAGTCACCCAGGCTCTAGAGCAGGACGCAGTTGTCCCTACCCAGGTGGACAGACTAGAGAGTCACAGGAGATGCTGGTGGACACTCTCCCTTTAGTCCTACCAGTCAAGAGTTTTCACCAGTTCACTGAGTGCAAAAGATTCAGAAACCATATTGGAACCCACCATGGATTCTTCACCGCGTTCCCTCCAGTGCTCTGTGAATGGTTCTCTGGAGTAACAGGTAACTCCCTCTAGAAAGCCGGGCCCCCTCATTCACTGAATCCTACCGTTGTTGTTTCCAACAAGTGGTATGGATCCTAGCAGTTCAGCATTCCTCTGTTGGACCTTCTTGGTCAGAAGGGGTCCAAACAGGTGGCTAATCCATCTGCCCCTCATTTGGCATATGGTACCATATGAAATGTTCCAGACTGGACATTACTCAGCAAATTTGGCATTCAGTGGGGCCAACAACCAGGTCAGCCATTGTCAGGGGAAACTCTGTTGTCGAACACATGCACAGCCTCTAGCCCTGACTCCCACCTTGTTCACAAAACACTGAGCAAGCACTGGGTGGCCAGAGAGGAGGCTGAGTGGCATCCACAGGACAGCTCAGCATGTCGTGTCTACCCTTCCCTTGAGTCTCCTCTTCAGCAGAAGCTCTTTGGTCTGCACTCATGAGGAACATGCCCTGGGGCCCACTCAAAGAGCATCACCCACTTGATTTCCCAAACCTCCTTGCCATCAACCTTCAAGTCCTTTCTCCTTTCAGGCTAAATGAACCCCAAGGTGTACTTCTCAATGTCCTGGGGGGACTTCCCTTCTCCTCTAAACTCCAGGGTGCCTCAGCAGCCCATGTCCAACTGCTGTCAGCAGAGCCATCTGTAACTCTGTACCCAAATGAAGCAAACTCCCCAGGAAGCCACAGATGTGGGTGCTACAGGCCTAACAGCAAAAACAATTGAAGCAACTGAAATGTCCAGAAATGGAGGTTGGTTAAATAAAGTATGCCATATAGAAATTACAGGCATCCATTTTAAATGATGCTATGAATACTCCATGAGATAAGCTATTTGTTGCTATATAGTTAAATGGAAACATACATGTCGAAAGACAGTGATTATCTCTGAGGATGTAAAATTATGAAATATTGCTTTTCTTCCTTCTGTTTATTTGCATGTTTTATTTACTGTGAACATTTATTCGTTTTGTAACGTCATTAAAATAAACCCTTTTGGTAGACAAAACACTCCTGCCAGTCTTCCTAACAACAAGCATATTCTGAGTATCACTCTAGGGTAGTGCTAAGGCCAGTGAATGCTTTAAATGCTTTTGCTTCCTACAGGGAGTATGTTAAACAGGGGGAAAGTCATTTTCTACAGAAAATTGCTTGGAGTTATTTTTGAAGAGATCCAAGACATCCAGTGGGACTTTCTACATTTCTGGACAACAAATTCAGTTCTTAATAAAATGCTTAATTCTAGTTAGCAAATACACTTTTGGTCAGATACAGCTGATGTGTATCTGTAGGTCTAAATCCTTTCCACAGTCTACATATGCTATATTTATATATTTTTATTAAGATTTAGAAAATGCATTTACTTATTTGGATGTTACGTGCTTGCTTTTATAACATACTACTGGCTATAACAATGACTTACTTGTTTCAAAGTTCCATTCTAACATTGTTTCTCTAGAGAAAATACAATCTAGTCTGCACTGATTTATTTGACATGGTGTCCAAGACGAACTACATAGGAAATAAAATCTGGAATGGACTCTCCTTAGCTAGAATTCCCCTAAAGACAGACTTGGCTTCGCACTCCTGCATAAGGGGGTTATTTGCAATTCTCTTATTTACGTCCAACTCAGGCAGCCTCTCCAACAAGTTGGCTGCCAATAGATAGACCCACATAGAAGAAGTACTAACAAAGTTCATCTTTCATTTGGGCCAGAGACTAAAAGGAGTGTGGTCCAGATTCCAAAAAGATTTTCTTCAAAAGTGCCATTTTTGTGTTTATTCCACATTCTTAATTAGCCTTCACAGATATATATTCACTTTCTTTTAGGAAAGTGTTCAGGTTATTTTAAAAGCATTGCAACATCATAAAGAATGCCATGTATTTTAGTCAAGGTATTTGTTCTCCCCCACATTATCAGTGGCTATTTCTCTCTCAACCATGAGCCACACACTAAGAAAAATATACATTTTCCACACCCTGGTGTGTGGCCACTCCCCATAGGTTGGCAGATGGAATAACCTAGAGAGAGAATATCACTCCACCTAGAAAGAGAACAAATGACTACCATTCAAAGAAACTGAAGGGTTTTAAGTGAAATGGTATAAAAATCATTACCTAGATCATTTCTTTCCTATACTTTATAACATTCTATTTGACCCAGGATAGAGTGTGATGCATACTTCTTTTCTAGGAGGTTATCTGTATTGCTACTTATTCATACACAATCATCCTAATTCTCATGCGGCTTACAGAAAGAAGGGTGGAGTTTTGATCCTTTCTTGGAGGTATTAATACTTCCTTCTCTGAATGTGAGGCATCCTCTGTTTCATTCCTGTACAGAACTCTTGTTGATTATAGACTAACCTATTGGAAACATTGGGAGGGTCCCCTTCCTCACCATATGTGTCCCCAGTGGCCTGAATTTATATCTTTAGATATAATTTGTTATAGGATCTTAAAGATGTCTTTTTTTTCACTCTCCAACAATCTCATGAGAAGTCAAGAGTAAATCCTAGAGGCTGCTAGCACCCTGAGAGTGTGGAGACAGCCTGACATGTTAGGGGAAGGATTCCAGGGGAAGGAAGGAAGAGGAGAGCAGGCAGGGACAGAAATCTTACCAGAAGGAAAATTTAATCTGACTTCAAATACAAAAGCATTACTACAGGATACTCAGCAGTTTATTTACTGCTGGAAACGAACTCTCCTTTACAGTCACATTTAAGCCAAAACAATGACAAATAAAAATACCAAAGCTATAAACGCACTAGAGTCAGTAGTAAGAAAAAAAGAGGGATATGTTCCTTCTAGAGGCCCAAGAAAGGGATAAGGAAAAAGAAAAAAGCGTGGGGGGGTTGGGTACTTTAGTGGGGGTGGGGCAGAAGCCTGTGGTTTGACTGAACTAGAGCCAGGGTGCTTTGCTGTGCTTGTTCCCCACACTTCCTTCCCCACTTGCACCACATCCCTTACACTCACAACCCCCACAGCACCTTCCCCATTTGCACCACATCCCTTACACTAAAAGCAAAAATTTCTGATCAAAATGTTGCAGAGCCTGAGAAATCAAAAGGAGGATCTCAAAGACTCAACCACCAAACAATGAAGCAATCACTGTAGCCTTATGCCTCCAGCCCAGAGCCTCACATTCAGAGAAGGAAGTATTAGTACCTCTGAGAAAGGATCAAAACTGCATCCTTCTTTCTATAAGCCGCACGAGCAGCTCATCGAGGCTGGCTCTGGCAAACCTGGAAGGGAGAAGACCTAAAGATCTGATCTCTCTGTCCTTCACTGCCCCTTCCCTGCATCCTTTTCCAGAATCCATATCCCACATTCTCAGCCTATCAACAGCATCCCGATGACCCGGTACATTCTTATTTCATCATGAGAGTGCTGTAACTAAAGAAGGCGTCAATACCCCCATATGAATTTCTACTGATAGAATTTCAGACCTGTGAAGGAACATACTTAAGACAGAAAACTCTTTCTTGAGAGGGTGCCTTCAAAGTTCTCAGAGCTCTTGTCCCTCAGTTGACTCTCACAAACCAGACACCCAGTGACCTGGCAGCTGCAGCCTCCTCCATTGACTCAGGCTTCATCAGAGAGCACCATGATGCCCATCTCCTGCTTCAGACCACCCGAGGACCATTCTACCTGTAGTATTCATCTGCTAGGGCTGCCACAATAGAATACCACAGTCCTATTTTGTAAAATACAAGAGATCCTCCAAAATGAAGAAACCTATTGGGGCTATGTCTTCTGGAGTTTGATCAAGGAAGATGGACATGAACAGGAAAGAGAAACAGCCCAGAGGAAGCTAAAGGTCTCCTACATTGTACCAGATGCTGCAGGTGGGGAGGTCCATTCTGCTGGATGCACGCAGGACTGTAAACAGCAGATTGTGAATGCAGCAGGCAGGGATCACCCAGGCTTGACCACTCAGCAGAGTGAGTAATCTGCTGCTCCCAGACCCAGCAAGAGCATCTGCCCTATGCTAGGTATTGGAGCTATAATGCTAAGTGAAATCAACATTGTTGTTCTCAAGAGCTGCTTTTAGTACTCTGCATTAAATAAAGTCTCAGTAAAAATATACATGATTTCCCCCCTCCCACCCAGGAAATATTCACAAATAGATCACTTAACTTTTGTTCTCAATCCTGGGGCCATTGCTCATATTAACTTAAGAGAAGTCATTTTATATATTTTGGGGAAAACTTATCTAAGGCAGCCAAGTCACTCTTTTTTATTTTCGTTTACTTTCAGTAATAACAACAGCGGTAACAAAAATGGTACCACTGTTGAACCCTTGCTGTATAGCAGGCATTGGTTTAGTTGCTTTGTATACTTTGTCCCATTTGATTCTCACATTATCTCTATTTTATACAGGAAGAAATTGAAGCACAGAGAAGTTAGATCAGTTATCCAAGGTCACACAGCTGGTAAGAACAAGAGCCGGTATTTGAACCAGGACCTCTGACTACAGAGTGCTTCGCTACTTCTCCTCATCATTCTAACCTCGAGAGGCAATATGGTTTGACTAGAACAATATAGAGAGAAAAACATAAGTTTTAGCCTCACAAAGACTAGTGTTCAAATCCCAGCCCTCTGACCAAGGGCAAGTTCATCTCTCTGTACTTGGTTGCCTCCTATTTGAAGTGAGGATAATTTATGAAAAATGCAATCAAAGTAACTCATAAATAGTATCTCTCATTATTACTATTATTTTTCTCTCCTAGCACTGTTCTATGATTAAATTTGTAACATTATAGACCAATAACATTTCAGTAAAATATAAAATAAAGTAGGCCGGGCATGATAGCTCATGCCTGTAATCCCAACACTTTGAGAGGCTGAGGCAGGACAATCGAAAGTTCAAGACCAGCCTGGTCAATATAGCTAGACCATATCTCTACCAAAAATGAAAAATTAGCTGGACACGGCAGCGTGTGCTTGTGTCTGCAGCTCTCTGGGAGGCTGAGGCAGGAGGATTCCTCGAGCACAGGAGGTTAAGGTTGCCGTGAACTGTGATCACACCAGTGCACTCCAGCCTGGCAACAGAGCAAGACACTGTCTCGAAAAATAAAAAATAAAAATCATAAAATAAAATAAAGAGATACCTGGCATTGCAAGTTTACATTAATTAGTACTAATTTAAAGCTGTCCTTCTAGCTCATTCTTCAACAAAGGTGAAATGTTGATGGACCCTTCTTTTTGACCTCCTTTTTAAAATCACAGCTGATTGCTCATTAATACTGCATTTTCATTATCCCTACAGCATCTCAATCCCTCAGGAAGATAGTGAATAATTTAAGATTCATGTTTAATTTATTATACATGCTTATGGTAACTATTTTCATGGACTGATCCTTGTTAAAGTTCTCAGAGGCCTTGAGGCACAGGTGGCTCCATTAAAAATGTATTTCTGCTTTCTGGAGGGATTCTGTTTTAAAGTGCTGGAATGAGCACTTTCATAGTTAACTGACAGTAGGTTCATAGTTAATTGACAGTGGATTAAATGCTACCCTGTTCACCATACCTGAAAAACAAAAAACAAAAACACTCCTTTTTCTCTGTCCAAAAATGAGTTACTTGTCAATACGTTTTGCTTCCTTCTTTAGAGATTGTAAGTAACACATATAACACAAGACACCATGACTGCTTCAGTGATTTTTTGGGAAATGGTTAAAGGGAGAATTACAGAGAAAAACTGGGAGCAAGGGAAAGGAAGTGTGAAGAACATACGCTCCTGAGTAGGTCCTCAGGAAGTCAGCAGAGTTGGAGACAGTCAAGAGGCCAAGATCTTTCTTGGCCCTGTCCAGATGCTCTGAATGGAATAATGAAGATGGAGAGCACTTTGATCTGGTCATGACCTCCACTCTCGGGCCAAGATGCAGCCTCAGTCAGGTATCAGCCACTTGCCTGCAACAGAACTGAAGCCGGAACATGGCATATTTTTCTGCTCAATCTAGTTCCATATTCTACCAAATGGCTTATGCTCATTATCATTTAGCTTTGCAGTCTTCTCATACCTAAATTGGGCCCCCATAGAAGCTATTTATTGAGTAAATAGCATTATTTATTCTGCAGAGATGTGAAAACCATGACCACAACCAAAGATGTCAGTTCCAATTAACATGGTGTGGGAGGCATTGATTCCATGTGGATTAGTGTATACTAATATATATATATATATATATATATATATATATATATATATATTTTTTTTTTTTTAGAATATACCTATGGTTAAAAGTCTTCCTACTTGATGTTTTTGTGCCATCAAAGCTATGAGAGGTGTAAACGGCCTTGGAAAAGGCTCTCTTTCCCTGGGTAAGGGACTTAGCGAAGCGCTAGATTACTACAATACGGTTTTCACTACTTGCCAGACTTAGGATTGGCTCTAGAGTTTCTATCAAAATAATTGTGACTTTTCCCCAAAATATATAAAATTACTTCTCTTAAGTTAATATGAACAATGGCCCCAGGATTGAGAACAAAAGTTAAGTGATCTATTTGTGAATATTTCCTGGGTGGGAGGGTGGAAATCATGTATATTTTTACTGAGATTTTATTTCATGCAGAGTACTAAAAGCAGCTCTTGAGAACAACAATGTTGATTTCACTTATCATTATATCTCCAATACCTAGCATAGGGCATATAACACAGTGGGAGATTTCAAGATATTTGTTAAATAGGGAAATATGCTTAAAAGTAAGCACATTCTAGCATCCTAATTCATCTTATATAATATATTCGATTAGATAATAAATCTATTTTTAACACATCAACTCTGCAAAAGATATGCTTGCTGTGAGGTCAGTCTACTTTCAGCAGAGAGTAGCAATCTAGCTTTGGAACAGACTTCTTTGAATATAGATCATAAGAACACTAAGGGAACCATAAGAACATAAGGGACATTGCCCTTCATCTTTGCAAATTCCTTGACATCGAATTTCATTAGCTATTTTAAGAATAAGACCGAGGAATTCCAGCAGCAGTAACCCATTTTACAGATGAAAAAGGAAAATCCAAAGGTAATAATGACAGCTGACACTGACTGAGTACTTACTTACATCCAATGCTTACAGATCCCTAAGTGTACTACCTATCCTCACAGCCACCCTGTGAAGTAGGTATAATTTCAGTCCCATGTTACATTGGAGAAAACCAAAGCTCAAAGAGGTTATGTGACCTGCCAAATGTTACACAGCTTCCTAGTGGCGAAAAATGAAAGTCTGTCTGGCGTCAGAGTTCAGGTGCCTAACCACCATCTTTCCTGCCTCTGTGCTCTTCTGTCTTCTGAAAATTCATAAAGGCATTGGTAAAACCCATTCCTGGACATGGTGTACTTAAATGAAACAGGGTCTTCCCAGGTCTCAAAGCAAAAATTGTTTAAAAAATAAAAACAGGCTGGGTGCAGTGGCTCATGCCTATAATCCCAATACTTTGGCAGGACGAGGTGGGTGAATCACCTGATGTCAGGAGTTCAAGACCAGGCTGACCAACATGGTGAGACCCCCATCTCTACTAAACATACAAAAAATTAGCTGGGCATGGTAGTGCATGCCTGTAATCTCAGCTACTTGGGAGGCTGAGGCAGGAGAATCACTTGAATCCGGCAGGCAAAAGTTGCAGTGAGCCAAGATCGTGCCACTGTACTCCAGCCTGGGCAACAGAGTGAGACTCCATCTCAATAAATCGATACGATATGATACAATATGATATGATACGATACGATATGATGCAGTACGATACGATGTGATACGATGCAGTACGATATAGTATGATACAGTACAATACAGAATATGAATTAAAAGAAACTCTTAAAAGCGCCATGATCTGGGATCCTGCACTGAGGTTTGCTAACCCTTATTTCAAAGTCCTGGTCCCAAGCTTACAAGTATTTGGGCCCCTTGAGCTGCATACCCGGTTTCATTTCAAGCTGCTCATCAACCTCCTCTATACAAATCAGGCTGGACTCCTTAAAATTCCTACACAATTTTCCTGTATTCCTACCTCTATTTCCTTCCAGAAGCTGTTCTTCCCATTGGAAATGCCCTACAGCCACAGATTCTTTAAAGCTCTTCCCACCAAAAGGCAGAATCTATTTCCCCAGTCCATGGGATCCAGGCTGATTTTGTGACTTGTTTGGAGTGATACAGTATGTGGCAGAAGCAAGATCATATGACTACCAAGGTTTGACTTTCAGAGGCCCTATAGCTTCTACCTTCACCTTCTTTGAGCAATGCTGACTGTGAACAAGTCCTTTGTTGAGGATGAGAGGCACCACATGGAGAAAGAGGCCTACCCAGCCAGTCATTACAGGACCCTCTGCCCAGGCCCCAGGCTGACAGTGAGGCCATCTATGACGGGCCAACCCATCAACACCTGCAAGCAGATGCAGAGGAGAAATGAGCCATCCTAGCTGCGCTCTGCCCAAAGTGCCAAGCCAAAGAATGGAGATGAGTAAATGGCTGTGGTTTTAAGCCTTTAAGCTTCGGGGTGGTTTGTAAAGCAGCGCTAGGTCACTAACATGCCTTTTATTCCTTCCTCCCTAACATGTCCACCTCCTACTTGCAAACTGAGCTCCAAAGTCACTTCTCCAAAAAAATGTTCCTGGATGGAATTTTCCCCCACAAAGCCAGCCTTACTCAGGGCTAAGTAGATAGCCCTGTCTAATGTGATTCTAAGGGCGTGGAGACCCCAATGTCTCCCTGAATACCTTTCCCATCCACTGGCTGATGCCTGGGATTTCCTCATTACAGTTTAATTGCTTACATAACAGCATAATGCCTATTACATTTTAAGATTCCCTGGAAGGCATAGCAAGCTTGTGCTTTTAATTTTGCTCTTACTATAAAAGCATACAGGAATAAAAAGCAACACTAGTATAAGGTTACTTTTCCAAAGAGAAAATTTTTTTAAATAATGTGGACCAACTTGATTATAAGCCTTTAGGAAGATAGATGAAATAGTTATGTTCAACGTTTAATTTATTAATTTAAATACATATACATATTTAAAGTCATACTGTATAAAATAACTCAATCTAGAATTTTTTTCCACTTTTCTATCCCATGAAGGTGTCTGATTTAAAGTTGCCATCTGTGTCTCTAGTGACAAGTGTCCTCCCTTTCATGAGACATGTTTTTAGATATCTGATAGTTTTCCAGACCATAATCTTCTCTTCCATCTACTTTGTTTTTTTTAAAACTATGATGCTGCCATTGCAATTTTTATCCCAAGCCACAGTACTATTCACAAAACACCAAAACAATTTTATGTTCTATTCATCCTACAAATGTGTATTTGCGGTTGTCACATTGTAACCACTTATAGCATTGCTCGGTAAAGGGAGCTTCCGAAAGCCGGTTTACAGTGACATCCACAACTTCCAATTAATTTGGAGGCCTTTTCCCAAAGAAAGGATTCATTAAATTCATGTTAATGCTTTCTGATCCTTTTTTAAATTTTACTTTTAAATTTTTTTCCTTTTCTTCCTCCTCCCTCCGTGGTCCTTTTTTTTTTTTTTTTAAGCAAACAACCATAATTATCCAAAAGTTTCTCAGGGTCAATTCAAGCTAATGTGCCTTACATACCTAGTGCTTCGTGTTTCAGAAGTCAGAGAGCACACACCATTGTGCAAAGGACTTTGGAAGAACTCAAATGCAACTCCTTTTCTGTTTGGGGGAAAACCAAATTTTCTTATCTGTTATATATGAATACATGTTCGTTCTAGAAACTTTAGGCAATACAGAAAATTAAGGAGGTGAAAATAAAAATCATCCATAATGCTCCCCATTAGAAGTCATGATTTCAACAGTTTGGTTCATTTCCTTCTAGATCTTCTTTCTATGCATTATTATATATTACATTAAACTCAACCAGCAGTTTCTACTTATAACTATAACAGACACATTTCCCTTATTAGAAATTCTTTGTATAAAGACATGCCATCATTCACTCAAATTCCTTCCTACTGCTATAGATTTAGGTCATCTAGGGAAATGGCAATATCTCAAAGAGACATCAGCCCTTTGGACTTTAGCATGAATGGTTTTAGATTCTTTTTTCCCTTTTCACTTTATCGAGCATCTACCCAAGAAAAATATAACAAACATGAATAAAGGTAAGTCCCTGCCTCGAAACAGACGGAGCTATCAATAATGAATTGCATGAAATGTGATAAGGACTTGAATAAAGGTATGGTCATAGCACACACAACAACGTTTTGGTCAACAACGGACTACATATGCAACAGCGGTCCCATAAAATTGTAATCTTTTCTACATTTAGACACAAAAATGCCACCAGAGAGTGTCCTTATTATACAGTGTAAGGACACTCTATGATGTTCTCACAACAACGAAATTACCTAATGATGCGTCTCTCAGAACATATCCCTGTCATTATGTGATACATGTATATGCAAAGCTGCCTACACAAAAAGCTCTGGCCACACAAAGAGGGAGAGATTGACAGCTCAGGGGAGTGGTCCGAGGAAATTTCATGGAGTCTACATTTGAGGATTTGGGGACTTCTTGTTTGTGTGTTAATTGCTTATTTTTAAAATATTAAGACTTAATTTTGAAAATATTTGCAAAGAAGAAATTTTTAGGAATTTTCCCCATCTAAATTCCCAGAACAGAGTGCCTCTGCTGTGTGGAAACCAGCCAGGCCACACCTTGGTTGTGCGACAACTGAAGGCTTCCTGAATTTGGGACTTTTCTCTGAGAGCAGGTTTGGATGGCGGTGGGTGGGGGGAAGAGTACAGGGACACGTGGGCCTGAAGGGTGGGTCAAGAAAGACGCAAGGACAAGTGCCAGCATGACAGGCCAGAACAAGCCTGGCCTCTTCCTCGTCTGGCTGGGACAAGCCCTGCCACTCCCATGCTCATCCACGCCTTGCTCTGCACTTCCGTGTACAACACACAGCGCAGTGACACCCACTGACTGTGCTCTCTGGTTCTAAATGTATGCATGTCTTGTTTCCTTCCAGTAAGTTCCTGTGATAAGCCCATGGAGCTGGGTTCTATGCCCAACTCCACTAATAACCGCGGGCTCTGTGTGACCCTGGGCTAACCCCAGGGTTAACCAGATTAACCAGAAAGAGCAATGCTCAGCCAGATTTTAAATCTCCCTCTGTGCTCTCATTTCTGCTCAAGCGACCTTACTATTCTTCTCTGTCTATAGACATAGCCACAGACAGGTGATGAATGTGCCCCTCTGGCCATGCTAACCCTACAGATTTTTCACCTCAGATCTGTTTCTTGCTTTTCATATGGCACTTTGAATTTGACGTTTGTTCATGCTTTCTATAAAAAAAAACTTGAAGATGGTCACTTTAATTGTGAACAAATATCTAAAAGAATTGATCATGAAATAATTCCCCCTGCCAATTAACCTCAAGCACCTATGACATTTTACCAAACACAAATATCCCTACAGCAACTACTTGTAGACCTCAGATTGGCAGAACTGATAGTGTGGGAAGGTAAAAGTAAAAGAAGATTGAAAACAATTGGTGCAATTGAGAACAGAAATTTTCTTTTTCTGCTTAGGGCACAGCCTTCTGATTGCACAAGGCATCCAAGTCTTTTGTTTAAAGTTCCTCCTGCAGCACCACGAAAGCTTAGTGCCTATCCCCACATGCCTCTCAGAAACGACCCGGGCTTAGCTGTTCATCAAAATATTCCACTGGTTCCTGGTTTGGACGTGGCCTGGGAGGTGAACTGGGAGGTAAACGTGGACTGGTTCGTGGCCTGGGAGGTGAACACTAGGTATCAAGACAACACACACACGGCCGGTGCTGAAACAAAGAAACACCTCTGGGAAGCATCCCCCAAAAAACTATTCAGAATAGAGGATAAAACTTCTCATAAAATGTGTCTCCCACAGCCTCTGGGAGAAACAGCAATGCTCAGCCAAATTTTAAATTTTAGTTTAAACCCTCTTATAATCACGTGAAAATGCTTGGCCCAACCCTAGGCCCCTCACAAAAAAAAGAATTGAATCTACCTGAAAGTCATTTGCTAACATTTCCAATCTCCTAATTCAGAGACCTGTTCAGAATAGATACTACCTACTACATTAGAGGATGTATAGAACAAAAAGCTACCTCTGCGGGGGAAAAGAATCTAAATATCACACAATTCAGATAATTCCTTCAGCCATTTCTTGCCTTCTCTCACCATGTAATAAAGTAAGAAATTAGTATTTTATTCTTACCAGTGACCGCTAACATTTACTAAGCATTTACTATACTAAGCATTATGCTTAGTCCTTTTCAGCTTTAGCTCATTCAATCGCAGTAACCCTACTGAGTGCTGTTATTGTTCCCACTTTATAGATGGGGAAGCTGAAGTTTAGATATATAGCCAGTAAGTCGTAGAGCCAAGTTTTGTTACCTAGTCAAGGTCAGAGAACTAGAAAGTGGCAGAGAGGGAATGCAAACAATGCATAGGAGTGAAATTCCAAAGCTCGGCCTCTGAGTCACTGCACTAGAAGAATCTGGTAGCATGAAAACCCTTGAATACATTTGGATGTAGGTGATGTTTATTTACAGTTTGACCTTGAAAAGAATCAACACGGAACTCCGTGGCAATACCCAGGGCCTCCTTAATGTAGAGTGCTTTTCACCAAGTGCATCCTGTGTGGGAGACAAGAAATGACCTTCCGGGCAGCAGGGGAGAGCGTTCACTCAACAGTGACCAGAAATACTTGAAACCTAGATTCTTATTTTTGTTTTAAGAAGTACTAAGCGAAACAAGCCATGAAAAGGGGAATGAGACATGTCAGTGTTTGAATCTGCTCTCTTTACTGCTCTAATTCTGTGCCTCTGTGCATTATTAATATGTGGGTGCATGCAGTGCTGGTATGGAAACTCACAAACCAAAACATGTAACAGACATTCCACTTGTTAATGGGTGTATACCTGAAAAGCAGTGTATAGAAAGGAGGCTAATATTAGAAAATGCTTATGTCCTTAACTCTAAGTGTGTTTATATAATGGACACTGTCAGTGTTCACAACTTAAACTTAGGTATGTGATCAAAAGAATGCTGGGGAAACATTTTATTAAGATTGAGTTAAATTGTAAAAAAAAAAATAAGAAGAAAAATACTGAAACTAACAAAATGAGGAAACAGTCCAACACTGGTTTAACTGCAGAAGGCTGATATGAATTAGAGTCATTTGTGTGTTCTGTTTATAGTTATTATGCAACATGACATCAGACTGCACAGATTTCGTGCGTTTGTTATAGATAGTTTTGTTTTATAGCACCTAGGTCTTCCCACTGGACCTCTCAGACCACATGGGAGATGGCTGAAGAGAAGACCTTGTCCAGCCCTTAGGCAACATCCCTACCTCACCCCACACAGAATTACCCAGTGTCCAGATACAATGAAACTGATCACACCAGCAGAACGGCCAAGGATTCTGACTAGGACACACATGAACTGAAAGGCATATTTTGTGGGATTTCGAAAACTTAAACAGGGAGAACAAAGAGATATTGTTCCAGGGCTTGATTCTGGCCTCAAGCATTTGCTATTAAACATGTAAGTTAGAGGTAATAACAGAGACCTTCAAAAAGTGTATAGGAATACAGTAAGTGCTCAGTAATCTTTGGGAAGCTCTGATGCCCGACTTGCTTTACTACCAGGAAGGAGAAAGAAAGTCACAGGGTCTCAGCTCAGAAGGGAGTTTGGACTGGAGAGCAGCTGGGCTGAGCCTACTGAAAAAGAGTATGCTTCAGGGGACAAGAAGGAAGAGAAAGGGAATATTCCCAAGACTCTGTATTAGAATCATCACCAAGTTGTCATCTGTGCTTAGATGAGTGTTTGTTATGTTTATCTGAGATTTATTATAGAAGAATATTGCCAGTGGACCAACATCTAAGTTATTTATGAATAACTAAGAAGCCAAGCATTCTGCCTTCAGTTCTTACATTTACCACTGACTCATCGTTTTATTCCTGGGAAAGGTATTTAATCTCTATCACTTATGCATCCATCAATAAATTATGGGGAAGACTAAGCCTCAGTCTGCATCCTAAGAATATAAGAGCCACACAAGATGGCTGCTGCCCATCAGGAGAACAGTCTCTGAAGTGCCACTGAGTTCCACCAAGCCTGTCATGAAAAGTTCTGCTCTGCTACCACACCCGCCGGTGGAGGAGAGAAAAATGAGCGGATTGTGAAATCCCAGTAATTCAAAAAGTAACCAAAGTGAGAAGAGTAGATGAGAATATGAATGGCCTGAAACATCAAAGGCATTTGAGAAAAATGAGAAAAAAATAAAAGCAAAGCAAATATAAGACACAGATGAAAGCACAGTACAATATAAAAATAATAATAATATCCAACATAATAATAAAGAAAATGCCCTGCTTTCTAGTAGATGATGAGGATGAAATCCTAATAGTCATTGGGAAGCACATTTGGCACTGATTGTTAAATGGAGTTTTGCAAGCCAAAGGCGTCCATAAAAATAACAGTCAACTAAAAATTGAGAGTTAAAATGGAAGTGGGAGAGGATTACAGTCAAAGACAATGTAAAGGAAATCTTAGAAGCTTATTTCAAAAATAAAAAAGGTGCAGAATTAAATGAGGAGCAGAAAGTAAAACAGTCATGAATATGGAGGATGCCTCTTTGGCATCTTTCTCTTTCACTACCTTTTCACACTTTTTCCTTAAATAAATGATTTCAGGGCATGTTCATTTCTTCTGCCTTTTGAAAACTGACTTACATATCCACAAAGCCAGTGTCTGGTTGTTTTAATGGTAAATGTACACCTGCTAACTGAGGGGTGGTGGTTCCTGAGGGGTCAGAGAAACTGATGGCCCACAGATAAGAATGTGTCAGTGTTTACTGGGTGCTGTGCAGGGAGCAAGACTTTGGGACACATTTTTATTTGGACTTAGGGGTTCACCTCAAGGGGAATCAATGAATTGGATTTTATTTAATGGTCATAACTGAGTACCAGATCATGGACCCACTGTGAGGGAACACACTGAAGTAACATTTGCATCTCTCTATGGCATGCTGGAATCAGCCCCGTGCAGTTCTATCACTGTGCCTTCCAGGTACCATTACCAGTGATTTCTAGCCAGGCCTTATTACAGACCCCAAACGGGTCAATAATTTCTTCCATTCCTGAGTAGTGTTCTTCAATTGTGGCTTTAAGACAAACAAAAATTTCCAGGTTTTTTTTTTTTAAATTACACCCTAGGCAAACTAACACTCCAATTTTATTCTACAATTAGCTGCAGATATCTCAACTAATTACAGATATGCCATAAACATATAGGTGTTTGTTAGTTCTGACCACCATATTAGTTCTGACCACCAATCTCTCTGGCCCTAAGTGAGTAAGTCAGCATTTTATCTCTATGTCTGTATTCAGGATCTTTATCTGTTGTCTGATTCTGAGCACTTTTCACAGGTATAGTCACATGCAACACAGACATATGTCCTTCCAGATAACCTCTGAATTTACTTCATGGCCAGACATTAAATGATAAGACTTTACCACACTAACTGAAAAAGTTTTTAAACTGCTCTTGCTATCCTCTATTTCCCAATGCCAGTCTGTAGAATACACAGAAAAAAACTACTGGGGAACAAGTTCAAAACACAGATTTCTGGGGCCCATCTCCAAAGATGCAGTTTCAGAAGTAAGGCCCAGAAACCTGTATGTTTAACATATTTCGTACAAAAATGGACAAGGGAATGGGAAACATGGTGTAATTGTTACAAAGTGCCTGAACTCAAATATCAACTCCCACTTTTACTCTCTGTGTAAGCTTGGGCAAGTGACTTTATCCCTCTCTACTTCATATGCCCATTTGGAGGTGGGAGGGTAGTAGTAGTATTGATACCATTTGGATGTTTTCTCCCCTCCAAATGTTAAAATGTGGCCTACAATGTTGGAGGTGGGCCTTTTGTGAGATGTTTAGGTTATGGGGATGGATCTCTCATGGATGGCTTGGTGCTGTCCTCACAGTAACAAGTGAGTTCTCACTCTATGAGTTCCCACGAGATCTGGTTGTTCAAAAGAGGCTGGTGCCTCCTCCCTCACTCTTACTTCTGCTCTCAACGTTTGATAGGCTGGCTCCCCATTTGCCTTTCACTGTGATTGTAAACTTCCTGAGGCCTCACCAGAGGCTAAGCAGATGCTGGCGCCATACTTCCTGTACAGCCTACAGAACTGTGAGCCAAGTAAACTTCTTTACTCCTTTATAAACTTCCCAGTCTCAAGTATTTCTTTTTTTTTTTTTTTGAGACGGAGTTTTGCTCATGTTACCCAGACTGGAGTGCAATGGCACAACCTCGGCTCACTGCAACCTCTGCCTCGTGGGTTCAGGCAATTCTCCTGCCTCAGCCTCCTGAGTAGTGGGATTACAGGCACACACCACTGTGCCCAGCTAATTTTTTTTGCATTTTTAGTAGAGCCGGGGTTTCACCATGTTGACCAGGATGGTCTTGATCTCTTGACCTCGTGATCCACCTGCCTTGGCCTCCCAAAGTGCTGGGATTACAGGCTCTTTACAGCAATGCAAAATGGATGAATACAAGTATATATGGCATTTTTGTAAGTATCAAACGGATTAAGATTTGTTGATCCTTGAAACAGAATACCTTGAAACATATTAATGAGTCTTCAGAAAAACTCATTTCTTGCTTCATACACTTCTTTATATTATTTTAAAGAGTTTTTATTTGTTTTTCAAATAAGCATGTAATTACTTTTGTAATGTTTAAAAATCTTGCCCTTCCTGGAGGATTTTGACACTAGGGGAAATTTGTACAAATCCCCCTTTGCCACTCGGGGATTTGTAAGCTGGGCTGCATGGATGATGGTAATCCCTCCTCCCCCGTCCAGTTATGCATTTAGCTGGGTTGTGTGGCCCTTGGTTTTCTTGTGCCTCAAGCCCCTTTTGCTGTTGGCCCAGATGAGCTTCCACTCTCAAAGTTGACCCTACTTCCTGGACCCCTGCTTCTTCAGGGCTGGCCTCATGTCTCCTGGAAAATTAAGCAAGGCCAATCTAACTGCTGGGCCACAGGCCACTTCTATGCTCCCTCTCTCGTCCCCCTAGGCCACTGGCCAGCCTATTCCATAGGCTCACGCCCTACCCTACCCCACCTCTTTTGCTCTAACACAGAATCTTATATCTTTCCAGTCCTTAGCACAAGTCCAGATTCTACCTGAGTTTACTAATAGGGACAGGATCCCAATCTATTTTTTTTTTATCATTGTATTTTAGCTCTTAGGACTGTTCTTGGCACATAGATGGCAATCATTAAAACATTTTAAATAGATGGACGAATAAATGGCTACTCCCATCCACCTGAGGCCTGACCCTACTGACTGACTCAGGCAACCCACCTGCGGTCACATGCAGCCTGCACAGCAGGAGGGTTTGACCTTCAGGCTTGGCATGAGGAGAAATTCACTTATGGAGACAAAGCAGTCCTATCTCTGGGATAGCTCCCATGCTGCCACTCTGCAGTTATCCCTCCCACAGCTACAGGAATAGGAATGGAATTACCATGCTTCAAAAGGAACCCACTCTATTCAACTACCATCATTCCATCAAAAACATCGTGGAACATTTTAAACCCCTATAGCCCTTCTAACCCATCCCCAGCTCAAACAGACCCAGGCCTGAGAGGCCAGCGGACCAGCTCTCAGACTCCTTGCTGATAACAGGTCCTCTTTAAAGCTGTAAAGTGGCCAGGCGTGGTGGCTCACGCCTGTAGTCTCAGCACTTTGGGAGGCTGAGGCGGGTGGATCACAAGGTCAACAGATCGAGACCATCCTGGTCAACATGGTGAAACCCTGTCTCTACTAAAAATACAAAAAATTAGCTGGGCACGGTGGTGCATGCCTGTAACCCCAGCTACTCAGGAGGCTGAGGCAGGAGAATTGATTGAACCCAGGAGGCGGAGGTTGCGATGAGCTGAGATCACGCCATTGCACTCCAACCTGGGTAACAAGAGTGAAACTCCATCTCAAAAAAAATGAATAAATAAAATAAAGCTGTAAAGTAACTTGTGATGCCTGATCACCAGATAAAATCAAATGGCAACAGGTTCAAATTGCTTTTAAAACATTCCTGTGGCCTGGCGCAGTGGCTCACACCTATAATCCCAGCACATTGGGAGGCCGAGGCTGACATGGTGAAACCCCATCTCTACTGAAAATACAAAAATTAGCTGTACATGGTGGCATGTGCCTGTAATCCCAGCTACTCTGGAGGCTGAGGCAGGAGAATCACTTGAACCAGGGAGTCGGAGGTTGCAGTGAGCCCAGATGGTGCCACTGCACTTAAGCCTGGTGACAGAGCGAGACTCTGTCTCAAAAACAAAAAAAAATTCCTGAGATTTGTGAATTCACCAATAAATGCTTTTTCTAACAAAATAATCCACATATATTACATAGTTTTGAGCTTCTTGGATGAGATATACTAAAACAAGCATTACCTTTCATGCTAATGTAGCAGTGAAAGTGAATTATGCTCCACACTCCAATCTATCAAAATGTAGGTATCTTACCCAGCTCCTGGTCTAAATCTTTAACCCATTTATTTTCATCCTCAAGAAACACTAATTCACATTATCTTGTCGAAGATGTAGAAGACTGGAAGGAATCTATTCTAACTTTGCCACCTAGGATATGTTGCTTCCTCACCTATAAAATTTTATGTTTCAGTATTGTGAGATCCGTTTCGAATTTCCTTATTTGAATCTCAAATGTTTACACAATTTCTCAGCATGAAGAAAAAAAAGGACAATTAAAATATATGCTTTCTGGGTGATAAAATGCATATTGAGAAGATATATATATTGGCAGTTACACTTCTGATTCTGAGAACTGCATTTGCTTCACTTTCATCCTCCCTTATTAAGTACACCTCTAAGTAGTGACTTCATGTATTTTGCAACACACCACACCCTTTTAAGTGAAGGCTTCCAAGGGGCAGTGACTACAACTCTGTGTTGCTTTGCATAATGCTACCTGAGCCCTTATATTAAAAGATAGGCATCTCCAGTACCTCTTATTCTGCCAATTCCTAAAGTCGCAAAGCGTGGCCTCCATGTCTCAGACTTCTATATTAAAGCAGGAAAAATCCACTGCCACAGGATTTGCTGTATTTGTTGAATGTCACTGTAAACTGCTGCAATATTTTGCTTCTTTACTTACAAGGGCACACACCATGGCTCGGTGTGTAGAAGCCTGCAGAGATGCACAGGACTCCGTCCGCTACTGTTTCTGTACCTGCAGAGCTCATCTTAGCAAAGAGTCTTCATTCAAAGTCACCTTTTCCCCTTCTCATTACTCCTTCTTTTCTCCAACATTAACCTGTTTTGTTTAGACTGAGATAATTCTGTCTCAGAAAACTTCAAAGTTATTTGCTGGCTAAAAATAAAAAAGGGAAAAGAAAAGCTGTCAGAACAAGCATGTTAACCAGGATCAAGAACATATTCCGGAAAATGCAAATGACATGCTTTTTAATTTCTTCAGTCCAACTCCTAGCTATGAGAAACACAGTAGAGAAATAATACAATGAAGGACAAACAAAAAAATGAGAATTATACTGAGTTGCTTGCCAGGACCCCACAGTTTCCTGCTGTATTCCTTTCACACTGGCCTCTCCTTCCCAAAGTTCCTTCACTCGTTACTTCCCATCTCTTTAACTCCTTTTTCCTTCATATGTGTGTGGGGATTTTTTGTAAACAGCCGAGGCTGTTAAGATGAGGGATAATTTATACACCACAAACTTCACTTGTTTTATAACATTTCCGGAAAGCCCTGGGGCTGCTCAGCAGCCTGGGCTCTCCTCCGACCGCCCCCGCCCCGCTCCCCATCATTCAGCTGGTGGAGATGGCCTGCCGGCGTGCCAGGGCCTGTCAGCATGATCTCGTAGTCCACTTGTGTGTTTGCCTGCTATAATCTTAGGGTTTTTATATGCACAGGATGGGGGTGTGGCAGGCCAGGGTGGTCTTGGGAAATGCAACATTTGGGCAGAAAAACAAAATGCCTGTTCTCACCTACCTGGGTTCTGTGGACACAGGCCCAGAGGTAGAGCCCTAGCCAGAAGCCACGCCTTTCCCCATTTCCTACCATTTAAAGGGGCTATGCCTTTCCCTTCCCAGCACTTCCCTTCCCCACATATGTATCATTACCAAGGAACTTAGTCTTTGGACCACTTTTCTTTATACTCACTCCCTAGATTATCTCATCCGGTCTCCACATTTTAAATACCAGGTATATATTCTAATGACCCCAAATGTATATAGCCCACCCTCCCCATATCCCCTAAACTCCAGGCTCATCTCTTGGATGTCTGATAGTTATTTCAAACTTAAGCATGCTCGAAACCAAGTTTTGATCTTTACCTAAACTGCCCCTCCCACAGTCTTCCCTAAACCAGCTAATAGCAGCACTCTATTCCAGCTGCTCATGCCAAAACCCTTGGAGTCAAGCTTGACTCCACTCTCCTCCCACTCCTGAAACAATCCATCAGAAATACTATCGACTCGACTTGTGAAACAGATGCAAATCCAGCCACTTTTCACACCTACACTGCTGCCACCCCAGTCCAGCCACCACTTCCCTGCCCTGGATTACCGCAATAGCCACATTACTGGTCTTCTGCTCCTCTTCCTACTCCCTACATTCAATTCTCAACATGGGAGCCAGAGTGATTCTTTTAAAACTTGAGTCAGACCACAGCACAACTCTGTTCAAAACCCTTCAATGACTTCCCATATCACATAGAATAAAAGCCAACGTCCCTACCATGGCTGACTGGTCCCCTCGGGCACTCTAACCACAGCTCCTTGGCCTCTTCCCTTGTTCATTTGCTTTAGTCTCTGTGGCCTACTTGCTCTTCCTCAATCGCATCTGCCTCAGAATCTTGACACTGATTGTTCTCTCTGCTGTAAGACCTGTGGCCAGAAAACTGGCTGATTTCTTTTCTTTTTTTTCTTTTGAGACGGAGTTCGCTCTTGTTACCCAGGCTGGAGTGCAATGGCCCGATCTCGGCTCACCGCAACCTCCGCCTCCTGGGTTCAGGCAATTCTCCTGCCTCAGCCTCCTGAGTAGCTGGGATTACAGGCACGCGCCACCATGCCCAGCTAATTTTTTGTATTTTTAGTAGAGACGGGGTTTCACCATGTTGACCAGGATGGCCTCGATCTGTTGGCCTCGATCTGTTGACCTCGTGATGCACCCGCCTCGGCCTCCCAAAGTGCTAGGATTACAGGCTTGAGCCACCACACCCGGCCGATTTCTTTACCTCCTACAAGTCTTTGCTCAAATCTTACTTTTCAGTGAAACCTCTCCTGGCTACCCTTAATACCATAACCAATCCCCTTCCCTCCCAACCCCCCTTACCTCGTTCTATGTTTTTCTTTTTGCATGGAATTTTCTATGCTCTAATTTGACAAACTACTTCTAAATTTAAAGTGAAAGAGCAAAGGGCCAGGAAGAGCCAAGAAAAGTTTGAAGGAGAATGAAGAAGAATATTATACCTACCGGATAGAAAACTTACGGTAAAGCTGCAGCTATTGAATGGGTAGAGCAATGGTGCAGTGACGGAAAAATAGACTAAGGGAACAAAGCCCAGAAACAAACTCAAGTCTGCACAGAAACTTTGGACATGACATGTTGGCATCACAGATCATTGAGAAAGAAAAACTATTTGAAAACTTGTGCCAGGACAATTGGCTTTCTATTTGGAAAAAGATAAAATTCGACCCTTATTTTACTTCATACACAAGATAAGTTATAAAGAGATTAAAGAATTAAACATAAAAAGGAAAACTCAAACTTTAGCAGAAAATATAGGAATATATTTATGACAACCAGATATGAAAAGTTTTCATAAACAAGACAAAAAATACACAAACTATAAAGAAAAATACTGACATATTTTGCTCTATTAATATTTAAAAGTATGTATATAACAGAAAGTACAATAAACCAAATTAAAAGATATACCACAATCTAAAAGATGGTACACAATAATGCCTCATTTCTAGTATTTATATATTTTAAACCACTAGCAACTTAAAAAGAAAAGATAAATAATTCAATGAAAATACTTTTAATGTTCAAGATAAATGTTAAAATACACGAACAGCAATTAATTCACAGTAGAGGAAATTTATCACACCAGTATACAAATGAAAATATGTTCAATCTCATTACATTAATAGGCAATTAAAATGATGATACTCTCCAATTGGCTCTACAAAAACCTGATAATCCATAATGTACTTCATAAAGATATAGAGGAAATTAAGCTGTTATACACCCTGGAGGGGTATGTGAACTCATCTAAACTACTTTGGAGAACAATTTGGCAGTTAATATCCAATAAAGTTGAAAATGTATGTGTCCTAGAACGATAGGTCCATTTTAAGAAGTGTATCCAGAGAAACTGTCATATATGCATGTGAAATAATATTCAAGCATATTCATTGCAGCTTTGCTGATAATCGCAAAAAATAATGGGAAATAATTTAAATGTTATCAGCAAGAAAGTATATAGATATTATATCAGGTGAATTTCATCAAAACAGTACATTTCAAAAACATAATTGTGAATTTTAAAACAACATGCAAAAGCATATATCGAATAGGATATTAAACTATGCTAATATAATAATAATAATACAAAATATTATTTGTAAATATAAACACGTCTACTGAAAAATGTAAAACACATACGTGGAAAACATACAAAATGGTCACAATGTTCTGCCCCTCCTAGAAACCTGCTCCGGCTTACGATATGACTTTCCTACTCCTTACATCAAAAGGAAAGTGCATTTTCCCATTCCTCGAATCTGGTGTCTTTGTGATTTGCTTTCACCAACAGAACACAGGAGACACGATGTTTTTGCCAGAGGTCTTGCATTCTTCCATGCTACTTTTCCTCCTAGAGCCCTGCTGCTACCTTGTGAATAAGCCTGGTCTAGTGTGCTGAATGATGAGCAATCCATGGCCCAGACAATCCCATTGCCCAGTCTGCAATCAGCTAACCACCAGACATATGATTAAGGCCATACCAAGACAAGCCACCGCCCAGTTGACCTGCCAATTGACCGTAATAGGCACAGAGGCAAGCCCAGCTCAGATCAGCCTGGGCTAGCTCATGTCAATAGAACCACCCAGCTGACCTATGGACTATGAGCAATCATAAGTGGTTGTGGTTTTAAGTCACTAAGTTTTGGGGGTGATATTTTTTGACACAGTAATGTATACATGATGCGTGTGCTATCTTTGGGACAATGACCTCTAAGGAAAGAAAAAAGGGAAGGATAACCACAGGGAGTGAGCACCTTCACTTTTTACCTTTTACATTTAATTTTTTTTTTTAGACAGAGTCTCACGCTATCACCCTGGCTGGAGTGCAGTGGCTCCATCTTGGCTCGCTGCAACCTCCGTCTCCCAGGCTCAAATGATCCTCTTACCTCAGCCTCCAGAGTAGCAGGGACTACAGGCACACACCACCATGCCCGGCTAATTTTTGTATTTTTTTTATAGCGATGGAGTTTTGTCAGTTGCCCTGGCTAGTCTCAGACTTGTGGGCTCAAGTGATCCTCCCACTTTGGCTTCTCAAATTTCTAGGGTTATAGGTGTAAGCCACCATGCCTGGCCTGCACTTAATTTTTTAAGAATTTAGAAGTTCTCAAATCTTGTGTTACATCTGGGTAGTAGCAACCTGGGAGTCTGTTCTATTATTTTGAGGATTATTTCTGAATATTGGAAATGCTGCCTAATTTGTTTAAAGAAGCATGCTGCCATTCTTTCTATATTTGTCCTGTTCATATAAATATGGTAGAAGTAGACAGGGCTGAAACATCTGGTTCACCATTTGATTCTCATGTAGACTGACTACACAGAAACTTGAAAATATTAAACTTCGACTTATGTAACTGACCTCATGAGCCACAGTGACTCAGACTGCCCAAATATTTTGGTCACACCCCATTACGTGGTAGAATACAAACATGAGCTAAGAGAAAAATATCAAACTTTCAATTAATTATATTCAAGATACAAATTTTCTTTCATGAAAAAAAAGTATTTTGGGGGCAAAACAAACTGGTATCAAAGGTATTCTTTAGTTTTCAGATTAAGTCCTGGCGTTGATTCAAGGTAATTTTCTCATGTTCAATATTAAGGTAGGAGAGTGGCATGCTTCTGAAAAACATTTTCATCAAAGACTGAGATAAAATAAGCTTTCTACTTGATCTTCACCTTACCAAAAAATTAATTGTGTATCAAATACAACAATGCTGATTTTATTGAAATAAAATTATTTCATTTTTGTTACAATGGAATTCCACAATTAAAAAAAAAATCATGTGAGAGGATGTAGGTGTTAGAATTGTAAATAACTTATGCAAATGAGGACTGTCCATAAATTCCAAGTCCCCAGTGAAACCTATTGAAAAAGTTCCATTAATCTTTACAAGGCAAGATATTTCTAAGCAGCCAATGTCCCTGATTTTGATAGTATCTTTTTACCCTAAACCCCACAAATAAATAAAATGAAGGACCAAATTTTTACCTAAAACTTTAGGTGAAAACATAAACAGGCCGTAGTCAATCTCTCTGCCATCTAGAGCCAGTACTGCAAACACTTCTTTTATATGGCAACAAATGGAAAGGTTTAAAGCCGACATCATTCCAGGTGGTAATAGATAAGAAAAGGCGTTTGTGGCCAAAAGACAAAGTCTTCTGGGACTTGGGAGAGGCTGGTGTGAGACAAACACACAAAACAAAGTGGAAAGTACATGTTTTGAGGCAAGTCACATTACACACGAGCTGGGGCAGAAGAGTAAGTCAAGTCTACACGTAGCTGAAAATAAATTAATTTATAAACAGAGGTGCGAGGCTCTCTCCACTTTACTTATCAATTATATGTATTTATGGCCCTTTTTCCTTTCTGCTGCTTCTACCACTCATAAGTGATTATGATACAGTCTGTTAATCAACTTTTTAGGTTTAATTTCTAATAAAGAATATCTATAGAGTTTCAAAAATAGAATAGCAGAAGGTCAGGATAGCAGGGAGAACCAAATAGCAAAATCACTTCTCCCAATATTTGAGAAGACAATCCAAAACTCTATAACAAAAATAGTAAACTATAAAGAGTACTTAGTATGTGCCAGGCATTATTCTAAGGACTTTATACATTTTAACTCACTTAATATCTTCATGAAAAACAATATTATATCCTCATTTTACAGAGGTGGAAACTGAAACACAAATCGTAGCTAGAAAGCAGCAGACCTAAAGGTTCATTCCCAGCAGTCTCAATTTAGGGCTTGTATTTTTAACCACCACGCTATCCTGCTGTCAGACAGACAAAATAAGCAAATAAGTAATGTGAAGAGCAAGAAAAGAAGCCACCGTTACCAAACAAGAAAAGGACCAAAATTTATGCCTAAACAAACAACAAAAGAAATGAAAGGGATGGAGAAGGTATGCTAATCCTGTTCCCAATTACCAGAAGCAATATTGTATTAATATTCTGAGTGAAACAAATCCAGAAGATTCTCACTAATACATCTCCCCTTCCCCCAAATAAAGTATTTGGGAAAAGGTGGAACAGTGGAGGAAACAGGCAACATCAGATGTTAAATACTCCAGGCCTCGCCATTTTCCAGAGCTCCATGAACAATTAGAAAAATGATCTAAGGCCTGAGAGAATCAGTTCAAGAACAAAATACACCCCAAACTAGTTTGATTGATGTTTGGTATAGAATATTTAGCAATATCTCAGATGAAAAATGAGCTCAGGTCTTCTAAGACCTGAAAATGAGCTCAGGTCTTCTAAGACTGCATGTAGTTCCAATCTCGATATGCAGCCTAAAACCCATACCCCAAATGGAAGAGAAACAAATCTCACATAAGGCGGAAGGCAGCCAAAAGAATGCACCTACATCAGAGAAAATGTAAATGAGCACATTTAAAATGAGCATGAGCTGGGCGTGGTAGCTCACGTCTGTTTTCTCAGCACTTTGGGAGGCTGAGGCAGGCAGGCTGTTTGAGCCCAGGAGTTCAAGACCAGCGTAGGCAACAAGGGGAGACTCCCATCTCTACAAAAAAATACAAAAATTGTTCAGGCATGTGGCACAAACCTGTAGTTCCATCTGCTCAGGAGGCTGAGCTGGGAGAATTGCTTAAGCCCCGGAGGTGGAGGCTGCAGTGAGTGTCAGCGGCACCATTGCACTCCAGCCTGGGTGACAGAGTGAGACCCCATCGCAAGAAAAAAAAAAAAGCATCATATAGTCAGGAGGCTGAGGTGGAGGGATTGCTTAAGCCCAGGAGTTCGAGGCTGCAGTGAGCTATGATCACGCCACTAAACTGCAGCCTTGAGACTCTGTTTCTAAAAAAAGACCAAAAATAAATGAGTATGATAAAAATTAATGATATAACAGTGGCAAACACTACTCACACAACCACACAAGAAAGGAATATGACATACAAAAAAGCAAATTAAGAACCTATCCGGAAGAAATCACAACCTAAGGAAATCTTCCTGTGCCTCTTTTTACCACAAAACATTAACAGAACATAAACTCAATGAAACACCATCTCGATCAATAAAACTGGAGAATAAAACAATAAAATAAGATGAAAAGACAGTTTGCAGAGTTATGAAAACGAATTGAGCACTAAAACTACACCACTGGAGTAGGGATCTGCAATATATGGCCCTGGGGAAAAATCTAAGCTACTACTTATTTTTATAAATAAAGTTTTATTAAAACACAGCCACATCCATTTATGTATGTATTGTCTATGGCGCTTTTGTATTACAACAGCAGAGCTGAGTCGTTGCAATGGAAACTTTATAGCCTACAAATCCCAAAATATTTACCAAGTGATCTTTTACAGAAAAAGTTTGCCTGGCTGGGTGTGCTGACTCATGCCTAAATCCCAGCACTTTGGGAGGCTAAGGTAGGAGGATCACTTGAGGTCAGGTATTCAAGACCAGCCTGGAAATCATAGCTAGACCCCATCTCTACAAAAAAGGTTTGCCTAAAAAAATGAATACATTATAAATGACCTGGGCCTTCCTGTCCTGGGCTCTTCTACCTCATTTCTGTGCTGCTATTAATACTCTCTTGTTACACTCTGAAACTGAATGCTCACTACTTTTTAAATGCCATATGAGTCGATTGGTAACACTTTGGACCTCTGCAACTTCAAACCAGGCCCTTGGGAACTACCACATTATTATATGCCTTGAAACATGTAGACTTCTCACCCTCAGCTCAAGCCAAGTATCTTTGATAATATATAATTATAATAGGTAGCATTTATTTTATTATTTTGGGGGGAAATAAGAGCCAACAAACAGCTAACATTTCTTTAGTGCTCTATGCTGGATAGTATTGTGCACTTCTAAGAATGCAGGAAAGAATGGCAAAGGTGGTACATAAATAAAGTTGAGGCAGCATTACCAAAGTGGACAATACTTCCCTATTGCATAATAATCTAAAAATGAGACAAGAGAGGAGAAAAAGCAGGCTCAAATGTTATAACACTTTATGCTACTTGTATAAACATGTTTTATTGGAAGTATCATTGTAGTAAACATATTAGAGACTTATTTACTTTATTAATTTTCAGAAAAAAAGTATTAGGCTGTAACCCCAATTATGGAAGATTTATAGTTCTTTCAAAAGGTTACAAAGTACAGTGCAAATTATATGTTTCTACTTTAACTGTGGCCAGGAGTAAACAGAAAGCACATTTTATTTTCAGTGGTCATTGGACTGGAATTTACTACTTTGAGGCAAAATAACCCATTGGACTAGTCTGATACCAACTCCTCAAATCCCTGATCCAAGCTCCACAGCTCCCTTGGGTGTTTCTTATTATTGAACAGAACAGAAGTTCATTTATTTGACAATAATTTTGAAGTATTGTCAAGAAAGCAATTTTTGTTCAGAAACATTTTTCAAAATGTACATAGTTGATTGTAATGTCATTATTTTCTATATTCTCTGTGATCATTACATTTCAGTTTTATTGCACTCAGTTGTCAAAACATGTCAAAACATAATCTAACATTTTAGCTTTCCTTCTGCAAATATTTATCCAATGCAAACCATGTTCTCCAAGCTCTATGAGAGGAGCTAGAGACACTAATAAATAAACCGTTGGCTTTTTGGAATTCAAAGTCAAGAGTACAGATGAGGACCCGGCACAGTGGCTCATGCCTGTAATCCCAGCACCTTGGAAGGCCGAGGTGGGTGGATCACCTGAAGTCAGGAGTTCAAGACCGGCCTGGCCAACATGGAGAAACCTCATCTCTTAAAAAAAAAAAAAAAAAAAAGTACAGATGAGATCTTCCAATATAGTTATGTAAAACAGAATTAGAGAAAATGCTTCTTTTCTTGTGCAGACTCTGATCACTTGGTGGCTGCCTGAAGCATTTTTTAGAATTCTAGGATAGAATCAGAAATCAGAGAAAATTCCCAAAATCAATTAGCAATGTCTGCTGTAGGCATGTGAGATCTGATGCATATTGTATGTTCATAACTTTTGTAGCATTAATAGAAAAAAGGATCAAGTATGGACTATTGAATATCAATAGTTACGGTATGGGTGAAGGAAGAATTAGAATAGCAGAAAACTATTCAATGGCGACACCATGGAAGCTAGAGACTATAGAGCACAGTGCAAATTATATGAACTTATAAGAAGTGAATTTTCAGGAGGAAGTACTCAATGAAGTCCAATTTTCTCCTTGCAGAAGAAAGTCTGGCAAATTGTAATTCATTGGTGACCTCTCAAAAAGCAATTTCAGTTGACTGGTAGTTGAAACAAGTACAGTGACTAAGGAGGTAAGAAAGTAGGTACAAACTACATATTTCTAAAAAGTCTAAAATTCTTCAGACTTCCTACTGCTTCTTAATATATAATAATGCATTGGTTCTGGGCTTATTTCTTTGTTCACAATTATGTACTCTGAAATTGCAACATCTAGGTTGCATTCTTCTGGTACATCCCTATCTCTATTATATCATTTTTCTCTGTAAACGCAGGTGGCTCTGGGAGCTTATTTTGCATTATTCTGATGCTACACTCATATACCTACTTTGCCTTCTATTTGCTAAATTATTAACATTTGTTTTTGCTAAATAGTGTCTTCTGTTTCAGTGACATGAAATATGTTATTACTATACAATATTTACAACTCCCAGGATATCAGATTAGCATTTCTAATGGCTTTCCTCAGTCAAAGTTCAATAATGAGTTTCAATATTTTAGATTTAAAAAAATCCTTTTACGGGCCATGCGTGGTGCCTCACACCTGTAATCCCAGCACTTTGGGAGGCCAAGGTGGGTGGATCATGAGGACAGGAGGTTGAGACCATCCTGTCTAACAAGGTGATACCCTGTCTCAACTAAAAACACACAAAAAATTAATTGGGCATGGTGGCGCGTGCTTGTACTACATACACGTGCCTGGCGAGTGCTCCAGCTACTCAGGAGGCTGAGACAGGAGAATCGCTTGAACCTGGGAGGTGGAGTTTGCAGTAAGCCAAGATCGCACCGCTACACTACAGCCTGGGCAACAGAGCAAGACTCCGTCTCAAAAAATAAAATTCTTTCATAATATAAAAAATCCTGAATTTGGCTAGGGTACTCTAGTGTAATTAATTCAGTAAGGAACATTTAATCTAAATCATGCTGTGGCAAAAAAGGAGAAATATTATGTGCCCTAAATATGGTTTCTGAATGTGAATATTCACTAAAATTGTAGGCAATTTTATACTCAATTTCTAGGAGTCATAATACTAAAAATATACAATATGGGGTGAGTACAACCAGTTGCAATAGCAGATCATGGCACGATTTGCCACATCTCATTGATGAGAACCTGGAAATACCAGTTTCCACTCATGTATCAAGTCTTGTTCTAGGGAAAGAACTGCACACAGTGTTTCAGATTAATATGATTTACCACACTTTTATATATCCAAACAAAAAAATTAAATAACTCGGGAGTCAGAGAAATTGAAAAAACGTTATTTGCTGGGAGAAATAAACCATAAGCAGAGCTGTGAATCATGACTTTGAGTCTATTCTCCCTTCTGAGGCTGGTGAAAACGATCAATTAACATGACTGGGTCATAGAAGTGAGTTAGAGCTCTAATGTTCTTTCTGGTTCTAATGCACTTTGCCACTAAGAGTCTACAATGCTAGGGAAGCAGAAAAAGATACAAAGAGAAATTGGAAGAAAGATGAGCTTCAAACTCAGGCAACACAAAGAGAGCCCTTGTTTTAAAGATTAGGTTTGTACTTAGGATAGTTAAGGAAAATGGCAGGCAAATTCACTCATTAACAAATGCAAGTCAACCCTTTGGTCATCTTTATGCAAATTCACTCAGAAACAAATCCCAGTCAACCCTTTGGTCATCTTTTTTCAGCTGTGAACCTATTATGCAGGTAAGTTATGATCTCCTAAAATGTGCCTATTTAATCAACTCCTCCTTGTAAAAGTCAGGATGAAGGAAATGCTAGTCTGTTACATCATGCATCACTAAGTGAGTAATTTAAGCTATGTCAATAGCTTGTGTAACAAGAATAAATCCATTATTATTAAACATTAGGTTAAGGTTTGTGTCACATTATTTAAAAGTCAGGATCAAAGCTTTGTTGTGGCACAGATAAACTACCAGCTCATGGCTTCATGATCACATTTTATTACATTAGCAAGATTTTTTTCCATTTATTCTTAAAAACTTAGTCTAGTAAAAACTTAGTCTTAATTTGGGGGACAGTTCTTAAATAGAGACCAATCTCAAACATAGCGAAAAGCTTCATTCTGCCAGGCAAGTCATTATTCATTCCCTAACTAAATTTTTTTAAAAATCTATCTTTGAACTTTATTCTCAATGGCCAATATAAGAAAGTTAGTCATATAGAAGATAAAAGGTCTCACGTCTCATTATGTTGGAAGGCCAAGGTGGGTAGACTGCTTGAGCCTAGGAGATCAAGACTAGCCTGGGCAATATGGCAAAACCCTGTTTCTACAAAAAATAGCCAGGCGTGGTGGCACAGCCCTATGATCCCAGGGACTCAGGAGGATGAGGCAGGAGAATCACCTGAGCCTGGGAGAGCAATGCTGCAGTGAGGCATGACTGCACCACTGCACTCCAGCCTGGGCAACAGAGCAAGACCCTGTCTCAAAAATTTAAAAAAGAAAAAATGTAAGGTCAAATCACCTGGTTCTTTAGAATCACCAAGTGAAATCTAGTTCTAAACAGATGTATCAAGTTTCAGTTTGCATTTGCCAAAATGTCAAAAAGAACCTCCCCATATTTTTCAGTTAAGTAATAATATATTCAACTTTTACTATGTTTCAATTGTACCAAACATTTTACATGATTTATCTCATTTAATTCTCAAAGTAATTTCAGAAATAAATATCATTATCCTCATTTTACAGATAAGGTAACAAAGGCTTAAGGAAATTAAATGACAAAATGGCAAAGCCAGGCTTTGAAGTCACATCCCTTAACCTTTGTGACAGTGGAGAGGTGACACATCGAAGGCAAGCAGCTGATTTCAGGAGAATAAGAACTTGGTTTCAAGAAAACTGGAATTCTACTTACTTGATGATTCTTTGGAATATCCACCAGGCATTCAGTAAATCCTTAGTGACTGACAGCTGATTGATTAAACCTGGAATTCAATGTGACCATTATCAAAGATGAGATTGGACTATGATAGCAAAAAGATGTTTGGTATTATAATCAAACTCATTGATTGGTTAAACCTGGAATTCAATGCGATCATTATCAAAATGAGGAGAGTTTGATTATGATAGCAAAAAGATGTTACCATTTAGAGAAGTTCACGTAGTAAGAAGTGAAGCCAGACACACCTGCAGATCCTTCATGACCGAGTCCAGCATTCTTTCCACAGGGCCGCGTGAGCTTCCCAAAGATGGTGCTCCGGGCCACTCAGTGAGGGCCACTTATCCGTTGCAACCTCATTGTTCAGATCCTTAGTGACATACCGAGACCGTCTTGGACTTTCCCCCAACCCAAATATCCTGTTAAGTTATATATTTGACCTTGAATGTGTCTTGAACTAGATGTAGCACTGCTCCTACTGCCTGGAGTGGGCACTCTGACCCCTCCTACCAACGGAACTTGGAAAAAACAAAGGTTTTACACCTGATGATGAGGTGATGTTATCAGCCCTTCAGCATGATGGAAGGAGATGATCACCACAGGGAGGCCTTGGAGCCCAGGACAAGCCCAGCATTTGGAAGGAATTCTATAATGTTTGCTTCATGAGTGACTGAATGAACACAACCATAGTGCCCACTTCTGATTTAGAGCAGTGGTCTCTGGTGTAGGGAGTACAAATTCCAAGGGATATATCATACGGTCCATTGGAACGTATAGAGAAACTATTAAAATGTCTATGTAGAATTGTTATCTCATCTTTTAAAATTTCTATTTTGTTTTATAATGTATATATTAGCATAGTGGTACTTGTAAGTAAGTTTAAAATAAATGTAGAATTAAATATATAAACATTAGAATTACATTACACAAAAGATTTTATTGATGGGGATGCATACGTTTTTAAAATACAGAAACTTCTGGTTAAGATCCATTTATCTGCCTTGTCCTTTATGAGCCTCAGAAAGGACACCAAAACACCTTATGTAGTGGTTTTCAAACTTCCGTGCGCATAAGAATCATTTGGATAGTTTGTTAACAATGCAGATTCAGGCTTCCATCTCTTCATACACTCAGTTGATCTGCAGCAGGATCCAGACTCTGCATTTCTAACCAGTAACTAGGTAATTCTGCTCCAGGTGGTCTCGGGAGAAACACTACCTCTCAAGGCTACAGTGACCTGGAGAATCTCCTACTCCTGCCACCACCAACACAGATCAGATACCCCAGTGTAGTTCTGAGAACTAAAGGGATAAATGTTCTCTTAGGAATAACCATATATTGCTTATGAACCTAAAGCCTTGAATAAAAAATATAATTGTAATAGTAATAATAAAATCAGCCACTGTTTATTGGACACCCACATAGGATAGTTTATTTCTGATTATCAGAATTCAACAAGGTTTCTATCATCAGCCTCATGTTACAGAAAAAGAAATGGGTCCTGGCAAGGTTTAGCAAGTTACCCAATATTTTCAATTATAGGTTGAGCATCCTAAATCTGAAAATCCACAATCTGAAATGCTCCAAAATCCAAAACTCACTGAGTGCCAACATAACGCTCAAAGGAAATGCTCCTTGAAGCATTTCGGATTCCAGATTTTCAGATTTTGGATGTTTGATTGGTATCATGCAAATATTCTAAAATCTGAAAATAATCAGGAATTCAAAACACTCCTGGTCTCGAGCATTTAGAATAAGGAATACTACACATGTACTTTTTCTAAAAGTTTTGAGGCCCAGAAGAATAAACTTTCTTTACAACTTTTCAACAACTCATTTTCCCAGTAATGTGTGGGAGACTTAGCTTTAGGATCTTGATTCTTTTTCTCTGTTTAGATTCACACGACTCAAAGGTTGCTGAGAATCGGATATCCGGTTTCTTCTTAGATTGTCTGCCACTATCTTGTCTTTATTTACAATGACCTTGGAAAGTCCAGAGATTGCTTATCTATACTGTGCTGTAACAACCTACCTACAAAGAGATGTTAAAGAGCATAATTCTTTAAGATACAAATACTCCAAGGTATTTATGTAGAAATTCATCTCTCATGTCTTCAACTGGTATCTGTAAAATGGGATGTTTGAACTAAATATTTGGTCAAATGCTTCTATTCCAAAAGTCAGACAATAATAACTTTATTAGGCAATGAATGACAGCCGTTTATTCAGAAGGCTTCTCCTAGTTGCAGTGCCCGCATCATCACCCACCTTTCACATCTTCCGATGCAGACTCATTCGCTTCCTTTGAAAGGCAAGTGAGTAACCCTTGGGAAGTCCACATCATCCCCAACTAAATTGGCTGTCAGGGGCATGAAGCCATGAAGCAACTTAGTGACACCAAGACGCTGTAAATCTCAAAAATCCAATTTAGAAAGCCATGTTAATTGCAGTCCTCCCTTCTCTCTTGCATTGTTTATTTTGAGGGAAGCTAGTTGCCTTGTCATGAGGAGAGCTGATGGCAAGATGGAAGGAGCTGAGGCGTCCAGCCGATAGCCATATGAATCAGCCAGCTTGAGCCAGCGATGCACTGTCTTGGAGTAGGCAGTGCCCTGGTCAAGCTTTCAGACAATGGAGCACTGACTGATACTCTGGCTGCAACCTCATGAAAGACCCTGGGCCAAAACCACCCAGCTAAGCTGCCCCCAGATTCCTGACCCTCAGAAATCACGAGATCATAAATGTTTGCACCTTTAAGCTTAAACACACATTTCCACATACACAATAACAAAATTCCTAGGACTCGCTTCTGAGATAAAAAGCCCAAAACAGCCCCTCAGAGATTTGTCCTAGCAGGGAGTCTAGGCTGAACACCAAAACAATATTTTATAATCATGTTTTGTTGATGCACATTCCAATGTCAGCAACCCCCAAAATGGGTTGAAGAATTAACACACCCTTACAGCTAGGCTCAGTGGTATGCACCCTGCTACTCAGGAGGCTGAGGCAGAAGGACTGCTGGAGCCCAGGAGTTCTGGGCTGTAGTGTGGAATGATCATGCCTGTGAATAGCCACTGCACTCTAGCCTGGGCAATGTAGTAGTGAGATCATGTCTCAAAAAAAGAATCAACACACCCCTCCCATCCTGCAGCCTTCCTGGATCTAATCAGGAGGGGAATCATAAGTGCTGGGGCAGTGTGGTTGTGCTCTTTTAACCATAAACTCATCGTTAGGTGCTGGCACCTCATATCAGATCATTCTGATCCTGAGCTATTCACCAAGCTTGTATTTGAGTGCCTTACACCTACATGCTTTCATAATGAAGAACAGCTACCATTGAGCTCCAATCTCTAGGAGCCTCTCAGAGTTTGCAAGGAACCTAGGTTGGCCTATGTGGTCTGTGACTATGACATTCATGCTCTTCACCGTATTGGGCCATTGCCTCTATCCTGCTCTGTCGAGATGCCTAGGCATTTACACAAACAGGTATCAAAGATGAACCATGTTTGGCCCTAAAGAAAGCAAGATAAATGAAAGATGATTCTCAGTATTCAAACAAGAGACTGGTGAGTCTCTGGGCCTTAATGATACCTCTTTGCGACTGCTAATATGACCTGTAAGTTACCTGGCTGGTGCAGCACGCTAGAGTAAGTAAGATAAGAATCAGCCTTGCATTGACTTGCTCCCTATGTGCCTGGGGCACAGCCTCACTGCAGAGTGTATTCTCTGACTTCAGGGAGAACTGTTATGAAGAAGTCATGCTTTGAAACTGAAGAATAAAGCTAAATATGTGTCAGTGGATAACTATGGACGGAAAGGCTGTTTTTAACATCTTTGCCTATGTTTTGCAAGTAGTAGGTATTTTTTAAATGTGCACCAACCAAATCAAATGGCTCAGATACTATCTAGTAGGCTTTCTGATAGTGAATTTTCCTTTTTCGATTCTGCTGTCCTTCAGTGGAAGGACATAATTTGCATCAAGTTTCAGCAATGTCAGCATTCAGCAGCTTATCCTCATTTAATTTCATAAACAAAAAGCAGACTATGAAATGACTTCTGTTCGTTTTTTATTTTAGTGATTGTTTTTCTTTGTCCCATGAAACTTTTTTTTTATGCTGGAAATGCAGCTTAAGAAGCTGTGTCACCTTCCCTTATCACCCTATTGGTGCCCTGCTACACCATTCTGAACACACCAGGTTGAACTCTTCTGCCTCTACCCACGGGACACTGAGCCTCAGTTTCACCAACTTTATATGGGAAGATTTGGACATGGTGATTAAGGTCCCTTCTCATGGTAACATTCTATAGACACAAAATGTGGGTTTTGTTTTTAGTGTTTTTAAAGCAAATGTGGTGGAAAATTAATCCTTAAGCTACAGCTACAAAACTTAAGTACATTAAAAATAGTCTGGTTCAAGACAATTCCATATAACTTTCCAACATTTCCTTGGATTGTTTGCAACCTTGTTCAAGAAAACTTAGCCTGTTCTCTTTAGCTTCTGCTTCTGTTTACTCCCTACCCTCCAAGGAAAGGTTCTCTCCCCCATGTGTTCCTTGGTCAAAGTTCAGCTGAAAAACAAACCAACCTTACAGCATTGTAACGAGTTCATTCCACTTGTTTGTAATCTGGCTGTGGCTATCAGCTATGGACTCTGAGGAGAGTAGAAATGAACACATCAGCAGTGGTTTGGTCCAGGTGTATGCAGTCTTTACCTCTGATAATCAGATACCTTTCCGTTCCTTTAAAAATATGTCTGTGTCAATCCTATTCTGGTTTGCCGTCCTATTCTTCAGAGGTCACAGACTGACCTCCTGCAGGCTTTATGATATTTAATAATATTTCTGGAGTGCTAGCAGCTGTGCATTGCATTGTTTTTCTAACATACAGATGTTTGGTTTTTCCTCCACATTCTAGAAGGACCAATCATTCCAGTGTGGCCTGGGCTGTCCCTGTTTTAGCAATGAAAGACCCATGTCCCAGGTAACCCCTCAGTCCCAGGTAACCCCTCAGTCTCAGGAAAACCTGAATGGTTGGTCACCTATTTAAAATGTTGGCCCAAGAGTTTTGTTGTTGATGTTTTAATTTTAAATTGGTTGCCAATATTTAAATATCAGATGATTACAGAAAAATCCAGATTTCTGGCTTCTCTTTTAAAATGGAAATATCTGACACAACGGGACCCTCTTTCACTGCAACTACAAGCAGGAACTGAGTCGCAGCTGCCGCATTAGGTAACTCATGTTATTTTCAGGGTCCCGCAGGCCCTACCACTTTATACTGCTCCCCAGTATAACATCAGTCATTCATTATTGCCCACTGGCTATTGTTTTCCTTATCGTAAAGTAGAAAGTGAAGTTTCCTATATCTACGCTTCTATCATGGATGAACCTGGAGACCATCATTCTCAGCAAACTGACACAAGAACAGAAAATGAAATACCGCACATTCTCACTCACAGGCGGGTGTTGAACAATGAGAACACATGGACACAGGGAGGTGAGCACTACACACTGGGGTCTGTTGGGAGGAAATACGGGAGGGACAGCAGGGCGTGGGGAGTTGGGGAGAGATAGCATGGGGAGAAATGCCAGATATAGGTGAAGGGGAGGAAGGCAGCAAATCACACTGCCACGTGTGTACCTATGCAACTATCTTGCATGTTCTTCACATGTACCCCAAAACCTAAAATGCAATAAAAATAAAAAAGATCTACTGATAGGAGAAAACGTATTGTGTTTATGTAGAAATTGAGAATATTCCTCCCTGTTAACAGTCCTGGCCCTCTGTACCCGTGTATGCAGCCTACTAGCCCCTCTGGGCATTGAGTTCCCGACACACAATGGGTTCTGTAGTTGATGCCTTGTGAGGTTGGTACCTTTATTTAGGAATCTGGCAATACACAGGCTGCTAGCACTCCAGAAATACTATTAAGCAAGGTCTTAAATACTTGGTCCTTCCTAGCAGGAACTCAATTTCTATTATTTGCTTCTACTCCATGTAAAAATCAGATAAACTTTATCTTCCCCACCAGGGATTTCTTGAGTGTCGGCCTCTAATTAATTTCTGTGCTTCATTCGTCTTGAAGTCATTAAGGACTCTAGTCCAACACATAACTTATGCCTAGCAATCAATTTTAATGTTCTTTCTGTGGAAATATTAACAAAATGTTCATCTCATATTAAAAACATTTTTTTTCTCAATCTAAATTCTTTTTTTTTTTTGAGATGGAGTTTTTGCTCTTGTTGCCCAGGCTGGAGTGCAATGGCACAACCTCGGCTCATGGCAACCTCCGACTCCCGGGTTCAAGCGATTCTCCTGCCTTAGCCTCCAGGGTAGCTGGGATTATAGGCATGTGCCACCACGCCCAGCTAATTTTGTATTTTTCTTAGTAGAGGCAGGGTTTCTCCATGGTGGTCAGGCTGCTCTCGAACTCCCAATCTCAGGTGATCTGCCCACCTCAGCCTCTTAAAGTGCTGGGATTACAGGCATGAGCCACTGAGCCCAGCCTCTCAATCTAAATTCTTATCTGTGTTTGCAGGGAGTTAATCCTCATCTGTAAATACTGAAAAAGCAACTAACCTTGAGGGAACAAAGTTCTCAGCTCTGTGGAAGCAGAGATGGTGCCCTTTTTATGGCTCATTATTTTAATATTGGCACATGCCTGGTCCATAGTAAGCATTCAAGTAGCACTGACTGACTGACAGATTGAATTAATGAATGAACGCTCAAAGGAATATATAAATGGTACAGAAGGTGGTGGTTTTTTTTTTTTTTTCATTGGGGCTATGATGAAGAAGGTATAGGCTTTGAAGTTGGGAAGATATGAGTTCAAATCCTAGTTTTTCATCCTAGCTTTGCCTTCCCTTGCCAGGTGCCTTTGAAGAAGTATTTCCTCCGAGCCTCAGCATCCATATCGGCCAAACAGAAATAATACTATCTATGTCTCGTAGGGAAGCTATGAGGATTCCATGAGAAAATGTTCAAGGCCTCACATAAAGGAGGTACCCAATAAAGAGTCATTCACAAGGGAAGTCAGACATGGTGGCTCATGCCTGTAATCCCAGCACTCTGGGAGGCCAAGGAAAGCGCATTGCTTGAGCTCAGGAGTTCACAACCAACCCGGGCAACATGGTGAAACCCCATCTCTACTAAAAATACCAAAAAAATAGCCAGGTACGGTGGCATGCACCTGTTGTCCCCGCTACTGAGGAGGCTGAGGTTGGAGGATCACTTGAGCCCAGGGAACAGAGACTGTAGTGAGCTGAGATTGTGCCACTGCACTCCAACCTGAGTGACAGAGTGAGATTCTGTCTCAAAAAAACAAAATGAAAGAAATCCTTAAGCTATCTCTAAGGTTGAAGTGCTTAAAATGGAGAATGCAAAAGTTTTAGAGTTTTAAGTTTCCTAACTTTGATAAAATCACATTCTTAGAAAGCACATTCTAAAATTTTGTTTAGGTTTTTCCATATTTCTATTTTTACATAAGCAGGGGATTCCCAATTATTATTTCATATTGCTTCTATTTAAAGTTACATTTGAAATATGTAAAACAGATAAACCAACAATATCTATAATTGCAATTGGCCTTTTAAATAAAAAGCTCATGGATGCAAGGTTAAGAATAAAAAAAAATCTTACTTGGAAGGTTGAGGAGTGGGGATTGTTTGAGCTTAGGAGGTCAAGACCAGCCTGGGCAAAATAGCAAGATCCCATCTCTTAAAAAATAAAAAAGAATAAAAAGAATTTGTGGATTGTCACTCCTCTAATATATGTATGCACACTCTATATTACGTAACCCAGTAAAATGTATGCATCATGTTTTATGAAAATAAATAGGCCAAGGAGGGTGGATCACGAGATCAACAGATGGAGACCATCCTGGTCAACATGGTGAAACCCCGTCTCTACTAAAAATACAAAAAATTAGCTGGGCATGGTGGCGCGTGCCAGTAATCCCAGCTACTCAGGAGGCTGAGGCGGGAGAATTGCCTGAATCCAGGAGGCAGAGGTTGCGGTGAGCCGAGATCACGCCATTGCACTTCAGCCTGGGTAACAAGGGCGAAACTCCATCTCAAAAATAAATAATAGATTCATACAAATAAACATTTAGGAATATCAAATAATAAAAGTAAAATCAAGTAATGGATTTCTTTCTTTGCCAATACAAAAATTCCCAATCTGAGCTTCTGTGCAATTAAAGCCCTCCTCAAGACTTAAGTTTAACCAGTGCTTTATGTTGGAAATAAAAATACATGACGAGCTATGACAAACAGTGTCCGGGCTGATTGATCTCATAGTTTTCTGGTAGAGATAGGATATGTAAACAGTTTCACTCTCCAGGAGAGCTCAGATCATGGCTTTGTTGAGTTCAGTTTGTCAGAGACTGATACTTAAGAAATGGTGACACTATTCATGGTCACAAACTTATTGCATCTTGGGGGAAAAGTAATCGTTCCTGAAATTGTTATTTATACTGCCCCTCAGTATCAAGTAGAAGAATCTCGTTTGTTTATTTATTTGTTTGTTTGTTTGTTTAGACTGAGTCTCGGCCTGTCAGCCAAGCTGAATACAGTGGCACAATCTCAGCTCCCTGCAACCTCTGCCTCCCAGATTCAAGCAATTCCTCTGCCTCAGCCTTCTGAGTAGCTGGGATTACAGGCACCCACTACCATGCCTGGCTTTTTTTAAAATTTGTTTATTTTAGTAGAGACAAGGTTTCACCACACTGATTAGGCGGTCTTGAACTCCTGACTTCAGGTGATGTGCCCACCTCCACCTCCCAAAATGCTGGGATTACAGGGGTGAGCCCCATAATAGCACCCAGCCCTATTTAGGTTTTTTACTGAGACCTTGCCTGGCAGATATAAACTTGAAGATTCATTCACTTTTTAATAATCACTTATCTGTCCATCCTACGTATGATGAATTAGCAGTCCTCATAGCCATTCTAACCTCTTTACAATGTGCCCTCCCATGCTGCAGAGACTGGAAAGCTAAAAGCCACATCTCCCAGACTTCCTAGTTTCCAGGGCTTTGTTCCACCAATCACATGCACTGGCATGGGAGCTGCAAGACAAGACAAATAAGCTGAAGGACAAGCTTTGGCTGCTTTGGCGCTTCCTGCTAGCCAGCACTAGAGTGTCAGTGTCTGGTTTTTCTGAGGCAGTTTCTTGAGAGTATTCATTTCTTCCGAGTTAACTTGCTAGGAAATTTTTTTTTAATTGGAGAAAAGAGATATGAATTTTATTAATGCGTACATGGGGAGAACCACACAGAATCATACTCCAGCTTCTTGATCTTGTCAGTTTCTAGAAGTGCTGACCTCCTTTTTATGCAGGTGTGATCTTCCCAGGAGTGGTCATTTGGTCCCAGAGCCAGCAGCTGACCCCTCAGTGTCCCAGCTCAGCTGTAGTTCGCCCAAGAAGAGCAGTCTCTACCTTGGTGGCCCAGTCAGTGTGTGGTTTCCAAGGTGGTTCCTGAAAGCTCACTGTGAAGCCTATTACTGCAGCCTTCTCAATGGTGAAGCACATTCTGTAATTAATACCTTTCTGTTTAAACTAGCTAGAGTGGGCTCTTTTTTTTGCTACTGGACCTTGACAGACACACCCCTTAAACCCTTTTATTGAGACCGTCTTCCACACTGAATTGATTAAAAGACAGACATGTTTATTCAATTGCCCCATAAACTGTGGGCCCTGAACTCTTTTAGACAACAAGGGTGCCATAATAAGCAAAGCAGATAATGTGGAATGGCCAGGGAATATTCATTTAAGGGCGTGAGGTGGACATCTGCCACGTAAGCAAGATAATTTCCAAGACAAATGTAATGCGGAAACTAAAACAGAGAAACAATATAGAGAGTGGCTCTGGCTGGCAGGGAGGGTCACGTAGGATAGGGTGATCGGGGAGCCTCTCTGAGCAGGTGTCATTTGAGCAGAGATCTGAGTAACAAGTAAACAGAGACTTGCAAATAGAGCTTTCCAGGAGTGAGATCTGAAAGAAAAAGACTGAAAGGTGAGAATGAGCTCCAGATGTGTGACACGAAGAAGAAAGGTCAGTGTGGCAAGAGCTTAATGAGCACAGAGGAACAAAATCGGAGCGCATTTCATTTCTTCACCCATGTCCTATCTGTCTGAGCACCTACTACGCATCATACCCTATTCAGGGTGCCTGCATGACGTCAGTGGAAAATAGACACAAATATTCCTGTTCTTGTGGAGATGATTTCTGTTGGTGGGGAAGGGAGGAACAATAAACAAATACATAGGTAAAATACATATTTGCATTAGATCAATGACTCTCAACCAGTGGTGGTTTTGTCCCACAGGAGACGTTTGGCAGTATCTGGAGGCATTTCTGGCTGCCGCAATCTAGGGAGGAAAGTTGCAGGTATTGAGTGGCTTGAGGGTCGGGACACTGCTACACACCCTGCAAGGCACAGGTAATGCCATACCATAAAGAACTGTCCCAAAATGCCAATCACCCCAAGCCCGAGAAGCCCTGCATGAGGTGGTGGCAAGAGCTACAGGGAAGAAAATCAGAAAGGCCAGCGGAGCGGGTGAGGAGATGTTCAGAGGAGAGCTCACCTGGAAGATGACATCTGAACAAAAACCTGCAAAGAAGCAGCGGGGAGCCGCTGTAGATACCGGCAGGAAGAGCGTCATTGGACAGGAAATGACAAATGCAAAGGCCCTGAGGGAGGTACGTGTTGGGCAAGATCCGGGAGAGCAGAAGACCAACGTAGTAGGGGCAGAGTGAGCAAAAGGAGGAGGAGCAGAGATGAAGAGCGTACAGGGCCCAGATGTGTAGAGCTTCAGCTTGTGCCCTGAGTGGTCAGGAAGTCATTAGGGAACTTCGGGCAGAGCAGTGACATGACTTCTGAATCCATTTTTGAGAGGATCACTCTGGCTGCTGTTTGGAAAGTGATTCGCAAGAGAACAAGGGCAGAAAGCAGGGACACACCAATTAGGTGGCATCAAGTAGACTGCAAGAGAAGGAGGTGGTACAGAGAACAACCAAATGTCTGGTGTACGCAAGAGAAGGTCTGAGACGCTGGGAGACAGGAGAGCCATGAGAGAAGCCGGTTTAGGGGCAATAAAGATCAGGCATACCAGGTCAGACATATGGAGTCTGAGAAGCCTAGAAGAAATCCACATGGAGATGTCACAGACTGTAGATGAGTCTAAGGTTTACAGAAATCTGGGTTGGACATACAAATCTACTGGAATCAACAAACAAATGACATCTAAAGTTGCAAGAAGTATAAAATCACCAAAGAAGTAAGCACGGAGTGTAGCAGGATGAAGACTGGGGACTTACATAGGGCCCAGATCATACAGAAGGTTATCCAAATGCTAGACACATATGGTCTGGCTGGGTGTGGTGGCTCATGTCTGTCATCCCAGCATTTTAGAGGCCAAGGTGGGCAGATTGCTTGCGCCCAAGAGTTCAAGAGCAGCCTGGGCAACATGGCAAAACCCCACCTCTAATTTTATTTAAAAAAAAAAAAAAGATAATTGTCATTACAAATTCCTTAGAGAAAAGCTAAAATCAAGATTTTTAAAGCACTGTATCATGGATTAATGGAGTTGTTTAAAGAATTCCATGGCAGGACCATAAAAATCAACTAATTTAAATCCAAGATATTAGAGATGAGGAGGCTGATGCCCCACATAGCCAGGTCACAGAACAGCAGGACCCTGGAGTGCCATTAGCCTGGGGTCCACAGGTGACTATGGGCATAATCAAAACAAGAAGCTTAATCTCCTTTCTTATTCCAATGCTCTTTCTTCTTCCTCACGCTGAGAGGTCTAACTCAGAAGTCCATTTCAAAACAAAGAAGAAATTCTTCTGAAATAATCATTTCAACTGGGAGAGAAATTTGATTTGCTTACAAATATTTGATATTCACAAAACTCGTCTTATAGACAAGCTGCAGCATAAGGCAACACACCTCTGTATCTATAGGAGAATAAGAAAAATCCTGTATACTAAACTCAAGGATGAAACACCGATCTTGTTTTGTGGAGGTAAAATAAGCTCTCTGGCAACTGGTCCTGTCGCTTTAGCAGGTAGGCGGAAAGTAAGGAAGTGAGTCAACATGGAGATGTAACTTGGTTAGCCCAAGATTTTATTCTTACCCTGCAATAAACAAGCCAACATTGAGAAAGCTGCTGTGTGTCCCGGATAAAATCTCCCGTGAATATTGCTAACAGTATTAGGAGGCAGAGTGATTCTATGCTTTGCCTGAAGAGGACAAGAACTAATCTCCTCTTCATCCTTGTCTCAAAGCACACTCACAAAGATACACATTATTTCCATGGAATGAAGAGAGATGGTGAGGACTGCTATGGTCCCACTGTACACAAAGGAACAAAATGTCAGAAGGGGAAGTGAGCTGGCCCTGCCACTCTGTGAGTCAGCGATGAGGAGACAATATTCTCTCCACAGCTCAGCCACTGACCATGTATTCACCATCTGTGCTCAGCAAGCAAACCCAGAGAGGCAGAGCAGCCCCAGGCCTGGACGAGCCCAGCACAGGGGGAGGTGAAAAAGACAGTGAACCTTCACATGGGAAGTAGCCACAGGGTACAACATGAACCAAAACACCTCAGACCTCAAACCTCTGCTTTCAACTGTGCCAAGGTTCTCACTCTTAGATGGCATGTGTATACTTCTTTTTAAACAATTTCTGAAAAAAATACCTTTAAAAATGTCTCTTTTCTTTTTGTTTTGCTTTTCAAAATGAGTATTTACAGTTGCTTTCCTGAACTCTGTTTACTTCATTTCTTCTATCAGCATAAAATTACTCTGGGAACAGGAAATATGGTTTAGTAAGAAAGCTGTATTTGTTGAAACAGAGAAATACTGACTGCATCTTCTGAAAATCAAAGGGCACAGTAATCTACATCTCCAAAGCAGGTCTTTGAATGGTAGATGCTCCACTATTGTCTCTTGGGAAATGCAGTTCTTAAGCAAGTAACCTGAATCTTATCGAATTATTTTCCCATGTGATACAACTCTGCTTATTTTCTTTCTTTTCTTTTTTTCTAGCTCTGTTGCCCAGGCTGGAGTGCATTGGCACAATCTCGGCTCACTGCAACCTCCACCTCCCGGTTTCAAGTGATTCTCCTGCCTCAGCCTCCCAAGTAGCTGGGATTATTTTTAGTAGAGATGAGGTTTCACCATGTTGACCAGGCTGGTCTCAAACTCCTCACCTCAGCTGATCCACCCACCTCAGCCTCCCAAAGTGCTGGGATTACAGGCGGCAGCCACCATGCCTGGCACAACTTTGTTTATTTTCTAGACCACTCTTGGAAAAGTCTTTCCAAATTCTACCCACACTTCAAGGTCAAGTTCACATACTATCTCTTTCCTGAAACTTCCCTGATTATTCCTCTGAGCCAATGTGTGTGTCTTGTGTCTAATTTCTCTACTAGGCTGAAATGTCCTTAAAGACAAGAGTCTAATATGTATTATTGAATCCTATTCTCTCCTTATAGTATCTAACATGGTGCTTTTGTGTAAAAACAGAGGAATCCCATATATTTAATATACCTAGAAAGAGAAGGTTAGTTCGTTCCTAGACTAAAGGGGACATTACTAAAATATTCTAGATATCTTTGGGGAATCAGTATATATATTTAGAAAGGCTACTCACAAAATGGGGCATTTAAATGCATCACATATCATGGAAGGCATTCAAGCAGAAAGTGGACAATCACTTATGAGATGTTAGCCTGTAAGGCAGACCAGATGACCTCTTGGTCCTTTCCAACTCTAAGTTCCAAAATGATTTTTAGAAGGATTGGTTAGCTGGATAACCCTGTTTTGCTTTGTCTCTGTGGACACTGCCACAATAGCAGGAAACTCTAGGAGCTTTTCCAAACCTCCTGACTGAAACATCCCAGCTTAGAGCTCCTAAGGAATGCATCCTAGAACCTTCTAATTTTGCATTATCCTACCTTCAGTTTACGTGGTCACCACAAAGAGTCATGGTTCAGGAAGACCACAAAGGGGTTGGAACTTGAACTCTTTAACTCTCAGTCCCAGATATAGAAATGTAAGTTTTGTGTCAATGTTGCACTCACTTGCTCTGTGCTCTTGGTTTCTCCAAGATCCAGTAGAGAGTCTGAGAATCATTTACCTAATATTTGCCACTGTTGCTTTTCTCTGTATCTTGTCAGTGGGAAATACTGCAGGGACTTTGGCTGGCTTCATTCTTTCCCAATGTGTATGTGTATGTGTCAGATTAGTGACACAGAGAAAAAGGTAGCACAAGAGTTGAAAACAAGCCCAGTAAGTATGCTGTACTTCTTGATTGTTGGTGTTCCCTAAGGTAGCATCCTCACTCTTTGAAGGACACGCCCAAAACACTACTGAGGAGGAGTATGCCTAACACTATGGAGGCATATGCATTCATAGTGGGATTTCAGGCATCAGTGGGATTTGGGGACCAAGTTAAGAGTGTTTCATTGCTGTCTGTCTATCTATTTCTCTTCTAATCACAACCTAGACCATAGTAATGCTAGTCCCTATGGCAGTGTATGCAGATTTGTATAGACCAAAGAGTTGAAGGTGTGAAAATTAATCAGGACTCAAATATCAACATGTTATAACATGATAATCTGTTTCTTCATTCTAATTGTTTGTACTACTTTGAAAGATTGATAAAGCTAAAAAAAAAAAGTGACATGTTTCTTTCCACAAACCTACTTCACAGTATAAGTGTTTTTGTGAGATTAATGCAGTTTTCTCCAGCTAGAGATTGTTTTCATTACTGTAAAGCTAAATACCCTGTATATTAAATTCTAAAGTATAATGATTACAAATTACTTAAATTCCAGCTAATTAAAAAATATGTTCTCCATTTAAAAATTATTTATATTTTCAAGAGCCTCTTAATTATCCTTGGGAAAATATGACCCGTTTGGGCATCTGTTGAAGCAGAGTGCAAAATAATCGCGCCACCTCTTATGTTAAACAATCCACAAATGAGAGCAAAATCAATGATCGCTTCAGCTTTTAAAAAGACTTCTCCCATGATATTAGACCAGGCTCAAGAAGACATTGTATTGATTCATTGCTTGTATATGAATACATTGAAAAGGCATATCCTGATAGGATTGTTGTGAATCCAGCAAAAAGACAGGTTCAAGCCCCTTTTATAAGAATGAAACATATGTCCAGGCATGGCGGCTCATACCTGTAATCCCAGCACTTTGGTAGGTCAAGGCAGGAATATCCCTTGGGCTCAGGAGTTTGAGACCAGCCTGGGCAACATGGTAAAACCCCATCTTTACAAAGAATACAAAAATTAGCCAGGCATGATGGTACTCACCCGTGATCCCAGCTGCTTTAGGGGACTGGAGTGGGAGGATTGCTTGAGCCTGGGAGTCTGGAAGTTGCGATGAGCCATGATCATGCCACAACAGCCTGGGTGACAGAGTGGGACCGTCTCAAACAAAAAAAAGAAAGATATGTTCACAGTATCTCCAAATCCTGCCTGACTTCCCTAAATGCTAAATCAAATATGGGATCCTGTAGCTTAGCACATGTTAGTTGTTTATTAAACAGTTATTACATTAATTCAAATAGGCACCACATCGTGTTACTCAAACCAGCAGTTAGGGGAAAGGAGGACAATGTACTTGGATTTATCTTTTTCACCAAGGGCTTTGATTTCATCTAGTCTGTGGGTCATCTTGCCATTGCGTAAGAGCTGCTATTACTATTACCCATGCTGGACATGGCCCCGAGTCCTTCACGGCCACACCTCACTTAACGCAGACAAAAAAAGAGAAAGAATTAAGACATCTCACTTCAGTTGCTAAAGAAGTGAGGCATCTCACCTCAGTTGCTATAAACCTGGTGCGTTTAGCCACTGACCATGTATTCACTGTCTGTGCCCAGCAAGCAAACTCAGAGGCAGAACAGATCAAGGTCTGGAGTAGCTCAGCGCAGGAGGAGATGAACAAGAGAGTCCACATTCACTCTCTTGAGTGACCAGAATCGGATAAGTTAGAGGACCCTCCATAATTTTTCAGGCAGCTATAAGGAGGAAGCACATCCCCTCATTTTCCCACTGAAAATCACCAAGCAGGACATGGCAAAATCCCAAACCTGGCACCTCTGCTTTAACCAGCCCAGCCGGCATCCTGGCAGACCAATTTGGAAACCATGATTAATCCTTTGGTAAACAAAAAATAGGCTCTGGAGCCAAGAGAAGCCAAACCTGAGTCACTCTCTGGAGACTACATCTGTCCAGTTCAGCTTTACCTCCTCCTCTAGGAGCTGGCTCACTCGCCTGGTGACTTTCAGCAAACAGAAAGGCTTTTCCATGATGGCAGAATAGCACAGTGAACCAGAGACTGAAGCATGGCTGCAAGTGACGGCCATGAGCTGGGGTAACCTGGATCTATGCAAGAGTCACCATGGCCTATGTGGATCAAATGAAATTGGCTGAAACCCTATCCTATATGAAATGGAAAACTCAAAGAGCTTCCCATTTTCTCCAGCAAGTGCGGGGAATGAAGACAATGTGACTGAACTTCTCTTTGTCGTCAGGGAGAACTTCGTCTGGTCTGTGGATCATCTTGCCATTGCATAAATGCTGCTACTCTGCTGTCCATGCTGGACATGGCCCTGAGTACTACATATCCACACCTCGCTTTAGGTATTTTCCCAGAATACCACCAATTCCAGGTTCTGAATGTAATTAATCTTTATGGAAGATTCACGGCAATGGAGAAGGTTGACAAGGAAACACCAAAAATAATTTAAAAGTAAAATTGTATATCATTGTTCTCTAAAGCCTTCTACCACTCCGACCCCAGAAGTTTCGGACCAGGTGTCCTTTCTCCTCAGCCTCTGGCCTCCGGCTCTGCCCACTTCTTTGCTTCCTGCTTTCTGCCCTCTCCTCTGTCTCCAGTTAAGGCTCTCTCCCTAATTCATGTCACTTTATGTAAATGTAATTTGGATTTCCCATCTCCTTGCCCACTATGTCCTCACCTTGAACTCTTAAAACATTTTCCTAAAGAAAGATGCCTCTTTTGCAAAGAGGAAATGTATGGCCCAGCGTTCAAATAGATTTACACACACACACAATCAGAAAACACAGGAGCAGAGGTACAAGTTTCCAGAGGATGTGCCCACAGGACAAGAATGGGAGAGCTGGGGAAAAGGTGAGGTTTTTAAAATGCATTTTGGGTGGGTGGCAAGACGGCCAAATAGGAACAGCTATGGTCTGCAGCTCCCAGCGAGATCAATGCAGAAGGTGGGTGATTTCTGCATTTCCAATTGAGGTACCTGGCTCATCTCACTGGGACTGGTTAGACAGTGGGTGCAGCCCACAGAGGGTGAGCCAAAGCAGGGTGGGGCATTGCCTCACCTGGGAAGCAGAAGGGGCTGGGGAACTCCCTTCCCTAGCCAAGGGAAGCCATGAAGGACTGTACCATAAGAAAGGGTGCACTCCGTCCAGATACTACACTTTTTCAACTGTCTTTGCAATCCGCAGACCAGGAAATTCCCTCCAGCGCCTATGCCACCAGGGCCCTGGGTTTCAAGCGCAAAACTGCGTGGCTGTTTGGGCAGACATCAAGCTAGCTGCAGAAATGTTTTTGTCCTACCCCAATGGCACCTGGAACGTCAGCTAGACAGAACCGTTCACTCCCTTAAAAAGGGGGCTGAAGCCAGGGAGCCAAGTGGTCTAGCTCAGCAGATCCCACCCCCACAGAGCCCAGCAAGCCAAGATCAACTTGCTTGAAGTTCTTGCTGCAACACAGCAGTCTGAAGTTGACCTGAGACACTGGATCTTGGAGGGGGGACAGGCATCTGCCATTACTGAGGCTTGAGTAGGTGGTTTTCACCTCATAGTATAAACAAAGCTGCCAATAAGTTTGAGCTGGGCAGAGCCCACTGCAGCTTGGCAAAGTCACTATCGCCAGACTGTCTCTCTAGATTCCTCCTCTCTGGGCAAGGCATCTCTGAAAGAAAGGCAGCAGCCCCAGTCAGGGACTTAAAGATAAAACTCCCATCTCCCTGGGACAGAGAACCTGGGGGAAGGGGCAGCTGAGGGCATAGCTTCAGCAGACTTAAATGTTCCTGCCTGTCAGCTCAGAAGAGAGCAACATATCTCCCAGCACAGCACTTGAGCTCTGTTAAGGGACAGACTGCCTCCTCAAGTGGGTCCCTGACTCCCATGCCTCCTGATTGAAAGACACCTGCCAACAGGGGTTGACAGACGCCTCGTACAGGAGAACTCTGGCTGGCCTCTGGCAGGTGCCCTTCTGGGATGTAGCTTCCAGAGGAAAGAAGAGACAGCAATCTTTGCTTTTCTGCAGCCTCTGCTGGTGATACACAGGCAAACAGGGTCTGGAGTGAACCTCCAGCAAATACCAGCAGACCTGCAGCAGAGGGGCCTGACTGTTAGAAGGAAAGCTAGCAGAAAGGAATAGCATCAACATCAACAAAAAGGACGTCCACACAAAAACCCCAACCAAAGGTCACCAGCATCAAAGAGCAAACTAGATAAATCCATGAAGATGAGAAAAAACCTCATCAGAGAACACTATAAAGAACTCTATGCAAAGAAACTAGAAAATCTAGAAGAAATAGATAAATTCCTGGACACATACACTCTCCCAAGACTAAACCAGGAAGAAGTTGAATCCCTAAATAGATGAATAACAAGGTCTGAAATTGAGGCAGCAATTAATAGCCTACCAACCAAAAAAAGCCCAGGACCAGATGGATTCACAGCTGAATTCTACCAGAGGTACAAAGAGGAGCTGGTAATTCCTTCTGAAATTATTCCAAACAATAGAAAAAGAGGGACTCCTCCCTAATTCATTTTATGAGGCCAGCATCATCCTGATACCACAACCTGGCAAAGACACAACAAAAAAAGAAAAATTCAGGTCAATATCCCTGATGAACTTTGATGAGAAAGACCTCAATAATATGCTGGCAAACCAAATCCAGCAGCACATCAAAAAGCTTACCCATCGCAATCATATTGCCTTCAACCCTGGGATGCAGGGCTGGCTCAACGTATACAAAGCAGTAAACACAATCCATCACACAAGCAGAACCAATGACAAAAACCACATGATTATCTCAATAGATGCAGAATAAGCCTTCAATAAAATTCAACACCCTTCATGCTAAAAACTCTCAATAAACCAGGTATCGATGGAACATATCTCAAAATAATAAGAGCTATTTATGACAAACCCACAGCCAATATCATACTGAATAGGCAAAAGCTGGAAGCATTCCCTCTGAAAACCAGCATTAGACAAGGATGCCCTCTCTCACCACTCTTATTCAATATAGTATTGGAAGTTCTGCCCAGGGTAATCAGGCAAGAGAAAGAAATAAGGGTATTCAAATAGGAAGACAGGAAGTTAAATTGTCTCTGTTTGCAGATGACATGATTGTATATTTAGAAAATACCATTGTCTCAGCCCAAAATCTCCTTAAGCTGATAAGCAACTTCAGCAAAGTCTCAGGATACAAAATCAAGGTGCAAAAACCACAAGCATTCCTATACACCAATAACAGACAGAGAGCCAAATCATGAGTAAACTCCCATTCACAATTGCTATCAAGTGAATAAATTACCTAGGAATACAACTAACAAGGGATGTGAAGGACCTCTCCAAGAAGAACTTACAAACCACAGCTCAAGGAAATAAGAGAGGACACAAAAAATGGAAAAACATTCCATGCTCATGGATAGGAAGAATCAATATCATGAAAATGGCCATACTGCCCAAAGTAATGTATAGATTCAATGCTATCCCCATCAGGCTACTACTGACTTTCTTCACAGAATTAGAAAAAACTACTTTAAATTTCATATGGAAAAAGCCCATCTAGCCAAGACAATCCTAAGCAAAAAACACAAAGCTGAAGGCATCATGCTACCTGCCTTCGAACTACACTACAAGGCTGGAGTAACTAAAACATCATGGTACTGGTACCAAAACAGAAATATAGGTCAATGGAACAGAATAGAGGCCTCAGAAATAAAGTCACACATCTACAACAATCTGATCTTTGACAAACCTGACAAAAGCAACCAATGGGGAAAGGATTCCCTATTTAATAAATGGTGTTGGAAAACCCGGCTAGCCATATACAGAAAACTGAAAATGGACCCCTTATGCAAAAATTAGCTCGAGATGGATTCCACACACTTTATACAAAAATTAACTCATGATGAATTAAAGACTTAAATATAAGACCTAACACCATGAAAACCCTAAAAGAAAACCTAGGCAAAACCATTCAGGACATAGGCATGGGCAAGGACTTCATGACCAAAACACCAAAAGCAATGGCAACAAAAGGCAAAACTGACAAATGGGATCTAATTAAACTAAAGGGCTTCTGACAGCAAAAGAAACAGTCATTAGAGTGAACAGGCAACCTACAGAATGGGAGAAGATTCTCACAATCTGTCCATCTAACCAAGGGCTAATATCTAGAATCTACAAAGAACTTAAACAAATTTACAAGAAAAAAACAACCCCATTAAAAAGTGGGTGAAAGATATGAAAAGACATTTCTCAAAAGAAGACATTTATGCAGCCAACAAACATATGAAAAAAAGCTCATCATCACCGGTCATTAGAGAAATGCAAATCAAAACCACACTGAGACACCATCTCACACCAGTTAGAATGGTGATCATTAAAAAGTCAGGAAACAACAGATGCTGGAGAGGATGTGGAGAAATAGAAACACTTTTATACTGTTGATGGGAGTGTAAATTAGTTCAACCACTATGGAAGACAGTGTGGGGATTCCTCAAGGATCTAGAACCAGAAATACCATTTGACCCAGCAATCCCATTACTGGATATATACCCAAAGGATTATAAATCATAAAGGCACATACACGTGTGTGTTTATTGCAGCACTGTTCACAATAGCAAAGACTTGGAACCAACCCAAATGCCCATCAGTGGTAGACTGTAAAAAGAAAATGTGGCACATATATACAATGGAATACTATACAGCCATAAAAATGGAAGACTTCATGTCTTTTGTAGGGATGTGGATGAAGCTGGAAACAATCATTCTCAGCAAACTAACTAACACAGGAACAGAAAACCAAACACCACATGTTCTCACTCTTAAGTGGGAATTGAACAATGAGAACATGTGGACGCAGGAAGGGGAACATCACACACCAGGGCCTGTCCAGGGGTGAGGGGGAAGGGGAGGGAGAGCATTAAGACAAATACCTAATGTAGATGATTGGTTGATGGGTGCAGCAAACCACCATGGCACAAGTACACCTATGTAACAAACTTGCACATTCTGCACAAGTATCACAGAACTTTAATAATTTTTTAAAAAAGCATTTTAATTTGTACATATGAGTACTACTTTTCCCTTACTTTCCTAGGGTGTGTATTCACTGGAAACGTTAAAGATTCCTGGTTGCTGTGTGACTGAGGCCAGGTGGGCCCTGAGAAGCTAGCTCCTGTTACTCACCAACACATATATGGTGCTCCTGGCACCTCAGGCTGTCGCTTCACTTTCTCAGGGTCCTATCTGTTATTAGTGTTATTAGAGTCTCTCCACTTTTGCTCATGCTGTTTCATTCCTGCCACTCCCCTACACACCCTTTTGCCTCCTGCAATGCTTTTCTACCTCTTGAAGAATTCACATCCATTCTTCAAGGTTCTTCTGCATGAAGTCTCCCAGATTGTGGCATTTGGTTTTATTCTCCTTATTTGTTTCATTTATGTGGGCAATTCTTCCCTACTAGTGATATGTCTGGCACTTTCTCTGTGTTTCTCTAACTGAACTGGCACAATTTTAGACACACAATAGATGCTCAGCAATGTCTACTGGATTGGTTGAAACAGATCACTGTGTCTCTAAACAGGAGTGTAATAAACCCCAAATATGAATCTGCCCATTTGAGGTCAGCTAAGGAAACTTGAAACTCTGGAAATACCATTGTCAGGAGATTTAGGTAGTTTCCAATATGAAATCTAGTATCTACCTTTTTTGTGACTTTGAGCCAGTTATTTAGCTTCTTTGAGCATCATTTTAAAATCTGCAATACAAGAAAAATAAAAATACTTGCCCTGCTCATCTCATATAGTATGCAGCTGCAAGAATTAAATGAATATATACTTTTATATATATTATTTTATATATTCATACATTTATAACAATGATCTGAGAAGCATTGTGCAGAAGACAAATTATTACAAGTTCTGGATGTTCCAGATATCTTTTTAAAAACTTGAGTATTTTATCAAGTAGCATAGACTATACATAGACTATCTTCTCATATTTATTATGAAACATTTTCCCATAAATAAATGCCAATATTATTTCCCCAAAACATTTCCTTAACCATAAAAAAAACTTTATGACAGCTTTCTAACCTATGCAAATCTCACCTATAAGCAAAATATGCCCTGTTTGTTTTCTCTTGTCAAGAGAATTTGTTTTCTTTCCTGTGGGATTTGCAGTCATATGAAAATTAAGATATATAAAGGCCATCTTTGATGCCAACATTATAAAAATTCTTACACTTTAACATTTGATGGCAAGTGTATTAGGAAAAAACATTTGAGAAGTGGCAAATTTTCAAAAGGATCACTAATTTTAGATAGTTAAAAAATAATAACAAACATATTTTCTAACAAGAATCTAATACATTTTAAAGTAATTTAGTGTTGTCTCCTCATTCCTTATTTCAGTGTGTATTAGTTTCCTGTGGCTTCTATAACAAATTGCCACAAACTTGATAGCTTAAAACAACAGAAATTCACTTTCTCACAGTTCTAATTCAGAACTATGATTCAGCAATTTGAAGTCAGTTTCACTGGGCTAAAATCAAGAGGTCAGCAAAGCCGCCTGTCTTCCAACCCATTCATTTCCTCTTCCAGCTTCCGGAGGCTACCCTCATCCCCTGGAGATCCTCCTCTTCTGTGTGTGTAATCTTCCTCTGTTTCTCTCTTAAAAGGGTCCTTATGCTGATATTTAGGATTCATTCAGAAAATCTAGGATAATTTCTTGTCTTAAGATCTTTAATCAGATTTGCAAAGGCCCTATTGCTAAGTAAGATAATGTTTTATAAGTTCCAAGGATTCAGATGCACTATCTTTTGAGGAGCCATTTTCGGCCTATCACACAGTGGTTCTCGAACTTTCGTGTTCCTTAACACTGTATGAAGGGCTTGTTAAAACACAGGTTGCTGGGCTCTACTCCCAGACCTTCTGGCTCAGTAAGTCTGGGGCGGGACTCAAGATTTTGAATTATTAACAAATCTCCGGGTGATAGATGCTGCTGGTCCTGAGGCCACCCTTGGAGAACCACTAGCTTACCTTATCAAAGCTGTAACAATCATATTCTTGCCTATCTTTCCCACTTTAAGCTATAGGTCACCAACTTTTTGTGCCCATTTTTTGTATATATTCTAATATCAGAGGTTTTCACAGAAAGCAGCAAGCACCTATTTTCCCCTTGCTTATACTGCCACATGTTCCTCCATTAGAACTCTGCAATTAGACATGTGCAGAGATGAAAAATCTTCTATAGACTCATTTAATGCAGCCATTGGTTTCTGTGAGAGAAAGCACAGAATAATTAGTTCAAGGGTCTCCATAATATAACTTTAATCCCTACCTTCAGTTTGCAGCAGATTCTTCACAGCTCCCCAAATGCCCTCTGCACCCCTCTCCCAAGTAGAAGGCTTTCTCATGCAGTGTCAGCTAGCTGGGGTTTCCTTTCATCACTGTCCAAAGTGCCAGCTCTGCCCATCAAAATCCTAATGTCCTGAAAGCCCAAATGGTCTGCCTAGCCTTTTCCATTCAAATCAATATGATCTCTCCCTTGGCACTGAACTCTCTAGAGCCCTTTGTAAGTTTCTTGTGATAATTAGTATGTTCTTGATTGAATCGTAATTACCTGTGTACTTTCTAATCCCTCCATGGATTATAAAATTCTTGAGGATAAAGATTATTCCTTGTTTATGATCATTTCTGGAGTGGCAGTGATAAACATTTGTAAAATTGGCAAGAGAATTTCGTCTGTTGTTTAGGACTTCATATCTGCTCCAACTTCTTTGCAGTTAAAAGGCACACAGATGACATGATTGTCTTTTTGGTGACCCGGTAACACATGACTTTGGGGGAACTCCTCCCACCCCATCCAAGCAATGTGGTTCTGATGATGAGTGTCAATCACAGTAACCCACATAAAACCCACATTCCTATCTCTTTTACAGAGGTAAGCGCCTTTCCTAGATTTTTTTTACCTTGGCTTCTATAGTAAATGAGCCCTTTCCTCTCTTGGAAGCAGCTGGGAATAGGTTGGCCTTGCAGGGAAAACAGTCTTCAGAGAATGAGATTAACATATAAAGAGAAGAATGAGAAGATGGGAGATGTGAATCCTTATGCCATCAGATCTCCAGCAGTTTCCATTTATGGACTAATATGGTTGCCATTTTGCCCACTGTGGTTCAAGTTAGATTCTGCCACATTCAGTCAAGAGTCCTATCTAATAATCCATGTGAAGGGTAGAGGAACTCATTATCCTTGATATCCTTTTAGGTTGTCTGGATGAGAGTGAGGCTAAACACCATGATAAGAGAGCTTCTAACCCTCTGTGTATATAGATAATGTGCTGCCTGGATGATATTAGGTATAATGGAAATTTACACATAATTCATTGTTATGAAGCCATGACAGCAGAAAAATAACAGAGGAGTCCAACACTTTTTTTTTTTTCAGGAGAAATATCCCCAGGAATCTTGGTAAGGAAGTCAAATATCATTAATTTAATTTCGATAGCTTAAACAGGTAAAGCCCAGATCAGTCAATAGGTTTTAATTATGTGATGTGAAGATAACAAAAGACATGATTCCTCTTAAAAGAATGGTAATAAAAAGCCCAGAATAGTAGGCAGGTAAATACATTTAGAGGATCAGAAAGACACATACCAAAGAAGTTTAACCAGATGAACAGCAATTTTCCAAAAGCCTTTATTTTTCCAGTGGCTAGCTTGACTTCGGAAAGATCCTGGTAATGTGACTTTTAATGAAGTCCCTTCAGGTTATACTTGTTCACATTGCATATGACTAGGATATGTCCAAATCTTGGATCTTCTACAAGTCTACACTATCCTACCTACATATACCTACCTATATCAGACAGATCATTTGGGCTTTGGGGACACTGGGATTTTTATGAGCAGAGCTAGCACTTTGGACAGTGATGAAAGGACACTCCATCTCACTGAAACTGCATGAGGAAGTCTTCTACTTGGGAGAGGTGTGCAGAGGGCGTCTGGGGAGCTGCCCAGAATCTAGCTGCAAACCGAAGGTGGGGATTAAAGTTATATTATGGAGGCCCTTGAATGCCAGGCTAAGGACTTCAGACTAAATTCAGAACAGATTTTAGGAATGAATGTATAACATTTACAACTTTCTTCTCTTTTTTTAGAATCTACTTAAATTTAAGAAAAGGGATTTGGTTGCCAACTCACAAGTCTATTTGTCAAGAATACTTCTAAGGCCAAGTCATTTATTAACTTGGATGTAGATTCTTGGGTTACCTAACGGAGTCAAATGCAGTTGTTATCAGCTTTCCCCGCCCCCGCCCCCCAGCTTTAATTTTAGATCCGGGAGTACAAGTGCAAGTTTGTTATATGGGTAAACTGCAAGTTGCTGAAGTTTGGTGTACTGCTATGTTGTTACCTAAGTAATGAGCATAGTACCTGATAGGTAGTTTTTCAACCCTCACCCTCCTTCCATCCTCCCCCTCAAGTAGGCCCCTATTGTTCCCATCTTTGTGTCCTTGTGTACTCAATGTTTAGTTCTCACTTAAAAGTGAAAACATGGTGGGGGAGGATCCAAGATGGCTGAATAGGAACAGCTCTGGAGTGCATTTCCCAGCAAGAACAGCACAGAGGGTGAGTGCTCACCACATTTCCAAAAAAGCTTTCACTGCCCACAGACCAAGAGATTCCCAGGTCGAAAAGCACCACGAGTTTGCAGCATGGCGGTTTCAGCTGGTGCTGAGTTGGCACACAGAAACTCAGACAAGTCTAGGTGGCTGTTTCGACTGGTGCCTGGACCACCTGGGGGACAGAGCCACCCATTCAACTGAAAGGGAGGGGGCAGAGACAGGGAGCCAGGTGATCTGGCTCCACGGGTACCACCCCCACAAAACAAGCAATCTGAAATGCTCTGGATTGAGAGTTTCACAGCAAGTGCAGCTGGACCCAGGATAGTCCAGCTCAGTCGGGGAAACAGTGTCCCCCACTACCAAGGCAGTCCACCAATACCGAGGCAGTTCACACAGCACAGGGCAGAGCCTGAGGCAGCTCAGCAACACCTCTGCTAGCAGACTGTGACTAGAGTACTCTGTGAGGAGCAGGGAATCTATGAAAAAAAGCAGCAGCATGACAGGAACATATAAATAAAGCCGACCTTCCTAGAACAGAGCACCTGGGAAAAGAGGCAGTTTTGAGTTCAGCTGCAGCAGACTTAAAGGTACCTGCCCAGCAGCTTTGCATGGAACAATGGAGCTCCCAGCACAGACAGCACTTGAGCTCCTATAAGGGACAGACTGTCTCCTCAAGCAACTCCCCAACCCCCATATACCCAAAGAGACACCTCATAAAGGAGAGCTCAGGCTGACATCTGATGGGTACCCTTCTGGGATGAGGATAGCACAGGAAGAAACTGGTGGCAACCCTTGCTGCTCTGCAAGCCCCTGCTGGTGATCCCCAGGTGAATGGGGTCTGGAGTGGACCTCCAGCGGTCCTGCAGCAGAGGGGCTGGACTGTTAGAAGGACAACTAAGAAGCAGAAAGAAATAGCTTCAACATCAACAAAAAGGATGTCCACTCAGAGACCCCATCCAAAAGTGACCAACTACAAAGACCACAGCTAGATAAAACCACTAAGATGGGAAGAAACCAGCGCAAAAAGGATGAAAACACCAAAAACCAGAATGCCTCTCCTCCTCCAAGGGACCACAACTCCTCACCAGCAAGGGAACAAAGAAGGATGGAGAATGAATCTGATGAATGGACAGAAACAGGCTTCAGAAGGTGGGTAATAAACTTCTCAGAGCTAAAAGAACATGTGCTAACCCAACACAAAGAAACTAAGAACCTAGTAACAAGGTTAGATGAGATGCTAACTAGAGTAAACAGCTTAGAGAAGAATGTAAATGACTTGATGGAGCTGAAAAACACAGCATGAGAACTTTGCGAAGCATAACAACTTTCAATAGCCTAATAGACCAAGCAGAAGAAAGGATATCAGAGATTGAAGGTCAACTCAATGAAATAAAATGAGAAGGCAAAAATAGAGAAAAAAGAGTGAAAAGAAATGAACAAAGCCTCCAAGAAATATGGGATTATGTGAAAAGTCCTAATCTACAATTGATAGGTGTACCTGAATGTGAAAAGGAGAAAGAATCCAAGCTGGAAAACACTCTTCAGGATATTATCCAGGAGAACTTCCCCAACCTAGCAAGGCAGACCAACAATCAAGTACAGGAAATATAAAGAACACCACAAAGATATTCCTCAAGAAGAGCAACCCCAAGGCACGTAATCATGAGATTCACCAGAGTTGAAATCAAGAAAAAAATGCTAAGGGCAGCAAAAGAGAAAGATCGGGTTACCCACAAATGGAAACCCATCAGACTCACAGCAGATCTCTCCACAGAAACCCGACAAGCCAGAAAAGACTGGAGGCCAATATTCAACATAGTTTAAAAAAAAAGAATTTTCAACCTAGAATTTCATATCCAGCCAAACTAAGCTTCATAAGTAAAGGAGAAATAAAATCCTTTATGGAAAAGCAATTGCGGAGAGATTTCATCACCACCAGGCCTGCCTTACAAGAGCTCCTGAAAGAAGCACTAAACAATGAAAGAAAGGAACAACTAGTACCAGCCACTCCAAACACATACCAAATGGTAAAAACCATTGACACAATGAAGAAAGTGTGTCAACTAATGTGCAAAACATCCAGCTAGCATCAAAATGGCAGGATCAAATTCACACATAACAATAGTAACCTTAAATGTAAATGGACTAAATGCCCATTCAAAAGACACAGATTGGCAGATTGGATAAAAAGTAAAAACACATTATTTGTGCTGTATTCAGGAAACCCATCTCACATGCAAGGACACACATAGGCTAAAAATAAAGGGATGAAAGAAGATTTATCAAGCAAATGGAGAGCGAAAAAAAGCAGGAGTTTAGTCTCTGACAAAACGGACTTTAAACCAAGAAAGATCAAAAGAGACAAAGAAGTACATTACATAATGGTAAAAGGATCAATGCATCAAGAAGAACTAACAATCCTAAATATATACGCACCCAATACAGGAGCACCAGGTACATAGAGCAAGTTCTTAACAACCTACAAAGAGACCTGGACTCCCACACAGTAATAGTGGGAGACTTTAACACTCCACTGTCAATATTAGACAGATTAACCAGACAGAAAATTAACAGGGATATCCAGGACTTGAACTCAGATTTGGACCAAGCAGACCTAATAGACATCTACAGAAATCTACACCCCAAATCTACAGAATATACATTCTTCTCAGCACTGCATGGCACCTACTCCAAAATTGACCACGTAATTAGAAGTAAATCACTCCTCAGCAAATGCAAAAGAATGGAAATCATAACAAACAGTCTCTCAGACCACAGTGCAATCAAATTAGAACTCAGAATTCAGAAACTGACTCAGAACCACACAACTGCATGGAAACTGAACAACTGGCTCTTGAATGTTGACTGGATAAACAATGAAATTAAGGCAGAAATAAAGATGTTCTTTGAAACCAATAAGAATGAAGACACAACGTACCAGAATCTCCGGGACACATTTAAAGCAGTGTCTAGAGGAAAATATATAGCAATAAATGCCCACATGAGAAGCAAGGAAAGATCTAAAATCAACACCCTGTCATCAAAATTGAAAGAGCTAGAGGAGCAAGATAAAAAAATCTCAAAAGCTAGCAGAAGACAAGAAATAACTAAGATCAGAGCAGAAATGAAGGAGATTGAGACACAAAAAAAAATCCTTCAAAAAATCAATAAATCCAGGAGCTGATCTTTTGAAAAGATCAACAAAATAGACTGCTAGCCAGATTAATAAAAAGAAAAGGGAGAAGAATCAAATAGATGCAATAAAAAACAATAAAGGGGATATCACCACTGACTCCACAGAAATACAAACTACAATCAGAGATCACTACACACAACTCTATGCACATAAACCAGGAAACCTGGAAGAAATGGATAAATTCCTGGCCACTTGCACCCTCCCAAGCCTAAACCAGGAAGAAGTTGAAACCTTGAACAGACCAATAACAAGGACTGAAGTTGAGGCAGCAATTAATAGCCTACACCAAAAAAAGTCCAGTTGGGTTCACAGCTGAATTCTACCAGACATACAAAGAGGAGCTGGTACCATTCCTTCTGAAACTATTCCAAACAATACAAAAAGAAGAAATCCTTCCCAAATCATTTTATGAGACCAACATCATCCTGATACCAAAACCTGGCAGAGACTCAACAAAAAAAGAAAACATCAGGCCAATATCCATAATGAACATAGATGCAAAAATCTTCAATAAAATACTGGCAAACTGATTGTAACAGCACATCAAAAAGCTTATCCATCACAATCAAGTAGGCTTCATTCCAGGGATGCAAGGCTGGTGCAACATATGCAAGTCTATAAACATAATCCATCACATAAACAGAACCAAAGACAAAAACCACATCATTATCTCAATAGATGCAGAGAAGGCCTTTGACAAAATTCAACAGCGCTTTACGGTAAAAACTCTCAACAAACTAGGTATCAAAGGAACATATCTTAAAATAATAAAAGCTATTTATGACAAACCTATGCCCAATATCATACTGAATGGGCAAAAACTGGAAGCATTCCCTTTGAAATCCAGCACTAGATAAGGATGCCCTCTGTCACAACTCCTGTTCAATACACTATTGGAAGTTCTAGCCAGAGCAATGAGGCAAGAAAAAAGAAAATAAAGGGTGTCCAATTAGAAAAAGAGGAAGTCAAATCGTCTCTATTTGCAGATGACATGATTGTATATTTAGAAGACCCTATCATCTCAGCCCAAAATCTCCTTAAACTGATAAGCAACTTCAGCAAAGTCTCAGGATATAAAATCAATGTGCAGAAATCAAAAGCATTTCTATGCACCAATAACAGACAAACAGAGAGCCAAATCATGAGTGAACTCCCATTCACAATTGCTACAAAGAGAATAAAATACCTAGGAAGACAACTAACAAAGGATGTAAAAGGCCTCTTCAAGAAGAACTACAAACTACTGCTCAATGAAATAAGAGAGGACACAAACAGATGGAGAAACATTCCATGTTCATGGTTAGGAAGAATCAATATCATGAAAATGGCCATAATGCCCAAAGTAATTTATAGATTCATCATTATTCCCATCAAGCTACCAATGACCTTCTTCACAGAACTCGAAAAAAACACCTCAAACTTCATATGGAACCACAAGAGAGCCCGCATAGCCAAGACAATCCTCAGCAAAATGAATAAAGCTGGAGGCATCACGCTACCTGATTTCAAACTACACTACAAAGCTACAGTAATCAAAACAGATTGGTACTGGTACCAAAACAGAGATATAGACCAATGGAACAGAACAGAGGCCCTGGAGGCAACACCACACATCTACAACCATCTGCTCTTAGACTAACATGACAAAAACAAGCAATGGGGAAAGGATTTCCTGTTTAATAAATGTTGTTTGGAAAACTGGCTAAACGTAAGACCTAACACCATAAAAACACTAGAAGAAAACCTAGGCAAAACCATTCAGGACATAGGCATAGACAAGGACTTCATGACTAAAACACCAAAAGCATGGCAACAAAAGCCAAAACAGACAAATGGGATCTAATTAAACTCTAGAGCTTCTGTACAGCAAAAGAGATGATCATTAGAGTGAACTGGCAACCAACAGAATGGGAAAAAATTTTTGCAATCTACCCATCTGACAAAGGGTTAGTATCCAGAATCTACAAAGAACTAAAACAGATTTACAAGGAAAAAAGAAACCCATCCAAAAGTGGGTGAAGGATATGAACAGACACTTTTCAAAAGAAGACATATATGAGGCCAAGAAACATGAAAACATGCTCATCATCACTTATTATTAGAGAAATGCAAATCAAAAACACATTGAGATACCATCTCATGCCAGTTAGAATGGCGATCATTAAAAAATCTGGAGACAACAGATGCTGGAGAGGATGTGGAGAAACAGGAACACTTTTCCACTGTTGGTGGGAGTGTAAACTAGTTCAACCATTGTGAAAGACAGTGTGGCACTTCCTCGAGGACCTAGAAATAGAAATTCCATTTGACCCAGCAATCCCATTACTGGATATATATCCAAAGGATTATAAATCATTTGATTATAAAGACACAGGCACACATATGTTCATAGTGGCACTGTTTACAATAGCAAAGACTTGGAACCAACCCAAATGCCCATTGACAATAGGGTGGACAAGGAAAATGTGGCACATATACACCATGGAATACTTTGCAGTCATACAAAACAATGAGTTCATGTCCTTTGTAGGGACATAGATGAATCTGGAAACCATCATTTTCAGCAAACTGACACAAGAACAGAAAATAAAACACTGCATCTTCTCACTCATAGGTAGGTGTTGAACAATGAGAACACATGGACACAGGGAAGGGAGCATCACATACTGGGGTCTGTTGAGGGTGCCAAGGGAGGGACAGCAGTGGACGGGGGAGGTCGGGGAGAGATAACATGGGGAGAAATGCCAGACGTAGGTGACGAGGGGACAGAGGCAGCAAACCATATTGCCACATGTGTACCTATGCAACAATCCTGCATGATCTGCACATGTACCCCAGAACCTAAAGTACAATTAAAGAAAAAAAAGAAAGAAAAAAAAAATGTGAGAACATGGTATTTGGTTTTATTACCAAATACCACATGTTAACTGTATTAATGCACTTAGGATGGTGGCCTATAGATGCATGGATATGGCTGCAAAGGACATGATTTTGGTTTTTTATGGCTTCATAGTATTCCATGGTGTATGCATATCACATTTTCTTTATCCAGTCCACCACTGATCGGCATCTAGGTGGAATCCATGTCTTTGCTATTGTGAAGAGTGTTATGATGAACATACAGGTGCATGTGTCTTTTTGGTAGAACAAAGTGTTTTCTTTTATATACATATCCCAGTAATGGATTTTATTTTATTATTTTATTTTATTTCTATTTTATTTTAGAGATGGAGTTTTTCTCTTGCTGCCCAGGCTGGAGTGCAATGGCGTGATCTCGGCTCTTGCCTCAGCCTCCGAAGTAGCTGGGATTACAGGCATGTGCCACCACACCCAGCTAATGTTTTTGTATTTGTAGAAGAGATGAGGTTTCTCCATGTTGGTCAGGCTGATCTCAGAATTCCCAACTTCAGGTGATCTGCCTGCCTCAGCCTCCTAAAGTGCTGGAATTACAGGCATGAGCCACCGCGCCCAGCCCAAGTAATGGAATTGTTGGATCAAATGGTAGTTCTAAGTTCTTTGAGAAGTCTCCAAACTGCTTTTCACAGTGGCTAACCTAATTTACATTCCCACCAGCAGTGTCTCAGTGTTTCCTTTTCTCTGCAACCTCACCAACATGTTTTTTTGTTTTTTTTAATTTGTAACAATAGCCATTCTGGTTTACTAATAGCTTTCACTGGTATGCGATGGTATTTCACTGTGGGTTTGATCTGCATTTTCTCTAATGATTAGTGATGTTGAACATTTTTTCATATGTTTGTTGGTTGCATGTATGTCTTCTTTTGAGAAGTCTCTGTTCATGTCCTTTTCCTATTTTCTTAAATGGGGTTGTTTGGTTTTTACTGTTGATTTAAGTTCCTTATAAATTCTGGGTATTAGACCTTTGTTAGATGTAAAGTTTGAGAATATTTTCTCTCATGCTGTAGGTTGTCTGTTTACTGTGTTGATAGTTTCTTTTTTTGTGCAAAAGGTCACTAATTAGGTCCTACTTGTCAATTTTTATTTTTGTTGTGATGTACTTTTAGAGTCTTTATCATGAAATCTTTGCCAAGGTCTAGGTCCAGAATGATATTTCCTAGGTTTTCTTCTAGTATGTTTAGTTTTAGGTCTTACATTTTAGTCTTTAATCTATTTGGAGTTTATTTTTGTATATAGTGAAAGGAAGAGATCCAGATTCAATCTTCTGCATATGACCAGCTAGTTATCCACTCACCTCAGCCTCCCAAAGTGGTGGGATTACAGACGTGAGCCACACCTGGCCTACCTATCATTTTTAATGGCAGTGTGACATTCTGTTGTATTAATATAACTTATGTACAGACTTTCCTTTTATAGGATATGTAGATTATTTTTAATCTTTCACTGCAACAAACCACTTTGCAATAAATATCTTTATGAATCTTTTCCATCATCATCAATGTTTTCCTTAGTACAAACTCCTAAAACCTGTGCTTTTGTAGTATTTGGGGATCAAAGGGAATGTACATTTGTAAAGCTTTTGATATAAGACTGTATGTTTTTCTGAGGACACTTTGAAACACTTGTATAGAATTTGAGCAACATGCCAGTGAAATATAGTCTGAAAGTGGCAAAACTACACCTAAAGATGCCTTTAATCATCCACTTTCTGTGGATAACTCTGAGGTGCCAGCAGGTCAATTATTATTATTTTTTTAATGGGGCCTTGTTCTGTCACCAAGGCTGGACTGCAGTGATGCAATCACAGCTCACCGCAGCCTTGACTTCCTGGACTGAAATGACCCTTTTATCTCAGCCTCCTGAGTAGCTGGGACCATGCCTGGCTAATTGTTTTATTTTCCTGTAGAGACAGGATCTCTCTATGTTGCCCAAGCTGGTCTTGAACTCCTGGGCTCAAGTAATCTTCCCACCTCAGCCTCCCACAGTGCTGAGATTACAGGTGTGAGCCACTGCGCCCAACCCTGATTACTTCTTTAGTACATTATATATTACTCTGATAATCTGAAAGACAACAGTTTAGTTTTATGTACAGAATACACACTACAAGAATTTGTCACTATTTTCTAACGTTAGTTTGATTCAGGGTTTGTTTCTTTGGATTGACATTTGGGTTGCTATTGCTATTTTTAAATAAGCAGACATTTTCTGGTTTAGCACAATAAGATAGTGATAAGTTTGTAATGAAACGGTATGGAAAACTTCCACTCTAGCAGTCTACAACCACTAAGAGCTATACTTCTCATTTTGGTTACAACTAGGGTGGCCATGTGATTTGGTATTGGCCAATGATATGCAAGCTCCAAGGATGTGAGCCCTCCCCTCAGTCCTTCTCTTCCCACTGTTGGAATGCAGATGGCAGCAGATGCGGGAGCAGCCGCATTAGAACATTTCCACCAGGTGGAAAGTTCACATAGAGAATGGCAGAGCAACCAGATGGAAAGAGCCTGCTCCCTTGTGCTATGAAATGGCCATATCAGCTCTTCTCTATTTAAGCTTGACTATTCTGTGAGAAAGACACTTACATCTTGTCTGACACTGTTTTTTGGCCTTTGTTTCAGGAGCTGACCTGGGATCCTAACACAGAGAGATTTGGGGAGTTTGGTCATTTATTTTCAATGGCCACTACCATAGTATTCCATGGCAGATTCAAATTGTAACAAAGGTCTTATTTTTGACACTCAAGTAAGTGAAAGCCAAAATATTTTACTAGAGAAATAGGTATAAATTATTTCACTATTTAATGGATTTTTTCCTTTGGAAAAAAAAATCCACTTACAGTATATAAAAGGGATGATTTGGTTCACTGACTTTTTGGCTTGCTCCTATAGTGAGTGAAAAGTTACACTCTATGGCTTTGGTCTCTTTTTGATTTAATTTTTGGTGATTCTCTAGATTTCCTCAATGTCTTTAACATTCAAGGATAATGTAAAGATAAAGCTTTAAATCATAAAAATTAACTCAAATTGCATATGGAAACATGCAAACATTACTGTTTTATAAATTCTTTTTTTTTTTTTGAGATGGAGTTTCGCTCTTGTTACCCAGGCTGGAGTGCAATGGCACGATCTCGGCTCACAGCAACTTCCGCCTCCTGGGTTCAGGCAATTCTCCTGCCTCAGCCTCCTCAGTAGCTGGGATTACAGGCACGCATCACCATGCCCAGCTAATTTTTTGTATTTTTAGTAGAGACAGGGTTTCACTATGTTGACCAAGATAGTCTCGATCTCTTGACCTCGTGATCCACCTGCCTCTGCCTCCCAAAGTGCCGGGATTACAGGCTTGAGCCACCGCACCCGGCCCTGTTTTATAAATTCTAACCATACTTACATATTAACTGTCAGGCTAGAAAGATCTAGATGCCACTAACTAAATGATCATTTGTATAGTATTTAGTAAATACACAAAGTTAATGATTTCTATATACCTGTTAGTGGTGAGGAGATAAAAGCAATTAGGTCACAAATGAGTTGATTTGCAGACACTAAAGATTTACCAAAATGGAGACTTTTCCATACAGTTGACCACTGAACTAGACAGGTTTGAACTGCATGGGTCCACTTATATATAGATATTTTTCTTTTTTGAGACAGGGTCTCACTCTGTTGCCCAGGCTGGAGAGCAGTGGCATGAACCTGGCTAACTGCAGCCTCAGCCTCCCAGGCTGAAGTGATCCTCCCACCTCAGCCTCCCGAGTACCTGGGACTACAGGCATGTGCCACCATACCTGGCTTATTCATGTTTTATTTTGTTTTTGTAGAGACAGGGTTGTACCATGTTGCTCAGGTTGGTTTGAAATTCCTGGACTCAAATGATCTGCCCACTCAGCCTCCTAAAGTGCTGTGATTATAGGCGTGAGCCACTGTGTCCAGCCAACAGATAGTTTTTAATAAATATATTGGAACATTTTTTTGGAGATTGGTGACAATTTGAAAAAACTTGCAGACAAAATGTGCAGCCTACAAATATAAAAAAAATTAAGAAAAACGTAGGCATGTTATACATGTATAAAATAAATGTAGATACTAGTCCATGTGATCATTTACCTTCACAAAATACATACAAATCTATTATAAGAAGTTAAAATTTATGCACACAGACTATTCATGGCCTCACTTGCAGTTGAAATGTAAATAAACATAGAGATGCAGCATTCAATCATAACTACACAAAACTAACTGCAGCAAATGCCAAACTGCTATAATAATTTTGTGGCCACTCTCGGTTGGTACTGCGATAAGTTCAAGTGTTGTGAGTATCTGCTTAAAACACTGTGTGATGCTGATTATCTCCATGTGAGCCATGTGTCTTTCCAGTAGAATTGCAGTAAAATGTATCTGTCACAGTTCTTGCATATATTCCACCATGCCTAGTATAATACCTCACACTTGAATAATACCAAGGGACCCATACCGATGCCACCAATGACACTGGAAGTGCTCCCAAGAATCAGAGAAAGTCATGACATTACAAGACGAAGTTGAATTGCTTGATATGTACCATAACTTGAGATCTGCAGCTGCAGTGGCTGCCATTTCAAACAGAAGCCATTTCATCTTGCAAACAGGTGACATAAACTTAATAAACACAGAACAGTACCATAAACATATTTATCTTCCTTATGATTTTCTTAATGACCTTCTCTCCAGCTTACTTTATTGTAAGATGACAGTATAATGTAACACACGAAATGTGCTAAGCAACTGTTTATGTTATTGGCAAGGCTTCTGGTCAGCCATAGGCTAGCAGTAGTTAAGTTTTTGGGGAGTCAAAATTTATATGGTAATTTCTGACCACAGGGGCATCAGCATCTCCAACCTTCACATTGCTTAAAGGTCAACTGTACATAATATCTCCATCTTTCTCTCCAGCTATACATCTCTAGCATCCATTTCTTTCTTTCTAATCATACCCAGAATTCCTTTTGGAGAAAGGAAACCCCCTATTCAGTCTTCAGTCCTGTAAATGCAGATGCATGCCTCTGTGGAAATGGAAGGGACCATATCCTTCCTGGCCGCTGACTCACCTCAGCCAAGGAGCAGGCAATGAGGAATCAGCCAGGCATGCCCTCCCCTGGCCTTTTGAAACTTGAGAGAGATACAAGGAAACAGCTGTGGCTCTGACCTCAAGAAGCCTTTTTGAGTGCCCAAGGTTTCAGCCTATTTCCAAACCTTCAACATCCCATCAATTCTAAGCACACCACCCCCGGCACCAAATCTTTCATGCCAATAAATATTCGTTAGCTTCAGTTAGTGAGTCAGTTTTTGTTAGCAACAGCCAAGAGACTCTCATCATTACACAACTTTGCATTCTGTAGCAAGTAATCTTTGTTAAAAAACTAAATAAATGAAGAAAATACATATAAAATTATGTTAAGTTTTACTGGGTATATATGTCTATGTTTTGCTGGATACAATTCAAGAATTCAGTATGTGTATTTTAGTTTTTTCCGTTTAAGATAAAAAAATATATATATATATATATATTTGAGATAGAGTCTTGCTCTGTCACCCATACTGGAGTCAAATATATATATATTTGAGATAGAGTCTTGCCCTGTCACCCATACTGGAGTGTAGTGGCATAATCTCAGCTCACTGCAACCTCCACCTCCCGGGTTCAAGCAATTCTCCTGCCTCAGCCTCCAAGTAGCTATGACTACAGGTGTGTACCACCATGCCCAGCTAATTTTATATTTTTTGTAGAGACAGGGTTTCACCATGTTGGCCAGGCTGGTCTTGAACTCCTGACCTCAAGTGATCCACCCACTTTGGCCTCCCAAAGTGCTGGGATTACAGGCATGAGTTACCATGTCTGGCCTGTCTGAAACTTTTAACATGTACTTTAACACTTAGGTAACTTTTTAAAGTCACTGAATTATTCTCTTTTTATATACTAACTTACATCTTCTGAATTAATCTGTATTCTTTAAAATAATTAGTAAATATCATGGTACAGCTTCAGATTTTAACTGTTCCATACAAGGAACCCTAAACCAAATTGGGAAACAATGTAATAGTTAAAACCAGTAACTTAGTACTCCTAATGCACAGAATTATTTGCCTCTGATCTGCACAGTTTTCCATTTTACACGTCAGCCACATGGAAACAACTGGTTGCTAAGCAACACTTTTCCCTTAACAACCAGAAATAGAATACATAGAAGGTCAATTTTTTATAATATAATATACATATATATGAAGTTAAAGAGGGACTGTGCCCCCATAGGTTGGCTGTTTGCCCAGAAGTCTTGTCATGAATATTGAATTCATGATGACAGTCTGTGAATTCTGGATACACTTGATCTATGAATCCTTGGGTAACTATATCATTTTGTATTTTCTTCCAGTATCTTCCTCGCTACTGAAAAACTACAGAATAATATAGAAATCAGGATTTTGAACGAAATCTCTTTTGAAAAACTGTTTGTAAATGTACAGTTAGGTTTTGTTGAACCAATTCATTCTTAAAGCAGCATTAGCATTCCTGCAGCACGACTGCTCTCTCTGTTAAAACTACATACATATTTAATGCTCTGGAAAGACAGAGTCTGAGTGGTTAACCGTGACCACCACAGGTAAAAGGGCATTCACATTCATATCTATATGTTCTTTACAAAGAAAACAATAATTGCTAGTAATTATTGGGCGTTTCCGAAGTTCTAAGTACTATTCTAAGCTCAAGATATGTATTAACTTGCATTAATAGTCCCCATTTGGCAGATGAAGACAAAGGCTCAGAGAAGTAATATAGCATGCTCAAAGTCATACATTTAGGAAGTGGCAGAGCCAGTATTTGAACTCAAGCAGTGAGGCTCCAGGTCTTCGCCATTTCACTGTTCTACCTTTTACAAGATGGTTCCCATATTGCCTAAATACCTTTTTAAAAAATTATACTGCCTCAGGACACACAGAATTATAATTATCTCTGGGTACTCAATTCATTAGCAGTTTTTCACCACTGGCTCTAATCAGTTTCACACCAGCTGGAATTAAGCGCATAACAGAAATGGGAGGAGTGATGGAGACCAACATGTGGACTGATCAGTCAACAGAGAACTAAAATTGTGCCAAATCGACGGACCTGTGGCCACATGCTATGCTTGCTCAAAATAGAACACGTAGCAACGGAAGTTTCTAAGGAATCTCCTTAAATAAATACCACTTCTGGGAATTGATTTCCTTCTTAAAGATATATTTAGCGTTTTATTTTCAAAATGTACTTAGTATACAAAAAATAAAAATAAAAGACAAACATTATTAATTTTAGCAGCTCCAGTGAGATACCATTTTTTTTTTTTTTTAAGATGTAGTTTTGCTCTTGTCACCTAGGCTGGAGTGCAATGGTACAATCTCAGCTCACCACAACCTCCGCCTCCCAAGTAGCTGGGATTACAGGCATGCAATACCACGCCCAGATAATTTTGTATTTTTAATAGGGATGGGGTTTCTCTGTGTTGGTCAGGCTGGTCTCGAACTCCCGACCTCAAGGTGATCTGCCTGCCTCAGCCTCCAAATTGCTGGGATTACAGGCGTGAGCCACCACGCCCAGCCAAGTGAGATACCATTTTAATGAGAGCCAATCATTTATTCAGAAAGTGTTTTACTTTGTCTACTTAGAGTCTAGGCTGATAAGCATTTGTATACCTGTGTTCTAGCTACACACAAGAATGTTGGATAAAATGTAGATAATTTTTAAGTTTGGAAGAAGATCGAAAGGAAAGGAGACAGGGTAACTGACAGGAGAGAATAGATGTCCAGTGGGTATTTGAAGGTCAAATGTTCTGAGTGACATAGAACTCTCCCTCAATTTCCCCTATGAATTGATTTAAAAAGTCCATGTTTCTCACTAATTAAATAAACATTATTTTCATTTAGAGTACCTTATAGCAAATATCCTTTAAAGTAACTCTACTCTCCCTTTGTATTGTTATTTAAATTTCTAAAGTGATATAAATTAATAAAAAACCATGCTCTGGTATGTTTCCCTCCTTCTTTCTCACTTTTGGGATCACTGTAGATGAGATGAGTGTTTAACAGCAATACAAGCAGAAATTATTTTCTTCTTAAATTATCCCCCCACGGAGGTAGATAAGGTATTCAAGTAAAGGAAAACATAAATCAGACTGGGAAAAGACCACTGAAAACTCTACTGATTAAAATCAATTTAGGAAAGACGTAAAACACCAAATATGCTGGTTAATCTCTTTGTTAGAACATTTTTTTGTTCATTCATTCATTCATTCGGTGTGAGGACACTTCCCTGGACACTAGAGATACAGAAATGAAATGCACACTCCTATACTCATACTGGTAAAGCAGCAGCAGATATATAAACATGAAATTGCAGCTTAACCTAAAGCCTCCTAATGGAGGTGAAAGAGGGTAGTGGGAACCTGGGGGGACGGATTGATCCCCTAGGAAAATGAGATCTAGGTCTTGAAGCATGAGAACAAATTTGCTAGGAAGAGAGTTAATGATTTGTGCAGAGTCCCAGGAAGACATATATGAGGTCAGTGAGAACTGTTTGTACTGCAGATTAGGCCAGGGAGATAGAATGGGATATTATTTACTATGTAGAAAATCTGGACTTTATCCTGAGGGCAATTAGGAACTGAGCGAGACATTAGAAGTCAATGAAGCATGTTACAAATGTGACTGTTATAAATCATGGCAACATAAAAAGAAAAACGTAACTAAGAAAAATCAGAATAAGAGAGTGAAACAATGGATACATGTGCTAATTTACTCGGTTTTTATAGCAAGGAGTCAACAGTTATATCTAAAAATCAGTTAGCAAATAGGGGCCATCTGTGATGTAAAGTCATGAGACAATCAGTAGACAAACTGAATAAGCTAGACCCAACAAATATGAGAAGGTAAAAGACAGTAATTTAGGCGCAGGTTTCTATAAGAATACTTCCCATGCTTTACAGTCAGTAGATACTGCCCTGAGATGATAAATCACAAATAAGAAATTGGCAGAACTTGAAATCACTGCCTCTGCAAAAGAACACTTGGTTACAAGGGGTGCCTGGGGAAGGAGACATTTATTTTCATTGACTATGTGTTTACATAGTTTGAATGAACATTTTTTCTTCTATGCTTTTTAAAAACTTATTTATGTTTTGCCTGGCACGGTAGCTCACACCTATAATCCTAGCACTTCAAGAGGCTAAAGCAGGCAGATCACTTGAGGTTGGGAGTTCGAGACCAGCCTGATCAACATGGCCAAACCCCATCTCTACTACTAATACAAAAATTGGCTGGGCACAGTAGCATGCACCTGTAATCCCAGCTACTTGGGAGGCTGAGGCAGGAGAAGAGCTTGAATCTGGGCAGTGAGCCGAGATCACGCCACTGCACTCCAACCTGTGTGACAGAGCAACATCTTGTCTCAAAAAAAAAACTTACTTAGGCTTGAAGGAGAGAGATGGGAAAAGAAAAGTGAAAAGGAGAGAGAGAAAACGAAAGAGTGGGGCAAGAGAAAGAGTGACTGGAAAAAGGCTACCACCAGGTAGAAATCTGCCTAGCATTGGTCAGGCAAGGTAGATACACAGCTCCTACCATCCTCCTTCCTAGAGCAGTCCCATCAAACACTTAACCAGGCCTTTTATCTTGAGTTATTATTCATAGTTTAGCTAGGTCTTTGATTAGAAATAAATAGGAACTAATCTAAAATGAAATATATGTAGAATGTTCTCTGCAAATTAAGATGACACCAAATATAAAACATTAAGTGGTTCTGACTTTTTGAAGCAGAAGTAACAGTTACCAAAGTTATATTTTAGCTCCAAGCTTCACAAGCAAAATTGCTTCGCACATCACATAAAGTATATGTGTCATATTTTCACAACCATAAACTAAGACGTGAAATCTGACAATGAGTTTTTTCAGAGCTGTGAATGTATTATAGAAAATGTTTGTTAGAAGTATAATGTTAAAAAAAGTTAACCATTGAAAAAAATCACCTTTATTGAAAAGAATATTATTCTACAAAAGATCATTCCCAGTATTCTATAAGAAAGTGCTTTATGCTGGACACAGTGGCTCATTCATACCAGTAATCCCAACTCTTTGCGAGGCCAAGGTGTGAGAATCACTTCAGCCCAGGAATTGAAGAACAGCCTGGGCAATACAGTGAGACCCCATGTCTAAAAAAAAAATTTTTTTAAGTAGCTGGGCATGATGGCATATGCCTGTAATCCCAGATGCTCAGGAGGCTAAGGTGGGAGGATTGTTTGAACCTAGAAGGTCAATGCTGCAGTGAGTGATGATTGTGTCACTGTACTCCAGCCTGGGTGACACAGCAAAATCCTGTCTCAAAAAAAGAGAAAGAAAGAAAGAAAAAAGGGGAAAAAAAAGTACTTTGTGTTTATTTTGATATCTGGAATTCTTTCCCTGTGTTTGGTACAAAAGGCAAAAGGAGCACAGATGCTCTTTCGTTTTCTTTCATCACTTTTTCCAACAGCATTATTTATCACTGTACAATCTTTACAAATTCAATCTCTCATCTCCTCTCTTAGGAGTAGGGTTCCAAAGGGATGTTTCAGTAATAAACAGCTTTCACCAATATAATGAGAAAAATCATCTGTAAACCGCGCACTAAATATAAAATATAGACTCTTGAAGACTTCAACGAACTTAAAATAATTAGTGCTAGTGTCACTTCTCTACTTTAGATATGAAAAATCTAAGGAACAAGAAATGTTAAGCCGTTAATCATAAATCACAATGCAGATGCTAAATTAATTTCATTATTTTTCATTTCTTCATCAATTTGTATGTATATTAGGGACGATTCAAATCTTATTAAAACAGCCTTAATGAATGTTATGGGAGAATGAAGAAATGTCATGGGAGTTTTAAGTTCCTCTTGGAAATACCATCTTTCTTTTGTGACAAAATTCAAACTAAATTTTTTGAAACAGTTTAAAATATCAACAGCAATCTGTTGGAAGATCTTGCTGAAAAGCAAAGAGCCAATATCCCTAAAAAGAAAAGATTCGTGCCATCATTCTAAGACAAAAATAATGACATCAGTTACACTAAAGACAAAACCATTTTAAAATGCTTCTCATGGTAGGATCATCTACATAAAACCTGACACGACCAATAAGCCCTTCCACTTTGCATGTAAAAACATATGCATACTTATGAGGCTATATTCTATAACATTCAAGAATCTGAGGGTGACTCTGCAATACCTAAGTTGAAAGCTCAGCTTTGACACAAGCTAGGTGACCTCAGACCAGTTGTTTAATCCAGGTCTCTGTTTCCTAAAAGCCCCTGTTTCGCAGAGCTGTGGTGAGGAGTAAATAGAAAAATGGTATAAAGTGCTCAGCATAGTGAATGGCACAATGTTAGCTTTTGCTCTAAGTAAACTTTCATTTAGTTGTTTTAACCGAAATATTTTCTATTTTAAAAAGTACCTTTTAAGACAAATATCCTAGGCTGGCAGTTAATTTTTAATAAGTGAAAAAAATCAGAATTGTGCTTAGTTACCTGCTATGGTTCCAACAAAGGAAATCTAAATAATAACAATCTAGAAGCCACAGAGGACGTTATAACATCACCCAGTCCCTCACTGGTTATCTTCATCAGCGACCACCTCCTTCCAGAGGGCCCTCTCCCAAAGAAACCTTTTTCATTGAGAAGCTATTTTCTCACTACCAAGAAATGATTTGGTTATCGTCCATTGGAATGAGAAGACTGCTTATGTGATCAAGGGTAACTCCTACAAACCACTTTATAAATCCAAATGCCAACAGGATTTTCCTTTGACATTTCTGTCTTAGCATGTTGACAATTCCAGCATCAGACAGTCTCCTCTGGGCAGGGAGTGGAGGTGGTACAGTGGAAGAGATATTGAGAAGACACACATATACCAAAAATACATAGCCCGCAAAGCCTAAAACATGTTCTATCTGGTCCTTGACAAAAAGAGTTTGTTAACCCATGCTTTAGAGCCTAAACACTAAACTTTTACAGCCCCTGCCTTAAGAATTTCAAAGTCTGCAAGCAAAGCAAATTGAATCCTTGGTTCCTGTGTAATGAATGAAATGAACAAGTTCTAGCTATGGGTCTGAGATAAGGACTAGAAAAGGACATTTTCTCTTCTTGCATCCATTTGTTTGAATTATTATAGATGAAATAATTGGTTTTGTGGCACAGAGTTGTTATCTAATCAGAATCATGTATCATCTGTCCTATCACTGGGACTGGAACTGAGAATAGAAACAGGAACTTTCCTAAAGCCAGCAATCCTCTGGGTCATGCAGCACAGAGAACTGCCATTCAGCACTAACACTTCCAGCCGGAAAAGCAACTCAGAAGCTCTGAAAACCGGGAGTTGGGAGTTTTCCATGCTTTGGGCACTAAAACTCATAGTTGCAGAAAAATCTGAATGCGACTGATGTGGGCGATTTGTTGCCTTTACCCACCTAATGTGGCTATTCACACTTATGCTGCAGAATTTACACTATTGTAGGTGCTAGTAATTAAGAAGACAGAGAAAAATCCCTATCATCACAAATTCTACATCCTAATAGACAGAGATAGATAATAAGCAAAATAAATAAAATAAATAAATACAAAGCAGAGCAGAAAATAGAGAGTGCCAGACTGGGGTATGCAATTTTAAACAGGGGGATCAGAGAAGACCTCACTGACAAGAAGACGTTTGAGGAAAGTGACAGAAATGAGAGACAGTCATGGGTATTGGGAGGTGGGGGGCTCCAGGCAGCTAATTAGCAGGTGCCAAGGTCCTGAGGTAGGGGAGGGTGCTGCCACCTTTGAGGAATAACAAGGAGGCCAGGATGGCTGCAGAAGAGTAAACAAAGAGAAAAATTAGTAGAAGACAAGGTCAGAGAGTGGGAGTAGCTCATGTAGGACCATGTAGGCCACCATAAAGACAGGACTTTTGTCTGAATGGACAGTGTAGGCCACCGTGAAGACTGGACTTTTGTCTGAATGGACCATGCAGGCCACCATAAAAACAGGACTTTTGTCTGAATGGACAGTGTAGGCCACCGTAAAGACTGGTCTTTTGTCTGAATGGTCCGTGTAGGCCACCGTAAAGACTGGAATTTTGTCTGAATGAAATAGAGAGACTTGGGAGGATTTTTGAGCAGCTGAGCAGCTCACTAACACTCCAGAACTTTCTGCCATGAAAGCACTGAGTGTGGAAGAACATCCAGTAAAGCAATTTCCCTCTAAGAGGTCCATGAAGGCCTCCCTGAAGAAATGACATTGAAACCTGAAGAAGTCGTTCACTGTGCGAGATTAGTTCTAGGGAAGAGAGGGGTGTTCTCTGGCTAAGAGGACTACCTAATGGATGGGAGCAACTGGGAGGCTTTTAAAGTCACAATAAGCATCTCATACTTCACCTGCTAAGGTAATGAGTATGAAATTATCGAAGGGTTTTAAGCAAGAGAATGACATGGTCTGCCCAAGGTTTATAGAGACTATTCTGGTTGCCTTTCATAAAATGGAATAGGCAGTGTTTTTAAATTGCTGGTTATCCCTCATCAATGCAAGAGGTTACCAACTAGCTTTTTTTAGAAAATGAAGCAATAGATAACATCAGAATATCCTGCAAGTTGTGAGAGTGAGTATAGTTTGCAGGGAACCTGATTCTGTTTACACATATATGTCTGGAATTTGAAGTCACTTGGGATTAGAAGGAAGGACCTACAGAAGAGGGGAGCGATAGAGACTGTGCTGTAACTTCAGTAGAGGTATTGCTGTCTGCTAAGACTAAACAGAGAGAGAAGCAAAGGGGCCAAACTAATGGATGTGGGGCAAAGGGAATGGTCAGGGGCAGTTTCAAGAACTGGATGGATGGAGGCAGCATCACTGAAACTGAGAAGACAGGCAGGGAAATGATGAGTTACATTTTCAACATGTTGCCTGCAACACTTCACAATGGAGATCTTCAGTTTAAAACACATAATGAGGCTGGATACTGAGATTTGGAAGTAGTCAGCATTAACTATGAAACAATTTTTTAAAGGATTTCATGATAATTTATTTCATATAATGTTGTAGTCATCCCATGTAATATTTTGGGACAAATTTATACTTTAAAAAATTGGTGGCTGGGCGTGGTGACTCATACCTGTAATCCCAGCACTTTGGGAGGCTGAGGTGGGCAGACCACAAGGTCAGAAGTTCAAGACCAGCCTGGCCAACATGGTAAACCTCCACCTCTGCTAAAAATACAAAAATTAGCTGGGTGTGGTGGCGCACGCCTGTAATCCCAGCTACCTGGGAGGTTGAGACAGGAGAATTGCTTGAACCCAGGAGGCAGAGGTTGCAGTGAGCCGAGATCATGTCACTGTACTCTAGCCTGTGTGACTCTATCTCGAAAAAAAAAGACTCTATCTCGAAAAAAAAAAAATTGGTGGTATATCTGAATTCATATTTAATAGGGCATCCCGTATTTTATCTGGCAATCTTAATTAGAGTTCAAGTCCCCTGAGAATAGAAGCAGACGCATCAGTTAGGATACAATAACAACAATCCAGGCAAGAAGGAAAAAAAACACTAAAACTAGTATTTCCTAGGAAGACTTTGCTTTTTTTTTAAGAGACTGGTTCTTGCTCTGTCACCCAGGTTGGAGTGCAGTGGGGTGATCTCAGCTCATTGCATCTGTGAGCTCCTGGGCTCAAGTCATTCTCCAGTCTCAGCTTCCTGATTTACTAGGACTATAGGTACATACCACCACACCTGGCCTTTTTTTTTTTTTTTTTTTTTTGGTAGTAACAGGACCTTACTATACTACCCAGGCTGATCACCAACTCCTGGCTTCAAGTGATCCTCCTGCCTCAGCCTCCCAAAGCACTGAGATTACAGGTGTGAGCCTCTGTGTCTGGCCTGCTTGCTTAGTATAAATGCAGAGTCTCAAATGAAAATTTAAATGATTAACCTATAAATTAATTATAAACACAATCCCCAATCCCATCCTACAGGCTGCTGCTCTGTAAGGGTTAGGATGTGTACCTGGTGTCTTGGAGTGTGCGGCTGGCTCCAGCTATGGGGCTCAGATGCATGATGGGCCCTGCTGCCTGCACGGCACCCTAGAGAGAAAACTGAGAACTGGCTGGGCTGTCCTAAAGGGGCAAAATTGTGGAAAGAAAGTTCCATTTCTGTTTTTCACTTCAACAGAGCTCGTTTACAGTCTTGAACTTGACATAAAAACAAACACTGAATGGTCCTATTGTAGATATAACTTTCCTTCAGGAAAAGGTTTAAACCACACACATTCTCAATCTGTAGACTCATGATTTTAGTCATTTGGTTTAAAAAAAAAAGGCCACAGAAAAACAAAATAAAAATAAATGCCATATATCAAAACTATCTCAAAACACATAATATTTTCTTCTTTCAGGGCAGCTGTGCTTCTACTGCCCTGAAGTTTCACATAATACACACAGAAAGGGAATTCCATGGCCTTGATCTATCAGCAAACACTGAAGACCTCACTATCCCTGGACTCTGGCTCCAGAGGGCTTCTGGGAAAAAAGAGCAAACAATTGCATGCACATGTACACATTCTCAAAGTGTGGTAGGTCCCACAATGACAGTATCTTGGTTTTTGCAGGCCCAAGTTCCATGAGTAGAAATGTCTACAAGGGCAAAAGAATTTTTAAAAGCTTGTAAATAGATGTAGAACAGAGACATGATTAAAGAAACATGAGTGACAGCTGTCATTCAATCACATGACATCTTCAACACTCAGATTCAAATGTAGTTTCAGTGAAGGCAGTAATGCTAGTCTGGGCCCTGTTTTCTCTTCACAAACTGAGGCAAGGTGAAAAGTCCAAGGTAGCCAGTCAGCATGTTCAAGGGGATGCTGGAAGTATTCAAGCTTTTCATCTTGAAGCTGTCAAGAGCAACTCAGTAACCAAAAGTGGCCCTTTCAATTCTTTCATTCATTAAGTATCTACTGAGAGCCAAGTTTTCATATGTGGCATTTATTTTTATTTTGTTTTTCTGTGGCTTTTTAAAAAAAACAAATAACTAAAATCATGGGTCTACATATTGAGAATGTGTGTGGATTAAACATTTTCCTGAAGGAAATTTCTATCTACAATAGGACCTTAGGCACTGTGATGGGTCCTGTGCTTCAGGAATAGAAAAGGCCATTCTGTTGGGGCGCAGAAAATGATTCCACAAAATACAGTGCTTTGAAATACAGCACATGCTGAGTGCTTTGAAAATGAAAAGGCCTCAGAAATAAGCCTCAGAACCGAGGTCTATCGGACATTCCCACCTCTGAATCTCTCTGATCTCTCCCAAAGCACCAGGAGATACTCCCAGGAGAATTTTCTTATCTAAAAAACTTCTTTCCAACTGCTTTCCAAAAGTTGTCTTAAGACTTCCTCAAATAGGAATCTCATCAAATAACCAGGAAAAATCAACCTCAACCACCAAAGAGAAAAGAAGACAGTGGGAGCTGTCACCATGCCCAGACAGACTTTTAATCTATTCTTCTGAGGCAGTTCCTAGCAATCACCTGGGGGACTTCATCTGCACAAGGCAAACTTTGTTCCTGTGCAGTTCTGCCCTCGCTTTCCCATAAGTTGTCCCATCCAGCTTCCAAGGAGAATCATTTACAAAATAATGTCTTCCTCCTGGGTTCATACATCACTCCCCTATGAAGAGAGTATTTAAGCCTCAATCATCCGGCCCCTCTTTGACTCATACTGTGTGTTTGGCTTCCATGTTTATGCATGTTAAATGAATTCTGTATGCCTTTTTCTCCTATTCTGTCTTTTGTCAGTTCATTTTCAGCAGACTTTCAGTGGGTGAAGAGAAAGCTCTCTTTCTGCCCCTACACTATGTAAACTGGAAGACCTGTACTGCAGAAATTCACACTTTTAAACACTAGCCCTAGCTAGGTGCAATTAAACAAAATTTAGGGAAGACCACTGCTTTGGGCTAAGCTCCTGCACTAGACCCCAACAGACCAAACCAAAATGGAGTCACTCATGCTAAAGTTCCATGCCAGCAAATCAAAACTAAATTGCTTATCTGACCTTCAGAGGTATCCGGAGAGAGAGAGAGAGAGAGGGAGAGAGAAAGAGAGAGAGAGAGAGAGAGAGAGAGAGAGAGAGAGAGAGAGAGAGAGAGAGTAGCCCAACTCCCAAACAGGCCAGTTTTCGCAGGGTACTAAGGAAATCCCGTTTTTAACTCTTCCAAAGAAACTAACCTGACGTAATCTGGTGTTCATCTATGAGTCTGATTTTTATTATCCTGTTTCCTTGTTCCTGCTCAAACTACCTTTATAAAAACAGATTTTTCTGCCTTGCATAGCTTAGCATCTGTTTTTCAATTAAATACCACCTGATTCAAGAATTGCAAATAAAAACCAATTCAGTTATTTAAATTTGTTGAGATTTTGTGTTTGACAATGCTATCTTAAAAGAAAGCCAGTATACTAAAACCATCAAATTATACATTTTAAAAGGTTTAATCCTATGTGAGTTATACTTCAATTTTTAAAAAGTGGTTAAAAATAAAGACAGGCCTGGTCGTATGGTCTGTGGTCCCAACCTCTCGGGAGGCTGAGGCAGGAGCATCAACTGAGGCTAGGAATTTGAAACTGTAGAGTACTGTGATCACACTGTGAGTAGCCACTGCACTTCAGCCCACACGACACAGACCCCACCTTTAAAAGTAAAATAAAAGCCAGGTGTGGCTCACACCTGTAATTCCAGCCCTTTGGGAGGCTAAGGCAGGTAGATTACAAGGTCAGGAGTTCCAGACCAGCCTGGCCAAGATGGCGAAACCCCATCTCTACTAAAAATACAAAAGTTTGCCAGGTGTGGTGGTGGGCACCTGTAATCCCAGCCACTTGTGAGGCTGACGCAGGAGAATTACTTGAGCTGAAATCATGACACTGCACTCCAGCCTGGACAATACAGTGAGACCTCAACTCAAAAAAAAAAAAAATGTGAAATAACAGTTGAAAATTTTAAAAAGTGGGAAGCTAAAATGTAATTAGGTACTATCCTTTTTTATGCAGGTGGACAGAGAGGCAGTAAAATTAATACTTCTTAATTAACAACAACAATAAAAAAGAACAAGAAATTATCAAGTTAACAAGATACTACCCAAAACCAAACAATACAATTAACATTCTTTTAAAGACAAAAGAATGAATGTCTGAATTTCAGAGTAAAAACTGATTTCTGACTGCCGGGGAAAAACATAAAATGACTGACATCAAGTAAGAGAAGAGAAAAGCAAGACAGGGGGAGATTCTCTAAAATGAAAAAGATTTTCTGGATTCTTGGCCAGCTATTTTTAAAGAGAAATGATTTTCAAAATACGAGTAATTTTAAGACCACTTTTTAAATAAAGGCTATGTAAGAACTGTTGGACCTTTGTTCCATTACTTAGTAAATTTTAAAAACTTAAATTTAGAAAATTGTTTTATGAATTACCAAGTGTGGTGTTTGGATGTTTGACCCTTGAACCCTCATATTGAAATCTGATCCCCCCATCAGAGTGGGGCCTAATGGGAGGTGTTTGGGTCATGGAGATGGTCCCTCATGAATGGCTTGGTGTCATCCTCACAATAGGAGTTCTTCTATTAGTTCCCACAAGAGTTCTCCCAAGAGCTAATTGTTAGCAAAGAGTCTGGCACCTTCTCCCTCTCTCCTGCTTCTTCCTCACGATCTTATCCCTGCATGGCAGCTCCCCTTCACCTTGTGCCACAAGTGGAAGTTTCTTGAGGCCCTAATCAGAACAGATGCTGCCGCCATGCTTCTTGTATTGTCCGCAGAACCGTGAACCAAAGAAGCCTCTTTATACATTACCCTGCTTTAGGCATTGCTTTATAGCCACAAAGATACCAAGTCTGTGTTTTATAAATTACCACACCAAAATAATATGCAGATCTAAGTACATCCAATTGCTTCCAAGGTTATCTAAAGCCCTACTGGAGTGTTAAACAAAAAAAATTCATGACACTTATTAAAGATGGTAAGGAAGACTTTATTCACTGGAGGGGGTGGGGGCACCATTACAATGAGGTTTTTGTTATCAGGGGAACAAGATCAGGTTCAACTCCAAGTACAACAAGCAAAAGTGGGAATTTACAGACAAGGAGCACAGCGCAGGAGTAGGTGAATGGAAAATTGCCAAGAGAAACATCAAAGATGAGGGGGTTTTCTGATTAAACAAACATAATGGGATTCTTGCTGAAGGCAGGTCAGGGTGATCAGATGTTACATAGTGGATTGTGGAGGATGAGAACATTGATCAGATTTTGAGGATGATCAGATATTAAGGTGGGAGATTCTGGCTAAACTGATTTAGCAGGATTCGTGCTAAAATTGAACACTTGGGGGACATGCTCAAGGATGGGGAAGTCAGACTCATAGAAGCCTGACTAAGGTTTGGTCAAGGGGAGCACAGACACAGCTCTAAAAAGGCTCTATTACAGATGTGGCTGTAAAAAGGCACTGTTTCTCTCTTAAGTTGGAAACCACAAGCAGGAAATGGTCTACAAAGGCTGAGGTTTCCTTTCAGATCCTCCTTTTAACCCACAAGCTCAGCTGACCACGTCTTATGCAACTAAGAAAGTTTTTGCGGCAGGAACAAAAGTTGCTTTAGGCACTAGGAGTACCCCAGTCTGGCTCCTGAGTCTTCTGCTACCTGAGTGTGGATGACACAGTTATCTGTAATAGGTCTTCAGGAAGGCAGACATAAAGGTAAGCTGCTTGGTAATTGTAAATGTTCAACAAACATGAAGGCCTAATCTAAGAGTTGCAATCCGATCTGCCTTGGCATGTCCCAGACTCAACTGGAGTAAGTGATGGGGTCTAAAGAAATGGTCTTCAAACTGGGGTCCCTGTGACTTTCCAAGGGTTCACAGGCCTGGGCAGCTTTAACAGAATCTGTGTTCAAATCCTCAGCTCTCACATGCCCTCTCCTAACACTGCTCTTCAGAAGAGAAGCCTGCAGCGGCCTGTGGTTCCCTTTCCCACATCCTCTCTCCCAACCAAAGGCCCTGCAACCACTTTATAAAAGAAAATGAAGGCAAAGCCCCACTGGGACCTAAGCGTCCTGTGTGCTAGCTCCAGGGGTAAACACCTCTGGGCCATGAAGCAGAGGGAGCAGGGGATGGAGATTTTGGGAGAGGGAGGGCAAGGTGAAGAAAGCCACAGTAAAGCTCCATGCCTTTTCTCTTATTCTCTCTCTCCCCTCCCCAACCTTGTGTCTCTTATATTCAGAAGTGAGGTTGCACAGACATGCCTGTAATCACATTTATTTTCAGTAAAAATAAAGAAAGAAAGTCAACTTTTTCCTGACAGAAACAGCCAGTCTGATTTGATCAGATAATTTGCTCTATGAACAATTCCTGGCCCGAGACAAATCTGAAACTCTGTGATTTTAAGGAAAAGGTATTTAAAGCATGAAGACAACACTGTTAAATAAAAATCACGGGAGGCATTGTTTTGGACTGTTTCTGCACCAGGCTTCAACAGACCAGAAGAAAAGTCAGAATGGCATCACTCATGCTAAAGTTCCCCTCTCCCAAACTCAAACTAAGAATGTATTTGCCCTTCTGAGAAATCAGGAGAAAGAGATAACAGCTGATTTCCCGAACAAGCCAGTTTAAATCTTCAATCAGCACGAAAAACTTCTGCTTAAATCCTTACGCTCATAAACAGTTAAGCGTTTTCAAAAAGTGGGAAGTCATAATTAGATATTATCCTTTTTTATGCAAGTGGATATAGAGGCAGCAAACTAATAATTTTTACTTAACAAAAAAACCTAGAAATTGTCAAGTTAGCCTAAGACAGTACCCCGAACCAAACAGTATGATTAACATTTTCTAAGACAAAAAAATGAGTGTCTTAATTTCAAGGTAAAAACTGATTTCTGACTGCCCAAGAAAAGCAAATAAAATGACTGACATCAGGTAAGAGAACAGAAAGCAAGAGGGAAGGAGATTCTCTCAAAGTTTTTCTGGATTCTTGGCCAGCTACTTTTAAAAGAAAATGCTTTTCAAAATACAGGAGTAGTTTCAAGACAGTTTATCTTTTTTTTCTTTTTTCAATAAAAGCTATGTAAGAACTGTTGAATCTTCTGTTCCATTACTTAGTACATATGAAACACACACACACAGTAGCCTAATGTTAACTTATCAGTTATTCTCTCTCTCTCTCTCTCTCTTTTTTTAAGAGGGGTTCGTGCGTTGTCACCCAGGCTGGAGTGCAGTGGCAAGATCATAGCTTGCCGCAGCCTAGAACTCTTGGCTTCAACTGATCCTCCCACCTCAACCTCCTGAGTACCTGGGATTACAGATGGGAGCCACATTTTTTTCTATTACTCTGCTTCCCTGTCCTGCCTTACCGAAAAGTAGCTGTGGAATGACTAATACACTCTTTGCTCTCTTTGCTTTTGCTTTCTTCAGCTGTCCTCCGCCTACAAAGCCAACTCCTTCTGCTCAGCTCATCAGAATACTTATTATATTTTATGGAATGAAGTGTTGCCCAATTCTAGAGTTACAATACAGCCAATTGAGCTATTTAAATTAAGTTTGTTGTAATTTTGTCTGTTGACAACAGAAAATAGATCCTTTATACAATATGTTCATGTTGACTTGAACATTTGCAGAGATACTTTAGAAGTTTTAGAAGTCTTTTAAAGATTTTGAGAGCAAAAACTTTGAAGGCTAAATAACTTAATTGGTCTTAAGAACTTAATTAAAAGGTCTACGCCAGCTTGTATACATGATTTAATGACAAGCACGGGTCTTCTTAAGGAAAAGGTGGTTTTGAGTGGAGGTGGGTTGTGTCCAGCCCAATCCTCAGGAACTTGCATGGAGCCACAGCACCCAGATATCTGTGGGAAACAGCTCAAAGCAGCACAGTTTTAAGACAGGTAAGTGAGGGGTGAAGTACTAGCCTCATGATTGTGCCTATTTCAAAGGCCACAGGGCGCCAGTATTACAACAAGGTAGCCAGAGAGATCACAGAAATTCAAATCGCTGTCTGGCAAACCTTGGGAACCTTCTGCATTAGTTGGGAGAAGTCTGGGGAGCAGGGATGCATGTGGTTTTAGCTCCCTCTATTTCATCCAAGCTGTAGGCTCAGTATCTCACTGCTATTCTTGAGAGTTCACTAGGCATGGCCTGGGGAAATGCAGGTAACACTTTAGATAAAATGTCCAAAAGTCATTAAATAGACAATCCCTTCCTTCATTGTTTCCACCTCCAGCCCCCCTCTCTTCCCAATCAAATATGAGGAAACTGAGGCCCAGCAAAGTTGAATTGTCAAAAGTTCTAAGGCAGTGCCTGGTCAAACTGAGAAAGGAACACAGACCTTTCCATTTCTATTTCTACTCAGCTCTCCTAATTTCAAGTCCAGAATTTTAGCCACAAACCAGACACTACTGCAAATAAACATTCAGAAGGACATTACTTTGTATATTTCTCAACTTGCTTTTTATGTTATTTGGCTAAGAAACAGAATTGGATGTGGGCAGCAAGCTGGATGTGAAGGTGTAACTCTTCCTGACTCACCAGGAGCGCCACTACACGTGGGCGGCAGCTCACCCATCAATAGGGCAAGCCCTACTAGGATGTGGTGGCAGGGATTTGTCTGGATGCTGTGTGATCAACAGTGACACAACGGGTACTAGTTTCTTCCACCATTCCCAGTCTAATATACCTCTGCTTGATAGTTTCACCTATTGTAGGGACGTTGAGGGATCCCTGTGGGTAACAGAGGCCCCACTTGGAAAAGGAAAGAAAATTCTTTATATTGAGAACTTCATCAAGAATTTTCAGTTCTGCTTGACAAAGATATTAACATGAATTTGATTTATTCACAGGAAAGACCAACTATACAGTCTTCAGCAGAAATTCTCATATAGACACTATACAAAATTTGAAGATGTACTCTTCATGTGCTAAAAGATATTTGCAGAATTCTTTGTCAAGGACTCCTTTCTATGGGGTGCTGGGTTGCACCACATTTCTGCAAAGTTCACGTTTCTAATCTCGATCAATGTTAGTAGGCTCCTTTGTACACCAGTTTCTTCTAGACCTATAGCGTTACATACACTGTGTGATTTGGCAAGATATTGTCAGTCATTCTATTTCTCAAATTGTTCCTGATTCAATCCAGCTCACAGCACCCTTTACGACCTAACATGCTTCGAGTATAACTTAGAAAGGGGGTGGCAACTACGAGAATTGGGAGCTTCACACACTTCCCCCCAGGTAAGGCAGATATTGCTCACCAATTGCCACATTTGTTTCATGGATTTAGTTGAGGTTCAGTCTCAACTCTTCTCGCCCTAATACTCCAAGCAACATTGACAACTAATTAGAATTGACATTTAAATATCTCAATTAAAATTTATTTGCTTGGGTAAGCATATGCACAGAGGGAGAAAAAAGAAAAAATCTATTTGCAACCCTAGGATTAGATTTAATCACTAAAAAATCTAGTTCTTAAAAGTTTTTCGTATTTTAGGTTTCACTATTTTGCCCTTGAACTCCTAGACTCAAGCAATCCTCCTGCCTCAGCATCCCAAATCGTTGGGATTACAGGCATGTGCCACTGCACTGGCCTTAGAGTTTGCTGAGGATCCCAAATCTTATTCCTGGCACTTAAATGTTTACATTCCCAAGGCAACATTCTTTAGACAACTCCAGAGTTCCATCTCTCTTTGACTACATATTAGAATTCTAACCTGCTGAGTTTTAACATGTACCAAGAAATATCAGGTGTGGAGATAAGGGATGGTTTATCTACTCCCTCTTTTCCTTTCATTCTTTGAAGTAAGTAGACCTACTGTTTCCCAAATTTTCTACTAAGTTGGCCCTTAGGATTTTAGTTTGATTTGAGTTTAAGGTGGAGATTATATCTGTTCATATTTTATCTGACTTATCCATCCCACAGGACTCTGAAAAATAGTCACTGCATAGTTATTATTAAATTTCAACAGACTTAAGAGCTTGTATATGCCCCAGATAAGGCAGCATTGAATGAATGAGCATAATTCCATAATGAATAAGTAAATTCAAATCTTATTTTTTTTAAATTTCAGAACTTAAGGAAGATGCTTAGAGTTTGTAACCAAATCAAATGTATCCGGTTCAGTATTTTACCAAGAGTGCTCTTTAGAAGAATATAAGTTCCTTATAAAAAAGGGGTCCTGTAATCAATTAAGTTTGGAGACCCTGTATCCAATGTTTCACTCAAATATTCTTAGTTTGTATTATCATATTCAATGTTGTTTTAAAAAAGTACTGCAAGAAACAGGCCTATTCAGTTGTGCCTAAGCCAAACTTCTGGGGAGCACTGAAACTTTGTTTTCTGTGTCCTCTGTTAAGAGACAGAATGACTCTTCTAAAGAATCCACCATAGGAAGTCTGAACACGTCCAACCTCAACCAGAAACAAAATTTAAAATGTGAAAGGCGACGACCACCCTTTATAAAACATCTTCAGTCTGAAAAGGCTACCAATTCCCTTCATAACCTCTGTCTAATCCCCACAGGTCAAGTTCTTCCTTTGTCTAATCCAGTTCTCTCTTGCAACAATTCATTCCCTGCATGTTATCTTTTCCCTCTTACTTTCTCCCTTGTGGATATAGAGAACTCAACAGACTTCACTTTAAGAAAACCATCCACAAAGGCTTTAAAAAAAAAAAAGCAAATATGATAATATTCCTCCCTAGATTAATTAGTTTCTCATTGCCTTTAAGATGCTGGGACTGCGCTTTCTATCTCATAGAATGGGTTGTCACTGGATACTAAAAATTAAAATAATAATAATAATAATAAGACAATCCAAATTCTAAGGAATAACTATGGCAAGGAAGGTACTCTTTTCTCTGTTCACCTTTATTGTTGTGTTTTTTAGAGACAGGCTCTTGCTATATCACCCAGGTTGATCTGGAACTCCTGGGCTCAAGCGATTTTCCTGTCTCAATCTCCTGAGTAGCTGGGATTACAGGCACGCACTACTGTGCCAGCTTCACGCACTTCCTTTCTTTGGTATCCAACCTGCTTACTTTTTACCCTCTCTCCATCATACTCTATTTAGGAGTCTTCATATATACTGTTTTTATTTTGCACATGCTTTCTAAAAAGTCTTCGCCTATCCACCAGGTAAATTCACACCCATATTTAAGCCTCAGGTCAAACCCTGCCTTCTCTGGAATGTTCCCTGATCACTGGCTCACCTGCCCTTCTGCCAGGTTCCAACAGTATTTGGAATCTATCTTCCCTCAGCTTATCACAGTGATTATAGCCATCTATTTCAATACCTAACTCTGATCCCATAACACAGTATCTAGTGTATGATAAGCATGTAATCAACATTGCTTAAGGAATTAAACAAGCTGACTTGAGACTCTGAGGTCAATTTTTCCTTTTTTAGTAAAGAAACCACCAGGCCTTTCCTTATTTATCCTATTTTCCACCTGGTAATCTTTTCCTAGGTACTTCTCTGGATATTCCACATTCCTATGAGAAAGAACCCAAAACATGACCCTGAACAGTATTTTATGGTATGTGGCACCTCAAGGTTTTTCCCTATGGCTGAATCTACAATAAATTTGATTTCAAAACTCTTATCAAACTTTGGGATTTCTTCCAACAAACATTTTCTTTTAAAAATAAAAGCAGGAGGCAGGGCGTGGTGGCTCACACCTATAATCCCAGCACTTTGAGTCCAGGGCGGGCAGATCACAAGTTCAGGAGATTGAGACCATCCTGGCCAACATCGTGAAATCCTATCTCTACTAAAAATACAAAAATTAGCTGGGCGTGGTGGCACGCGCCTGTGGTCCCAGCTATTCGGGAAGCCGAGGCAGAAGAATGACTTGAACCAGGGAGTCAGAGGTTACAGTGAGCCGAGATCATGCCACTGCACTCCAGCTCAGCAACAGAGTGAGGCTCCATCTCTAAATGAATGAATGAATTAATTAATTAATGAGTGAATGAATGCAGGAAATTCAAGTTAGAACTTTAGACAAAGGAAGCTTCTGTTGCCCAATCAGATCTGCAGCAGTCACTGTCACCACCCGGAGTGGCCAGGACCCTCTGCGGGCCACAGCCCTTGCCCAGCTTTGCACAGCACAAGGTTGGAGAAGACCTTCAAGCAGTGCCACTCCTTCCAACAAAGAGTGGATGCCTCACTTAACTCACAGCAGCATCCTACCAAAATCTCAGTGACAAAAGAAGGACATGGGAGGGAAGCAACTTCCTGTCCTGGAAAACCACATAATTTTGTACCTGATCAGGTCAACGTGAGTAAACTCATCAAGATAATTAGAAGGCCTTTACAGGTCAATGGTAATCAAGCCCTCTTTCTAGAGGTGAGCAGACACAGCTTGGTGAGTATTTTGATGCTGATTTCTGACGTGTGTGAAAGTGAGAAGGATGAAGACTGATTCCTGTCTGTGACAGTTTATACCTCTAGGGAGACATTTGGAATGAAACTGTCAGTATAAGACCAGAAACACAATGCATCTATTCTAGAATGTTTAAATCCTTCCCAGAGGGTAAAAAAAAAAAAAAAAACAAAGGGTAAAAAAGGGATGTTACCAACTGAGGTAGATCAGTTCATCTAATCACAGACCATCAAAAGAGCAGTGTTCCCACCTAGGAGTTTTAGAAAGTTGTGTTTGTATTTCAAGCAGAAAATGTGGCACATATACACCATGGAATATTATGCAGCAATCAGAAATGATGAGTTCGTGTCGTTTGTAGGGACATGGATGAATCTGGAGAACATCATTTTCAGCAAACTGACACAAGAACAGAAAATGAAACAACGCATATTGTCACTCATAGGCGGGTGATGAAAAATGAGAACACATGGACACAGGGAGGGGAGGACTAAACACTGGGGTCTATTGGGGGGAAAAGGGGAGGGCCAGTGGGAGGGGGAGGTGGGGAGGGATAGCCTGGGGAGAAACGCCAAATGTGGGTGAAGGGGTGAAAGCAAACAGAACACACTGCCATGTGTGTACCTATGCAACTGTATTGTATGCTCTGCACATGTACCCCAAAACCTAAAATGCAATAAAAAAATAAGGAAAAAAAAAAAAAACAGAGTAGAAAGTTGTGTTTGTATTTCAAGCAGAAAAACTGAGCTCTAAATGAGCACATCCAATTTTAGAGAACTATATTATTTATCCTAGGCTATCTTGTTTTCAAAGTTTAGAAGTTCAAAAATAAAATACGTTGCATTCTAAGTTGCCAGTGAAATAATTTTTCAAGTTATTTTAATGCTTTTCCCCTCCAAATAGGCACTTGCAATTTGAGCAGTGACTTAAAGGCATTCAGAGAGATATTGAGTCTCTCTTTAGGTTCATAGAACCTGCCACGTTTTATCAGAAGGGTTCCTACTTAACTAGAGAAATCTGTTAAGAAGATCTCTAAGCATAAATTGTCCAGCAACCCCCCTCCAAAATACCTTTGCCATAAGACTGGGCACAAAACAGAGCACATGGGGCATATAAGAAGACGAGACTGACTGAACTGCTGGTAAAGATTCCTAATAGAAATATACCAAAAGGCAATGCTCTTGCCATGTTAGGACATTCTTATTTGGATTGTTTTATTTTTTTTATTTTTATTTTTTGAGACGGAGTTTCGCTGTTGTTACCCAGACTGGAATGCAATGGCTCGATCTCAGCTCACTGCAACCTCCGCCTCCTGGGTTCAAGCAATTCTCCTGCCTCAGCCTTCCGAGTAGCTGGGACTACAGGCGCGCGCCACCATGCCCAGCTAATTTTTGTATTTTTAGTAGAGACAAGGTTTCACCTTGTTGACCAGGATGGTCTCGATCTCTTGACCTCGTGATCCACCCACCTCAGCCTCCCAAAGTGCTGGGATTATAGGTGTGAGCCACCATGCCCGGCTTTGGTTTGTTCTTTAGACAGTTGCACAGAAAAACACCACTGCTCTATAGATAAACTTGGACTAGTTTCTTTAAAGACCCTAGAGAAAAAGAGGGGCATTTCTTGTTTTGTATTTTCTCTAATCTAAGAGCTCAAACTACTGCCTCCTTTGGTAAATGAAGCCGTTGTATCCATTTGATTCTTTAGAACAGTATTAGAAACTCCAGAAAATGAAAACTAAAAACATTAAAATTCAGATGCATGCCTTTCTACCTCTTAGCACAAAGGTATAGATGACCCAGATTTTATGTTAATTATGTGACTAAAATATTATTATTATTATTCTTTGAGACAGAGTCTCTCTCTGTTGCCCAGGCTGGAGTGCAGTGGTGCAATCTCGGCTCACTGCAACCTCCCCCTCCCTGGTTCAAGCAATTTTCCTACCTCTGCCTCCCGAGTAGCTGGGACTACAGGTGTGCACCACCACGCCCAGCTAATTTTTCTGTATTTTTAGTAGAGACGGGCTTTTATTATGCTGGCTAGGATGGTCTCAATCTCTTAACCTTGTGATCTGCCCTCCTCAGCCTTCCAAAGTGCTGGGATTACAGGCGTGAGCCACTGCACCCAGCCAAAATATATTTTTGAAAAGCAGTTTAGTTAGGTCAAACAACTATCAAAATTATCCCACTCTGATAAAAGACTACAAATTAGCTTTAGTATATACTGCTCGGGTGATGGGTGCACCAAAGTCTCACAAATCACCACTAAAGTGCTTCCTCACGCAACCAAATACCACCTCTTCCACAAAAACCTATGGAAATAAATATCTTTTTTAAAAAAATCCCCCATTCCAAGTGCAGGTCGGTTCTGAGGAAAACATAGCAAAAGGAAACATGATCTTTACAAATATTAATGTCAAGATTAAACATCTTCCAAGCTCAAACTAGGAAAAGCGACCAGTGTTTCCCACTGCCTACATGGGGTTTGCTATTTACTACTTTCTTGGGAGTATGACAGAAAAATCACAGTTATACCACTTCAGATTGTACATGTAGCAGGTCACAATGTACTCTTGTGTGCTGAATGTATGCAGGATACCTGTATCTGTTAGTGAAAGTTATTTTCTGTATTGGAATGGGGAAAAGCATCATAACTGGACATGGGCACTCAACTGATGATTAAAGGGAGTCCCATCACCTACTCTCCCCACTGCAGGTATCTGTCCACATGTCTCACTTTTGACATGGACTAAACTTTTACATTATGTAAATTTTTTTTTTTTTTTTTGAGATGGAGTTTCATGATTCTTGCCCAGGCTGGAGTACAATGGTATGATCTTGGCTAACGGCAACCTCTGCCTCTCAGGTTCAAGCAATTCTCCTGCCTCAGCCTCCTAAGTAGCTGGGATTACAGGCATGTGCCACCAGGCCCTGCTAATTTTGTATTTTTAGTAGACACAAGGTTTCTCCAGGTTGGTCAGGCTGGTCTCAAACTCCAACCTCAGGTGATCCACCTGCCTCGGCTTCCCAAAGTGCTGGGATTACAGGCATGAGCCACCATGCCTAGCTGACATTATGTAAATTCTTTTTTTTTCTGAGGTAGTATCTCGTACTGTGGCCCAGGCTGCACTGTAATGGCACAAGCTCCACTCACTGCAACCTCCACCTCCTGGGTTCATGTGTTCTCCTGCCTCAGCCTCCCAAGAGCTGGGATTACCGGTGCCCACCACCACATCCAGCTAATTTTGTATTTTTAGTAGAGACAGGGTTTCTCCATATTAGTCAGGCTGGTCTCAAACTCCCAACCTCAGGTAATCCACCCACCTTAGCCTCCCAAAGTGCTGGGATTACAGGCATGAGCTACCACGCCGGGCTATGTAAATTCTTAATCAGCCTGTCTGGTTTAGATTGTATATGTCATCATCACATCTGACATTCTTGTAACTACTATGTGGTCAATAAGGCTCCTACATTGCACTCCAGCCTGGCGCCTGGTCACAGAGTCTTCTGTGACCAAAAAAAAAAAAAAAGGAAAAAGAAAAAAGAAATACTGCTTTAAATTAAAAAAAAAAAAAAATACCACACTGAGAGGTGACCTATATCCCACATCAGTGGGTGGTTATTTATAGGATCTTTAAAACAAGTATATTTTTAATGAAATAAAGCGACTAAAGGCACAACTGTCAAAAAAAATGTCAGAACTTTGGTAGATGTATAAAGTCACAGTATTAGTGATAATTTCTGATTTCTTCCAGAAAATGTTCCCAATAGCAGCATTGCCAAGAATTCTCACAGACGACAATGACTTTGACTGGGCTATGACTTTAGAACTCTTTTTACTAGAGAACTATGTTTCAGGCTCTAGGAGGAACACATTCTTTTTAATGTGGAAGGACTTTGGGTTCTGTAAAAGAAAACACTTTTAACACCTTCAGAGTTATGTATATAACATATATCAGAACATAAAAGATTAATAAGGGTAGTCACATATTTTATAAAGACTAGCAAAAACGACAACTAAAATTAATGTAGGCTAGGCATGGTGGCTTATGCCTGTAATCCCAGCAGTTTGGGAGGCCGAGGCAGGTGGATCACTTGAGCATAAGAGTTGGAAACCATGGTGAAACCCCTATTTAAAAAAAAATACAAATATTAGCCAGGCATGGTGGTGTGCACCTGTGATCCCAGCTACTCGGAGGCTCAGGTGGAAGGTAGTTTGAGCCCAGGTGAGGGAGGCTGCAGTGAGCCAAGATTGTGCCACTGCACCCCAGCCTGGTGACAGAGTCAGGCCCTGTCTCTAAATATATACATACATACATACATACATAAAGTGAACCTGCCTCTTTTTTTTTTGACAGAGTCTCGTTCTGTTGCCCAGGCTGTAGTGCAGTGTCATGATCTCGGCTCACTGCAGCCTCCACCTCCTGGGTTCAAGTGATTCACCTGCCTCAGACTCCTGAGTAGCTGGGACTACAGGAATGTGCCACCATGCCCAGCTAATTCTTTTGCATTTTTAGTAGAGATGAGTTTTCACCATATTGGTCAGGCTGGTCTCAAACTCCTGACCTCAAATGATCCACCCACCTCAGTCTCCGAAAGTGCTAGGATTATAGGTGTCAGCCACCGCACCCGGCCAAACCTGCTATATTGGATTATTAAGGAAAATGAATAAGAAAATTTCTTCAGCCACATATACAGAACAGTAAAATTCAGAATCACAAACATAACCATGCCTCCAAATATAACATTGCTGAATTTGTCACAACAATTAACTATATTTCTTTTATTGTGTCCAGTAGCCAGGAGAATCCCAGAATAGGACACTAATAAATTCTTTCAATTATCAACACTTACCGGCGTAAGTCCACCTTGAGAAAATGTGCCAAGAACATAGGCATTCTGATGACAATGCACCGCAGGCAACAGTTCAAGTTGAGAAGTGGCACGCACAGCAACGGCCAGGACCGCTGGGTTACATGTGACGAAAAGCCAAGTCACCTGGCTTAAAAAAAAAAAAAAAAAAAAAAAAAAGGGAAGTTAATGGACTTATTTAAGTACAAGTCTAAGCAGTGACTTCAGTCATGACCGGATCCAGGGCCAGTGCCACTGGACCTTGGTCTTGGCCTTTTTCATCTTACAAGCCCTTTCCTCTTCATTGCTTTACTCAAAGGCAGCTTCTCTCCATGTGATGGCCCCAGCAACACCAGACATGTATCTTCCAGATTCCTGTCCAGTCAATGTCAAGGACTCATTCTAACTGGACCAGTTTTGGTCACATATCCATTAACGAACATTCACTGTGGCTAAAGGGTTATAGTCCAAGGAGGAGGAGTGAATGCTAGACAGCAAGAAACAACAGATTTCCACCATGGTAACTGCATAACAAATTTTATATTGCTTTTGATCTGTGTAAATACCTCAGATCCTATTTCTTAAAAATTGGACATCCTGAATTCATGAAGCCATCTGTCATATCATAATGGTTATCTTAAATTCAAGTGTTCTCTTTGTGACAATTAAATCATGCTAGCTTTATTTCTGGGAAGGTTCTTATTTACAGCATGCTGCACGAAGTTCTGTTTTCTTTATATTTTAGCCTAAGTCTCAAAGCTGAAAATGAGACAATTATTCTCATATTCTAAAGGGAGGTGCCTGACACATCCATGTCACTCAGTATAAGAAGCCAGATCAGTCTAGTATTTACAAAACTCTTACCTCCAGATTCTATATGCCAAAGTCAATAAGAACAGGAATTCAAAAGAGTAAAGAATGTGCTGGCCTTTTTTCACCCCTCGCCATACAGGGAAGAAAGGTAATATGGTTAGTCTTCGTGTCCCCACCCAAATCTCATCTTGAATTGTAATCCCCATGTGTCAAAGGAAGCTGTTCTCATGCTGGTGAGTGAGCTCTCAGGAGATCTGATGGTTTGTTTTTTGAGATGGAGTCTCACTCTGGGTGGCCCAGGCTAGAGTCCAGTGGTGCAATCTCGGCTCACTGCAACCTCTGCCTGCAGGGTTCAAGCAATTCTCCTGCCTCAGCCTCCAAGGTAGCTGGGACTACAGGTGCCCTCCACCACACCTGGCTAATTTTTATATTTGTAATAGAGATGGGGTTTCACCATATTGGCCAGGCTGGTCTCGAACTCCTGACCTGGTGATCTGCCCGCCTTGGCCTCCCAAAGTGTTGGGATTACAGGCATGAGCCACAGTGCCTGGCTGATCTGATGGTTTTATAAAGGGCTCTTCCCCCTTTACTTGGCACTTCTCCTTATGCCGCCTTGTGAAGAAAGTGCTTTGCTGCTTCTTCGCCTTCTGCCAAGATTGAAAGTTTCCTGAGACCTTCTGAGCCATGCTGCACCATGAGTCAATGAAACCTGTTTCCTTCACAGATTACCCAGTCTCAGGCAGTTCTTTATGGCCGTATGAAGACGGACTAAGACAGTGTGTTATCTCCCCAACGTCCCTCATAAAGATAGGAGGCACCTGCGGAAGGTAAAATGGGAACCTAACTTCACAGCAGAAGTATAATTTAGCAGACAGTGAGATGAGGAAAATAAAACAGAGTACAGAAATGATGGTTGTGGACATGTGCCGCTTGAGACTGTAAGGGAAGGCCTTGCCAATAAGCTGACATTTGAGCAGAGGCCTGAGTTGAGCAGAGGCCTGAAAGTGAGGGAGTAAACCCTGCAGCTAGCTGGAAGGAAGGGCTTTAAGCAGAAAGAACAGTAAATCCAAAGGTTCCTGGAACATGCTTAATATATTCTGGGATGGAAAGAAAGACGCTGGAACTGGAAAAAAATGAGCAACGAGGAAAGTGGCAGGAATTAAGAAGGCAGATTAAAATGAAGTTGCCATTTACTACCATGTGGTAAAGAGTAAAGTGACAGTCAGAGAAAGATCACATTCCCCAAGCCCACTGTGGGCGCCTGAGCCTTGGGAGGTTGGGGAAGCCAGGGAAAACTCTGAATTACATGTGAAAAAAAGGCTTAATTTAGACCTAAGTGTATTCATTTTTCTTTTCCTATCTGAAAATGAACCTTAAATATCCAAAAGGACTAAAAATTTTTGGGATCTAAAGGGTTATCTATGGGGCAAGAATGAAAGAGTTATCAGTGAATGTTTGAAGGTCAGAAAAAAATAAACCCACTCCCCATTTGTACCCCACATATTCCACCCTATTCAATAAACTGGTTGCTTTCTAAAAGAATCAAAAACTTCGCAACCCATCTGTAAACTTCACTGTATTCAGGACGACGCTTTACACAAAACAGACGCTCAGTAAATATTCGCTATAACCCATCGAGTAGACTAATATGCCATTTGCGAGAGTAAAAATGATGTAGTACAAGATTAAATGGTCGGATGAGAGAGAGGTGAGAAGGGCTTAACCTTCTAAATTGCAAAGTTCAAAATTTGAGACTGTCGACTTTACAAGTGGTCTTGACCTTTAATCAGAGTCACCTGCAACAACCTCCTGCAAACCTGACAGAATGAGTTACCAGTCTTCAGCACGGAAACTGTGGTGACTTGCTAGTTTCAAGTGTACCCTGCAGACTCAAGGAAATACAAACAGCTACTGTATTATAAAATGAAATATATTGGACAGAAAGGATAGGATACAAAAAGGATACTTTTAAAAAGTGACGGCTATCACTAAATTGGCCATTTCCATTTTTGGCTTAAACAAATGAAGAGGAAGGCTAGAATTTGGGAGTCCCGAGTATGTGTGGCAGCTCAAAGGTCACTGGGAGCTAGATTTGTTCTATGGTACTTCTCCGGTCATCCTTGGTGTGTCACCTCATGGTCTAAAATAACTTGAATTCGAGGCACTTTTTCTAAGTCTATTAGCTCATTTGGAAATAACAGAGGAAGCACTGTACCCTTTTGTTTGTAAAACAAATATTCTAAAAAGCTTTCTGTTTGGAAAACTCTGCCCCTACCGCAAAATCTCTCTCTCTTTCCCTCCCCCACAAAGAGGCTCCCTTATCTCTCACTTTACATACCAGCCCTAGCCCTCCCGCCGCCCAGCTTCCCGCCCAGCAGTTCAAACTGACCAACAGTTGCCCACCACCTCGGCTTTTGGCTTCCCCACCCCCCAGCCCTTCAGCCCCCTATAAAACAACCCTGCCCCTCTGAGCAGGGCGGCCATTTTTCCTTTTCGTCCCGGCTGGCCCGCCCGGAGGCTCTTTCCTCTCAATAAAGCCTGAACTTAAGGAATTTCCTCTAGCCTGCGGTCCGGTTTCTTTCCCAATGAGCCCAGTCTTCCCGCAGAGGGTAGGTCGGACAAATGGTGCCGGAAACCCGGGACGGGAGCTGGGGCCGTTGGCCCGGCCACGGCCCCCCTCCCCGACCTACCCAACACTGGCCCTGCCACCTCCACGTTCCGATTAAGGTAAGCCAAGTTTTTCTTGCTTTGCCTTCCCCCGCTTCCCGTCTCCTCTTCCTACGGCATGGTGCAGTTGCTCCCTCCGGCGTTCCGCACGGACTCCTTGCCTAGTCTCGGCCGAGCCAAGGTAGTCTTCCATTCCCGCTCCAGGAGCCTTCCGAGGGACAGCCGCCAGACGGGGGACGCCCCTCTGACCGCTTCCCTTTCCGTACTTAATTGTACTCCGGGGAATTTGCAACGAACGGGGACGCCTTTTCGTTGCATCTGCCCATCCGCGCCGGAGAGTCTGTAGCTGCGCCTGCCATGGGAAATTCGGAGTCCAAAATACCTCTGAGCACCCCCCTCGGGTGCTTGCTGCGAAATTTTACCAAATTGGGATATTCCCAAACCCTCAGAAAGAAAAAGCTTGTTTTCCTGTCCCAGGTGGCTTGGCCCCAATACAAACTCAGTAACCAGTCACGTTGGCCCCCGACTGGCACTTTTGATTTCAACACCCTCCAAGATCTCGACGATTTTTGTCGCCGCGCGGGCAAGGACAATGAAATTCCTTACGTCCAGGCTTTTTGGGACCTCCGTACCCACCCCAACCTATGTTCTTCCTGCTCCACCTACCAAATCCTCTTATCTCGAACCCCCCATAAATCTTCCTCCACTACCTCTCCCCCTCCCTACTCCTCACCGGAGGATCTGCCTGAACATCTGTCCTCTCCTGCCAATCTCAGCAACCACTCGCCATCAACGGCACGCCCTTCCCCCACTCCCTCTGCACCTCCTACCTCAGAGGCCATGCCTCGCTCTCCCTCTACTCCCTCCGAGCCCCCTCCCTCAGAGGCTGCACTTCCTCTTGCCTCTCCGGTGGCAGCCCACACCCGCTCCCACCAGCCAGCTATCCTGGCCCCACTCCGAGAAGTAGCAGGCGCAGAAGGTTTAATCAGGGTCCATGTTCCTTTCTCACTCCAAGACCTGTCCCAAATTGAGAAACGTTTAGGATCCTTCTCAGCCAACCCGTCCACCTATATTAAAGAATTCCAATACCTCACTCAAACATAAGAAGCCCTAGTCCGGTACACTCGACTAGATCCAGCCTCCCAAAATGGGGCCACTGTATTAGCCTCCCATTTTATCTCCCAATCAGCACCCGACATAAGAAAGAAACTAAAGAAAGCAGAAGAGGGGCCAGAGACTCCCATCCAAGACCTGGTAAAAATGGCCTTTAAAGTATTCAATGCCAGGGAAGATGCGGCTGAGGCTGCCCGCCAAACTCGCATGAAGCAGAAGGCTGCCCTCCAGACCCAAGCCCTAGTGGCGGCTCTAAGGCCGGCAGGGAACCAGAAGCCCAAGGCCGAAACCCATGCCCCTCCAGGGGCATGTTTCAAATGTGGAAAGGAAGGACACTGGTCCCGAGCCTGTCCACAACCATGGCCACCAACTAAGCCTTGCCCTATCTGTCGGCTCCCGGGACACTGGAAGTCAGACTGCCCCAGCTTCCCCAGGGTGCCGGTTCCTCAAAACAGACACACTGGTGTTACACAGCCGGCAGTCACCCTCAGTATGGAGGAGCCTGCTTGCCAGGAACCGACCTCCGAGGGAGCTCCGTTCCCCAGTCTACTAGGGCTGCTAGATGACTAGCGGGGCCCTGGCTTTCCGACTCCGGTTACCCTCGCCGAGCCTAGGGTCACAAGACATGGGGGCTACCTACTCCGCTCTTCCTTCTTATTCTGGCCATCTCACCCCTTCCCAGGTCTTAGTCATGGGAATCGATGGGACCCCAAGTATCCCCTACCAAACCCCACATTCCCTAGGCCGAAACGTCCCTAGCGATGGGACCCCAAGTATCCCCTACCAAACCCCACATTCCCTAGGCCGAAACGTCCCTAGCTGTAACAGAACTATACGGGTAACCACTAATATAACAGCCCCACGAGGAACGTTTTTCGGGTGTAACAAGACCTTAACAAAAACTCTCTACATTGGCCTTTCCTCATCTCTTTTATGCCTCCCAGTAACCCTAGTCCCTTGACTCACTATATATTCCCCAGCCGAATTCCAGATGCTGCAAACTCCCCATCGCTGCACCCGATGAGCTGCCTTCCTACCCATTGCCGTTGGAGTCTCCCTTGCTGGTTCAGCACTTGCAGCAGGATTAGGAGGAGGGGCACTAGTCCACTCTCACCTGGCCATAGCCCGACTGACCTCACAACTCCAAGCGGCTATTAATGACTCTACTGAGTCTTTAGCATCACTCCAATGACAGATCACCTCAGTTGCCCAAGTTGCCTTGCAGAACCGAAGAGCCCTGGACCTGCTCACTGCTGAACGAGGAGGGACCTGTATCTTCCTACAAGAAGAGTGCTGTTACTACATCAATGAATCCGGCCTAGTAGAAACCCGAATCGAGAGCCTCCAGAAACTCAAAACTAACCTGTAGAGTCAGAAGTTCTCGGCTGAAGCCACAGCGTGGTGGTCTTCCTCTATGTATACCCTCTTGTCACCATTGCTTGGGCCCCTAATAGCCGTTTGCCTAATCTTACTTATTGCTCCTTGCTTTCTCCAGTTCCTACAGCGGCTCTTTCAAGAACTGACTGGAGTCACCATCCACCAGATGCTGCTCCAACCCCACCCTGAACGAGTGCAAGAAACAGACCTCTCCCCAAACCTCCAGGCTCCTTAGGAAAAGAAACCTCTTCAGAACCCCCCGTCGACCCTTGTCAGCAGGAAGTAGCCAGAGAGACAACCGACGCCCCTGACCCCCTCTTTTTCTTTTCTTTAAGGAGTCGGGAATGTTTGGAAAACTCTGCCCCTACCGCAAAATCTCTCTCTCTTTCCCTCCCCCACAAAGAGGCTCCCTTATCTCTCACTTTACATACCGGCCCTAGCCCTCCCGCCGCCCAGCTTCCCACCCAGCAGTTCAAACTGACCAACAGTTGCCCACCACCTCGGCTTTTGGCTTCCCCACCCCCCAGCCCTTCAGCCCCCTATAAAACAACCCTGCCCCTCTGAGCGGCGCGGCCATTTTTCCTTTTCGTCCCGGCTGGTCCGCCCGGAGGCTCTTTCCTCTCAATAAAGCCTGAACTTAAGGAATTTCCTCTAGCCTGCGGTCCGGTTTTTTCCGAACGAGCTCAGTCTTCCCGCAGAGGGTAGGTCGGACACTTTCAATTCATTCTGATTGGCCTAACCTTTCAATAACTTCGATTTCATTCTTTAGACCACTTTAAGTATAAAGTGGTATAGTATGGCAAAGAAATGACCGTGGTTCTTTGATCTCTTTTAGGATTTTCTTAACCTATGTAACTGGCTATTCTGATGTAGACCTGAAGGCATGTCTCCACTGTGGATTCTTCGGGTGTGGGGGCATCATGCTTTAAACCTAGTGAGACCAATAAGAGATTATCTAGAAATGTCTATATACAGTAGTGACAATGTGGCCAATTAATGAAGCTAATTTCCCAGTAGACAATCTGGTACATTTAAAAAATGTCTGTAAATTGAAAGACTTTTCTCTTTCATTTATATTTCACATGCAAATTGTGCATCCATAAATTAATTCCAGATAGAGTAAAAGTAATAAAAGTTTTATGATTCGGTAGCTCTTAAATCACTGAAGACACTGTAAGTTCTTGAAGAAATCATTTTAAAATTTGACAGGTTCCCCTTAAAAGCAAAGAAAATATTAGTCCTTTGCAGAAGAGAAAACTTCCTACTCAATTGACATAAAGAAAATCACTCTCAAAGTTTGATTCATCTATTTTTTTAGAAGACAAAAATTATGTGCAAAAATACTATGATAGGAACTATGGTGAGATGCAAAATGAACCATGGTCTTTATCCCCACAGAGATAAGCACAAAGCAAAACAGGGTTCCCTTTCCATTCCCACAACAGCTTCCTATTAACAGAGAGAGCTACAAGAGGTACAAATGATTATGACATTAATTCATCCAACACTTCTGAGGTCACAGGCACAGCCCACTTAGGAGTCTAGGTTGCTGCCATGTACTCAAAGATTCTAATCACTTAATTCTTAAATTTGTAAGTATAAAAATACCCTGCGGTGGATTAAGTATCAAATAAGTGTTACTAATGATGTGTCGGGGTTCACAGATTTGGAAGAAAAGCCATATATGCTGACATAATTGGAGGAAGCCTTACAATAAATAAGTAAACAAATATTTACTCATAATACTATATGCCAAGTATGTTATCGGTTGGTGCAAAAGTAATTACAGTTTTTGCCATTAGAAATAAATGTCTGCACCAACTTTAATTCTGTGAGATAAGTTTTATTGCTCTCATTTTAAAGATTAGAAAATAATCACCAAGAAGACAAGATTATCAGCCTTAGGTAGGTGAGTTACACAGCCAAGATCTGAACTAGGCCTCAAGTCTAGCATTCTTTCCATTATACTGGCCCACTCCTTTGAAATGAAAAGGTACTGACTGGGTCTAAAAGGACAGGAGCAAAGTATTGAGAACAAAGAAGTGCTATTTTGGGACGAGGGTGACTCAGGCATAGTGACCCAATAAGGCCTGTTGGTAGAATATGTTGCCACAACAGTTTTCCTTTCATGTTCTTCTCTTTAGTAAGATGATAGAGATGGTTGGGAAAGAAAACATTTCATTCAACAATTATTTCCCCAATTTTGGCACCGATTTTGAAGTAGTACAGCAGGGAGGAATTACTCTCAAGGGGCAGGAACCTCTAGCTAACAGCTTTGTGACTTTCCATCATTTTTAGTTAGAAAGCCTAATTCAGGCTGGGCGCCCTGGCTCAAACCTATAATCCCAGCACTTGAGGTGGGTAGACTGCTTGAGTTCAGGAGTTCAAGAATATCCTGGGCAACATGGCAGAACCCTGTCTCCACAAAAAATACAAAAATTAGCAGGCATGCTGGTATGCACCTGTAGTCCCAGCTACAGGGAAGTTGAGGCTGCAGTGAACTATGATTGTGCCACTGAACTTCAGCCTGGGTGACTGAAATGAGACCCTGTGTCAAAAAGGAAAAAGAAAGCCCAGTTCACTCGACTCTTGTAAAACATCATTTTCTCCTTGTACTTCACTCTGCTCTTCTTCAGACAATAAGAAATAGTATACAAGAAAGGAGAACTGATGTTACAACCAACTGCTCTGTCCTTTCTTGTTTTCTCATTGAAGGAGTTGAGTGATCAGTTTACACAGGCAACAGTTGGCTAGCTAGTCCAACTGAATTATTCTTCTTTTTGTTGTTGTTTCCTGAAGCACTGCTTCCTGAATAGTCCAACTGAATTACACTGGGTAACTTTCATTCACCAGGTATTCAGTTTTGAATGTGATCGCTACAAAAGATCTCTCTCTGAACTGAACTGTACAGACTGTGCTATAGGTGACCACACTTCTGTTTACACATTTGATTTAGTGACTACATGAAAAACAACTTAGTATAAAGGCTGCTTATACCATGCCTTGCTTATTCTCAGCAATCAAGTTGATTAAAAAATAAGTTTTTTTAATTTAAGCCCAGGCTATCCATCAGAGTTCATGGCCGAATATGACACATCCAAAGACAGAGCAGGCTTGAAGTTTATACTATGTTATGGGATACATATTTGAATGACATAAGAAGTTTTAATTCCTAAGAAACTGTTGAAAGAAAAGAAACTATTAGGGAATCCTGGTTGTTGGATGAGGAGGATAAAATTGTTCTCAAAAACTTTAACAGTAATTACTTTAGAAAACTAGCAAAAAGTCATTAGTAAAATAGTTTGCTTAGATAACATAATAGCTGGTAGAAATAATTCAAGACTAAAGTATTCAGAGGTGCGTATTTGGAGAATTATAAACCTTGATTTCTTTTTTATATTTTGGAAGGGGGTCTCAGGCTTGTCTACATCGCCCAGGCTGGTCTTGAATTCCTGGGGTCAAGAGATCCTCCCACCTCAGCCTCCCAAGTAGCTGGAGTTACAGGCAGGTGCCACTTTGCCCAAATCCTTGGATTTTTTTTTTTTTTAAGTAATCACAGTTTGCCTTATTTTGATGAGGTATCTATGGAAGCCTTATCTGGAAAATGGAAGATTTTCTCTGAAAGGGAAACTAATTTAAAAAACCATTTTTTTTTTTTTTTACAGCGGCATCAAGTTCTCAATTTGTTATGCATTGCAACACTTTTCCAATGACCTACTTTAGTGGAAGTAAGTATGGACGTTTTCAGATTTTTCCCTAGGCTTCTTGTGCCTTTTATGACACTACCATTTTCTTGTTTCAGCTCTTAAGACACCATTAATATACCCTAAAAATATTTTCAAGTGCTGTAAGGGAAGAAGAGAAAGAAAATTGAGAACAGCAGCACTGACTCCAAGGGATGAAAGAAATGTATGAAACAGAAGTCAGTCACTTAGAGCATAGGAGAAACTAGCAGACTGGAGGAGGCAAAACATTGTTTTCTTTGCCAAGTCACAAATTGGCAACAGTTTTTCATCAGGCAAATGCCACCCAGAAAATGCAGACAGTTGATCAAAAATAATGTGATGTGGCATAGAAGTTTTAAAATGTAAATGAGATTCCAACTTAATATTAAGACTATGACTGGTAAACTGAATTGCTAAGTAGTAATATTGAATGAAATCAGCTTATCATCACTAGCATGGTTAATAACTAAGAGAACCGACTAAGATCTGAGGAGAAATGGAGCATATTCACATGCCTAGAAAAGGCTTTTGTAATTGCGGTGGTTTTCTGGCTTTAGCAGGGGTACAAGATGCTAGGATGTTTGTCAAAATGTAGGTTTCCAGGCCACTTTCCCAGAGACTAGACTTACCAATTTTAGGACACGGTTTCTTAATCGTGGCACGAGTGATATTTTAGGTGAAATCATTTTTTTATTTTTTTTGAGGCAGAGTCTTGCTCTGTCACCAGGCGCCAGGCTGGAATGCAGTGGTGCAATCTTGGCTCACTGCAATCTCCACCTCCTGGGTTCTCTCGAGTGGCTGGGACTACAGGTGCACACCACCATGCCCAGCTAATTTTTGAATTTTTTAGTAGAGACAGGGTTTCACCATGTTGGCCAGGATGGTCTCGATCTCTTGACCTTGATCTGCCTGCCTCGGCCTCCCAAAGTGCTGGAATTACAGGTGCGAGCCACTGCGCCTGGCCGGTGAAATCATGTTTTGTTATTGTGGGATACTGTTCCTTATAGGAAGTTCAGCAGCATTCCAGGTCCACTAGATACCTGTAGAACGTCTCCCCCAGTCATGTTTCCAGGGATTGCCAAAAGTTCCCCAGGGGAAATAGTCTAGCGTAAAGCCTCAGGACCTGCATTTCTAGTAAGAAAACACAGGTGATTCCAACAAATGTGGTCAGTGGACCACACTTAAGAAACAATGAACTAAAGTTTTATGAGTTGAAATGTGTTCCCCCAACGTTTGTATGTTAAAGTCCTAACCCCCAGTACCTCGCTTAGTATGGTGACCTTGTTTGGAAACAGAGTAGTGCAGATTTCATTTAAATGACGTCATACCGGAGTAGGGTGGGCCCCTAATCCAATTAACACTGGTGTCCATTCGAAAAGGGAAAATTTGAACAACACCGGCAGACAGGGAGAACATCATGTGAAGACTGGAGTTATGTTGACAGGCCAAGGAACTACCAGAAGTTAGGAGAGTGGCCAAGAGCCTTCAGAGGGAATACAGCCCTGACGACACTTCTAGCCTTCAGAACTGTGAGACAATAAAGTTCTGGAGGATTTTGTTTGTTTGTTTGTTTTAGAGACAGGGTCTTATTCTGTTGCCTATCTGAGTGCAGCTGCACGATCATAGCTCACTGCAGTCTTGAACTCCCAGGCTCAAGTGATCCTTTCCCCACTACCGGTGGCTGGGATTATGGGTGCAAGCCATCGTGCTTGGCCAATTTCTGTTGTTCAAGCTGCCCAGTCTGTTACGGCAGCCCTAGCAAGCTAATACATCAAGAACAAACAAAACACAAGTCAGAGTTAAGAATGGAGACATCTGAAACAGCATCAGGGTGAACAATGAAAAGACGGCAGACTGACACCGATTCCTAACTTATCTTTCTCAGGAGCTGACACAAGATAGGTTGTCAAGAAATTCATACTTTTTATTTTTGTTAAGCACTCTCCACATAAATCTTACCTAAGTACAGTAGTCACCCACTCCCTTATCCCTGGTGGGTATGTCCTAAGACCCAGATGGTATCGAACCTTAAATACACTGTTTTTTCCTATACCATACATACCTATGATAACGTTTCACTTATAAATTAGGCACAGTAAGAGATTAACACCAATAACTCCTAATAAAATAGAACAGGCCGGGCGCTGTGGCTCATGCCTGGAATCACAACACTGGGCGGCCAAGGTGGGGCGGATCACCCGGGATCAGGAGTTCAAGACCAGCCTGGCCAACATGGCGAAACTCCATCTCTACTGAAAATACAAAAACTAGCCAGGTGTGGTGACAGGTGCCTGTAATCCCACTACTTGGAAGGCTGAGGCAGGAGAATCACTTGAACCTGGAAGACGGAGGTTGTAGTGAGCCGAGACTGTGCCACTGCACTCCTGCCTGGGCTACAAGAGTGCAACTCTATCTCAAAAAAAAAAAGAGAAGAATAAAATAGAATAATTTTAAGAATATACTGTAATAAAAGTTATGAATGGTCTCTCTCTCAAAACATCTTAGTGTACTGTACTCACCCTTCTCCTTCTTGTGAAGTGAGATAAAATACCTATGTGATGGGATGAAGTGAGGTGAATGACATAAGTATTGTGACATAAATAGAAAATTCCAGAAATAAACGATTCGTAAATTTTACATTGTGCACCATTCTGAGCACAGTCTGCTCTGTCCCTGCCCAGACTGCCATTAGCCAGCTGCTGTCTGGATTGTCAGACTGTTGTAGTGTGATAGTGCTTGTGTTCGTATAACTCTCATTTTAGGTATGATACCCCCCAAATGCAAGAGTAGTGACATAGTATTTTTGGACCATGGTTGACAGGATGTTGGAAAATGAAACCAAAAATAAGGAAGACCACTATATCAAGAGCAGAATCTTACAACGAATTTTGTAACTTTAAGAGGCTGAAATTAACCATCAGGTTCCCTGGAAGGCAAACAGCATAAATTATGCCGTTATTCATAGAGAAGGTAATAAGTAAATTTGAAATTCCATACAAAGCAAAAATACAATGAGTGTGGGCACACTGTAGCTTTAAGAAAAGTGTTGACTGTTTGAAGTCACAAAGGCACTATTTAGAGTACACCAAGTGAGACCATGTGTCCAACAGGCCACACAGTCATGTGCCTACCCAGAGTGGGCAATTCATGCCCTTCCATTGGAAGGATGAAACCCACTGTATTAAAAGAGCTTAAAAGGTATGTACCCTGATCATTTCATTTGTAATCAAAGTAAACATTGCTGTCAGTTCTTATCAGTGAGACAAAACAAGGGCTCAGTGTCAAATGTCAGTCTTTTTCTCCTTAAGAAATACATAAAAATCACACTAATAGACATCTTGGTTCCTGTTTCCTCCTCCAATTGAATTGTCGCGGGGAGACATGCAAGAAACCTGTGAGAAAAAAAGGAGGAATCAGTCTCCTTGCCTCAAGAATTTAGAATGCAAAGTTGTAAACCTTCTATTGCAGATGAAGGCTCACCAAATTTATTTTTTCTGCTTTGATAAGCATAAATAGGTAATGATAAAAACGGTAGGAAGCAGTGACCAAGAGCTCCTAGAATGTCTACAAATTAAGGTGAGTGATCAAACACAAGGTTAGGCCTGGACAGCTCAACTGCCTTCTACAAATCAGGATAAACCTAACAGGACATTAACGTGGAAACCTTTACCAAACTCTAATTTGGATATAATTTTACCTCACTAAATCCCTCACCTTCAATCAAAAAAATGTTTCCCACATGCCCTTCAGTTCACGAAGCCGCTGCTATATCGCAGCTTAAATCACGTTTCGCTTTCAAAGATCTCCCTCCTGGGGAAGGTGGTGGGGTGGATAATGAAGTTCGGCACCTGGTCTGAAAGGCCCCAGGAGGTTAGGATAGGAGCTATCACTTCTCAGCCCTGTTTTCTTTTTCCGGAAGAGGGCAAGATCAGTAAAGAACTGACTCAGCGTCTCCAACAAGAGAAGAGCTGCAGGCAGACAAAACAAACCCGCGGCGTGAAAAGTGGAAGTAAACTGGTGTTTGTGGCACCACTGATAGTATTATACCTTCTCTGACTTCTCCAATTGTTTTTTGTTTTCCCCAAGTGACTCAATCTTCTCACCCAAATCAGGCAAAAGGAAGAGTTAGTTGTTCGACTTCTCAGAGTGCCTCCCTTCTTCCTCACACTCTCCACGCCTCCTCCCTGCACAAGCTACCTCCCCCTCCATTTCAAATATAAGGGCTGATGATGCCCAACTAGATCCTAATGTCCACGGCGGGCAGCTTCAGTCTAGAGCGGTTGGTTAGAAGTAGGTCTGACGCCGAGCAATCTAATCTCCCTCATCTGATCTCTCAGGCTATTGTGCCTCAAGGGGAAGTCAGAACAGGTGAGGGCGGCTGGAGGGGAACCAGTTCCGGGACAGGCAACGCATTGGGCGAAGTGAGGGTGCGGGGCTACGAACGGAGGGAGGGACTAAGGCGCGAAAACGAACGAGGACGCCCCCCGAGCGCCGCCTATCTCCCCAGAATCACCTTGCGCTGACCTAGTTGCACCGAGAAGGAAGGAACCCGAGCCAACGAGGGAGGAGGGCAGAGCGGGAGGAGAGCCGGGCGGCGGACGGGGGCGGGGCCTAGAGCTGGATCTTTATGGGGCTCGCCTGTGATTCGCAGACGGATTCGAGCCGGAAGCAGGCTGGGAGGTGTTGGTGGCGGCGGCGCACGTGGTGACGTGCGAGGGGGTGCGGCGCGAGCAGTCGGCGGCGGCAGAGGCAGTGTCTCCTGGTCGCGCGTGGAGGTCGGTTGCTCGGAGCTGCTGGGCGCAGTTTCTCCGCCAGCTGCTTCGGCGCGGCCGTGTCGGTGAGCGAGCGAGTTCCTGCGATTTTTCGGTGGAGCTTTCCCGCTCCTCAGTCTCCACGGAGTGGCCCCTCGTCCTTCTACTTGACCGCTCCCCTCTTCCGCCGCCTCCTGGCGCTTTCTCTGGGCCGACTCCCGCCGGCTTCCTCCTGCTTCCCGTCGAAGCTCTGGAGATGAATGTTTCCATCTCTTCAGAGATGAACCAGGTAATATGTTCTGGTTCTAGGAACTGCAGTTGAGCGAGAGGGCGCGGCCGGAATCCGAGATGAGGGGATGGCGCCGGCTGATGGGAAGAGGGTGGGAGGCGCGGAAGCGGTGTCCTCGTCAGGGGAGGAACCCCCAAACGGCCGCCGCCGTCGCCCTCTGGGACGTGAAGCCCGCGCGGCGCTGGGCCCGCGCTCCAGCGCTGCCTTGGTTGCCAAGTCGCGTTGGCGGCCGAGGGCGGGCGCCTCGGAGAGCGCGGAGGCTCGAGCCCCTTTTCTACACCGGCGCGGGGGAGGCAGGCTGGGAGGAACGAGATTTTTTTGCTCGAAGGGCTTTAGGGGGCCTGGGTTAGGGCGCCGAGGGGCAGGGATGACCCGCCGGAAGGAGGGCGCGGGACTCCGTGTTCTTGCTGTCAGGAACGGACGCCTAGCCATGGGGTTTGCCTGGGGTGTGGGATTCTCTTCTGTAAGAGCTCCCGGGACCCGGTGCGTGTGGGCGGGCAGCCAGCCCTGGGCCTGGAGTAGGGTGGCACGGAGTCCCCGATCGCCGTGGGCCGCGGGGTCCTTTGTTCCCGCTCCACGTTGCCCGCTTTTCTTGCCAAGCGCGGGGAGAAGGGGGCGGGAGGAGGGAGGGAGCGGCTGCCCTGACGTGTCGGTGCTGAGTGACTGCGGGGCTGGCCAATCCCGGGCGGGGGTGTGCGGGCGCTGGGGGCCTCGCCTCGCAGCCTTCGGAGTGGGCGCCGACCTGGCCGGGCGAGAAAGAAGGCCTGAGACGTCTTTTCTGTTTAATGAAGTAAGTCAGTGGCAAGATTTGCCCTTTTTCCGTCCCTCCACGCTTTTTGTAAAGTGTATCTGATTACAAGCTCTTGATGATAGGAAGGCATCAGGCCGCGTCAGGCTAAGGGTTGAACCTAGGGAGACTTTAACCACTACTTGAGAACTGCATTTACCACCCCCCCCCATACATAGTGGACAGACATCTATTGGTTTGAGACAGCTGACATTTCAAGGAGAAATCAGATGGCCAAAAGGGCGCATTTTTGTTTCTTGAGTCTGTTGCAGTGATGGAGTGTTAGAACACCTTGGCGTCAAGCTATTCGTTGATTTGTGAGTTGTGATCTGTTTACTAATGACAACTCTGGAAGCCTAGTACTACTCTTAACAGATGAATAAGTGCAGCATGGACTACACAGCCACAGGCCATGCCTTCTTTTAATAATTGTAGCACCAGTGGTTGATTTTAGGAATAACAAAATACTGATGATTACTTTTAGACTAAAGCCTGCTGAAACTTCTGTCTTAAAGATTCTGAAGGAGTAGTTGTGTTTGTCTGGATGTGAGGTAAACATGGACTTTAGAATTGGATTGATACTAGTATCATTTAATGCCAGCTGCAAGCTACTTGTGAAGTCTATAATTTGGTAGCCAGAGGTAAACTCAAACTTGAGCCACTGACCAACGAGAGCCCTGGAATGGTTTTCCTCTGTATTTTCCTAATATATGAAATCTCTACTTAACTAATGGATACAAATTTCTATAGCCATTTTCTTAATTTGTAGTTAATTTTCTAACTTTTTCTCCCAGGACAAAACATTTCAGGTTTTAGTCTTAGTTTTAAATTAGTGTCTTTTTGGCCACTTGATTTTGGAAGGTAGGATTTTGTTTTTCTTGCTTGAAGGATTTGTTAGATGGTAATTAAATGTGAGTTTGCAAATCCATTTTTAAATTTAAATGTTTTTCTGTTAGGGAAGTATCTTAACTGATACTAAGATGAAGTATCTTAATACTTGTTAATAAAGTTATTAATAACTGATACTAAGTAAGTCATTTCATCCACTTTTTAGCAGTATGATTGTATAGTCAAATCCTGCAAGTAGGAATTCTTAAAGGTTGGGTGTCTTCCCACCATGTCATGTGCTAGAGTGTGTGTGCAACTTGAAGTATTATGAGTAAGAGAGGGATTTCTGGATTTTTGTTAAAACAGCAGAAAATACATACTTGTAAACTACAAGTTGTAAACCTTGTAAATGTTTCTGAACCTATGCTTAGATCACTATTATACTTTTCTTATTAACATGCAGATACCTCAGTATTAGAACATCTCAAACCGAATTCTTCTTTCCTTCCTTCCCTTCTCCATGTAGCAAACTATAAACAACTTCCTATTATGCTTTTTGGAATTATCTTCTTAATTTTGATACTTGATTTTAATAAGGATGCCACATATCTAAGATAAAATATCTTAAGTCCTCACTGCTCTAAAGGAGCATGGGCGTACAGAATCTTTACTAACTGCCCTTTTCCCATGCTTTACTCATTACCCTAGACCACCGACTACTTTTCTGCTAGGATGCCCTATGCTTCCTTGTTTAAATCCTTCATCTACTGTCTATGCTTAGCATTGTTTAAACCTTAGAATTAGGCTCTCTTACTTCCTCGCCCACTATTATCGTACGCATCCTGCAAATCGACAATCTACTGAAACCGAAATAGCTGCAGTTTCTGGAATATATTTGCTGTCAGAGCTTTTTTCCCTTTTGTTCAAGCTATATTCACAGCTTGTTTTATCTTTCCAACTGGACTGTAAGTGTTCAAGGCTAGGAAACTGAGTTAACTCTATTGTGTTGTGATATGAGCTTTCATTTCAGTTTGTGCATACCGTATGTTTAGTAAGTCTTTCCTTTAAAAATGTAGTTGATGGCTATTTGGTGGGAGTTGACTGCCCTCAAAAGATTGCCTTTTGTTTTATGTTGCACTTACTGAAGGCCAGAGAAAAATTTTAGGAGAGGCCATATTGTGACTACCTTTTTAATAACTCTGTGATAAGACCTGTTGAACTGTATTTCACTTAAGCTGTGAACTTCTGGGTGTTATTAAAGAAGTTTAATTACTTATTTATGAGTCATTGGTATCCCTTGCACTGGCCATAGTAAGGAACTAAAAAAGTATGCTGAATTTATCTGAATATGTTGTATTTGATCCCAGTTTTAATTTTAAAAGTGTATGAATAGTGACCTAGGTATAGATTTAGTTGAAAGTGTATTTTAAATATCAAACAATTGTTTTATACTCTTTTTTTTTTTTGAGATGGAGTTTCGCTCTTGTTACCCAGGCTGGAGTGCAATGGCGTGGTCTCTGCTCACCACAACCTCCGCCTCCTGGGTTCAGGCAACTCTCCTGCCTCAGCCTCCCGAGTAGCTGGGATTACAGGCATGCGCCACCGTGCCCAGCTAATTTTTTGTATTTTTAGTAGAGACGGGGTTTCACCATGTTGACCAGGATGGTCTCGATCTCTTGACCTCGTGATCCACCCACCTCGGCCTCCCAAAGTGCTGGGATTACAGGCATGAGCCACCACGCCTGGCCCTGTTTTATACTTTTATATGACTCTGGGATGTTTGGACTTTTGGTTTGGATATCCATAGAAAAAAAATTCCCCATTTTTTTAATTCCACTAGTTACTGTACTTAAGTTTTATAGACCAAATAAGATCTCTCGTCAATTTGGGGAGTAGTTTAAAACTCTTCATTTGCCCTAGCTCACTCTAATGAAAGTAAACATGAACTTTCAGAAACATAGTTTTATAGTCAGGAATGGATCTGATCAAACTTGAGGTGGGCGGGAAGTAGGAATATAGTTATGAAGACAATAATTGAATAAAATAAGTTTACATTAACTTAAATATGTCATCCAGATTTGGGCTGGCTTTTTTAAATCAAGTAGCTTTGTACTCTGATCAGCAGATATTAAAGAGATGAGGTTCATATTATGACCTTGCAGTACTAAAAATCAAGTACTAATAATTTGTCATGGAATAGAGTTAAAAATTAAAAATCAAGTACTAAATGTAGTAGGATTCATTTTATTGCTAAACCCCTAATAATATTGTAAAAATTTGTCTGATGCAAATTGCCCCAAATTCTCCAGTGTTTTCTCCAAGGACTGCAGTGATTTTAACCGTTTTTTTTCCAAAATAAATTTTAGGTAGAACATTCCATTTATCAAATATAATAAATGGATACCATTGTTATTTTTGGTTAGATCAAGGCAAGTTTATAAGTAAAAAATTAATAAAACTGGTCAAAGTTTAAAATAGTATGTTTTTGGCTTTTCAGAGGATGCATTTTAATGTAACAATTTGCATGGGGACTCCTTCCTCTTACTCTTATTTTAAGAGCAGTTTATGAAACTGAAGTTAGGAGTTGCCAGCTATGCCTGTGACTTGACTGTGCTAGTATATATCATATACATGAAGATTTTCTCTAGTTTGAGTTACAGGTCTTGGCTGAAAATGTTGTAAGATTTCTTTAGGATACTGTGTTCTCTCTGTATACAAAGAATTATGTATATTTGGAAAACATTTGTTAGAACTAGTTTATTAGAGAAAAGCCAAATTAACCTAGATAAAAGGTAGAGCAGAGGAAATGAATATTACCTATTTCTGTGATACAGTTTTCATAGAGGGGTAAGCATTCACAACAATCCCAACCTGAATTGGCATTCTTGAGTTTCCTTGAAATGAAACCTGTTAATAGAGAAATGTGTTGGGACACATGTTGAACTAAACATAGTACGTTTGTTGAATTAGAACTGGTCCAGCCTGCAGTGGAGTCCTGTGGTGAGTGGATTATTCACTTCGACGTAATTGTTAGATTTAGAATTGTTTTATTGATGTATAAGGCAGATGATCTTAAGATATCCATAAAAATAAATATATTTGCACATATTTCAAGTAAGTTATTACTTTGTTCTCGCTTCCAGACTTAACAGTGGTGTAGTAGCAGTTCAGGTGATGAAAAAATCAGTACCATCTGAATTTAACATGAGTAATAGGGAGGGAGGGAGAATAGGTACGAGGACTGATTACCTTGAAGATTAGGTTTGAACCAGAATTATTCCATTGGTAGTGTATTACTGTATATGAGAAAAATGAACATACGAAGTACAGGCTTCAGTATTTTCCCTTCTGTTTAGTTTATTCCAACAAATTACTCATCTTTATGTCCAAGTTTTTAGGCTAGTCCTGGTAGAGAGGAGATGGGATGGATACAAAAGATGAACAAGACAGAAGCTTTGCCCGTGAGTGAAGGAAGATAAACAAGTACATATAAATACAGCATGATATAGACCAGCTGGAAGATCATAAATACCTCTCAGAAAGGGTTCTATATGTGGAGGATGAGGAGAAACTGCTTTCCCAACTGGGAGCATTTGGCAGAGGCTCTGTGTGGCTCTAAGAGTTCCTCTGGCAGAGGTTGGGTTAAGGACTTTCCAGGTAGAGAGAAAACTTGAACAAAGTTAACAGTCTGGGAAGTGTAGAGTTTGTTTTGAGGAACAGTTTGTGGCCTAGTATAATAGAATAATGCCCAATGTTGCTTGCTGGCTCAAAACAGATCACGTTTGCATATTAGTTGGAAAATAATTGCAAAGAATATTAGAGTTAACCAGTATTGACATTTGTTCTGTAATTCCTGTGCTTTTATACCTCTCATAAACATATGCCATTAGCCCCTGCCCCTGGGGAAAGGACCTTTTTTTCTTTTTTTTAAAGATCACTTGGGTTGTTGCAGGTTAAATGAAAAATGTTTATGTGTAATTGAATTTGTGTTCTTTTTTTATGTAATGGGAATATTTTTGCCATTTATCTCAGATTTCTTGAAGATCAGGACTTTTTACATGGTCTGCTGGACCTGGATCAATAACAACAGTCTTTGATCATTCTGACTAGCTAACTTAAATTTATCATTGTTATAGATTATGATGCACCATTATCACAGAAGAAATTCATGTCTATAGCTTTTAAGGACTTGATTACATCATTTTCAAGCCTGATAGTTTTGGAATCACCATTAGAGCTTAAGACACGTCTGCCTTCACTTCAACCGCCTGTCTTCATACCCTGACAAAGTGCGCCTTTTAACACTCCTTTCTTTGTCCTTGGATTATTTAAGAGTTCCCAGAAATACATTTGCCACCAACAGAGTAGGTAAGTGAATGTTCTCTGCCTAGTCCAGTATTAAAACACATTGTTTTTCTCAAGACTATGTTGAGTACAGTAAACCTTTCATACTTTTTTTAAGAGAAGTCAGTAATCATTTACATATGATTTTAAAAGGCAGAGAAGTTAGTAATCATTTTAGTATAAAAAACATTTTCATATTTTTCTTTAAGTAAATCAGTTACTTCTTATTGCCTTCTTTTTTTTATTTTAAGAGATAGGGTCTCACTCTGTTGCCCAGGCTGGAGTGCAGTGGTGGGATCATAGCTCATTGCAGCCTGGAACTCCTGGGCTCAAGTGATTCTCCTGCCTCAGCCTACCTAGTAACTGGGAATACAGGTGTGTGCCACCACCACGACTGGCTAATTTTTAAGTTTTTTATAGAGACAGGATTTCACTGTGTTTCCCAGACTGGTCTCAAACTCCTGGGCTCAAGACAATCTTCTTGCCTTGGACTCCCTATTATTGTATTTTAGTTTAGTTTAGTTTTTGAGATGGAGTCACACTTTTGCCCAGGCTGGAGTGCAGTGGCACCATCTTGGCTCACTAAAACCTTTGCCTTCCGGGTTCAAGTGATTCTCCTGCCTCAGCCCCTGTGAGGAGTTGGGATTATAGGTGCCTGCCACCTCACCTGGCTAAAAATTTGCATTTTTAGTAGAGACAGGGTTTCACGATATTGGCCAGGCTGGTCTCAAACTCCTGACCTCAAATGATCCACTTGTCTCAGCCTCCCAAAGTGCTGGGATTACAGGTGTGAGACCGTGCCCGGCCTATTACTGTTTTTTTAATTATGCATTTTGTGTAGTCATTAGTCAATTGTTTATAAATAATGGTTAAATACAAAAAAAATTAAGTTTCCATTTATATAATCTGATAAGTGATTTAGAATATATGAACAAAAGGGAACAGAATATAAGTTCATCTTTTTTAATCACTATATATATTTCAAAACATTATAAAAATCATTTTGAGGATACCATGACAAGACTAATCAGACTTTTAAAGTTTGTGTTTTAGGGAAGGATGGAAGAAATTAGGCAATTTTCTACATATAAATCTTGATGATATATAATTTTGAAGACTATAAGGAATGACAGGAGCCCAAATCCAAGGAAACCTACATGTACTCAACTTTTCTGTTTCACCCTTTCAGGCTTTTAGGTTACTTGTTATATGGGTTTGGGCAGGATGGAGTTTCATTTCCTTCCCTTGAAGGAATTTGCTTAATAGGTATGGGAACCTGGACAAATTTTTTGAGATACCTGCTACTGTTTGAATCCTTTAAAAGTCTTAATGACCAAAGTATAGGGGAACAGAGACTTGGACATTTAGCATAGGTGTTGGGCTAAAGACAGAAAATTTGGGCTAAAGTCTTACTGTTTCAGCAATCTTCTCTGGTAGGGTGGTTTTGTCAGCCTCTGATAGCATTAATTAAAATTAATCTTTTTTTTTTAAGAGTTAATCACATTGTGGCCGGGCGTGATGGCTCACGCCTATAATCCCCGCACTTTGGGAGGCCAAGGTGGGCAGCTCATGAGGTCAAGAGATCGAGACCATCCTGGCCAACATGGTGAAACCCCGTCTCTACTAAAAAAAATACAAGAAAATTAGCTGGGCGTGGTGGCACGCACCTGTAGTCCCAGCTACTCGGGAGGCTGAGGCAGAGGATTGCTTGAACCCGGGAGGCGGAGGTTGCAGTGAGCCGAGGTCGTGCCACTGCACTCCAGCCTGGCACCTGGTGATGGAGTGAGACTCTTATCTCAAAAAAAAAAGAGTTAATCACATTGTTTCAGCTAAGTTTTTGTGTGATGAAATTTTTATGTGTTGTTTATAGGATGGAATTTTAGAATAAAGAGACTGTATTACTCTTTAGCATTATATTTATAAAACGATTATTTGCAAGTAAAATAACTCAGCTTTCTTTCTGTCATTTAGACAAATTTATAAGGAAAAATGATTCCCAATGGATATTTGATGTTTGAGGATGAAAATTTTATTGAGTCTTCTGTTGCCAAATTAAATGCCCTGAGGAAGAGTGGCCAGTTCTGTGATGTTCGACTTCAGGTATTTAAAACTTACAAAATTTACAGAATTTGTTAATACTAAAAGCTACAAGTTGTTAGATTTGCTTATTTTCTTTTTCATAGGCATTTAATGAAATGATTTTTTAAAAGAATACTAACAAATGTAAGATAAAGGAATCCGATATAGTAATTAGCTAGAGAAGTACATAATCCACAATACTTCTAATTATAATTCTTCAAAATTTCAGGTCTGTGGCCATGAAATGTTAGCACACAGAGCAGTGCTAGCTTGCTGCAGTCCCTATTTATTTGAAATCTTTAATAGTGATAGTGATCCTCATGGAATTTCTCATGTTAAATTTGATGATCTCAATCCAGAAGCTGTTGAAGTCTTGTTGAATTATGCCTACACTGCTCAGTAAGTACTTTTAAAGTAAACCATATAATTAAGGAATATCTTCAGGAAATTCCAAGTCATTCTACATACATTTAAATTAAGTATCTGTGTTTTATGGCTTTGGTATCATAAGTAACTTTTTTTTTAATAGGTTGAAAGCAGATAAGGAATTAGTAAAGGATGTTTATTCTGCAGCAAAAAAGCTGAAGATGGATCGGGTGAAGCAGGTAGAGTATCAGAAGTAAATACAATCACTTATAGAGTGTAATTTTGTGGGATCGGAATGCTGAATTTGTCATAAAACATCTTGTTAGTGTCAAGGACTTGAAAATGTCCCTTTTTCCCTCAGAGGAGTCAATATGTTATTTTAACTGTTTGGCTATAATAATGTAGCAAGATCACACTTCTCAGATAATTTAGGCTAAAGTCTTACTCTCCCAGCAGTCTTCTCTGATTCAACCTTTGATAGTATGAATTAAAATTAATGTTTTTGTTAAGAGTTAATCACATAACTTATGTCCTGAATTGTTTTCTAAGCTTCTTTTGCTCTCTCAAAGTATTCCTTGTAGAATTTAATGTCAGTACTTTTAAAAACTACTTAATTCATTGGAAAAAAGGCATTCAATACTCTAATGCGTGGAGGTCAGTAAACTTAAGGACCACAGGCCAGCTGCATGTTTTCATAAAGTTTTATTGGAACACAGCCGTGTGTGTTCATTTACATATGGTCTATGGCTGCTTTCCAGCTACAGTGACAGAATTGAGCAGTTGTGACAAACAGTATGGCCTACAAGCTTAAGTGCTTTTACTATCTGGCCCTTTAAGAAAAAGTTTGATTTGCTAGCCCTTCTTCTAATGCCACTCCTTTGCTCAGAAATCCTTCCTTAATTTATAGCACCTATCCCTGAATTTAGTATTCTAGATTCTTCCTAATATAGCTGCTGTTTTTCCAAAACTATTTCCTAGTTACCTTTTCTCCAACCAAATTAAATTGTTTGCAGCATCTTCCCTACTTCTGTCTGCATTCAACATCATCTCTCCTGTAGAGCTCAGTGCAGATACTGCCTCTCATGAAGCCTTATCAAATTATTCTACTTGAAAATACTTACATGAACCTACATAGCATTTCAATTTGTTGCATCTCTCCTTAAACTAAAACTTACATATCTGTATGGTATAATTTGATGCTTGTCATTTGTATACATGTTAGTACCACTATTACATTTGTTTTATTAAGACAGTAGTTTTTGATGTATCTTTGTATCTTCACATAGTGCTTACACATTGAACATTATATATTTGTTGAATAAAAGATATGTAAGTGTTGGCACTCATATATTTTTTTTCCAAGGTTTGTGGTGATTACTTACTATCTAGAATGGATGTTAGCAGCTGCATCTCTTACCGAAATTTTGCAAGTTGTATGGGAGACTCCCGTTTGTTGAATAAGGTTGATGCTTATATTCAGGAGCATTTGTTACAAATTTCAGGAGAAGAGGAGTTTCTTAAGCTTCCAAGGTTAAAGGTGAGTAAAGTCTATAAACAGATGTATACTATCTAATTCCAGGCATGGAATCTTTGTCCATGTTTCATCAAGTGAGTAATGATTATGAAATAATACACTGAAATTATATTGGTTTCTATCTACCAGTTTGTTTACTTTCTTTGTTTTTGATTACTGGTTCCTTACAAATTAGAGTAAACGTGTGGAATGAATTGTACATCTATGACAACTTTATTATGAAATTGAGAATTAAGGGGAGAACTAGAAGCCCAACACTGATCCTTGTGTCATTGTCTTTCCCAATTCTAGTTGGAGGTAATGCTTGAAGATAATGTTTGCTTGCCCAGCAATGGCAAATTGTATACAAAGGTAATCAACTGGGTGCAGCGTAGCATCTGGGAGAATGGAGACAGTCTGGAAGAGCTGATGGAAGAGGTTAGTTTTAAAGTAAATGGGATTCAACCATTTTTAAAAATTATTTTGCTATAACATGAAGGATTCCCTTTCACTTTTATTTTATAACCATGACCCTAAAGAATTTAAATTTTGCTATAGGTACCCCTAAGCTGAGAAACAGGGGGGGTGTCCAGGTGAGCTGAATGAACTGTTCAGTTTGGTCTTCTGCTTTTCTTTTTTTATTTCTTTGCTTATTATGTGCTGTTAACTTTCTTTAAAGTAGCATGTAATTTGCTTTAGAAATGGGAAGTGGTACTGAAATTTTCTGTAGATTCTTAACTTTTCTTCACAGGTTTTTGCTTTAAATTTGACAAGTAGGTAAAAGCTTCTAATGGTTGTTCCTCCCCATTGATTTATCTCCCCATAGGTTTATTAACAAAACTAGGATACCCAAGACTGAAGAAACAAGAAGAAACCTCAAGTGTATTGACACGTAAAGAAGCAGCAGTCCTGCCCCAGTTCTCCTAAGAAAAATCCGCTGTGGGCAGAGAACGATGATGATTTAATGGTGTTTACTCCTTTACAGGATTCTTGTCTTTAAAGCTGTGTGTTTTTCAATGGTGTTGTTCATACTTATAGTCACTCACTTAACTTGGGCTACTTAAAAAAAAAAAAATACACAAGATAAAATTGATGGCGAAATAGTGGGAATTGAAATCACGCAGGTGGAGCAGTGGAGTAACCTTGAGTTTCTCTCTCCACTTAAACCTTTTGGAGTTCCTTTATGAGGGTTTACCAAATCTGTTAGGCCTATAGAAATATGCCATCGTTATGTTCTAAAAGGGCTAACAGATTATCTTTAACTTTTGTGATTCCCACTTGAAAGTCAGATGCATTAGCTATATATTCGCATCTGTCAAGGAAGATAATTCTACAGCTTGCTTGAATTTTTGCATTTGTTTCTTTGTTTTTCTTGACATTGCTTACAGGAAGGAAATATGTTTATGCAAACCAGACCACTTATCTGCAAAGGTGTAAACTATATTCAGTGTTTCATTGTAAATATGTATATTCTTTAAAAGTATATATTGTACTAGTGCTTTTTTTCTTACTGTTATATAATAGAAGCTATGAAAAAAATGAAGATTTCTTTCAAGCCAATCAAGCCAACGACTCTTCAGCCAGTACTGGAAGATTTTGTATTTGATTTTGGTTTTTTTGTTTTTGTTTTTTTAAAATTTTTACCACCATGACATGTATTTTTCTTTACCTCCGGATCCTGCCAGAGTAATATGTCAAGAAGCTCAAGAAGCACACTGGAGGTTACCTTGAGGCGTTTGTGTGATCTGCATACTAGTGGAGTAGCCATGGTGACCGTAGCCACATGGGTGTTCTGTTGCTGTTTTGCAGGTTCAAACCTTGTACTACTCAGCTGATCACAAGCTGCTTGATGGGAACCTACTAGATGGACAGGCTGAGGTGTTTGGCAGTGATGATGACCACATTCAGTTTGTGCAGGTACACATTGCACAGTCTGAGGTAACCTCAGGTTAAAATTTGACTAGAGAATTTTATAGCATAAATTTTCCTTTAATAAAGGAAAGTGGACCAGTTTCATTGGTATAACTGGACAAAAACATTTTCGGGAGAAAACAAGCATATCTTAGAATTAGTATTTTCCCACATGAAAAGATATTAACAAATTAGGAAACCCTATTGAAACTTTTCTCACAAAGCAGGAATTACAAATAGTAAAGGCCAATAAGATGAAGCAATTTAGAAATTATTTGGGAAGATTATGAAAAGTAGTTGTTTGTGGCAGGCATGACTAATAAACTCAGTTTTTTTTTTAAAGGGGCAGGGGGACTTAAATTGTTGATGGCTATGAAAGAAGTTTTTTGGATGTTATCTTAACTACTGAGCTGTCTTACTGGAAATTACAAATGGTATAGTTAAGATTAACTATACAGTGTAAAGTGATTGACCATATGTTACAACCTGATCTAGATGTTTCTTAAGCAAAATGAATTAAAATATAGTAGAGTTCCACTGTGCTGATTGAGTTACTTTTCCCCTATGGGTAAACACATAACTATTCAGACACATTACCAACTATTAATAGAGACCTTCTCAGGTATAAACGTTTTCAGTTTATGGACAAATAGAGAAAAGTACACAAGCCATAACTGCCACATAGTGAACCTACCAGTCTAAACACTACCCAAGTCAAGAAGAAAGTTTCCAGTATCCTGGCAGCCTTTCTCCTGCCTTTTCCCAACCTTTTCCCTATAGTGCTCCCAAAGGAAACCATTATCTTACCTTCTGACATATTACATTAGTTTGGCTATGCTTGAAAAATTTATATAAATGGTTACATAGTACCTACTTTTTTTTATTTTATCTTTAGTTCAACATTATGTTTGTGAGGGACAAGCTATTAAGTAGTCAACTCAACTGAGACTAAGGAATGTTTTCCTTTAAAAATCAGAGGGTACGTGGTAGATTCAGTAGTAGCCTACATGGTTACATTATCAGGTGTTAGCTCTCTCTGGTGTCCTGTGGCAATAGTAGCTGAATATCTTTATTTTCTAAGAGTTTTGGAATGTGACTTAGTTGAGTACTTATGTTTGTAGATTTTGAATATTGAGGATATTCTTCCCCTTAATTCTAAACATTTTGAGTTAACATTTTAAAAGTACCTTTTCAACATGGAGAAGTTGAGTGCCATATAAGTGGTAGACCATAATGTTCAGTATGGCAACACAAAACAGCTTCTGCTTGTAGGACCTTCTAAGAGTGTGCAAAAAAGATCACAGGCTTATGAGAGGTAGCTACAAAAGATCTAAAGGGGAGGACACAATGAGACAGGAGAGAAGCCAGGGATATTTCACAAAAGAGGTAACTTTTGAGCAGTCTTGCGATTTAGAGGAGTCTGCATAGCAGATAAAGGGAAAGATGTTAGATAGCAAAGAGTATCTGTGCAAGAATGATACTCTTGGAATTGTGGGTCATAAAACTGGGAAAGTAGGTAAATGCTCCTTGAGTGGGGCTTAAACTTTGTCCTATAGGCAGTGGGAAGCGTTAGGTAAGACTACAGTGATATGGAAGCTGTGCATTCGCAACTTTAGTAACAGTGAAAAACTGGGGAACAGTCTACTAGGTAGCTATCTCTGGACTGGAATATCCCAACTGATTTTTGGATTTTAATTTTTAAAATTGTTGCCTGGGACATAACCCAGGCACAGAAGTTCAATAAAAGTCTGTGAGCCCAGTTTATAGACTATTGCCAGTAGTAGTCAAGGTTTTAAAAAAAATGAAGGCTTAATCTAGGAGTATGAAGGAGATAGGATGGATTTTCTATTTACGTCTATAAATAGATATCTGTATTTACAAAGGTTGTCTTAGCAGGCCTTAATGATTATTTAGGGAGATTAGGGAAAAGGAAGAATTTGAGAATGAGTGGGATTCTGACATGTGTGACTTATTAGAATGTAGTGCCATGAATATAGAGATCATGAAGTGAAGAGGATGAGAGAGACACATGTTAGACTTCAGGAATAGAAAAAGGAGGTTGAGAAGAAGCAATAGAAAAGTTAGAAGACAATAAGAATCTAATCGTGTTGTAAAAGCAACCTAAGGTAGGAAAAAGTTTGAAGAAGGACTAAAGGGTACACTGTCAAATCCTCGGGGAGGTCATGTAAAATAAGGTTTAGGGATGTATCCTTTACATATAAAGGATTTACAGCATTTCTATGTTAGGCCTGTTGTCTTCATTGCTATAGGGGCTTTATCTTTCACAGTCATTTCCTCTTAATATTTTGTATATTAGAACAGTTTTCTTACTCCAATACAGCCTCAATGTAAACATCATCCATTTGTGATATCTGGACCCCTTCATCCCATAGGTTGGGATGGGGTTTTATGTACCTTGTAATTCATAATAATAAGGTTAAGATAACTCTAACCTTATTTTTTATTCTTAATATTCATAGTATAAAAGTGATATGAACAGATGCATTCACAACTTTAGTAATGGTGAAAAACTGGAAAACAGTCTGTCGTAATGTAAATCTGTTTTATACTATGACAGTTTGTCATAGTATAAACTGTCTTTATTTTGTATTGCCTTGCACAATGTATTGTGTATTGCCTTGCACAATGCATATCTTCCTGAGTTTCCATATCTTTATCTATAAAATGGGTAGATAATATAACCCTCACTGGCTAAAAGAGATGATGTAAATAAAGTACCTAGTAATACCTAGATACATAGTAAACATCTAAGTGGAATTTAATGATAAACACTAATAATGATTCATTCCTGCCTTTTCTCAAAATGGCCTATGTATGTTGTAACCACACTAGTTGAATGGTTCAGGCCTAACTTTTGATAGTTTTCTTAATAGCTCCAAGTAGCTACCAAAATCTTTTTCTCTATTACTTGTTATATGGCTTTGTGCTTCCACTAGCAACAGAAATTTCCATTAGAAATCTTACCTATCCATGTGGTCTGACCATCTTGACAAGCCTAAGTGGGATTAGCACACTGGGCCAGGTGCTGAAGGGTGCTACCTGTTCATTTGGCAGTTCCTCTCAGAGTAGTCTTTAATCTTCCAATTCTGTATGATCATATCCTTTGGAAGTGGCAAGGGCCAGTCATTGGAAGGAAGCCATTAAGGAAAACTCTTACATGAGAACACATATGTAGTTCTCTTATAATAATTTTGAAATTGGCAGCTTTGTTCATTTCTCCCCCTTTAGTGTTCCTGTATATTCTACTTTTGTGAATATTTGGTTTTTAGTAATGTTTCATTTCTAATTACTATTGTGTTTTGATGTAATTTTGTCCAGAAAACCACTCTATAATACCATAAGGTAACCCTAAAGAAATATTCTTTAAGTGTTTCTTGTAATTGCCACTTTTTTCCTGTAAAGTACTTTCAGAGAAACTGGATGAATCTGTCTGCTTACGTTTTGCTGACATTGTATGAAGGATACCTGTAAACATAATTTAGTTAGGTTTGACAATTTCGTGAAGACCGTGAGTTAAATGTATTCTCTGTTAATTCATTCTATTTTAAATTTAAAGCATTCTTTTAGAAGATTCTATACTTAATATAAAAATCTGTGAGCTTATATCAATTACAGGTTTTTTTTTTTCTTCTATTGAGGTCTTGATTTGCAACATGTTTCTCAAATGGTTTAAATTGAGCTTTTTCTTACCTAGGCCAATTGTGTAGGTGTAGTTGTCTCATCATTAAGTGGAGATGGAAGTATGCCAGTAATTTGTGTCATTTGCAAAGTGTTGGCTTGAATTAAAGTTAGTGTGCTATTCATATATAGGTGAAGGATACTCAGTGTTGTGGAATAGCTCAGGAACAAAGGTACATCAGATGTGGTCTTTGGCTAGGTTTCTGTAGCTACCTTTTGATTTTGCAGAAAAAGGCACCACGTGAGAATGGCCATAAGCAGATAAGTAGCAGTTCAACTGGATGTCTCCCTTCTCCAAATGCTACAGTACAAAGCCCTAAGCATGAGTGGAAAATCGTTGCTTCGGAAAAGACTTCAAGTAAGTACATTAGACTTGCCAGACTGTTTTCAGCTTATCTATTTTTAAAAAGGAGTGTTGCCAGTTTAATACCTTTTAAATTGACTACTCGAAAAAACTCAAACAATTAAATTTGGAAAACGATAGCAGGTTGTTCCAGTCTGGGATATGGAGAATGTGGAGTCCAATTCAGGATCATATACACCAAGCAAAAGTAATAATTACATCTTAAACATGGAACTCTTGTGCTTACAGATAACACTTACTTGTGCCTGGCTGTGCTGGATGGTATATTCTGTGTCATTTTTCTTCACGGGAGAAACAGCCCACAGAGCTCACCAACAAGTACTCCAAAACTAAGTAAGAGTTTAAGCTTTGAGATGCAACAAGATGAGCTAATAGAAAAACCCATGTCTCCTATGCACTATGCACGATCTGGGCTGGGAACAGCGGAGATGAATGGCAAACTCATAGCTGCAGGTAAGAACAGAAGTATGAGTGATGTAACAGAAGCATTAAACTGGCTAAGCATGTAGATGGGCATTTTTATGACATACAAACTTTCAGAGGGAGGGTTTAATATGCCATCTTTTACAGCAATACAGTAAGACAGAGAAATAATACTTATATGGCTGAATTTTTCTAATTTTCAAGCCAAGACTAAGCCATTTACTTACACTGATAACGTTATTTTTTAGCTATTACAAGCACTTAAAAGATCAACTAAGGCATCCTTAAAAAGTTTTAATACTTTTGCTCATTGTGCAGATTTCTTAAACTTACAGTACTAGAAACCCTGGTCCAGTTTAATATTTTAAACATAAATCTTCATGGTTTTATTTTTACCAGGTGGCTATAATAGAGAGGAATGTCTTCGAACAGTCGAATGCTATGATCCACATACAGATCATTGGTCCTTTCTTGCTCCCATGAGAACACCAAGAGCCCGATTTCAAATGGCTGTACTCATGGTAAGCCCATTCTTTTGCAGGAGCAACCCATATTTTAGCTTTTCCTCATAACTGCAGGACGTCAGAAATTCTCATCTCTCCCTTTTGGCACAGGGCCAACTCTATGTGGTAGGTGGATCAAATGGCCATTCAGATGACCTGAGTTGTGGAGAGATGTATGATTCTAACGTAGATGACTGGATTCGTGTTCCAGAATTGAGAACTAACCGTTGTAATGCAGGTAATAATAATTTTCTCCTGAGATATCCAGTATTTTAATGTGATAATTATCAATATGTAACTTTATTTTGTACTTACATAGGAGTGTGTGCTCTGAATGGACAATTATACATCGTTGGTGGCTCTGATCCATATGGTCAAAAAGGACTGAAAAACTGTGATGTATTTGATCCTGTAACAAAGTTGTGGACAAGCTGTGCTCCTCTTAACATTCGTAAGTGGATTTTTTTTTTCCTTAAAGTTTATTTTTTTAACGGTCTTCAAATCAACAGTATGTATACTACACACTTAAAGTCTGGGAGATGTAGCAATAATCTTGACATTTTTTGTAGGGAGACACCAATCTGCAGTCTGTGAGCTTGGTGGTTATTTGTACATAATTGGAGGTGCAGAATCTTGGAATTGTCTGAACACAGTAGAACGTTACAATCCTGAAAATAACACCTGGACTTTAATTGCGCCCATGAATGTGGCTAGGCGAGGAGCTGGAGTGGCTGTTCTTAATGGTGAGTGTTGAAGAACAGATAGTGGCAAGACTTTGTTCTAAAATTCTGACAGGAAAGGTCAATGATAACTGTACTTGTACAGTTAAGAATTCAGAATCAGTCATCTATTTTGATGCAATGAATATTGAGGTGATTTGTCCTTTAGAAATACATTTTCTAATCAAAGACTTCTAATACTTGATATATATAACTTAATTCACCAATCTTTTGATGGGTGCACTGAGGGAATTTGAATTTCTAAGTCATTTTCTTCCATAAACCATATCCTTCTTTAGAGCCAGAATTTCAAGAATCTGATCTGAGAAACAAAGTAAATGGAAATCCCTAGTCTTTTCCAGTTTTCTACCCCATACCTAATTGGAAATAACAACCTTTAGACTATTTTAACAAGTTTCCAAAAGCATTAAACTTTTTAAATGTAGACACAGCTTTCTTTCCACATTCATTTTATTGACTTCTATTTAATGTGTAATAATATAATCATAATTTAAAAGTTAGCATTGTTTTTGGTACCAGGCTGAATCTTAGTAGGCTTATGGCTCAGTTAGTGAAAGCTTAAGTGTAGACACACTAGCAGTTAGCCTACTGGCCTGGAGCCTTGTCAGTGTGCTTTACAGATACATGGAATGCAAGTTGGTTATGTGATAGTCAAATGAAAAAATGATGAATTTGCAAATCAGTAATAATTTTTTTCTAAGCTACAGAATATTTATGGCTAACATTTTATCTATTTCAAAGTAGTCATAACTGTTTCCTGAAGAAATTTCTGTACCACAATCATTTGATTTTTTTAATAAGACCTGGTCTCACTGTGTTGCCCAGGCTGGTCACAAACCCCAGAACTCAAGTGATCCTCCCACCTTGGGCTCCCATAGTATTGGGATTAGTATTGGGATGAGCCACTGCATTTGGCCCCCAAAGCATTTTATACAGTTGGAAAGCTCTAAAATATTTTTCTGCTTTCCTATCTTTTGAGTCTTAATTAATTCTGTACATTGGGCTGATACAAAGTTGAGTGCACAGAACTATTCTGGTTTGTTACTTAGTAGCTTCATCTGAAGGTAATTGTCCAGCTTCTTCTGCTTCTTCTTCTCTGAAATAATAGTAACAACCACAGAGCTGTTGTGAAAATTGTATCTTATTTAGATGCTGTTACTGTTTCCTCTCCCTCCCCCTTTTAAGGTGCCTAAGTTCCATGTGGGAACGGTTTTTTATTGATTTGATTCCCAGCTCTTAAAGAGTATTTGCCATATTAATAGGCATTTAATAAGTTCTTTTTGACAGAATGAATAGGTACCAATTTTTAAGCAAAAGATGGATTTAGGGGAGTTTTACCTTATTACACTTGAGTCGGTGGATTTACCCCATCTCATTTCTCTTTTAGGAAAACTGTTTGTATGTGGTGGCTTTGATGGTTCTCATGCCATCAGTTGTGTGGAAATGTATGATCCAACTAGAAATGAATGGAAGATGATGGCAAATATGACTTCACCAAGGAGCAATGCTGGGATTGCAACTGTAGGGAACACCATTTATGCAGTGGGAGGATTCGATGGCAATGAATTTCTGAATACGGTGGAAGTCTATAACCTTGAGTCAAATGAATGGAGCCCCTATACAAAGATTTTCCAGTTTTAACAAATTTAAGACCCTCTCAAACTAACAGGCTTAGTGATGTAATTGTGTTTAGTAGAGTTACATTTGTGAATAAGGAGGGTGGGTGGGTATAGATGTTGCTAACAGCAACACAAAGCTTTTGCATATTGCATATTATTAAACATGCTGTACATACTTTTTGTGTTTATTTGGAAAGGAATGCAAAGATGAAGGGTCTGTTTTGTGTATTTTTAAGACTTTGGTTATTTTACTTTTTGGAAAAGAATAAACCAAGAATTGATTGGGCACATCATTTCAAGAAGTCCCCTCTCCTCCACATTTGTTTTGCTAATTTGCACATTAAATGACGACTCTTCCCTCAAATGTGTATTATGGGGTAAGGGGTAGGGCTTAAAGATGTAGACAGTTGGGTTTTTTAAGGGCCCTTTTTCAATAACTGGAATACTCTATAACAAAAGATACTTATTTAAATAGATGACATTGACTATTTTTGTTTTTATTAAAAGGAAGCTGACATGCCTACCAATATTTAATCTTTTATGATTGCCTTTTATAACTTTTTATATTCTCAGCAGAGTGCTTTACCTATTTAAGTAAAATTTGGCAGGTTGGAGTTACTGAAGCAGAGTGGCAGTCCTAAAGTTTGCAGAGTAGGGTCTGTCTTTTAAACTCTCAGAGTGCAAACTTCAGAGCTTTTGCCTCAGCTGCAGTTTTTTTCCTTCAAGAATACAGTACTAATGTTTATTTGAATGGAGTTGCTGAACAGTAACATGGCTGTGATTTTTGGTTTTTGAAACACTGGTTTTAAATATTTTGATTTGTTGAGGCTATGTGTTATATAGCAGTAAAAAAATGGTGTTTTATCTTCTATATAATTCCTGTTTTTATTATTAACAAAACAATCCTAAATAGCATCCCTCAATTGTAAGAAAAAAACCTTTAAACTACATTAGGTTGTGAATGCAGGCTTTATCAGAACTGTTTTTGTTCAGTTTATCTGTTCATATGGATAAATATTGATTGGGATGACTTGGTGTCTAATGTGTAGTGCTACACATCTAACTTATGGTGCCAAAATAGCATGTCCTAATGCTTGCTGCTGATGCAAACCAACACAGTAAGAGTACTTTGTAGGAAATCCTTCACCATGGGATTAATACCCAATTGCTGCTTGTGCAAGCATTCATTACTAAAAGTTTTGAGAAATTTTTTTTTTCCCAGTAATGAGCTTAGGAAATTTGTGGAAAATAACTCACCTGGCATCATACATCTGAAATAAGGAATGATATAAGGTTTTTTTCTCAAAGAATCGCACACCTAATGGGCCATCTGGGATGAGATGACTATTCAGTGGCTAACTTGGGTTAGGGAAGGAAATAATTAAGTATCTTCTCCAAATGTTCACTGGTACTCTGCTACTTTATTTCTCTTATCTGTTACACAAAGAACCACCAGGAAAAGAAAATAGTTTGCTTGGTAACTCTGTAATTACTATCACTGGTTTGGTTCTGGACTAAAACTTTATTGACAGATTTGAATTTGCCTCAGATGATGACTGTTTTTAATATGGATCTGTATGTGTTCTATTCAGCACAAGGAAATAAAATTTTAGTTGAGGATTCAGCACTAAAATCCTTGAGATCCCCTCTCATTTCATAAGTGACATGTGTACTGCAAATATATGGGAATACTTTGAGTCAAAGTTTTCCTGCATTACCTTTGGTGCCAAAGAGGTAGTTTGGTGGCCAAAAAGTATGTTTTTTTTAGAAGTTGTTTCATGAACATGAGAAGTTTCCATAAAGCAGGGGGGAAGTGCTCAATGGCCATTTGTTACCGTTAATCCATATCTACAAGGTACATATTTGTGTAACTTACTACCTCTCCTGACCTCAGAATTCTTAAAATTGAAGTAGGCAAAGGAGGAGCCCCAATAGGACCTTTCTGTAACTGCAAGTTGCCTTCAGAAGGGTAAGATTCATGGAAAACTCAGTTGCTGTCGTAATTTGCATGCAGCCAAAAGTTCCAAAAAAAGATCTGAAGAGTCAGCAAATGAGACATAAGATACAAGGTTAATTAGGTATAAGGAAGAAAGAAAAACACTGATATACGAATCCTTAAATCTTTGGTAAGGCCAAGCTGCAGTTTCATTAAGTTAAGTAAGTGTCTCTAGGTTAAAATAGAATTGGTATGAATTGCAGATATCCTTCATAATAAAACTGGAAGGTTTTTAAGAGTATTAAAGACACTGAACAACAAGTAGAATTTATAAACAAGAACATACAAACTCATGTGAATGTCATGGGTTCTTCAACCTACAAGCACCAATAATCTTGGCCAATAAAATACTGAACCTTACTATTAGTAGCTCCACACCTTATTGGGGATTGAACAAAGCAAAATTCGGCCGTTATGCTGGATCTGTGTGTAATGCCTTTAACAGGCATATATCTGAGTAGAGGCCATGTATTTGCTCAGGATGACCAAAGGGGGTAACGTAATTTTAGCCAGAAAAAAGGCACACAGAAACATCTAACTTGGAGTCATGAAACTTCTGACGTGAACTGAAATGTCCAGCAAGGTACTAAGATGAGTTATATCCATAAAAACAATTTTTAAGTGGGTAAAATATTTGAAGACACTTTGCAAAAGAAGTGGATGCCAGTAAGAACATAAAAAGAAAGATACTATCATAAATCATTGGGAAAATGTAAATTAAAAGCAAAAGGACATATACCTATTGAAACTAAATATGCCAAATTCTGCTTAGATTGCAGAGCAACTTGAACTCATACATTGCTGGAGGATCCACAGAGGTGCACAGGCAGTTTAAAAAACAATCTATATATTTTCTAATAAGCTGTGATAAGTAATCCCATTCATAGGTATTTACCCAAGTGAAGGAAAATATTCACACATACCTGTATGTGAATACAGCAGCTTTATTCATAATCACCAAAAACGGAATTCAATGTAGCCTTCCACATGGTAAATGAATAAATTTGTACATCCATGGCAATGTAATACTTATTGGGAATAAAAGAATGAACTACTGATAAACAATAAGGATAAATCTCAAGCATCATGCTAAAAGAAAAGCCAGACTCAAAAGCCTCCTTTTAGGTGGGCATGGTGTCATGCACTTGTAGTCCCAGCTACTCAGGAGGCTGAGGTAGGAGGATTGCCTGAGCCCAGGAGTTCAAGGCTGTAGTGTGCTATCATTCATCATGTCTGTAAACAGCCACTGCACTCGACCTTGTTCAAAATAGCAAGATCCTGTCTCTTAAAACACAGTTTCCTTTTATATAGCATTCAGGAATAGGAAAAACTATAGGAATGGCAAACACATCAATGGCCTCCTGAGATGGAGATGGGAGTTAACTACAAAGAGACGAGGGGATTTTTAGAGGTGGTGTGACCTTAATATTGTGACATGTTTGACAGAACTCTACTCTTATGAAGAAAAAGTTTTGTTTTTCTAGCTTAACCAAAGTGGTACCAAACCTTTAAAATATCAAGCTTAGAAGAACTAGAACATGTCCATATTTACCTCATTAGAAATTGCACCAGGAAACCATTTCCAGTGACCTTGCAGGGGTCTGTATGAGCTACTATAGTCTAGCCCACCACCATTAGTCTACAACGGAGTTGCAAAGACAAGAAAATCAGAAGTCATAAAGAACAGGATGTTGAAAATGGTTTGTGCTTCAGGAAGACCAAACCAAGCTAGTAGCTCAGATTCAGGTGTCAACCACCTCACCTTCCAGGTTTATAACTAGTAATTCTGCTCAACAATCTGTCCTCAATGTTTTCAATATCAAGTATCAATTTGAGACAAACCACACCTAGTTCATAAACCAAGCTAGATCAGAATTAAAAAGGATTCCTGTTGTGGGCCAAAACTAGTCTACAAACACCCAAGGTGGCCAACTCTTGCTTTTAACAACAGCCAAAGATATTAAAGAATTCCATGAATATAGAGATGGATATTTAGTATATATAATACTAAAACCCTCAGGAAAGCCAACACCTTGAGGTACTCTGGCTCCAGAAGAATCCATTTCTGTGGGGCCTATTCCAAGATCTAAGAGAGGTGTTATCTGTTTGACTTTACTGAGTGGCTTTTCACCTGACAGACCCGACAAACTTAAAAGCTTTCAAGTCAAACTTTAGTAGACAAAGGTAAAGTATTTCTTTTTAAGTAGGTGAGCCTGCTTTTCTTCTATTTGTTGAAAATATTAACTGACCACAATATGAGACACTAGACACAGCGTAGTTCCTGCCTTCCCGGAGCTCCGTTCTATTCACTGGAGTAGGTTTTATTAGCAAGATAACCAATAAATAGGAGTGTGACTGCCTGTCCAATCTCAAAGTCAGAAACGGACCATGTGTAGCATCACATCCTGAGAGACTGGATGCAGTAACCACCAAAGCTTTGAGGAAAGAGGTAAATTCATCCCAACCCATCATACCAGCTAAGGAGGCAAAAAGTCAAAAATATGAACAATTCGACCTAGACTCTGAAAGCTGACCAAGATGCCATCTAAACCTGGATTGACAATAAAAGGACTTTTGTTCTCCCTTAAAATGATGTTCAAAGTATCAAGGAAATAGAGCTTCAGCTCTGTCTTGTGTTACCTGATCTTTCATGTGACGGTCAAAGATCCACAATGTGAAAGTGGGATTAACCCATCTTGTGAAGTTCTAATCTATACAGTCACAATTGACCATTGCAGGTTTTAACAAGAGGACCCTGTGGGAACACAACAGATTTCTTTTTTTTCAGATGAAGTTTTGCTCTTGTTGCCCAGGCTGGAGTGCAATGGCACGATCTTGGCTCACTGCAACCTCTACCTCCCAGGTTCTAGTGATTCTCCTGCCTTGGCCTCCCTAATATTTGGGATTATAGGTGCCTGCCATCACACCCAGCTAATTTTTTGTATTTTTAGTAGAGATGGGGTTTCACCATGTTGGCCAGGCGGCTGGTCTTGAACTCCTGAGCTCAGATGATCCGCCCACCTCAGCCTCCCAAAGTGCTGGGATTACAGGCGTGAGCCACTGTACCAAACTCAGGCCTCAATTCTTTAGCCAGCTTTTCCTTGGACCAGAATATGAAGAAAGCTGGAGCGTCTCCAAACCAGGGGATATTTCCTGGTCTTCCCAGGGAAGAAATGAACTATTTTTTGTAAAAGTGAGTTGCAAAGGCCAGGTGTGGTGGCTCCTGCCTGTAATCCCAGCACTTTGGGAGGCCAAGGCAGATGGATCAGTTGAGGTCAGGAGTTCAAGAACAGCTTGGCCAACACAGTGAGAGCCCATGCCTACTAAAAATACAAAAAACAATTAGCCAGTCACAGTGGCGCACACCTGTAATCCCACCTACTTGGGAAACTGAAGTAGAAGAATCGCTTGAACCCAAGAGGTGGAGGTTACAGTGAGCTGAGATCAAGCCACTACATTCCAGCCTGGGTGACAGAGTGAGACTCAGCCTCAAAAAAAAAAAAAAAAAAAAAGATTCATGCTTGTAATTCCAGCAATCCCAGCACTTTGGGAGGCCAAGATGGGTGGTTCACAAGGTCAGGAGACTGAGACCATCGTGGCTAATGTGGTGAAACCCTGTCTCTACTAAAATTAAAAAATTGGCCAGGTGTGGTGGCATGCGCCTGTGGTCCCAGCTACTCAGGAGACTGAGGCAGGAGAATTGCTTGAACCCGGGAGGTAGAGGTGGCAGTGAGCTGAGATTGTGCCACTGCACTCCAGCCCGGGTGACAGACCGAGGCTCCATCTCAAAAATGAAAAAAAAAAAAAAAAAAAAAAGTTGCAAAACACTAATGTAAAGGAAGCCCAACCCCTGCATTACATGATTAGGACAACAAATAGAAAAGTAATAAAGTTTAAGATCACACACACAAAAAGCAACAAAAAAGGGAGCAGGAAAACAAAACAAAGCAAAGCAAGCCCTAACATTTCAAATGGGAGAAATAAAGGCTAAAACAAAATTTTTAAACAATGTTTTAAATAACGACTAGAAAGTTAAAAAAGCACATCTTCACATCTCAGTAACACTGAAAAAGTTTTTAAATAGAGACTGAAATACACGTAAGGGTAAATATGTGATAGGACTGAACAGAAATTTAATGAAAAGGATTAACCGACATTAAAGCGATACAAAAAAAGAGGAGAAGGTAATAAACCAGAGCAAGGAAAAAAAAACCAACAACAACAACTAGAACTTGAGGGATAAAGATCTGAAAAAAGTTATTTTCATTGGGGTGGGCAGAAAACAGATGAATGTACATTTGGCTTCTCGGGAAAGAAAAGGAAAGAGGCAGAGATGCCCTCTTAAAGCTTCTCCATTCGCCCGGAAGCTCCTATCTCTGAGGGCACTGTGAGCCCCATCTGTGCAGCTGGTGGTGTGGTTTCCTAATCTGGCAAACCCAAAGCTTAACAGGTCCTACAGCAACTAGTGAATATCCTGAACACTCTTTTATTGGAGATAGTCACTTTTATAATCATACCTCATATACATATCAGAAACAACTTGGAAGTAAAATTAAAAGTCAAATCTTAACAAAAATAAGTTATTTATTGTCTTAAAAATAAGCATTTATAATAGAATACCAAATTGGATTTAATCTAATGTGTTAACAAAAGCATAATACATTCCAGTAAACAAGGATTTCCAACTTACTGTATAACTAAAAAGTCAACTAAACAGTTGGTTTTAGCTAGGGGCAAATATCAGTTACTGCCACCGAATTCTGTTATATAAATCCATTATGCTTCACATTTAAGGAGAAACTCAGCAGAGAGGTCTCCCTGCGCTTCCACACTAGAAATGCACTGAAAAGGGACAAGCCCGCAGAAGGAAAGAGGCTGTATAAGGAAGTAGGAGCTTAAGTCCAATTTCTACTTTCATTACCTTGAGTGAGGTGAAGGAGGGTATTATTTTCACCAACTCAACATGGATGACAGTTTGATCATAGAAACAGCTCACAATAAGATTTCATTTGCGGAATATGGTGAGCATGATCACCATGTTCTAATGATTTCTTAGGTTTTGGCAGTATCTCTGGTCACATGCCCATACCTAGGGTTGAGAGAAATGCTAATACTGTCCCCTGGGTCTTCCTCAGATCCACAGTGGCTCCTGCCTTAGGATGACTGAATATATGGCTCTCCTTTCCTTAGAGATACTGGCTCACTATCAAGAGTAGAGGTAGGGAGGCATTGTGAACTCCAGAAAAACAGAGTCCATGGAATTTATTTTATAATGGACCCAATAGGCTTTTTAGAGCTTCAATGAGATTGTCAGTAATAGGCAATCACCTTTTGGTACCCACAAAACATTTCTTAAAATTCTCAAGTTCGGGCTAAAAGGGTGACCAGATTGAAAGGTACTCTGTTATTCTTAAGGGCAAATGCAAGTCCTTTAAAGTTATGAATCAGTACTTATGTCCTATAGTTGAGCATGTCTTCACACCATCCCCGGTTTTTGGCTTCCATATAAACAGATGCATTGCACTGCTGCATGGTATATTCCATCTCAACCAACTGGCGGCATCCAATGGTTAATTTTTCTCTAGGAGAAAAACAAATGTTAAATCACCACAAGACAGCTAGTCAGAAAAATAAAAATTCTTTTTCATTTTACTTTACATTTTTAACTGACAAAAAATATAGATTTCTTATGTATAACATGATATTCTGAACCATGCATATATTGTGGAATGGCTCAATCAAGCTAAATAATATATGCATTATTCCACACACTTATTTTTGTGGAATAATGCATATGTTATTTTGTGGAATAATGCATATCTACATTTTTAAAATTACTATTTTAAAACAAATTTTTTTTTAGAGATGGAGTCTCAGTATCTTGCCCAGACTGGTCTCGAACTCCTGGGTTCAAGTGATCCTCTCACCATGGCCTCCCAAAGTGCTAGGATTACAGGTATATGACACCACATCCAGCTTTAATTATTATTTTTTAAAGATGCTGTTGCCCAGGCTAGAGTACAGTAGTTCAATCACAGCTCACTATTCAGCCTCCTAGGCTCAAGTGATCCTCTAACCTTAGCCTCCCAAGTAGCTGGGACCACTGGTATACACCACCACACCTATTTTTTTTTTTTTTTGATAGAGACAGGATCTCACTATGTTGCCCTGGCTGGTCTGATTCCTGTGCTCAAGCAGTTCTCCCACGTTGGCCTTCAAAAATGTTAGGATTACAGGCGTGAGCCAGTGCACCTAGCCAAACTCTACTTTCTTAGTGACTTTCAAAATACAATACATTGTCATTAACTAAAGTTGCCATGTTGTACAACAGATCTCTGAACTTATTTCTCCTATCTAACTAAAATTTTGTCCTTTCACCACCATCTTCCCAAAGTCCCCTATCCTCCTAGCCCCTAGTAACCACTATTTTATTCTCTACTCATACTCTTTTAGATTCCACATATCAGTGAGAACATGTGGGTATTTGTCTTTCTGTGCCTGGTTTATTTAACTTAAAATGATGTCTTTTAGGTTCATCCATGTTGTTCCAGATGACAGGATTTCCTTCTTTTAAGAGTGAATAGTATTCCACCGTATATACCATCCACATTCTCTTTATCCATTTGCTGACTGATGGACATTTAGGTTGATTCCATATCTTGGCTATTATGAATAGTGCTGCAATGAACATGGGAGTGCATCTCTTTGACACACTGATTTCATTTCCTTTGGATATATAAATAATTATATTCCAACTGTGCAGCTTATTCCTTGGATTAAAACCTCTTAACCTAAGCCCATTTCCTGCTATGAGAGGTCCTTCAGAGAGTAAGGTAGAACTACATTGTTCAACCCAGCCCATTATATGAAAGGTTATGCTTAAGTATCCAGCTTTGCCTGCTGGCAGCAGGTCCACCACGGAAGCCCTTATTCCTGAATTCTAGGAATCACGTCAAGGTCGTCTTCATGTTGGCTATGTAAGAATTTGTGCAACTAAGTGCTTTTATCTTTCTATGTTGTTTTGTTTGTGCTAATAAATCGTAACTGATAGTATTTCACCTCAAATATCAAAGAATATATTTCAAATCCCAGTGTAAGTCCATTGTATTAAGAATTTTTATTTTTCTCTTATTTGGCTTGAGAGGTAAAGAACAGGTGGACTGGAGGATATTAAGAGGATGTACCTCCTGAAAGGAATAATTAATTGAGAGGGGTAAGGAAGTTGACAGAGTTTCAATTCTTAAAAAAGACTGCTGAGACAAGTTACCTAGCAGTTACCAAATCAATGTCAGCATCTCTAAACCAAGGGTGGGGAAGCAGAAAGTAATGCCTAATATGTGCCATATCTACTTCACAATTTTACTTAAGGCAAAGGCAGCCAGGCTCTCAAAAGCTGACATGGGTCTACAAATTGTGGGATCCCAAACTGTAGGACACCAATCCATTGTCTAGCATCTAGAATTCAAATCAATTTATTATCTAGTATCAAAGAATTCAATCTCATAAATTTTAATCTACTGGGAGATGGTTTACTTAAGTTCAAAGAGCACCCAACATCTAGTATAGCATCTGGCATTTTAGGTATTCAAAACTGGCAGTCATTTTTATTATAACAGTTAGACTGTCATTACCTCGTTGGCTTCTGAGATAGGTCTGCCATATCCATGGTACTGGAAAGAACTACAAGCTACCTCTCCCACTGCCTCTCCCACATGACAAATCCCTTGATGGGGGGTACAAAGGAAGAATAATTCAGGGGAAGATCAGAACTCAGGACACAGGTCCACACCAAAGTCAATCATAAAGCAAATGTACCATATTTGGAATAATCTCACTTCCTGACATTGTGTAGTTTCTCTGAGACTGATTAAAACCTGACTTTTGGGTGGCTCACACCTGTAATCAGCAACTCAGAAGGCTGAGGCAGGAGGATCATTTAAGGCCAGGAGTTTGAGAGCAGCCTAGGCAACAAAGTATGACCCGATCTCTGAAACAAAATTTTAAATCTGACTTTCGGCTTTGTGTAACACTAACCTCATTTACTCTATTTAAAGCTTAAAATTCGTGCTATGGTACATCCAATTCTTCACAACTACTCAAAAATTAATTTTGAAACACCCTTAAGAGATTCAAAACAGCAGATAGATGTTTTCTATAAACTTAAAAACAAAACAAACTCAAATGGTAGCCCCCTATTCCTGTCCTTATTTATTCCACATGTAAAAAAAAAATCCTTCAGTAACTACTTTTGAATCTATTTCTTTATCTTTTTCTTCCCCTTGACCCCTGTAATTAAAAAGTGAGCAGTTCTATCTTCTCTTTTCCTCCTAGTGGCATTTAATTTCTCAATTCATGTGAGTCAATATTCTGACAATTATTACCTACAGATTTTACTTCCTATAGCAAGTTCTGTCATCACTGGCTGAGAAAAGTATTGGCTGTTTTTCATAGTCTCTGCTTGGCCTATACTTTTTATTTGATCATGACAATAGGCATTCTTAAGTTTCTTTTCCTCATGGTTAATCTGTAGAATGACAGGATATTAGCTGTGGGGGCACCTTGACACCACTGCTTGTCATTCTGCAGCATCTCCAGTGAGTCATCTCACCTCAGCTTTTCCTTCCTGGTGATAGGACATTCACTACTGTGAGAGGCAGTTCATTGCTAGATAGTTCTTCCTTTATACTGGGCCTATAAAAACCATCCATTTGACCTGAGTCTGCCTGAATTAAAACAAAACAAAAAAGTATCTTTCCCTTTTTCCTCTGAGTACAAATATTTTATGTCCCTATTTCTTTTTTCCAAGTGAAATTATTCCAATTCCTGATCCTTTTGAGAATTCAAAACTGGAGGTTGCTTCTAGTTCTGCAATACATGAGCCACTATTTCTCTAGATTTTCCTATTAATGGTATCAAATTTGCTTTGACCAAATCTCAGGTTAAAATAACTGGAAATTGTATCAAATCAATTTTAAAATAATTCCACGTGGTTTTGTGATTCATCCCCCATGACCAATTTGGTCAAAATGGCATGGTATTAGTGAATTTACATGATTTAATTCCAGTGTTTGATGCAATTTCTCCAAAATCCAAGAATGAGGTCTATAATGGATACTTGTTTTACAACTCTGAATTTTTCTATACATTTGCAATGTATATCTCAAATAAAAGAAAACTGGAATAGAATGTAATACATAAAATATAAATACAAAAGCAGAATAGTTAACATCAATGGTAAAAGACTGAATGCTTTCCTCCTCAGATCAAGAACAAGACAAGGAAGGCTTCTGTCACTACTATTCAACATTGTACTAGAAGTTCTAGCCAGAGCAATTAACAAGAAAAATAAATAAGAGATCCAAATTGGAAACAAAGAAACAGAATAATTTCTATTTGTAGATCCTAAAGAAGTCACAAAATAACTGTTAGATCTAATAAACTAATTCAGCAAAGTTGTAAAGAGAACAACACAAAAAATCAACTGTATTTCTATACATTAGCAATGAACAGTCAGAAAAGGAAATAAAACAATTTCACTTATGTAAGCATCAAAAATAACAAAATACTCAGGAAATCAATTTAATCAAAGAAGTATAAAACTTGTACACTACAAACAAACAAAAAATGTTGCTGAAAGAAACTAAAGACTATCTAAACAAGAGAAAAGGCAGCCTATGTTAATAGACTGTAATATTTAGTAAGATAGTAATACTCCCCAAAGTGATACAGTGTCAATGCAATTTCTATCAAAATCCCAACAACCTTTTTTTATAAAAACAGAAAAGCAGATCCTAAAATTCAGATAAAATTGCAAGGCATCCCAAATAGCAAAATATTGAAAAAGGAAAATGTTAGAGGACTTATACTTGTCAATTTCAAAAACTCACTACAAAGCAACTGTTAGCAAACAGTTTAATATGAGCAGATAGACAGACATCCAATGGATCAGAACCGAAAGTTCAGAGATAAACCCTCCCATTTATGGTCAACTGATTTTCATCAAGGATGCTAAGACCATTCAATGGAGAAAGACGGGTCTCTTCAACAATAATGGCACTAGGACAACTTGATATCCACATGCATATATACGGATGGATGAATGCATGAATGAAACTGGCCCTACCTTACGTCGTATACAAAAATTAAGTCAAAGTGGATCAAAGGCCTAAGTGTAAGACCTAAAACTATAAAAATGTCAGAAGAAAACACGGGATAAACCTTCATAACCTTAGGTTTGGCAATAGATTCTTAGGTAGTCTTAAAAGCATGCTCAGTGTAAAAAATAATAATACATAAAAAATCAAAATTAAAAACTTTCGTGCACCAAAGGATACTACCAAAAAGTGAAGATAACTTACAGATTAGGGGAAAATATGTGCAAATTATATATTTGATAAGGGTCTAATATCCAGAATATATAACATGGTGAGCTGCCAGGTGTTGATGTAGTTAATAAGGACAAGCCAAACTAAAAGTAACAATCAAGTCTTTATTCACTTCTTGCCACAATATAAGCAAGGGCAAAATGAGAGGTGCCAGTTCTCCAGTGTATAATTTTTTCCCCAGGAAAGGGTCAGATAAATATGCACAGTAGGGTTTTGGGGGTGAGGCACACACTGTCTCACTGCTGAGAAGCCCTGAAGAAGGCTGCTGCCCCTCTGCATATTCATGAACGCAGAGGCCCATGGGGTGGAAGAGGAGGAAGGGCTAGAAGTGGAAAAATAGTGAGTCAGAGAAGAGAGAAATACCTTAGTCAAAGCCTCCAAAAGGAAGCCTCAGTGGAGGTACCTGGGAAGTATCTCAGCCAACTCCCCCATTTCCCCATAAGAAGTTCTCCAAATGGAGTCACCTGAGCTAGGAACGCAGCTGTGTGTGAGCATAGCTGCAGGGAGTCTGAGTCACTGCCAGCAACTACTTCTAGAAAACAGCATACACTGGTATGGAAAAAAAAAAAAAAGAAAAGAAACTTATCTGAGGAATGCAAGCCCGTTTAAACTATCTGGTCCAGAGAGGCACTGGAATGAAACAGCAGTCACATCACACCCCCTTGGGCTAAATAATTATCACTTGAAGCCACTTGCTATGTGGGCTCTAGGCTGACAAGAAGCTATAGCTGCCATATGCTGGACACCCTAACTCATACCCTCTAATTCAACAATGTATAGTCAATCACTGAACAATGTTATTTCTATCATCTATTGAGAATGCCTGTCAAACAACTTTGTATCAGCCCACTCCTTGTTCTCTTTGACTTTAAAAATTTCCTTGTAACAAGAGCTGAGGGTGCCCTTCCCAAGGCAACTTTAACACACGTCAGGGGCAGCTGTCCTCACTCTGGCTCAAGTAAACTCTATATTTTGCGCCTCAACTCTTCTTTTCAGTTCATCATTTCCTTAGGTATGAGGAAAGCAGCTTCCCCCATTAAGTTTGTCAAACGAAGCCTTTCAATTGTCTATAGTGGGCTAAAACATCATATATAGGAAGGATTTTGGCCTAGAGCCAAATTCCTCATAAAGAATTTCTGTTATTACAGAAAGAAAACCAATCCCCTAAAAATGAGCAAAGGGCTTGAATAAACATTTCTCCAAAGAAGACATACAAATGGCCAAATAGCACACGAAAAGAAGTTCAACATCTTCCCTAATTAATATTAGAGAAATATAAATTGAAATCACAATGAGATACAATTTCACAATCATCAGTATGGCAATAACCAAAACCAAAAAAAAAAAAAGAAAATAACAAGTGTTGTCCGAGATGAAGAGTAATTGGAACTGTTGTATATTGTTAATGGAAATGTAAAATAGGGTGGCTTCTGAGAATTAGTATCTCACCCAGGAATTCTACTCTTAGGTATATGCCCCCCAAAATGGAAAATAACTATAAGAATTCAAATATTTGTCTGGGCATGGTGGGTCACGCCTATAATCCCAGCACTTTGGGAGGCCAAGGCAGGCAGATCACCTGAGGTCAGGAGTTTGAGACCAGCCTGACCAACATGAAGAAACCCCATCTCTACTAAAAATACAAAATTAGCTGGGTGTGGTGGCACATGCCTGAAATCCCAGTTACTCAGGAGGCTGAGGCAGGAGAATTGCTTGAACCCAGGAGGCAGAGGTTGCAGTTAGCTGAGATCACACCACTGCACTCCAGCCTGGGCAACATGAGTAAAACTCTGTCTCAAAAAAAAAGAATTCAAATATTTATACACAAAGGGCAACACTATTTACAATAGTCAAAAAATGGAAAGAACCCAAATGTCCATCAACAGATGAACGAATACACAAAATGTGATGTGTATGTTTGTGTGTATGTGATGGAATCTTATTCAGCCACGAAAAGAAGTGAAGTATTGATACATGCTACAATGTGGATGAACCTCAAAAACATTATTCTAAGTGAAAAAAGAGTGATACAAGGCTACATGTTATACATTGGAGATGGGGTGCATCTGACTGCTTGGTGTCAGAAATGTGTTGTGATGAGTTTCAAAATAAGAAAAACAATTTGGTTTGGTATCCATCTCATACACTCAGGTACTTTGAGGTCAACGTCACAAACTAGTTTATACCTCATATAGGAAAAAAAGAAAACCTTAGAAACTTGTCTAACAAACACGTCAAAACATTTTATCAAGAACTTATAAGATAAAAAAAAGTGAATGAAATGCTGCACCTAACTAATTTCTCATAAAGATAGAAGATAACACACGAGATTTGTTTGGTAATGTTTGATAATCTCCTTAATTTACCATCCTGGATTTGGAGCAAACTCCTCATCTGCTCAGGGTAAGCAGTGCTCACACACTCCACAGTCAAGAGCAAAAGCTAATTCCAAGAGTCTAAAAACTGGAGAAGACAAAACACCAGCTGAATTATAGATATAAGCACCAAGGTTCTGTGTCTTACGGAATTCGCTTTTCATCAAAGTGACTTTAATCTAAAACCTTAATTCCTTGCTTTATTAGAACCCATCAAACAGTTTTATTTATGCTCTTGAGGTACTTAATTACATTCATATGCGAGGAGGGTGGCACACCCAACTCCATGGGGACAGAGGCTCCTATGTTTGGGACCTTCCTGAACCTCACTTCATGTATCTCTTCTTCATTTGCCTGTTCATTTGTATCCTTTAATTTATCCTTCATAATAAATGGTAAATGTAAGTAAAATCTTTCCCTGAGTGCTGTGAGCCACTCTAGCAAATTAATTGAACCTGAAGAGGGAGTCATGGTAATCTCTAATTCATAGCCAGTTGGTTGACCTGAAGGTTTGGTTTTTCCTACTATACTCTCACACACTCAACAATTCTGACCCCAGATGTATCTGGGGTTTTCTCTACACAGTAAGCAACGTGGGTGTACTACACACCATGTGGGTGTACTATAATTCAATTCAATTCTGACACTCACACAGGTTGAGGGCTCAAACAAGACTGTCCCCCACTTCAGACAACAACTACAAGTAACAGTTTGTCACCTATACTTCTGACCAACTGGCTTATAAATCAGGAGAGTTCCCACAACAACTTCCTCCTCGGGTTTAGTTTGCTAGGACAGCTCACAGAACTCAGGGAAATATTTATGTTTTACTCATTTTTAGAAAATAATTGATACTACCAAGTATATGTCGGAAGGGGCTGGAGCTTCCATGCCTTCTCTGTGTGAGCCACCCCCAAAACGACTCCATGGCTCCAGCAACCTGGAAACTTTCTGACCCTGGTGGTTCAGGGATTTTTTTTTTAACCAAACCATTTAATTGTCATATATAGAGCTGGATCCCAAGCCCTAAGAATGCCAGAACTACACAAGTAGATCCAAAATGTGTGTGGTTTTCTCAACAGAGTTCAGAAAGGTCAGAACTCAAAGTGTTAAAAGGCAGAGAATGGTGGAATTCATGCACTCCATTCAGCAATTTTGTAAATTATCAGAAATAAACCCCAAGAATCTTTTAAGGTGGGGGAAATTCAACTCCTGGTTTTACAGTAAAGACTGAAGAGTACCAAAAATGTTATGTTGACTTCTCTTAATTTTTCTCACACAATCTGAAGGCTGAGCTGACTATTCTATGCTCATGTCATAGCAGCTGAAGCTGCAGTATAGATACAAGATCAGTCCCTCTATCCATCAAGCATCTAATGATGGTTTGGTCCGTCTGGTGACCAGTCCCCATCTAGGAGCCCACCAAGAGTTGCCTCATTAGAGCAAAAGATGCTCTTGTCACCTAGGAAATTCTAAGAGAGCTCTGTGTCAGGAACTCAGGTTAAAGACCAAAGAGTAGAACAAAAGATTCTCCCAGCAATCTTATCTATAAGGGTTTTAGGACCTCTGTCTCAGGAAGCGGACTCAGCGACTGTCATTAGTCCATTTTCATACTGCTATAAGGAACTGCCCAAGACTAGGTAATTTATAAAGGAAAGAGGTTTAACTGACTCACAGTTCAGGATGGCTGCGGGGGCCTCAGGAAACTTACAATCATGGCAGAAAACAAAGAGAAAGCAAAGCACCTTCTTCGCAAGGCAGCAAGAATGAGAAGTGCTGAGTGAAGTGGGAAGAGCATCTTATAAAACCATCAGATCTCAAGAGAACACACTGACTATCACAAGAACAGCATGGGGCAAACTGCTATCATGATTCAATTACCTTCACCTGGTCTCTCCCTTGACACATATGGATTAAGGGGATTATAATTCAAGATGAGATCTGGGTGGAGACACAAAACCTAACCATATCATGGCACAGATAAATTTCTCATTATTTCACATCTCCCTGTTGCAATAAATATGATGTGGCACACCAACAGTTTCCTCATCTACAACTAATGCTTTTTTTTTAATTGATACAAAGATTATCAAATTCTGACAATTTAAATAATTGTCTTAAGCATTAAGTAACTGTTCTTCACATTTCCAAAGGGAGCCATCTATATGTAAGTTAAATCATTCTTCTGTTTTCACCTCTGAGTCATAGGAAAATGGTATCACCTTCCATCTGCCACAATTGGCCCCGTATCTAGTATGAACCAGTGAAACAAAAAACAAACTCTCTTTTGGAAGCTTATTTGAAAATTCTAAGTTGTGGAGCACTCCAGAGATGCATATGGAAGATACTCTAAATACTGGCAAATAATTTCACAAGAAACCCAGCAGATGTAAATGCTATTAACTGAAAGCTTGCTGAGCAGCAATCACCATTTCTCAATGCATTCAAGATATTAAATATATTTTATTTATCTTTAAAATCATCCTTCCAGGTATAAAAGAGGGTTTACTGATTAACTTTCACAGTTTAAATCCTTGACATAGTAAATGGAAAGAAAACAAAACAAAAGAAAAGATGGGTACAACTACTTACTTTAACTATGAACATTTGACCTGACTCTTGAACTTCCCCCAAATAAAAATCCTCCCAACTACTCCAAAAGTAAGCTAAAATCAAAATAATTCTAGACATCAATTAGGATTATGCTTCCAGAGATTATGGCCTCCACATTAACTGCAATAAGATTTTTAAACTCAAAAATATGGCTAAGGCTGTAACATGTTGTGTTTTTGACACAAATCTCACATAATCCCTTAAATGTAAAAATCTATATATATAAGTACAACCGATGATAATCTGAAGATTAAGATAAGAAATCATTTTCTCCCCCAACTACACAGATTTGTTTATGCCAACTGGCTTCAGATTTTCTTGAAAAACTTATCTAATGAGTTGGTGAACTTTCATAGTTGTGTTGAAACATTCGTGGTATGATTATCAATCCTACTATCTGATATCCTCAAACAAATTTATCAGTCTGGAGCTTTAAGAGTAGAAGCATTTTGCTAGTTAACTTTGTTGTTAGGCCTGCTCATAATATTTTGCAGCCAGTGACACAGGTACAAATGTAAATTATAAATAGCAAAGGAACTGTGGTTTAGTGATACAATGGCATATCACATAGCAGTGAAAATACAGTCAGCCTTGCTATACTGTTCATTTGAATATGTAAGTTTGTTTCAACACCACTGATATATTAAGAAATAACTGTAGCACAATCCAACCTTTGCACTTGCTGATACACAAGTTTGGCAGTTGGAAGCACTAGGTGAACTAAGCCACTTAGTAATACACAAAACACACACATGCACACACCTCAAAAAAGTAGCTACCTAAGTTCTCCATGTGTTATGAGTGACATACCCACATTCCGTGTTACAACTTTACATCCAATTTCAGATAACCCTCAAGCCGCAACTCTTTCAATGATTACTCCATAAGTAAACTTCAGGTCTTTTTTTAAGGTAAAATACCAGATTCATCATAACATATTTCTTAGCCATGTAACATGTCTAAAATTGTGATACCACTTTTATCAAGCTCCTATCTTTTTAAAAATGTGTTCCAAATGAGGTTGAGTGTTGTGCTCCTAATCCTTTGTGGTTTTTATTGCATGACTGTACAATGCAGTGGTGACATTTACAAAATGTACATGTCGTGTTATAAAAGAACTCACTGAAAACCAACTATTGCCCCATGTATCAACTTGGATGAATCCTGATGTTAAGTTGAAATGGAATATGCAGTGGTGGAGGGTACTGGAAGGCAACAGTGAAGAAGTTAAACAGTTTTAGCTCCTCATGAATTTGCCTGGGCCTAGAATTAGTGGGATATGTTACACTGTTTAGGCTGCCATAACAAAATATCTTAAGACTGGGCAGCTTACAAATTTCTTACAGATCTTGAGTCTGGGAAGTTCAAGATCAAAGCACCAGCAGATTTGGTACCTGGTAAGGGTCCTCTTCTTCATAGATAGTGCCTTCTGTGTGTTCTCACATAGCAGAAAGGAAGGAATTAGCTAGTGCTCTGAAGTCTCTTTTATAAAGGCACTAATCCAATTCCCAAAGGCGCCATCTTCTGATACTATCACATTGGGGATTAGGTTTCAATGTATGAGTCTGGAGGATACACATTTAGTCCATAGCAAAGGATTCACAACTGTTTCCTGTGTATATAAGAACTGGATTTACGTCTGGGTGTGGTGGCTCATGCCTGTAATCCCTGCACTTTGGGAGGCCGGGAAAGGAGGATCGCTTGAGCCCAGGAGTTCAAGACCACAATGGGCAACATAGTGAGACCCTGTCTCATTAAAAAAAAAAAAAAAGATTAAAAAAAAAGAATTGGATCTATAATATTTTCCCTTTTGTTATGTATGAATGTTATAAAACAAATTATTTTGGAAAAAAGTATATAGTGTGATAGATACATTTAAGTTCAAAAACCAGCAAAATAAATCAACATATTTTTGTTATAAATAATACTAGGTAAAACCATAATGGAAAGGATGAGAACTATAGAGGCACAATCCCTAGAGAGAGAAGAGAAGGGAGGTTACAGCTCCCTTAGAAATGGGTAAAATTCAAGTTTGTTAGTTGAATGGTAGGTAGATGGATATTTTTTATATCAGTTGTTCTTCAAAACATGGTCTGGGGACCACAGGGAATCTAAGACTCTTTCAAAGGGTGTGTGAGGTCAAAGAAGTCAAAGCTACTTTCATAGTAAGACTAAGATTGCTTTGTCTTTTGTACTCTTGTTCTGGCAAAAGTGAACAATAATTTTCTAGCAACTTGCCATGCTTATTACAACAGATTGAATGGAAAAGCAGTTATAAGAATCCTGCTGCTTTCTATTAAGCCAGTCATTAGAAGATTTGCAAAAATGTACAACAGTGCCACTTTTAATATATTCACAATAATGTTATTTATCTTAATATGTAGTTTTTTAAATGAATTAATAAACATTTTAAAATTCTCAGTTCTAAGTTTTAATAGAGCAAATATAGCTAGATAATGACTGACATAAAGAAAAGCTCTTTGGGATCTTTAATAATTTTAAAGACCGTAACAGAGTCTTGAAGCCAAAAAATTTGAGAATCACTTTAAACTTTACAGCCGATAAACACAGACACATGACCCTTTTGTATGTAGGAAATATTTGATATTAGTAAGGTTAAAAAAAACAGTGTAGTGAAAAGACAATGAAAAAAACCACATCACCACCACCACCAAGTGCTGCTGTATATGGAAAAGCTTGTTACAATGGTTTATGTCTAATGCAGATATGACTTACCTATACTCATTCTGAGAAACACAATCATAAAGTTCCTGGGCAGTAAATTTGACACTTTTATTTACCTGAAAAGAACCCAGATATAGTTACTAAAAATATATATTAAACAAAATGAATGATGACAATAAAATTAGAGTAGCCCATATTCTGAGAGGGAATTTTCACATTTCTAGTTATTACATTAAAAGGATTATACAGTAGCAAGAAGAGTGCAGTGACCATAATGCTAACATGAAACTGTGTGCAAAAATGTGAATCCCACTGTTATAACTTAATCTGTTAGTAGAACCCGTAGAGGTGAGATGGGCCTAGATACAGTAGAGATCAAATGAACAGAAAAACACATAATAAGGTTATAAACTACAGACAGTTCTATCTGGTTTAGGAAAGCTCGATTTATAGATATTTTCTAAAGAAATGTATGTTTCAGATTACCGAGGTCTACATGTTTAAACTAGTATGTTTAAGTTAATAAATATCTATTATAATTCAGAGATACAATTTATAATACCATAAATATAAATATCTTTCATCATACAGTCGGGTGCACTGGCTCACACCTCTAATCTTGGCACTTTGGGAGGCTGAGGTGGGTAGATCACAAGGTTAGGAGTTCAAGAACAGCCTGGCCAAGATGGTGAAACCCCATCTCTGTTAAAAATACAAAAAAATTAGCTGGATGTGGTGGTGGGTGCCTGTAATCCCAGCTACTCAGGAGGCTAAGGCAGAGAATTGCTTGAACCCAGGAGGCAGAGGCTGCAGTGAGCCGAGATCATGCCACTGCACTTCAGCCTGGGCAACAGAGGAAGACTCCATCCCCCCCAAAAAAATCTTTCATCATATAAAAACTAGCTGTGGCACACATATGGAAGACACAGTGAAGGACTCTTTTATTTCTTGAAGCTTACAATTGATTTAGGCAATATACCTATTTATATGCAAGGAAAAACCTGAAAACTTGCAGAAAAAATTTTTTTGATCAGATAACAAATAGCACATTGCCTAAATTTTCAGAAATTTAGAATTAGTAAAAGGAAACAATAAGGCTAATTATATTCAATTTACTTTAAACAATATTTCTATGTTACTAGCTGGCATGCATTTTTTGGTGGGGAAAAAATGATACCACCCTGATTAAATTACCACTGATTTAAAGATTCATATTATAAAAGTCTTCTGCAGAGTTCAATGTATTGTTTACTGGCAAAAATTCCAAGACCTTCTTTAATGTTTTCATAGGAAGTTTACCATATTTGTGTAGAAAATATTTCATTCACTGAAAGTTTAAAAATACAGTTTTTGGCCAGGTGCAATGGCTCATGCCTGTAATCCCAGCACTTTGGAAGGTCAAGGTGGGAGGATCATTTGAGCCCAGGAGTTTAAGACTATCCTGAGCAACATAGTGAGACCCTGTCTCTATTTTAAAAAAGAAAAATTGCCAGGCGCAGTGGTTCGTGTCTGTAATCCAGCATTTTGGGAGGCCAAGGTAGACGGATCATAAGGTCAAAAGATGGAGACCATCCTGGCCAACATGGTGAAACCCCGTCTCTATAAAAAAAAAAAAAATACATACAAAAACTAGCTGGGTGTGGTGGCCTACACCTTTAGCCCCAGCTACTCAGGAGTCTGAGGCTGGAGAATCACTTGAACCCGGGAGGCGGAGGTTGCAGTGAGCCAAGATTATGCCACTGCACTCCAGCCTGGCAAAAAAAATTATATATTTATATACACACACATATATATACTTTTCAAATATTTAAATAAATATAATATGGATATTTTGCTTAAAATTTGTTTATATTTATGTATTTGGTATTATTTAATTATATAATATTGGATATTATATTTAATGATTATATGAAATTGGTATATAATTTACCATAATTATTAGAAGAATCTTCTAAAAATATTCTAAAATATACATTTAAACTATCAACCAGTCCACTTCTTCCTTCTTTACATGTTCTACCTTCTCCTAAGGGCCTTTGATATGTTTACTGTAGCCCCACATTCCAGTACCTACAATGTATCAAAACAAAGGCCACTAAATGTCAACACACTGCAGCTATTCGATCAGAGGATGAAAGGAAGTATCCACTTTCTATCAATTGTTGAGAAAAATCAGCTGAAGAACTGACTTTGAATCTGTTATAATATGAATATAAAATAATTTATATTAAGCTTTTAATATAATTTTTTTAAAGTATCTAGATTTATCTTTAGTTGTAAAAGCAACCATTTAGACATTTATCCAAGAACACAGCTGGGAGTATAAAAGTGACATAATTCCAGGTGATAGTAGATAATTGACAAAGTAGGTAGTCACTTTACCAATAAAGAAAAACTGAAGCACAGATTCAGGATATATATATATATATATCCTGATATATGTCTGATATGTATATATATATACACACATATACATGTATATATACACATATATACATATATATACATACATGTATATATGTATATACACACATATATACACATATATATGTATATATATGTGTATATATATACACAGATGTGTATATATACATATATATCTGATTCTTAGATCCACATATTCTTTTTAATTTTTAAAATGTTTTCTTGTTTCTTTATATCACCAGATATCATCAAGCAACAGATCCACATATTCTTATAAATAATAGGTTAGGTACTTTCTTCTAACACTCTTAGCAACAGAAAGCACTAAATTCAAAAAGAACTATGCCCCAGATTTTTCCAGAGTATGTGATTTTAAAATTGTCCTATCATTTATATATATTTTAGAGCTAGAGTCTTGCTCTGTCACCCAGTCTGGAGTGCAGTGGTATGATCATGAACACCTGGCCTCAAGTGATCCTCCTACCTCAGCTTCCTGAATTGCTGGGATTACAGCTACCATGCCCAGTTCCACAAATATATTTCTGTTAGACTTAATGTTTTGATTTGAAATTCAGAAAGATGAAATAATTACATGAATCATCTAAAAAAAGTCATCTTAATAATTATATCACGTGGTGATAAAGATTTAATGCTGACTCTTTTATTTTTATTTATTTATTGAAATGGAGTCTCGCACTGTTGCCTGCCCTGGAGTGCAGTGGTGCCACCTTGGTTTACTGCAAGCTCCGCCTCCCAGGTTCAAGCGATTCTCCTGCCTCAGGCTCCTGAGTAGCTGGGATTATAGGCACCTGCCACCATGTCTGGCTCATTTTTTTGTATTTTTAGTAGAGATGGGGTTTTACTATGTTGGCCAGGCTGGTCTCAAACTCTTGACCTCATGATCCACCCGCCTCGGTCTTCTAAAGTGCTGGGATTATGGGCATGAGCCACCATGCCCAGCCTATTTTTATTTTTTTGAGACAGTCTCACTTTGTTGCCCAGGCTGTAATGCCGTGGTGCAATCTCGGCTTACTACAGCCTCTGCCTTCCAGGTTCAAGCAATTCTTCTGCCTCAGCCTTCTGAGTAGCTGGGATTGCAGGCCGGTGCCACCACTCCCTGTTAAGTTGTATACTTTTAGTAGAGATAGGGTTTCACCATGTTGGCCAGACTGGTCTCAAACTCCTGACCTTTCAAGTGATCCACCTGCCTTGGCCTTCCAAAGTGCTGGGATTATAGGTGTGAGCCACAGCACCCAAGCAAATTAAGGTGGACTCTTAAAAAGCACATGTGAACACTATTCATTGCTTAAACAAAACTAGTGAACTATCCCCCTCCCCCTTTTTTTTGAGACAGGGTCTTGCTCTGTCAAGCAGGCTGGAGTGCAATGGTGTGAACATGGCTCACTGCAGCCTTGACCTCCCGGGCTCAAATAATCTCGCTTCAGCCTCCCAAGGAACTGGGACCACTTTTTTTTTTTGCTTTTTGGAGAGATGAGGTCTCACTGTGTTGCCCAGATTGGTTTTGAACTCCTGGGTTCAAGTGATCCACTGGCCTCGGCCTCCCAAAGTGCTAGGATTACAGGCAGGAGCCACTGAGCCTGGCCCAGGCTAGTTAACAATTATCATTCACTCACTCTGTGCCTGGTACTGTTTGGAGCACTTTACATACATTACATTATTTAATCTTTGCAGAATACACATAATTTACCTACTATTGTTACTCTCATTTTACAGATGAAGAAACTGAGACAAGGAAAATTAAATAACTCTTCCTAGATCATACAATTAATAAGTAGAAGAACCAACATTTCAGCACAGGTAATTTGACCTCAGATTCTGTGTTCTTCATCACTGGTTTTTAACAGAAGATGTGGCACACAGAAAGTTAAATAAAGAGCTAACCAGGAATAAAAGTGGAAAATATATTTAAAGGAGTCTGACTTCATAAGAAATGTGAGACCTGAATATATGCCACATTCCTTCATTTAGAATGTTTTAAAAATTAAACACATATACACACAAAATTGAAAAGTAGGAATATTACAGGAAACATGGGCACAGAACACTAAGCAACTAGAAACTGACAATCAACAGAATACCCTCTTCGGTTCAGCAATAATGAGGAATACATGCAGGTTAATTTACAAAATACATTGAAGCCTCATTACAGTTCTAACCTCAGGGTTTGTGCTCCCACTATAGAGGAAAGTAAATTATAGCTTTCCTTTCCAGTAGTAAGTGGTTCTCAAACAGGAGTCCTTCCTTTCTGAGGTACTCTGGGTATGTGAGTTGGGTGGGAAGATGAAATACTTTTGGTTGTCACAACAACTGGGATAGCTATCGGCATTTAGTACCTGAGGTACAGGGATGTTCGACATCCTGCAGTGTTCCACACAATGAAGAACTGACCTGTCCAAATTGCCAATAGCACCCCAGATGAGAAACAATTTCGCACTGGAGAAAGTGTGTCATCTTAGGACTCTATTATATTCATACTTAGGGAATGAAAAAAGAAATTGAATATGTCACTTGCAGAGAGGAGAGGAGGAAATAGATAGATAGAGGTCACAGGATAGGAAGTTGCAGATACGTAGGATGAACAAGCCTAAAGATCATACAATGTGAGGAATATAGCAAATAAGATTGTATTATATTCCCAATTTTTGCTAAAAGAGTACATTTTAGGACTCTTGTCACACACACAAAAAGGGGTACCTGTAAGATAATGGATATGTTAATTTACCTACAGAAACCATTTCACTATGTATAGCATATCAAAACATCATGATGTACACTTTAAATATACAGTTTTTTAAAAGGGAGAAAAAAATAATATGTCACAAACTTTTATGGCATTCAAGAATTTAAAGTAAGTATCAATTAAATAACATTCCATTATGTTTTAGAACTTCTACTTTGTTTATTTACATTAAAACTTGTTTAAAGTGGAAATGTGATAAATACTTTAAAATATTTCCCATACCTCATGCTTGATTAGGAAGTTATAGAGGGTCTCAACATCTTGATAATTACTATTTGGGGCCAAAATCCTAACAAATAAGATAAAAACAAAGGGGGGGAATAAATGATTTCAGAAAAGACCAACAGTTTAAATTTTCTCCCCAAACATACCCATACCATGAGAGATAACTTATTATTTAATAAGCTTAAAGTTTTATAATATTTTCAAAAATCAATTAAAAATTATAAAATCATGAACTTAATTCAAGAGGTCAAGTTATTAAAATGTTTTTGCTCATTTAAATTGATACTTATAACATCAATCAACTATAAGCATTCTTACATGTGAAGTTATAGTTCACATTTTAAGTTACAATAATAAAGATTTCTCAAAAAGCAGATAGAAATGTGACGTGCATTTATACTTCATTATCTTTTAAGCTGCAGACAAAGCTTGAGTATTCATCACAGAAATGTTCAACGAGTCCAAACAGACAACTGATGAAACTCTTAGACACTTAAAAGATATCCTAATAGAAGATTTTGACAAACTTCAAATAACATTGCTTGAAGTATCAGCCTATAGCTCTATGAAAAATCAGATTACGTAAATTGTTGAAAATAACACTGACTTAAAAAAAAAAAATAACAAATGACAGAAACAGAAATCAAACAAGTTTTTAAATTTTTTTTTTTTTTTTTTTTTTTTTTTTTTTTTTTTTGAGACAAGATCTCACTCTGTTGCCCAGGCTGGAATGCACTGGTGCAATCACAGCTCATTGCAGCTTCAACCTCCTGGGCCTGAGCAGTCGTTCTACCTCAGACTCCCAAGTAGCTGGGACTACGGGCATGCACCACTAAGTCCATTTAGTATTTTAAAACATTATTTTGGTAGAGATGAGGTCTCCCTATGTTGCCCAGGCTGGTCTCAAACTCCTAGGTTCAAGGGATCAGGCTCCCAAAGTTCTGGGATTATAGGTGTGAGCCACAGCACCTGGCCATAAAGATAAAGGGAAGAACTTATTTTTCTTTCTAGTAGCAAAGTACTAATCCTCATTTCGTTATACTAAATATTTTCTCATCCTTTCAGCATGAATACTTTTTTTCCTTTTGGGAAAGTAAACCAGCGTGTCGTTCTGGTACAGTGCAGTGGCTCTGAGTACTGTTTGTCTAGCTGTGTGAGCCACCTAACTTCTATGTGATTTATCTTCTTATCTATTAAATGAGGATAATTGTCCCTACTTCATAGGGCTACTGCAAGAATTAAATGAGTTACTACAAGAAAAGTCATTACAACAGCGTAGGGAATACAGCAAGCACAATACAGTATATGTCAATTATAACAGCAACAGTAACAACTATCACCATCATCTAATACAGATGCTCCCTAACTTATAATGGGACTATACCAGAATAAACGCATTGTAAACTGAAAACATCCTAAGTAGAAGTGCATTTTGACTTGCAATATTTTCAATTTATGATGATTATTGGAAGGTAACCCCATACTAAGTCAAGGATTGTACTAAATGCTTTGCACCATTATAGAGTTGAAAAATCCTAAATCAAACCATTGTAAATTGGAAACTGTAGTTTCCAATCTGTAGTTTCAAGCCATAAAATAAGTAAATATTGATATAATTAATAAGAAATCAAGTCACCTAAATTAATTTCTAAATTCCTAGTGGCTTTCAATTACAATGCTGTCTCTGGGTCTTCATGTCATTGCCAATACTTGAATCTGTCAAACCTGATAATTAACTGATCACAATAATCTTAATTATATTTTTAGACTATTTGGCCTTTATTATACTTGTGGGAGTGCTTTTATAAACAGTTTTTCAGTACTGTTTTTAAAGTAAAATTTTTAAAGGCCCCTTGGAGGGGGCACATACAAAACATCTTTAAGAATATACGACAATCTCCATAAGAATACTATTTCATGGAAAAAGTTTTTCTCCCAACAAATAATTTTAAAATATAAAAAAAAATCTCTTAAGCCCCCAAAAAAGCCCTGAGGGATAATACATATGGAGAAGGGTCCATACAAAATTTGCTTGAAACATGAAGACAAAGTTATCTAGACAAGTTAAACCAATCCTTTAGAAAGGCAATGGGGAAACATCCAAACTACTGTGTTCCAACTTGGTAACCCAAGTGAAAACAAACTCAGCCATGTGGAATAATTTATACCAATTACTTTTTACGGCTTTAGAAATAATCTGAACTTTCCATAAAAGAGGATGAGACAATTAGATAAAACAAGATGTTCTATATTAAGAAGTTACTAAGTTTAACATACTATATTAGACCCTAGAGGATGAGACAAACTCCAGTGAATAATGTCCAACCCTTACAATGTATTTGATGAATAAATAAAAAGATAAGATACGTACTAAAGATGCCCAGATCAGAACAAGGGACCCTTTATTCTCTCACTCAACAACTATTTTGAGACCTACAACCAGGCAAGCACTGTTCTGGGCCCCTGGATACCACTGTGAACAAAAAGACAAAGATCCAGAGTAGCCCAAAGCTTCATGATTCTAAAGAGCACAAGAAAGAAACAAATCCTGACCAGACACAGGGAGATAATGAAGGAAGAAAAATATCTCATTCTTGTCCATTTGGCCATCTCTTCCAACTTTTCAACTACTGCTTGTAAACAAATTAAGCAGCACAGAAATTTTAAGTTTCTAAGAAAGAAGTAATTTGTTCTAAATGTAAATATTTCATAAAATATCACAGAATTGTATTCTAAGGAAGAAAGGTTTACTGGGATCTCATCTTCATTCACAGATATACTACTTTTATAATCAGAAGAAAAACTACACGTTACTTTTTAAAACCAGGATATATATTATATGATATGTTATAAAATTTGTTATTTTGAAAGAATGGTTAGAGGTAAACTGATCCCAGAATGGACCAGATAACCTTTACTAAAATGCAGTCAACTTGGCGTTGAAATTAGACTTCATTACTTCCTATGAACTGTGAATATGAGAGAGTGGAATGTGGCCTGGCACAAAAAACTGCAAACTTTTACTCACTAGAACGACGCCTTGTTGAAAATACATAAAAAATAAAATGGAGAAAAATGCCTTAGTAATTCCCCACACAAAAATTCTTGAGAGGTCAGCCTTCCCTAAATTTTTCTCATTCTTTTTTTCGTATAGCAGTATGAAGACAAAAGGCTTTTTGAATGAAAGTCCTAAAACTGCCTTTCAATGGCGATGCTTTAAAAGAACAGTAGAATAAAGAATTAGCCCTTGGGGAAAATATATTTTAGATAATGGCCATTTTTAAAATTTATGAATATATTCACATTTGTCTTTTAAAAAGAAATTCATAACAATTACAGTAAGTACATATTAAATGCATATTTGCTCAAATGTGTATGAAGCTATGAAATATTAAAAAAATAATAAGACATGGTCCATTATCCTCAGCTGGTTTATAATCTTAAAATTTCACTCTTGAATTCTGGAATGAGTTTTGAGAAACAGACATTAAAGCAGGATGTACTCTGCAGCTCACAGCCGGATGTACTCTGCTTTCTTTTACGACAGCAACAATAATAACACATAATGACTTATTGAACACTGAAGTCTGACCCTGCTTTACATACGCCATCTCCCTCAATTTAATTCCCTAAACTTTTACACCCTGAATTTGGTTTTGCAACCTTGATCAAGTTGCCTACTTTTCTGTATCTTGGCTCCTTACCTGTGAAATGGGGATAAAGTAGTGTTAACCTCATAAAGTTACCTTACAAATTAAGTAATGCATCTATAATGTTTAGCACTACCTAGGGCACACAGAACATGTTCAATAAATATTAGCTGTTATATAATGACCACTTTTCAGATGTAGAACCCAAAGTCCAACATTTTAAGATACTTGCCCAAGATTACACAGTGAACGGTGGAAGGTATTTAAATCTCTTTGGGTTTGAGTCTGGAGCTCATACTTTTCCCACCAAGAAAAGGACAACCACCACCATCTTCTTGCCTTTAAATTATTTTACAAAATCAAATGAAATAAAGTTCATCTAAAATAAAGTATTACTTTTATATGTAAGCAAAAGAAGCTATCTTTTATCAAATGCTTCTAGCAAATTATTTCATGTATGTTCAAACACTAAATCTTTGTAGTTGTTTTATCTTTATCAGAGCCACAAAGCAAGTCAGTTAACAAAACCAATACTCACTAAAGGACCTGACTCAGTCACATAGGTACTCTGAGTATTCTATTTATCCATGAACAATTAGCATCAATATTAATCTGAATTAAACAAATTTCATTTCTATATAACTCAATATTAGATAAAAATATTAATATATATCTTTAAGAAAAAAAAATGCCACTTAAGGTTTAAAAAAAAATTTCTCCCAAATGCCAGTCAAGGGAAGCAGTGGGAGTGGAGAAGCAGCAAAGAAATCTGTAACAGGTTGTGATTAACTGCCACTCAAGCTTTTAGAGACAAAAATTCATCTGACTTAAATTAAAAAATAATTCATTAAAATGGAATAAACTTTCAATTTGAATTTTAAAAATTCAAATAAAACTTATCTCCTATTTAGGAAAAATAAAGAAGTTGCAGATTCAGAAACAAGGAAAGAAATCTAAAATATTCCAGTTTAATATTTAATTCTAGAAATTGAAAAAAGTAAAATACGTTCTTGGACATTTACAAATCATGACTTACAACCCACAGAACTGAATAAATTGTGGTCCCTTCTGGCAAAACAATGTTTGACATTAATATAATATTTAAAATAGTTTCAGCCGGGCATGGTGGCTCATACCTGTATTCCCAACACTTTGGGTGACGGAGGTGGGCAGATCACAAGGTCAAGAGATCGAGACCATCCTGGCCAACACGGTGAAACCCAGTCTCTACTAAAAATACAAAAAAATCAGCCAGGCATGGTGGCACGTGCCTGTGATCCCAGCTACTGGGAAGGCTGAGGCGGAAGAATCACTTGAACCCAGGAGGCAGAGGTTGCAGTGAGCCAAGACTGCATCACTGAACTCCAGCCTGGTGACAGAGCAAGATTCCACCTCAAAAAAAAAAAAAAAGAAAAGAAAAAAAAATAGTTTTAGAGAGTGTGAAAAAAATTAAAGTTTTAAAAAGAAGTGCATGATGTAGAAATTTTTACATTATATTAAAAACTCACTTTTGTATTCTCTATAGCTAAGAAATGAGTTAAGGTTTAAATATTATGAACCACTTAAACTGTTATTGAGGATAACAAAATCATTTATTGAGCATCCACTGAGTGCAAAGGACTGAATAAATGCTATCTCCTTTAATCTCTATAATAAAGCAACTATTATAAACTCCATATTAGAAAACAAACACAAAAAGGCTAACTTACCTACCTAGGTAGCAAAGCTGGTGCATGAATAGAACCAGAATTCAACTTCAGACCACTCTGTGGCTCAAAGCTCTGTTCTCATTTTAATATAGTGACATGCCTAAATAATATCATCAAACTGGATTTGGCTGATGAGTAATTTAAGTTAGGTTACTGATAAACTCGGTGACAACTGATCAAATCCACAATGAGGAGATACTAGGGAAAAATGTCTTCGATCTTAGAGCCCCTTTGGGGGAATTATTTATTAAAAGTAAAATTAAAATTATACATTTTTTATAGTTAATTTGGAAAATCAGTTATGCCAATGAGAGATAGCCATCAGTCCTAGATTTTGAAAAAAATGCCATACATAGCTAAAATGGTAAAAGAACAATTAAACAATTTAAACAAAATTGTTAAAATTTTATTCTCCTGTTTTCCCTTCTGAGATAAAAATTTGCAAGCTGATTATACTAATTACATATATGTTGACTATACTAATTTCATATAAGTATTAAACATAAAAACTTTTTTTAAGACAGAGTCTTGCTCTGTTGCCAGGCACTGGGCTGGAGTGCAGTGGCGCAATCTCAGCTCACTGCAACCTCTGCCTCCTGGGTTCAAGCAATTCTCCTTTCTCAGCCTCCCAAGTAGCTGGGACTACAGGCACGCATCACCATGCCCAGCTAATTTTTGTATATTTTAGTAGAGACAGCGTTTCACCATGTTGGCCAGGATAGTCTTGATCTCCTGACCTTGTGATCCGCCCACCTCAGCCTCCCAAAGTGCTGGGATTACAGGTGTGAGCCACTGTGCCCGGCCTAAACATAAAAACTTTTGACAAAAGTTTTGACAAAGTTCAGAATTAGAATTTGATCAAGTCAGAATACTAGAAATCTTTTATTTTTTTAAGTTGGTGGTGGGAATAGGAAGAGTTTTAAGTAATTTTAACGATTATATTTCAGACCTAATTTAAAAAAGCAATTCTAGAATAGGAAAAGATCGTTTTGATAGTTAAAAGAACAGATTATATGGCTTACTTTTGTGTTAGACATAAAGATATATACAATAAGAATATATTAATAAATACTGCAGCTTTTTGCTGCCTCAGAGGCAACGCCACACATTGACAACCATCTGATCTTTGACAAACCTGACAAAAACAGGCAATGGGGAAAGGATTCCCTGTTTAATAAATGGTGTTGGGAAAACTGGCTAGCAGTGTGCAGAAAGCAGAAACTGGACCCCTTCCTGACACCTTACACTAAAATTAACTCCAGATGGATTAAAGACGTAAAACAGTCCTAACACTATAAAAACCCTAGAAGAAAACCTAGGCAAAACCATTCAGAGCATAGGCATAGGCAAGGACTTCATGACTAAGACACCCAAAGCATTGGCAACAAAAGCCAAAATAGACAAATGGGATCTAATTAAACTCCAGAGCTTCTGCACAGCAAAAGAAACAATCATTAGAGTGAACAGAATGGGGAAAAATTTTTGCTATCTACTCATCTGACAAAGGGCTAATATCCTGAATCTACAAAGAATTAAAACAGATTTACAAGAAAAAACCCATTCAAAAGTGGTGAAAGATATGAACAGACACTTTTCAAAAGAAGGCATATATGAGGCCAACAAACATATAAAAAAATGCTCATCATCATTGGTCATTAGAGAAATGCAAATCAAAACCACATGGAGGTACCATTTTTGGCAATCATTAAAAAATCTGGAGACAACAGATGCTGGAAGAGGATGTGGAGAAATAGGAACACTTTTACACCATTGGTGGGAGTGTAAATAAGTTCAACCATTGTGGTGATTCCTCAAGGATATCCAGAAATTGATATTTCATTTGACCAAGCAATCCCATTACTGGGTATATACCCAAAGGATTAAAAATCATTCTATTATAAAGACACATGCATACCTATGTTCATAGCAGCACTGTTTACAATAGCAAAGACTTGGAACCAACCCAAATGCCCATCAATGATAGACTGGACAGGGAAAATGTGACACATATACACCATGGAATACTACGCAGCCATAAACAATGATGGGTTCGTGTCCTTTTTAGAGACATGGATGAATCTGGAAACCATCATTCTCAGCAAACTGACACAAGAACAGAAAATCAAACACTGCATGTTCTCACTCATAGGTGGGTGCTGCACAATGAGAACACATGTACACAGGGAGGAGAGCATCACACACTGGGGTCTGTTGTGAGGGGCTAGGAGAGGGACAGCAGGGGTTGGGGAGGTAGGGGAGAGATAACATGGGGAGAAATGCCAGATGTAGGTGACAGTGGGATGGAGACAGCAAACCACCTTGCCATGTATGTAACTATGCAACAATCCTGCATGATCTGCACATGTACCCCAGAACCTAAAGTACAATAAAAAAGAAAAAAAAAATGGTTAAGAAGATAAACTAAGTTACATGCATTTTACCACAATTAAAATGTTTAAATATTAGACTATTTTTTAAGGAAGGCAAACCTTGATCAAAAAAAATAAAGCAGTTTTTGAGGAGCCCAAAATTAGAATTACTATGGAGAAAGAGTCAAGAATAATTTAACATGTCATTATTACAGAATCACTTTTGCTCTGGTATTTGTATTACTGCAAAAGGTTTCATCTTTTCATGTATAATCTAAGAAACATTGTATACTACTGATTGGCCTTTTGTTTTTCCAAGGAAGTCTAATACACACATACTCATAAATACAACCCTTTCACTTGATCTTGTGATTTCCTCTAGCTACAATTATGTTCTTTTGCTATTTCCACTTCTTCACCTCCAAGTCATTCCTTGGCCTACTATCTAACATTTGCCCCAACATTCTCATGAAACTGCTAAGGCCAAACTCACGTGACTTCTGTGTTGTTCAATCTAATGGACACTTTTAAACCATATCTGATTTGGCATCTCAGTAGTAGCATGATGCTGTTAAAGATTCATTTTCTTTTGCAACCTACTCCTTCCTTGGCATTTGTGAGGAGCCTTGTGCTAGTCTCATGAATTTTTCCTTCTACTCCTCTTCAGCCCCATTTATAGTTCTGTAGTATTAAACTAAATTAATTCACTTACACTGCACAGCCAATGATCAACAAACAGCATGAGGCCGGGTGTGGTAGCTCATGCTTGTAGTCCCAGCACTTGGAGGCCAAGGCGGGCAGATCACGAGGTCAAGAGATCAAGACCATCCTGGCCAACATGGTAAAACCTAGTCTCAATTAAAAACACTAAAATTAGCTGGGCATGGTGCCACACACCTGTAGTCCCAGCTACTCAGGAGACTGAGACAGAAGAACTGCGTGAACCTGGGAGGCAGAGGTTACAGTGAGCCAAGATGGCACTATCACATTCCAGCCTGGTGACAGAGCAACACTCTGTCTCCAAAAAAAGAAAAAGGAATGAAAACAAAAAAAACAACATAAATGTCTTGGGTTCTCTCATCCTGTACCTACCCTTATCCTCTGTTCCCCAATCCTTTCCAGTGTCTTCTCGACTCCTTCCTGGTTTTTACCTCAAATATCTGGCATCACAGTTACCCCTTGGGCTTAAGGATGGTTTCCCATATCTTTAGCATCTCCTTGGTACTATCTAAGATATCATCTGCATTCATCCTCTAAAATAACCATTCTTTTCCTTTCCCATCCTAAGCTTAAAAAAAGGAAGTATGCTCTGTAAGTTCCAAGGCATTTCTAAAGTACTCACGCATGCCTCTCGCTATATAACAGATTCGATTAATACCTACCCTAAGAGATGATTTGCAAACGTACTGCTGATAGAACCTTAGTGACTATCCAATTCTAACCAAGGTCATCCAGGTATCTCTTTAGGGAAATATGAATGTGATACTCAAGATAGCTTTAGGAGGCTGAGGCAGGAGAACTGCCTGAACCCAGGAGGCGGAGGTTGCAGTGAGCCGAGATCGTGTCATTGCACTCCAGCCTGGGTAACGAGCGAAACTCCGTCTCAAAAAAAAAAGATAGCTAGCTTTAAAATTTTACCCCAACCCAGGCAAGGTGGCTCACGCTTGTAATCCCAGAATTTTGGGAGGCTGAGACGGGAGGATCACTTAAGCCCAGGAGTCCAAGACCATCCTGGGCAACATGGCAAACCCCATCTCTACAAAAAAAGTACAAAAATTAGCTGAGCATGGTGGCATGCAGCTGTAGTGCCAACTACTCAGGATACTGAGGTGGGGAGATTGCCTGAGTTCAGGAATTCGAGGCTGCAGTGAGCCATGATCACTCCACTACACTCTAGCCTGGGCAACAGAGTAAGACTCTGTCTAAAAAAAAAAAAATTTACCCCAGGTGACATGCTAAAAGGTAACAGAGCTACCAATGTTTTCTTATCCCTAGTGCTAAGTGTCCTTAAAAGGAAAGAGTAACAAAATTGTATTAGCCTTAAAATTCAAGTAATTAGTTCTTTTAGATACTGCTTATGTAAGTAATACATGCTATGCCTTCTTAGCCCTGTTTTCCCCAATATCACTTGGAAAGTCTGTAGAAATGTCTTACCATTCTCAGATTCAGATTTTTAACAGGATTAAGGTAGGGTCTGACCCTGTTATTTTTTTAAACTCCCAGGTGATTACAGTCTGTCACTAGGGCTAAGAATCACTTAGGCCAGTGATGCTCAGCCCTTAGCATAAACAGAACCACCTAGAGGACACAGACTGATAGGTCTCATGCCCAGAGATTCTGATTGAATAAATCTGAGAGGGTCTGAAAATCTGCACTTTTAACAAGTTAGATGTGGTGATTCTGCTGGTCTTGTGACTACACTTTGAGAACCACTGGATAAGCATACTGGCTAGAGGTTCTCAACCTTCCCGACGCATATGAATTACTTGAGGAAATTTTTTAAATCCTGATTGCCAGGCACACCCCAGACTAATTACATTAGAATCTCTGGGATGGAAAATCCAGGCATCAATATGCTTTAAAGTTCCTAAAATTAAAAAGATTTCTCTACAACAGGGCTTTATAAAGCCATTAATATGCTAATAATATGTTATTTCCCCAGAAGGTGGTATAGTATGCAATATTTCCAAAGTTTTTTTGAACCAGAAACACTTTGGTCAAGGGACATCATTAACAGCTCCAAATGTCTGAAATTCTAACCTATCAGATAAAATGGAAACTGCTTTGCATGGCCTGAGACACTCTGCTCCAACCTCAATCCAGCCTCATCTTTTGACAACCCTTCCTCCTGCCACTGCATATATATCTCTATTAAAATACTAATGCCTTTTGATTGCAAGATCTGTTTTAATGTGATTGAATTATTCCTACAAGCTGTTTGGAGTCAGAGGTCATATCTTACTTCGCTTTGGTCCTCAGTGCCTCATATGATACCAAGTATAGCTGGTGCTCAATGAACATCTGCTGAGTGATTAAATACAGATTTATATCCTTACTTTCTGTAGAAAAAACACTGTCAAGCATGGCTTTTATGCAATCTAGAGTGAACAACAGTTTTTACAGAGCTAAATTAGAACTGAATAGTTCACCCTTTTACAGCCACTCTTATTTTTAATAAGGCTTTAAATTATAAAGGGACTATTTGCATTTAGAGGTAACATTTAACTTGTCTTAGGATTTACCATACTTTAAATTCGCTAATAACTTAAGAGTGGCAGAAGGTTTAGATAACTTTTTTTTTTTTTTTTTTGAGACGGAGTTTCGCTCTTGTTACCCAGGCTGGAGTGCAATGGCGCGATCTCGGCTGACCGCAATCTCCGCCTCCTGGGTTCAGGCAATTCTCCTGCCTCAGCCTCCCAAGCAGCTGGGATTACAGGCACGCACCACCGTGCCCAGCTAATTTTTTATAATTTTAGTAGAGACGGGGTTTCACCATGTTGACCAAGATGGTCTCGATCTGTTGACCTTGTGATCCACCCGCCTCGGCCTCCCAAAGTGCTGGGATTACAGGCTTGAGCCACCGTGCCCGGCCTAGATAACTTTTTATTCTAATAATTATTTAGGCCAACTGTGATTATATATTAACAATGAGATTCAATGAAGTTTCCAAAAATCATTAAAGAGAAATGAAAAAAAAAACTTGAAAATTCAAGTTTCTTAAACTTGAACATAGCAAAATCAACTCAGTTTTATTTTTGTTTTAATTTAAAAAGAACAGTATTTTTGTGTTATCAACTTGTGTATCTAATTCAGGTCAAAACAATTTTGGTACCTACCAATAAAATTGCAAAGGTTAGAGGTATCCTCCCTTAGTGCCACAAAAGAAAGCTATTTCATGCTATAAAGTGCCATGGTTTATTCTATAGCTTTCTGGCACTGTATTTACCATACCATATGCATCACAAATATTAAAAATAATCACATACGTATAAATTTCAAAGCATAAGACTATGTTGCCTTTTTTTTTTTTTTTTTTGAGATGAAGTTTCACTCTTGTTGCCCAGGCTGGAGTACATGGTGCAATCTTGGTTCATGGAAACCTCCACCTCCCAGGTTCAAGTGATTCTCCTGCCTCAGCCTTCTGAGTAGCTTGGATTACAGGTGCCTGTTACAATGCCTGGCTAATTTTTTTGTATTTTTAGTAAAGACAGGGTTTCACCATGTTGGCCAGACTGTTCTTGAACTCCTGACCTCAGGTAATCTGCCCACCTCAGCCTCCCAAAGTGCTGGGATTACAGGCATGAGCCACCGCGCCTGGCAACTACATTGCTTTTCAAACTTATTTCAGTTTACAGTTCTGTAAAACTAAATTGGAAGAAAAAAATAATGTTAAAAATATTAATATATTTGTTTTAAAGAGCAGTGATAATTACCTTATCATATATTTATTCCATAAGAATTATGGAGTGCCCATTATGTGACAGGCACTATTCTAGGAGTTATAGTTACACAATAATGAAAAAGTTCATGAAGTTTACAATCTGGTATTTTTTTTTTTTAGAAAGGGAAAAGGTGGAAACACTCCTGTGGTCTCAACTAGAAATAGGGATTATTTGTAGGAGAGAAAGAAAGAGTTGAATCTAAAAGCCATTAGTAGTTTATAAAATTTGTAGGCGACTCCTAGCAACTCTGAAGAAGTTGATAAGCTAGGAGAAAGAGAAAAGTAATAAGTAAATAACACTTTAAAATTAATAGTGTTTACCTTTGAATTCCTTCAAGAATATCCTTCACAGCTGCAATTAACTTTTGAAGATATATAAACGCTTCCTCAAATGATGCTATATTTGAAGCAGTCGGAGCTGAATTTGAGCCCAATCTCTGAAATACATCCGTGCTAAAATAGAGAAAAAGAAAAGATACTCATAGGTGTACATACATATTTAATGTGATTCAAGGATTGCAAATGTATAAAATAAAGTAGCATTTATTATCATTAATATCTCAGAATGCTGATCTATTTAAATTAGAAATAAGAGACAGTGAAATATGGGCTAATATTCATGTAAAGGATCTAGGTCAGACACCACACAGGTCTAATCTAAATTAATACTATGAACATTGTGTGAATATTGTTTCATTCTAAGAGACCATAAAAGAAAGAGGAAAAGTAATACTATCAATCTGTAATTCAAGTCAGTACAAAGGATTAAAAAAAAAAATAAGAGATCAGATTATTTCTGTTGAAACTGGAAGTTTATCCTTATAATTCCACTTGTCAAAATCTCTCATAAAGGACGAGCGTGGTGGCTCATGCCTGTAATCTTAACACTTTGGGAGGCCAAGGTGGGTGGATCACAAGGTCAGGAGTTCAACACCATCCTGGCCAACATAGTGAAACACCATCTCTACTAAAAATACAAAAGATGAGCCAGGCATGGTGGTGCGTGCCTATATTCCCAGCTATTCGGGAGACTGAGGAAGGAGAGTTTCTTGAACCCTGCAGGCAGAGGTTGCAGTGAGCTGAGATCATGGCACTGAACTCCAGCCTGGGCAAAAAGAAAAAGAATGAAATTTATCATAAGTTAATAATAGTTATTCACAATCAGGCAACAATTAGTAACACCCTAAATGTGTAACAATATAAACAGTGTTAAGTAAGTTGGCCACTTAATAACATACCAAACTAGGTTGGGCATGATGGCTCACCCATGTAATCTCAACACTTTAAAGGCCAAGGAGGGAGGGTCACTTGAGGCCAGGAGTTTGAGAGTAGCCTGGACAACATGGTTAGACCTTGTTTCTACAAAAAATTTAAAAATTAGTCGGGCATGGTGGCAATGCTTGTAGTCCTAGCTAGTTGGGAGGCTAAGGTGGGAGGATCACTTGAGCGAGGAGGTCAAGGCTTCAAAGTGAGACCCTGTCTCAAAACAAAGCAAATAAACACATGCACACACCAAAAAACACCAAACTGTTAAAATAATCCTTATACCACCAAGAAATAGAAAAATAAAAGTATAAAAAATTTATAACATAACAACAACTATATAAAAATTCAAAACATGTTGTGCTTGGTTTGAACAGTATCCCCCCCCATAATTCATATATTCACCGAGAACCTCAGAATGTTACCTTATTTGAAACAGGGTCATTGTAATGTAATTAGTTAAGTTAAAAGGAAGTCATGCTGCATTAGAAAGGGCCCTGCTCTATGTGAAGAAAAAGGCAGAGATGGGTGATATATCTACAAGGCAAGGACTGCTGGCAACTACTAGAAGAAAGGAGAAAGACATGAAACAGATCCGCCCTCAGAAACTTCCAGAAGAACCAAACGTGCAGACACTTGGATTTCAAATGCCTGGTCTCCAGGTCTGCAAGTGAATACAGTTCTGTTGTTTTGACCCAGCCAGTTTGTGGTACTTTGTTACAGCAGCTGTAGGAAACTAATAATACTCCTAAAAAACAAGACTGAGTGTGCTTAATAAATTCACAGCATTACCTAGGGTAGACTTTAGAAGCACTCAAAGGAATTTCCTCCTCTATTTTACACTTTCCAAAGTATTCCTTTTATAACTGTGGTAAAACACACCTAATATAAAATTTGCCACTTTGAACATTCTGAAGCATGTAATTCAGTGGCATTTAGTACATGCACAATGCTGTGTAACTATCACCACTATCTAGTTACAGAACATTTCATTACCCCAAAAGGAAATTGTGAGTCCATGGAGTGGTTTCTCCCCAGAATTCTCCTCTTGTCCCGCCAAACCCCTGCAACCACCAGTCTGCTTTCTGTCTCTATAGATTTGCCTATTCTAGGTATTTGCATGTGTGCATTTCTTATTTTTTAGATAAAACCAAATTTATTTAAAAACATTTACATTAAAAATTTTTTTCTATGTTTAAAACCTAAAAAGAAAATCTAAAAAGAGAATACATAATACCCATAGTCTACCAGCCAGAGATAAGCATTACTAACATACATGGTTCTTTCTTCAACTTTTTCTTGATATATAAACAAATTGTGTGTGTGGAGGTGTGAGCGAGTGGCTGGGAAGGCAGGAGGAAAACAACATCTTCCAGGAAACAAAATCTTCCAGGAAAGCCATCAGTAAATCAAAATACTATATACCAGATACTATCATTCCAAAAACATCCATTATAAATTTTATTTAGATTTACACAGTTCAGGTAAAAGGATGAGGGCACTCCAATGTGGAATCAAAACAAACACAAAAAAACATTGATCTCAGAAAGGCAGACAGAACAGTGGTCACTAGAGAATGGAGAGGGGAGAATGAGGAGAGGTTTGTCAACAGATACAAAGTTATAGTGAGACAGGAGGAATAAACTTCTGGTGTTCTACTGCATAGCAGGCTGACTATGGCTCCAAGTAAAGTATTGTACATTACAAAAGCAAGAAGAGAGGCTTTTGAATATTCTTTTTTTTTTTTTTTGAAATGGAATCTTGCTTTGTCATATAGGCTGGAGTGCAGCAGCAAAATCAACTCACTGCAACCTCCACCTCCCAGATTCAAGCAATTCTCCTGTCTCAGCCTCCCATGTAGCTGAGACCACAGGCACACGCCACCACCATGCCCAGCTAATTTTTGTATTTTATTTTTTAGTAGAGACGGGATTTCACCATGTCAGCCAGGCTGGTTTCAAACTTCTGACCTCAAATGATTCGCTCACCTCCACCTCCCAAAGTGCTGGGATTATTGGCATGAGCCACCACATCTGGCCTGAATGTTCTTATCACAAAGAAGACCATGATAAATGCATAAGGTGACGATGAGTACTTCATGCATTTATCATGAGATATTCATCACGTTCACTGGCCTGATCATTATGCAAAACATGTATCTACTGAAACATCAAATTGTACATCAAACTGTACCTCATAACTATATTCAATTATAATGTCAATTTTTTAAATAATTTTTTTTTTAAACCCACAAATTTAGTACCTGTTCTGATATATTGTAATCCAAACACTCTCTAGGATAGACCAGATTTCTTGATGCCTGTGGGGTTGGGGAAGATGAGAACCTGAGAAAACCATGATTTCTTGATTACGAGACTTCATCAGTGAAGTGCCTTCCTGCTTTTTAGTCACTGTGTTTTCTGAAGAATTTCGCTTAAGTTTTGTCTTGACCTGGGGAAATAAGAATTACATAAAATGCAACTAGTTCTTCATTCGTAGATGAGAAAAAGGGAATGCCAACTGTGCTTACAAATGTTCTAGCTTTCTGAGAAGTAGTGGCAATTCTTTTTCCTTTATAATAGTACATAATATTCCCAGAAGAGAATCAGTTAGAAAAGATATTTTCCTTTTCCAATGAAATCAAACAGTATTTCCAATCTACTTATAATGACTTGTTTAGCTAACATGCTAATGTCTATTTAATAATACTGCTTAGGCAGTAATATACTGAGAAGTGCACTCTAAGATAAATGAGAACAGAAGAAAGCAAAGGCAAGAAGACTAGTTAGAAGGTTACTAAAATAATCCAAGAGGAGAGTCCTGAGAACATGGATTAGCTATAAAAAGGCAGCAGAATGAAAAGAAAAATAAAATGCATGTAAGAAATATAAAGACTTGGCCAAAGACTAGATCCAGGGAGTGAGGGAGACCCTAAGACATTCTTTAACCTAGATGTGTTAGAAGAATGACACAAATGATAGGAACTTAGGGTGGTCATAAATCTAGAAAAAAGAGAGAGAGAGAGAGAGAGAGAGAGACATTCTCTGTGTGTGTGTGTGTGTGTGTGTGTGTGTTTTCTAAATAGATTGAACCTTCTTGATTACTTCCCCAGAGGAATGTATACAGTTTTACTTAGTAAAAATCAAACAGACAAATACTTTGAGGCAACACATCTCACATACATATACAGGAATTGATGAAAATGCTATTTGATGTGCCACAATCACTGCAATTTTAAACAGCATATTAACTCATGCATTGCTGATGAGAGACAATACACTGAACATATTACATATTACAGTGTAGTAGCAATAAACTGTAGTATTTGTCTATGTTTCCAAATTTTATGGCTTCTTGTTGTAAAGCTAAGAGAGACTTGTATACCGATGTAACAAACCTGCACGTTCTGCCCATGTACCCCAGAACTTAAAGTATAATTAAAAAAAAAAAGAGACAGAGGCTGCTTGCAAATAAGAATCCTCTTTGGATGAACAGAATATAAGTTTGTTTTTTAGGTATATGTTGAGTTTGAGGTGTAAAAAGTTATCCAGGTAAAGACAGCTAGCAGATAATTGAATACGTAGATCTGCAGCTTAAAAATACAGCTGAGAATCATTCTCATGGACACAAGCCTTAGGAGATGAAACAGGTAAACCGATGGGGGAAAAGTAGGAACTAGCAAAAATAAGAGAGGAAGAATCAGTATGCAGTAACAATAGAAGGCCAAGGGAGTCAGGTTTCAGGAAAGAAAGCACACACCACCAAGTGCTGAAGAAGGGCTAAGAAGCAGAAGAATGAGAAAGAGTGATAATCAGAAAGCAATGATAACTTATGGTTTCTTTCAGTGGAGTATGGAGATAAAATTCTACTTGTAAAGGATTAAAGGGTAAGTGAGCACTCTCACACTTTGTATTCTAGCCTTGTTCAGTTAGTTGAAAAAAAGAAAGAAAAGAAAAAAGAGACAAGAAAATAAAACAACAAAAGAAGTGCAAAATGAAAACAATGGTTAGAAATTATCTTTTTTTGTTTGTTTGAAACAGGGTCTCACTCTGTCACCCAGGTTGCTCACTGCAACCTCTGCCACTAGGGCCAAAGTGATCCTTCCGACTCAGCACTCCCCAGTAGCTGGGACCAGAGATGCAAGCCATCAGGCCCAGCTAATTTTTGGTATTTTTTGTACAGAGAGAGTTCTGCCATGTCGCCCAGGTTGGCCTCAAACTCCTGGGCTCAACCAATCCGCCTGCCTTGGCCTTCTAAAGTGCTAGGATAACAAGTATAAGCCACCATGCCTGGCCATAAATTGGTCTTTTAAGAAGTTTGGTAGTTGATGGAAGGACAGTGCAGTAAATAGAATGGCCAATGAAAAGTACAGTATTTAAGAATAGAAAAAAATCTAAGCATATTTTAAAGCACAGTAAAAGAGATATACTATTGATTCCAGTGATTTTTTTTCTAAAGTATCACATGGAGGAAAAACATATTAACATTTAAAGGAAAACTATCTGATAGAATGGACAAAATATTTAACTATAAGTTTAAAAACTTAGTTTTTTTGGTCTTGGCTCTATTATAAATATGCTTTGTAAACTTAAATAAAATTACTCTGTTTCTCTAGGCTTACATTTCCTGTGATCAAATGATGATTTCAAAGGTTAGCTTCATGGATTGCTGATTATGAAAATTTAAATTTTTTAAAAGTAAAATTTCCAATACTATCAGTAGTAACAGTTAATATGTACTGAGCTTTTGTTAGGTACTTTCTCAGAATTTATATTAATTAGCTTATTTAATCCTAACAACTACCCTGTGAAACAGATACTATGATGATCCATATTTTATAATCAAGGAAACTGAGGCATAGAAAGGTTAGTTAACTCAGCTGAGTTCACACAGATGATAAGAGGCATGAGCAGGATTTGACCTTCAGCAACCTGACTAGACTGAGGTTATGATCTCTCTTTATTTGTAAAAGTACACGTTACCCTTCTTTATCTTCTGGGGCAAGAAGAAAAATTAAAAAGATAATTCTTCCCATTTCTGCCTGTTTACATTAAATTGTAACTTAATAAATAGACATAAATGAAAAGACATTTTATCCTGAGATAATTTTTTTATCATCAAATATATTTAAAATACAGCCCAGCATTTACCTAATGTCTCTTTTCTTCAGCTCTTAAATAGTAGTGTATATGCTACACAAGTGGTTTTCTTTATCAAACATTATATAGCACTTACTACATGCTAGGCATTAAGGTCTCCACAGACATTAACTTGTTAACTCACATGACAATTCTAAGGCCAGCATTATTATTATGCTCATTTTACAAAAGAGAGAATTAAGGTCCAGATTGTTTAATTAACTAGAAGTTAAAAACACCACAACTTAAGATCCTGAGGCACATAAGCCTAAAGCTTATTAACAAGATTGATTTTAATTACTCTATCATCTTAATAAAAAGCAAGTCCTATTTTTTTTAGTGGTTAGAAGGCCCATAAAATAAAAATGTACATACCCTTTTCCTATCCCCCCTCATCACCTTATATGAAAATCTGCAAAAGGCAGGGCATGATGGTTCGTGCCTATAATCCTAGCGCTTTGGGAGGCTGAGGCAGGAGGATTGCTTGAGGCCAGTAGTTCAAGACCAACCTGGGCAACAAAGTGAGACCTGGTCTCTACAAAAAAATTTAAAAATCAGCTCGACATGGTGGTACATGCCTGTGATTCCAGCTATTCAGAAGGCTGAGGCTGGAGGTTCGTTTGACACAAAGAGGTCAAAGTCACAGAGAGCTATGATCATACTACTGCACTCCAGACTGGGCTACCAAGAAAGACCCAGTCTCCAAAAAAAGAATCTGGAAAACGATCAAGTTAGTTTATCTCCATTTTAGTTTCTCAGAAGCAATCAAGTAATAAATATTCCTCTTTTCCTGATTTTCTACACTTAATAAATTAAGATTAGGTAGTTTTTACATTTACCAGCAGATGCCTTATCTTTGGAGGTAATCCATTTGTTGCTCAAGTTACTGAGACATGACCAAATATATAAGACATATATTAAATCTAGTGCAGTCTATAAAACCGCTCCTGTTAAAAGTCCCCACCCCAACCTTTTTGGCAACTGGGACTGGTTTCGTGGAAGACAATTTTTCCATGGACCAGTGAGTTGGGGGATGGTTTCAGGATGATTCAAGCATATTACATTTATTGTGCACTTTATTTCTATTATTATTACACTGTAATATATAATGAAATATTTGCCCAGGCATGGTGGTTCTTGCCTGTAATCCCAGCACTTTGGGAGGTCAAGGTGAGTGGATCACATGAGGGCAAGAGTTCAAGACCAGCATGGCCAATAAGGTGAAACCCTATCTCTACTAAAAATATAAAAATTAGCCAGGTGTGGTGGCGCACACCATAATCCCAGCTATTTGGAAGGCTGAGGCAGGAGAATCGCTTGAACCCAGGAGGCAGAGGTTATAGCAAGCCAGGATTGTGCCATTGCACTCTAGCCTGGGCAACAAAAGAGAAACTCAGTCTCAAAAAAAAAGAAAAGAAATAATTATACAATGCACCATAATGTAGAATCAGTGAGAGCCCTGACATTGTTTTCCTGCAACTAGACTGTCCCATCTGGGGTGATGGGAGACTGAGGCAGGTAGATCACCTGAGGTCAGGAGTTCAAGACCTGTCTGGCCAACATGGCAAAACTCCATCTCTACTAAAAATACAAAAATTAGCCAGGCGTGGTGGTGCACATCTGTAGTCCCTGCTATGTGGGAGGCTGAGCAGGAGAATCACTCGAATCCAGGGGGTTGAAGTTGCCGCACTCCAGCCTGGGCTACAGAGCGAAACTCTGTATTTACAGTTGCTCCCCAGCACTCACATTACTGTCTGAGTCCCACCTTTTGTCAGATCAGCAGTGGCATTAGATTCTCATAGGAGCATGAACCCTACTATGAACCGTGTATGTGAGGGATCTGGGTTGCATGTTCCTTATGAAAATCTAATGCCTGATGACATTAACATTTGGAGAATCAGGGTTAAGAATATATATGGGAATTCCTTGTACTGCTCTTGTGACTTTTTTATAAGTTTGAAATTATTTCAAAATAAAAAGTAAAACAAGAACAACAACACTCCCAAGTACCACTATCAAAAAAGAGATTCAGTAGGGTTTGAGCAAGTCTTGGCATCTGTATGTTCAAAACAATTTCCTAAGTATTTCTGATGTATGTGAGACCTACTGGCCTAGGGCACTGTAAATGAACAGTCAAATAGCAATGGATAGCTTTCTTCCATCCATAAAATAAAATAAAATACCAACAACTGCTGTGACACTGCTTCCATAAAAGGATGTGTGTTTTGTAACTTATAAGAATTGCTTACTCTCTATTCAATTCATTTACTTAATACCTTTAGTACGTTAGAATAAGTTAGGATTAAATTATCCTTTACCTACTGTTGTCTGCTAAACACATTTTCACAAAATATATAATTAGCTACTCTAACTGGCATTCCAAAGGCATCTTACCTCTGCAAAGGTCTGAAGCAGTTTGTTTACTTGAGCAAAGGCCTGTGGAAGAATACCATCATAATCTGACCTTATACTGAAAGCATGTAACAAACTTCTAGAATCCTGAAGCAAAAATTTCACTGTTGTAAAATCCACTGCATTATTAGCTGATAAAAGAAAATTAAGAAAGAAAAATATAGAAGAATGAGTATACATCATAAAAATGTCTTTGGAACACTAATATTAATTGTGAAATTTCACAAGAATATACATTTACACCTATATGCCACTCCTAAGTTATCGCTTTAGTATAAAAAGCAATAATTTAAAAGATTTAGTTATAGATAAAGTCCTTTGAGTTGATTCTGATATTCGGAATTCAGATTTCAGGAGTTCTCTCAGCACAGTCACCTTCAAAGTAAAGTTAAAGAACATTACAATTCTCAGAAAAAAGAGAAGAATCACCAAAGAAACAAGTCAAACCACCGATTTCAATGCTGAGGTGATTTCACATACAGTGAGTACTGTGGAGGGATCAGAAGAGTTAGACCAAATTGGTAAGCATGTCAGTTCTAGATGGTACCTCTCATCATCACCTCAGCTCTCTACACAGCGATTTATCTCCAACACCATTACATGAAACTTAATACTATGTTTACAGAAAACGATGTGTTATCTCTATATGTAGAACACAACTTCAGGAGAGAAAACCAGTTTGGGCAACAGTGAGAAGCAAAAGAAGCCTGCAGTATTTTTTTCCTGTAAATTAAAAGTGAGATAATCTACAAAAAACAATTTAAAGGTATAACAATTTTCTCTCAAGGAACTAAAACTGCTTACATTAAATTATTAAACTAGTTGGGAAAGCTGGTGACAATATTTTCAACAATTTCAAAAGTTATAAACAATAAAATTAAGTAACTGTCACAAAACTCAGAACAGAAAATATTATTTCCATTATTAGAGCAGAATGTGACCTAACAGTTTTCAAAATAACAATGCTACAATGTTGTTTACTTTTTCTTTTAATGTTCACGGTTTCAGAGACGCTATTGTATTCTCAAACATCAGTACAGCTGTTCATCGGCACTAGGAGTTTAAAGGAATTCCTCTGTATCACTTAAATAAGAACTTGCTTATGAAATCCTGAAGGGTCCAGTGAAATAAAAAGTGTATCTTAGTAATTAATTCCATGATATTCAGAAACTCTAATGTATTGTTTATAGCCAAGCCTCTGGCTTCCCCTTTATCCAAAAAAATTAAAAATAATAATAATAAAGCAAGCCAATATATTTCCTTACAGTAACACTTTTATTTCTTTTCAAAGCCAATGACTAGTTTACATTCTTGTGGGAAATAAGAGATGCTACACACAGGACAGACTGCAGATCTGATGAACTTAGTAAATCCCCTGAGGAAGATATAACTGGGTGAAACTTCTTTGAAGGGTGCTTTTCCAACGTAAGGTATGTTTAAAGAGGCTTACGTATATGAATTAATCATTTTATTTCTGTCTTACAAGTTCTTTACTAAGAATATGAGGAAAAGGATAGTAACAGTAACAAATCCAGTATACAGACACAACAAAAAAAGAATCCACATGGATGAAATAGTCTAATGTTTACCCTAAGGCCAAAATTTAAAGCTAATATGGGTAACGAGTCATAAAAAGTTACTAGTCATTTTCCATACAATTTTCTATGAACTAATCTAAGGATACATGCTTTTTATTCTGAAGCCAAACAAATACATAATTCAACAGCTGAAGATGCTACTAAAAGATAGTAAACAAGACCATAAACCATGATTTGTTTTCTAATCCAAATTTATCTTAGAGCAATAGGTACTTTTATAATCCCATGACATATTCTTCCTAAGCCACTAAATGTTAGGCATCAGATTCTTCTAGATCAAAGATCAATAAACTATGTACACAATGATTGCAAAACTGATTTTTAGCAGAGGATGCAGTACTCACATCTTCACTTCTCTGCTTATTGTCAGTTAGAGCTGCAACCTACCACCGCTCAACTGTGTCTAAGAGCAGAACGCCCGGCCAGGAAAAACAGATGGAAGACGGCAACTAGATACCTCATTTTTTACACTAACTTTGAGATCACACATAGTTTATGGACTTTCTTTTTAAAAGATCTACTAAATTATGCCCCTAGTAAAAGGTATGAAAAAAGGTTCTACATGCTCTATAAAACTTCTTTGGCGAGATGTCCAAAATGTTGTTCCATGTCCTTCCTATAATCATATCCCTAATAAAGAACTTCTACAACTAAAGGCAAGGATGGGAAAGTGTTGTTCCTTAAATAATTGGCAATTTTTAAAAATAGATATTCATCTAACATCTATCATGAATGGGACAAAAGGGAATGACTAGGTGCTTTAAATCCCCTAGGGGAAATATTTATTGACCTATCTTATTTATGACTGACACATAATTGTACATATTATGGAGTACAATGTGATGTTTTGACACATGTATAAATTGTGTAGCTTTTTATCCATTGCTCAATCTCTTACTATCCCATACCACTGCACCTTCCCCATCCTCTGGTAATCACTATTTTCCTCTTTACTCCTCTGAGAACAACTCATTTTCAAATAGTTTACACTTCAAGGGAAAGACGGAGAATAAGGTACACCCAACATAGAATATGCATTTTTTTTCCTTTCTGTCTTAGCTGCTATAAAGCTTAATGTTAAAATCTGGGCTCAAGTGGTGCAATGATTATTTGCATATGATTCATGATAAATCATCTATTCTTCATTATCTGCCCTTGGTGTCTTTAATAATTTAATGGCCCTCTTGTACTCAGGTTGTTATAAGGCATCACAGTTATGTTTCAGAAGTAGGCTGGATATAACTAATATATGAAATAATAAACACATCACTTCATGTAAGGAGTGTGAAAAAAGTAAAGAACCAAATGAACCCCTAATAATAATCACACTTTGCTTTTTTATATTATATATATGTTTTTTGAGACAGGGTCTCATTCTGTTGCCCAGGCTGGAGTACAGTAGTACCATCTTGGCTTACTGCAACCTCCACCTCTCGGGCTTAGGTGATCCTCCCACACTCAGGCTCCTAAGTAGCTGGGACTACAGGCATGCACCATCACACCTGGCTAATTTTTAAATTTTTTGTAGAAAGGGGGTTTTGCCATGTTGCCCAGGCTGGTCTTGAACTCCTGGGCTCATGCAATTCACCCAACTTGTGATTACAGGCATGAGCCACCATGCCTAGCCTTTGCCCTTTAAAGGCATAGCAAGACAAATCTAGTTACTTGATTTCGGACAAGTCGCTTACTGTTTCAAGACTGGTTTCCTTGATCATAAAATATAGTCTTTAATAACATCAAATCAGTTTTCTCACATTTTTTTCTTCACAGCAGATAAACATTTTTTCAAGTCCTAAATAGAACTCCATATATAAACAAGTTTTTAAAAGCTGCTCTTGCTAAAGCTAGGGTTGAGGGCCAAAGGCACCATCAACCAGACTCCCCATCAATCTTTCCATTGCCTATCTGTGGCAGCAGAGGCACTTCAAGAAGCCCAAAATTCTGTTCGATATAGTTTAAAAACCAACTAAGTTGTTCACTGTGGTCTCTTCCAGTTCTAAAATTCACTACGCACCAAAGCCAAAAGTCTCCTATTCCTTATCCATATAGTTTAAATAGAAACTCTGACACACTATTTAGAAAATTAGTACATGAAATGTGCTCAAAGTTTGCATTAAATACCATGAGAAATGAAAAACATCTAATTCTGTTGGTATATCTAGACTGTAAAACATGATTTTAAAAGTTTTCAAAGTAAACATCCTCAAAATTATATATTCACAATATCTTGAAATATCAACAATAATACTATTTACAGTCACAAGCTCTATGAGCTACATCTATTCATCCAGTTTCCACAACTACTTTTAGAAATTAGAAGTATAAATGATTAAGAACTAATTGACACATTCTTCATTAATTTATCTTCACATCCCATGGAATATATCTGCTAGTCTGACTTAATACAACACTGATAAAGAGAAAAATAAAAAGATTCATACCTTTACGGAGATTTTTGTATAGGTTCTCAATAGTTAAAAGCATGTTATTTTCCATAAATAATCCAAATACAGCCAACCAATGTTTTTTAAAGCACTGTAGTAAATGTAGTAGAGTCCACGGTGGTTTCAGGTACAGGATCTAAAGAGCATGTAGAAAATAATTAACACCTCTAGTTTTATTATTACTATTACAAAAAAGAACCTACTTAGGAATTCCTACATATATGTAGTTAGCTGAATTCTTTTAAAATTAAAACATGTAAAGTCAATCATAACATAAAAATGCTAATTACATTGCAAATTGCTTTTGTAAAACTCATTGTATTATTAATCTTTACAGTTTCAGAAACTATATGTGCAAAAAAGAAAACATAGTTCTAATCAGAGGAAGCATAGTTTTCATTAGCAAAGGTCCTTTAATCTACTTGTCAACACAGTCATCTCTATGAGAAAATTATCAAAATATTTCATATAACTGGGGGAAAATCCATACAGAAAAAAGATGTCTACTAAAAAGATTGATCATTTAGTTCTATAAGATGTCAACACTTCCTTTTCTGAATCATTCATATATATGCAATTACTTTCCTTATCCCTACTATGAGATATCAACATTCCTAGTATCTTCTGATAATTCGTTGTCATTTTGGTTCAACTTTGATAATATAATCAAATAGCAAATACACCATCCTGGCAAATATTAGAATCTCACTGAATAGCTGGAATAGATATAAGCTATGATGGATGGGAAATCATATTTCTCCTAGCTATAAAAGTGAACAGCAAACGAACATTAAACTGAACTTTTAAAACCACTGTTGTTAAATTTGGTGTTTTACTGATTATTGAAAAGGTGTGAATCCAAAAAAATTCAAAATATCTTGCTAAAACAATCAATGTATACTCTGATTCTTATATTTACATGGCACAAGCCAAAATATATACTTCTTTTTGTGAACATATTGGTAGGGAGATTCCTTATATTAGACATTTTGACTCAAATTAAATAAATAAGTTTTTCTAAGTTCAATTTAAGCACCATGGGACAGTGCATTCGACACACAACATATGCAAAATAATTATCTGTCAACTCAAAAAAAAGAATAGCATATATTCCTAACCTTTAAGAAATGTCCATCATCTAGCTGTAAAAAACTATTTCAAAAATTTGAAGAAAAATGTAACATGATACAGATTATTCAATAAAACTTATGCATTTTATACAAATAATATTTCTTAAGAACAAATCTTCAGCAATAGAAATGATTTTTGCAAATAACAGAGTTGAACTAATCACCTCCATCCAGAGATTTCCAAAAGCAATTTTCATTTCTGTTTCTAATATTGTAGATAAACCTGTTCCAAGAGATTTTTCAAGATCAGATACAATGCTCTCAAGTAGAATGGACAGTCCAGAATTTGTAGATTCTTCTTTAAAACTCTCTTTCAAGGATGTTGTTTCTTTAAAGCAAATAGTTGTAGACTTTATTTAGAATACTAACAGTAAATATTATACATATATAATTGGTATATGGCCATAAACAATAAACATTTGATGTATATAATTAAATTTGAATTATATATACAAAAAAACAATATTTTCAAAACAATATTTAGAAACATGTATTTCTACTATAGTTGGCAATATAAATATATTACTTTAACAAATGCTTTATCTTTTCAAAAGGCAATTAAATGTTTTTACTCAAATAAAAATGTAAGAAATATATGTGATATTTTAACACATAATGTAATTTTATTATGTTTCAAAAAGAGTTACGAGAATGCCTTGGATTTATTCACAACAAAAAAATCAAGAACTATGGATCAAAATGGGTTTTTTCCAAAATGGAGTATTTTTCTAAACTCAGCCCATATCAATAAATTTCCAACTTAACCACCTTCATGACTTCCTCTTTTAAAAAAGAACATTTATTATTTTAAGTGATATCATTTCATTAACATTACGTTTTAGATACTTTAAAACAACTGTAATTTTATTATGGTAAAATTCAAAATATTAAGTGGCTGATCTCTGCAAAGTGAACAAGCAAAAGGCACACTACCCTTGAAAAATGGTAAACTAGAATATGCTGTTCCTTCAAAGGCCATTTTGAATATTATGACAAAATCTTATACTATTTCCAAAAGGAGCAAATAAGTAGCATATATGTATATATGAATATTTATACAATTATATATAAAATTCATATATATTAGAGACTTTAATAATCATTTTCCCCAAAGAGGGAAAAGGTGGGACGTACTTATAAATAATGTCAAATTTAATATAATATTCCTTCAAATATCAAGCTACAAAACAGATTATTCTGGTGAAAAAAGAAATGAAATAATCGTATTGTCCTTAGTTGTTTTTTTGTTTTTTAAGACGGAGTTTCGCTCTTGTTACCCAGTTGGAGTGCAATTGCACAATCTCAGCTCACTGCAACCTCCGCCGCCAGGGTTCAAGCAATTTTCCTGCCTCAGCCTCCAGAGTAGCTGGGATTACAGACACCTGCCACCACGCCCAGTTAATTTTTTGTATTTTTAGTAGAGACAGGGTTTCCCCATGTTGGCCAGGAAACTCCTAACCTCAGGTAATCCACATGTCTTGGCCTCCCAAAGCGCTGGGATTACAAGTGTAAGCCACTGTGCCTGGCCTGTTACTTCTTAATTATTCATTTAAAATTTTAAAAAAGAAAACTATTACTATATTCCAATAAGTTTCTCTATTACTTGCTGAGTTTTTACCATATTAATAGAAGGCTTTAAATAGAAAGCCAATTTAAAAAAAGGAACTAAAAAATTATCTCTATGTTATCTCCTATAACTGCTATTAATTTAAAAGGAATATTCTGTTTCACTTGAAGAAAATGAAGGTAAAAAACAAAGGTATACTCTGCAAGGTACAAATCAGCATGCACACAGTGATTATAAATATGTAAAAATGTATGAGTGTGCAGACAAAAACATCAAATTAATTCGTAAAAGAACATGTAGAAAGTAACAATGCTAATTATGTTTCTCTTGGATTACCATTATAATTTTCATTTATTTCAATGATTTACATGCCAGCAAGTATTCCAAATGTTATTTTAAACATACAAGACAAAAATTTACTATCGATTCTAATGTTATAAATAATCTTAGTGTATAAAATAAGACATATTTCTAATTATTATACAGTAAAAATACTACCTGCTTTCAACTGTTCCTTAGAAATACCAGGCTGATGACACACATCTGTGTTCAGAGATAAGCGTAATAACTCTGCACTCAATTCTTCTTTACTGAGTGACTTCACACCACTTACTAGGCCTTTGTTTCTTAAGTTTCTATCATCCCTAAGGTTGGGATTAGGAGGAAAAAAATATTTTTTGTAAGATAAACCACATGACAACTCAAAACACAAGAGATTTAGTCAGAGGCAGGTGATTCTCAGCCTATACATTGAGAAAGGATAACAACTTTTTTTTAAAAAAAGTAGAGAAGATAAAGGAATTTACACAGTCACATCATATGAGCTTTGGATACTAGGCATCATTCTAAAGCGCTTTATATATATATACTTATCTATTTATCCTCACAACAAACTTCTGAGGTAGAAATAGTATTAACTTTACTCCCATTTCACAGATGGAAAATTGGGGTGTAAAGAGGTTAAATAACTTGTCCAAAGTTATACCTGGTAAGTGGGAGCTAGATTTGAACACAGGAATGTGATTATCAGAGAAATAAACAGAGATCTATATATGAGAAATAATTTACAGTGGGCAGCCAAGTACAAATTTACTCAGATTAAGCATAAGACAAATAGCATGAACTTGCCGTTTGCTGAAAGAAGCCAGATTCGAACACAGTGCATGAGACCAGTTTATGAGATTACAGAGAAAGCCAAGGGCATTAAAAAACAGAAGGACATTTAAGGGCTTCAATGGGGAAATGACATGATCAGATCTGTGTTTATTAAACTGTTCCAGAGGCCAGTAGGCGTCTAGCTTCCGTCAATGGCAGAGTAGCTTGGCCACATTAACACTCCTACAAATGAGAATTATAAAACCTAGACCTTCCCAAAAAATTAACTATTTGAAGGTACTAGAGAGCAACAAAATGTAGGCACAAGCTGGAGTGAGAGTCTACCCTGAAGACACAGAAATGCATAGTGAGAACTACAAGTCTCTTTTTACCTGAGGGCATTTCCCAATTCATAAAGAGTGACTAGTATTAGTGGCTTGAAATGTCAAAGAACCACGTTCAAGGTTGACCAGGGCAGCTAGAAAGTTAAGGGAGAAACCAAAGACAAGAAATACAGAGCAAGTAAGCCCCAAAATCTGCATATAAATTATGCCCAGAAAAAAACAACATACTGCCAACAGTTAAAGTAATCAGCAGAACTAGACTCAGATACAACACAGATATTGAAGCTATCTGACAGCAAATTTAAAGTAATTTTTATTAATATGTTAAAGGCACTAATGGAAAAGGTGGGAGAAGGGAAAATCAAGCAGTTTTGCAGAGATGAAAACCATAAGAATGAAATGGAAGTGCTAGCAATAAAAAAACACAGTAACAAAAAAAAAAATGAATGCCTTGAACAGGCTTGTCAATAAACTTGACAAAGGCAAGCAAAGAATCAACAAACTTGAAGGGAAGTCAAAAGAAATCACCCAAACTGAAACAAAAAGAGAATAAAAGATTTTTTTAAGTATCCAAGAGCTTATGGGACAATATATACAATGGCAATATCCTTATACTACCTGTGAAGCAGTATAGTATTTGCAGGTAGACTTTGATAAGTAAAGACGTACATTGTAATTACTAAGACAACCATAAGAAGTTTTTTCCAAAAGTATAAATAAGTAAACAATAGAGACAAAAGGGTATGACTAAAAATGCACAATTAATCGAAAAGAGAAAAAGGAAGAAAAGAACAGATGGAACAAAACAAATAGAAAGTGGCAAAATGATAGATTTTAATCCAACAAATTAAATGTGTATGGTCTAAACTTACCAATTAAAAGACAGAAATTGTCAGATTGGTCAAAAAAGAACCAACTATATGATGTCTACAAGAAACTAACTATACAGACATAGATGGGCTAAAAGTAAAAGGATACCAAAAGATATACCATGTAATTATTAATCAAAAGAAAGTTGGAATAGCTGCATTAATACTAGACAAATAAGACTTTAGGACCAGGAATATTGTCAGAACCAAAAAGGACATTATATAATTATAAAAGAATAAATTCTCCAAGAAGACAAGCACAAACAATCTTAGATGTATATGCATCTCACTGCAAGTTTCCATCTTTCTGCCTGAGTGAATTCTCTAATTCATCAATGGCTTTACCACAACAGAAAGCCGTAGCTTTAGTGGCTTTCACGATATGTGAAGCAAAACAAACAGATCTGAAAGGAGAAACAGACAAATCCACAATTATAGTTGGAGACTTCAATACTCCTTTCTCAGTGATGATAGAAAAAGCAATCAGTGTTCTTTAGGTCTTCTGTAACCTTACTATCAACCAACTTGACCTAATTAAAATTTATAGAATACTCCACCCATAAGAGCAGAATACACATTCTATTCAAGGGTACAGAAAACACTCACTAAAACAGACTATATTCTTGGCCACAAAACAAACTTTAACAAATTTACGAAATCATGTAAATTATGTTCTCAATTCGTAAAGAAATCAAACTACAATTCAGTTTTTAAAAAAGTATCTAAAAATTTGCAAAAATACAGAATTAAGAAACAAATGTCTAAATATCCTATGGGTCAGAGAAGAAGTTGCAAGGGAAATCATAAAGTATATTGAATAGAATGAAAATGAAAACACAACATATTAAAATTTGTGGGATACAACTGCAGAAGTGCTTAGAGGACATTTATATCAGTACCAAATAAACGATCTAAGTTTCTATGTTAAGAAACAAGAAAAAAAAGAGCACAAAAGGTCAAGAGAGTATGTTCTGGGCCAGGCACAGTGGCTCCTGTCTGTAATCCCAGCACTTTGGGAGGTTGAGATGGCTGGATCACCTGAGGTCAGGAATTTGAGACTAGCCTAACCAACATGGCGAAATCCCACCTCCACTAAAAATACAAAAATTAGCCAGGTGTGGTGGCACTCACCTGTATTCCTAGCTAGTTGGGAGGCTGAGACAGGAGAATCACTTGAACCTGGAAGGTGGAGACTGCAGTGAGCTGAGATGGTGCCACTGTACTCCAGCCTGGGTGACAGAGTGAGACTCCATCTCAAAAAAAAAAAAAGAGGAGTTAACAATGTGTTCTATATATTGACAGGATGCAAGCTACACCATTGCATCCATATATCAGCATTGTATAGTTGTGATTTGTACATTTCCTCAGCTACTCGGGAGGCTGAGGAAGGAGGATTGCTTGAACCCAGGAGTTTGAGACCAGCCTGGACAACACAGCAAGACCCTGTTTGTAAAAAATAAAACCAAAGAAGACCACACAGGACTGGTTAATTCACTATATATAGATTATGAAGAAAAGGCAGGTATCAAAGTTTATTCCCTGGTTTCTGGCTTTAGCAAATGGGTGGGAAGTGACCCTTTTTATTCAGGCGGAGAAGAGTTGAGAAGAAAAACTCAAGAGTTCATTTACAGAAATTATAGGTTTCAGATGTCTATAGACATCCAAGAGATATCAAATAAACAGTTGAATAAAGTAGTCTGGAGTTTGGAAGAGCAATATGCATTGTAGACATTAATTGTGTTGCTGGTCCAGACTTAGGATTGTAAATGTAAGCACTTAGAATGATGCATAATATGTACGTGTTACAGAAGTTTTTCCAATTATACTATCACTATCAATTGACGTAATCATCATCCATTTTAAGTAACAAAAAAAATATGTCCTAACAATAGTAGGTATGACTTATACAATACACATGATTATCACTATTTTTTTTTTTTTTGAGACAGAGTCTCGCTGTGTCGCCCAGGCTGGAATGCACTGGCGAAATCTTGGCTCATAACAACCTCCACCTCCTGGGTTCAAGTGATTATTCTGTCTCAGCCTCCCAAATAGCTGGAGCTACAGGAATGTGCCACCATGCCAGACTAATTTTTGTATTTTTAGTAGAGACGGGGTTTCACCATGTTGGCCAAGCTGGTCTCGAACTCCTGACCTCATGATCCGCCTGCCTCGGCCTCCCTAAGTGCTGGGATTACAGGTGTGAGCCACTTTGCCCAGCCAGATTATCACTATTTAAAGAAAAAGCAAACAAACAAACCAAAAAAAGAGAGAGGAAAAAAAAAAGGCTCACCACTTGGAATGTGACTATGCCACAATTAAAAGTAAGGTTTGGGTGTACATTTTCAGTCACTAAAAACAGTATGTCTGTTAATACCCAAAAACAGTGAATGTATAAATAATGCAAATTGATACAGTGTTGTCAATTTAATTTTCATTTTAAGCTGAACTAAAAAAATAATTACACAACAAAGAATTACTTCTCAAATTTATCTCAAATCAAAATGTTTTAAATATTGCCATTTCTATTTCAGCCTTCAACAAACTCCAAAGTAATATGTCCTAGATCAAAATATAATTTAAAACAAATAGATAGAAATCTCTAATATTTCCTTTAATAGCAAAAAGAATAACATTATCTTTGAAGACAGCCAAAATAACAACACTGACAAGAACGTTTGCAAGAAACATCTGAGGGCTACTGATTTCTATAATCACTCCATTTCACATAAAGAATTTGAGCATGTTAATGAAGCTATAAAAACTCCATTTTGCAGTGAATAAAATGCAGATTAGAACTGCAAATTTCAAAGCATGATGTAGGCTGATTTAAAAAAAAACTGCAAATTAAAATTGCTCTTCTGTCGCTTCAGAACTTTTTCTCATACATGACGAATAAAATTTTGTTTAGCATTATCTTAGTTTTATCTTTGAACTAAGTTATGGAAAGGGAAGTAGAAAGGGCAGATGCAGGGAGAAGGGAGAATACTCTCATCGAGCTCTTACTATATACTAGGCACTATTCTAAGTCCTTTATATATATTAACGGATTAAATACTCATAATAATATCATGAGGCAGGTATTATTATTCTCCCTGCTTATTTCACGGGAGGAAGTTAAGTTAAGCAACTTGTCCACGGTCTCAAAGCTTGGATCTAGGACTCCAAGCCAGGCAATCTAACTCTATAACAGGCACCCAGCACACAACTCCATCTAAACTACCCTACCTCCACCTCACCAACAAATAAGTAAACAAATTTCTTGTCTCATGACTCAAACATCCTGTCAGATTCTGATTTATAAATATTTTGGAGGGATACAAAGTTGTCTTCTCCCCTGCTTTTTCAAGTTTTCTAAATAGTATAAAAATTAAGTTGAAACTAAACTTCAGCTACTTGAGATATCATTCATCTAGACCTCACACATTATAAGAATATCAGATACAAGTGGGTATGCTTACTGGCAGATTTGGAAAATTATATACGTTTTTGATCTCTGGTATGCTGGATACAGTGTGATGTTTTTTAATTATTTGGTTTAAAAAATATAAAGAATAAAATGACTATGAAACTCACGTGCACAGAATAACAAAGGAACAAGGGAATAATTCCTGATGCTGAAGACAGCATTTTAGTACTCGATCATCATTGTTCTCATCACTCAATCCATCTGCAAATTTAGTAAAGACAACCATTAATAAGTACTCTAGAAATGTGGGTGCCACAGAAATAATCTAGGCTGTATTTACAAATCACAAATATACAGAGATTTAAGTTACTTAGGTATGATACTATGATGGTAGACACAAGTCATTATACATTTGTCCAAATCCACAGAGTGTACAAACGCCAAGAGTGAACCTAACATAAACTATGAACTCTGGGTGGTAATGATGTGTCAATGGAGGTTCATCAATTATAGCAAAGGTACCACACCAGTGAAGGATACTGATAATCGGGAAGCTATGCTTGTGTCGGGGCCGGAAGTATGTGGAAAATCTTGATGTCTTTTGTGCAATTTTCCCATGAAGCTATAACTACTCTCAAAAAATCTATTAAAAATATATGTATCTCAGCCAGGTACAGTGGCTCACGCCTGTAATCCCAGCAATTTGGGAGACTGAGGCAGGTGGATCACTTGAGGTCAGGAGTCTGAGACCATCCTGGCCAACATGGTGAAACCCCCATCTCTACTAAAAATACAAAAATTAGCCAGGCTTTGGGGCAGGAACCTGCAATCCTAGCTACTTGGAGTCTGAGGCAGGAGAATCACTTAAACCCGGGAGGCAGAGGTTGCAGTGAGCTGAGATCACACCACTGTACTCCAGGTGAGACTCCAACTCAAAAAAAAAAAAAAAAAAAATATATATATATATATATATATATATATATATATGAGTGTGTGTGTGTGTCTGTGTGTGCTACTGTGATATATGTCTTCTCTTATATATATGAAAGAAAAAACTTTCATATATTAAAAAAAAAAGAATCCACATGTAGCTAGTGGCTACTGTACTGCACGGTGCAGGTGTAAGGGAACCCTCTGCAGATTTCTAGAGCTCTCTTTTTCTTAAGAAGCTCTCTCCTCTTAAATACTCTGCCCCACAAATTCTAGCTGCCTTGGCTTCTCATCCCTACCTCTATCTCCTCAATTCAAGATTGCCAGCTCTGTATGCATCTCCCTCCCTACCTTGTGCTACCTTCTTAGTCCCACCCGAGTCCTGCTGACAAAAAAAAAAAAACAAAAAAAAGAAAAAACTTTAAAAGATGAAGACAAGAAAGTAAAATAATTTTTTTAAACTCTAAATCTAAAATTCACATAGCATATACTTGTAGATTTAATGTGGTTAGTTCACTAATAGAATGGACTAGGATATGGCTATTAGTAAACTCAAAGGAAAGAAATGTGATCAGAAGGCTAAGTGTCAGATCAGAAACCATAAACTATGAACTCTAGTATCAATTCAGTCACTTACAGATTATAAGTAACTTAACATTTTCTCAGCTTAAGAAGTCTGTGAACTAATAAGCAATTGTTCTACCAGCAACTGAACTAGTTCCTGTGTCTGCTCTTCCTTAATCTCTAAAGCAATACAAGTAGAGATATACAGGAGAAAGAAATATGAGCCCTAGGCAGGTAATGTAAAAAGTAATTCCTAACAAATATTAATCAGTTGCTAACAGGTTGTCCTCTGGCATTCTCTAAGCCTCAAAACCTGTAGCAAAAATTCCGTTTTTGTAAAAATAATGCAGGCCAGTTGGGGTGGTGCCTATAATCCCAACATTTTGGGAGGTTGAGGCAGGAGGATCGCTTGAAGTAAGGATTCCAAGATCAGTCTGGGCAACACAGAGAGACTCTGTGTCTATAAAACAACAAGAACAACAACAAAATAGCCAGGTTCAGTGGCACACTTCTGCAGTCCTGTAGTCCCAGCTACTCAGGAGGTTCAGGAAAGAGGATCACTTGAGCTCAGGAGTTCAAGTCTACAGTGAGCTATGATCATGCCACTGCACTTCAGCCTGGGTTCAGGGTGCAACCTCATCTCTAAAAAAAATTAAGAATAAAACAGGCCAGGCTCGGTGGCTCATGCCTATAATCCCAGCATTTGGGGAGGCTGAGGCAGGCAGATCACGAGGTCAGGAGTTCAAGACCAGCCTGGCCAATAAGGTGAAACCGCATCTAAACTAAAAATAAAAAATTAGCCAGGCATGGTGGCACGTGCCTGTAGTCCCAGCTACTCTGGAGGCTGAGGAGAAGAATCCCTTGAACCCAAGAGGCAAAGGTTGCAGTGAGCTGAGATCACGCCACTGCACTCCAGTCTGGGAAACAGAGCAAGATTCTGTCTCAAAAAAAAAAAAAAAAATTAAGACTAAAATAATAATAATAATAATGCAATGTGTAGAGTTAGGACAAAAGATAGTATTTCCCATACTACCTACCTGAGAACTCCCTAGCATACTTAATAATACAGAATGCAGGACCACACCCCAAATATATTTCTGGGTAAGATTCCATGAGGCCTGGACCCAGACACAAATGTAGGCTCTCAGCCAGTCTCTTATACACTAAAATTTAAGACATACTAGCCAATCAGTCTGAATCTTCTTCCCAGTTTATCATCATTTTTCTCTCTACTTCTGACCTATGTTACTTAGTCCTCTAATCCTTCAAATTAGAAAACTCATTCATTCATGCAATGAATATGTATATAGGGCGTAATTTGTGCCAGATCCCCATGCTAAGCAGCTGGATGTGCAAAGACAAACTCTTTGGGAGTTCACAATGATGAAATCTAGACACAGTTCACTATGTCAGGACATGAGCACAAGGAAGATGGGATTACATTTCTTGATCAAACGACCAGTAAACCAGACATACATATATCACAGTAGCCAATTTTACTGAAATTCAGAGAGTCAATGCCATGAATAGTGCAAAATGTGTAATTCAAACTCATTAGTTAACTCTAAACAATTCCACAGATAAAAGGAGGATTAAAGGTAACAGTGTACTGCTCTAAAGGTATCAAAGTTCAAGATTATCAGTAGTACCACTTTTTCTAAGATATATGGAGCTGAAAAGTATACTTAAATGGTAAGACTATTCATGAAATATGTAATTATTCAAAAAATACTCTTGAGCATCTGTACAGGTACTGTTCAAAAGTGAACAAAATAAAGACTCTGGAAACAGACCAGTCTGGGTTTGAATCCTTGTTTTCCCACTTACTAGGTATGTATCCTTGGGTAGTTTTTAATCATGAAGAGTAAATGAGAATGTATATAAAGTACTTGGCCCAGTGTATGGCAATAGTGAATGCTTGAAAGTACCATGTGCTTACTACTTACGACTCAGCTTGGCCAGGCACGGTGGCTCACTCCCAAATCCTAGCACTTTGGGAGGCCGAGGTGGGCAGATCACTTAAGGTCAGGAGTCTAAGACCAGACTGACCAACATGGTGAAACCCCATCGCTACTAAAATATATATTAAAAAAAAGAAATTAGCCAGGCATGATGGCACATGCCTGTAATCCCAGCTACTTGGGAGGCTGAGGCAGGAGAATCACTTGAACCTGGGAGGCAGGGGTTGCAATGAGCCAAGATCACGCCATTGCACTCCAGCCTGGGCAACAAAAGTGAAACTCCATCTCAAAAAAGTAAAAAAAAAAAAAAATTTAAAAATTAAAAAGATTCAGCTTAAATGGCACAATATCAATGATCTCTACTCATACAGAATTAAAAAAATAAATTATATATAAATTATAGTTATTAAGATTTTTAATATTTAATAGAATTTAATCTCCTCAACAGCAGGGTTTATCTTTCTCATTCACTGTTACAGGCCCAACACTTGGAACAGTGGTACAAATACTGGGCAAACAAATGAATCAATAAAAATACAATAAAATACAGAACAAATGTCTGATTGAGGGAGTAGCAGATAACCATCTTTTGTCTTTCATTATTTTTAACCTTATTAATAAAAACATATACAATTTTATTGACTGGGTGTGGCAGTTCACGCCTCTGGGCCAAGGGAGGCCAAGATGGGTGGATCACCTGGGGTCAGGAGTTCGAGACCAGCCTGGTTCGAGACCCCCTCTACTAAAAATACAAAACTCAGCCAAGAGTGGTGGTACACACCTATAACCCCAGCTACTCAGGAGGCTGAGGCACAAAAAGCACTTGAACCCAAAAGGCAGAGGTTGCAGTGAGCTGAGATCACACCATTGCACTATAGCCTGGATGACAGAGCAAGACTCTATCTCAAAAAAAAAAATTCTTTAAAATTCTGGAAAACACAGAAAATATAAAGAAAATTAAAATAACTGATAAATCCACCAGGTAAATATCACCTCTATTCATCACTAATAAGCATATGTACATAATTAAATAAATTTAGAATTATACTTCATATATTTTTAATCTTATGTGTGTTTTTATTTAAAATGATATATCATTAATGTTTTTCAAATATAGTGTCCTCTTGTGTGGCTATAGCAATATATGTAACTTTTCCAAGTGTTATACTGGTTGATTCTAATTTTTTATTGTTATATAAATAATGCTATAATGAACATTATTTATATTAATAACTGCCTGCATCTCTTACTTTTTTTAGGATACATTTCTAGAAAGATAATTACTATCCTTAGGCTTATTCAAGCACATTGCTAAATACTGCTCTTCTACAAAGTTACCAATTCAAAATCAAAGCAGTGCAGCACTGTGAATCTTCCTAGCAGGTTGGGAGAGTGTAGCTTTCTAAACTTAGAAGCAATAAAAAGAAATCAGACATTTAAAAAGTGATAGATGAGTCTTATCAATCTGTATAAGCTTTCCATATAATGAGGACAGAAGAGAATCATTGTCTATTCTGAATCATAAGCTATTAAAAGTAGTTTAATACATTAACTCAACCACTCTTCACAACCATTTTATGACACGGAAGTTATTTCCTCTCATTTCATTTATTCAGTTTCTTCACTTTAACTTTCCCCAGGTTATCTTATAAACCCAAGTTGATCATATTTCAAATCCTATGTTCCTCTCACTATAATAAATACTATAGCAAATAAATACAATTTTGAAAATAGTTAAGGACAAAGCTAAAATTATAGTCAACTAAAGCTGCTCGACACAGACCATCTGCACTCAAAATTCATAAGCATTATATCTGGAACATACTAAGAGCTAATAAATATTTGTTTAGATAATGAATGAATGGTAGAGACCCTTTTTTCTTCAAAATTTTAAGACTAAACAAAAATTTAACACTAAAACAATTCAGCTTAAGATGAATCTAATCGTAGCTTTTAAAGCCTTATCATAGTTGATACCAAAAAAAGATTCCTCTTTTTTTTTTGAGATGGAGTTTTGCTCTTGTTGCCCAGGCTGGAGTGCAATGGTGCAATCTTGAGTCACCACAACCTCCACCTCCTGGGTTCAAGAGATTCTCCTGTCTCAGCCTCCTGAGTAGCTGAGATTTCAGGCATCCGCCACCACGCCTGGATAATTTTGTATTTTTTACTAGAGATGGGGTTTCTCCATGTTGGTCAGGCGGGTCTCAAACTCCCAGCCTCAGGTGATCCGCCCGCCTAGGCCTCCCAAAGTGCTGAGAGTACAGGCATGAGACACCATGCCTGGCCTGGATTCCTCTTAAGATGAATTCTTTCAAATCTTATGGTGAATATGGGTGCAGTAGACAGTACAAGTCCATGGTATTTAAAGTAATGTAAACTTATATATATAAATAATTCTGAGCTGGGAAGAAACAAATTTTTAGAGAATGAAATAAATCTTCTAAATAGATATATAAAACTTCACAGAAAAAACAGTATTCTTTTACATATATTTTTCCATAAAATTATATAAAACATAAAGAACATAGCTTCTAAGACTAAAGCCATTTTTTAAATGACTTAAAAGAAACTAATAAGGAAAAAAATTAAATGAGGGGAAAATCCATAAACATTTATTGTAAAAACACAACCTTATTACCAATTCTGACAAACCACAGTTAAACAATATCTGTCTCCACAGTACATTAACTGCATGCGGTGATATTAACAGACTAGAAACCCAGATCACTTACTTCATTCATCACTCAGCAACGCTATTTTTAAAAAAGGAGTCCAAGGTTCTATGATATAGACAAGTATGCATGCACAACTATATAGTCACTATCTGTGAAATATAGACATAACCTAAGAAAGTCTATGAGAAACAGAAAAATAGAAATTAAAGACTCCTAAACTAAGCCACAAATCATCACAATGCCCCTTCCATTTCACATTCCAATGGGTTTAGATGTTTTAAAAGTTTTGCACCACTTCCCTCCAATAATGAGTCTGCACCCAAACAAGTATTAACCAGGAGGCACCCTGAGAGAACAATACTTACAATGTTTCTGGGATGCAAGTTGTATTGATTGACCCCATAGCTTTCTATCTTGATTTTTGAGACTGTCATGGATGAAATGAATTGCAGGTATAGCTTTGTGCTGAGCGTGTTTTAGTAGTTTTCCTTCCTTCATACGATCTAGCTCTTGCATAACAACCCAGGGAATTATTAACACAAGTTTGTCAAAACCTAAAAAATACAGATTTCTTAGAATTCAACAAAAATTTATTGAGCTACTAAATGGAATTGCTGTAGGAGAGGTGAAAGCCTGAAAGCACACAGTCCCTACCTTTAAGAAATTCACAATAAATTGAGAGACAATATATCAAAAAATTGAAATTAAAAAGAGCATCATGTGTCAAAAGAATGTTAAAAAAGTAAGTACTCTTGGAGATCAAAAAAAGAGTTTAGATTGCTAATTTAACCTGTAAAAGCTTTTTTTAAACTTAGAACACCGAATGTGCTTAATGCATAGCATATCCAAATGGAGACATGTTCATGAGAAAAAAAGTCACACCACAGTTAATATAAAATATCAACTCAAGGAAGAAAATCAGAATCTTTAAAATATTCTGTAAATACCTGGTGTTTCTGTTGTCTTCAACATTCTAACAAATTTGAGATGATTCATCAGAATATTCGTATCAATAACAATTAGGAGCTTTCTGTCTGAAGTATTATTTGCTAGAGAAAAAGAGCAAAGATTTCATGACACTTGATAATAGACTTACATAATGACCAAGATTTTGATATCATAGAAGCACTGACAATTCAATTAAATTTAAAACACCTCTTTGTCTTGTTAATTGTATCAGAGATTACACCGTTGGCTAGACTCTCGAGCTGGTATCTATCTGGCCCATATCTTTGTTGCCAAGTAAATTTCTCCCCAATCAATTAAGGGTCCTCTGAACAGGAATGGCAACCCCTGTTTGGACTGGGAGTGGGGTGAAGAATCATCTAAGTCCAAAGAGGCAGAGAAGGTAAGGCCTGGCAAAGCAGAAATACACAGGAAACCTAGGGCCAAGACTGTGAAGAACCAGCCAAGGAGAATGTTTTTGATAGCATTCTTAAGAGAAGTCCTTTAGACAATAAACACAAAACTGTTTTTACTTCAATTCTTAAGAGAGAATAGTAATCAATGTTTAATTACCCACTAGTAGAATATTATAAATTCCTTATAAGTGGATTTTCAATGATAAACTGACTTGCCTGGGAATTAACTATGTTTCTAACATCTGTCATGGATCACTGGTAGTTGTGCACTTAGTAATTATAAGCTAATTTTAACATATTCTGAGTGAACATAATTAAAAGATAAATATGTGTAAAAGAAAATACGTAATAATACTAGCATTGTTACTGCATAGGATCATATTGCACAACTATCTGATCAACAATCAGATAAGTTAATGCAAAGGAAAACACCTGAAAGATTAAAACTGCAATGTGAATGTAAGGTAGCATTACTATTTTTTTTCTTTTTTTTGAGATGGAGTTTCACTCCTGTTGCCCAGGATGGAGTGCAGTGGCTCAATCTTGGCTCACTGCAAGCTACACCTCAGCTTCCCAAGTAGGTGGGATGACAGGCATGCGACCTGCTAATTTTTCATATTTTTAGTAGAGACGGAGTTTCACCATGTTGGCCAGGCTGGTCTCGAACGCCTGACCTCAGGTGATCCACCAACCATGGCCTCCCAAAATGGTGGGATTACAGGCGTGAGCCACCATGCCCAGTCAGCACTACAATTTTTAAAAATAGAATTTGAAATAGTATACTGACAGATTTTGGGTAACCTTCTCCCAGTAGCAAAAAAATGATCAAAATTTTACATGAACAAGAAATTCAGGATCCAAGATGGCCGATCACTAACAGCTCGGGATTGTAGCTCCCAGTGAAAGCTCAAAGAACCAGACGATGCCACACTTTTAGATGAATTTTCATCACTCACGGATCAGCCGATTCCTAGTGGAGGAGCCCCACGGGTCGCCAGCGCGACTCTTGTGACCGCCGCAGCGGCAAAGCCGGCGCCTCTGCGCAGCAGCTCTTCATGCAGAGCAAACAGGACTGCTTCCCCTACTGACTGGAGTTTGGAGCTCCGGGAAGTCAGAGCCGCTTGTTGCGGACTCAAGAGGGAAGCCAGACCAGAGATTCCCGGGCAGAAGAGCACCATCAGTCTTATCGCTGCTATTTAGGCCGCCACAGTGGGTTGCTCGGATCCCAGCACTGGGAATCAATAAATCGGACATCGACTCATAAACCTAATTAGAAAGGCGGTTCATCTACAATGAAGGGAAAAAAACAGCCTAAGAAGGCCGAGTATACCCAAAATCAGAACCCATCAGCAACGGAACAAGCCCTGATGGAAAAGGACTCATCAGCAACGGAACAAGCCCTGATGGAAAAGGACTCATCAGCAGCAGAACAAGTCCTGATGGAAAAAGACTGTGTTCCATTATCTGAAGTAGGCTTTAAAAGGTGGATGATAAGAAACTTCTGTTCTAACCCAATGTAAAGAAACTAAGAACTTTGAAAAAAGGTTCGATGAAATGATGAAAAGAATAGACAATATAGAGAGGAATACAAATGAACTTATGGAGTTGAAAAATACAACACGAGAACTTAGTGAAATATGTACAAGCTTAAATAGCCGAATGGATCAAGCAGAAGAAAGGATATCAGAGGTCGAAGACCAATTTAATGAAATAAAACGACAAGAATAGAGAAAAAAGGATAAAAAGGAATGAGCAAAGTCTTCAAGAAATATGGGACTATGTGAAAAGACCTAATATACGTTTGATTGGTGTACCTGAATGTGATGGAGAGAATGAATTCAAGCTGGAAAATATTCTTCAGGATATTATCCAGGAAAATTTTCCTAATTTAGCAAAGCAGGACACTATTCAACCCCAGGCAATACAGAGAACACCACAAAGACACTCCTCAAGAAGACCAACCCCAAGGCACATAATCATTAGATTCACCAGGATCGAAACGAAGGAGAAAATATTAAGGGCAGCCAGAGGGAAAGATCAGGTTACCCATAAAGGGAAGCCTATTAGGCTTACAGCAGATCTCTCAGCGGAAACCCTACAAGCCAGAAGAGAGTGGGGGTCAATATTCAATATACTTAAAGAACAGAACTTTCAGCCCAGAATTTCATATCCTGCCAATTTAAGCTTTACAATTGAAGGAAAAATAAAATCTTTTAGGAACAAGCAAGTACTCAGAGATTTTATTACCACCAGGCCTGCCTTACAAGAACTTCTAAAAGAAGCATTATACATAGAAAGGAACAACCAGTATGAGCCTTTCTAAAAATACACCAAAAAGCAAAGAGCATTAACATAAAGAAGAATTTACATCAACGAAAGGATAAAATAGCCAGTTAATATCAAATGGCAGTAACCCTAAATTTCAATCGACTAAATCCCCCAATCAAAAGATACAGACAAAATCTAACGGTATATCTAAAGATATACAAAGACTCAAAATAAAGGGTTGGAAAAAAACTTACCAATTAAATGGAGAGCAAAAATAAATAAATAAAAAGCAGGAGTTGCAATTCTCACAATTAATAAAATAGATTTCAAAGCTACAAGGATACAAGGGTAAAAGGATTAATGTAATAATAAGAGATCTTAACACCCAGATACATAAGACCCATAATGAGATTTAGATTCAACGAGACAGAAAACTGATAACGATATCCAGACTTGAACTCAGATCCAGAACAAATAAACTCAATAGAGCTCTCCATTTTAAACACACAAAATATATATTATCCACTTTAAACACACAAAATATTGATCGGCCATTATTGATACCCATTTTAGGAATGAAGTAATATTTCTTTTTCCCTCTTTTTCTCTTTTTCCCTCTTTTTCTTTCTCTTTCTTCTTAAAAAGAAAAAAAAAGAAATTATTACCATAATTGAAATATAGAAGAGTCCCCGGACCCCAAAGTTACCCTCAGACCCCATTCTAGTCAACCACTCCCCCATTAAAAAAAAAAAAAGAAATTCATAAATATAATACTTTCAAGCAATCAGCATTCTTTCTTCTTCTTCCTTTTTTTTTTTTTTTTTTTTTTGACAAAGGGTCTTGTTCTATTGCCCAGGCTGGAATGTAGTAGCACAATCTTGGCTCACTGCAGCAACCTCCCAAGTTCAAGCAATCCTCCCACCTCAGCCTCTTGAGTAGCTGGGATTACAGGCACATGCCACCACACCTAACTAACTTTATTTTTTGTAGACACAAGGTCTCACTATGTTGCCTAGGTTGGTCTTGAACTGCTGGGTTCAAGCCATCCTCTCACCTCAGCCTCCCAAACTGCTGGGATTACAGGTGTGAACCACTGCACCACCTACTCTGCATTATTTCTGATCAGTGCTTTACCAAGTTGAAATTGTTAAAGTGAAAACACCAAGAACAAAAAACAACTCATAATTCTAATTACTGCCTCTTGACAGAAAAAGAAAGAGAAAATATATCTAACTAATAATGTGAAATATGTAAAACAAATAAGACAAATATTGGATCTAATTTCTGTAGCTAAAAAAAATACTATTACTTTATCATTCATTTCAAGTAAGCACATTTTAACATTTTTCATTTAAATATTATAAAAACTGAATATTGGCACATTAATTCTTAGGAAAGCATAGGAGAGCATAAACATAGGAAAGCAAAATATATAGGGTATACCAGAGGAAGAATGTACGTCATCTTCCACCAAGTCAATTTCCATACTCATTAACTCTCCAGGTAAATCCACACTTTTTCCCACACGTGCAGCATGAAGCTCTTCTACTATCTGCATCTAAATTGTAAAAGACCCCAGTGAAATATTTTGAGTCACTTTGCAGATTAACAAGAGAATAAAACAATTAATTATTAATTAATTCACTTGAGATGGTTTATGGAAAGAAAAAATTTTATAAAACTTAAGGTAGTATAGTAAAAGAATAAAGATTTGTAATCACACACATGGTTTTCCAAATAGTTTTCTTCTTACCTTTGTAACCTTATGTAAGCAAACTAACAACTTTGGGTCTCATTTTGTTAATCTACAAAATAGGAATATTTAAACTCTATTTCCTTTAGGATTTTTGTGAGGAATAAAGGAAATAAGCTAGGTGAAGCTCCTTGCACAGAGCCAAATACCTAGACATTAAAATAAGTTAATTCTCACTTCATTTTAAGAGTCAAATTTTTTTTATCTTGACAATGAGCAATCTTCTTGAGATTTCTAAGACTAGTTATGAACCATCATAAACTGAAATCTAGATCTTAAAACCACACAGAAATACTTCTCTGATGTATTCTGACACAAAAAAATGAAAATACAGTCTAGCTTTAGGTCAGAGGTGAGAAACCCTTCTTCTATCAAGGAGCACCTCAAAACACAAAAATACAATTGACTGTCACAAATAAAAAGCAATTAATATAGTCTGAAAGTCTTCTTTAAATAGAAAATTACAAAGTGTTCCATGAATTGAATCTTAACTTGGGACAAGTGAACATAGAATTCTATGAAGGTCAATCAGGGGACTATAGCTGGGAAATGAAGCAACAGGTAAAAAGATAAAACACTCGTGTACTCTTGTTTTCATTTAATAATGTTTTCACCTTATTGATGATTTTTAAAATGAAGTAAAAACATGTTAATGTCCTACCAAATTTTGGTAACCCTAGGCATAAACAGGGAAAGTGTCATAATAGTAAATCAAAATTCAGATTATTTGTGGGCCCCTGGTTTCATGCTCTTTGTTCACAACAGATAACCTTACTAGAAACAAAAGTAAAAAGTCCTAAAGTATTTTCTGAATAGTTTTGGATGACTTCATAAAACCTTACATATTGATTTAGAGACATCATTGTAATTTTCATTTTATCAAGGTTTCTACAGTCATTATTTTTTATTAAAAGTAGAAGCTGTTTGACTTAATTTCATTAAAAATATCAAAGTAAATAAGAATATCAGTAACCTCTTGATCTGTATCCTGGATAGTTTCAGTTGACACTGAAGAACATGGTGCTTCAAAACTCTGAAATGAAAGTAATTTCATTAGCTAAGAATAAAGCGTAACCTAGAATAGGGTTTTTCAACCTGGTCACTATTAACCTTTGGGGTCAGACAATTCACTTTAGGGGTTGTCCTGTGCATTGTAGGATGTTTAGAAGCATAACTGACCTCTATCCTCCAGATGTCAGTGGCACTACCCACCTATCCCTACTCCCAATCTTTTCTTTTTTAAAAAAGACGGGGTATCACTCTGTCATGCAAGCTGAAGTGCAATGGCATGATCATGGTTCACTACAGCTTCAACCTCCCAGACTCAAGCAATCCTCCTGCCTCAGCCACCCAAGTAGCTGGGACCACAGGTGTGCCAACATACGTGGCTAATTATTGCATATTATGTAAAGATGGGGTTTTGCCATGTTAGCCAGCCTGGTCTCAAAACTCCTAAGCTCAAGTGATTCACCCACGTCAACCTCCCAAAGTGTTAGGATCACAGGCATGAGCCAGCACCAGCCCCACACCAATCTTGACAATCAAAAATGTCTCCTGGCATTGCCAAATGTCTTCTGAGGGGCAAAATTACCTCCAGATGAGAAACTAACCCTAGAATAGAGAAGTCCCATTCTATCAAGTCATGAAACATGGTAGAATTCCTCATATACAGATTCATAAAAATGCTATATTCTAAGAATAAAACAACATGCCACCCTAAAAAAAAGAGAAATGAATGCAAAGGTAAACAAGTTGGCCTTCAGTGGTGAAAAATTTTCATCCATAAGTAACTAAGCCATTTCTACAAGTGACACAATAAAACAACAGAAGGAATTGAGGCTAAGAAGGAAAAGCTGAAAAATGCATGATTATATTATATGTAGTTAGAGTACCAGGGGTCTGTGCTTCATTTTCTGTCTTCAAACAAAGTTTGAAAATCTCTCTCCAAATTCCAATTTTCCACTGGCAACTCTGCTGAGTGAACGAGACCTACCTGACCCTACATACAGGTGACAGGAAGCTCAGCAAAAGAACAACTGAACTAAATAATCTTCTAAGAATTCTCCAAGCTAACATGTATTTTACAGAAAGCTAGTTCTGGTATAAACTACAAAAACTCTTTTTTCTTTTTTTGAGACAGAGTCTCACTCAGTTGCTCAGGCTGCAGTGTAGCGGCATGATCTGAGATCACTACAACCTCTACCTCCTGAGTTCAAGCCATTCTTCTGCCTCAGCCTCCCGAGTAGCTGGGACTACAGATGTGCGCCATCACACCTGGCTAACTTTTGTATCTTTTGTAGAGACAGGGTTTCACCATGTTGGCCAAGCTGGTTTCAAACTCCTGACCCCAATTGATCTGCCCACCTCGGCCTCTCAAAGTGCTGGGATTACAGGTGTGAGCCACTGCACCCACCTAAATGCTCTTTCGACAATTACATCACATGGAGAAATACTTCACTGAAAATTCAGCTTCCGCCCTAACTTTCCGGCTAAATACTTTACTGGGAATTCAGCTTCCACCCAACATCAAACTTCACACGATATAATAACATATACTTCACACACATAGGCTCATTACAGTTTTACTATTCCATGACCCTGAGATTCAGAATCCCTTCTCCATGTAACTTTAAATCTTACTGATCACTGGGCACTGTGGCTCACATCTGTAATCCCAGCTCTTAGGGAGGCAGAGGTGGGAGGATAGGTTGAGCCCAGGAGTTCGAGACCTGCCTGAGCAATACAGCGAGACCCCATTCTCCACAAAAAGGAAAAAAAAAAAAAAAGACAAAAAAAAATCTTACTGATCTTTAACGTTCTCTTTAAGAAATGCCAGAGGTTATTATCAGAACTTCTTGTGGCTTTTGACATTCTACATCTCTTTATTCTCTTCCTTTGGTTCCTGTAATATTACTTTTCTCTCTGTCCATGGGCCACCTCCAGTGACTTCAATGAAGTTTCTAACACCCAACAATCCAGAAAAGTTAATGCATTTAACTGTTTGCCTCCCCTACCATACTTTATTAAACACATAAGTTGGGATAAAGCCTTTCCTGAGGATGACAAAAGGGAGTATCATAACGCAGATAATAACGGTTTTATCTACCGAAGTGATTCCAAATGGAAAACACAATTATATTATTTCCCTGACTGTAGTTCAGTGGCTCTCTTCCATCTACAAGATACAAGATAAAAACGTTTCTCTCCCATGAAATACAAAATCATCCATTGTCTAGAGATCCTGGCTTTCTCTCCAACATCCTTTCCTATAGATTCTCTACCCATCTTGACTCTAGTGATACTGACAACCTATGTGCTCGTGTACCTTTCTGCCCATGCAATTTCACAACTCTGTGCCATTACACACACTGGCCCCCTACCCTAGCTGGATAATATTTCTATTCTTCACTCCACATGTCCTTCGAAATCAGGCTTTAGAATCACCACTTTAGTGAGCCCTTCTTTAACTCACCCAGAGATTTATACTAATATCACACCCAATTATTAGGACTCTGATATTTACTTCAATATAGTATAATCATATTTTTTTTACTTACTAATATGACTCCTTGGGAACTTCTTGAGGCTAACAATCATCTTACTCATCTCTAAATCCCTAGCATCTAGGAAATTGTCTGATACATAATAGGTAACTTTAATAGATGTTTGATAAAGGAATAAATTCCTACCTTATAGCCTTTTAAGAATTAAATTGGATGCTGTTTTTAAAAGTGGTCTACAGGCCAGGCGTGGTGGCTCATGCCAGTAATCCCAGCACTTTGGGAGGCCTAGGCAGGCAGATCACAAGGTCAGGAGTTTGAGACCAGCCTGATCAACATGATGAAACCCCATCTCTACTAAAAATACAAAAAAATTAGTCAAGCATGGTAGTGCATGCCTATAATCCCAGCTACTCAGGAGGCTGAGGCAGAAGAATCACCTGAACCTGGCTGGTAGAGGTTGCAGCGAGCCAAGATTGCCCCACTACACTCCAGCCTGGGCGACAGAGTGAGACACTGTCTCAAAAAATAAAAAAAAAAGTGATCTATAAACCATAAATATCTAGGACACTAATGTTCAGTGAAGGGGAGGTTTTCAATTTGAGAGGAATCTGTATCAAAGAACTATAAAACCTAAGAAACAAAAGAAGTTATTTTTTCTTTAGAAAGCATAAGAGGATTACTAAATCCAGAAAATACAATTATTTTCCTTGTCGAGTACACTCATTATTTTAGGATAATAATAACCTATTGAAGAATTAGTGGGTAAAACATAAACACAAACATGGTATTAAGATGATTATCTGCTGTCAATAATATGCTGAAGATAATATACATAACATAAGGACAATATTTACTTGTAGAGTCTGAATTCCAATAAGTGGAAAGTGATCAGGCAAAAACTGCTTCTTTTGCAACTTAATATTCTTGCTATGTACCTCTTTTGGTTTGTGTAGTAATTCTACACAAAGACCAAAAGAAACTATAAGATGCACTGCAGAGATTTCTCATACCATTCCTTATATGTACAGCACAACAGGAAAACCAGGCAATGACACAATGATGATCACTGAACATACTGGCAACTTCAAGTTCCTTTCTTTCATTCTACTCTACAGAAATGGTTATAACACAAGAAGAAAAACTGGAGGAGGTTCTTTCCTTTAAGAAAGCAGTGAAAACAAAGTCAATTCAAACTCAATTCTTGCCCTCTTTGGGCCCCTTCAAGTTTACTTAAGCTAAAAATATTCACTCCCATGCTCTTCGGGCCTCCTTAGTTATAATTCCTCCATTTTTTCCTAAGAAATATTTTATCATTGCAATTCACAGTCTTAATAGCTAAAAGCAGGTAGGCTTAACCATCCCTGTTTATCAGTGGTCTCTAAGTTTCAGAATCTATGAAGTTCTAAAGTTCTGAGGTTCCACAGTTCTAAAAAGTTCTCATAAAGGTAAGTAACTTTATCTACCATAGAAATGAAGTTATAGAGATTAGGTTCTCAAAGTAGTCCACAAATGCCAGTTACATTACATAATATTAAAGCAAAATAGACATGCCAAGCTTTCAAGCCTAGATCCCTGCTCATGTAGCTCCCTCTGCCTAAAATATCCCTGCTTCTCCCATTCCACCTCATTTCACCTCCAGCTAACTTCTACTGATTCTTTAGGTCTGTTTACATGTTACTCCCTCCGGCCTCCAGTAAACCGTTTTTTTGTTTGTTTGGTTGGTTTTTGTTTTTTTGTTTTGAGACAAGGGTTCCTTCGGTCACCTAGGTTGGAGTGCAGTGGCATGATCAGCTCACCATAACCTTGAATTCGTGGGCTCAAGTGATCCTCCCATCTCAGCCACCTGAATAGCTGGGACCAGAGACTCACACCATCACACCCAGCCAATTTTTAATTTTTTGTAGACACCCATCTCAGTATGTTACCCAGACTGGTCTTGAATTCCTGGCCTCAGGCAATATGCTTGCCTGAGCCTCCCAAAATACTGGGATTAACCAGCATGAGCCACCGTACCCAGGCCCCTCCAGTATACCTTTCTAAACTAATTCTTCCATGATGTACAAAAGCTGTATTAATCCCTGCTGTATATTCTCTTAAGTGATAGGTATTTTACTTTCATATTTAAGGAAATTCCTTGTGTCTCTCCTCACCTGAATAAGTCCCTGAAAATAGCTGTGTTATCTCTTACAAGCTATTTTATTGCAGTGCCTGGCACACAGTGACACTGAAAAAAATAATCTGTTTAAAGACTATTCAGAATATTGTCCCAAGTGTTCTCCAGCATACAGTACTTTTTCCAAAGGACTATCTGTAACTGCTTCTCACCACATTTTTACACATTCCCTTCTATTATGAATCTTTAATATCTCCCAAAATATCTTCCTAAAAAAATTGGAATTAAAGAGAGTAAAATAAAGAAACCAACATGTATCTTCATGAATAAATTTGAATCAGCCATCTATGATTGTCATCAGTAATAGAAACAACTAAAAAGGCCAGGTGCAGCGGCTCACACCTGTAATCCCTGCACTTTGGGACGCCAAGGTGGGTGGACTGCTTGAGCCCAGAAGTCCAAGACCAGCCTAAGCAATATGCTGAAACCTCATCTCTACAAAAATACCAAAGTTAGCCCAGTGTGGTGATGTGTGCCTATAGCCCCAGCTACTGGGGAGGCTGAGGCAGAAGGATTGCTTGAAACTAGGTCAAAGTTGCAGTGAGCCAGGATCGTGCCACTATACTCCAGGTTGGGCAACAGAGTAAGACCAGCTCTCAAAAATAAAAAAATTGCAGAAAAAGCTTAACTATATTAATAAACTCTAAGTTAAAACCTTATAATCCTCATTTGTTACCACCTTACCTGGATTAGGTTTTCACTAGAACATGAATCATTACTTTTTTGATGGTCATAATGATGTTTTCGTTTCCACTCATGAACAGTCTCCTTATATGTGGAATCTGAAAGTAATTGTTCAGTTTTCTGCCTAGTCACAGTTGATGAAACCTGGGAGCTTTCCAGGTATTGTTTTTCTTCCTGCTTAGTCTTCGACTTGTTAGAATCTAAACTGAAGACATTTTCTTCTACAAGTTTCTGGAGGGTGTCACGGGATTTTATAGGGATTTTGAAACTGATCTTCCGTCTTCTAGATTCCAAGGGTTCCTTAATCATCTTGTTGGAATTATAATCCTGAGAAAATTGGTTTCTCTTCCATTTCTCTAAGACACATTTTTCAGAATTTCCTCTAAATTTATTGTCAGTTTCTTTCCTGAGTTCTTTCATCTTCTCTCTCTGAATAAGTAAATGAGACCACTTATTTTCACTTGCCTGGCCTTCAGCTTTGGGTTTCACATCACTGGCAATCTGAGGACTACTAAGGCTTTTAATTTCAGGGTCAAACTTGCTCCTAGCATTTGTTAATTTGATATCTTTAGGTTTAAAATCTACACATTTACGTATGTCCTTTTTAGTTCCATTTGAAGAAGGACCCTGTGAAATAATTTGATTATCATTTGAATATGATGCTTCTTGGAGTTTAATAGGTCCTTGGGATGAAGAACTGATTTTTGGTCTCTTTCTGAGAATGTCAATTTTTATATTCAATCTGTAAAACAGCACAGAAACCCAGGTTACATTATAATTATACATAATGTTGCACTCTATCATTTTACTTAGAAATAACAGAATTAGGCTGACACTAAGCTTCATAAAAAGTAAGAAATAGCTACATTAAGAATGAAGTGGAAATGATTACTCACTAAATGGTGTTAGTTTGCTATTTGGAAAAAAAAAGTTACAACTATAAATAGTACCAAACAACATATTCCAAATAAACACTTAAGTGTAAAATAATTATTATCATAATAATTTTGTACTTTATATTAAACCTTTAAAAACTAGCAAGAAAAAAGAGAATACAGCCAAGCATGGTAGCTCATGCCTATAATCCCAGTACTTTGGGAGGCCAAGGCAGGTAGATCATGAAGTCAAGAGATCGAGACCATCCTGGCCAATGTGGTGAAACCACGTCTCTACTAAAAATACAAAAAATTAGCTGGGTGTGGTGGCTCACGCCTGTAGTCCCAGCTACTTGGGAGGCTGAGGCAGGAGAATCACTTGAACCCAAGAGGCAGAGGTTGCCATGAGCCGAGATCGTGCCACTGCACTCCAGCCTGGCATCAGAGCAAGACTCCGTCTCAAAAAAAAAAAAAACAAAACAACTCTATGTCTGATTTTTTTTTTTTTTTTTTTTGAGATGGAATCTCACTCTGTAGACTAGGCTAGAGTGTAGTAGTGCAAACATGGCTTTCTGCAGCTTCAACCTTCCAGGCTCAAGCAATCCTCATACCTCCCAGACTACCACGTAACTAGGACTACAAGTGCATGCCACTGTGCCTAGCTAATTTTTGTAATTTTTTTGTAGAGACAAGGTTTTGCCATGTTGCCCAGGCTGGTCTCAAACTCCTAGGCTCAAGAGATCCACTTGCCTTGGCCTCTCAAGGTGCTAGGATTCCAGGTGTGAGCCACTGTACCAGGCCTATCTGATTTCTCGTTTGCTTTTTTTGAGACAGCGTCTCACTTTGTCACCCAGGGTGTAATGTAGTGGTGCAATCTTTGCTTACTCCAGACTCAATATACCAGGCTCAACAGATCCTCCTACCTCAGCCTCCAGAGTAGCTAGAACTATAGGTACACACTATCACATACAGCTAATTTTTTCTTTTTTCTGAGATGGAGTCTCCCTCTGTTGCCAGGCTGGAGTGCAGTGGTGTGATCTCAGCTCGCTGCAACCTCTGCCTCCTGGGTTCAAGCAATTCTCCTGTCTCTGCCTCTCAAGTAGCTGGGACTACAGGTACGTGCAACCACGCCCAGCCAATTTTTGTATTTTTAGTAGAAACAGTTTCACCATGTTGGCCAGGATGGTCTCAATCCTTTGACCTTGTGATCCGCCCGCCTCAGCCTTCCAAAGTTCTGGGATTACAGGCATGAGCCACCGCACCGGACCAATTTTTGTATTTTTTTTGTAGAGATAGGGTTTTGCCATGTTGCCTAGGCTGGTCAAACTCCTGGGCTCAAGAGATCTGCCCACTTTACCCTCCCCAGTATGCTGAGGCTACAGGCATGAACCACTACACCTAGCCTCATTTCTTAATAGAGAACTTCCTAAATGTAAAAACAGTGGGAGAAATAACAAAGGAAAACACTGATAATATGTGACTATTTACTTTAAAACTTTAGCATATTAAAAATTAATAAAAATTAAAAGAACTAGGAAATATTATTTGTTAGATAATTAATTTAAAGCTAAATAAAATTTTAATAAGCTTACTAGCCTTAGTAGATAAAAAGCTCATCAAAAAGGACTAAGATTCTGGAATAGGGCATAAACAGAAATTTAATAAAAGAAAATAGCTAAAAAACATTTGAAAAAAGTTTGTCTTCTCTAGTAACCACAGACAATGCTACGGATAATAATAGCATCCCATTTTCTTCTATTGAATTAGCAAAGACTTTACAATAACATTAAATACCAGCGAGGGGTGGTAAAATGGACTCTCACATGTCACTGGTGGAAATGTAAAAGAACCTAACAGTTCTACAAAGAAATCTTAATATAAATTAGAAACTCCAAAAATAGTCATTTTTATGTCTGAAATTCCTATTTTAGAATTGGTATAGCCAAGGTGAAAAAATCAGATATGAAAAAAAATATTAAAAGATATTCAATTCAGGATCACTTATAATAGCAAAACAATCAGGTACAGCTGGGCACAGTGGCTCACGCCTGTAATCCCAGCACTTTGGGAGGCCGAGGCGGGTGGATCACGAGGTCAACAGATCGAGACCATCCTGATCAATATGGTGAAACCCCATCTCTACTAAAAATACAAAAAATTAGCTGGGCATGGTGGTGCACACCTGTAATCCTAGCTACTCGGGAGGCTGAGGCAGGAGAATTGCCTGAACCCAGGAGGCAGAGGTTGTAGTGAGCCGAGATCGCGCCATTGCACTCCAGCCTGGGTAACAAGAGTGAAACTCTGTCTCCAAAAAAAAAAAACCAATCAGGTACAAAGTAACTACTAAAATTTTGGAAGTGACTTTAAAAAGTGATATATTCATATGATGAAATAGCAGTTTTTTAAAAGGATGTTTATGAAAAGTCTTCAGTGATATAAAACACATTGAAAAGCAAAAAACAAGCATGATACAAATCTGTACACATAATATGATCTCAACATTTTAAACAAGCATGGTAAAAAGGCCAGAGAGAAATGTGCTAAAATGTTAGAAACAGCAATAACAAGAGGTGATAATTATATTTTCCTGCTTAATAAAAGTAGACATTACTTTGTAGTCAGAAAAAAAAGGGGAAAAATGTCAATCAAACACAATCTATTAATTTATATCAGTAGGCACCTGAGAGCCAGTAGAGGACAGATCAGATAGGGTGTTTACCCTGAATTAGATTATATCCCAGCAAAAGAGAAACACTAAACAAGTGATTTCTCAAATAATTAATTATGTCAGAACAAACTATAAATAGAGGTTTTATAGGAGTCTCACCTGAGTTTTCATCATATATGCATGCATGAATGTATGTATGTCTTCTTTTGTTTGACAGAGTCTCAATCTATCACCCAGGCTAAAGTACAGTGGCAAGATCAAACTGCAGCCTGGAAATCGTGGGTTCAGATGATCCTCCAGGGTCAGCCTCCCAAGTAGGTAGGAATACAGGCATGTGCCGCCACAACACTCAGCTAATTTTTAAAAAACTTTTTGTAGGCTGGGTGTGATGGCTAATATAATTCCAGCATCTTGGGAGGCAGAGGTGGGCAGGTCGCTTGAGCTCAGGAGTTTGAGACCAGCCTGGACAACATGGCAAAACCCCACCTCTACAAAAAATACAAAAATTAGCTGGGCATTGTAGTCCCAGCTACTCAGGAGGCTGAGATGGAAAGACTGCTTGAGCCCAGGTGTTAGAGGTGGCAGTGAGCTGCCACTCACTCACTTGTAACTAGACTCTTTTTTTCCTGCTTGAAAATTTCAATTCTCATAGTAATAGGGGAATAGAAGGAGACACTGACTTTAAGGGAACTGACGGTCACTGGGTAGATAGATGAGATTATGGAGATGTAGGCTGCAGGTAGCCACTGTTTTATTTTTAAAAGTGTGACTGTCAATCGTCTCTGGTGCTTTTCTCAAAAAAATGATTCAGGAGGCCAGGTGCGGTGGCTCACGCCTGTAATCCCAGCACTTTGGGAGGCTGAGGCGGGTTGATCACGAGGTCAAGAGATCAAGACCATCCTGGTCAGCATGGTGAAACCCTGTCTCTACTAAAAATACAAAAATTAGATGGGCATGGTGGCGCGTGCCTGTAATCCCAGCTACTCAGGAGGCTGAGGCAGGAGAATTGCCTGAACCCAGGAGGTGGAGGTTGCAGTGAGCCGAGATCGCGCCATTGCACTCCAGCCTGGGTAACAAGAGCGAAACTCCGTCTCAAAAAAAAAAAAAAAAAAAAAAGATTCAGGAATACAAGTAGGCTCTTCTAATTACTTAAAAGAAAACAAGTGATGTCTTTCTAAGATTCCCTGTGGGAAAATGACAGTGTCAATAAAATGCAGGTTTCTGGGCCCTTTGTCTTACTTTCATTTTTTTATTACAAATTTGTCTTGATGTACCCAATTATGTATACAAATCCTTTTCTTCCTATAGAAAGAAACTGTGCCCCTTCAGAACTGCTGCATAGTCCATCACCCACCATAAAAGGTTTGGAGGGCGACTGTAAAAAGTCCCAGGTTCTAAAGTAAATATGTACAAGAATGAATGTATACATCATCTGTTTTTACATGTCTTTGCAACAAACTGTCACTTTGGTTTCCAGCAGAGGGAGCTAGAGGAATAGAGCTTCCAAATGTGGCCTCCTGTGTGGGGCCCAGAGTTAAGGGCCCTTCGTGCCAAGAGCTGTGGAGGCTCTCCTGAATGGGGCGGGGGGGAGAGGTAACGAAGAAGTGACTGAGAAACCTCCCATGCCAAAGAGACAGGAGGTGCCCAGGAAACAGCTGCTTCATGCTATTCAGGCCATGACTGGATTTAACATCAGAAGTCATTCTACAAACAGTGGTGTGCCTCAGTGTGTGCAGAGGCTAGAGAACCACCAGAAGGGGCTACCAAAGTTAGGAAGACAGAATTGTTTCAGCCAGTGACTTTAAAAGAGACCCTGATGCCTTGTGGTGCCCTTCAGAAATTCAAACAATAATGCAGAAGTGTCTGCTTTGTTTTAGAATTTATGGTGTATAAAATTTATGTTTTTAAAAAAGCTTTCCTACAGTTGGTTTCCACACCTGAAATTGTGATACTCTGAGAGTTACCTAGCTGAAAATTCAATGTTCAAATCCTACCTTGGCTCCAATTTAACATTTGGTGCTTTGTGGATTGACTCGAACTGCTGGGGCTTTGCAATTTCACTTGTGATAACAGCTCTAGCATTATTTCTATGCAATGTCTTTGAAGCAGGATTGCTTGCCTATTTCTTCTCTGCCTTTAGTGAAGGCAGTTTCTTTCAAACTTCACTGAGGCATCAATAGCTCTTTGGCAATGTCCCTTACCATGATCATTAACTGTAAGTTTTTGCCTTGAGTTTACAAATCTTACTTGTGTGTTGCACTGATGTTCCCATGTAGTAATTTTTAGTTGGTTGTGAAAAAAAAATCAATCCTGGGCTGAAGTTAGCATTTAAGTTGTTTAAAAAAAAGAAAAGAAAACTAGTCTCAGATTTTAAAACTTGTAATTAAATTGAAATTTAAAAAAATAGAAAAAAATTTTTGTGTGTGTAGAGATGAGGTCTTACTGCATTTCCCAAGCTGGTCTTGAACTCCTGGCCTCAAGCCTTCCTCCCACCTTGGCCTCTCAAAGTGCTGGGAATACAAGTATGACCCACTGTGCTCAGCTTCTTGCTTATATTTTTATTGCTAATACATTTCTAAGTATTTAAACCACAGAGCTGGAATTATGGTAATGGTGCATGTTAACTGCCTTTCCAGATGATAAAATTATCTCTAATTTTTCATCTGTATTACAGCTTTCACTATTTGCACACCTATTTCAGAAACTTCTCTAGAGTTGAATTAATAGAGAGATTTTTATAGAACACTTTATACTTTACTCTCTTACATATGGATATAAGAACAAGGGCTAAAAATGTGCCCTTAAACAAAAGGTCACTTGTTTAAGGTCAAGCAGTGTTTTAGAACTTAAAATTAAAAAAGGAAAATAAGGAGATCAGTCTAAAAGGCATTAAAATAGTTCAAAAAAATGTAGCAAGGGAGAGTCAACATAATATTTGTGCAAGAATATACTTTGAGAATAACACAGAAGCAAAGTAACACCAAAAAACAGGAGATGATTCAGAAGAAAAACTGCAGAAAAGTCAAGGGCAAGTTGAATTTTTTTTGTTTTTCATTTTTAGCAAACACTAACAGAGATTGTTTGGGAAGCAGAACTTTTAACATATAATGCCTTCTTACTTGTTTTCCCTTAACTTCCTAATTTTTGGAGAAACCTTGATGTCACCAGGTTTTATCACACATTGTAACTTTCTATACTTATTTACCACCACCATTAGCAACAAGTAATTCCTGCAGCACAAAATTCACTGAAATTTGTATCCAAAAAGTGCAAAAATTAAAGAACAATAATTTCCAATATTCTGACCATCATTCCCCAAGTTCTCTAGCTATAAGCACATTCTGGTTAATCAACATGGTTTTAGAGCCATATTAATTCTGTAAGATATGTATTCACTTCATGGGTAGTATCTGAAAATGATTTATCCAAAATTTCTAAATTAGCCTCATAACTCATCTCGCTTGCATATGTAATGAAGTTATGTATCTTATAATCATGTGCCAAAATCAAATCAGTTGAGATAAAAATGTACCTTTGAGTGTAATTTACATGATAGTTTTCATAAACTTACTTCACTCAAATTTTCCTTAAATTTACAGTAATATTAAGATAATTCCAAAATCATAATATGTGATATAGCTAGAGATATTTGCATGCAAAACAGTACTCTTCAAAGTAAATAAAAATTTTCCAAATCTAAATATTTAGTCTCATAATTCTAAACCAAAATAGTAAAAAGAAAAAGGAGAAATTTACCTTTTCAGTTCTTGTCTTCTTTTCATATTACAGTACAAAGTATCTGCATGATCTGATCTCTGAAATTTTTTTTTAAAAAAAGGTCTATCATTTAGGAAACATAAATTGTACAATGGTACATATTTTTTTCTACAGTTTATGATAGTGAATAGGCTGACACAATAATTTACTTAACACTTCCAATAATCCCGTCAAATAGTATCATCATCCCTGTTTCACAAAGCTCAAACAGACCTAGGTATCTTTCTCAAAGTCACAGAGCAAGCCTGCAGCAGAGCAGTCATCTGAAACCAGTTCTGTCTGACTCTCTCTATGCTACCAACCTATTTCTCTACGTACTCTGAGGAAACAGGGCCAAGCACAAGAAAGATAAGAGAGACATAAAATATAGTTCATGTCCTAAAGAGCTTAGAGCGTATTGTTTTACATATAATAAAGAAAAGAGAAGTAGAACATGTATGAATAACCTAATAAAAGGATATAACTGTCAAAACAGAAGAGTCAAAATGTGCTAAAACAGTTCAAAATATCAACCACTTAAAGAGGAAAGGTACCTAGGAAAACAGGTGGACAAAATAATAATCATAAATAATAAAGCTTGAAAGATGGGTAAAAGAAGAAGGCATTCTAAGAAGCTGAGGATAACTGGTATAAATTCAGCAGAAAGAAAATAAACCAGCCTAGCTAAAGGCAGAGGGCCTCTTTCAAGGAAAAAGGGGAAAAAAGAAAGAAAGAAAGAAAACTGATAAGTTAAGGTATGAAGAAATTGAAGAGAGCCCTGAATGAGTAGTGAGTAGAGATTTTCAGCAGAGGAGAAATGGGATGAAACTAGTGTTTTAAGAAGGTTAATATTGCAAAAATAAATAGAAACAGCAGCTTAATTATATGAAAACAAGCAAGTAAATTCTTAAAAACACTATTCTGCACCCCTGGAACTTTCACCACCTTCTCTTACATACCCACTATGTAGCTATCCTGGATATGTATATAACTTCAACTTGAATGTGGTAAGTACTTTTACCACTCACCTATGGATTAGCTTAATGTGTTTAATCTGCTGTCACTGTTTCTAATTATTTGTATGATAGTGGAAATAACTCTGGACTTGGCTCTGTTGCTGTACACAGTTTGTGGCCTTAGAAAAGTCACTTAACCTTCTAGATTTCAATTTCTGAATCTGAAAATGTAAACAATGCATCTGCCTTGGCTACCTCAAAAGGAGACAAATATAACTTTTGGAAGGCTGAGGTGGGTGGATCACTTGAGGTCAGGAGTTTGAGACCATCCTGGCCAACAAGGTAAAACCCCGTCTCTACTAAAAGTACAAAAATTAGTCTGGCCTGGTGGTATGCACCTGTAATCCCAGCTACTCAGGGGCCTGAGGCAGGAGAATTGCTTGAACATGGGAGGTGGAGGGTGCAGTGAGCTGAGGCAGTATCACTTGAACGCTGGAGGTGGAGAGTGTACCACTGCACTCTAGCCTGGGCAACAGAGCAAGACTCTGTCTCAAAAAATATATATATGTAACCATATATGTGAGAAGATTTAAAAACTGTCTAAATTTAGAGCCGTGTTGTCTAATCCCACATGGTAGGATCTAACAGGTCAAGAAATAAAAAACCTGATAAATGGTTTGGTGTGTAGAAGAAAGAAAACAACAAACATTGACTTTCTACTGACTATCAAAAAGTCATTGGAAAAATTTATATCACAAACCCTCTGTCAATTAAAAATTTAGTATAAATAACTTTTAGTGAGCTACGGTATCTAAACACTCACCAGTTTTCTCTTTTCTGATGAACCTGATCTTATAGAAGATGAACGAGTAGAACTTGATGAGGTTTCTCTCTCTTTCTTGTCCTAAAAATGCCACAAAGAAAATGAAATTTAAAAAGCACAAAACAAAGCACAGTATAAACAGAACTATTACATCACTAGTAGTACGAATCAACATTTCCATTCAATAATGAACTTTGGTGGAGAAGAATGTTTACAGATACACAAACTTTGGTAAAAGGAAGGAGATTCAACTAGAAATCAGAACTTCTAAATGCTCACAAAACAGAGAAAAGACACAGGTGTCCGAGCAGGAAGCCAGCTGACAGCTCACATAAGGTCATTGTGAGGTGGCATTGCCACGGTGAGATTCAGTCATCTACAAAGCAAAGCCACACATCCACTTACTTTTCAGTGGATTCTGAATTCAACAGACCTAGGACAAGTTTGTCTGAAGTACCTACCATGTACTAAAGACATTCCAGACAGTGGAGAGAGATGAATAAAAATAATAATAACAGTTCCTGCCTTCACGAAGGTCAAAATCTAGTACAGGAATTTACAAATAAAAAAGTCATATATTTAGTGTGCCAGATGATGCTATGGGGAAAAAAAAAGCAGAGAAAGGAAACAGGAAGGGCTGAAAGTCAGGAGTGGGGAGATTTGCCATTTTAAACAGAGTAGTCAGACCCCACTTACGAGTTGACATCTGAATGGGGACCTAAATAAAGTGAAGACACAAACCATTAGAATATTGAAGGAAAGAGTTTTTCAACTCAAAGGAAATGCCAGTAAGGGCAAAGCCACAGAGGCAGAAACATGCCTGGCTTGTTGGAACAGCAAGGAAGCCATGGAGTAAAGGGGATGATGTCAGGAAAGTGTCCGGGGGATGGGATAGGGAGAGTAGGTGGCATTGTCAACCACCGTAAGGATTTTGGCTTTTACGCTGGATGAAGTGGAAAACCACTGGAAAGTGTTTAGCTGAGGAGTAACATGACTGGACTTATATTTTAATAGGACCACATTGGCTAGTTTGTTGAGAACAGACTATAAGGAAGCAAATGCAGAAGCAGGGAAGTCAATTTGGAAACTACTGTAACAATTTAGGAAAAAAAGGTGCTTGGATCATGGGCCTAGCAGTGGAGGAGGTAGTCAGACTCTGAACACCGGTATACCTCATTTTATTGTGCCTTGCTTTATTTCACTTCATAGAAAATTGCAATATTTACAAATTGAAGGTTTATGGCAAGTCTATTAGCACAATTTTTCCAACAGTATGTGCTCACTTCATGTTTCTGTGTCACACTTTGGTAATTCTCACAATATTTCAAATGTTGTCATTGTTGTTATACTGGTATGGGACCTGTGCTCAATGACCTTTAATGTTATTATTGTAGTTGCTTTGGGACACCACAAACTGCCCATATGAGACAGCAAACTTCATTGATAAATGTTGTGTGTGTTCTGTTTCACCAGTCACCTGTTCCCCAGTCTCCTCAGGCCTCCCTATTCTCTGAGACACAAGAATCTTGAAATTAAGCTTATTAATAACCTAACAATGGCCTCTAAGTGTTCAAGTGAAAGGAATAATTATAAGTCTCTCACTTTAAATCAAAAGCTAGAAAGGATTACGCTTACTGAGGAAGGCATGTCAAAAGCCAACATAGATTGAAAGCTAGTCTTGTGCCAAACAATTAGACAAGTTATGAATGCAAAGGAAAAATTAATGAAGGAAATTAAAAGCACTAGTCCAGTGAACACATAAATGGTAAGATAGCAAAACAGCCCCTTTACTGATATTGGGCAAGTTTTGAGTGGTCTGGACAGAAAATCAAACCAGCCACAGTGTTCCCTTTAGCCAAAGCCTAATCCAGAGCTAGGCCCTAACTCTCTTCAATTCCATGAAAGCTGACAGATGTGAGGAAGCCTCGTAAGAAAAGTTGGAAGCTAGCAGAGGTTGGTTTATGAGGTTTAAAGAATGAAGCCATCTCTGTAACATAAAAGTTTAAGGTGAAACAGCAAGTGCTAATGAAGAAGCTACAGAAAATCCAGTTGAGATTATTGATGAAGATGGCCGCTACACTAAACAACAGATTTTCAACATAGACAAACAGTCTTATAACGGAAGATGATGCCATCTAGGACTTTTACAGCTAGAGAGAGGTCAATGCCTAGTTTCAAAGGACAAGCTGACTCTGGTTAGGGGCTAATGCAGTTAGTAACTTTCAGCTGAAGCCAATACTTAAAATTTACCGCTCAGATAATCCTAGGTACCTTAAGAATGATGTTAAATCTGTTCTGCCTGTGCTCTAGAAATGAAACAACAGAGCCTGGATGACAGCACATGTGTTTATAGCTTGATTTACTGAATATCTTAAGCTCACTGTTGAGACCTACTCAACAAAAAACAAAAACCTTCGTGAAAGTGTTTTGAGAAGGTGTAATCAGCTGTATCAAATGCTGCTGATATGCCAAGTCAGATGAGATCTTAGAAATGACGAATGGATTTAGCAAGATAAAAACCACTGCTATAGGAGTGATGGCAAGAAAAAGTCTGATAGAGTAGGTTTAAGAGGGAATGAGGGGTTAATTGCAAACAACATACCAATTAATAATGGCAAATGAGGAGGAAAACTACATAAATTACACAGAGTACCAGCTGGCCATGCTTCAGGGTTACCTTTCCAACTATCACTATACCTGTGAGGCCAAATTAGTAATCAGAAAGTTAGTAAGTAGGCAAGGAACAAACACCAAAAAGTACACTACCTAGAACTTCACCCAGGTCGTGAAAAAGTCTTATGAACTAACCTGCTACCAGAGAAATCACTTTATTTTGTGAATATTCACCTTTGCCAGATTAGTCTGTCATCTTGAACAGTAACACAGCATAAACACTGTCTAATTCTGATGATCAACTATCAGGCTGTTCAGAGAGCATATACTAAAACTGATCACACGGTTTTCTGTTTGGCTTCCTGGAGATAATACCCAGCTCAATTAACGAGATGTCCTAAATTTCATCTACCAAAACAGTACTACTTTTTTTTCTTTTTCGAGACAGGACCTCACTCTATCACCCAGGCTGGAGTGCAGTGATGAGAACATAACTCACTTCAGCCTCTATCTCCTTGGTTCAAGGATCCTCCCACCTCAATCCTCCTATCGCAGCTTCCTGAGTAGCACAGGTGCATACCATCATGCCTGGGTTTTGTTTTTTTGTGTGGTTTTTTTTTTTTTTTTTTTTTTTTTTTTGTAGAGACAGAGTTTCACCATGCTGCTAGGCTGGTCGTAAATTCCTGGTATCAAGTGATCCTCCTGTCTCAGCCTCCCATGCTGAGATTACAGGTCTGAACCACCACACTCAACCCCCAAAACACTTCTTAAGGTAGTTTCTGAGAGAATAAAGATATGGTAAGTATGTCTTCTCCACTACTAGCCTCACCCACATAGTGCTGGCCATTCCCTAGCCAAGGCTGAGGAAACTGAAAAAGGAGAAAACATGGAAAATGGTTCAATGGTGAGTTATTGCTATTTAGGGGGCTTAGAATTGAGTCCAGGAATGCCTAGGCAAACAACTTACCTCTACGTGACTATTCTCTAAGCCTCAGTTTCTTCATCTGTGTAATTGGAATAATAGTACCCACCTCATAGAGTTGTGAGGAATACATAAAACAACAGCAAATAAAACATAGGAAAAGCAAATGACTTTTCCTGGATCAGCTGGGCAGAAAACAAAATATTTATATAAATCACTATAATAGTAAGGTGTATTCTTTTCATTACTGTTAAAATAGAAAGGTATTGGCTGGGCACAGTGGCTCACACATGTAATCCCAGCACTTTGGGAGGCCAAGGCAGATGGATCACAAGGTCAGGAGATCTAATCCATCCTGGCCAACATGGTGAAACCTTGTCTCTACTAAAAATACAAAAATTAGCTGGGTGTGGTGGTACACGCCTGTAATCCCAGCTACTTGGGAGGCTGAGGCATTAGAATTGTTTGAACCCAGGAGGCAGAGGTTGCAGTAAGCCAAGATCGCGCCACTGCACTCCAGCCTGGTGACACAGGGAGACTTGGTCTCAAAAAAAAAAGAAAGAAAGGTATCTCTAAAATTCTTACTTTTTCATCAAAATTGTGTGATGAGGTGGTGGTGTCTTTCCTCTGAGATGTCTCTTTTTTCCCATGGGGTTCTTTGCTGGACATCCTGAGAAGCTAAAACAAACATTAAAAATGCATGATGTGCTTTTTGCAATAAAAAGTAAAATAGAAATTCATCTTCTTTCAGTTATATAAAAATTGGAGTTTTACAAAATGATTACTATTTTTTAACCATTCCCAAGATGACAATATTCTCTCACTGTTTCACTTCCCTTCACTTACATTCTTCAAAATTACCTATTCCTCTCCTTCAGCTTTATCTATCACCTTTCCAGGAATGAGTCTCAAACCATGCCTTGATCCCTGACTTCTCACTTAAGCATCATATCACCATTTTCAATTGCCTCCAGGACTGCTATATTCTGCACCAACTATACTTCAAAGCCAATTAGCCAGTCATAAGTTTCATTGTCCCGAAACACCTTCAGTCATTCAGTGAACGAAATTTTGACATGGTTTTTTTTGGTTTTTTTTTGAGTCTTGCTGTCATTACACATAAAATAGATAACCGATCCCAAAGGGTTTTTGAGGTACTCAAACAATGGATGTAAAATACATCTTGGGACCAGGCACAGTGGCTCACGCCTGTAATCCCAGCACATTGGGAAGCCGAAGTAGGCAGATCACTTGAGGTCAGTCTGAGACCAGGCTGGCCAACATCATGAAACCTTATCTCTACTAAAAATACAAAATTAACCAGGTGTGGTGTTGTATGCCTGTAATCCCAGCTATACAGCTGGGCAGGAGAATCGCTTGAACCCAGGAGGCAGAGGTTGTAGTGAGCCGAGATAGCACCACTGCACTCCAGCCTGGGTGACAAGTGTGAAACTCTGTCTTAACACACACACACACACACACACACATCTTGCATAGGTTGGTAAATAGTAAGTTCTACATGCATACTTGCTTGCAAGGTTGTCTTTCTACTAGACCCTGAGCTCCTTGAGTATGCTGTATTAAAAACTTAGAAGGTGCTCATGAATGCCTGAGTGAATAAATAAGCGAATTCTTCTTCCTTGGAATACTAACTCTTTCATTCTGAACCACTTCAAATTTGTTCATTGTAGTTCCTCTGTCCACTTCCCATCCCAGTCACACTTTTCCAGCCCTGCTATGGACCAAGTCAATACTATTAATGGATGACAGTATTTGTGGGCTATCCCAGAAAAACATTTATGTTTATGTTTACTCCGATAAATGTTTTTATATTCATACTGGTGTGAAATTCCTATTGATTTTATGCAAATCAAAACATAAACTAAAGGAGGGGAGACTTCCTGTGCTGGCCAGTTTCAAGATGGCTCCTGATGATTCCTGTCGCACAGTAATCACACACTTATGTAATCCCCTACCACAATCAATAGGGCTGACCTGTGTAACCAATGAAATATTGCTACATGGTGGTATGTGGCTAAATCATATAAGACATCATGACTTCTGCCTTGTTCTGTCTTGGACTGCTCACTCTAGGGAAAGCCAGCCACCACGTCATGAGGACAAACAGCCATTGAAAGGCTCACAAGGGAAGAACTATTGGCCTCTTGCCAACAACCAGGACCAACTAAACAGCCAGGCATGTGAGTGGGGTACTTTTGAAGCTGATGATACTGCACCCCTAATCAAGTGACATGACAGCAGCCCTGGCACATATCTTCACTGCAACCTCATGACCAAAGCCAGACCAACCCAGAAAGTCATTTCTGAGTTCCCGACCCACAGAAACTGGGGAGTAATAAATGTTTATTGTTGTTTTAAGCTACTGTGTTTTGGTAAAATTTATGCAGCAGCAATAAATGAATAACAGTATCTCTTTAATATAATTCTTGAAACATTGAAGATTTCTTTTTTAGGATGTCTTACAAGCAGAGACCATGCTTAAAAACTCTTTTAAAAATTCCTACATAATTCATATACTAAAATCTAACCCTTTTTATCTTCTGGTTTCCAGCTGGTATTAAGTAACATTAACATACTGAATCCAGCTTTCAGTTAACCATCCAGTCATTTAGAAATAAAAAATCATCATGAACGACAGAAAAAAAAGAGAAAACAATAATTATTGGATGATGCACAGATATAGTTAGCATTTCCATAAGTTACAATCAGTGATATCCCATTTTTAATTGACTGTTGAGCCATGAGTCAACTATACATCCAGGAATACTAGATAGAAGCCATGAAGGACAGTCACTAAAAGGGATTTAGGACTATAACTCACAGAAGCTTCACGGGGATAATCTGTTTCCATTAAACTAGGAGAAGTTACACACACACACACACACCCCTCCAGATATACTTCTTAACTATAGGGGGAGGAGTTAACTTCCAGTTAGAGCTTCAAAGTGCCAAATAATCATGCTATGTCTTCTCTGGGGTTCTGAAACAAGTAGAAAACAAACAGACTAAGAAGATAGGATTTATCAACCTCATTAACTAAGAAAAGCTAACTGGAAGCGTTGTTCTCGAGACTAAATTGGGCTTCCCTCTCCTTCCCTGCTGCCTAGACGTTCGGACCAAGCCCAAGCAGGGCATCCAGAAAGCTCAAGTTTTTCTCCTGCCTGTCCCAGTGGATTTACCGGGGCTGGGGGTAGGGGGAGGGTGGAGAAAAGAACAAGAGACGCTCGAACGCCAAGAAGCCCCAACGAGTGAAGGGGACGGAAGTGCGGGGGACAGGAGACTCACTAGCATATGCTTCGGGGATCTGAAACGCGTCAAAATCAAACGCCCCGAAGCTCTACCCACTCTGAGCGCTGGTTATTAAAAACCTAAAAACAATGCAAAATAGAGCAAAACAACTAATTTCTATCCACTGGCCACACTGCAGAACTGCTGATACTGGCAACATGAAGACTAGAGCAAAAATAAAAACAAAGGAAAAGAGCGTTCGGGTCACGGGGTAGGTGAGGGTGCGAAATGAAGAACAGACCCTAATTCCAAGTCTGCTGGATAAACAGGCAAGCTCGTCGGCTGCTAGTAAACCGCCGTGGCCCGCAGGCTCTTCACGAACCGTCCAGACCCTAACACCGGGCAAGGGGCAGCCCCGGAGGCAGGCCGGCCCAGAACCACACCCTCCACCGAGCTAGCTCGTCCCCGGATCCGCCCACAGAGTCGCCCCGCCCAGGTCCTAGTGACTCCAGAGTCCCCAGTCCCGCCAGCCGCCCGCCCGCCAGGATAATGGGGGCGGGGGACGAGAGGGAACCTGACCAGTAAAACGTCAACGAACCCCTCAGTTCCTACCTAACCAGCGCCGCGGCGGTAGCAACTCCGAAAGCCCAGGCCAAGGGAGACGACCCCCGCCCCACCCCGCCCCACCAACCCTATGCCCGCTGGGAAACGTAGTTCTGCGCCCGGCCGAACGCTCCGCAGCGTTGGCTTAAATTTGCCTTTACTTCCTCTAAGGCTCGAAACGCCGGCCCCGCCCCAAGCGGCGCAGTGCACCCTGGGTGCTGTAGTCTTGGTTCGGTTCGGTGGTGGGCCGGTGAGACGGAGACGCACTGTGGAAACCGAACACTCTTATCCAATTGGACGCCGTCCCCAGTACGCTTCTGCGCAGTTTGTGGTGGCGTCGTAACGCCTCGGGGAAAGGGGAGCGGACGGTTATCTGGAATCGCTGCCTCTGGCTTTCTATTTTCTACTAACAGGAATTGGTCACTGGTTCTTCATCTTTTGTCTGTTGCACGCATCCCGCCCTCCCCACTTGCTTCCCCACTCCCTTGGATCCAGCCCTGTGGGCATTCACGTCAGTTCTCTGACCCCGCCGTGAGCCCCCCCCGCCGGGTCCCCGGGCGGGCCTGGCACAGAGGCGGTAAATATGGAGAATATGGCGGAGGAGGAGCTGCTGCCCCTGGAGAAGGAGGAGGTGGAGGTGGCCCACGTCCAGGTCCCGACCCCGGCCCCGGACTCGGCTGGGACCCCAGCTCCGGCCCCGGATTCGGCTCTGGACTCGGCTCCAGCCCCAGCCCCTGCCCTGGCCCAGGCTCCGGCCCTGTCCCCGTTCCTAGCCTCTGCCCCTGAGGAGGCTAAAAGCAGTAAGTGCAGGAGGCCCAGATCTTTCTGCCGCAGAAGAGAGAAAGTGCGCCTTGCTGGGAAGTAGGGGAGGCCCTTTTTCGCCGGGTTGGTTTTTATGGGGGAAGGCAGATTTAGGGAAATGGGGGGAGGGAAGAGGGGCTCATGTAGCGGCTAAAGCAGGGGTACAGAATCGGAGACGGCATTTCCATAAGCCTCGAGGATGTCACGGTGAAGGATATGCGGAGGGCAGGAATGCTGTAGATAGAAGGAAATAATGAGGTTAAGGGCTTTTTCGTAAAAGGGAATCTTTGTAAGATACGAAAATAGGAAGTTACATATAATTTGGGAGTTTTCCTCAGCCCAGTCTGCCATGGTTAACTAAGTTATATCAAATGTGACATAGTAACCGAGGCAACCTGTTTACGATAGTAGATCCTAAGCTGCCAACATTTGTAAACCATTACTGTCAACTAGTTTTGCTGCTTCGACATACACAAGGAGATGAGTTTTTCTCATTTGTTTTTTTCCCCCCTAGCAGCTTGCTTCCGAAGAGTATTTGAGGCTGAGTAGTAGTTGAGGAAATAAACGACTAAATTTATGGATGTTTTCCCCCATACATAAATACCAATTGAGTTTTGTACTCCATTCCATCAGAAATAGACTGTTGAGAATTAATGGCCCATATTATTGTGCTTCTGAATGTGCCTGCATGTTTTCTAAGTTTGAACCTTATAGGAATTTAAAAGATTGATGAGTAACACTTTCTTAACGATCTTCTAACATTTTAAAATGTAAGGTTTAAGAAAGACTTAACGTAAGTTCTTTTAACAAGTTAGTTTGTGGTCATAAAGTGACCTTTATATGCTTTCTGAATTGTAACTTAAAATAATCTTGAATTCATTATTTTTTCCTACTTCTAGGCCTGTTTTGAGTTTAATATTTATAAAACATTGGATAGTTATAGATAGGATTATTTTGCAGTTTTGAAACAATATACAAATTGTTGCAGATTTCAGAGTAGGGCTAATCACAGGAAAGACAAAAGTCAGGATGCTTCAGGTAAGCCCGTCCTCATCATATAAGATCAGAGCTTGTAGGTGCAAAATAAGGCCAGTTAGTTCTTCAACTACAGTAGGTAGGTAGGGATGGGGGAGGCAGGGGGAACTGAGAAGGTTGCACTCTCCTAAGTAGCCTCGTACCTCACTTCCAGGTTGTATTTGTTTATTTTAGTCAGTTATATTCGTGGTTCAGCAGCTTTAGGAAATGTATGCTTTCTCCACCTCCCCCCCATAAAAATATGTTAAACACAGTTTTTAAAGACTTATTTATAAATTCCAAAATTTGCAAATATGTAATTTGAGGAATGTATATGGTATGGGAAACCCGAAAATGCATTAATAGGACAAATAAGTAATGACTGAGAAGTCTGAAATGCATTAGAGCTAAAATATATATTAATCATTTAAAAAATTATTTTTAGTTGGTCTAGTTAGTCCTTTGAAGTCAGTCATAACTAGGTAAAGATGAAGATAGCTGATCTGAAATAGAATTGAAAATTGAGGAAAAAGTAACAGAAGTTGAAAAAGACCTTCCTAGCATCTTGGAGACCTCTGACTTAACAAGAGAAATTTGCCTATTGACTTCTGGATTAATAGTGTGTTACAAAAAGCAGATTGAGTATCTTGCATGCAGATTGTCTGATATATACTATCTTAAACTAGGGAGTGATTTCAGAGATGTTTATAGGTATATCATGAATTTTTAGACAGATCTTCAAGAATTTGTTCAGTAGTGGACCACAGGATTTTTAGTTTTCTAACTTAACCAAGCTCCTTTCTCTTATTTTGTGCTATTTAATAGTTAGAATAATTTCAATAGGCATGTCTTCATTGATTGCTATTTATCTTGTTTCACATACACAGATCTTTGAACTCTGGAAGCCAAAAGCCTTTATGGTTACAAATTAGATAGGTTAGTTTGTACACATGGATTCATTTTCAGAATATTACTGTCTGACCTAGCAAAAGATTTTTATGAAACATGAAAAAGTTTTAACTGTTTATACAGATTACATCTCATAACTCATTTGAACAGTATCAGATATAAGAAATTAACCAATATTGTTTGTTGCTCCTTTAAAAATAAGGTGAATAACCAGGCACGAGCCTATACTCCCAGCTCCTAAGGAGGCTGAGGCAGGAGCATTGCTTGAGCCCAGGAGTTTGAGGCTGCAGTGACCTGTGATTGAGCCACTACATCATTCCATGGAGGCTGGGCAACAGAGCAAGAGCCCATATCTAAATAATAAAAATATGAAAAATTACCGTTTAATAAATTTGAGCAGGAATGTCTGATAGTGCTGAATTAGATTTCAGAATTATTGACAGTGTGCTACTGCATCCAAAAGGTCTAATGATTTTTGTTTTAATTCTTGTTTAACAAATATTAGTGCCTCCTATCTGCAAGTTACTGCATTCGGCCCTTAGCTATCAGAAAGATGAACAAAGCACAGACCTTATCTTCCTGTTGCTTATTTGTGGCGGAGTAAACAGGGACACAAATTATACAAATGGGTAAACAAATGAACTGATAATGAAGCTCAGAGAGGAGTAGGCAAGAAGGTGGTAATACCAATAACTGAATTTTAAAGTCTCAAGATTTAAACTGTATAACCTAATAATATTAGCCCTGTTTATCTCACCATCTCCTGTCTCCTTGGGCTCTTTACCTATCAGTTTCTCCTAATCTTATATATTTAGTCCCCACTTTGTAATTGTTCCTTTCCCTTGCAGTGCACATATATTCAGTTCTCTCCATACTTAAAAAGAAAAAAAGCAAGTTACAGTCTCATTCCTTTTTTATACCATCAAACTTCTCCAAAAAATTTTATTTTCTGTATATCCTTTTCCCTTCCAATTTTGTTTCTACTCCCAAACACCTCACTGAACCTGCTTTCTTAAAGGTCACCAGACTTGCTTTCTTGATCTCTGCAACTGTTTGTGATATCAGTGTTAATGTTTTGCTTTTTTTTTTTGACGGAGTTTCGCTCCTTACCCAGGCTGAGTGCAATGGCGCGATCTCGGCTCACCGCAACCTCCGCCTCCTGGGTTCAGGCAATTCTCCTGCCTCAGCCTCCTGAGTAGCTGGGATTACAGGCACGTGCCACCATGCCCAGCTAATGTTTTGTATTTTTAGTAGAGACGGGGTTTCACCATGTTGACCAGGCTGGTCTTGATCTCTTGACCTCGTGATCCACCCGCCTCGGCCTCCCAAAGTGCTGGGATTACAGGCGTGAGCCACCGCGCCTGGCCCTAATGTTTTGCTTTTATAGACTCTTCTCCTTTGGCTTCTGCATTACCTTGATTCCCCTTACCATTGATTTTCTGAATCTACCTTCCTGATTCCTTCTACTTAATTTTTCTAAGGAATATCTACATCTCTCATACCTCACTACCAGATTATAGCTGTCTATAATAATCAGCAGGTTCAGCAGCATTGAGGATGTATCCCCTATTGGCTCCAATCAGAACATGTTAAACATATTTTAGACTTATTCATATATTTCCAAATTTATAAGCATCTAATTTGAAGAGTGTTTAATGCTTGAGAAACCTGAAAATGCTTTAGTGGGACACATATGTAATGACTGAGAAGTCTGAAATGCATTAGAATTAAAATATAAATCATATTTTAAATTAATTTTACATAGTCTTGTTAGTTGTTTGAAATCAGTCATAACTAAGTAAGACTGGGTCTTGGCTTCTCCTATTTTTCACACTTTTCTTAGGCTTTCTTATTTAGTCTCATAGTTTTGCCTAACATATGTTACTTATGATTTGTATCTCCAGAATCCCTCCTAAGCTCTAAAAACAAATTGCCAGCTGCCTATTTTACTTTATTACGGGAATATTGTACCAGTACTACATCAAACACACTGTGTCATAAACTAAATTTTCCTTTCTCTTTTCCACCAAAGAGTTTCCTTTGTCGTGTTTGCCTCATGTTTCCATTATTCTCAGCCACATAAACTCAGTCTTAGAATCATCTTTGATTTTATCCTTCACCTTAGCTTCTCAAATCCCGTTTCTGTTGCTTTGTCTTGTACCTTCTATTCCGTCCCTTCCCATTACTAATTTTGTTACTGATCTTTGGTATTACTGCCAGAGATAACCTGAAACTCATTCAGATCATATAATTCACTTCCTCAAAAACCTGAAGAGACTATTACCTAAAGAATGAAGTCTAGACTAACTTGCATAGAATTTATGCTTTCCATGGTCTGTACTACATCTTTGGCTGCACATATTTCTACTCACTCTATCCCCTGAAATACTACATTCCACCACAAGGGTGGGGTGGCATGGTTGTATGTTTTATACAACATACATTTGTTCATGAGGTTACTTCAGTTTATGAAGCCAGTTAGCAAATCTCTACTTACTAAAATTCTATTCATACCTTAAGTCTCAGTCAAATGGCACTTCAATAAAGACATTCTCAGAGTTACTTGTTAGAATTAATTACTCCTTCTTCTGTATGCCTACCTTATGTTACGTTACGTCTAGTGTTCATTTCATCCTATCTCATATGAGAGTTCGAAGTTAATGTATTACCTTCTCCCACCTGATTGAAAGTTCTTTGAAGATAGAAAACATGGCTATGTTTCCTTCTTCAGTATTTTGTATAGGATAGAAATATTTTTCATAGAATTATTTTGACTAATTAGATATCATTTTAAAACTATGAATTTATACAGTGGGGTTTCCCCCCAACTTTTCATTCTAGAGCACACTTGTTACTTTATAAACTGAGTTGTGGTAGTATTCCCCATATAGGTCCATAACACTGTATTACAGGAAATAAACTTTTATACAATTTGATCAATAAAAATGGAACTTAACTGTTAAAGCGTAATCTCAAATATTTTTTTCAGAGAGACACATCTCAATTCAAAGGCAGCTTGCTGATCTAGAGAAGTTAGCTTTTGTAACTGAAGGAGATTTCGACTCTGCCAGTTCATCGAACTCAGATAATCTTGATGCAGGTATTTCATGTTTGGGGTTTTTTTTTTTTTTTTTTTTTTTTTTTTCTGAATTTCTAATAATTTATCATCTTTGCATTCACGAAAATAGTTTGATTAGAGTAGACTTGTTTATTCTTATTGAACTAGAACAGTAGTAAAATAAAGCTTTTTATTCAGGAAATTGGCAACCGTTTATGTGCAAAGTTGTACATAAGTTGCACAAAGTTACGCATGATGGAAATAAGTTATTATACAGCTCCTCAAGAAAACTACAATTTCATGGATGTCTAAGGGCTTTGTATTCGGCAAGTTAAGAATTCCATTTGACTACAAGTAACAGAGGTCCCAAAAAACATTGTCTGAAGAGGTTAATACTCTGCTGTGTAAATGAAGTTCCGAGATAGGCAATTTAGGGCTGGTGCGAGTGTTCCACGTTATCAATGTCCCACACTCCTCTCTTTCTGCTCTACTCTCCTTATGGCTTGGTTTGCATCCTCAGGATCACTGAGTGCAGGGTGTTTTGAAGTAGGCAGTGTAAAAATAAAAATTGTACCTATGCTGTATTGTACTGTATGTGAAAGATATTTGTTGGGTTAAAAATTAATATGAGCTGACAGGTGTGACAGGTATAAGAAAAGAAAAAACTTACTAAATGAGTTCTTGATCCTTGCTGTATATTTTATTGCTTTAAACCTAAATTTAAGATTCTTTCATCTATACTATCAGAGTTTTTATTTGAGATACGTTATATTTGTAATTAAGACATTTGATAATACATAATCTTTTAAGAATATGTTAATAAAGAAGGAAGAACTTGAAAATTCAGTAATGGATAGGGTGGTTCTAACTATGCCCCCAGTCTCAGAACAGCAGTTATATCGGATCCCATCTATTCCTTTCACTTCCTTCTTACATTTTTCTAACGCCACATGTTAACTGTTTTTGTTGCTGCCAGTTTAGTAGCAGAATATCACAGCAGTACTTTTGTCTTTGTGCAGCTCCTGTCCTTTTGGGAGTATAACTGCTGTCCTTTTCAGCTTTCCAAAATACAGAGTGATGCTCTCAGTGGCAGAAATTTTGGCTGGAAAGTTATCATACAGTTTATCACTTCTTCAACCTCTTTGTTCCCAGTAACAACAAATGCATCAGCTATCCATAGAGAGGAAAATCTTAGGGTGAAAAAACAATCGCTGATCATGTGCTACAACAGTTATTGTTAACTACCTCCTGGGTCAAGAATAATGACTTCTCCCTAAAGTTAAGAAAGACTTTAAGAAGTAGAAGGGGGAGTCCCCATTAACCTCTTTGTAGCTGAATCTAGACATTAATAACTAGTATATTCTGTGCTTTATTGATTCTTTTTCCTTTTCAAGGCAACAGACAGGCTTGTCCATTGTGCCCTAAGGAAAAATTCAGAGCTTGTAATAGCCATAAGCTTCGTCGTCACCTCCAGAATTTACACTGGAAAGTCTCAGTTGAATTTGAAGGTTAGTATTTTTGTGCTTGCAAAGAAGTAATGTACATGAAATTCAACATTTTTTTTAACCAGTTTTGGCATTTTATCATGAATATAATCAAATATTTTCATTTTAAAATGTGAAGGATTTAACACCCTCATGTCTAATGTATGTACTAAGACACCATATAGCTTTATAGGCAGTAGAGATCTATATGACAGTTTAGTTCAGCAAACATTTATTATACATCTGTTCTATACTGGGTACTCTGGCCCTGGGAGTCCATGTTGCTTATTGAACAACGTTTTAGTAAGTTTTACTTTTCCTTTTCTTTTACAAGCATTTTTGAAGGTGTAGTTAATGTAGTAAAACAAGGAAATAAAATAATTTGTATGAATATTGGAAAGTAGAAGATAATATCCCTTTTTCTGCTGATAGCTTAAATAAACTACTAAAGTTAAGAGAATTCAGAATGGTGGTGGGATACAAGATAATTCAGAAATCATAGCCTTTTTCTGCTTCTGAGAAATGGAAACAGAAACAAATATACCAATTACAATTCTGATAAAAATGACACAGTTTGAGGGAATAAGTTCAACAAGAGGACTCACCATGAAAAGAATAAAATCGAAGGACAGAAAACAAGAACTTTTCAAGTTAAAGGGCTTCCCTAAGTTCTGAGATAGTGAATTATGTGAATTATTATAGCATTTTTGGGAAAAGATCTGACAACATCTTTTAAAATTAAAAATACACATGACCATCCACCAGGGAGTTCCTCTCCTAGGAGTGCCTCAGAAGTAAAAGAATCGGGGTTGGACACAGTGGCTCATACCTGTAATCTTCCTACCTTGGCCTCTCAAAGTGCTGAGATTACAAGCTCATATCTTTAATCTCAGCACTTTGAGAGGCCGAGGCAGGAAGATCACTTGAAGCCATGAGTTCAAGACCAGCCTGAGCAACATAGTAAGTAAGACCCTGTCTCTATAAAAAGTGAAAATATTAGCCAGACAAGGTGGCCTCTTCCTGAAGTCCCAACTACTGGAGAGGCTCAGGTGGTAGGATTGCTTGAGTCCAGAAGCTTGAGGCTGCAGTGCCATAATTGTGCCACGGTACTCTATCCTGGGCAACAGAGTAAGACTCTGTCTCTTAAAAAAAAAAGTCAGTAGGCAAGGATAAATGTACTAGGATATTCATTGCAATATTAGTAACAAAAACTTGGAATTAAAAGAAATGGTTGAATAAATTATGGTACATACATACCGTGAAATATTATGTAGCCATTGAAATGAGTATATTAGATATATACCAGCTAACTTAGAAGTATTTCCATGGTCAACACCTGATGAAAACAGCAATATATAGGGAAGATTTTATATTCCATTTGGATAAAACAAAAAGTCCCACCCTCAAAAGAAACCTAAGTATCAGTCTCAAACAAATGTACATTTATATTTGTATATGATTATGTGAACACAGAAACTGTAAAATATGGTTGGAGTTTCAACCAACCTTGATAAAGCAGCTAGTAAGAGACACCCATAAAAGAAATCGGAATTACGCTGTAACTATAGATTATCACTGGTTATTTAGGGAAAGAGGAATTAGATACTAATTTAGGGGCTGTCCCGTCTTTTAAGTTTAATTATATATAATAATGTCTGATAAACCATACTGACTTCTTATGAAAAAAAAGGTATCATTTCAGTTAAAAGGATATCTTCCATATTTTTTTCTTAAGTCATTGTTTAGCCTTTAGGTTTGGTTTCCCTCTTCCAAGTTATTCTCTTTTCTTAAATCTTTTCTTGTGATATTTCTTTACTTACTCATGGATGTGGTTCTCTCACGTACATTAGGCTGTTGGGTTTTTTCACATGCTATTGATCTGGTAAATGATGAAGGTAAGATAGTTTTTGTCTCGGTGACCAGGTTTCAAGTAATTGACCAATATGTTGAAGGTAGAAGCAACAAGATCTGCTGAAGGAATGGATGAGAGAAAGAGCCAGGAATGCTTGGGTATGGGACTTGAGCAAGTAGACAAATGGAGTTGGCCTTTACTGAGCTGGAGAAGAGTGCATTAGGACCAGGTGTGGGAAAGAAGGCCAGAACCAGAAATTTGAGCATTTAAAGAGTGAGATGCATTTAAGTGGAGAATGTCAAGTAGCTCATAGGTTATATGAATATGGAGTTCAGGGAGAATGTAGGGCTAAAGATACGCATTTCGGAGTTGTCAGAAGACAGATGGCATTTAAAGCCATAAGATGAGATAAGTAACTAAAAGAGTACATATTGATGGAAAAAAGAAGTTATCCAGTACTAAATCTTGGAGCACTTCAGCATATACAAGTAAGAAATGATCGGATCTAAGGTATGAGAAAAATGGAGTTAGAGATGACTTACAGGCTTTCAGTTAAGAGCAACTACAAGGCATTATCATTCAAAAAGTAAAGAGACCTCATGTAAGATAAATTATCAGTTTAGTCTTGACAAGTAGGTTTTGAGAGGCTGACTAGATAATCAGTTACATATCCTTAATAGGCAATTGGAAATAGAGATCTGGCTCATAGGAATGAATTAGTAGCTAGAGCTATAATTTTGGATTCTTTTCCACTGGAGAGTTAATTGGAATCATGAAAGGTGCTTAAATTGCCAAGAAAATGAGAAAAAAAAGTCACTTAGCCATCCAAGCCTATGGAATAGCTACATTTTAGGGCACGAGAGAAGGAAGAGGATCTGTAAAGAAGAAGGGTGGGAAGAGAACTGAGATAGTACCATATATAGAAGGGTCTGTATAATGGCAAATACATTAATAGCATGCAGCAAAGATGAAGCCTATGTAAAAGTTAAGGTGGCAGAGAATACATGATAAAGCTGAATCCCAAAGACACTAAATGACTAATGCAAGATAAAACAGATAGTCATGGCTGAACCAGAGTTCAAACCTGGATCCTTCTATATTTGTGTATATAGACACATAGACATATATATGTATGCATACTACCCATATATCTCATGTATAACAGTTGTGAAAACCAAAGCAATCTCATTTGAGTAATTATGACATTACAAAAATATAAGTAATTCCAATTCTTATAAAACTGGCTTATACTTTTTGATAATTGAATATTTAATGAACAGTGGTATGATAACCAGCCTTTCTTCATTCTAGGTTACAGGATGTGCATCTGTCACTTACCTTGTCGACCAGTGAAACCCAACATTATTGGAGAACAGGTAAACAGATATTAGATTGTTTCTTTTTAAATTTAGTCAGTTTTAAAGAAAGTATAATTTTTACTTACTGTGTAAGTAAAATGTGTATGTTCAGCAATGTAGTTTACTTTAAAATTCTGTATCAGTCCTTTTAGACTATCATAATAGGAAAACTGAAATGTATGAAAAAAATTGCTATATCGAAGTTGTCACTTTATAGTTTTTAGTTTCAGTCAGATAAATTGCTCCTTTGTGTTCAAAATGAAAATTAACTCATTTACTGAGTTTGGAATGGAAAATTTAGAGAGTAGTCTTTTTCTCTTAAAATTTTGGTCATGGAATAGGACCTTCCATTTCTGTGATTTAGTAAACATCTTAGTATGTTTTAATCTCATTCATCTTCCCCATGTCCTTCCTTTTAAGTTCAATCTTTTAGAATCAAGAAACTTTTTGAAATCTTAGTAACTTTTAAAAAATACATGTGTTTATTTTTAGGGTCGATTTGACCTAAGTGGAATACAAACTATAAAATTTTTTAGTGACACTACCATGAATGCATATTAGTTAATGGGTTCTCATTATTAAATTTTCTTTTGAGTCACTAAAAGCAGTATAGTGTTAAGAAAAAAACCGGCACCTTGTTCATCAACCCAGTCCAAGATATTTTGAATATGATAATCACAGTACCACAAGGAACCTTAGGGTAATGTGCTTGACTATTTTCTATTTGCTGTAAGGTCCCAAGTGAAAAGGAGATAGCAGCACTAAGAGTAAAAGGCATCAAAACTAGGAAAAAGCCATTGGAGCAGTCTTTTTGTTCTCAGCTACATGAGAAATTATGGAGTGAGAATTTCTTTACTTGGAAAACTACACTTCTAATTATGTCTCTAATATTTAGCAGGGTGTTGGAGCTGGCTCAAATTTTCAGAAATCTTTCAAGCTGGTTGTTTGGTATGGCCACCATTAAAAATTATATAAACCTAAAAATGAATGAGTTATATTAAAAAACAAAGTTTACAAATGTTCACCTGATATCATTGCTCTGCTGTATTTTAATATTATCTGTGCACCTAAACAGTTATTTACATCTATTATGTTTGCTGGGTGGCAATGCTCTGTAATGGTATAATACTGAACATCTCTTCCGAAATCCACATTCAGTGATGTTACATTAGTAGCTTAAAATCTATGACAGTTGTAGCTTGAAATTGGCTATGGCAGACTATTTATACCACAGAAATCTGCAGATACTACAAATCAGGGCTTTATTTTCCTGGAGAGCCAGTTATTAAACATTTACCAGGATACCACTCCTAACATTACACTATTTATAAATGAAACTTATAGAAAATACAATTATTTTCTGATTGGAATGAATGAGAAAAGCAAGGAAATTAAACTTCTGGCCTATTGTAAAGTAAGATTTAAAAGCATATATAAATACAAGTAAGGAAGTTACGATCCTTTCAAAGTCACAAGGCAAAATTAAAATTATCTTCTATACCATTAAATCCAGTACACACTAATATCCTTGAATTTGCAAACTTATACTTCTGTTTTATTGTCTTAGTAACTTATTTAAACTAAATACTCTGTTTGATAGATATCCAGTAAAATGGGAGCCCATTATCATTGTATCATTTGTTCAGCAACAATCACCAGAAGGACTGATATGCTAGGACATGTTAGGCGCCATATGAATAAAGGAGAAACTAAATCCAGTTATATTGCAGGTAAGTGAGCAATCTCATTAACATATTAATATGTAAATCCTTAAATAATGGTTCAGTTATTCTTTTCAGACATCGGGCAGACAAAATAATGCTGATTTAACCAAATAATTTAGTTGACTGGTCCATTACGTCAGGTTTTGGTTTCTTCCTGTAAGGTCTCCAAAAACATTTTAACATTCTCAACATGTATATTTAATAAATGGTGTAGAAAAAAGTAAGTGACACTCAAGTGAATATAGGTATTTTAAGGAAAGATTATAGAATTGTATTCCCAGTGACAGCTTTTACAACCATAACTGTCATGTATATCTTGTTGGAAAACACTGGAAGAAAGATATAGTGAAATAAAGACTGTTACTCTTAGTGATGTGAAATCATTAATAGCTTGTTGCTACTCAGAGATCCCTTCTCAAGAATTAAGCACTAATGTCCTAAAGTATGTATTAGATGTAATGAATAACGTCTCTCCTCTATGTCTAGAATGGCACTATGTACGATTCCTTTCAGAATTGAAAAAAAAAAGTCACTAAACTATTTTTCTATAAAGCTTAATTTTCTCACAGAACCTAGATTGAGAAAGACTTGCCTCTTCAGTGGCTAGAAAAGGATATGTAACACAGTGCTAGGGAAAGTTACTATTATTTGGCATTTTAGAAAGAAAGATATGGTTGCCATTTAGTTAACATTCTGAATGTAATGTTACCAAGAAATCTAAAAATAAAGGATTCTCGATTTTCCCACACATGCCAAATTCCATTTCTTAAATATTTAAAATTTATGCACATCAATATTTCATTAGTTTATAGCTAAATGATTCTAACATATTAAATGTAAAATCATTTTTTCATTATTTTGTAGCCATTTCAATGTAATTTGTGACTTAAAATCATAATTATGAGAAACTATTCTGAAGTCTACCATGTTCAGGAAATACAGTGATTCTTAGTAAGCCATGCTAGCTAATGGAATGCAGCCATATGGAGACACTCATTTTCCAACAATTATACTATAGTAAAATATACTTAGCAAACAATATAGTGTTTGACAAACCACAGAAATATTTTAGGATTTTGTATTGTCCTAGGGTGACTGTTCTTACATATTATAATGCAGACTTACTGATGTGCTAGACAGTCAAGATAGTAAATTAACTTTCTTTCATTGATCAGATATTTAACTGAGTGTTACTCTTTTGCAGAGAGTGCTGAATAAATGAGTTCTTTGGTTTTGTTTTTTTTACAGATGCCCAATCATTTGCGTTAATACAACATAATATAAAGTTATTTTTCAAAATATATATTATTTTAGATGTTTATAATTATTTTGTGTTTCCCTGGAAATCTTTTCTTTTTTCCATCTTAGCTTCCACTGTTAAACCACCTAATGAAATTTTGAAAGAGGCAGACACGGATGTACAAGTTTGTCCCAACTATTCTATACCTCAGAAAACAGATTCCTATTTTAATCCCAAAATGAAACTAAATCGGTAAGATAAATTGAAAATAGGGTTATGGGATGTTTCAAATTAGTGTAAATGTACCGTCTCGTAACCTTTATGTTCTAATATATTAAAATTTAGAACTAGATGCAGAATAAAAATCATCTATTTTAACATTTTTCTCAGAAGGATTGTTTTTTTTCTACCAAGCCGATGCCTTTATCAGAGACTAAAATAGGCCTAACTTTATATAATTACTGAACAAGCAGGTGCTTTTGTGAGCAAGTTTTGTTTATAAATAAATAAATGTTAATAGAATCCAACTGGATTCATAGTTTAATTTCACATACTTTTAGTTCTTACAGTATTAAATTGGGAATATGTTTTTAGGTCTCCTTTTCAAGTAGTTTGTACAGTAACTAGGAACCTCAATTCACTATTCTTAAATAAAATCTGTGATCATGAAGCCATGGTAAAGTAAAATTATTTCAGATTATGATTTCCTTGTAGGCAGTTAATATTCTGTACATTGGCTGCTTTGACTGAGGAACGAAAACCTTTGGAATGTCTAGATGCTTTTGGAGCCACTGGTAAGTGAGGACACTTTTTTGGAACCCCATTTTATTTGTTTGACTTTACAGTATCTTTTCTTAGAAAATGTATATGGGAAGTGATGTAAAAAAATTAAAGATCCAAGGCAAAATTTTTAATTTTTTACTGTGAAAAATTTTAAGTATATATTAAAGAGTATAGTAAGTGAGTCCCTGTATATCCATCGTTGCTTACTTCAAACATTAGTGGTTCATTCTCAGTTGTTTTATCAGTCTTCATACCTCATATCCTAGTCTTTTGATAACCTATTAATTTGAAACAAATAACATATATCATTTCATCTGTAAGTGTTTTAGTTGGATCTCTAAAAGGTAAAGATATTTTTAAATAAAACCACTCTACTATCATCATACTTTAAAAAATTAGGAATAATTTTTAATATTAATTGTTTAGATATGCCCAATTATCTCATAATATGTTTTAAAAATCTAATCAGAATGCAGACAAAAACTGTATTTCAATTGTTTAATATGTCTAAGTCTCTTTTAAATCTGTGGTTCCTTCTGTCATTTTCTCTGTGTGTGGTAATTATTTCTTGAGCTAACAGGTCTTTTGACCTATAATTTCCTGCAGTCTAGATTTTTGCTGATTATATTGTTATGGCTTACATAACGTGTTCTCCTATTGCCTGTATTTTTTTAAATTGATCATTTGATTGGATTCAAATACAATTTTTTTGCTTTTTTTGGCAATAATACTTGTTTGCTGCAATCAGGCAGCACCTGATGTATGGTGGTGTCTCTTTTTTGTGTTGTGATGATCATTGACTAGCCTTTAGACAGTGGAATAAAGTGAAATTTTAAACGTTGAGAATATTTTTCCCAAAAGACTTAATGGTAGAGAAAAGATAATAGAAACGGTAGAACATTTCTAAAAAGCCTCTGTACCCAATCCAAGTCTTTCTTCATAAATATTATAGGAGTACACTCTTGGGGAGTTTGTGCCAAAAGAGTGAAAGCATAAGTTACCTCTCCTTCCTAAACTCCTCTCCTCAGGGAGAAGTCGTAGTTAAAAGAATGGACTGTAGAACCAGACTGCCTAAGTTCAAATCCCAGCTTTATCACTTGCTAGTTGTATGACCATAGGAAATTGTGTCTCAATTTGCTCATCTATTAAAAGAGGGGACTACCACCATGATCATCATCATTAATACTGTCTCAGTATAAATATGGTAAAAGTGATGAGGTGATGCTTCTGACTATATCCCAAGCCACATGGATTTGAAATTTGAATCAATTTTTTACTCCTTATTTTCCTGTTACTGTTTCTGTATCTATTCAGCCACCAGGTCTGTTCTAATTTTTCTTCTCTAATATAACTCACATTTTCCATTCCATATCCACCAATTTAATGATTTGATAGCAAGCCTATTGCAGTAGGCTCTAAATGGTACCCTTGCTTCCAGTCATTTCTCTCCTCCAATTTTTCTTGCCTGTTACTGCTAAACAGCCTTTCCTCTGAAGCACCACATTAATAATGTTACTTATGAATCAAAAGTCATTCATCTTTATTGCCTAGAGTCCAGACTTCTCAGACTACATTTAATATCTCCTATATCTGATCCTAACCTGCTTGTACAAATTTATTTCGCAGTATTTTTTTCACCATACACCCTTTTTCTTTTTTCTTTTTGAAACAGAGTTTCACTTTGTCACCCAGGCTGGAGTGCAGTGGCACAATCTCGGCTCACTGTAACTTCTGCCTCCCGGGTTCAAGTGATTCTTCTGCCTCCCAAGTAGCTGGGATTATAGGTGCCTGCCACCACACCTGGCTAATTTTTGTATTTTTAGTAGAGACAATGTTTTGCCATGTTGGCCAGGCTGGTCTCAAAGTCCTGACCTCAGGTGATCCACCCATCTGGGCCTCCCAATGTACTAGGATTACAGGCACGAGCCACCGCACCCAGCCGTTTTACTCACTTTTAAATCTGAAGTCATTAAAGCTAATGTCTAAGGAATATCTTTCCAGCCTTTTCTTTTAATGTGCCTTTGTAAACTTAGATCAGATCTGGAACAGCCATTTTGCATGTTTTCCCATTCCTAAAATGAGGATATGAGAACTTACCTCACAAGCTTGTTGTAAAAATATGAAAAATACATATATGTGAGGTCCATAACACATGATATTTTTCCATTTATGAGACATGTATGGAGAAGATGGTCAGTATTTCCAATCTATAAGGGGTTTTCTAATCTATATTGGTTGGGCTTGTGTTACCATCTCCCATTTTGTAATGAATGTTCCTTATGACTAGTAGATATGGAAAACCTATAAGAAGGGGCTCTTTTGTCTGAATTCTTCTTAATCGTTTGCTTACAAATTTGCTTTTTTGTTGTTTTTGAGATGGGGTCTCAGTTTCGAGATAGTGTCTTGGCGCCCACCATCTTCACTCTCTGCAGTCTAGACCTCCTAGGCGCAGGTGATCCTCTCACCTCAGCCTCCTAAAAGTAGCTGGGACCACAAGCATGCACACCGTGCCCAGCTCATTTTTGTCTTTTTTTGTAGAGACAGAATTTTGCCACATTGCCCAGGCGGATCTCAAACTCCTGGCTCAAGAAATCCACCCGCCTCGGCCTCCCAAAGTGCAGATATTATACGTGTGAGCCACTACACCCAGCCGCACATTTTTTTTTAAAATTCACAACAATGCTGTTGCGCATTGTTTGAAAAGTATTGGTCTAGAAAAGTTTTTCACGTTTTGGTCCATGAGGGTAAACTTCAGCAGAAGGAATTCCAACTTCCCATCCTCCCTTCAAGCAGAGTAACCTCATTCGTATATTCTGTGGTAAGAAAAAAAGCAAAAAAGAAAACAGCAAACATACATAGAATTTTATTTGAACAAGGATCATAAAAAAGGTTTGTAAGAAGTATCAATGAAAATCTGTTAGACACATTTTTAGTTAAAACCTTTCTTGAGAAGCTTTGTAGTAAGAAAGAATAAGATTCTTAAGGTTATAACTAAAAATGAAAACATAAAATTTTGAAATAATTTATTTATAAAATGCTGTTTTTCTTTAAAATTATTACAATTATAAAACTCATTTTCCTCCCCATTTTTCCAAAGGGATTATGGGATTACAGTGGGCAAAACATCTTGGAAATGCAGTCAAAGTTACAATCAATGACTTGAATGAAAACTCTGTGACATTGATTCAGGAAAACTGCCATTTAAACAAATTGAAAGTGGTGGTGGACAGTAAGGAAAATGAAAAGTGTGATGCTTTTCTTGAAGAAGGAGAGAAAAATCTTGGTAATATTAAGGTGACCAAAATGGATGCCAATGTGCTGATGCATTTGAGATCTTTTGATTTCATGTAAGTAAAAAAGATTTGCCATGTCACTTTCTAAACTTCCCTGGAATTTTGGGGGTGACGGGGGTACTTAAAAATTAAGACAGTTTGTTGTTATTCATTTATTTAAATTAATGCCAGTTTTTGACATTGGCCTAAGGTATGCAGCATGAAAATTTTCTAGTATTTGAAATAAAATACCTGCTCATGTCACTTTTCCTCTAACCCAAATTTATTTTTACATGTCTCATATATCATATTATCATTTTATTTCTTAATTTAAAAACAGAATTATGTACTTAAAATAGATTTGCAGTGTACTTTTACATCCATGGAATTTTATAATTAGAAATAGTTACGATGGTATAATTTTTGTTACTAATATGACTTTAAAATATGTCTATATTCTTTCTGATTTTAGACATCTAGACCCTTTTGGAACATCTGTGAATTACCTAGATTCTGCATTCAGAAATATAAGAAACCTTGGCATAGTGTCAGTGACTTCTACAGATATCAGTTCTTTATATGCCAAGGCACAGCATGTTGCCCGGCGTCACTACGGATGTAACATTGTCCGAACTGAATATTACAAGGAACTAGCAGCCAGAATTGTTGTAGCTGCGGTGGCAAGGTACCAAATTGCCAACGATATACTTAGTGATTGTTAGTATTTGATCAAGAGAGATAATATTACAAGAAGTACCTTATTATTCAAAATATGCACAAAACATAAATTCTGTATTCCTTATCTATAATATTAGTTTTTAATCTTACATGGTATCTGTTGTAAAAAAAACACTTATGCTTGAAATATCCAGTTTATCCTCCAATTAAAATGTTGCTGAAATAAAGTAGTAAGAAAGAAAACATAAAAGTGAAAGTTAATTTCCAGATTATTTGAACAATGTAGGGTAGATAAAGGACAGCAATATGAAAGGAAAAGCAAAAATTGTTTTGTTTTGTTTTGTTGCCATGTTGCCCAGGATGAAACAAGCCTCCTGGCCAACATGGTGAAATCCTGTCTCTACTAAAATACAAAAATTAGCCGGGCATAGTGGCACACACCTGTAGTCACAGTTGCGATTACAGGCTGAAGCACTAGAATCACTTGAACCCAGGAAGCAAATACTGCAGTGAGCAAAGATTGCTCCACTGCACTCAGCCTGGGCAACAGAGAGAGACTCTGCCTCAAAAAGAAACAGTCATTTCTTTTATATTCATTCCATTTTATCTTCTTTATTTATATAGTTTGAATAAAATGATGCCTTACAAACTTGACTCTGCAAAATGATCTTACAAAATGGGAAGTTCTCTCCATTTCCCACCAGGATTTCCAAACAGAATTTAAAAACTGTTATTTTTAAAAGAGTGACTTTTTTTGAGTACTAACTATATGCAGATTATCCTAAAATAATATAATATAAATGGACATTGTGAATATAGATAATGATGATCAGCCAGCTCACTCACCAGCTCTAATACTAGTTTCACAGCATTTAAGTGGAAATTTCTACCTCGGCATAAATACAGATTATTAGACTTCATAGACCTTCAGACCTTCAGGATTGTTTCTAATTACCTGAAAACTGATGTTCACTTTATGCATGCTAAGGACCTACTGCACTTATTTAAAAATGTCTATAATATCAGCAAATTCAGAGTGATGTATATATACACACACACACACACACACACACACACACACACACTAAATTTAGTATATGATTGCAGTGTGCATAAATGATATATAATGGAGCTTAATCCAGAAAGTCTGTAAAATTAATGGTGGAAAGGACTTTTGACTATTCTTTTTTCACTGAATTTTCAGTAGCATACTATCCTGCATATAGTCATTACTCAATAAATATATAATGTTTAGAAGAAGCTTTTATAGGAAATAAAATAGATAAAAAGGAAGAAATGTGGTGGTGATAAGAAACAAAGTGAAAATGACTGAAAACCAGAAAATACTGCCCTATAGAGTGGATATCATAAGGGAAAAATGCCTAGAAACTGAAGACCCTGCCAAGCATCTTTTATTTCCTGTGTTTCAATTTCTGTAAGAGTTACAGTAATTATCTTTTAAAAGCACTGCTACTGAGAATCGAATTTTTCTTGATGTCCCATAACTTACCCATAGTCTAATGTCCAGTTTAGTATTAGTATAATGCCAAACAAAGGAAAATGATGAGTTCGCAAAATAACTTTTAAAAATTTATTATAGAGCCGCAGCCCGATGCAACAAAGGCATAGAAGTACTGTTTGCAGTGTCTCTGGAACATTTTGTGTTGGTAGTTGTGAGAGTTTTGAGGGGACCTACTTCAGCAGATGAAACAGCCAAGAAGATTCAATACCTGATCCATTGTCAATGGTGTGAAGAGAGAATTTTTCAGAAGGATGGTAATATGGTAGAAGGTAAATTCAAGTTATATGTTATGTTTAATTTATCTGTAATCCTCCACTGAATAAGCCTTTATCACATCCCTAATTATACATATTGTTGTCCTTTGATTTTAAAGATTACAGGGCTAACTTTGTTATTTCCTATACTGGATTTCCTTTCATCCACAGACAAGACATTCGTGTGAGTTTATTATTTACTCATGCTGTAGGATGTATGCTTTCTAGCTCTGCCCTCTCTCAAAACATCTAGAAATAACTTAGTTTCCACTCTCAACTAATTTTAGAACATAAGTCAGATTACCTTTTTGACGAGGCTGTTACAAATCATTAATTTTATAAAAATAATTTTGATGTTTCTGGCTGTGTAAAGCCTTCAGTTGTAAAATGTATTCAGTAAACATTTATTGAGCCTTTACTATATGCCAGGCCTGGGGATGGGAAACAAGGAAAAAGCTGTGTTTATGCTTTCATGAAGCTGTTTCTGTTTGTTTCAGTTCTGGGACATGGAAACAGTTGCTCATTGTTTTCTTGGTGTTTTTTAATATGAATTTTTGAGTTTAGCACTTGTTATGTAAGTTGTAGATTTTTTTTCATTTTGTCACGTTTGCTTTTTTTAAAAAGTCTGCCTTGCAGAAGTTTTTTGTTGCTAATTCAATATTTACGTAGTCTGGATTTTGTCTGTAGTAACAAAGAGCTTTCCTATTTCTAGATTATTCAAAGCAGATTAAGGCGTATTGAATAGTACACCTTTCCTCCACTGATTTGAGAATACCGTCTTTATCTTACAAAGTTCCACGTGTATTTGAGTTTGTTTCTAGATTTTCTATTCTGTTCCAGTGGTTGGATATTTATTCATACACATCTATCATACTGTTTTGACTACAGAGGCTTTTCATTGCCGTTTAATATTTTTTATGGCAATCCCTACTCAAAGCTCTTTGTTTTCAGTGTCCCTGTACTAATCTTTTGTTAACCCCATCACACAAAAGTAAATAATAACCCAGTGGCCTATTATTTTGATCACATTAAATTGGGGAGAATAGACACTGTGCTTTTTGAAGCTTCCTACAAATATAATATGCTTTTCATTTGTTCAAGTCCTTTAGTATAATATTAACTGGTGTTGGTAATGGAGGGCATTCTGTCATGTTCCTTATTTTTAGTTCCCTCTAGTGCTTTCTATTTTTTTTATTTTTTCAGATAGAGTCTTACTTTATCACCCAGGCTGGAGTACAGTGGTGCGATCTTGGCTCACTGCAACCTCTGCCTCCCGGGCTCAAGCACTTCTGCCTCAGCCTCCCAAGTACCTGGGTCTACAGGAACACACCACCAGGACCAACTACTTTTTGTATTTTTAGTAGAGATGGAGTTTCACCATGTTTGCCTGGCTGGTCTGAAACTCCTGACCTCTAGTGATCTGCCTGCCTCATCCTCCCAAAGTGCTGGGATTATAGTCATGAGCCACTGCACTGAGCCTCTAGTGCTTTCTGTTTAAAGCATAATACTGGCTTTTCATCTGCAATATGTATCATTTATCACATTAAGGAAGAATACTTCATTTCCACTTTTACTGTATTTTATCAAGATCAAGTTGAATTTTGTCATAATGCACTTTCAACATCTGTGGAGATGATTATATGGTTTTTCTCTTTAGGCTTACTAATTGAATTAATTGTAATAAAAGTTTCCAATATAGAACCAAAATGGATTTTTTAGAATAAACTACTGTCAGGTGGTATTCTTTTAATACATTGCTGAATTTTATTTGCTAATTTTTAAAGGATTTTTTGTTTCAGTATTTATAAATGAGAAGGTATATAGTTTTCCGTTGTATCATAATTTTAGTTGGGCTTTGAGCTATCAGTTTATACTCCCTTCAAAAATAATTTAGAATGCTTCCCTTTTTTCAATTCTTAGAAATTGAAAAACTGATAGTTTAGTATTGGAAGGAATTATGTGTTCCTTAAAGGTTTAATAGTATTCACCTAGCATTTCTGTTTTATTTACATAGGATTGAGCTAAGTGTTGTCTAATAATTTCTTTTAATTTCCTTGGTTCCTATGGTCATATTCCCCTCATATATTTTTATTTATCCTTTCTTCCATTTTTCTTGACTAGATAAGAGTCTGGTTTATATATTTTATGTAATTGTTTTTCTTAATGTCTTCTTTTAGTAGTAAATATGTATATACTTCTGTAATTTGGATTTATCAGTTTTAAGTAATATCCTTTGGCTCCTTGAGATCTCAAATGAGATAATTAGCTTCCCATTTTCCGGTTTTCCCTGCCTAACTTTTGTTTGTTGTACCATCTCAATGTTATTAGAATATGTAACATTTAACATTCTGTTTTACCAGATTAATCTCTACATTGAAAAATACTCTGTATATGTCCTCAGTCTTTTTGCCATAGTTTCTCTGGTCATCTCTTATTTGGTTGAGTTTAACTTTCTCAGTTTACTCAATAGAGCTCATGAGAAGAATACTACTTTGTTTCCTTCATGTTCAAAGCTTTTCTTTGCCCAAAGCATGGCCATAGCCTGTATACTTGAACAGTTTAAATAATTTCTTTGAGTGCTTATATATAACTTCTTGAGAAGTTCTTATGATTTTTCCTTCTTATGTATGTGACATGATCATTTTGCTGGCTCTGCAAAGGAATTTTTATTTATTTTTTAAGTCCAGTAACTTACTAGAATATCCTCTTAGGGTCCTAGATCATGGTGTACCCATTAAACATGTAGTTTAAAATTTTCTTTCATTTCAAGAAAGTTTTCTTAAATATTCACTTAATTCTGACATTTGTCTTACCTTTGTACTATTAAGCCTATATTAGAGCTCCTCAGCCTGTACCTGTCTTCTTTAACTATCATTTTACCTCTAAAAATGTGGATATAGATTATAATTGTTATATCTTCTCCATATTATTGGCCCTTTTATCATTATGAAATGTTCCTCGTATTTCTTGTCTAAAAGTCTGTATTACCTGATGTTAATGTAAACATTGCTCTTATAGCTACTGCTTGCATAATATATTTCTTTACATAGTTCACTTTCAACTTATAGGCATCTTCTTGGATCTTTTTTTTTTATCCAGTTCGATCATGTCTGACTTTTGATGAGTATTTAGACCATTTACATTTAATGCAGCTTGTGTTTTTTAAATCAGACACTTGTTTTTATTATTTATTTATTTATTTTTGAGACTGATGCACTATGTCGCCCAGGCTGCAGTGTAGGGGCACTATCTTGGCTCACTGCAACCTCTGCCTTCAGGCTCAAGCAGTTCTCCTGCCTCAGTCTCCCAAGTAGCTGGGGATTACAGGCACCTGCCACCATGCCTTGCTAATTTTTGTATTTTTAGTAGAGACGGCGTTTCACCATGTTCGGGCTGGTCTCAAAACTCCTGCTCTCAAGTGATCCGCCCACCTCAGCCTCCCAAGTGCTGAGATTGCAAGCTTGAGCCTCTGCGCCTGTCCCAGCCATTAATCAAACATTTTAAAGAATTTTTGACTTGATAAGTAATAGCTATAAAGCAGTGATTTGTTTTTGCATTTTATTTGCAATCATACAGAACTTAGAATAAACAGGTATATTCTACAAAGAAGTCATCTCATTCAGAATTTTTATCAATTTGTGTAATACATGTTTAAAAAGTCCAATACCTGGGCACAGTGGTTCACTCCTGTAATCCCAGCACTTTGGGAGGCTGAGGCAGATGGATCACCTGAGGTCAGGAGTTCGAGACTGACCAAGATGGTGAAACGCCATCTCTACTAAAAATACAAAAATTAGCTGGGCATGGTGGCAGGCGCCTGTAATCCCAGCTACTCAGGAGACTGAGGCAGGGGAATTGCGTGCGTGAACTTAGGAGGCAGGAGGTTGCAGTGAGCTGAGATCGTCCCACTGTACTCCAGTCTGGGTAAAAGAGTAAGACTGTCTCAAAAAAAGAAAGCAAAAAAAATCAAATAGTTCCATACATCTTATTAATAAAATAATAATCTCTGCCTGACTCCCTAAAGTAAACAGTTAAAATCTCACAGTTGTTTCTTCTAATGTTTACATTCATATTTCTAAATAACATGCTTATAATCCATCTAACTTCCTTTCATGGAGAAAGAGTATTTGGCTTTTTAAACCAATCCAGTCACATGCATGTTCTCCTCTCTACTTTGGACTACATCAATATTTAGTGTTTATATTTTTATAAATATATAAATATTGTTCACAAATTGTATTAGCTGTCTATTGCTGTGTAACAAATCACTCCAAAATTATTGGCTTTAAACATTTATTATCCCATAGTTTCTGTGAGTCAAGAATCTAAGCAAATTATTGGCTTTAAACATTTATTATCCCATAGTTTCTGTGAGTCAAGAATCTAAGCAGGGCTTAGCTGGGTCCACGAGCATAAGGTCTCTCACAAGGCCACAGATCAAGCTGTTGGTCAGTGGTTTGTGCCAGCAGTCCCAGCTACATGGGAGGCTGAGGCAGGAGGATCACTTGAACCCAGTAGTTCAAGGCTACAGTGAGCTGTGGTTACACAACTGAACTCCAGCCTGGGTGATAGAGTGAGATGCCATCTCTTAAAAAAAAAAAAAAAGCAAGTCAGAAGAACCAGAAATTGAGTTTGAGTGCAAGCAAGATAGAAAAGGTCTCTTGTAACATAATCTCAAAGTAATACGCCGTTACTTTTGCCATATTCTAGTTGTAAGAAACTTGTCTCTAGATCCAGTGCCTACTCAGGGGAAGGGTATTACACAAAGGTTTGAATACCAGGAGGCAGGGATTATTGCTGATCATTTTAGAAGGCTACTGCAGCACAGATAAACCATATGAATCTGGGCATGGTGACTCATACCTGTAATCCCTTTAGGAAGCCAAGGTAGGATTGCCTGAGATCAGGAGTTCAAGAGCAGCCTGGGCAACATAGCAAGACCCTATCTCTACAAAATTAAAAATAAAAGATTATTCATATAATAGTGTTTCCTTTCTTAGACAACTCTTTGGTAACTCTGGAATTAATACTTACTGTGCTTGTTTGTTACCTTCTTTCAAAAATAACTTTTTAGAATCCATCTCTAAACTCTTTGCTACATTTTCAATGCTGCTTTCAGCATAGATAAGCACATTAGGTATTCTTTGGCTTTCAATTTCACTCTCCTGGAGACGGTCCTCGTGCTCTGGTTTGGATTGTTTGTTTTCTATATCTGCTGAAATCTGTTGTCCAAGGGCTTCTGTTTAACCGTCATCCTGGAATTTTTCTTTGACTTTCTTTTTGTGATAAATCTCATATCTCAGATCCTGTGCATTTCCCCACTTTCCTTGTTTACTTCTTCATTTCATTTGAACACTTTTACCTATAGATTGCTGAGAAGTATTGCATGGCCAAGTACAGAATTCTAGGATGGAAATCATTTTTCCTCAAAGTGTTCATGGTATTATTCCATTGTTTTCTAGCTTCCAATGAGAGGTCTGCTATCTGTTATATTATTTTCTCTCTGAATGCTCTTAAAATATCTCTTCTAAACCCAATATTCTAAAATAATTTTGAGATAATATGTGTATGAATTCATCTTTTTAAATTCATTTTACTGGATGATCTCTGAGTTCTTATTTATTTATTTAATGTTGTTGAGGCAGAGTCTCATTCTGTTACCCAGGCTGGAGTGAAGTGGCTCACTGCAACCTTCACCTCCTAGGTTCAAGCAATTCTTGCGCCTCAGCCTCCTGAGTAGCTGGGATTATAGGTACATGCCACCACACTCAGCTAACTTTTGTTAAGTGATCCGCCCTCCTTGGCCTCCCAAAGTGCTGAAATTACAGGCATAAGCCACTGTGTGCGGCCTCTGAGTTCTTTTAACTCACAAACTTGAGCTCTTCAGCTCTGACAAATTTTGGGGGTGAGGGGGTAATTTTTTTTCTTTTTTTTTGGACGGAGTCTTGCTCTTCTCCCAGGCTGGAGTACAGTGGCGTGATCTTGGCTCACTGCAACCTCTGCCTCCCAGGTTCAAGTGATTTTCCTGCCTCAACCTGCCGAGTAGCTGGAACTACAGTCATGTGCCTTCACTCCCAGCTAATTTTTGTATTTTTAGTAGAGATGGGGTTTCATCGTGTTGGCCAGGCTGGTCTCAAACTTCCTGACCTCAAGTTATCTGCTCACCTCATCCTCCCAAAGTGCTAGCATTATAGGCATGAGCCACCCCACCTGGCCCTTGGCAGGTGTTATTTCTTTCACAAGTTTTTGCTTTCAAATTATATTTGTTGTCTCTTTCAGGAACTTTAATTATATTTTGGATCTTCTAGGTTAATCCTTTTTTTAAAAAAAAAAACCTATACTGTTCATCTCTTTGGCACTTAGTTCTACTTTATACTTTTCCTTAATTTTTATTTTCCAAGTCTTATTTAATTTGTCATATTTTGTCCATTTCTAAGAATTATTTCATATTTTGTCACTGTTCTTTTTCTTTCTTTAGGCTAGTTGATTATTGTTCCTTTTTTAATAGTGTCATATTATTGTTTCAGGGATCCAAAATCTCTTACCTTTCTAAGAATTGATTATACTTGAGTAGATTTTATATTGAGGGGAGAATAGAGGTTGTTTGTTTTGTATTGTTGCTGTTGTTTTGTTGTTCGGTTCTCGTTACTTAACATTCTGTTTTATAATTTTGTTGTCTGTTATGGTAGATCTCACGTGTCTGGTGGTCTTTGGTTGTCCACGGTGAAAAATTGTTTCGAAGCACTTGGGGCAGAGCTTATAAACCAATGAATTTTACTGTAATAAGAAGATACTAGTCTGCTTTCTTTACTAGGACACTCCCAAATACCAGCAAGTATATATAGATCTTTTCTCTTGGATTGATAAATTTTTCCAGAGAGGAATTGACTAATCTTCTAGCAGCTCTGGGAAAGCCTCACTGGGGACAGAGACTGGAGAGCAGATTTTTACTTAATCCCTCTGTTTTCAGACATCTCACTGTCAGCTGTGCCCAAAACTCCTGGTTCCATATCCTCAATAGTTTAGCCTCACCAAAGATTAACTTCATCTTTTGGAATGGGGAAGACACAGACGCCTGATTTTTATTAGAGAAGATCTGGAGTTTTAATTGAACCCTTTAAAAATTGTAACAAGACCTCTTCTTTTGCAATACTTCTCTATAGTCATCTTCAGAGACAATCATTACCTCAATTTTCAGGCCTTTGCAGGGTCCCACAAGACTAATGAACTTTCTGTTTTCTTGGCTGCCCATCTATCCATTTCAGGCTTAGGCTTTAGATTTCTCTGGTTATCTAAATAATCTGTTATCCCATTATATATGTGATTCCTGCTTCTGAAAATTTATTGGCATCTGTCATCTTTTGTTACCTCTTCTCCCATTTTATTTATTCTTGTGGTTTAATTTTTGTTCCTTGCTGTCATTTGATTTAAACATTAAGAGACAGCAGAGATAAAGTGTATGTTTAATCTGTTGCATTTAAATAGAAGTCTCAGAATATTTTTAAGTTCTTCATCTGGAATTGCTTTCCTTACTTATATACTGGTAACACAGAAATACTCGTTTTCTTTCTTCACCTCTTCATTATTTGCTGCTGGTAACTTGAAATGATAGTCCTGCCCCTCAGAGAGGAAATTTGCTGATGCTAATCTAGATCTGAGAAATCCTAGCAAAGAGGCTTGGGAAAAGACAGGTTTGTATGATAAGATTATTTTGCAAAGTGCATTAAGATACAAACTAGTAATTCATTTATGCTGTCTGCCTGTGGGAAGTGGCTGTACCTGACAGAACTATACTATAAATTGCTATCCTGAGTTGGATGATGACTGCTTATAAGTATTTGTAGTTTAGTGATGTAATGGTTCAAGAGAAGACTTCTTGAGTATACTCATACTTGAGGAACATGGTTCTCATCAAAGCTTATGTCAATGCTAACCACACCATTTCATCAAAGCTTAGAGTTAAATAATACTGAAAAGTAGATCTAGGAGCAGTGAAGGATACTTTTAAGTAAATGTAAAATAAGATGTCATAACCATGCACTATACCAATAATTGTATTGAACAGCAGAGTGATATTATCAGCTAGCAAGAGGCTATTGACTTATGTTCCTGCCACCATAATCTTTGATTCTGAATATATCTGGGACTGATTGATTTAGATCAGGCCATTCTGAGAAAGTGAATGATCAACGCAGGAGTGTCCTGAAGTGGAAGGAATTAGTTGGAGAATTTCTGATATAAAATGACTATTTGGGCCTTGCGTGGATTTAGAAGTTCCATAGTCAAATACTGCCCCATTTTGGAAACTAAGAATAGTTCTACTATCTCCCCAATTTCCTTTTGATTATACCAGGCCTCCCATTCATTGCTTTTTTAACCAAATTAGATTCTTCTAGCACATTTTGAAGGCTGAATATGAGTCAAGCATAGGGAATACAGTAACTCATTTTCTTTACAACTGCAGTAAAGTTAACTTATCAGAAATATCTACATTTTCATTGGTATGTTGGTTATATGGGTGTATACATTTGTTAAAACTCAGCAACCTTTTTATATAAAATACATGTATTTTCTTCCACATTAATGATTCCTTAATCAGTTAATTTTGAAATATGATCTCTTGTGAACTTTATAAGACATTTTCCTTCTTTATATTATTTCATGTGGTATAGTAAGTTAATACCAGTTACATCTCTAATAAGCCATTTGACATGGATTTCCAGAACCTCTCTTAAGCTTTAATCCTGATGTGTGTAATTGAGATTTTAACAGTACCTACTACAGAGTTGTAAGGATTTAAATTAAATATATACACAAACATATATACACACACAGTTGTAAGGATTTTTTTTTTTTTTTTTTTTTTGAGATGGAGTTTCACTCTTGTTACCCAGGCTAGAGAGCAATGGCGCGATCTCGGCTCACCACAACCTCCGCCTCCTGGGTTCAGGCAATTCTCCTGCCTCAGCCTCTTGAGTAGCTAGGATTACAGGCATGTGCCACCATGCCCAGCTAATTTTTTGTATTTTTAGTAGAGATGGGGTTTCACCATGTCGATCTCTTGACCTCGTGATCCACCCGCCTCGGCCTCCCAAAGTGCTGGGATTACAGGCGTGAGCCACCACGCCCGGCCCGGTTGTAAGGATTTAAATTAAAAATATATGTGTGTGTATATATATGTGTGTACACACATATATAAAATACTTAGCATACCTAGGTGTGTGTATATATGTATATACACACATATATGTACACATATATATACACGTGTACACATATATACACACACACACACATACATAAAATACTTAGCATAATACCTGGCACATAGTAGATCCTCAGTATATAGTAGCTGGAAATTATTATTAATATAACCATTACTAATATTTGTATTAGTCATTTCTCCTTTGATTTCTCCTTTCATTATCTTTTTACAGAAAACCCTTATAGACAGCTGCCTTGTAACTGTCATGGAAGCATGCCTGGAAAGACAGCAATAGAACTTGGACCTCTGTGGTATGTGACTAGCCATAAGAACATAAAATTTGATTTATTGATTCATTTATTAATTGCAGATTTTTATTATGTGTGGTAAAAGACAAGTAAATTTAAATTTAATTTTTTTTTTTTGGAGGGGGGAGGAAGGCAGGAAGGGAGGGAAGAAGGGCGGTAGGGATGAAGGAAGGAAGGAAGGAAGGGAGGGAGGGAGGGAAGGGAAGGAAGGAAATCGAGCAATGAGAGAGACATTGCGGACCTGGATCTAGAGGTTTACAAGTTGATTTCTTTTTTTTTGAGAGAAAGAAAGAAAAAAAAAATAAGTAAAGGAGAGGAAGAAAGAGGAAGAAAAAGAGGGAGAGTAAATGGAAATATTGCTTTATTTTGAAAAAAATTGGGTATTAATGGCCAATCAATGTTTCATTTAAACTTATGGGTAGGTGTGATGTGGTATTGACAAGAATGTATATTTTGTGTATTTGAAGTGGAGAGCTCTATAGATATTTATTAAGTTTACTTGTTCCGGATCTGAGTTCGAGTCCTTGATATCCTTATTAATTTTCTGTCTCATTGAATCTAAGTCTCGTATCTGGGTGTTAGGATCGTTAGCTCTTGTTGTTGCATTGATCCTTTTACCACTGTATCTTTGTTGCTTTAAAATCTATTTTATCCGATACAAGAATTGCAACTCCTGCTTTTTATTTATTTATTATTTATTTTTGCTCTCCATTTGGTTGGTAAATCTTTCTCCATCCCTTTGTTTTGAGTCTTTGTGTATCCTTGCATGTGAAACAGGTCTGGATGTAACATGCCGTTGGGTTTTGGCTGTGTCTTTTGATTGGGGGATTTAGTCAATTTATATTTAGGGTTACTGCCATTTGATGTTGACTGGCTGTTTTCTCCATTCGTTGATGTAAATTCTTCTTTATGTTGGTGCTCTTTACTTTTTGGTGTATTTTTAGAAAGGCTAATACTGGTTGTTTCTTTCTGTGTGTAATGCTTCTTTCAGAAGCTCTTGTAAAGCAGGCCTGGTGGTAATAAAATCTCTGAGTTCTTGCTTGTTCATAAAAGATTTTATTTTGCCTTCAGTTGTGAAGCTTAGTTTGGCTGGATATGAAATTCTGGGCTGAAGGTTCTGTTCTTTGAGGATGTTGAATATTGGCCCCCACTCTCTTCTGGCTTGTAGAGTTTCTGCTGAGAGATCTGCTGTAAGTCTGATAGGCTTGCCTTTGTGGGTAACCTGACCTTTCTCTCTGGCTGTCCTTAGTATTTTCTCCTTCGTTTCAACCCTGGTGAATCTAACGATTATGTGCCTTGGGGTTGTTGTTCTTGAGGAATATCTTTGTGGTGTTCTCTGTATTACCTGGGGTTGAATGTGGACCTGCTTTGCTAGTTTAGGAAAATTTTCCTGAATAATATCCTGAAGGGTATTTTCCAGCTTGGATTCATTCTCTCCGTCGCATTCAGGTACACCTATCAAACGTAAATTTGGTCTTTTCACATAGTCCCACATTTCTTGGAGACTTTGCTCATTCCTTTTTATCCTTTTTTCTCTAATCTTGTCTTCACGTTTTATTTCATTCAGTTGGACTTTGACCTCTGATATCTCTTCTTCTGCTTGAACAATTCGAGTGTTTAAACCTGTGCATACTTCTCAGAGTTCCTGTATTGTATTCTTCAGTTCCATTAATTCACTCATACTCCTAAGTTGTCTATTCTCAATAGGATTTCATCAAACCTTTTTTCAAAGTTCCTAGTTTCTTTACGTTGGGCTACAACATGTTCTTTTAACTCACCGAAGTTTGTTATTATCCATTCCTTGAAGAGTGATTCTGTCATCAGGAGGCGCTCGTTCTCCATCAAGCCTTGTTCCATTGTTGATGTGGAACTGTGATCATCTTGAGAGGGAGAGGCGTTCTGACTTTGAGTATTCTCAGCGTTTTTACGCTGGTTTCTTCCCATCATTGTAAATTTATCCTCCTGTCGTCTTTGGAATTACCAACTTTCAGATTAGGTCTCTTGAGTGGACATCCAAGTTGTTAGTTCCCAGGGCCAGAGCAGCGGCGTTAAAACTGATGGTGCTTTTCTGCCCAGGATCCTCCTGTCTGGCTTCTTTCTTGTGTCCGTAGTAGGCGAATCTGCCTTCCCAGGACTCCAAACCTCGGTCAGAAGGGGAACCCGTCCCGTTTACTCTGCGCCGAGCGCTGCCGCGCGCCGAGGTGCCGTCACTGCCACTACGCGGGGCTCTGGTATTGTGCTGGGGGCCCGTGTGGGTCCTCCAAATGTGTTTACTCTGCTCCGAGAGCTGCCGCGCGGAAGTGCGGGCGGAACCGCTGCGCCGGCCACAAGAGTCAGGCTGGCGACCCGTGTGTTTCCTCCACGGGGGATCTTCTGCTCCGTGAGCAACCAGACTTTGTCTGAAAGTGTGGTGTCCTCTAGTTCTCCGCGCCTTCCCTGAGAGCTGCAATCTCAGGATGTTAGCGATGGGCCATCTTCTAAATTTAATTTTTAAGTCTAGGCAACTCATTATGACTCTTCTCCTCCTATCAACCTGAAGTGTTTTCTATTTTCAGATTTTTCTCTACCATTATTCTCTGTAGTTTGTGACAAAACTAAAAGGCAGTGAAGGTGAAAGAGAAGCCTGGATGATCGGAAACTAGATAATTTATTTCTCAATAGTAAGAAAGAAGCTTTTTTAAATTCATCATTGCAGATCTAGCATGTGATTTTAAAATGATCACAATAACTTTTTATAGAAAAGTTATATAAAAGGTCCTAGAGGAATTAGTTTTAAGTGAGATGGACATGTAAAAGTGTCCACCTTTGTTTTAGGTAAAGTTATTTAGATGGGATACAATTGGAAATATTAATTGTGTATATGCTTTTGTATCATTGGTAACAAGTTATTGTACCTTAAAGTTGAACTGTTTTTAATCAGAATCCTTATCTTAAGTTTGCTACTCGAGATTCATTTTTTTTTTTTTTTTTTTGAGATGGAGTTTCACTCTTGTTGCCCAGGCTGGAGTGCAATGGCGGGAACTCAGCTCACCACAGCCTCCACTGGTTCAAGCAGTTCTCCTGCCTCAGCCTCCAGAGTACCTGGGAGTACAGGCATGCACCACCATCTACTTGGCTAATTTTGTATTTTTTTAGTAGGGATGGGCTTTCTCCATGTTGGTCAGGCTGGCCTTGAACTTCCAACCTCAGGTGATCGGCCCACCTTAACCTCCCAAAATGCTGGGATTACAGGCATGAGCTACCATGGCCCGACTGAGACTCTTACAGAAATTCAAGATTTCTAACAACATTGCAACAAGAATTATTGCAAATTTGTTCTCATTACTTTATAAGGTGAAGGCTAAGTACCTACAAAACCTAGAAATTGCCGGTAAATATTTTTGTGCTGATGCTCATTATTTTCTCTTATGAAGACCTAGCCAGCCTTATCTTCTAGTTTTACTCAAAATAGTTCTCACTTCCCCATAGCATCTACTACACATTGATCCTACTCACCGATTCAGAACTGGGAAAATTAAAAATAGCAGGTTACTGGATCCAGAAGGAAGATTTTCTAGCCTAACTGCCTTATTTTACACATGAGGAAACTATGGCACAGTGTTTTTAAGTGCTTGCTAAAACTGACTAAAAAAATTAGTACCACAGTCAAGGCTACAACTTAGGTTTTCTGACTGCCAGTACTGAATTCTTTTTTTATTTTTTATTTTTGAGACAGAGTTCCACTTTGTTGCCCAGACTGGAGTGCAGCGACACAATCTCAGCTCACTGCAACCTCTGCCTTTTGGGTTCAAGCAATGCTCCTGCCTCAGCCTCCTGAGTAGCTGGAACTGCAGGCATGTGCCTGCCACTGCACCCAGCTAATTTTTGTATTTTTAGTAGAGAGGGGGTTTCACCATGTTGGCCTGGCTGGTCTTGAACTCCTGACTATGCCTGCCTCGGCCTCCCAAAGTGCTGGGATTACAGGTGTGAGCCACCACTCCCGGCCTGAATTCTTAATAAAACTTTATGATCTCCATATCACAGCTATTGTTCATGTCTTTATACTTGTCCAGAATACCTTCCCCTCTTTGCCACCTCCAATTCAAATTGTACTTTCTTTTAGAAGTCTCTCCTTAGTGCTTCAACTCAATATAATCTCTAAATTCCTTTCAGTATTATTGATCACATATTTGATACTTTAAAATCATATATTCTTTCATATATATTTGCTAACCCTAACAACAGGAGCTACCATACATTGAGGATATATAGAGAAGTTTTATTTTACATTTTATGATGAGGAATGTAAGACTCAAAAGTAATAATTACCCAAGATTAATATAGCTAGCCTGGTGTAGTTGCACGTATCTATAGTCCCAACTACTCAGGAGGCTGAGGCGGTAGGATCCCTTGAGCCCAGGAATTCAAGTTCAGTCTGAGCAACATAGTGAGACCCTGTCTTTTGATAAAAAGATCACATAGCTGGTAAGTGGTGGAGCCAGGATTGGAATCCAGTTTTTCTTACTCAGAATTTCATATTTTGTCCATTATACCTGTGATTCTCAAATTAAATGGGAAGCATATCAGATTCACCCCAGGCCATTTTTCAACCACACCATTACCACATGTAATTCTCATATGTGTGGGCCCCCTGCTCTGCCCCAGCCTACCACCATAAACACACCAGAATTAAGATTTTCTGTTAGTGACTAGAGTGAGCATTGTGAAACCCTCTTCATTGCTCTATTTTCCTGTCTAGATTAATAGGCTTTTATAAGGTCCACATTGTATATTATATTTTGGTATATTCTCTACACACCCTCTATATACCACAGTACTGTATACCTTATGATAGTTCAGTAAATTCTTTATTAAGGTAACATACACATAAAATATTTTCCTTCTTTACCATTTTTAAGTATATAACTTAAGTGGTAATAAATATATTTATATTCTTTTTCCCTTCTTCATCACTGTCTCCCTTTTTCCCTTCCCAGATTCAATAAATTCTTGTTTATTTAATGTGAATTAAGTTTCCTTGACTAATGCTACTAGTTCAGAAAACTGATATGATAAAATGAGTGGCAAATAGAAAATAAATAGTTTTAGGCCAGGTGTGGTTTCTCATACCTGTAATCCCAGCACTTTGAGAAGCCAAGGTAGGAGGATCCCTTGAGGCCAATAGTTTGAGATGAGTACCATCTCTATTAAAAAATAATAAAATAGCCTCGGTACATGGCGTTACTCTGTCCCAAATAATAATAATAATAATAATAATAAAGAAAATAGAGTTAAATTTAAAAAAATTTATGATCTAAAACTATCATATAATTATATATCTTATAGTTAATTGTAACAACTACTTTTTAAAAGAAAAACATTTCTCAAACCCAGTTCTCTGTATATTCTTTTCTTTTCAGGTCAAGTTCCCTTTTCAATACTGGATTCCTCAAAAGAATGCTATTTGAATCTCTTGACCATGGTTTGGATGACATTCAGACCCTAATAAAAACATTAATCTTTGAATCAGAGTGTACGCCTCAAAGTCAGTTTCCAATTCATGCACGTTCAAATCTCAACAAGCAAGGTAGCTAATAGAACACTAGCTTACTAGCTTAAAATTTCTTATCAAAAATACTGTATCTTTTTCAACTGTACTGGATGTTTTAAGAAAAGCAATATAATTATAAATAGTTTAGTAAGTCCTCTTTAATGAGTCTAATCATAATCTGGTTGTATTAACAGTTTTTTTTAATTACATAGTTTTCTTCAGGATTATAATCAGGAGCCTGAGATGAACAGATGAATGATGAATAGTGTTGTGTGTGTGTGTGTGTGTGTGTGTGTGTGTGTTTTCCCTGATACTGGGTCTCACTGTTTCACCCAAGCTGTAATGCAGTGGCACAAACATGGCTCACTGCATTCTCAACCTCCTGGGCTCAAGCAATCCTCTTGCCTCAGCCTCCTGTGTAGCTGAGACCACAGGCACGCACCACCACACCTGGCTAACATTTTGTAGACATGGTGTCTCACCATGTTGCCTAGGCTGATCTCAAACTCCTGGGCTCAAGTGATCCTCTCACCTTGACCTCTCAAAGTGGCTGGGATTAAAGGTGAGAACCACTATGCCCTGACAATTTTTTTTAAAGATAACCTCCCTTTTTTGTTTTTCATTTTACTAGAGTTAAAAAAAAAAAAAGACTAAAGGTCCTTTGTAATTTTTATTACCCTAGATCTGCTTTCTAGAAAAAGAAACCTTGGTAATTCTAGGAATGGTGTGGCCAAAAATTGTAGTATCATACACAGAAACTAAATTTATACTTCTTATTCAGTAAAGCTATGTGTTTTTTCTCTTTAGTACAATCAGGCAATTTTGTAGTTGTATCTGACTGTTGATATAAAGGTGAAGCTATTGAATATCCTAGTGTTCTCATAAATAATTAGAAGAAGCTGCTGTAATAGAGGGTTATACAATATAATTTTTGCAGTCCAGTTTGGCCACAGAATCTCTTGTATATTCATGAAAATAGTGTGGATGGCCTTTCAAACTTTTATTTAAACTTAAGAGTTGTTGCTTTATGTCATTCTGTAAAATACTTTTTCTCATTTGCTTTTTTTTTAGAAGAAAATGGTGTGTTTATTAAAACTACAGATGATACCACAACAGATAATTACACTGCACAAGGTATGTATGCATTTATGTGTGTATATATGTACATATCAGGTCAAAAAGGCATATAGCAAAAGGGTAGGAAGAGAAGAGATTGTCATGATGTCATGGTAGCCCACTTAAAAATACATGTCATATTATATGACAACAAAACTGTAGTAAAACTTGTTTACCAACATTCACACATTGAAAATTTCTGTTAACAAATGCTTATATTATATATATTTAAGTTTCCTTCTCTTTGAAGGTCAAAACTAAACTGTTGATCAACTAATAAACATTATAGCTTATAACTAAAAGCCACTGTTCTTTGAAACTTAACACTCTAGTCTTCTTTTCACCTGTATTCAAAAATATATCTGGAATCTAAAGTTTTTTAAAAAGCAAAACCAAACCTTAGACATTAAGGCACTGATATTTTAAATCTTTACATCCTTTTGATATGAATTTACAATATATAACACAGCTATATTTAAAGTATGCACGTATCCTAAATTATATGAAAGGCCATATAATAAATTTTTATGGCTGAAGAATTAGGTCTTCTGGTTAATCAAATGGAATTGCTATAAATCATATATTAATGAACAATTTTTAAAAGAATTAGAATAAAATTTTACCTTAGCTATAAAATTATATACATGATATAGCTTTATCATATATAATTGGATCTTATTTTAGTCACATGGTTCAAGATCTTAACAGTTCTTTCAAAGGGATAAGCATACATTACGGATGTGAACAAAGCATCTGTAATATAAGCATGTTATATTACAGACAAGGAAACTTAAATTCCTTTTAATAGTATATGGTTTAATAACGATTACATACACTTTCCAACAGCCATGTTCATTTGGCATCTTCAACCAATTTTATAACTTAAATTGATATATTACCTAATTTCTCTGTTGGAGAGAAGACAAAGAAGCATTATGATATGCTGTAAAGAATGTTAGATTTGCTGGGCATGATGGCTCACACCTGTAACCCCAGCACTTTGGGAGGCTGAGATGGGTGGATCACTTGAGGTCAGAAGTTCAAGACCAGCCTGGCCAACATGGTGAAACCTGTCTCTACTAAAAACACAAAAATTAGCCAGATGTGTCGGTGCAAGCCTGTAATCCCAGCTACTTGAGGGACTGAGGTGGGAGAATTGCTTGAACCTGGATGGCAGAGGCTGCAGTCAACCAAGATTGTGCCACTGCACACTCCAGCCTGGGTGACAGACTGAGCCTCTGTCTCAAAAAAAAAAAAAAAAAAAAATAGATTTAAGAGCATTATCCTACTGCAGATGTTAGTTATATAACCTCAGCCAGTTCCCGCCCCTTCAGCAAAATTGTGTTAAATCCTTTTTAGAATAAAGTAAAACATAAATAAGCTTTCAAAATATTTTCAAGAGCCAAGAGCACAGTGGCACATACCTGTAGTCTCGGCTACTCAAAAGACTGAAGTGGGAGGATAGTGTGAGGATTGTGTAAGTCTGGGTAACATAGCCAAACTCCATCTCGAAAAAAAATTTGTTTTTAATCTCTGAGCCTTTCTCATATATAAATTAAGGAAATTAGACTAATTTTTGTGGGCTCTTCTATAACTCTTAAATTATATGGTTATTCTAAGACCATCTGTCAACACATAAAATCTTAAAATGATAGTAAGAGGCAAACCCAGAGGAAAATAATTCATTCTACCAAAGATACATTGTATGTTCATTGCAGTGCTATTCACCATAGCAAAAAACAAAGAGTCAACCTAGGTGCCCATCATCAACGGCCTGAATAAAGAAAATGTGGTACATATATACCACGGAATACTATTCATTCATATTTTTGAACAAAATCATGCTCTTTGCAGCAACATGGATATAGCTCGAGGCCATTATCCTAAGCAAACTAATGCAAAAATAAAATCAAAGGCCTATGGTCTCCCTTATAAGTGGGAGCTAAACTTTGGGTACTCATGGACATAAAGATGGGGACAATAGACATGGGGGACTACAGGACGGGGAGAGATGGGATGGGGAATGGGCTGGAGAACCACCTGTTAGGTACCATGTCCATTGCCTCGATGTGGGGTTATTGGGACTCCAAGCCCCAGCATTATAAAATATGCCCATGTAACAAACCTACACATATACTCTTTAATAGATAAGGAAAGTTGAAATTATTTTTTACAAAAGAATAAATTACCAGGCCAAAAAAAAAAAGAAAACCCATATACTGCTGATAGTCACTATTAAGGTATTACATCAGGTTTTTTGCCTCAGATACTCCTAGAACTTGTACTAAATCTGGGTGTCTATCCTTTGACTAGGTGCCTCATTGGATTTCAAGCAATTTCAAATTTTAGATTCAGATTTTAATTATCTGATTTGATGGATGGATCTCAAGTTGTCCTTTTTGCTTTATGTTTTTATGTAAAAAGGCAACAATTTAGCAATACTTTATATTTATTTTGAATGTAATTTATCATTTGTATGCATCAACTTTGCCTTTTGAATGCTTTTTTTTGGTAGGAGGCAGGGTCCCACTATGTTGCCCAGACTGGCCTCAAACTCCTGGGCTCAAGCGATCCTACCACCTCAGCCTCCCAAGTAGCTGGGACTACAGGTGTGCACCACTGCCCCTGGCACCTTTCGAATATTTTGCCTAAGCAGATGTTAATTACTTTCCCTGAAGAAGTAAGATTTGACCATAATGTTTATATATAAATAATCAAGGGTTGAACATCAGGCAAAATCTCATTATAGTATTGGGTATCTCAGTTGTTTTCCTTTTATGATTTTTGGAAGGATATAGTTCTAGAATCTTATTTTTGCTGGCTTCCTTTCACCCAAAATGAAAAAACTAAGTCCTGCGATGAGAAATAGGCAATGAGATCATAATATCCTTTTGTCAGTTTCTGTGTCCCCTCTCGAGACTTTGTGTTGTTTAGTGACCACGGAAGACCCACTATGCATCCAAGACTGAGCACTCAGTAGAGATACAGGTATAAAAATGAAAGACATTGTCCATAGGAACTTAGAATATAACTTGGGGAGTGAAGACTTAACACACATACAAGAACTACAAGAAAAGTAAAAAAATAGCAGAACTTAATGAAACTCTGAGTAGTATTAATAATGAAATCTGTGAAGTGACTGGCCCTGAATTCATAAATGGCTTCCTACAGGAGATGAAAATAGTGTGGCTTGAAGTTGAAGGTAGAAAAGAAGTTGTGATTCAGCAAACAGTTAAATATGAAAATTACATAAGTGAAGGACAGTGAAAATAGCTAGAATAAATTATTGGATAGATAGGTTGCAATAATGTGTCAGGATTTAGACTTAAGACAAATATATAGTTATAAAAGTATTCAGCTTGTAATGTTAAAGAGCATGCTAACTTTGTGTGTGTGTTGCAGGAAAGAGAAAAAGTAATGAAATGATCACCAATTCAGGCAAGAAGCAAAAGAGTGATGTCAGTGCCGAGCATCCGCCCTTTTATTACAACATTCACAGACACAGCATTAAAGGAATGAATATGCCAAAGTAAGACACCCAGTCAATAACAAAGTATATATTTTAATAATATTGTGATTTAAATAAAAATACAAGAACCTAATTATTTTTTCTCTTTCCTTATTACAGGTTAAAAAAGTTTTTGTGTTATCTATCTCAAGCAGGCTTTCGAGTAAGCCGAACTCACTTTGACCCGATGGGTGTACGCACAGATGCACCTCTGATGCAGTTTAAATCTATCCTTTTAAAGTACAGCACCCCCACCTATACTGGAGGACAGTTGGAGGGCCATGTCCAGTCAGCATCCGAAGATACAGTAACTGAAAGAGTTGAAATGTCAGTGAATGACAAAGCAGAAGCAAGTGGCTGCAGAAGATGGTAAACATAGAGAAGAGTTGGTTCTCAGGTGTCCGCATAGATGGCCTAACAGTTCTCTATACCAACTGTAATTCTTTTTCTATTCTTTGAATTCAGTGGAGTAAAAATAAAAGTGATGTCATTTTCATTCAGAAACTGAGCAGTTTCTAACATAGCTGGTTTGGGAGCTTTGCTTTCCAAGTTTTTTCTGTTATAAAGCAAACTAGAAATTTTAATGAAAACATTTCATATGAAGCCAAGTCTCACTGAGATCACCCTCCTTGCTTAATGATAGAGAAAATTTTCACATGCAAAGTATTTGGAATTTTGTGTGTTATGAAAGCCATCTTTTACAATTCTTAATCACATCTCTGCTTGAACTGATTCATGATGTTTATGTTTTCCTGTTTATAGTGTACAAAATGAAGCGAAGCCACTTACATATTAAAATGACCCTGAATAAAATAGGAAGAACAATGTTCTTAAGGTCACTAATGTATTTCACAATTAGAAAACTAAAATATGTTCCCATTTTTAAGAAATCATACTTCTGCCCACATTGATCTTTTCATTTATTGCTAGCTTTTGAAAAATTAAATACTTGCCTGGGATAGAAATGCTTTATTTTTGTAACTTTAAGGTCTAAATGACTAAACTTCAGAGTAAGATTTTGTCAAAATAATAAATTGAAACCCAGTGTTCTAATATAATTGTTCATGAGTCCTGAAATCCTGAAGAGGAGAGATTTGGTTAATTAAACAGGTTGGGTGATCTTAAGTGCCTCGGTTTATGCATGTACAGTATTCATTTGGTTGGTTGTACTACCTCTCAGAAGTAACATTTGTCATCTTATGGAGCGAGGGTTTTTTGGTTTAGGGTTTTTGTTTGTTTGTTTGGTTTGGTATTTTTGGTTTTGTGTGTATTTGTATAAATTTTTTGTATAATTAGCCTAGGCTGATTTAACTATAAAAATTAGTTGAAAAAAAATATTGTTTCCTTAATGAATTCTCACTTTATTTGAAGATAAGATTTTAGATGAAAAGATTTGATATAAAGTGTAGGTTTTTGTCTCAAGGATTTAATCCATATTTATCCCTAAATATTTCTTAAGGGAAGTAACTTTTTACAACCATTAAGGTGGGAGTTGGGGCAGAGAGGCGTGGTAACTGAAAGGTTTAAATATACTACCTAAGAAAAAAGTACTTCTGTGACATATACAAAAAAATCTGGTGGATGGGCATTAGATGAATATAGAATATTAATTTGGCAGAAATGAAGGAAAATCTTTTTGTGCTATGACAGCATATTCCCAAGACAATTTATTTTCCTTTCTTGAATTGATGGGATCATAAATTTCAGTAAAATCAAGGAATAAGTGAAGTATAAGCTAGTTTCTATAATGACCATTAAAAAAATTCTACTTTAATTCTTGCCAGTTAAAATTATAACTTACACATGAGTAGAAGAAATGAGTTTTTTGTTTGTATTATTAAAAATAAAGATTACTATAAATCCAGGAGGCAAACTATTACTGCACTCAGATTATCTGATTTAATACATACTATTAAATTGAATATCATTCTCAAATTTTGCTAAATGCTTATCAGCATGACATATATTGATCAATGATGAGTTGAACTGAATGCAAAGATCCTAATTTAATAAAGAAACCTGTAAATTACTGTTATCTAAAATATACATATATATTAATTTCACATATAAAGGCAGATTTTTCAAAGAAAAATTTGGTAGAAAGTAGTTTAGAACTCTGTGATAAGGGACATCAACCAAAAGAGGAAATACTTTAAAAATTCCATTTAGCAACCTAAGCAATCTTGTTCTCATAACAATAGTAGTAATTTGGGACACCACACATTGTAAAGTAACATCAATTGTATCCTTTCATTAAAACTTGGTAAACAAAAGAACCAGTTAAGGAAACAGTATGTTGACTCTTCTAGTTGCTGATGTTAATACTCTAGCCATATACTCAGGAAACGGGAGATGTAACCAAGGGATGGGTTTGAGGGTCACTGTGATGGACCTGAGTCAAAACTCTACTTATACTCACTTCCACAAGATTCCACTCTGAATAAATGTGTGATGTTCTGGTTGCCCAAAGTTAGAACTAACTCAGCACGTTTGGTGAGCCCAAAAGGTCTAGGAATTTATTTCTGCATTATGTAACTGCTCTGGTAATGGCTACAGGTTATTTTGGCGAATGTTAAGAGACAGATAATACATACTCGTGATATTATGTCAGACTCCTTTCTCCAGGGCCTCCAGAAATTGAATTAAATCAGACCTGAGAACTAGATAAGGGTTCCTACTATAGTGGCTCAAGTCAGATTAGTTTTTAGTAGCATAAACCAAATAGGACTATCCATTTTTGTTCTTTAGATCACATGATCCTTCAGCCAAAGGCAGGCCTGATGTTAGACTATACTGATTATCCTGTGGTTCCTGCTGTCTATTACGGTAACCATGCCCACCTGTCTTGGCTAGCAATTAAATGCACTACTTTGTCTCTGCCACAATACAGTCCTGAAAATGCCTACTGAATCAAGGAGTCTGTTTCAACTGAAGCATCTCCCACTGGCATCTCTGGCCTATAGACAGACTATACGGCTTTTTAAGAGTCCTGGTGCTCTGCTCACTAGTGTTTTTCTCTATGCGTTGGGAGAGAGAGTTGACTAGACTCTTATGAGGGATACAGTTAGAGGATCACTCATATTCAATCCTCCCCAATATGGCCCCTTTTCTTTGATTTCTTTTCTCTACATCATACCAAAAAGTTTCTGCATATCATCTCTAATTTAGATGAGGCACTGCTGAGTCAAAATGTCTTTCCACCAAGTAAAAAAGACCACTTTGAGCTGTTTAGTCTGATAGACTGGGCCAAAATCTGTTATAGGTTTACCCATAATGATCATTTGACCCAATTTAAAATTATGTTCTGCCAAGCATGGTGGCTCATGCCTGTAATCCCAGCACTTTGGGAGGCTGAGGTGGGTGGATCATCTGAGGTCAGGAGTTTGAGACCAGCCTGGGTAACGTGGTAAAATCCCGTTTATACTAAAAATACAAAAAATTGGCCAGGTGTGGTGGCACGCACCTGTAATCCCAGCTACTCGGGAGGCGGAGGTTGCCGTGAGCCTAGAGAGCAACACTGCATGCAAGCTTGGGCAATGAGTGAAGCTCTGTCTCAAATCAATGAATGAATGAATTAAATTACGTTCTTTCTTTCAAGGTCCTACATACTCAAAATCTATTTCCACAGATATTCTCCACCTATCAATATTAACATCCAAAAAAAAGACTCTTTCAGATCACACTTTATATTTGTGTCCTTAGGACCTGCTGGGATCTGACTGAAACTGTGTCCCAGAAACAATGCGGAATTGTAGGGATAGGGCATACAGGCTTCTTTGCGAAAGGTAACTAACTCCTTTAAGTCAGGTTATTAAGGGGTTGGTCAGCCAAAGTAACAAGCATATCTCCGGGATTCTTTCAGCTTCAAAGGAGGAGTCTGGGATTTAGGATACTCAACTCATCGAAGTCTTTCCAAAACTTGTTTTTCTGCTCTTGTTGCCTAAGCTGGAGTGCAATGGTGTGATCTCGGCTCACCACAACCTCTGCCTTCCAGGCTCAAGCAATTCTCCTGCCTTGGCTTCCTGAGTAGCTGGGATTACAGGCATGCGTCACCACCCCTAGCTAATTTTGTATTTTTAGTACAGACGGAGTTTCTCCATGTTGGTCAGGCTGGTTTCGAATTCCCGACCTCAGGTGATCTGCCCGCCTTGGCCTCCCCAAAGTGCTGGGATTACAGGTATGAGCCACCACACCCAGCCTCCAAAACTCTTATTCTCAGAATATCACTGTTTCCTGATCAGTGTCTCTACTCTCAAAAGACCCAACAAGATAGGGATTGATTCTGCCAGCTTGCAGAATCCTAATGAAAACATTCCCTAGGAAGTGGAGTATTCGTGGCAATAGCTTATATTTATATGAGACTTAGTACTACACAGTGCTGTCTTTACATAGATTATATAATCCATGGCAGTAGTTATGATCATCCCCACTTCATAGAAAAAGAAACTTAACCTAAACAAGATTAACTTATTTATCCAGTGCCACTCTAAAACTGGCTAGTAGAAGAGCCAGGATTCAATCCCAGGCCAACTTCAGAGCTCATGCTTTAGCCACTTGGTAATCTTCCTTTATTGAAGAACATATAAAGACATGTAAAATAGAAGATTACTTTAAAGTAATATTTATTTGGCCAAAGGCAGTTCCGTAGAAACTCAGGAACAGAATTAATTACAAACGAGTAATTAACCACTGCCCTATTGTATATTTCCATTTCTAAAACCTCTTAACCGCTATACTTTATCATCTATGCCTAGGTAGAAAACACTCAGTCTTTCGGCTTCATTCTCATTTTCTATGGCTGAGATTGTCCCATAGCTTAGTTTTAGAATGACAGAAAAATCACTACTAACTCAACATTTTGGAGACAACAGGTAAAAACTCATTGAACTACAGATTTCTCTCAATAATCAGTTAGAACTTGAAAAATCTCAATACCTTTGATGAGACTCTACTATCTGAAGTCAGTTCATATCTGTAAAGATTTTGTTATGTAACGTAAGTCCTCACTGTTGCTGATAGGTTCTTGGAAACTGTGACTTTAAGCAAAATGACTTATAATGACACCAGTTTAACCATAGGATAATTGATACAAACAATAGTTAAGTTCCTACAGCACATTTCTGGTCACAAAAACATCACCAAACTTCTAAGTAGAGACCCAAAACACTTCTATTATTAAACATTGAAATACATGTGAGCTATGCATACATCTAAGAAAGATCAATAAAAACAATACATTTACCCAAGTTTTGGTAAATCAGTGAGTGACAGCAATTGTAATGCTGGGGGGTTTAAATCGAGGAATAAAAGTTTGCAAAGCAAAAACTGTAAAGACCACCTTCTACCACTGCACAGTTCAAACACAATGACCAATATGGTGGGCTCACTGAGCACTGCTGACTGCATTGCTGTTGTTTTGTTTTGCTTTGCTTTATCGCAATAAACCCCTTTGTGGTTATCATTTACTTTACAAATTTCTATTTTATAATAATTTGTATTCATTTATTCATTTTCCAACCTGCTTATTCCAGTTCAGGGTAGCAGATGGCCAGAGCCTGTCCTAGCAGCTCAGGGCACCAAGGCAGGAACCAGCCTTAGACAGCATGCCTAAGGCCAGGTGCACTCCCACTCACACTCACACTGGCACCATATAGACACATCAGTGAACCCAACTTGGGCATCTTTGGGATGTGGGATGAAGCTGTAACACCAGGAGAAAACCCACACAGATGGGAGAATAGGCAAACTCCACACAGAGAGCGGTGCCACCAGAAAAGTGATTATTTTTTGGTCATTGACATTGTAAGAGAACATTTTTTCAAGGACCTGCTGTACTTTGAAAGATAAAGCATTTGTGTTTTACAGATGAAAAGAACCACAGACATCAACCCCTCCATCAGAGAAAACAAAGAACTAAGATATTTGGCCAGGGTTATACCATATTTAGGTACAAGAATGAGACAAGAGTACAAGTGTTTTATTTTCATCTAGTTTTGGTTTGGTTTTGCCAAAGCAATGCATATACTTTATTTAGCAAGTCAAATTAATTCTTAGGAGTGAAAGAGGTTAAGTAAGAATCTAATTATTTTAAAATAATACTCCAATAGTACTCCTGTATTCCATTTTAGGCTTTATCTATTAAATTCTAACTACAGAAGATAGGGATGATTTAATTTTCTTAAACAATTTTGAGATATCCATTCTATGATTTCTTATCTTTTTGAGAGAAAGAGAAAGAGTGGGGGGAGGGGGAGAGACAGAGACAGAGAGAGATTGATTCTCCTTTCTGGAGCTTTTAGCATCTTTTTATCCATATTATGCTTAATGTGCTTCTTTTTTAAAAAAAATTACTGTGCTAGGCATTCTCTGGGTTCTTTAGAAATTCAAGTCCTTCACTTCAGAGTCATTTTCTTATGTTATTAATTTTCTTTCCTTCATTCCATCTTTCTCTTCCTGAAACTTTCAGATGTCAGACTTCCAGGTACATTTTTTACTCTATCTCCATCTTTTTATTATTATTACTTTGATACAAAGTCTTGCTCTCTCTACCAGGCTGGAGTGCAGTAGTGCAATCATGGCTCACTGCAGCCTCGATTTCCAGGGCTCAGGTGATCCTCCCATTCAGCCTCCTGAGTAGCTGGGACCACAGGCATGAGTCACCACACTTGGCTAATTTTTAACTTTGGCAACAAGGTGAACTCCCATTCTGCATGCTACTTACTACAATTGATGGTGTCCTACATGTCTCTGAGGTTCCAGGCTTTTTCACTTTTGTTTTTCATGTAGATATTCTCAATTGGCCTGTCTTCAAGTTGACTATTTCTTCTACCAGTTCAAATCTGCTGTTGAGACTCTCCAGTGAATCTTAAATTTTGATTCCTTTACCTTTCAATCCACATTTCCATTTGATTTGTTCAAAATTTCTTTTTTTCTTGGTATTTATTTGATGAGACATTCCTCTCATATTTAGTTCTTCAGACATGGTTTTAGTTCTTTGAACATGTTTTTTAAAGTTGACAAAGTATTTGTCTAATTAGTCCAACATATGAACTTCCTCACAGACACTTCTGTTTCTTTACAACTTTTGTTATTTTCTATTGAAAACTAGACTTATAAATACAGTAGTCCCCTCTTATCCTTGGGGGTATGTTCCAAGACCCCCAGTGGATCCTTGAATCCACAGGCAGTACCAAAACCTGTGTTCTGTAGGTGTTTTCCTACACCTACATACCGATGATAAAGTTTACAAATTAGACAAGGAGATCAACTAATAATATACAATTAAAGTACACTGTTCACAATTTGTGATTTCTTTTGTCTCAACTTTGACATAGAAAAAAAGATTAGTTCTTCTCATAGACCTTAGCAAATTCAGTATAATTTATTTTTTCTTTCCTTATTAAGAACTCTTTATCTTTTCACTTCAAGGAAGCACTTTATGGCTTATCTCTGGTATATCCACACTGTCAACATCACCACCCTTGCATTTTGGGGCCATTAAGTAAAATGAACATAAACGCTGCAATACTATGACAATCAATCTGGTAACCATAACAGGTACTAAGTGAATAATGGACGAGTAGCATATACAGCAAAGATATGCTGGACGCGAGGATAATTCATGTCCCAAGTGGAACGGCAGAAGATCTCCTCAGGCTACTCAAAACAGTGTGCAATTTAAAACTTGTGAGTTGGGCCGGGTGCGGTGGCTCAAGCCTGTAATCTCAGCACTTTGGGAGGCCGAGGCGGGTGGATCACGAGGTCAACAGATCGAGACCATCCTGGTCAACATGGTGAAACCCCGTCTCTACTAAAAATACAAAAAATTAGCTGGGCACGGTGGCACGTGCCTGTAATCCCAGCTACTCGGGAGGCTGAGGCAGGAGAATTGCTTGAACCCAGGAGGCAAAGGTTGCGGTGAGCCAAGATTGCGCCATTGCACTCCAGCCTGGGTAACAAGAGCGAAACTCCGTCACACACACACACACACACACACACACACAAACTTGTGAGTTATTTCCGGGATTTTCCATTTAATATTTTCAGAGTGCAGTTGAACATGGGTAACAAACCACAGAGACAAAACTGTGGATAATGGGGAAGTGAATACAATGTGGCAACTCTGGAAATCAGAATCCCTTTAAGACACCAGGGTTTGTTGTGTTTGCTGTTCACTGGCCTTTTTTTTTTGACTAACACTATAATGTGTGCATTCTCTGCTGTGACCACTGAAGTCTCTGCTTCATTAGCTTAGTGGTCAGCTAATAATTAGACAGAGATTTCCTCAAATGTCTTGAACCTGTAAGTCTCCGTCTTGCTAAAGTACTCTGTCTAGGATATGCCTTTAAAACCCTGGCATGTAGTTTACAACTGTACCTTACCCTTCACTTCCTGCTGGAACAGAGCTTCAGTGCCTGCTAAAGGTGAGGTTAGTGCCTTAGAATTTTTTCTTGGGCATGGAAAGAGTCTTGCCTATGTGCATTGCCTTCAAGTTTCCCAGGAACACAATGAAACTTTTCAAAAGTACGCTTCCTACTTGTTGGTCAGCTACTTTTTAGCCCCACCTGCCTCAGGCAACTACTATATTAAACAACTAACTGCAGGGAATTATTTTTCACAAACAACATGAAGACAGAGCTTTTTAAGCAAAGTGAGCTGAGTCCAGTCAGAGACATGTTCAGAAAAAAAGAGCTTTGTCAGGTGCAGTGGCTCACGCCTATAATCCCAGCACTTTGGGAGGCAAACGCAGGTGGATCACTTGAGGTCAGGAGTTCAAGACCAGCCAGGCCAACATGGTGAAACCCCATGTCTACTAAAAATAGAAAAAATTAGCTGGGCGAATGGGCAGGCGCCTGTAATCCCAGCTACTTGGGAGGCTGAGGCAGGAGAATTGCTTGAACCCAGGAGGCAGAGGTTGCAGTGAGCCAAGATCGTGCCATTGCCATGCAGCCTGGGAAATAAGAGCGAAACTCTGTCTCAAAAAAAAGAGCTTTTTAGTGAGGTTCCAGACAGGGCAGAGAGTGATTAATTTTCTGGAATCTGATTTTTGGGGAGTTTCAAGGCTACTTTTGGGGGAAACAAACTTCTTTGAACAGAAATACAATAGGAATTTAAGACACGACTTTTCTCACTTGGCATTTCAGTTATTTCACATTTAGTTATCCAAATGAGAATCCTGAGCCTTTGTTTTCTCAAATGTCTTCCTAAGGTTGAAAGGGTTAGAAATGATATAATGTAAAACTTATTACGAAGCTAAAGTAATCAAAATAGTGTAGTACTGGCATAAGGACAAACATACAAACCAATGGAATACAACACTCAGAAATAAACCCTCACATATGATTTATAACAAGAGCACCAAGATCATTCAGTGGAGAAAGGGCTAACTAAGAAAACTGAATATCCAAATACAAATGAACAAAGCTGGACACTGACTTTTCACCATATATAAAACTCCAAACGAAACAAAGATCAAGAGCTACAACTATACAACTCTTAAGAGAAAACAGAAATATCTTCATGACATTGGGTTTGGCAATCTTCTTGAATATGACTCCAAAAGCACAGCCAAAAGGAAAAAGACAAGATACACTAGACTTCATCAAAATTAAAAAAAAATTGTACATCAAAGGACACTATCAAGGGAATAAAAAGAAAACCCATAGAATGGGAGAAAACATTTGCAAATCACCTATCTCATAATGAATTACTATCTAGAAAACATAAAGAATGCCAACAACTCAACAATAACAGAACAACCCAATCAAAAATGAGTGAAGGACTTGAATACATTTCTTCATAGAAGATACACAAATGGCCAGTACGTGCATGAAAAGATGCTCAGCATCCCAAGCCATTATGGAAATGCAAATTAAAACCACAATGAAAGGAGACATCCAATAAGATAGCCATTATAAGGATATCCATTAGGACAGTTACTTTAAAAAGAAGAAAAGAAAATAACAAGTGTTATAGAGGATGTGGAAAAACCAGAAGCCTTGTTCATTGGTGGTAGGAATATAAAATAATGAAGCTGCTATGGAAAACAGTTTGGAGTTCCTCAAAAAATTAAACATAGAATTAGCATATGATCCAGTAATTCTATTCCTTCATATATACCCAAAAACACAGAAGGCAGAACTCAATTATATACTTCTGCAATAATGTTCACTAAAATGTGGTATATACATACAATGTTATTCAAGCCATAAACAGGAATGAAATTCTGATACATGCTATCATGTGAACCTTGAAACTAATGTGTGATTCCACTTAACATGAGGCACCTAAAATAGTCAAATTCAAAGACAGAAAGTAGAATAGAGGTTACTTGGGGTTGAGAAGAAGAGAAATGTGTTATTTTAATTGCATAGAGCTTCTGTTTGGGGTGATGAAAAAGTTTTAGAAGTAAATAGTGGTGATCATTACACAACACAGTGAATGTACCTAACCCCACTGAATTACACACGTTAAAATGGTTAAAATTGTAAATCTGGTTATGTATATGTTACCATCAAAAATTTTACATAAGTACCCAAAGCCTTCACACCACTTCTGGTGAACCTTTTGTCTCTCAGTTGAGACAGTGATTATAGAAATTACTTAGATAATACTTTATGAAACCTTGGTTGGTAGTGATGGCCAATAGCAACTCCTCTCCGCCTCCCCCAACACACATCCATGCACACACATACACACACACTAAATACATTCAATATCTATCAATACCTAGAATTATTTTTCACAAAGGATTACACAACCAATAATTTCACTAATGATGCAGTTTATATCCTCTCATACTGACAGATAAAAACACATACATTCTCTAAGCACAAAGCTTATATTCACAAATAACTCTCTGCTTAAAGACAAAATTTCAATTAATAATCACCATAGGAATTTAGTTATTTAATGCAACTACTAATCTAATGTCATCAACAAAATCTAAGCAACTTTATCACAAAACCAGGGTTATATTCAGTGGGCATGCATTAATAATCTTTACAACTTTAACATTACACCAGAAAAGGAATTGAATATATAAAAGTTCCCTTGATTTTTGGTGGTTTTCAAATTTCATGGCACAGATTACAAAAAGAAAAGCCCTGTAAAAACAGATTTTAAATATTTTCAATAAAATGGTAAAAAATTGAATATATACCTTTAAGCTTTCATACCGGGCTAAAGATTTAAAACATCCAGCTGGCCCCAATCTGTCAAAACTGACAGGTAAATATTTACAGTGACCAGACAGAGTTTAGTTACAATGGTACTGGAGTTCTACACTCTCCTATCAAAAACGCTTTAGGGTTAATTTCTCAATGCAAACATGTCTTTTTAAATACTGTGATATATAAACTTGGAAACATACCTAGAGTTTGGAGAGAGATGAACAATAACACACAAGTCAATCTTACTTCTGACCTGTCAACAAAGCCCTCTGGCTCCCAAACACCCAACATTGTCCTTCAATATAAAAATTAAAAACAGCAGAATGACCTTACCCCACTGGCTGACATTTTTCTAGAGAATTATCTTTCACTACGTATTAAAGCAGGGCTCAAGCTCCACTAACCTTCTATAAAGTGTAATAGAAGAGCACCAAATTTATAAACTGATCTGGCAGCCCAAAATGATATACCTTTCAAATGGAAACAAACTTTTTCCGATTGTTGTATGTGCCATGTTATTCTTGAAACTTACGTGGCTACAAATAAGAAAAAAATTAGAGAAGTTTTGAATATATCTTGTACTTTTCATCAAGGCTAAAGTGCAAAATATCTCCATTATCTCTGGTATTTTAATGGGGGAAAACATCACATATAAAAAAGGAAATTAAGTGACAGCAGAACTAATACAAAGAAAGCACTCTCAAATATACACTTGAAAACTATTATTTTACTACCAATTTAATTTTTCTTTCTTCAGTTAAGTCTGTCAATGAACCAAGTTCTCACAGAACTTAAGATTTTGTTTCATGCTTTCCAGGACCAGAAATTCCAAAATTACAGGGAAAAAGAATGGAAAAAAATAACACTGCATGACAATGGACACTAAGTTCATAAAGAACTTCTTTTTAAAATGAAATATTATGGAAGAAAATACCATGAAAAGAATAATCCTATGAGAATTGTTTTTAAGGACAGTAAATTTGAGCCTTGGGTCTTCATGAAGATATTACAATTTATATAGAAAACTATAAATATACAAGACTCCGGGGGGGGGGGGGGGAGTCAGAATACATAATATTTAACATTCTATAGGACTAAAAACCTTTTGAGGGAAGTGGGAAAAGGACAGCCAACTGAATCTTTAAGAATTCAGAAACTATGAAAAATTCCTGGGTCAAAAAGGTGCTCCACGTGGAACCACACTTTGTGGTGGGGGGAAAAAAACACATGAAACTTTAGATATATTTTTTAAAGGAAAGAAAAAAGTACTGAATAAATGCAATCCTAGCCGAAAAGGAAATCTTAAATTAAGGGTAAAAGATCTGAATAGTGTAAACAAGTCTGGCTCAGAAAGGAAACTGAACAACACATCCAAGATCTGTCCATAAAAGTAAATAATGCCAGTACATCTTTAATATTAAAGAAATAGGCTATAAAAAATTCAGTCTCAGAATTGGTTTTTAAAAGCTCATTTGTGCTCCTTTGTAGGTGCGTAGTAAAGTTCCATAGGTTTGTTCACTTTCCAGTATTTCTCACTCACCAATTCCAAAGAAAAAGAGCCATTCAATACCTAAAACAAAAAAGAAATTAGGAAAACTGCTGAAACCACAATAATAATGAAAAGAAAATAGAAGTCCACAGAATCTTTTTTTTTTTCAAATCTTAGGAATAACTACTTGTCATTTAACATTGTGTTGCGGTTTTTTACATTATTTATTAGATTCTACCCCACCATTTGCCACTCAGTTTGTCAATGTGCTCCCAGTTTCAACAGTCTATTATTTTAAATACTCACAGTGAACTGGCCACTGGCTGTTGCTATATAAATGGTATACTGCTTCTCACTGGCTGTATCAAGGTTCATCTGGTTTGATTCACCTTTGCTTCGAAGTTCTTCTAAAGCTAACCTCACAGCCAGATACTTGGATAAGTGATCAACAGTGGCGTTACCTGAAGTCTTTATGTATCTGGAAGAATAAATCATTAAAAATTTCATTTCTAGAATATGCCAATGAGAAAAATGTACTTAAATTATGGAACTAATACATTTCTTAAGAACTAAGATGGATATGTCTCAATTATTGACAAAATAATATCATAAATTTACTGCTCTACAATCTAAATTTCTTATTGATAAGTACAGAAGAGGGGAAAGTACACACTCAACATCTTGCTGGCAGGCCATAAAAACTTCACCTATCTTATCTTCTGCAAAATATGATACACAGTGCCAAAAATCAAACAGAAATATACAAAGTACTAAAGGGGAAAAAGGAACAACATATCCCTCAAACCCTAATGACCAGAATCTGCTGGCTGTAGCAGTAAGAGAAACAGGATAGGAGCAAATTTCTTATTGTCTAAGAATTAAAATGTCTTTTTTAAGACTAAGCATAGAAATATTAATTTGGGCTGGGTGGGCACTTTGCGAGGCTGAGGTGGGGGGATCACTTGTGGTCAGGAATTCGAGACCAGCCTGTGCAACATGGCAAAACCCCCACCTTTACTAAAAAATACAAAAATTAGCTGGGTGTGGTGGTGGGCACCTGTAATCCCAGTTACCCGGGAGGCTAAGGCAGGGTTCGCCTGAACCCAGGAGGCAGAGGTTGTAGTGAGCCGAGATCATGCCACTGCACTCCAGCCTGGGTTACAGAGCAAGACTCCGTTTCAAAAAAAAAAAAAAAAGGCGGGGTGGCAGGCTCGATGGCTCACACCTGTAATTCCAGCCCTTTGGGAAGATGAGGTGGGTGGATCACAAGGTCAAAAGATCAAGACCATCGTGGCCAACGTGGCAAAACCCTGTCTCTACTAAAAATACAAAATTCAGCTGGGCGTGTTGTTGAGCGCTTGTAGTCCCAGCCACTCAGAAGGCTGAGGCAGGAGAATCACCTGAACCCAGTGGCAGAGTTGCAGAGGCTGAGCCGAGATTGTGCCACTGCACTCCAGCCTGGCGACAAGTGAGACTCTGTCTCAAAAAAAGCCAGAAATGTTAATTTGGGGATTTTTAAAGCATAATACATCATTCAATCCCTCATTCAATAAATATTTGATGTTTACCTGCACTCAATGGCAGGCAGTGTGCTGGAGAGACAGTAATAAAGCAGCCATTCTTGCCAGCAAGAGTTTTAGAGCCTATTGTTCCTCTAGTAACACTTAAGAAATTTGACTGGCTCCCTTTTCCTTCTCTACCAAGGAGAGTCATTCCTTTCAGATGTGCAACTTTGAGTGGTAAGCACATGAGGGAGGAAAAAAGAATACAACAATCTAGACGGCTAGTAACTGAACCCCCACAATCAATGTGATGACAAATATTACTCCTACTTCTTACACAAGACTGCCTTTTACCTCCAAATTAAACATTCTGAATTTAGATAATCTGAAACTAATCCATATACTTACCTTGTCTGTGCACTGTCATCTTTTTCCATAAGTGTGGGGTGAGGCCTGAATACTAATTCAATTTCACTAGCACCATCCATTACTGGATCAATTGCCACTGCTGCATTGTTATTATCAAGCTCAAGCCCAGAATCATCAGATGTTTTGGTCCGTTTGTTACTAGGGCCTGCTTCCTGATTGCTATGTGTGGAAGCATTACTACAGTGTGAACTGTCACCATTATCTTCTGCTCCACTACCATTTTCAATCTGTTGTTTCTTGCCTCGCTGCAGTCTAGTCAAGGGGGAGAAAAGGATGCATAAAGTTTACTTTTAGGCCTTTAAAGCAACAAATTTGAAGCATATCTGCTATTGAACTTTAAAATTCTAAAAAATATTGGTAACTGAATTTGCTCTGAGTTGGATGACATTGTTTCCCACCCGTTTCTGAAAGGTCTAAAAAAATCTCTCTCACTCACAGACTATTATTTAAATGATTTTATGAATGTTTCTACTCATTTAATAATTTTACTGGCCAAACATGTAAAATTACACCTGTAATCCCAACACTTTGAGAGGCCAAAGTGGGAGGAAATTGAGGCCAGGAATTTGAGACCCTATCTCTACCAACAAAAAAAAAAAAATTAATTACTAAGGGCATGGTGGTGTACACCTATCATCATCATTCTCAGCTACTCAGGAGGCTGAGACAGAAAAATGAATGGCTTGAGCCCAGGAGTTCAAGGATGGAGTGAACTAGCATTGCTCCACTGTACTCTGGCCTGGGCCAGAGTGAGACACTCTCTCTCTTTTTTTCTTTTCTTTTTTTGAGATGGAGTCTCACTCTGTTGCCCAGGCTGGAGTGCAGTGGTGCAATCTCAGCTCACTGCAACCTCTGCTCCTAGGTTCAAGCAATTCTCCTGCCTCAGCCTCCTAAGTAATTGGGACTACAGGCACGCACCACCACGCCCAGCTAATTTTCGTGGTTTTTTTTTTTTTTTAGTAGAGACAGGGTTTCACCATATTGGCCAGGCTAGTCTCAAACTACTGACCTCATCATCTGCCCGCCTCAGCCTCCCAAAGTGCTGGGATTACAGGTGTGAGCCACCAGGTCTGGCTGATGCCATATCTTAAAAATAATTTTCTTTATTAGAAGACTGTAAGAATTATTGGCAAATTTCTATATTCTGAGCATTTTCTCTCATGAGATTACAGGTCTGAAGAAAGGTTATGATTCAGATACAAAAACGTAAAACATCTTAGGGAAGATACTTATGCCTCTCTAATTAGAAATTCTTAAGGAACAAGATTTAAGAAGAAGAGTAAGTACTTCCTCCCTGCTGACCTTCCTCAAAGTCAGCTACAGTGATGCAAAATGATTCTACTGAGGAAAATGTGATGGTATCTAAATAGCCAATGTGGACACAGAAGCTGCTCTTTAACAAGCTCAGATACTAAAACCAATTACTGGTAGGGCAATGCACTTTATACATACAATCTTGTTTACTCTCCAAAACAACCTGTCAAGGCAGTTACCATTACTGTCATTTTCTAGTTGAGAAAAGCAAAGAAACTTAGGTACGAGATTAAATAATTTGTTCACCGTTATACAACTAATAAGTGCCAGAGCTAGAGCTAGGATGTGAACCAGACAACATTCTTTCTACCACATTGTCTGTCTCTCTACCTGTACATAAAAGAAAAAAGAGGCCGGGTGCAGTAACTCATGCCTGTAGCACTTTGGGAGGCCGAGGTAGGAGGATCACGAGATCAGGAGATCAAGACCATTCTGGCCAACATGGTCTCTACAAAACCATGTCTCTATAAAAATATAAAAAAAAAAAAAAAAAAAAAAGCTGGGCATGGTGGCACATGCCTGTAGTCCCAGCTGCTCGAGAGGCTGAGGCAGGAGAACTGTCTGAACTCAGGTGGCAGAGGCTGCTGTGAGCCGAGATTGTGCCACTGCACTACAGCCTGGGCAACAATGCATGACTCCATCTCAAAAAAAAAAAAAAGAAAAAAGAAGGAATACATGATGTAAAAGAAATATAAAAGAATGCCTGGCACTTGTAAAAATACTGTCATTATGTTTATTGCCAGGACAAGGAAATAACAGTCCAATGGTTAGGAAAGATGCTCAAGAACTCATATTAAAAAAAAAAAAAAATCCTGCATACAAAATCTATAGATTACTGCAAAACTAAGAGGGGATGACTAGTATGCTAAATAACAAACTATGATTCAAAAATATATAAGCATACACAGTAGAATATTATTCATCCCTAAAAAGGAAGGAAATCCTGCCACATACTACAATATGAATAGTCATACTGAGGACATTTAAGTAAAATAAACCAGTCACAAAAGTACAAATACTTAACTTGGTGGCCTCTGGTCAAGTAAAAAGAGAAATACTACTACTACTAAGTAACAACAACAAAAAACCCAAAAGTACAAATACTGCATGATTCCACTTAGATGAGGTTATCTAAACAAGGGAAATTCATGAAACAAAGTAGAATGACAGTTACCAGGAAGGGGGTGGGAGGTGGTGGTGGAGGGGGGGGAATGAGGAGTTAGTGCTTAATGGATACAGGGTTTCAATTTTATAAAATGAAAAGAGTTCTATAGATTGGCTGCGCAACATTGTGAATGTTCAGCTTTGGGGAGTCAATAATTTTAAAAAAAAAGAATGTACTTAACACTACTAAACTCTATGCTTACAAATGGTTAAGATGGAAAATTCTATGTCTTTTACCACAATTTCTAGAAAAAAAGAAAGCATAAACAGGCTAAAATGATGAGACAAAAAATTAAGAGCCAATATAAAGACTAAAATATCTTCTAAAATCTACAACTAAAGCAAACGAAAAGTTATTTTAGTTGACCATAAATTACAATGACCTAACAGGTTTATTAAGACTCAATATATTTTTATCCCACAACTCTTTCCAAAAACGGACTGATGTGACAGAGCTACATTAATGTAACTGCAGGCAGCATTTAAAGAATAATGTTCATATAAAAGACATTACTAGTCTATTATATCCTATATTTATCAAATCATATCTATAATATTACATACTGTCCTGATGGTAGCACTTTAAGAATGACACCAATCTTGAGTGTCATGAGGAACAAAAAAGAAATAAGGAAGGTGAATATTAAGCCTTAAGAGGAATATGTACAAACATATATCTATATATAAAAATGTCTGAAAACAAAGAAGTAGAATCTGAAATATGTGTAAAAGTCAACATAAGTATTTCAACCTAAGACAAATTCAGACTGGTGCACACAAGAGACTAATTTTAATTCGATATAAAGGAAGAATGTAAACAAAAATTCACACGTCGAAAAACATTTACTGAGCAGCTACTACTTTAAGCCAAGCACGGTTCTAAATAATGGTGTTATAAGAGTCAATGAGGCTGCACACGGTGGCTCATGCCTGTAATCCCAGCACTTTGGGAGACCAAGTCAGTGAGGTCAGGAGTTCAAGACCAGCCTGGCCAAGATGGTAAAACCCTGTCTCTACTAAAAATACAAAAATTAGCCGGGCATGGTGGAGGGCGCCTGTAGTCCCAGTTACTAGGGAGGCTGAGGCAGGGAACTGCTTGAACCCAGGAGGCAGAGGTTGCAGCGAGCCAAGATTGTGCCACTGCACTCCAGCCAGGATGAAAGAGTGAGACTCCGTTGAAAAAAAAAAAAAAAAAAAGTCAATGATACTGACATAGTCTCTTCCCATATTCTAGTGTAGCAGGTAACATATCAGAGTGATAGGTACTATGGAGAAAAAAATGAGGCAAGGAAGTACAGAGTCCTAGAATGGAAGCTGAGAACTTAAGCAGACACCTGCTAAGAAAGTGAGGTAGTGTGCCACGTGGATTACCTTGAAAAGGAGGGTTTCTGAAAAAGAGTACTGTAAGTACAAAGGCTCTGAGTCAGAACCTTTCTTGGAAAGGTTCTTGGAAAGTCAAACACTTCTTGGAGTGTCTGAAGAACAGTAAGGAAGCTGTAATAAAGTCGCCAACAAAAAAAGGAGTGCCTATCACATAGCCCCACTACTAGAAATGTATAAGCAAATTCGAAGGAATATATACAAAGGACAGTCTTGCTTTTACTAAAAGGCTATGGTGAGTAACCACTGAAGTCCTTCCAACTCTTAGGAATGTAAAATTATTTTAAAAATAAATACATTTAACATTTAGTACTTTATTATACTTTGATAAATAGAGTGATAGGTCAGTTTAATACTGTTAGAATGGAGCACATCTTTGAACCTTTAAGCCAGTGGTTTTTGACCTTGTCTACACTCCACAATCATTTACAGAACCTTAAAAGCAGGACAAGCCTTGCAATTTAAAAGCTTTCTGAGTGAGTCTGATGTTCAGCCAAGGCGAAAACCACCAGACTGAGATGGGGCTTTATTATCTCCTTCTGTGGAAAATGATGATTATCCTTCAGACCTGAAGAAATGAGATGATAATGTCAGAGAGGAAAAAAGGATGAGGGTAAGGGAAAATGCCCAGATTTTACGGGTCTTGGAAGCCATCATTAGTCTTTTGGTTTATATCCTATTAGACGGCTCCAAGCAAAGGAAAACCATGATCTTCCTCTCAATTTAACAGTATCTCTAAGGGCCAGGTTCTGTGGCTCATGACTGTAATCCCAGCACTTTGGGAGGCTGAGGTGGTTGGATCACCTGAGGTCGAGAGTTTGAGACCAGCCTGACCAAAATGGAGAAACCCTGTCTCTACTAAAAAAAAAAAAATTTACAAAAAATTAGCCTGGCATGGTGGCAGGCACCTGTACTCCCAGCTACTCAGGAGGCTGAGGCTGGAGAATTGCTTGAACCCAGGAGGCAGAGCCTGCAATGAGCCAAGATTGTGCCACTGTACTCCAGTCTGGGCAAAAAGAGCAAGTCTCCATCTCAAAACAAAACAAACAGGATTTCTGGCTGCTATGCTGAGAACAGACTATGTGGGAGTAAGCATGGGAAGTAAAATAACCAGTTGCGAACTTACTTCAATACATCAAATGAAAGACTGTTACGGCCTGAATGAATCTAGATATACTATGCAGAAAGGAAAAATATTTATCTATTTACAGATTGGAATAGAGGATGTGTGAAAGAGATTTAAAAAAGACTCCAAGGTTTTTTGCTTAAGCAGGTGGAATGACAGAGTTGCCATCAACTAAAATGAGTAAGAACAAAGAGAAGTAGGGGGTAAGTTCAGTACTGATTATGTTAAGTCTGAGATGTTTATTAGATACCCAAAAGGAGATGTGTTGAAATTTCAGGTAAGTCTGGGCTGGATATATAAATTTGGGACTCATCAGCATATAGATAGTAAATTAAACTATGAAACTGTATAAGATAATCTGGAGTCAGATTTTGTACTGAGAAACACTATTCCCTGGGACACTCCACCTTTAAGAGTTTGGGAAATTAAAATAAACAGGTGAAGGAACACCTAATGGCATATAAAGGGAACCAGGTGAAGAAAATTATTCACAGAGAAGTTAGAAATTAATTGTGTCAAATGCTGCTAAGTAAGATGAAGTCTGAGAATCAGCCATTAGATGGCAGAATGAAGAGGTCACTAATAATGTGGATAAGGGCAATATGATGGGGTGGTGAGGATGAATGGAGGGGGTTCATGAAAGAATGGAAAAAGAACTGGAGATACAACTCTTTCTATATCTTATCTTGCTATAAAGATAAGAGAAGAAATAGAACGGTAAGTCGAGAAAGAAGTAGGTACAAGAGAGATTTTAGTATTTTAAATGAAATACCCTTTATACCTGGAGGCATCTATTACACCTACACAAAAGGTAATCAGGTAGTCTACTATTTCTTAACTGTATTTTACCTTTTTCAAAAGTAAATTTAATATTTAATAACATATTCAGAAAAACAGCTACCCTCTCTGACCCTCTTTCCCATATACCTGTTCATGGCCTGTATCTTCAGTCCTTCCTCAATGCTGTGACTGAGTGCTTGCTGATTATTGTGCTTGTTGATCCTGGCTAATACTCTCTCTTGATGAGCTTCATACTCATCACGACTTGGATAAATTTTGCTGATGAGTGCATCAAAGTTTGGGTCTGGCCTTAGTGATCTTTTGGAAACTAGTTTTTTCCGACAGGTAGGGCATTCTTTGTTGCTAAATAAAAGGAGGGGAAAGCAAATGTAAACAATCCTAGTATCTTTGGGCTAAAGACAAAAAAAATACAGCTTCTGGATAGTTATCACCTTTATTCCAACACCTTTAATAAGTCACAGAAATTTAAACTGATTAACTTGAATTTCCTTGAACATCTGACTAGTGGGTAAGCAAGATTTTAGAAACCTCACTCTATACCACTCATCAAAAGAAAAAAATTGAGTATTTCCCAAGATAATTTATACATAACCATCTTAGAAATAAAAATCTATTCTTTTCTAAATTTCCCCTTTCTGATAACCATGCTTTATATGAAAAAAAAAAACCATAAACATATATATATACATACATGTTTATATACACACACACATACATATTTATCTGTAAGAAGTTGTTTTACTGAAATAATACTTTCATAAGAATATTATTTTATATACTTAAGTAGAAAAATCATGGTTTTATGCTTTGTAATTTCCTCAAAGCAAATACTCATCCTATGAAACTTCTAAAAATCAGCAATCTCAAAACAAAGATTTTCCCATAATTAAAACTTAGTGACTTGAGAAAGATTTCTAATTTTCAATCAAATACTTATAGAAAATGTATATCTCAGCCAAGCACAGTGGCTCACACCTGCAATCCCAGCACTTTGGGAGGCCGACGCAGGTGGATCATGAGGCCAGGAGTTCGAGACCAGCCTGACCAACATGGTGAAACCCCATCTCTACTAGAAACACAAAAATTAGCCGGACATGGTGGCACGCACCTGTAATCCCAGGTACTCAAGAAGCTGAGGCAGGAGAATTGCTTGAACTTGGGAGGCAGAGGTTGCAGTGAGCCAAGATTGCACCACTGCACTCCAGCCTGGGCAACAGAACAAGATTCCATCTCAAAAAAAGAAAAGAAAATATATTTCTCAGCCAGATGCAGTGGGCTCAAGTCTGTAATCTAGCACTTTAGGAGGCTGAAGTGGCTGGATCACCTGAGGTCAGGAGTTCGAGACCAGCCTGGCCAACATGGTAAAATCCTGTCTCTACTAAAAAAACAAAAAAATAAAACAAAATAGCCAGGCATGGTGGCAGATGCCTGTAATCCCAGCTACTCAGGAGGCTGAGGCAGGATAATGGCTTGAACCCAGGAGGTGGAGGTTGCAGTGAGCCAAGATCGCGCTATGGCACTCAAGCTTGGGCAAGAAGAGCGAAACACCATCTCAACAACAACAGCAACAACAACAAAGGAGGAAGAAAAAAAGAAAATGTGTTTCTCAAACCCCGGAAAGCACTCCCATGGTACAATTTAAGTACCTAGTGTAGTAAGTCTTTTCAACATACCCACTTCTAAGGGCTGTGATGATACAGTCTGCACAAAAACGATGCAAACACTCCTTTGTAGTCATGGTGTTCTTCAGCATATCCAAACAAATTGGGCACATTAATTCACTGTGTAGACTTCGAGGTGAAACCACAATTTCTAAGCCATCTGTTATTGCCTCCTGTAAGAGAATTACTTCAAAATTAAAAGCCACTTCATTTTTTTTATTATGGACAAGTTCAAACGTATAAAAGTACTGGAAATGGTAAAAAAAAAAAAAAAAAAATGAACATTATACGTACTCATCAGCCAGCCACAACCATTGTCAACTCACAGCTAATTTTGTTTTGGCTATAACTGCCTACAGCTCCCCTCAGCCCCCACCATCACTACATTATATAAATGCTCTTAACTTTAAAATGCTAAAAATAAGATATTAAGGTATTTAAAAGATAACTAGTGGGTAATTAGCCTGGTATAATAAAAAAGCACTGAATTTAGAACTGTGTATCTCAGATTTGATCTAATTCTAGTCATATTAACTGAGTCTAAACCATTATTTAACATTGCTTTCTTACCTGTAAAAGGAGAAACTGCTAAAATAACCCTCAGAATATATCCATCTTCAAAAGTGACACCATTTTCACAATAAATTGTTTCATGCTGCCCATTAAAATAAGATTCCAATATTCTCTAGTTTATAAATAGCTTAATAGAATTTTCATTTTCAAATATTGTTGAACCCCCAAAATTCTTTTCCACAGACCAATTTTATACAAAGCGGTTAGCTTCTCTCCAGAAGCTGATTTAAACCAGAATATAACCGAAGTATAAAACGTATTGCTGTATCTAATTGTCATGCCTAAAAATGTTTGTCTCCAAATGCAACTGGAGTTCCAGTGTAAAATTTCAGGACATATCTTCCCCTGCTGCAGAGTGATTAGTGAATCCTACTTGCTTCATCAACATTACCCATCCTCCACACAAGCTGGCAGTGAGAATAGAGATTGCTCAGCTCTAATGCTACCAATATCAACTCCTATAGATTGAGGAGAGTTCTAGCATGGTGAGAATTGTAAAGCAAGATGCAGGTTTAAATAAGCAGCTTTCAATAGGCTCCAGTGCTTTCTGTTTCCACTGGCAGTTCATCATACTTGTGCTTTCTTTATATGGTCAGAGATGGATTACTCCAAAAAGAAAAACATAGAAACTATAGCTGTTGTTCATAAAGGGCTCAACTATTAATAAAATATGCTTGTTAGATTTCAGCCTCTCTATATAAATAAATTACATAAATATGAATATATATAAATATAAATAAATATTTCTTTTTTTTCTCTTCATTTAACACTTAGACAAACTTTTGATTTAGGAAACTATCACTCAGAGTATACTGATGACCCAGAGAGTAATCAAGTGTGCTCTCCTCTCCTTTAGAACACATCGAACAAAATCCCAACCCCAGATAAATTCAACCCTCTACGTTCTCCTCCAGGGCTGTACCTGTGCAGATGTGTAGCACTGTGGGAGAAAAGAAAAAGGGAAAACCACCTTGGTAGAACTAAACATTTTACAAGCCTCATATGGGTGTTCAATACTGCTCAGCAACTGGTTTATTTTCCTTTCTATACACTATTTTACACCTTTTCCTTTATCTGCTGACCTTTTTCCATCTGCACTTTCAATAAACTACCTTACCTCAATTTATCGAGATATTTCATTAAAAGAGAGTTCCTTCATTTCCTCTCTACCAAATCTATACATCATCTTCTTTCTTGTTAAAAGGAGAAACTATATACCTCTTCCTATCAAAGCTATATTCCTTTGTACCTTCTCAAAGACATGCTTCTTTTTATTATTCTGTTTGCTCTCAGGCTTCAGCAATCTCTCCTTCTCCACTGAATCAGCCTAAGAGATTGGAATCTCAACTTAGGCTGCGCACAGTAAAACATGAATGATGCACCCTAGAGCTATGCAAGGGGAGAGGGAAGATGGGCACTCTATCTCCATCTTTCTCTTGTTTTGAGACGGAGTTTTGCTCTGGTTGCCCAAGCTGCAGTACAATGGCGCGATCTTAGTTCACTGCAACCTCCGCCTCACGTGTTCAAGCGATTCTCCTGCCTCAGCCTCCTGAGTAGCTGGGATTACAGGCACTCACTACCACATCAGGCTAATTTTTTGTATTTTTAGAAGAGATGGAGTTTCACCATGTCAGCCAGGCTGGTCATCAACTCTTGACCTCAGGTGAGCCACCCGCCTTGGCCTCCCAAAGTGCTGGGATTACAGGCATGAGCCACCACACCCAGCCTCTATCTCCACCTTGTAAACAAAATTGAAAACTTAATTTCACATTGCATACCCAAATTTCTCTGAAGAACTGCCTATTCATCTTTTCTCACTTCTACCCTCCCCTTACTAGACCATATATATATAATTATCATATATATACTATATTCATCATGTGAACCAATGATGAGAATGCATCATGATTCCATTCAGCCCTCAACCTGTACAATCTACTCAGGTTAATTTGCTCTTGTCAAGGTCACCAAATACATACAGTCGACCCTTGGCATCCATGGGGGGATTAGCTCCAGGAACTTCCACATACATCAAAATCCTTGGATGCTCAAATCTCTTATAAAAAATGGCATGATATTTGCATATAAATTAGGCAAATTCTCCCATGTACTTTAAATCAGGGGTCCCCAACCATCAGGCCGTAGACAGGTACTGGCCTGGTAGGAACCAGACCGCACAGTAGGAGGTGAGTAGCTGGTGAGTAAGCATGACCGCTTAAGCTCTGCCTCCTGTCAGATCAGTGGTGGTATTAGATTCTCCTAAGAATGTGAACCCTACTGAGAACCGCACATGCAAGGGTGCCAGGTTGTGTGCTCCTTATTAGAATCTAATGACTGATGATTTGAGGTGGTACAGTTTCATCCTGAAACCATCTCCCACTCACCCACTCTGATCCATGGAAAAATTGACATCCATGAAACTGGTCCCTGGGACTACTGCTTTAAATCATCTCTAAATTACTTGTAATACAATGCCCATACAGCACCTTATCTGCATGGATTCAACATACTTGGCACACAAAGAATTCAAGTTTTGGTTTTTGGGACTTTGTGAAAATTTTTTGTTCCTGAATTTTTTCGATTATGGTTGCTTGAATCTACAGATGCAGAACCCATGTATGTGGAGGGCCAACTGTATTGTCAAGTGGTATTTACACCTTTCTAATCTTCAGCTTATTCAGCCTGTCACTAGTGTTAAACACATTAACTATATCATCCTTCAAATACTTCCCTTAGCTTTTAAATCCCCCTCTCTCCCAATCTCCTGTTTTTCCTTCCTTTTCTCTGGATGTTCCTCTCAGTCTCCTTCACTAGCTCCTTGTCCATTACCTAATTTCTTTTTTTTTTTTTTTGGGGGGGAGGGAGGAAGGCAGGAAGGGAGGGAAGAAGGACGGTAGGGAGGAAGGAAGGGATGAAGGAAGGAAGGAAGGAAGGGAGGAAGCAGGGAGGGAGGGAGGGAGGGAAGGGAAGGAAGGAATTCAAGCAATGAGAGAGACATTGCCGACCTGGATCTAGAGGTTTACAAGTTGATTTCTTTTTTTTTGAGAGAAGGAAAGAAAAAAAAAAATAAGTAAAGGAGAGGAAGAAAGAGGAAGAGAAAGAGGGAGAGTAAATGGAAATATTGCTTTATTTTGAAAAAAATTGGGTATTAATAATGGCCAATCAATGTTTCATTTAAGCTTATGGGTAGATGTGATGTGGTATTGACAAGAATGTATATTTTGTGTATTTGAAGTGGAGAGCTCTATAAATATTTATTAAGTTTACTTGTTCCGGATCTCAGTTCGAGTCCTTGATATTCTTATTAATTTTCTGTCTCATTGTGTCTAAGTCTCTATGTATCTGGGTGTTAGGATCGTTAGCTCTTGTTGTTGCACTGATCCTTTTACCACTATATCTTTGTTGCTTTAAAATCTATTTTATCCGATACGAGAATTGCAACTCCTGCTTTTTATTTATTTATTTATTATTTATTTTTGCTCTCCATTTGGTTGGTAAAACTTTCTCCATCCCTTTGTTTTGAGTCTTTGTGTATCCTTGCATGTGAAACAGGTCTGGATGTAACATGCCATTTGATGTTGACTGGCTGTTTTATCCATTCGTTGATGTAAATTCTTCTTTATGTTGGTGCTCTTTACTTTTTGGTGTATTTTTAGAAAGGCTAATACTGGTTGTTTCTTTCTGTGTGTAATGCTTCTTTCAGAAGCTCTTGTAAAGCAGGCCTGGTGGTAATAAAATCTCTGAGTTCTTGCTTGTTCATAAAAGATTTTATTTTGCCTTCAGTTGTGAAGCTTAGTTTGGCTGGATATGAAATTCTGGGCTGAAGGTTCTGTTCTTTGAGGATGTTGAATATTGGCCCCCACTCTCTTCTGGCTTGTAGAGTTTCTGCTGAGAGATCTGCTGTAAGTCTGATAGGCTTGCCTTTGTGGGTAACCTGACCTTTCTCTCTGGCTGCCCTTAGTATTTTCTCCTTCGTTTCAACCCTGGTGAATCTAACGATTATGTGCCTTGGGGTTGTTGTTCTTGAGGAATACCTTTGTGGTGTTCTCTGTATTACCTGGGGTTGAATGTGGACCTGCTTTGCTAGTTTAGGAAAATTTTCCTGAATAATATCCTGAAGGGTATTTTCCAGCTTGGATTCATTCTCTCCGTCGCATTCAGGTACACCTATCAAACGTAAATTTGGTCTTTTCACATAGTCCCACATTTCTTGGAGACTTTGCTCATTCCTTTTTATCCTTTTTTCTCTAATCTTTTCTTCACGTTTTATTTCATTCAGTTGGACTTTGACCTCTGATATCCCTTTTTCTGCTTGAACAATTCGAGTGTTTAAACCTGTGCATACTTCTCGGAGTTCCTGTATTGTATTCTTCAGTTCCATTATTTCACTCATACTCCTCTCTAAGTTGTCTATTCTCAATAGGATTTCATCAAACCTTTTTTCAAAGTTCCTAGTTTCTTTACGTTGGGCTACAACATGTTCTTTTAACTCACCGAAGTTTGTTATTATCCATTCCTTGAAGAGTGATTCTGTCATCAGGAGGCGCTCGTTCTCCATCAAGCCTTGTTCCATTGTTGATGTGGAACTGTGATCATCTTTAGAGGGAGAGGCTTCTGACTTTGAGTATTCTCAGCTTTTTTATGCTGGTTTCTTCCCGTCATTGTAAATTTATCCTCCTGTCGTCTTTGAAATTACCAACTTTCAGATTAGGTCTCTTGAGTGGATGTCCAGGTTGTTAGTTCCCAGGGCCAGAGCAGCGGCGTTAAAACTGATGGTGCTTTTCTGCCCAGGATTCTCCTCTCTGGCTTCCTTCTTGTGTCCGTAGTAGGCAACTCTGCCTTCCCAGGACTCCAAACCTCGGTCAGAAGGGGAACCCGTCCCGTTTACTCTGCGCCGAGCGCTGCCGCGCCGAGGTGCCGTCGCAGCCGCTGCGCCGGGCTCTGGTGTCCTGCTGGGGACCTGTGCGGGTCCTCCAAACCTGTTTACTCTGCTCAGAGAGCTGCCGCGCCGAGGTGCCGGCGGAACCACTGTGCCGGCCACGAGAGTCGCGCTGGCCACCCGTGTGTTTCCTCCACTGGGGGATCTTCTGCTCCGTGAGCGACCAGAATTTGTCTGAAAGTGTGGCGTCCTCTAGTTCTCCGTGCCTTCCCTGAGAGCTGCAATCCCGGGATGTTAGCGATCAGCCATCTTGGATCGTTCTCCCCCCATTACCTAATTTCTAAATGTTGAAGCAGCTCTGGATGAAGTTATAGGTCCTCTGCTCATCTCTCTGGATGATTTTATCCATTCCTATTGCTTAAAATGTGCTGTCAATCCCTAAAATTTTACATTTAGTTCAGACTAATATAAAAATTATCTCTAGTTAGCATCTCTGCCTGCCTGTTGCATAGGAATCTCAAAATTAGTCCAGTATTAGGCATGGTTATTGCCTTCAAACCTGCTCCTCCCCTAGTCTTTGCCATCATCTCAAAACAGTCTTCCTTGGAACCTTATCAGTACTTATTAGAGTAAGGAGGACTCGCCCAACTTTCTATAACTTCTCACATGTGAATTTTAGATAGATAGCTTCTCACATGTGAATAGATACTTATTTTTTCCAATGTCTGTAAAGTCCATGGTTGGTGCTACCTCTGTTTTATTCACCACTGTTCACCCAGTACCTACCACAAGAGCTTATATAGAATATTCAAATTATTTGTTGAATCAGTGAACAAAGTGTTAGCCAACATACAGAAGTCAGGAATGCTTGCACAAAAGGTATTATTACTGTATTTCTATTTACGTTTTCATGTTCTAAAAATTTATCCCAGTTTACATGCCTCATATGCCCCTTAGCAATCATCTTAAGTCATTACCTGAGGTGTTCGTTGTAATTCATATAAACTGAGCTCCCATGTTTTGCTTAATGGTTGAGTTCCGTTTGTCTGCACAGCCTGAGACATTGCTAGAAATAAGAGACAAAAACAATTTTAGTGTTTGAAAGGGAAGTGCTATGGTATGAATGTATGTGTTCCACCAAAATTCCTATGTTGAAATCTAACCTCAATGCAATAGTATTAAGAGGTGGGGACTTTGGGGGGTAATTATAAGGGCTCCACTTTCATGAATGAAATTAGTGCCAAGGGAATCTTTTGGCTTTTTGAGTATGTTTGGACACAGAGAAGCATCTATAAGGAACAGGCCCTCACCAGACCCTGCATCTGCTGGTGCCATGATCTTGGAATTCCCAGTCTCCAGAACTCTAATATATTTCTATTGCTTATAAATTACCCAGCCTAAAGTATTTTGTTTTATCAGGCTGAATGAATTAAGACAGGAAGTAAATCTCAAAACTGATTTTTAGGAATTGTTAATCTTAATTAAAAACAAATTATTCACTGGTTCTCAAAAATTAAAAAGAAGAAAAACTCAGGAATCTTTACACTTATAAATATGAACTACTTGACAGTAAAAGGCTACTACTGACTTCCAAATGCCCAAGAGCTGGCATACAGGAAGTGTTTAACATATCAAAGGGCTTAATTACTACTGAAATGTACAGCAGATTGTTTTCACCCAAAACAATAAATATTTTTATGAAATTCATGGTCATGGAACTTAGAACAAAATCAGGAAAATTTCAGATTCTTCAGCATAGCTATCTAGTCCAACGTTGTCCAAGATAAAAAAAATCTGCTTTATAGCCCTTTAAACCACTAGTCATTCTGTCTCTTTCACAGCTTACTCACGAAAAAAATCCCTACACCTCATGTTCAGAAAGCTTTCTTAATGTAGAAACCTAAACTGCTACCTATTCATCCTATAGCTGCCCTCTGAAGACAAACTAATAATAATAATGATGTCTGAAAACTTTTCTACAAAAGACTTTCAAATATTTAAAAAGTGGTATCATATTCCACCTGATTTTTCTTTCCTTTTGGCTAAATATCATAGTTCCTCCTATTCCCCATCTGACACCATTTCAAAGTCTTCTCACCACCCTGATTAATACTGCCTCCTCTCCTGATATAAATGAACTGAACAGCATAAGACCAACTTCTCCGCTTGTCTTTGAGTAGAAGGACATCTAGTATAAACGTGGGAAAGTTTGTAGATTTAAAAAACTCACTCCTCTGGGGCACAGAAAAATAAAGTGACCCCAGTCATCCTAATTTTTAGTAAATACCTATGACTCGTCAAGCACAACTGCCCCAGAACCCTTGTCTAGAAGGAAACAGCTAATCTACAATCAATAAGACAAAGTCTAAACAGAAATATAGGAAAAAAAATATGAAATTTTATAGCGATAGATAGGGGAATTTGAGAAGTGAAGGACGCTTTAGCAGAGATAAAATGAACCTTAAAAAGAAAGACTATCAATCCAAGCTTAAAGAAAAAAATTAATATAATAGAAAGAGACTACTTACAGTGGACTGGAAATACAAAAGAAAGCGGGTTCTAGGCAAATTACAGCAGCAGTATGGGCATGCTTGTGATTGGAAGATATTAAAAGTTTAAACAGGAGAGTAACATGAGCAAATAGATCACAAAAACTTGAGTAGTATAGAAGGTAGAAGACTAGAAAGCAAAAATAAGATCAGTGAGAGAAAGTTGTTAAAAACCTGTATGATATTAACTATCTGAACTAACGCAGTTAAACATGGAAGAGAGAATTAGACCACTAAGTGATGTATAAGAAAGAAGGGTCAAATATGGCTCAGAGAAAACAACCAGTTTTTACTGAGAGAGAACACAGAAAGAAAAGTATGGGTTAGAAGAGCAGTACACTTGCTACACACACTGAGTTCCAGTTACTCATGGACAACTAAGGTAGAGTGGTCCAGTAGATAGTGTGGGCAAAAAAAATTCCCACACCTCCCTGAAGACACAACATGTCCCTGATTCCTGTACTCTGGAGCTAAAGGTTAACAGACTGGTAATCAGGGAGTCTGATTACTGAATCACAGGACATAGCCACCATTTTATAAACATTATTAGACATCTGCTCTGGCGACCCCTTCTTGTCAATCAAAGTGAAGCTGCAAGCTTTTCCTGGTAGAATTCCTGCTACATGCATTCTTACTATAATCCTAAATTACTGTGCTTAGTAGGCTAGATGGCATAATTTCTCCAAGGATGATTTCTAGTTACCTCAGCTATTACGGAGAATTTCGGGCACATCAAGATAATACAGCTAAGAGAAGCTCTAGAAAGGAAGGGAGAAACAGTACCAAATATACAATGGCCTTTTGTTACCTACATGCCAAGGTCTCAAAATAAAATGGACTTGAAAATAGCATCCCAAGAAGATTCTCTTGCAAAAGTCGGAGGTGGTGGGGGGGCGGGGAAGGACCTCTCAAACAATCTGAAACTTGCCCTCCTTATGCAGCTGACATTATCATGCTTTAGCATCACCATCAGCACATATTCCTTCTGTTCTTCTCTATTCCCTTGCCCCAAAATCCTAAATGAACTATCCTTTCCTAAGGTCTTCTCCCCCAAAAACAACCGATGACCTAATACTCATTTAAAATTGCTACAATGTTGCTTCCTGTGGTAAGCCAACAAAAACTGAATTAAGGTTGAGCTAACAGTTAAAGCCAACAGAGAGCCAGAAGACATAAAGACTAGGTGTGTATGGTGGCTCACCGGACTGCTTGAGGCCAGACATTCAAGATCAGCTTGGGCAGTATAACAAGATTCCATCTCCACACACAAAAATTTTTTTAATTAGCTGGGTGTGGTGGTGTGTGCCTGTAGTCCTAGGTACTTGGGAGGCTAAGGCTGGAAGATGGCTTGAGCCCAGGAGTTTGGTTTCAGTGAGGTATGTGCCACTGCACTCACCCTAGACAACAGAGTAGCCCCTGTCTCTTTAAAAAAAAATTTCTTTTTTAAGGAAACGACAAAAAAAAAAAAAAAAAATGTGGGCCAGGCACAGTGGCTCACACCTGTAATCCCAGCCCTTTGGGAGGCCGAGACAGGTAGATCATCAGAGTCCCAGAGTTTAAGACCAGCCTGGGCAACACAGCAAAATCCCACCTCTACAAAAAATACAAAATGTTAGCCAGGAGTGGTGGCACACACCTGTAGTCCCAACTACTCAGGAAGCTGCAGATGTAGTGAACTAAGATCATGCCTCTGCACTCCAGCCTGGGCAAAAGACTGAGTGCGTGTCTAAAAAAAAAAAGATGCCTGGCTGGGGACGGTGCCTCCTGCCTGTAATCCCAGCACTTTGGGAGGCCAAGGTGGGCAGATCACAAGGTCAAGAGATCGAAACCATTCTGGCCAATATGATGAAACCACCTCCCCCCCCACTAAAAAATAGAAAAATTAGCTGGGTGTGGTGGTGTGTGCCTGCAGTCCCAGCTACTTGGGAGGCTGAGGCAGGAGAATTTCTTGAACTCAGGAGGCAGAGATTGCAGTGAGCCAAGATTGTGCCACTGCACTCCAGCCTGGCGCCTGGCGACAAAGCGAGACTGTCTCAAAAAAAAAAAAAAAAAAAGCCTAATAATAGGGCTGGAGTGAGAAAAAAAAAAAAAAAAAGAGTTGGCCTGTAGTCCCAGCTAGACAAGAGGCTAAGGAAGGAGGACTGCTAGAACCCAGGAGTAGTTCAAGACTGCAGGAGAGACCCTGTGTGGGAGCGGAGGGGAGAGAGAGGAAGAGAGAAAGTAAGAGTGGAAGGAAGGAGACCTGAGAAAACTGCCATCAAGACTTTATATTGTGGAACAGACCCAAAGCTAATATAATAAAAATCCTGCCCTGTCTTCTTGTTAATAGGCTAAAACATAAAATACAGGACTTCTAAAAGAAAATTAAAATGGAAAATAACAAATTTAGATACACTCCAACATATGGCTGAAAACATTGGAAGAGCCTTAGAAAACTGACAAAATGCAAACTAAAACAAACATACAACCCTTCAAATAAACCTAGCTTTCAAAATAATTAAAAAAAAAAATCAAAAGATATTTTATCCTCTAAGGATTAAAGACCTGTTGATACTAGTAGATAAAACAAGCAGAAAAATAAGAGCAAACAAGCAAAAAAATATTAGCAAAAAAAGAAGCAGGGGGCAAAAACAATGGCCAGAACATATCCAATGATGCTGCTTTGAAGATTACTCTAGCTGTTGAATTTGAGGTGAATCATGTATAAATATAGATGGCCAGCTTCTCTGTAGATAGGTTAGTGCAAAAGTAATTGTGGTTTTTGCACTGCTGAAATTCACCATGTGATACTGGAACACCTTCTTAAATAAATGTGGTTATGTTATACATCATTTCAATGGCTCACCTTATGATTTTTGCTAAATGACTTATTACTTGCCGTTTATGCTTATTTTGGACTATGGAAATGATCTTAGACAAAAAACAAATTCAAGTGATTTTCTTATTCAAGTTCTAAATGGGTTGTAAAGCAGTGGAGACAACTCACAACATCAACAATGCATTTGACCCAGGATCCGCTAACAAATATACAGGGCAGTGGTGGTTCAAGAACATCTACAAAAGAGAAGAGCACCTTGAAGATGAGAACCTTGAAGATGAGGAGCATAGTGACGAACCACAGGAAGTTGATAACGACCAATTGAGCCTAATCTTAGAAGCTGATCCTCTTACAACTACATTAGAAGTTACCAAAGAACTCAACCTCAACCAATCTACGGTCGTGGCATTTTAAGCAAACTGGAAAGGTGAAAAGGCTCGGCTACTGGGTGCCTCATGAGCTGAGCGAAAATTTAAAATATCATCGTTTTTCAGTGTCGTCTTCTATTATTCTAAGCAAGAACAATGAACCATTTCTCCACTGGATTGGGAGGTGCAATGAAAGTGGATTTTTATTAGGCAACTGGTGATGACCAACTCAGTGGTTGGACTAAGAAGCTCCAAAGCACTTCCCAAAAGCAAACTTGCACCAAAAAAAAGGTAATGGTTACTGTTTGGTGAGGCTAGAGTTGCCTCATCCGTCATATTCATCAGACCTCTGACCAATCCACTACCACTTCTTCAAGCATCTCAACACCTTTTGGCAGGGAAACACTTCCACAACTAGCAGGATGCAGAAAACATTTTCCTATAGTTATCGAATCCCAAAGCATGGATTTTTACACTACAGGAATAAACAAACTTATTTCTCGCGGGCAAAAATATGTTGATTGTAATGGTTCCTATTTTGATTAATAAAGATGTGTGTGAGCCTAGTTATGATGATTTCATAGTCCAAAACTGCAATTACTTTTGCACCAACCTAACACGTGTGCCATTATTTCTACCATATATCCTACTACAACACAGTAAGTCTTTCAGAGAACCGAAACTACTCAGGAGGAATTTCTAAAAATCCATAGGAGGAATTTCTAAGAATTTCAAATGCTAACCCATGTTCCAACCTGCAACTGTTACCCTAGGACCAACTATAAGCAGAACATTCCTTCTGTCTCCTGAAAGCTACCCTAGAAAATTAATAAAAACTATCAAATAAAATATTCCACTGAACTATTATATTTCTAGAGATACTAGGTCTCTGGCACATAACCAAATTATACCTGATTTGGATATCTGTATTCTTGTGGCAAATCAGACTTAGGAGTGATTGACAAGTTAGCTGTACTTCCAGAATTTCCTGGTACCATTTGGAAAAACTAGAATTTTCATGACTTTGCAGAATATCCTAGTCCTTCCTTACCTTTCTGTTAAGTCTGCATTACAATAATATGTTCTCTGGTATCTACTGTCTAAAATGCTATCACATGGATGCTATCTTACCATAATACAGCAAGTGGATCCTAAGACCAAAAATAGGGCAAAATCTTGCAGATTGTCAAAATCATTATCTCAATTCTTATGAACATGTCACTGAACAGATAAGCTCTTCAGAATTAGTGCATCTTGGCTTTAGATCGATATACATCTTCATTTAATTTAAATTTACCCTGCCCCAAAATCATATATAATCTTTCCTCTTCTTTTGTTTGGTGAGAAGCTACATTTCTGCCTTTGGTTCCCCCTTGCCCAAGCCAATAATATGTAATACATTTAGCTTTTGTTTTTCAGATCTGAATGAAAAGTGATTTCAATGAACAATAAGAGTCACCTATGTATAGATACTAACATATATACAGAGTAGAGAAATATGAAAAGAACATGAATGGATGGCCAAGATACAGTCTGAAAAACTGAAGAGTAGAGTAGAAGCCAGCGAAGAAGACAACTGAGGTGCCAGACAAAATGATCTTAAGGATTTTTTCCAGTGACAAGAATGTGCTCCCTAGATCACAACAGCCTAAAGATCCCTGTCACACAACAGATAAGATCTAGGTCTACCCAGGGCCTATCAAAATATAAAATTATAACAAATATAAAGAAACAATTGGCTTTTGAGTTCCTGGAATTGGACAACATCTCACTTTAGAAAATGACGGTTCCAATGAGAAGAGGGGAGGTTGGCTTTAAAAGCAGAAAAAGGCTGAAGAAAGCAGAAATAACAAAAAGGCAGACTGTTTCAAAGATGCTTTCCTCTTATTATAAGGTTAAAACAGAGGAGATTTCCTTGTAATAAAGACTAAGGCTGACTGTATCGCCTATGTTTTAGAAAACTGGCCCATTTCCAAATTTGATTATAAGGCACTTAGCACAAGTGATTCCATTCTGGTTTGTTCTGGTCTGGTGGAGTCTAGTGCAACAGGCTAGTCTGGAACAGTAGCCTCCCATAAATGTTGTTTCACAGGCCCAATTTCCAGTTACAGCTCATTAATTATACTTCCCAATAAAAGACATATCGGAAACCCCAGAAATGTTTCTATAAAAAGTAGGTGCTCAAATTTGTGGAGAAAATATATAAATGAAAATCATTAGTCTGAATAACTTTAGCTGCATAGGCAGAAACAAAATTAATCTGAAAAAAAAATATAGTCATATATTATGAAAGCTGGCAGCTTCAATAATCAAAGGAAATATATCAATAAGATATTCAGAATTATCTTTTAGGGACCATAATACCTGGCATTCACAATGACATTCTACACCTTCATATTCTTTTTATTTTTATTTTTTTGCGACGGAATCTGGCTCTGTGGCCCAGACTGGAGTGCAGTGGCATCATCTCAGCTCACTGCAACCTCCGCCTCCCAGGTTCAAGTGATTCTCCTGCCTCAGCCTCTCAAGTAGCTGGGACTGATTACAGGTGCATGCCACCATGTCTGGCTGATTTTTGTATTTTAGTAGAGACAGGGTTTCATCATGTTGGCCAGGCTGGTCTAGAACTCCTGACCTCAGATGATCCACCCACCTCGGCCAAATGTTTGTATTTTAGTAGAGATGGGGTTTCACCATGTTGGCAAGGCTGGTCTCAAACTCCTGACCTCAGATGATCCATCCACCTTGGCCTCTCAAAGTACTGGGATTACAGGAGTAAGCCTAGGTGCCCTGCCACCTTCATATTCATATGAAAGATCACTAAGTGTCACCCAGCCTAGAGTGCAGTGCTGAGATTTCAGCTCACTGCAACCTCCGCCTCCTGGGTTCAAGTGATTCTCCAGTCTCAGCCCCCCAAGTAGCTGGGACTACAGGTACATGCCACCACATCCAGCTGATTTCTGTATTTTTAGTAGAGACAGGATTTCACATGTTGGCCAGGCTGGTCTCAAACTCCAGACCTCAGGTGATCCACCCACCTTAGCCTCCCAAAGTGCTGGGATTATAGGCCTAAGCCACCACACCTGGCCCCCTACATATCCTTTATAAATAAATAAAATGAAAATACTACCTTATCACAATGTATGGTCTATGTAGTGAGAGAAATATCATTAGAAATATTAATAACCTGTAATTTTAAAACAATGAAACCATAATGAATGAAAAAAATGAATCAAGCATTAAAAATTAGAAAATGAACCTAAACACAGTAAAATGGAAAATAATCACTATAAAAGCTGAAATCAGATGACAACAGCTAATAAAAAAAAACACAAAACAAAACAGATTTTCTCATCAAAGTATAATTTAGTTGTTAGGTACACCCAATTAATATAGCTAAATTTCTAGCAAAAAAAGTTAATTTCTAACAATTAAAAAACCACACATTATGTACAGATATGAGATGGAAAAAACAAACTTAGAGAATGTTATCTTCAACTCTGTACCAATAAATAAACTATTTCTAGTAAAAAAGTCTTAGTAAGTTAGAAATAAATGGAAAATTCTTAACCTCATGAAAATCCACTAGAAGTCCCAAAACAATCAATGTTAAAAAGCAGTAACATGGTGGACTGAAGAGAAAAAATGTCAAAAAAGGATACAATTTTCCTATGAACAAGGAATAACCATTCAAAAATAAATGTAAAAGATCCCATTCACCATAGCAACAAAAGCTTATAAAATCCTTAAAACAATTTCACAAAATATTGAAAAGACAAAACTCTACAACTTAACTGAAGTACATTAAAGAGGATCTGAACTGGATTAACATATACATATGCATATAAATCTAATGCAATGCAATCCCAATCAAAATACCAGCAGACAAAATGATTCTAAGTTTTACCTGGGGATGCACAAAAACGCCCAGAGTATTTTTAAAGAGAAACAGGAGAAAGGAGAGTTTACCTTAAGCCAAATATTAAAGCTTAATAGAAAGCAACACTACAATCTCAAGAAAAAGTCAAACAGATCAATGTAACAGAACATATGGTTCAAAAAAAGATGTGAATTGAGGGTATTTTAAAATAAGAGAGATGACAACAATTTTTTAAACCCTTTTCAAATAAATCAGATACCTAAACAAATAAATGAATTTTAAAATTCTAGAAGGATTAACATTTAAAAAAAAAAAAAAAACACAAAAGATAAAAGCAACATACAATACCCAGAAGACTAAAGGTTCATATTCTACCTCACAATTTTTTTTTAAATCTCGCATACAAAAATCAATGAAAGACACCATGATCAAATTTAAATGATAAGCAATAGCTGGGAAGAAAATATTTGCAACATATGTAAATTAACAAAGGCCAATATCCATAATATATACTGAGCATTGGCTGGGCGCGGTGGCTCAAGCCTGTAATCCCAGCACTTTGAGAGGCCGAGGTGGGTGGATCACGAGGTCAAGAGATCGAGACCATGTTGGTCAACATGGTGAAACCCCGTCTCTACTAAAAATACAAAAAATTAGCTGGGCATGGTGGCGCGTGCCTGTAATCCCAGCTACTCGGGAGGCTGAGGCAGAATTGCCTGAACCCAGGAGGCGGAGGTTGCGGTGAGCCGAGATCGCACCATTGCACTCCAGCCTGGGTAACAAGAGCGAAACTCTGTCTCAAAAAAAAAATATACTGAGCACTAATTCAAATCAATTTAAAAGACAACTCGATATAAGCAAAATAATTAACAGAATATATAACCAAAAAAATTAAACTGTGCTAAACTTCACTAATAATCAGTAAATTGCAAATCAAAACAAGGTGTTCTATATAGGCTGTTTTTTGTCTGTGATATTGACAATAATTAAGATGACTAATATCTAGTTGATATGGTTTGAATTTGTAGTCTTTACCAAATCTCATGTCAAATTATGATCCCCAGTGTTGAGCAGGGGTCTGGTGGGAGGTGACTGGATCATGGGAGTGGATTTTCCCCCTTGCTATTCTTGTGATAGTGAGTTCTTGTCAAATCTGATTGTGTAAAAGTATCCAATATCCCCCCAGCTTCTGCCTGCTCCAGACATGTAGGACCTGACTGCTCCCCCTTCACCTTCCGCCATGAATGTAAGTTTCCTGAGGCCTCCCCAGCCATGCTTCCTGTACAGCCTGCAGGACCTTGAGCCAATTATACCTCTTTTCTCTACAAATTACTCAGTCTCAGGGAGTCATAGCAATGCGAGAACAATAGTGTTTAAAAGTGTGTGCAGAAACAGGAATTGTCACACTACTGGCAAAGTTCTGGGGACAATTTGGCAGTTAAGGCATAATTACAGTATTAGCATAAGGAATGTATTTCTTGAAATGGAAATGGCTGACTCAAGCTATATGGCGCAATTACAGAATCTCTATGGACATGCTGTAAGAAATATACAATAAAAAATATATATAATCGTCCCTCAGTATCCAAGGGGGACTGGTTCCAGGACACCCTCTGACCCTCACAGATACCAAAATCCATGGATACTCAAGTCCCTAATATAAAAGGTACAGCATTTGCATATAACCTACAAAAACCCTCCTGTGTACTCTAGATCATCTCTAGATTACTTAGAACACTCAATACAATGCAAAAGCTATGTAAATAGTTATTATATGGTATTATTTAGAGAATAATGACATGAGAAAAAAAATCTCTACTGGTGCAGGTGCAACCATGCCATTTTTTCCCCTTAATATTTTCAATCTATGGTTGGTTGAAACCACTGATACAGGAAGACAGACTGTATTTGGTCTTTTTTCCCCTTGTATTTGGTCTTAGTCCTCGGTTCCTGACATAGATCACCTAAAACCTTTGGAATCCCTGAGTCAAAGGGTAAGAGGAGCCACTTTTCTTATTCATAGTAAGCCCCTTTCAACCACACCTTAGTTTATGCTAATATGGTTACTCTAAGTAGGCCCCTAGATAGATTCAGGACAGGGACTTGTTTCCAGGAGAACCAACCATTGTGATTAGAGGGTTAGAATGTTCAGCCCCATCCTACCCCTACCTCTAAGGAGGGAAAAGAGGTTGGAGATCCAGTTAATTATCAATAGCCAGTGAGTCAACCAATCATGCCCATGTAATAGAATCTCCATTAAATTCCTAAATGATGGAATTCGTGGAAGGTCAGCATGCCAGAAGGGTGACACATTCTAACTCAAAGCTCCTATGCTTGGAACCCTGATGGACCTCACTCTCTGTATCTCTTAATATGCTATATCTTTTATAATGCCCTTTATAATACACTGACAAATGTACGTAAAATGCTTTCCTGAGTTCTGTGAATCATTCTAGCAAATTATCAAACCTGAGAAGGGGATTGTGGAAATCCTCAGCTTAAAGCCGATTAGTCAGAAATGCATGAGGCATGGGCTTCTGAATGGCATCTGAAGTGGAGGCAGTCTCCTGTGGGACTGACTCCTTAATGTGTGGTGTCTGGCACTCTGAGTAGTGTAATCACTGAACCAAATCATTGTTGGACACCCAGTTGGTGACTAAAGAGTTGGAGAATTGTTAGTGTAGAAACAAACCACATATTTACTGTCAGAAGTGGTGTGAGAAGAAACAGATTACAGAAGTAGATGCATTTTCATTTTATTATCTTTGATCAACACAAAATAAAAATTTACTGGCCGATGTAATTATCTTATCGATATTCCTTATACGTAATGGTAGACACAGCCCTTAGAACCACAGTACAACATGCATTTGAGCAAACATAGGTACCTTAAATTATAGAACAATCACGTTTATGTATCCTATTAAAAACTCAATAAAATTAACTGCTGTGAATCAAAAGACAGTATCTGCAAAACAGATGCCAATGAAACAAATACACTAAAAGAACAGACTGGAAACCTCACTAAAAATTGCTGAGTATCTCTGCTCTTTGGCTGAATAAAAGAATAACACTCACTCTATTGTCTTAGCTGAATCCTCACCTCTCAAAGCAACCTTATATTTGTCAAATGGCTCCTAAGTTTCCATCTTGTTAATAACTCTTAAGAAATTTACCCAGAAAAAAAAAAATCAAAAATTTTCTTTAAGAATTAAAAACAAAAAGAAATTTACCCAGCAAAAATTATCGTACAGGGATAGAGTAAGCATAAGGAAAAACCCTTAAAACCCTTTTTCTGTAGTAGCAAAAAACCCATAAAAGTCTGTCAATAGAAAAATGGCTAATTAGGAAAAATCCATAGTACAGAAAACTATGTAGTTACAAACACTGACATAGAACTCAATATATGTACACAACACACATTAAGTTAAAAAAAGCAAGTTGTAGAGCAAAATGTATAATTTGATCCTATTTAAGCAATTAAAAACAAAATATAACACCTAAATATATGTCATTCTGAGTTCTGTTCACTATGATTTAGCCATACTTGCTATCTTTCTCATTATCCATCTTGCAAAGATCATTCTCATTTTAGAGTCCTTTCACAGCTTGTCCTTCTGCTTGGAAAGGAATGATTTCTTCCCCCAAGATTTTCCCAAAGCTAGGTCTCTCATGCATTCTAAAGAAATTCTAACCTTGTAATTCTTTCTCTCATGTTCTCTTCCTAATCATAGCACTTTTATAGCCTCTAAGCTTCTTAAGAGTAGTTACCTCTTATTTACCACAATATTCCCAATACCATGCGCTATACCTGGCATAAAGTAGTCATTCAACAAATATTTGCTGAAGAATTCATCAATGGTGATGAATAAATAAAAAGAGGAGTTCAAATTAGGCAACTTCAACATTTCACATTTTCATGCCTAAAAAAAAAAAAACCCTCCACATGCGAGTCCAGACATTCTTCGTAGTCACTTTGGTTTATTGCTTCAACTGTGCTTGGAATCCCCACTCTAGCCAGCAGCTCTGAGTCAACCCCCTGCTACCTCCTCACAGCACCCTCTAGGAGCCCCAAAGCCTGTGCCACTAGTTTAGTGTAGCTGCTTCTTAGCCGCCTCCCAGATGGCATCCTCTACCACCAGGACCATCAACTGCCAGATTAATCTCAACCTTTGTCTCTTTGTCTACCTATCCGTATCTCACTAGTCTGTCCACAATGATATAGCTTTGTCAATGTCATGAGGAAAGGGAACATAATGAGAAAGTGATGGAGCTGCACAACCAACAGAGGAGCCTAATATTCCTTTAGGATATCAAGAAACCAGACCATAATGATTGGGAGGGCAGGTTGAAGACAATGGAGCACGCATTATACTTGGAAAAAAGCATGAATCAGTCACTACTAAAAATGCATGAACTGGCCTTTGACAAAATAACCTCAACTTGTGTGGCATGATTGAGATGCATTACCTGAATGAGAAGGTGAAATCTATCAAAGAACTGAATAACCATGTTCAACTTAACCAAGATTAAGGGGGAGGTGAGCCTGAATCTAGTATGGCAGAGTAACGCTTTGACAAGTACATCCTGGAAGACAGTGATAATGTGAAGGAAAATAGAATCTCAGGACTCCTAAACTCATTATGCAAAAGGGAAATTTAAGCTTAGGAACTAAGTCAGACAATACTGCTTTCCTTCTGTTGCCAAACAGATAGCTGTAATTTCACAACCGAGACATCCATACCGAGACATCCATACCGCACGTTCCCACAACAATAGAGGGCCACATATCTCCCAAGATGGCTTCCCTCATCTTAATCTAAATCTTTCAGGATACATATCTTCCCTATAAACTAGCCAGGAAACTGAGTTCTATTGAAGTTCATCCTAACAGTGTCAATTACCAGTTTATCTTTTTTTTTTTTTTTTTTTTGAGACAGAGTCTTGCTTTGTCGCCAGGCTGGAGTGCAGTGGCGTAATCTCGACTCACTGCAACCTCCAACTCACGGGTTCAAGCAATTCTCCTGCCTCAGCCTCCCAAGTAGCTGGGACTACAGGCACACGCCAGCACACTCAGCTGATTTTTGTATTTTTAGTAGAGACGGGGTTTCACCATGTTGGCCAGGATAGTCTCGATCTCTTGACCTCATGATCCGCCTGCCTCGAGCTCCCAAAGTGCTGGGATTACAGGTGTGAGTCACAGCGCCCCGCCTTAGCAGTTTATCTTTACAGGTAGAAGACAAGGATAAAAACAAGAAGTAATCCTTTAGCCTACTCTGAGAAGAATGCATAACTGACTTTTTCCTCTTCTCCCTCTTTTCATATGTAAAATACAGATTTACGGAGGCTAATCAAAGCCTCATAAGAATATAACCATTTACCTCACTGCCTACCCTCCCTCCTCTATTCCTCCTGCTTGCTTTTTCCCCTTTAAATAATCAAGTTCCCCAACCCCCTTTGGAAAAAGCACAGGTCACAGATGCTCCTGTGACTGTATTTTTCCAGGGTACATCCTCAACCTTGGTTAAATAAACCTCTAATCACAGAGACCTGCCTTAGTCACTTTTTGGTTAACAATGGCAAGCGAATCCTTAGGCTGACTTCCCCATAGTCAATGGGAGTGACCTCCCTGGTAACCAAGGCAAGGCATGCATGTTGGGTTATTCTAACTTTTCTGTAAGTTGTACCAAAATACCCACTTAAATCCCTTCATTTGTACCATTCCTTCAAATAAAGAACTTTGGTCCAAAAAAAAAAAAAAAAAAAAAAAAAAAAAGCCAAAACATGGGAAGGGGTAAGAGAAAAGAAAGATTTAATAGTTGGTTTATTTTCTACATGAAGAGGAAGCATTTTCTGCATTTCTGCATGGTCAGGTATTTCTTAGCAAAGAAATCTATCCTTCAAAGGACAAACCTGGAAATTTAATATAACAGTAGACAGTAAGAGACTCACCTCTCTAGTGCTATGTGTTTACATCTCAGGGAATATGAAACCTCAGACTATGGAGACATTCCAGCAGTTGTAAATTCTGAAACTAGTCTGATCTCCCTCCTCACCCCAAACATTGATTTATATTCCAAAGATTAAGAACCTAGGTTCCTCCTCCACCTTGTGCTCCAAGGATTAAGATTTATATTAGGAAGCAACCCCCTCTCTCAGGAGCCGGGGTTGAACAACATATGTACAAGTTTCCAGATTTGTATTTTCTGGTTCCTCAAATATCAAATGAATATTCCACTCTCATCACATTGTCCTGGGAAAGAACTAGGGCAGAGGGGAACTGGTGCCGTCATTGCTGTAATAATTACTCTGCTCCATAAATTGAATGTCTACTAGAAATTCTAAAATTTTAAATCCTCAACTAGAAACTAAAATTTTCATTCTAAATTTTTCCATTAAAAACATATACTTGGCTGTGTGGTGGCTCAGGTCTATAATCCCAGCACTTTAGGAGGCCAAGACGGACGGATCACAAGGTCAAAGTGATTGAGACCATCCTGGCCAACATGGTGAAATCCCATCTCTACTAAAAATACAAAAATTAGCTGGGTGTGGTGGCGCATGCCTGTAGTCCCAACTACTTGGGAGGCTGAGGCAGGAGATTCGCTTGAACCTGAGAGGCTGAGATCGTGCCACTGCACTCCAGCCTGGCGAAAGCCCGAGACTCTGTCTCGTAAAACAAAAAATGCACACACACACACACACACACAATGTGCTTTAAATATTGAAAAATCTGTATTTATATACTAATTCAATTATATTACAGGTTAATTTTCTGAAGACTAGTCTAAGGACCTAACCAATAATCATAAATTGTTTTTACACAAATACTTTATATTATTTGGCAAACGAAGTAATGCAGAGGTTCCCTAAAATACCATTTCTACCCCACTTCTAAGCTACAATCCTTAAGTTAGTTGAGGGGAGTATGAAAATACTGCAGTCTGCAGAAGTTAGATGTAGCAAAGAATAAGGTTCATATGAAAAAACTGAGGACAATTCAACTCTTTGAGATCCCAAGACTCTAAGATCCTCTGACCGGGCCACATATTTGTTCCCAAGACCATTCAATGAAAAACAGATCCATTAAACTATAAATTCCTCAAGAGTAAAGGCAGAGAAATAGTTTAGGGACCTCTTTATGTTATAAAACAACAAATGAGACAGTCAGAAAGCATAGTAAATGATCTTTGGAACCAGATCAGCTTGGATTTGCATCCTTGCTTCTCCAGCAGTCACTAGCTGTGGATTCACTGGCAAATTTCTCAACCTCTAAAGGTTTTTTTTTTTTAAATTTGCAAAGCGATAAATTTGTTTAGGTTCACTGGCAAAACTGAATGAAATATTCATATGAAGTACCTGGTACATTCCATAAATGACAGTCATAAAACAGATGAAATCATCTTCTACATTATTTCAATTCGAAGAAGTATTTCTATTGCCTAGTCCCCTAACATGTAAAAGACTAGAGAAAAAAATATTTAGCGACCCCCTTACTTATCAAGAATTTTACATTAATACTCTTTCAAAAAGAATAAGTTATTTTAGAGAAGAAAAAGAAGAAAACCAAAATCTTTGGTTAATGTGCCACGTATGACAGAAAATCAATGGCTGATTCAAGACTACTCATTCAAGGCTTATTCTATAATAAACAAAATTCACCAGAAAGGGCAGATTTCTTTATTAGTGGTCAACTGTTAGTAATCTGTTATGTGGCTAAATATTCGGTTCCTGGAAGCTTAAGGGAAAAAGAAATTCACTGAACAGAGACATTTCTGGCTTAAATTTCAGTAGAAATTCGTGAATTCTTTATAAAATGTCTCTTGGATTATCCTTCCCTAGCTCCAAACACATACCCAATCTTTGAGGGGATTAAGACACTACAGACTAGGCATACTGCTATCTGATGATTAAGAATATAGAGCTAAAGTATACAGAATCCACAAGGCTTACTCTTTGGTCAGACCCTATAAACCAGTCTCAAGTGAGACCCTGACACATGCTGGATCACTGTGAACTCACAGCTCAACTCTTAGAAATCGCCTCAAATGTGTATTTTCCTTTCTGTTTTTAAGACAGGGTCCTAACTCTATCAACCTGGCTGGAGTGCAGGGGCAATGATGGCTCACCACAGCCTTGACCTCCCGGGCTCAAATGACCCTCCAGTCTCAGCCTCTCAAGTAGCTGAGACTATAGGCATGCACCACCATGCCTAGCAAAGTTTTTTTTGTGTGTGCATTTTTGTAGAGATGGGGTTTCACTATGTTGCCCAGATTGGTTTCCAACTCCTGGGTTCAAGCAATCCACCTGCCTTGGCCTTGCAAAGTCCTGTGATTACAGGCATGAGTCACTGGCCCAGCCAAATGTATATTTTCAATAGTATAGGTGAAAGAGGAATTCATATTAAACAGTTTTGCAGGCAAAAGAGTTTACACTGTGTTGCAAATTTTAGGAGCCTGAATTGTACTCTTACCAGAGTAGCTATGAGGGAGAAGGCAGCCATGAGGTAATTTCCAGATTGCATGAAACATTTTTCTCAAAAAAGGAACTTTAAATATAACGTATTTTGACTGAAATGTCAAGAGTTCTGAGTCTAAAAATGTTTACCAGTTGTTTTAATCGTAAATATGTTCTGGTCCAGAGTACGTGAAATAAAGTTATAGTTTAATATAAATGAGCTATAAATTATACTTCCCAAAAGGAAAACGAGTTTAGGTAAACTGAGTTATTTAGAAATGTTCATTTACATTTTGAACAATGACTGGTATATTAGTTTTCTATGGCTACGGTAGCATTACCACAAATTTGAAGGCTTAAAACAACAGTAATTTATTCACTCACAGTTCTGAAGGCAAGAAGTCCTAATTCAATTATCATTGGGTCAAAATCAAAGTATTAGCAGGATTGCACTTGGCTTCCAGAGGCCCTTGGGAAGAATCTGTTCCTTACCTCTTTCAGGTTGGGGCAAATGTCAGCATGCCTTGGCTTGTGGCAGTATCACTCCAATCTGCCTCTGTGGTCACACTGCCTCATGCTCTTCAGTGGCTAGAACTCCCTCTGCCCCTTCTCTTATAAAGCCATATGTGGTAACATTCAAGGCCAACCTGGATAATCCAGGACAATCTCATCTCAACTTCATTAACTTAATTACACGTACAAAGATACATTTTCCAGGTAAATTAACATTCACAGGTTCCAGAGACTAGAATGTAAATATCTTTTGGGGGACATTTTTCAGTCTACCACACTGATCAAAGGTTAAGACTGTAACCCACCAATGAATATAACCAACTCCCCACAGACAACACTTAAGTCTTTATCCTACATATAAGTTGTTTCCTTCATTTATTTTATAACAAATGTGGAATACATTTCAGAAAATGTAACCACTTCACTGGAGGCTGAAGTAGTAGAATTGCTTGAACCTGGGAGGTGGAGGTTGCAGTGAGCCACAATTGTGCCATTGCGCTCTAGCCTGGGCAAGAGTGAGACTCCATCTCAAAAAATAATAATAATTCATTAATTTTAAAAAAAGAAAATGTAACTACTTTTATATTACTTAGATTATCCATTTTCCCACAGAGCATTTTTCTTCATTTGCTTGACACACACTTCCCAAAGCACTATGAAACAAAGAAAAACTAAGATGCCTTCTCTCTTTTAATGAGGTATCTGTCTTTTTCTTCCAGTTACTGTCCCTTATGAACAGAGTAAAATAAAGGTCACATCAAATTAACTCTCTCAATCTTCAGCATTTTTCTTTTCCTTTTATGTTATATTACCCAACATGTGAATGAGCAAATAATTTCTTCCTTAATTAAAGGAATGCTTGCTTACAAGATACAAGTGTTAAGATTTTAGAAATTTACTCAAGACTAGGAAAACCAAGGAGCAATAATAAATTCTGAGTAAGCAATCCAACTGCCATCATAACACTGCCTGCAGTAACTATCACCACATAAAAACACTTTCAGCAGTTCAATCTAAAACTACAGCTGTCAGACAGACACTAATTTCTGTAAGCTTCTAAAGACACAAAGTGTTCCTTATTGAAAAGCTTGTCACTGTACTAAACATCTGGAATACTTATCTAAATTACTTTTGGTAACCTAATAGCTTCTTTATTTAAAAAGGCAATACCAATTCCTAATTGAATTATATCTTTTCCACACTGTGCACACACAATAGGAAGCATTCAAAGGTGACTTGCCAAATCTTCATTATCTGGTCTTAATTTTTTGAATACCAGTAATAAACTTAACATTTCTAGACAAAGCTGTGTTACAAGGAAAATACATGTTTTTAAGATTTTTAGAGCTTCCCCTAAAAATGTAGATCTAAATAATTTAGTGTGTTCTGTGCTTCCTACCACATTTCTCCCATCACCCATCACTATCTCATCTCCTCTAACACTACCCCTGCCCCCAGCAAAGACAGAGATACTTTAATAGCCCAATTTAATCTGTTTTTAAGATTTCAAGATACACCTATCACTGTCTAATATGAGTCAACACTAATTATAACAGCAGCAGCCTTATTTTCTTTCTGTCCCTTTGCATACCCATATTAGACGCTAACTGATCCATAATGGAAACCAGTTGAGTTCAGCAACTTAGGAAAACATTTAATGAGCTATCACGTGATAGAAAATGAGAACCTCCAAGAATGTATTAACTACTGAGGTGGACACTCCCTGCGCATGTTTTCAATACGATTTGATAAATGCTAAAAAAGCAGAAATAAGCAATCAAACGGGAGAGGAGAAATCAGAAAATGTTTCCTGGAGAAAGAGACTCATCCTTGGAGGAAGAATTTAAGGTTAAGTGCAAGTTAGCCAACATAACACTGTGAGGAAGGAAAGCAGTCCTGAAGAACCAACATAATAAGGAGAAAGGTATACTCAGCATAGCATGTCTGGGAAACTCCAAGTAGTTCACTATTAAATGAGTGGAAAAAAAAGTAGGGAGTACAGCCCCAGCACGGGGTGAGGCTAAAGAATTTAAATGTGAACTAGATCAGCGAGACCTAGAAAGCAATACAAAGGTGTCAAGAAAGATCCACAGCGCAATGATGAAGAGATCACCTCTGGCAACAGTAAAGGATGGATCTGAGAAAGTCAAGAATCCTAATCTGTGCAATAATCTGAAGAAGAGATGAGAAAGTCCCATAGTAAAGCTGTTAATAAGAATAAATATACATACACATACATATACTCAATCCTCCCTGAGTATCCATGGGGTTCTGAAGATGCCCAGTGACCAGAGACACCAAAAACCACAGATGTCCAAGTTCCTTACATAAAATGGGGTAGTATTTCCATAACCTACACACATCCTCCCCATTCTTTAAATCATCTCTAAATTACTTACAGTACCTCATAAATGCTATGTAACTAGTTGCTAGACTGCAATTTTTTTTTTTTTGAGATGAGGTCATGCTCTATCGGCAGGCTGGAGTGCAGTGGCGCGATCCCAGCTCACTGCAACTTCCACTTTCCGGTTTCAAGCAATTCTGCCTCAGCCTCCCAAGTAGTTGGGACTGCAGGTACAGACCATGCCCAGCTAATTTTTTTTGTATTTTTAGTAGAGACGGGATTTCATCATGTTGGCCACGATGGTCTCTATCTCTTGACCTTGTGATCCTCCCAAAGTACTGGGATTATGGGCGTGAGCCACCTTGCCTGGCCTAGACTGCATTTTTAGAATTTATAATACTATTATTATTTGAGATGGGGTGTCGCTCTGTCACCAAAGTTGGAGTGCAGTGGCGCAATCAAGGCTCACTGCAGCCTCGACCTCCCCAGGCTCAGGTGATGCTCCCACCTAGGCCCCCTGAGTAGCTGAGACTACAGGTGCACATCACCGAGCCCAGCTAATTTTTGTATTTTTTGTAGATTCAGGGTCTCACCATGTTGCCAACCTTGGTTTCAAATATTTGGGCTCAAGTGATCCATCCACCTAAGTGCTGGGATTATAGGCATGAGCTCCCTTGCCTGGCCAAAAATTTGTATTATTAGTATTATTTTATTTATTTATTTATTTTTATTTTTTTTGAGGCCGAGTCTTGCTCTGGCACCAGGCTGGAGTGCAGTGGTGCAATCTCGGCTCACTGCAACCTCTGCCTCCCAGGTTCAAGTGTTTCTCCTGCCTCAGCCTACAGGCGCGTGCCACCAGACCCAGCTAACTTTTGTATTTTTAGTAGAGACGAGGTTTCACCATGTTGGAGCCAGGATGGCCTCGATCTCTTGACCTTGTGATCTGCCTGCCTCAGCCTCCCAAAGTGCGGCCTTGTATTATTTTTAAACTGTTGTACTGTTATTTTTTATTGTTTTTTTTTTCCTCAAGAGTATTTTTCCATCTGCAGTTTATTGAATCCAAGTATATGAAACCATGAATACAGAGGGGTGACTATATTCAGGGATCCTTAGAGATTCCTGAACTGAAGGTCAAGAACATCTGCTCTACAGTACCTAAAAAAGAATTATCAAGTCTAAATGGGGAAATGGGCTATCTTCTTTTATTCCTTCTTCATTTTCTTCAACTCTACTGCACAAGAAGCTACTGCCATTAAAGACAGTTATAGATTCATTCTCGGAAAGGTAAACCTACAGGGACAACAGTTACTGCTTTACTTCCATCCCATTGCCACATGAATAATGGACATCCTTATCATTAACATAAATGCAAATCTAAAAGGAATCTTATAATCTAAACACAAGGAAATGGTTAAATACAATATGGTTCATACACCTGAAATATTATGTAATCTTACAAATGTTAACTAGCTATGGCATAGAAAATGTTAATGATGTTTAGATTTTATTATTATTATTATTGTTTCTGAGACAGGGTTGCCCAGGTTAGAATGCAGCAGTGTGATAATGGCTCACTCAAACTCCTGGGCTCAAGCAATCCGTCCATGTCAGCCTACATAGTAATTGGGACTACAGGTGTGCACCACCACACTCAGCTAATTTTGTTTATTTTCCTTTTTTATAGAGACAAGTTTCCATTATGTTGCCCAGGCTGGTCTTGAACTTCTAGTCTCAAGTGATCCCGCTGCTTTTGACTCTCAAAGTGCTGGATTACAGGTGTTAGCCACTGCACCCAGGCTAGATTTTAAAACGAACATAAATTTAAATCTACATGTAAAATACAGTTGAAAGTATGTTTTAAACAAAATAAACCCAAAATCTAAAATTTATTTCCAAAAGAGCAAAATGTAATAGCGATTAAGTACTGAAAGCATGATTTTTCCCACTTCTTCAATTTCCTAAACTTAAAAAATAAATTTTAAAAATGAATAAAGCAACACTGAATACTATTACAATATTTTATTCAAAGATAATTTAAGTCATTTATGTATTTTCCCTGATTCCTAGCTCTAAAAACTACTTCCAAAAGGACTAAGCAACATATTAAACATAGAGATTAAAAATAAAAACAATCCATTTAAGAAATGAATGACAGGCCAGGTGCAGTAGCTCACACCTGTAATCCCAGCACTCTGGGAGGAGGAGTGCCAAAGAGGGAAGATCACTTGAGACCAGGAGTTTGAGACCAGCCTGAGCAACACAGCTAAACCCTGTCTCTACAAAAATTTTAAAAATAAAAAAAATAAATTAGCCAAGTATGATGGTGCACACCTATAGTTCTACCTACTCAGGAAGCTAAGTTGGGAGGATTCCCCAAGCCCAGGAGCTCAAGGCTGCAGTGAGCTATGATCATGCCACTACACTCCAGTCTGAGCAACAGAGGGAGGCCCTGTCTCTTAAAAAAAAAAGAGAAAAAAAAAATGATGGATAATTTATCTTGTAAAATTTTTCTCACTGGCACACCAATATTGTCTTAATTTTCCTAAATCAATTATTTCAAAGATTACTCAAAAGGTTTCATAACAAATTAAACTGGTATTAACAATGTTATCTACATTATACACAACTATAATATTATTTTTAAAGTAATGGAGAACAGAAAAAAAACATTTCAGGAGACGGCACTAAGAAATTATCAAAGTAACACAAACTGATAAATGGAACCTATAGTTCAACACAATTGTAACAATTCTAATAACATTAAGAATACAGAAATTTAGTCTTACTATTCTAGATAGTAATTTAACATTTGACAGCCTTTAAAAACATACAATTTTAAGGAAACGTTCCTAGAGGACAGTACCTCACAGTTATATATGTTTTTTAAAAAGCACCTTTGCAAGAATTCAACGAGCCCTGTTTTCTTCACAAATATGCTAAAAATTTTAAGATCAAGGACAAAAGGATAGGTTCATTAAAATTAAACAACAGATACAACTTCCAATCTTGCCAAGTAAATTTATAAAAGCAGAGATTTTCTGAATTTGATATAACTCTCGTATAAAACAAAACTACAGGCCAGGCACAGAGACTCACACCTAGTAATCCCAGCACTAGGTGTGGGAGGCTGAGGTGGATGGATGACTTGACATCAGGAGTTTGAGACCAGCCCGGCCAACATGGTGAAACCCTATCTCTACTCAAAATACAAAAATTAGCTGGGCCTGGTGGCAGGTGCCTGTAATCCCAGCTACTCTGGAGGCTGAGGCAGGAGAATCGCTTGAACCTGGGAGGCGAGGCTGCAGTGAGCTAAGATCTCACCAATGCACTCCAGCATGGGGAACAAAGTGACACTCCATCTAAATTTAAAAACAACAGGCTGGGCACAGTGGCTCACCACTGTAATCCCAGCACTTGGTGAGGCTGCAGTGGGCGGATCACAAGGTCAGGAGCTCGAGACCAGCCTGGCCAAAATTGCAAAACCCGGTCTCTACTAAAAAATATAAAAAATACAAAAAATCAGCTGGGTGTGGTGGCACTCACCTATAATCCCGGCTACTTGGGAGGCTGAGGCAGGAGAATCGCTTGAACCCGGAAGACGGAGGTTGCAGTGAGTAGAGATCATGCCACTGCACTCCAGCCTGCGCAACAGAGTGATACTCCATGTGAGGAGGAGGAGAGGAGGAGAGGAGAGGAGAGGACAAGACACTACGTGGGTAATTTCTGGCCAAAATAAGCAATACAGGTTTAGCACCCCAATAAGAAAATCTAAACCTATTTGTACATGGACATGATACTCAAAAAGTCACGCTAAAAAGATGTTCACTGGAGCATTTTAGATTTCAGATTTTTTAATTAGTGATGCTCAACTGGTAAGTAAAATGCAAATATTGCAAAATCCGGGAAAAAAAATCTGAAATCCAACATACTTCTGGTTCTCAGGATCTTGGATAAAAGACACTAGAGCCGTACAGCATGCTTTCCCTACTCCCTCAGGCCCTTGTCATTTAAATAATCTGCAGAGTGATAGTTTTGTTCCTACTTGTGTAAGGAAACTTTTGAGGTGTTCTCTCATTATATAATCAACACATATAAACCTGGTGAAAAGAAACAGCCGGGCACACTGGCTCACACCTGTAATCCTGATACTCGGTGAGGCCAAGGCGGGTGGACTGCTGGTGCTCAGGAGTTCAAGATCAGCCTGGGCAACATGGCGAAACCGCGTCTGTAATCAAAGATAGAAGAAAAATAGCCGCGTGTGGCGGTGGGCGTCTGTGGTCCCAGCTACTCAAGAGACTGAGGTGGGAGGACTCCTTGACCCCGGAAAGCGGAGATTGCAGTGCGCTGAGATCGCGCCACTGAACTCCAACCTCGGCGAAAGGGACCTTGTCTTTTAAAAAAAAAAAAAAGAAAGAAAAGAAAAAAAGGAAAGAGAGAAAAAAAGGAAAAAGAAATTGAGGCGCCCTGTCAATATTTAAAGACAATTATTTAGGAACTTAGGTCCTGCCTCCACGGGTGTGGCCTCGGGATCCAGGCGGCCGCCATTTCAGAGCTGAGGAACCCACTCTCCGGAAAGGCATTCATAATGGAGAAGAGCCGCTTTCGGCAGGCTGGGAGGGGCCCGAGGCCTAGATCGGAAAGAAAGGCCTGCCTGCCAGCATTGTAAGGCCCAGCGATCACCAGAGGCGCCCCAGAACACAGAATACAGCGTCCAGCTTTGATGTGTCCTCTCCGGAGTCACTTCTGAGTCAAATCACGGCTTTGCCACTTGCTAGTTACGTGGACAGTCCCTGAACTGAAGCCGCCATTTCCTTATAAAATGGGGGTTCGTTGTCCCCCATCAGATTAGCAGAAAGTTAGAATGATAATATCCAGTTTGGTCCAAGTCATACTGAAACCTGTTGCGTGCCCTAGCAGCTCTACCGGGAGTGGATAATGAGCAAAACCTGGCATTACCTACAGACATTTTACAAGTGTATTTCTATCCTTTTTCCCCACAGTTTCACTTCCAGGCACTAGTTCTAAAGAAGTAAGTACACATATACACAAAAAGTAATTAATTTGTGAAGATGTTTAATGCCATATTGTTTGCATGCTGAACAAACACTGGGGGGGAGGAATGCAGATTAATAGGAAACCAGTTAAGAGAAGCTGCTACATCCAATCAGGATATCATCAACCATCCAGGAAAGAGCAACATCGAGGTACTGCCTTTTTTTCTTTTTAATCCAAGACATTAAGTTTAAAAAGCAGAACATTATATATTATATGGTCTTATTTATTCAAATACAGGCACACAAGATGCCTACCTAATACTACTTAATGTCACATGCACTATTCCTTCTAGATATTTGTAGAGAGCCTATTATGTACCACACATTATTTTGGATACTGGAAAATCAACAGTAATTAAAATTCCTGCCTTCTAGTAATGGGAGACTAAAAGAAAATATAAATAATAAAATTCAGGCTAGATGTGGTAGTAATCCCAGCACTTTGAGAGGCCAAGGTGGGAGGACTGTTTGAGACCAGGAGTCTAAGACCAACATGGGCAATGTGAGACCCCTGCCTCTACAAAAATAAAGAAAAAAGTCAGAAAATTAGTGTGCATGTGGTACACTCCTATAATCACAGCTACAAAGGAGGCTAAGGTAGGAGAATCACTTGAGTCCAAGAGTAGGAAACTACAGTAAGCTATGATTGCCTTACTGCCTGGGCAACACAGCAAGACGCTGTTTCTTAAAAAAAAAAAAAAAAAAAAAGGAAAAAAGAAAAATGAAGCCAAGTGAGGTAATAATGACAGGAGTATGTGGATCAACAAAAAAATAAATGTAGGGGAAAAACTAGAAGGTACAGAATGTGGGAAGACCATGAGAGGGATTTTTTTTATGGGAATAATAATAATAATAACACCTTCCTTAATAAAGGATTAAATGAGATAAAACCTGTAGAGTTCCTAGTGCAGAGCCTGGTGGCTGAGACGTCAATGTCTAGAGCCTGGCTTGCCTAGGTTCAAATCTGGACTTTGTCATTTCCTTATCTGTGTCTTGGAGACATCATTTAAACTTCTTAATTCCTCAGTTTCCTTGTCCATAATGGAAATGTGATGTCATAACACCTCAGAGTTGTAAGGATTTAGCAAGTTTTAGATGTAAAGTACCTGGAACAGTGCCTGGCTCATATTAAGCATTGTAGCTGTATTATAGCCGTCTCTCATTATCATCACCATCATCATTACTTGAGGCAGAGCTTTGAAGCCACACTTGCTGACGCTCTGGTTGTTCCTTCCTTCAGCATCCCCAGCTGATACTTGCCCAACACTTTAAGGCACAAAATTTCAAGGAGCCTATGCCTCATTCTAACTTTTCAGCTCACCTGAAACGATGATCACTTCATTTTTTAAAACATTTACTGAGGCCGGGCGTGGTGGCTCAAGCCTGTAATCCCAGCACTTTGGGAGGCCAAGGCGGGTGGATCACGAGGTCAACAGATTGAGGCCATCCTGGTCAACATGGTGAAACACCATCTCTACTACAAATACAAAAAAAATTAGCTGGGCATGGTGGCAGATGCCTGTAATCCCAGCTACTCAGGAGGCTGAGGCGGGAGAATTGCTTGAACCCAGGAGGCGGAGGTTGCGGTGAGCTGATTGCACTCCAGTCTGGGTAACAAGAACGAAACTCCGTCTCAAAAATAATAATAATAGTAAATAAATAAAAAAAAAACCAAAACATTTACTGAGGTGAAATGAACCATTTTAAATTGAACATTTGCTGGCATTTAGTACATTCACAGTCACATGCAGTCACTAACCCCTAGTTCCAAAACATTTCCATTACTCCAAAGTAAAACCCCTTATCCGTTGAGTGGTTTCTCCCCCATCTCCCAAACCTCTGGCGATCACCAATATGCACTCTGTCACTATGGATTTTTCTATTCTGGATATTTCACAGAAATGGACTCATGTAATGTGTGACCTTTTGTGACTAAATTCTTTCACTTGGCATGTTTTCAAGATTTGTCCATGTTGTAACATGTCTCGTCAGTACTTTATCCCTTTTTGTGGCTGATTAATATTCCACTGTAAGTTTACACCATATTTGGTTTATCCATTCATCTGTTGGTGGACATCTGGACTGCTTCCATTTTTTCGGATATCATGAATAGTGGTGCTAGGAACCTGTGTGTTACATGCTGGGTTGCACGCCCCCTACTTTGGATATTTCTGGTTTATTGGTAGGAGAGGTCAAGAGTGCTAAAGTTATTAGGAAAGGTCTTAGAAGAGGAATAGGAGGAAGGAATGAGTCTGAAATGATCTGAAGGAAGAATAGATATTCCATGATGTCAGATCAAAAACAGAGGTAAATAATGGGCAGTGTCATACGTGAGAAAAAAGGATTGAGGGGGGAAGGCTAACACTGAAACTTTCCTGGGTAACAGAATGTTCTACTTCTTAATATATATTTATATACATAAAACATGTATATATGTAAAAATTGGTGTGTAGTTTTGTACACAATTGTTACTCCTCGATAACAAATTTCGAAAGATGAAAAAAAAGACAATTATTTAAGAGGGGGCGAAATGCTACACTATCAACCAGACTTGTGAAAAACAGGGTTACAGGACATCCACAACTCCTCCGACACCCCATTACCACCCTAAACGCTTTTTTAAATACAGAAACTCAAGAACTTGAAAGTAGACACAAACCCATCCCCAAGATTCAAGCCAGGGACCAATGGATCTCACTCTCACTTTTCTTTCTTCACATACATCCCTTACAAAGTGCTTTACTCTTTACAAAGACCCCTTTACCTACATTACCTCTTATATCTTTTCAAATAATCTGTAAGGTCAGTGAGGGTGGCATTTTTAATTTTTTTAACAAAAGAATATAGACTCAGAAAGGCCAAGAATCTTGCTAGTAGTGGAAACAGACCTAGAAACCAAGTCTCCTGCATTCAATTCTGAACCTCCTTCTACTTACTACACACAATACTAGCCCTTCTCTAATAAAGTAAAGCCTTCCAGAAAACATTTGGCTGGGTTCCAAGACAGCAATCCCAGACTGAGTAAGACTCTATATAGCAAATAGTGTAAATAGTGAGGGTTTAATGCAATTACTGGCATGGAGGCATACATCTTTTTTTTAAGTGAATTAGTTGGTTTTAAAGTAAATCAACACGGTGTGTGAATGCTGGGGGAAACAAGCGGAATACTCTTCTAAAAAGAAGTCAAAATGAAGTACAGTCGATTTGCACATTTCTCAATAGCGAATAGAGGTAGTAATAATGAATACAGGAAGGAAAAAAAAGACAAGAAAGAGTGAGCAATTAGGAAACTACGTAATGTTTTATTTTTGGGAACTCACCCCATATCAGAATAACTTAAGATTGAGAACATTAGTTTATAAAATACTAAGAAGGAGAGGCAATTTTATATAGCCATCAAAAAGAAATTCCTGTCAAAATTGCTGGCTCTGAAAGAGAGTTGATCAGAAATTCGAAGCCCCATTTTTAATCCCTTATTGGTACTATAGAGTTTAAATTCACTAATTATTTTACTCTCTCAATTTTTCTATCTGCAAAATCAAGTAACACTTTACGCAAACTACTTTCTAATGACCTTGGAAGGCAGAAGTGATGTCTAAAAAGGTAATGATCAATATTTTATTTTCATTAGCCACTGAAGAAAACAAGTATTTCTCAAGCATCTGTGTGCACAGTACTAAGCTAAAAGTGCATAGAAAGCAATGGTCTTTATAACCTAGATGAAAAAAGTAGGGAGAAATACAAGGTGATGATATGTGACAAAATTGCAACATCTAAAAGAAAAAGATTTCACAGGATTTGAGTTGAACACAGCAATTGGAAAAACTGAAATCGATTTAATCAGGATAGAATATAAGAAGAGTAGTCATAAAGTTTAGGTAGGCAGAGAAGAGGCAAGTTGGTTGCTACATCCTCTGGGCCCCCAAAACATATTACTCATGTATTATTGCATTGAAAACACTGTACAGTAGTTTATTCGTCATTGCCACTTACACTATAAATTCCTCAAGGACAAAGACCTTGTTTGATTCATTTTTCTATTCCTAATCCCTTGCACAGGGTCTGGCATACAGAAGATAAATATTTTTTGAAAGGTAAAGTTAACACAGAATTCCCTACTTAAATTACTGCTTCTTAACCTAAGCTATTCGTCCAGATCATTTACTTATTGTCTCTCAACTCCAAAACTACCCTCCCTGACTCTATGTTGTTGTGGCTAAGACTGCAACTATATTTCACCAACTCCTTTGCCAGCTGGGATCCCGTTAGGCTTTGCCAATAGCAGTAGTAAATGAAAACTGGAAAACAGCAAGGTGGGTGACAGAACGTCCTTCCAGTTCCTGTCAGTAGCAACTGCACCCCTGACCCTGGCAGTCAGCAAATGGTTCCAGTCTCCAGCTTTTCGTAGTTCTCCCAGAACCAGCAACAACACATGCCTTATATGTACTAGCACCAACTGCACAATGCTGACCTACTCAAAAGTCCAGCACCAGGTCCATAGAACCTCTTCTCTGAGCTCTTAGGTTCTGGTTACTGTAATGTTCCTCCCTACCACCACCCTTTTTTTTTTAAACATCCATCTAACCAATTCCCTGTATTAAATCCTCTCTGTTGAAATTCCTACTAAAGTCTCTGTTTTTCCTACTGGACCCTACTATACCGTAAAACACAATGATTCTAACTGTTCTCAGATATCCTGCTGCTTCACTTAAGGGGAAAGTAAACAAAATTTGGGTTA